>NC_138769.1:664518501-665773501 GCF_965119305.1 Pelophylax lessonae
CTTTTTCAACCCAACTATGTGACACTTACCGAAACCCATCACGATCCGGTGATGTTGCACGAGAGTCTCGGCTGTCCGGGACTCTCCCTTCTCATTGGCTGAGACAGCCGCAGAGCGTTGGCTCCAACTGCTGTCAAAGTCAGTAAACCAATGAGGAGAGGGGTCGGGGTCGAGCCGCCACTCAGTGTCTGAATGGACACACAGAACAGCGGCTCGGGGGCCCCCATAGCAAGCTGCTTGCTGTGGGGGCACACGGCAGGAGGGAGGAGCCAGGAGCGCCGGTGCGGGACCCGAGAAGAGGAAGATGCGGGCCGCTCCGTGCAAAACCAACTGCACAGAGGTGGTAAATCTAACAACATGTTTTGGTATAAAAAAAACAAAAAAAAAAAAACAAACAAACACACACACACACACCACGACTATCACTTTATTACTTTTTTTATGCTTTTGTAAACCCAATTAAAAAACTAGATCATAAAATCAGTATGTAAACTTTACCAAAAATAACCTAACACAATTATAGTTTGTCTTTAAGTGTAATAAATAAAAACATATCATACCTGATCTACATGCCAGCCAGACAGTATAAACAAGAGACAGCAGAAAATAGGAAACGAAGTTCTGCATTAGCGGTGTGTTCACCTTATAATTATCTACAAGGAGCAAGCTGGTCACTGATGTTCCACATGAGAAGAGAGACAACAATTGTCCCATAAGCACAATCTTCAGCACATGCCTGGAAAAAAAAGTGGACATTATTCAGACAGTGGTGTTGACATTCTGTACATCAGGGGTGTTAAACTCAAAATTCATGACGGGCCGCATCTGCATTATGGCTGTCCTCAAAGAGGTTATATCTGTAAGACGATATAAATTGATCCAGAAGTTTAAGTTTTTATACTGTGGTGGATAAAATATGAAATGTCAGATATCAGAACATGCATGCAGGGACTGTCCCTTCCTCCCTTTCCATCTGGTGGTGGCATGTGGAGACCCCAACTGGGAACTTCTGCAACTATTGGCGCAGTTTTGCTAAACATGTAGGTTCTGATATCTGACATTTCATATTTTATCCACCACAGTGAAAAAAAAAAAAAAAAACTTCTGAAGAAGCGGAACAAAATATGCGAAACATGTAAAGTTTGGATGGGCACGGACTATATTTCTATATAGCTGCAAGTGAGCCTGGTCTGGCAGTTCTTCTGATCATATTTATCAGTCCGTAGCCCACACAATATAATTCTAGCTGTATTTGGTGGATGATGCATGTACAGTGGGTACGGAAAGTATTCAGACCCCCTTAAATTTTTCACTCTTTGTTATATTGCAGCCATTTGCTAAAATCATTTAGGTTCATTCTTCTTCCTCATGAATGTACACATAGCACCCCATACTGACAGAAAAACACAGAATTGTTGACATTGTTGCAGATTTATTAAAAAAGAAAAACTGAAATATCACATGGTTCTAAGTATTCAGACCCTTTGCTCAGTATTTAGTAGAAGCCCCCTTTTGATCTAATACAGCCAGGAGTCTTTTTGGGAAAGATGCAACAAGTCTTTCACACCTGGATTTGGGGATCCTCTGCCATTCCTCCTTGCAGATCCTCTCCAGTTCTGTCAGGTTGGATGGTAAACGTTGGTGGACAGCCATTTTTAGGTCTCTCCAGAGATGCTCAATTGGGTTTAAGTCAGGGCTCTGGCTGGGCCATTCAAGAACAGTCACGGAGTTGTTGTGAAGCCACTCCATTATTTTAGCTGTGTGCTTAGGGTCATTGTCTTGTTGGAAGGTAAACCTTTGGCCCAGTCTGAGGTCCAGAGCACTCTGGAGAAGGTTTTTGTCCAGGATATCCCTGGACTTGGCCGCATTCATCTTTCCCTCGATTGCAACCAGTCATCCTGTCCCTGCAGCTGAAAAACACCCCCACAGCATGATGCTGCCACCACCATGCTTCACTGTTGGGACTGTATTGGACAGGTGATGAGCAGTGCCTGGTTTTCTCCACACATACCGCTTAGAATTAAGGCCAAAAAGTTCTATTTTGGTCTCATCAGACCAGAGAATCTTATTTCTCACCATCTTGGAGTCCTTCAGGTGTTTTTTAGCAAACTCCATGCGGGCTTTCATGTGTCTTACACTGAGGAGAGGCTTCCGTCGGGCCACTCTGCCATAAAGCCCTGACTGGTGGAGGGCTGCAGTGATGGTTGACTTTCTACAACATTCTCCCATCTCCTGACTGCATCTCTGGAGCTCAGCCACAGTGATCTTTGGGTTCTTCTTTACCTCTCTCACCAAGGCTCTTCTCCCCCGATAGCTCAGTTTGGCCGGACGGCCAGCTCTAGGAAGGGTTCTGGTCGTCCCAAACGTCTTCCATTTGAGGATTATGGAGGCCACTGTGCTCTTAGGAACCTTAAGTGCAGCAGAAATCTTTTTGTAACCTTGGCCAGATCTGTGCCTTGCCACAATTCTGTCTGAGCTCTTCAGGCAGTTCCTTTGACCTCATGATTCTCATTTGCTCTGACATGCATTGTGATCTGGAAGGTCTTATATAGACAGGTGTGTGGCTTTCCTAATCAAGTCCAATCAGTATAATCAAATACAGCTGGACTCAAATGAAGGTGTAGAACCATCTCAAGGATGATCAGAAGAAATGGAAAGCACCTGAGTTAAATATATGAGTGTCACAGCAAAGGGTCTGAATACTTAGGACCATGTGATATTTCAGTTTTTCTTTTTTAATAAATCTGCAACAATGTCAACAATTCTGTGTTTTTCTGTCAGTATGGGGTGCTATGTGTACATTCATGAGGAAGAAGAATGAACTTAAATGATTTTAGCAAATGGCTGCAATATAACAAAGAGTGAAAAATTTAAGGGGGTCTGAATACTTTCCGTACCCACTGTATATATGCTATGGATATACAAGGTAAAAAAAATATATGTTTTTAAAATGTTGTCTTTTTGTAATAAAATTAGATTTTAAATACTATTACAGGTGTCTATATTCTCCTCTTGATTTATCCAATTTTATGGCACCATTAAAGTCCTATTTGCCCCAAGTTCTGAGTCTCAGCAATGCACTTGTGTGAACCCAATCTGCCTTGGAGATCTTTATGCGTCATTCTCCATTACGGTATATGTTGACTGTTCCTCAGAGTTGCCTTGTAGAGTACTCCCTTTCTTTTTCTAATGTAGGCCAATATGTATTCTGCTACATATTTTTGGTAAAAAAATAAATAAAATCCCAATAAGTGTATATTTGTTTGCGCAAAAGTTATAGCATCTACAAACGATGCAATCTTTTATTCATATTTTCACTAGTAACAGCAGCGATTTTTAGCGGGACTGCGACGTTGCGGTGGACAAAAATCGGACATCTGACTCTTTTGACAATTTTTGGGACCAGGGACACCAATACAGTGCTGAAAAAAATGCACCGTTACTGTACTAGCAACACTGGCAGGGAAGGGGTTAACATCAGGGGTGATCTAAGGGTTAAGTGTGTCCCTAGGCCTAGGGGGTTCTTGCTAACGGGAGGGGGGGGGGGGGTACAGGGATCAGAGTTCCTGCTGAGTAGAAACACAAGATCTCCCTCTTGTCCCCTTGCTGAACAGCAATCTGCCTTGTTTACATAGGCAGATGGCCATTCTGCCTCTCTCGGGGATGATCACGGGTGTCCGGCTATCATCGGGGCCGCTGCACCCGTTGATTGAAATCCCCTCTAGCCAATCATGGCGGAATCGCGCCTCCAGCGGCGTGATGGCGCCATATAGTGGCTAACAAGACAATGTACAGATAATAGCGCCACTTTGCTGCAGTAAATACACAGCAGCTGGTCGGCAAGTGGTTAAACAAGGTTAGAAGCCGATTGGTTTCTCTGAAGAATTGTGACGTGACCAATTTTGCCCTCTCTAGCTTCTAGCTTTAGTAAATAAACCCCATAGTGTCAGATTTGCCCGCCACAATGTTGCAGTCCTGCGCAAAAAAAAAAAAAAAAAAAAAAAAAAAGGATTTTTGACTTACCGTAAAATCCATTTCTCTGATGATCATTGACTGACGGACACAGCTACTTATCTACTTGACCATTGGGTTATACTGCCCCCTACAGGAGTAAGTGCAAAGGAAGTAGTAGAACCGCACTCAGGTAGATGAAAGCAATGAAATACTTTTATTCTTCAAATCATAGGTAGACAGACAGACAGTGTAGGGAACAGGTGATCCAAGGTTAACGCGTTTCACGGCACACACGGCCGCTTACTCATAACCGTAGTGATGGATAAACGGAAATTGGTTTGATATACACACTCTAGTTGATTGTTGTAATTGGTTACAGATATGTGTCATTAACTTAATGATCCTCAATTGAGGAACCGATTGGTCCGTGATTCAGCACCTGGGATGTAGGAACATACATGTGAAAATTTTTGATCATCTGTCATCATTCACGATTTTTTCCATTTCCTTTTATATATTCACTGTCATTTGTTTATGTACATTTTTTCATTTTTGTTCTATACCATCATCCGATAATATGGACATGCAGGTGAAGATACACATTGCTGGGCATTGTAGCCGTATGCATACATGCCTAATATATATTATATATATATTTTCTTTTTTTTCTTTTTACAAAACAATTTTTGTTTGGTTTGTTTTTTAATTTAACATACTACATGTATGCAGTTTCTTGTGGCTCTAGGCATTATACCCATGCATGTGTGTGCTATGCGTTTCATCTTGCATTTTTACATATTTTATTATATATATATATATATATATATATATATATATATATATATATATATATATACATACATATACACACACGCATGTGTATAATTTATATACTTTTCAAATGCTTCATTTACATATACACATACACATTTTCCCTCATGGCATTTTTCATTGGGAAATGGTGAGAGTTTCACTTATTCATTTATTTATTTACTTATTCAAATTTACAATTTGTCTTTCAATATTATCTCCATTTTATCATTATTACTTTGATGAAGCATGTCTCGAGACCCAATAAATATTTATGCAGAAGAACGGAGGAATCTTTAGTATTTTGTATTAGTTTCTCCTGCATTACGCCGATCTGGATCCCTCCTTGGTCAAACATGATTTTATTATTATGGTTATATTCATTCACTGTGTATCTTTTCAATGCACTTAATGTTTGTCGTGTTTTTTTTTTGCTCCGCTATGGAGCATTTTCACATGTATGTTCCTACATCCCAGGTGCTGAATCACGGACCAATTGGTTCCTCAATTGAGGATCATTAAGTTAATGACACATATCTGTAACCAATTACAACAATCAACTAGAGTGTGAATATCAAACCGATTTCCGTTATCCATCACTACGGTTATGGAGTAAGCGGCCGTGTGTGCCGTGAAACGCGTTAACCTTGGATCACCTGTTCCCTACACTGTCTGTCTAGCTACGATTTGAAGAATAAAAGTATTTCATTGCTTTCATCTACCTGAGTGCGGTTCTACTACTTCCTTTGCATTTATCCGGATGACGGGTCTCACCAGCACCAGGTCGGACTGACACACCTGAGCGGCTCTGTTCTTTCCAATTATCCCTACAGGAGTAAGACACTAGGCAGGAAAAATCTTAACTAGGTCTATGGGGCAGTCCCAGGGGGTTTACTCCCACTCTCAGCTATAGGCACTCAGTTTTGTTAGAAGCAGTCAGGAGAAAGCCAACTCCAGAGGGGTGGGTGCTGTGTCCATCAATGAACAGCACAGAAGCTGATTTTACGGTAAGTCAAAACTCTTATTTTTGCTTTCGTTCATTGACGCACACAGCTACTTATCTTCTTGACCATTGGGACGTCCCAAAGCAGTGTTAAACATGAGGGGTGGGAACAGAGAAAAATAAATTCCCAAGGATAACTATAGTCAACCAGGTAAACAGGAGCTCAACCAATACATCTGGAGTTCACCTTAAAAAAAAGACCAGAAATAGCTGCATGCAAAACCTTGCGGCCAAAAGAAGCATCAGCAGATGCCAACATGACCACTTTATAAAAACTTGTGAAAGTGTGCACAGATGACCAGAGGGCCTGCAACACTGACGCCTAATGCTAGAAGGCCCAGGAGGCACTAAGCACTTGAGTAGAGTGTGCCGAAACAGGGAAAGGAGGAACCCCTAATGAAATAAGCCTGAATCATTGTCTGTATGATCTATCTGTAAATGGTCTCAGCAGAAGCGGCCAACCCTTTCGAGGTCAAACACAATGTCTTCATCCAAATGGAAGAGACGACCTTTGGAACCACCAGGCAAGATGAATGAGAAAACGCCGCCAGCTCGGACACCCTGCGCGCAGCAGTAATAGCCACCAAAAAGGCCTTCTTCTGGGACAACGTAAGCAGGGGAACCTCCCAAAATATTTTTGAAGGGAGGTTTCTGGAGAACTGACATCCAAATTGAGGTCCCACGTTGGCAATGGAGGCCGCACTGGAGGAGCCAAGTGTCGAACTCCCAAAAAAAAAAAAAAAAAAAAACACACCAAGGAAAGTGTGGCCAATAGATTTTGAAAGAAAACCACCAAGGCTGAAACCTGGCCCTTAAATGGTACCCAAGGCCAGACTCTGCCCAACCCCTCAGAGGAAGAGGGGGAACCCCAAGAGACTCACACCATGCAATGTAAGTCTTCCAAGTATGATGATAGATCTTCTAGCCTTTAACAGCATAGGAATCACTGATTCAGGCAAACCTCTATCCTTCAGCACCTGGCTTTCAAAAACAGCCAAGCCATTAAAGCCAGCAACTGTAAAGGATGGACGATTGGCGCTTGGAAAAGCAGACCTTCCCTGAGAGGAATTCTCCAAGGAGAATTGGCGACCTGCAGTACCAAATAGTCATACCAAGACCGGCGAGGCCAGTCTGGAGCCACTAGAATGCGTCTGTGGTGTCAGCCAGAGGATCCCGGGACCGTGCCACAAACCTCTGTACCTTCATTGAAATGTGTGCAACAGAGAGGGCTGGAGCGAATCGGTCTGCCCACCTTAGAATTCCGGCTACTTCCTGAGCCACCAGACACTTGTGCCCCCTTGGTGATTGAAAGACCACGGCTGTGGCATTGTCAATGAGCCAGACAAAGTGTGATCACTCAGAGTTCCAGTACATTAAATCGTCAGTGTGGACTCTGGAAGAGTCTAGACCCCCCTGAGCATAATCTGTGCGGAGGACACCTCCCCACATGGACAGGCTAGCATCCATAGTGATACTCCGTCCAGTACAGGGGGAGAAAGGATTTTCCCTGACGAAGTGCCGGAGAACAAAGCCACCACTAGAGGCCATGGATTCTTGTCCCATTTCACCATATTTTTCCAGAAATCTTGTGTGTAGACACTATCAGGCCAAGCACCCTGATGGTCAACAGAAGCTGAATTGCTTCCTGCAATGTCTGGAAATGTCCTAGAGGAAGAAACTTTTGCTGAGGCAGAGTCAGACCCAGATAGTCCAGTTTTGTGGACAGAACAAGAGCAGACTTCTGAAGGCTTAGATACCAGCCAAACTCCCTCAGAGTTCGCAGAGTAATCTCCAAGTTGTCCATTAGAGCAGTTGGGAGGCTCGGCTTGCAGAAGCGATCCCCTGCTGACGCAACAATGCTAGCACCAAGGCCAACATTTTGGTGAAGACCCAAGGTGCAGAGGTGAGACAAAGGGTAAAGCCACAAACATTCGGAACGTACAAAGCAGTTTAGCACCTTGAGGTCCAGAATTTAGACGTACCTTGCCTTCCTTCCTGGAAACTAAAGAGGTTTGAGTAAAACCCCTGAAAATGGTTGAGTCAGAACCGGAACAATCACCCCTTGAAGTAACAAGTCTTGCACTGCCCCAAAGAGACCCCGTAAGTGATCTGGGGACAAGTGCAGGTTGGAAGGAAGAACCCTTTCGTAGGATAAGACCGAAACTCGAACTTGTAGTCGGACCGAATTACTTTGTGGACCCACTTGCCCTGTACCAGGGAGGTCCACAGATCCGGAAACCAGCGACATGCAGAGGAAGCCTTGTCCACAGGTCTGGAAGAGCCTGCTCGTAGCTTGCCAGACCAGTCCCCTCTTGGAACCTCCAGTGGAGGCCCTGAAGGGCTTTGGATCCCCTGTCTTGAGACCCCGAGGGAAAAAAAAGGCCTTTTATGAGCCGAGACGAATAGCCCACGTCTGACAGGGCTCCTTGCCCTTGGTAGCCTGCAGAAGAAGAGTACTCTTCCCCCTCCCCCCGTGAGACCCTAATGAGGTCATTCAAGAAAGCTCCAAACAGGCGATCCCCTACAAGGGGAAGATCAGATAAGGCCTTTTTGGAAATATGGTCCAATTGATCCATCAACTCCGCAAAGGCGTGGAGGGGGGGGGGGGGTAGTTGTTTCCCCTCCAGGTCTCAGCGTAAAAGTTTAGCCCACTCGGTCAGAATTTGCGACACCAGGGCAATAGTAAATACCGGCCTGAGTGCCGAACCAGCCATAGTGAAGCCAGAGCCTCCGTCCTCCTATCAGCCGGATCTTTAAATGCCGGGGACTCCGCAACCGGAGTTAAGGTAAATTTAACCTGGAAACCGACGAGTTCACTACAGGTGGGACCGTCCACTTCATAAGCAGTGAATCCTCATAAGAACGCATAGCAAAACGCTTAGGGACCACAAGAGTACGTTTTGGACAACCTCAATGTTTTATGACAATGTTCCATTTAAAAGGAAAAATTGCCAGGACCAGAGATTCTAGGTCCATATTCCTGACTAGGCAGAAAAATAACTGAGTGCCTATAGCTGAGAGTGAGAGTATACCCCCCTAGGACTGCCCCATAGGTGTAGTCAAGCTTTTTCCTTCCTAGTGTCCTAATCCTGTAGGGGGCAGTATAACCCAATGGTCATGAAGATAAGGAGCCGTGTCCGTCAATGACTAATGTCAGTCAATGAATAAAAGAAATTCGATTTTTTACATTTTTAGCGGATGGATTTTAAAGCAGAAAATATTGTTTTTTTCCAAAATTGTCAGTCTTTTATTTTATAGCGCAAAAAATAAAAATTGCAAAAAGGTGATCAAATACCATGAAAAGTAAAATCTATTTGTGGGGAAAAAAAAGGACATCCATTTTACTTGGGTACAGTGTCACATGACCGTGCAATTGTCAGTTAAAGTAACGCAGTGCCAGATTGCAAAAAATGGCCTGGTCATGAAGGGGGCAAACCTTCCAGAGCTGAAGTGGTTAAACAAACAAACATATAGCCTTTTATTAAAGCCCATCATTCTACTGTTTTCAGAGAAAAAAAAAAAGAATACAGTCCCTACAGTCAAACATATGGTGGGAGGTTCACTTCCGTTTTGGGGTTGCTTTGCTGCTTCAGGCACTGGATGTATTGACTGTGTGCATGGCATTATGAAATCTAAAGACTACCAAAGAATTCTGGAGTGCAATGTAGAGCCCAGTGTCAGAAAATTGGGTCTTCAGAGGTCATGGGTCTTACAGCAAGACAATGACCTAAAGCACATGTCAAGAAAGCACCCAGAAATGGTTTAGGACTAGGGTTGAGCGAACACTGACTGCATTATTCGTGTTCGTACCGAATTGGATTTTTGTTACCCGAACACGGACCCGAAATGTTTACTGTATGTTCGGGTAAAAATCCGTGTTCGGTCGTTTTATTTCCGGGTTTTGCATGCATTGGCACGCTTTTCATGGCGGGCTTTCAACAGCCAATCAACAAGCGTTTAACTGGTGTGCCTTAAGCCATCCCAGCCATGCCTACAAATGTATTAGTAGCTGTTATTGGCCATCTGAAGCATGTGACCAAGTCTTTATAAGTCCGAGGCAGCGCCGCTGCATCATTCTGCTGTGTTAGTTCAGGGACAGAGCACACATCATACGTGCTGGCTGCTGATTAGGGACAGACAGGAAAAAAAAAACATTTGTGTCCGGATAGAATTGAGGGACAGGTCGGAGTGTGTTAGGCAGGGCGAGTTGTAGGCATTTTAGGGCGAGGCTGCTGATTTTTAGGGTCAGTTTTCTACGATCGATTTTGCTGTGTGGGAGGGGTTTTCAGTGACCGATCTAAGATCTTAATCAATCCTTTTAGGGAGAGGCTGCTGCTGATTTTTAGGGTCAGTCCTCTACGATCGATTTTGCTGTGTGGGAGGGGTTTTCAGTGACCGATCTACGATCTTATCAATCCTTTTAGGGAGAGGCTGCTGCTGATTTTTAGGGTCAGTTCTCTACGATCGATTTTGCTGTGTGGGAGGGGTTTTCAGTGACCGATCTACGATCTTAATCAATCCTTTTAGGGAGAGGCTGCTGCTGATTTTTAGGGTCAGTTTTCTACGATCGATTTTGCTGTGTGGGAGGGGTTTTCAGTGACCGATCTACGATCTTATCAGTCCATTTAGGGAGAGGCTGGAGATAGGCAGGTGTCAGTGGTCCACATCGATTTTGCTGTGTGTGGGGTGCAGTGAACACATTTTTTTTTGCCCACTGAGGAGGAGGGAGAAAAGTATTTGTCTATCAGTCACTGTGTGCAGCATTTTTCCTTCAGCCGTGCTGTGCTGACTGATCATACACTGCTGTGTTCAGTTCACATGTGCTATTATTGAGTGGTTTCAAAAATCATACACTTTTTTCTATTCCACTATTCAATATACAGCCTTGGGTTAAAAAAAATTAAATTGTGGCCTGCAGCAGAGCTGAATGATATTTGGGGTTTTTGGGGTTCATCCCATACTTCTTAAGATTTGAGGGTGCTGCCTGTTCCAAACTCCTCCTACTCCTCATCCAGCCTTTTAGGGGTACAAACCATAGTAATTGGGGCCTAGTGTGGTTTTGTATGTGTGAGATACATACACTTTTTTTGATCATATTTTCTATTCCGCTATTCAATAAAAACCTTTGGGGAACAGTTAAATTGCGGGATAGTCTGTGTTGGTAGGTGGGAGATCCACCTTTCCAAGTTTTTGGGGTTCATCTCATACTTCTGAAGATTTGAGGGTGCTGCCTGTTCCAAACTCCTCCTACTCCTCATCCTGCCTTTAGGGGTACAAACAATAATAATTGGGGCCTAGTGTGGTTCTGTACGTGTGAGATACATACACTTTTTTTTTATCATATTTTCTATTCCGCTATTTAATCAAAACCTTTGGGTATAAACAATTAAATTGCGGGATAGTCTGTGTCGGTACGTGTGAGATACACCTTTCCAATTTTTGGGGCGCATCTCATACTGCCGAGGATTTGAGGGTGCTTCAGTCTGCCTCCTGCCTGTTCCGAACAACTCCTACTCCTCATCCTGCCTTTAGGGTACAAAAAATTGTAATCAGGGCCTAGATTGCGTTTGTACGTGTGAGATACACCGTTTTGTAAAATTTGTCCTATTCCGCTATTCAATATACACCCTGTTTGAGTGTAAAAAATTAAATTGCAGGATAGTCTGTATCGCTACATGTGAGATACACCTTTTTAAATTTGTTTGGCACATCTCCTTCTACCGCCGAGGATTGTAGGGCGCTTCAGTTTGCCTCCTGTTCCCAACTCCTCCTACTCCTCTTCCTCATCCTGCCTTTAGGGTACAAAAAATTGTAATCGGGGCCTAGTCTGTGTTTGTACGTGTGAGATACACCGTTTTTTATCCTTTTTCCTATTCCGCTATTCAATATACACCCTTTTGGGGTAAAAAACATTAAATTGCGGCATAGTTTGCATATTTGACTGTGAGATACACCCGTGCGATACTGTTTTGTTCCGCTATTCAATAAACACCTTACTAGGGCAAGATCATAAATTACAGAAATATGAGGAGACCGTCAAATAGGGGCCGTGGCCTGGGTCGTGGTGCTGCTGGTAGAGCTCCTGTTGCAAGGAGAGGACGTGGTCGATCTGTGCCAGCTACACGCACAAGTGAAACACCTTCCTCAAGTGTGAATAGGCGACAGAACCTGCAGCAGTATTTGGTAGGGCATAATACGCCTCTAGACGTGATGAGGCTTGAAGAAGTACAGGCGATAGTAGATTGGGTTGCTGACAGTGCCTCCAGTTCCTTCACATTGACCTTTCTGCAGTAGACTGGGTGGGAGACAGAGTTGGCACCTGCAGCCAATGTCCAACCGTCTTTCACCTCACCCCCTTGGAAATCAGGCAAGCAGTCTGAGCCCCAAGCCATACAGCAGTCTCTTCTTCTTTTTGAGGACTCTGTTAGCAGGGTTTCCCAGGGCCATCCACCTAGCCCTGCCCCAGAAGTGGAAGAGATTGAGTGCAGCGATGCCCAACCACTTATTTCTCAAGATGAGTACATGCAAGGACCATCGCAGCACGTCTTCGATGATGACGAAATGCAGGTTCCAACTGCTGCTGCGTTCAGAATTGTGGAGACCGACAAGGAGGGCAGGGGTGAAGACTGGGTGGAAGATGATGTGGAGGACGATGAGGTCCTCGACCCCACATGGAATGAACGTCATGCAGGTGACCTGAGTAGTTTGGAGGAAGAGGCGGTGGTCGCACAGAGCCACCAGCACAGCAGAAGAGGGAGCAGGGTGCAGAAGCGGAGCGGCAGTGCCCTAGACACTACGCCCGCTACTGCCCAACGCAGCAAGGGAACGAGCGCACCAAAGTCAGCTCAAAGGAGTTCTCTAGCATGGAAGTTCTTTAGAAAATGTGCTGATGACAGGACACGAGTGGTTTGCACCCTGTGCAATCAGAGCCTGAAGCGAGGCATAAACCTTCTCAACCTGAACACAACCTGCATGATCAGGCATCTAAGTGCAAAGCACGAGCTGCAGTGGAGTAGACACCTTCAAAACCAAGAAACGTCTCTGGCTCATCCTGCTTCCTCTTCTGCCGCTCCAGCCACATCTGTAGTGATACCGGCACCTGCCACCCCGCAAACAGAGGATCTGTCAGCAACACCACCACCTGGGTCACCAACTGTCAAGGCTTACCTTTGTTGGGAGTCATTCAGGCAGAGATTTATGCTCACCCTTGCAAACAAACACAGACCAGGGTGACCAGGTAAGAAGCCACCTGGCCTGTGAGTTTGTGCACGGGGGCTGTTCAGGATAACCAGGTCCAAATACAGGCAAGGACTAGAGCAGGAGAACCGTCAGGTGAAGCCAGGGGTCAGATGCCGGAAACAAACAGGAATGCAGGAACTCAAACAACAGGAACCAAACCAGGAAACCAGAATCAATGAACTGACACTGCCCTTAGGGAGGGGCAGGGTCTTATACCTTGTTAATTAGGTATCAAATACAGCTGGAGAGTTACTGACAGGTCTGAGCCTCTGGTGAAATCCAGCCCCCTAGTGCTGCAGGCAATACAGGAATAAACAGGAGTTATCCAAAGTCCTGAAGTGGCTCAGAGGCTAGTTTGCAGACTGGGAAGCCAGAAGGACACAGGTTCAATACCTCTGAAAGGCACCAGTGGGGTGGCCACGCCTAGCCGTCTGGCGGGTACAACTAGAACCCTGACACCAACCATCTCCACAATGTCCTGTGGAAGCGTTCAGCTTTCCATCTCCCAAACACTTGAGGAAGAGGAAGTACCCCACTACCCACCCGCGATCCCTGGCCCTGAATGCCAGCATTTCAAAATTCTTGGCCTTTGAAATGCTGTCATTCCGTCTGGTGGAGACGCACAGTTTTAAAAACCTTATGTCGGTGGCTGTCCCACAGTACGTCGTGCCCAGCCGCCACTACTTTTCCAGGCAAGCCATCCCTTCCCTGAACAACCAAGTGGGGGAAAAAAATCAGGTGTGCACTGCGCAACGCCATCTGTGGCAAGGTCCACCTAACTACCGATACGTGGACCAGTAAGCACGGTCAGGGGCGTTATATCTTCCCAACGGCACACTGGGTAAATGCAGTGGCGGATGGGCCTGAGGCGGATAGCAATTTGGCGCATGTCCTTCCACCACCGAGGATTGCAGGGTGCTTCAGTTTGCCTCCTGTTCCTAACTCCTCCTACTCCGCTTCCTCATCCTCTACCGCCTCCTCATCCGGACAGCGTAACACCTTCACCACCAACTTCAGCACGGCCAGGGGTAAACGACAGCAGGCAGTTTTAAAACTTGCCTGTTTGGGGGAAAAACCACACACCGCGCAGGAGGTGGAGGAGCATGGAACAGCAGACAAATGAGTGGTTGCTGCCAGCGAGCCTCAAGCCCGGCCTGGTGGTGTGCGATAACGGGCGAAATCTCATAGCAGCTCTGGGCCTAGCTGGTTTGACGCACATCCCTTGCCTGGCGCATGTGCTGAATTTGGTGGTGCAGAGGTTCCTTAAAAACTACCCCGATATGTCAGAGCTGCTGCAGAAAGTGCGGGCCGTCTGTGCGCACTTTCGGCGTTCTCACCCTGCTGCTGCTCTCCCGTCAGCGCTGCAGCGTAACTTCGGCCTTCCCGCTCACCGCCTCATATGTGACGTGCCCACAAGGTGGAACTCCACCTTGCACATGCTGCAAAGACTGTGCGAGCAGCAGCAGGCCATAGTGGAGTTTCAGCTGCAGCACGCACGCGTGAGTCGCTCTGCGGAACAGCACCACTTCACCACCAATAACTGGGCCTCCATGCGAGGCCTGTGTGCCTTGTTGCGCTGTTTTTGAGTACTCCACCAACATGGCCAGTGCCGATGACGCCATTGTCAGCTTAACTATCCCACTTCTATGCCTCCTTCAAAAAACAAATTCGGGCGATGATGGAAGAGGATGTGGCACAGGATGAGGAGGATGAGGATGAGGATGAGGATGAGGAGGAGGAGGAGGATGAGGAGGAGGAGGAAACATTTCCAAGGCTTTCAGGGCAGTCATTCACAAGGGGCTCCGAGGGTGGGTTCCTGCACACACAAACGCCAGGGACACAATTGTCCAGCAGGGGCACAGTTCTGGAGGATGAGGAGGAGGAGACGGAGGAGGAGATGGAACCATGTTCACAGCAGGGTGGCACCCAGGCCAGCTCATGGCCATCACTGGTGTGTGGCTGGGGGGATACAGAGGACACGGACGATACACCTCCCACAGAGGACAGCCTTTCGTTGCCTCTGGGCAGCCTGGCACACATGAGCGATTACATGCTGCAGTGTCTTCACAACGACCGCCGAGTTGCCCACATTCTAACTTGTGCTGATTACTGGGTGGCCACGCTGCTGGATCCCCGTTACAAGGACAATGTACCGTCCTTAATTCACTCACTGGAGCGCGATCGCAAGATGCGCGAGTACAAGCGCACGCTGGTAGACGCGATGCTGCTGGCATTCCCACCTGACAGCGGGGCCACAGTGGAAGCACAAGGCAGAGGAGGAGGAGGAGGAGGAGGAAGAGGTCGCCAACGCAACCAGGGCACCGCCAGCACCTCAGAAGGCAGGGTTAGCATGGCCGAAATGTGGAAAAGCTTTGTCAGCACGCCACAACAAACAGCAGCACCAGCAGCTCATATGGAACGTCTTAGCAGGAGGCAGCATTTCACCAACATGGTGGAGCAGTATGTCCACAGCTGGGGGCGTTATCACAGACAAGCGCAGCCGCCTGTCCAGAGACAATGTGGACAAGCTCACATTCATTAAAATGAACCAGGCATGGATCCCACGGGACTTTTCCGTACCTTGTGCAGAATAGCGATGGATAAAGACCTTACCCAGCCATTGTTCTTTTTTTGCTCTCACTCTTTTGGGGTGTACCCTCATTTAAAATTTGTGAAAAGAAGCAGTGTTGGCTACCTCGTCCTCCTCAGGGCCAGATTAACGTAGGGGCTATTGGAGCTGCAGCTCCAGGCCCCTACCTTTATATAGGCCCCCGGGTTTGCCATATTCACTGTTACCGCTCTTCTGTCACTTGTAAACACAGAAGTCTAGCTTCTATGCTCGCTTCCCCAGGCAGCTCCCTCAGAACCTCCCCAGACAGCACGAAGGCCGGACAAGGAGGGACAGTTGCCGATGCATGGATGTGTTTATGGGCTTCAGAGACAGCATCCCATGTTGAATTAGGCATGCATGGCTGCACCCTTCCTCCTCTGGGTGCATGCCAAGGCACGGCCCTTAAGGCCCTTCAAAATCCTCAGCACCAAGCCCATGATGCTCTTAATCCGGCCCTGGTCCTCCTCCACCGCCGCTTCCACCTACACTGCCCATAGGTGTGCGCAGCCTATTGCATTAGGGTGTGCACCCCAAAGTTGAAATACACATGCACGTGTTTGCCTACATGTACATGGCCCCGATACATTACTCTCCCTGCTGGCAAAGAGAAATAGAGCAGAGCAGGTCCGAGGGAGATCTTTCCCATCTCCTCACTGGCAAACAGAGCGATAATGCTATGTGCCCTAGGTGATTAGGGTGTGCCCAGGCACATCCGGCACACCCTGTGCGCACGCCTATGAGACCGCCACATCCACCACCACCTGCACCTCCCTCCTACTCCATATGGGCCTCGTCCTTCAGAGATGAAGAACATCGTTTTAGTTTTCTGTTTTTTTAAGTTATTTCCCTATCCACATTTGTTTGCAGAGCATTTGCCATGCTCTTAACAACGTTTTGCTGCCATTTGCAGCACTCTAGCCCTTTCCATTGGCGTTTTAGAGCCATTTTAGTGCCTGAAAGTTTCGGGTCCCCATTGACTTCAATGGAGTTCGGTGTCCGGGAAAAGTTCGGCAAAAGTCCCGGACTTTTTTTTAAAGTTCGGCCGAACCCGCCGAACACGGACATCCAGGTGTCCGCTCAACTCTATTTAGGACAAAGCGCTGGAGAGTACTGAGCTGACCAGCAATGAGTCCAGATCCAAATCCCATAGAGCACCTGTGGAGAGATCAGAAAAAAGCAGTTGGGAAGGGAAAAGCAACCCTTCCAATTTGAGAGACCAATTTTTTACAAGCTTGCCAATATTTCAACACTTGAATTTATCTTACCACCTATATTTTTTTTTTTTTTTTTAACATAAGTGAATGGTCTTGCTCGCATTTGATTAACCCATCACTGCATCAAAAATTTTCCAACCTTCATCTACATATTTTTGTTCGTTTTCCGTATGAAAGTGTTTTTGTTTTTTTATTTGGGTTAACCAGTTCTGGACCAGAAGGCTTTACCTCCTTAATGACCAGGTAATTTTTTTGCGATTCAGCACTTTGTTACTTTAACGGAAATTTGCGCAGTGGTACGTCACTGTACTGAAATAAAATTGATGTCCTTTTTTTCCCCCCACAAATAGAGCTGTCTTTTGGTGGTATTTGATCCAAAAAAAAAAAACATTTTTCACATTCGGCTGTAGAAAATTCCCAAAAAAACGCTCTCTCTCAATGGCGAGCGATCACGGGTGGCCAGCGGCAATCGCAGCCTCTGGCATAGTGCATCGGAGTCCCCGCTACCTAGTATTACGTCAGTTCGTGCATCAGAGCCAACCTGCTGCAGTAAAACTGCGGCGGGTGGTCAGCAAGTGGTTAAACTTATAACAGGCTCATATATATTATTACTTTTAATGTTTTTTCAATTGATTTCACTACACACACTTAGAAAATTTTCCTACATGACCATCTGTTTTTTGGGGGGGGGGGGGGTTTCTATAAAAGTATCGGATATTGACAGTTGAATTGAGCATCAATAGTAAATGGAATGATCGTTCAGTTCTCTTTAATTTTTGTTCAATATGCTACCATCTATCGCCAGCTTAACACAATTTGTCTAAATACACAAAAACGTGCGTTGCATATGGACCCCCGAAGAAGCTCCCAAGAGCAGGGCCCTCCTAACCCTCTTGTTTTAAAATTGTATTGTAACTGTATTCTCTCCCTTTATTATGTAAAGTGCAGCGCAAACTACTGACTGACTGAGGTAGCCTCTGTATACTACTTCTGCAACTCTCAACACTGCACACTTTAACTCTTCCGGGCCCAACCGCTGGCGCCCCCTCTGTACTTCAGGGTCCTCTCACTAGGCACCCCCCCCCACACTTCAGGGTCAACACTTGCACCCCCTTTACACTTGTTCCTGCACCGGCTAGCTAGCTCCTGGATCCCTCTGACCTTCAGAGTGGTGCCCTCTCACTAGGCGGACCCCCAGGGTCAGTGTACAGTACTCACGAACTGGGAATGCTTTCCTGAAACTGGACCCCTCTCAGCTCCGCTGGCCCTCTGCACACTGGATCCTCTCTGCAGCTCAGCCCAGCCTTCTGTCCCCTCAGGCAAGCCACCTGGGACACCCGATTCCTCCGATAGGTGGAGAGACAGCCGTATTCTCCCTCCTGGGACTCTGCTTCCCACCAAAGACGCTGCATCATGTGCCTTTCTGGGGTAGATACAGGCCTGAGTGTGCCATTGGCTGGGTTTCCTCCACTGCCCAATGAGAACCCTGCCCAATGAGAACCCTCTCATGGAGCACAGTGGGGAAGGGTTGGGGGAAGCCATCCCCTCCGGGGGGGAAGATAGTGATTATTGCTAGCAGCTATAACAGCCGCTAGCAATAATCGCAGGTAAAACCCAGCATGCTGGTTGTACCAGAGTGGATTGATTAACTTGGTACATTCAGCCTGCCCAAACACGGTTCAAATCTTTGGTTCCTGCTGAAGCGGCTGATACTCGAGCCGTGTATGGCCTCCCTAACATAGAAAACTTATATAGATACAAGTGCTTAGGAGTGGATTTTAAGGGTAAGATATTCCAGGGGGCCCATAGAGATGTGAAGAGTTCAAAACTTCAGTAGTCATTTACAGCTTTGCAAGTATTAATTTTTTTTTTCCTTTTTTGTATTCCATAAATGTTCCTTTTACATAAGAAAATTATCCTATACAGGTGTAGCACCCCACAGGTAGGTGCTAGGTAAATGTATAGTGGGCCTTGTTTGCCTAACAGCAAGGCCATGATTGCGTTTTTGGTCAGGGTGTCATGGCTTCCAGGTGTGCCTGCTGAGAGTGGAGTCTCCCCACTGGCTCTGTGAGAGGCTTCTTATAGGGCATTGGAGGAAACCCAATCAGGGACATATTCAGGCTTGTAACTACCCCAGAAGGCAGATTCTGCTGCAAAAGGATTCTGGGAGGGGGTACAAGTCTGAGGGGAGTGAGTGACTGAGCGTCTTTGGCGGGATGCAGAGTCCCAGGAGGTAGAGGATGGCTATCTCTCCTCCTGTCAGTAGAAGCAGATGCCTCGGGTGCTGCCTGAGAATCTAGAGAGTGCGGAGTTGAGCTGAGGGGATCCGGTGTGCCAAGAACCAGCAGAGAGCAAGAGGGGTCCAGTCCCAGGAAAGCCTACACAGGTTGTGTGTACTGAGTATTCCCCCTGGGGGTCTGCCTAGCGTCAGTGAGGACCACTCCAGAGAAGGTTCTAGGATCCGAGTATCAGCTAGCTATAGAGGGGGTACCTGGTCAGAGGACCCTGAAGTGATAGAGGGGGTACCTATGTTGAGGACCTTGAAGTGTGAAAGGGGGCGCCTGCATTTTGGGCCCTGAAGAGTCAGTGCACAGTGTGAGTGCATCAGTTAAGAGTTTCAGCCATACAGGAATCCACAACAAGCTACCTCAAGCGAGTGCAAGGCAGGAGGGAGTAGTCAGTGACTAGAGTGCAAGTATTGTTAGAAGTTCAGTATTCTACAGTCCTGGATCTTTTGGACTTAAGTCGGAGTTCCAGCACAGCTTTCAGAGATATAGTGTATTCAAGTGAGTGTTGGCTAGCATCGGCTGGCGTCAAGACAGCGCTAACGGGCATTTTTGCTATAAAGTCCCAGGATTGTATACAGGTCCCTCTCAAAAAATTAGCATATTGTGATAAAGTTCATTATTTTCTGTAATGTACTGATAAACATTAGACTTTCATATATTTTAGATTCATTACACACAACTTAAATTGTTTTAATATTGATGATAGATTCATTACACACAACTTAAATTGTTTTAATATTGATGATTTTGGCATACAGCTCATGAAAAACCAAAATTCCTATCTCAAAAAATTTGCATATCATGAAAAGGTTCTCTAAACGAGCTATTAACCTAATCATCTGAATCAACTAATTAACTCTAAACACCTGCAAAAGATTCCTGAGGCTTTTAAAAACTCCCAGCCTGGTTCATTACTCAAAACCGCAATCATGGGTAAGACTGCCGACCTGACTGCTGTCCAGAAGGCCATCATTGACACCCTCAAGCAAGAGGGTAAGACACAGAAAAATTTCTGAACAAATAGGCTGTTCCCAGAGTGCTGTATCAAGGCACCTCAGTGGGAAGGAAAAAGTGTGGCAGAAAACGCTGCACAACGAGAAGAGGTGACCGGACCCTGAGGAAGACTGGGGAGAGGGAAATGCCAAAATGCCTGAAGTCCAGTGTCAAGTACCCACAGTCAGTGATGGTCTGGGGTGCCATGTCAGCTGCTGGTGTTGGTCCACTGTGTTTTATCAAGGGCAGGGTCAATGCAGCTAGCTATCAGGAGATTTTGGAGCACTTCATGCTTCCATCTGCTGAAAAGCTTTATGGAGATGAAGATTTCATTTTTTCAGCACGACCTGGCACCTGCTCACAGTGCCAAAACCACTGGTAAATGGTTTACTGACCATGGTATTACTGTGCTCAAATTGGCCTGCCAACTCTCCTGACCTGAACCCCATAGAGAATCTGTGGGATGTTGTGAAGAGAAAGTTGAGAGACGCAAGACCCAACACTCTGGATGAGCTCAAGGCCGCTATCGAAGCATCCTGGGGCTCCATCACACCTCAGCAGTGCCACAGGCTGATTGCCTCCATGCCACGCCGCATTGAAGCATTCATTTCTGCAAAAGGATTCCCGACCAAGTATTGAGTGCATAACTGAACATAATTTTTTGAAGGTTGACTTTTTTTGTATTAAAAACACTTCTTTTATTGGTCGGATGAGATATGCTAATTTTTTGAGATAGGAATTTTGGGTTTTCATGAGCTGTATGCCAAAATCATCAATATTAAAACAATAAAAGGCTTGCACTACTTCAGTTGTGTGTAATGAATCTAAACTATATGAAAGTCTAATGTTTATCAGTACATTACAGAAAATAATGAACTTTATCACAATATGCTATTTTTTTGAGAAGGACCTGTATAGTCGAGCCAAAGGAGTATCCCACTCATTTCCTTCTCCCATCCCCTAAAAATACAATAAAAACAACCAAACAAAGATGCCGGAGTTGTCAATGTCTCAGTGCTCACACCCAGGGCCACAGCTCACATGGGCTGGAGAGGTAACCAGTAACAATGGCAGACCCACATCAGACACAATGCCTGGAAAACCTGCTACACGACTATTGTTGCACCCTTCCCTTCTGGTAGCAAAGGAAAATCTGCATTAGGGCAGTGATCAAAATCTGGCAGGGGCTCTAGCCTCCTACCTCTCTACTAAAAGGCATTTTTAGTGCAAGTACGCTGAAATAAAACATACCAGGATTTAAGTCCTTAACAGCCCATTGACTACTCTGGGTAAGGCTACAGCAATCATGACTCAGTAAGGTATGGCAGCCCATACGTTGTCAATTTTTCCATTCCTCTGGAAAAAAAAAAAAAAAAAAAAAAAAACACTGGACTTGATACCCCCTATTCACACATTCGATGTTGATGGGGGAATCCTCCCAATAAGCTATTGTACTCTGACCGCTGGGAGGCTTCCCTGCCGTCAGAATACAGCCCTCATCAAGTGGGGAAAATCTGGCCCGGCCAGTGCATCATTGCACGGGCACTATTATTTTCTGTAGCACCCTTCTAGGTAAAAAAGAATGGTTTGCTCTGCCTGCTCATCAGGGGAGCCTGAGTGAGTTTTGCCTGTTGCATGTGTCCATGTGTGATTTATCTGGTCTGAGGGAGTGTCCCCACTGTATCCAATAGGGGAGCATGTTGGACAGTGGAAGAAACCCGGTCAGCAACAGGCTTTTGTAGCTGTCCCAGTGGGTTGGCACAGAGAGTGGTGCATCTTGGGATTGGCTATAAAACCTATTGTGCACATGCGACAGGGTGTCTTTGGGCGGGAAGCCAGGTCCCAGGAGGAGAGCGACGGTTGTCTCTCCTCCTGTCAGCAAGGAAGGTGGTCAAAAGCAGTCGGCCTAGTGGATCCAGTGTGTGATGCTGAGCCAGGAGGTCCAGGATACTGACAAGTGGAGCTGAAGGCAGAGCAACCGAGGGAAAAAAAAAAACAGTGTCCGTGAGTACCGGGAAGCTTGCCAGGAAGGGGACCACTCCAGTGAAGAGTCAGTGGACAAGGGGCTAGCATGCACGTGAAGTGAGAAAGGGGGTGCCAAGTCAGGAACCCATTTTCTACTTCACTTCAGTGGCATGGTGAAGCAGCGGCCTATCCGCACTCATTACAGTTAGTATCCTCAGAATTTGTGCATAGTTCAAGTTGGAGTATCCCACTCATCCCTTCTCCCATCCAAGTTCTAAAATAAAAAACACAAAAACCAAATCCCCTGGACTGTTCCTTTGTCTGAGCCAAGTCTTAAAATAAGTTTTACGGACTATTGCTATGGCTAACCCAGGGGAATCTAATCTAAGCAGCTCCCTAGGGGGCAGTGCTACATTTCTATTCAAGTTTCTCCCCTTTCACTTTTGTGGGTGTTTTTCATTGGATGAAGGGGGAGTCCTCAGGCTAAGGGAAGGATGTGTGGCTCTCAGGTTCCTTCCTCCCCTACCTCTGGGGGGGGGGTCTCTTCGGGAGAGCTCCCCTGACCAAGTTTTTCAATGGTCGGCTTCAGCTGGCCTAGAAGAACAGACCTTGTAAGCCCATGTCCCCATCAGGAGCCTTGCGCCCCAGGGGTCAGAGTAGAGGCTCTACCGCTTCGGGGGGGGTGGACTAAAGCACATCCTTCAGTGCACTTTTTAGTGTGCGTTTCATGTACGTTTTTTTGTCCACTTACTGTTTTTTTTCGTTCGAGGTTTTGCACCACAACAGACTTAAAAATATATAATCCAACAGGACAATTGCACAGAAATCAATCGTTAGATCGACTTCTCTACAACCAAAGTGTCTGTCCACACATGGATCGAAATACAGTGGGCCCCTGTTGGAACTTCAATTTATAAAAAGCAGTTTCTGGCCTTGGCGAGCTCTGTGTACAAACGCAGGCTGCAGCTTGGCTTGTTGGGGGGCAAGGTGGGGGGGAGTGACAAAACTGGAGTTACTTGTGAGACAATATAGACCCATTTTCTGTGCTAAACGAATATTTAAAATGTACATTAAGCCAAATTTTTAGCTTTTAGTTATGGATAGGGTGGGCAAGGATAGGACTCTTGCTGGCTTTTTACTGCTCCCTGGGGATTTGTTAGAGAGCTTTATCCTTACTGTCCTGCTGACAACAAATTTCAATGGACATGAGGTGAGGAGAAACTCTACAACAGGGACACAGTCAAAAATGTCAGTCTGACAGGGGTTCTAGTGTTGACCTACTTTGCTAGTGTTTTATTTCTGTGTTGCTGCTGCAGACTTCCCCTACTCTTTGGTAGAGTGCTGCCAGAGTACAGGAAGTAAGGATGAATCTCTCTCATTGAGTTCTGGATAGCAGTAAAACCTGACATGCATTCCAATCCATCCTCACTCTAGAAAGTTTTGGCTAGACACTTTAATCTTAAAATAGAATTTCACCCTAAACCTAAATAGTCTTAAAAACTATCCCCTCACCCCTCCCAACACCCATGCTGACTAACCAAGGTAAAAAATATAATTCCAGGCTGCTCTGGTCCAGTCATGTAATCTGGCTTCTCTGTGTCAGCCAGTGCAGCTGCAGGGGAGAGGAGGGAGTGGCATAGCGTGGGGGGTGCCGGCCGCACCGTGCGCAACATCTGGGGGGGGCGCATCCGCAGTGTCACTCTGTCTGATTCTGACATACACAGTTCACACACTGTCTGCGGCTGCCTCCATCTTTTGTCTGGGAGATGTCCAGCGCGGCCGCCCTATGGCTGAAAAAGGCGGGGCGGGGGGCTGGACTGTGCCTCACCTGTCTATTGGTGTAGGGTGGGGTGGCGTTGCAAGCCAAGCCCAGCCTATGCCGCCTCTCCTCACAGCTCAGTCAGTTTAGCAGCAAGTGAGTCAGCAGCCTGGCGCTGTCACAGAGTCAGCAGCAGTGGCGGCTGGTGCGTTGGGGGCGCAGGGGCGCTGCCCCCCATCCATGCGTCCTGCCCCCTAACACACATGCGGGGAGGCTTCAGAAAAGGGTGGACCCGGAGCGCAGAGCAGTGACCCCCGAGCCCACCCATTGTGTGACAAAAGCGAATAAAAATTCGCTATTGTCACACGGATCCTCCTCCTGGCCAATCAGGAAGCGGGTCCGAGACCCGCTTCCTGATTGGCCGAAAGGCCAACGCATGCCATTGGCGGAGGAGGAGGCGGGAGGACTCGAGGAGACATGGGGAACTGAGGAGAAGCCGATGCTGCAGGTAAGTCTCTGCATTGAAGGGGGCACGCTGGTCGCTCTGCATTGAAAGGGGGCACGCTGGTCGCTCTGCGTTGAAAGGGGGCACGCGGGCACGCTGGTCACTCTGCATTAAATTGCATCAGTATTTTCATAACAAACAATACATGTGCTTAGGGGGTAAGATTTCTTTAACTAATCTAGTGGAAGAGACTCGAGTGCTGAAATCCCACCGGTTAGGGGGCGTAAATTACTTGCCTTGCCCCGGGTGCTGACAACCCACGCTACGCCACTGGGGAGAATGGATGGGCCACTGAAGCCTATTGCTGACATCACTGCTCCAGGCTTTACCAGTGTAGCACTTTCCCTGTAGGGCTTGCTGTATGACATCTTGTTGGGCCTCCGATTACCAGCAAACAATCACTTAGGGCAGTGGTCCTCAGCTCCGGTCCTTGGGGCCCACTAACAGGCCAGATTTTAAGTATTACCTTGGGGAGATGCACACTAGAATACTGCAATCACTGAGCAGCAAATTAGATCACCTGTGATGTAATTTAGTTATCTTGCAAACCTGGCCTGTTAGTGGGCCCCGAGGACCGGAGTTGAGGACCACTGACTTAGGGTACAGTTCACACATACATCCTTACTCCCAATGGCTCGTCACACCATAAACAGTCGAGGGGTATTGGTTTTTAGTGTTTATTTTGGAACTTGGATGGGAGAAGGGAATAGTGGGATACTCCCAACTGTAACTACTCACAATGGATCCAACTGTAACTACTCACAATGGATAAGGATAACTCTCACTTGGCCTCACCAGGTTGCTTGTGCTGCTTAATCAATTCTGCCACATGTATGAAAAGGGTTAAGTCTCCTTGCTCTTTTCTCTACAGAAATAGACTTGGTGAACTACATGATCTTCAGGACACTCACTAGCATCTCCTTTACTGACACCTGTCCACTGGCTCTTCTAGCTGCAGGGGTGGCCCCCCTCAGGTCAGACCCAACACAGATTTGTACCCACTGTACTGCAGAATCAAGATCCTCCAGTGTCTCCCCCTTTCAGTCCGCTTCACTGGACCTCTGGGTTCAGTTTGTCACTAGCACTCTCCAGGCCCTCAGGTTGACTACCTGAGGCCATCATGGCACCTCTACAGAGGAGGAGGAGGAGGAGACAGCCACCCCCTCCCTCTGGGACTCTGTTAGCCAGTCGAAAGACCCCCAAGCACATGTGCTCCTGGCTTTCATACAGTATCCCAGCATGCATCAAGGCACTTCCTCTGTGAAATCACCAGCTCTGTATCAAATGCTTGTGCACTCATTTGTCAGGTTTCCTCCCACCGTCCAATATGCCTCCCTATTGGACCAGTGTGAAACACTCTGCAGACAGAAGGAGTTGCACCTGAGCACAATGAGCAGACCTCACCAACAGATCCTGCTCTCTGGTAGGCAGAGAACAACATAGATTTACCTGCAGTCCCTCTGGTAAGCAGACAGGACTCAAAACTATACTTCCTCTCTCGCACCTACCTAGGAGGGTGCAACACCAGACTTTGTTGGAGTGCTCTCCTCTGCCCTGCAGCTGTCTCTAGCTGACACAAGGGATCACATGACCGGGCTGAAAAAATAAGTACTATATCTATATATATATTCAGGTTAGTCAGCATAGGTGTTAAAGGGTGGAGGAGACAGTTTAAAAGTGCTACTAAACCCTTGACAGTAAAATCAGTCTGTATATGCAGTAAAGCATGTTTGTTATACTCACTGTGGAACCTAAAGGGGTTAATCATCCGCACTTTGTAAAAAGGCTGTTTGATCCCGTCTTCTCTGATCCTCTCCTTTTACTGTCCCCAATTCATCTGCTGATAGAACACAGTCCTAGGAGGCACTCTGAACTTGCTCTGTGGTACTGTGGGAGACCAGATATAGTGAATGCAGGGTCCTGGGTTTAGTAACACTAACCTCTTATGGACTGCCCCATGCAGATATACTGTGGTAGGGCGGCCCTTCTACAAGAAATCACGTACCCAATTTCGGGCACTCTGTCTGGGGCACACTCCGCAGGCAACCCACTTTCGCTGTGATTGGACACAGCAGGAGCCAATCAGCAAGTCCAGAGGATGCGTTGTCCGCCAGGATACGCCGATCGTTCTCAGGGGAGGCAGAAACAAGGCAGACCGACGCTGTCAGAGGGGAAGATAAAGATCTCGTGTTCCTGCTAAGCTAATAAAAAAGCATAGGTAATCAAATACCACCAAAAGAAATCTCTATTTGTGCGGGAAAATAGAGTTAGGTACCTGGTAACTTTTTCTAGGAAGTCTTCCAGGGCAGCATAGGCTCCTCCCACCTAAACCAGGCAAACCATAGTCCACCATTATAAAAAAAAAAAATTCAAGTTAGACTTACCGGTCACTTGTTTTCCAATAGTCTTTCAGGACAGCACCTTAGAGAGATGGCTCCTCCCTCTCCTCATCATGAAACACCCCATCCACCAGATTTTAAAAGGAGGCTTCTCCCACCATTCATCAGTTTGTAGAAGAGTACCTCCGGCCCATGCTGGAACACAAACAGATATGGTTAATCACAGCAATACATTTTATACAATAGGGCGGGATCCTCCTGCTGTCCTGAAAGACTATTGGAAAACAAGTTACCGGTAAGTCTAACTTGAATTTTCCCTAAAACGTCTTTCAGGACAGCACCTTAGAGAGGATTATCGAGACTTACTCAATTTAGGGAGGGACCACAGCTTGCAGGACCTTTCTGCCAAAAGCCTGATCTTCAGCTGCCAAAAGGTCCAACCTATAGTGTCTTGCAAATGTAAAGTAGCTTGACCACGTAGCCGCTTTGCAGATCTGATCTGGAGTGGCATCAGCTTTCTCTGCCCATGTAGTGGCTAACGCTCTAGTAGAGTGAGCTCTGATCCCCTGTGGGGGAGACAATTTCATTTGGGAGTAAGCCTCTGAAATAGCGGATCTGAGCCATCTGGCTATTGATCCTTTTGATGCCTGGCGACCTTTTTTGTTGCCAGAGAAAAGAACAAAAACAGAGTTTGATGATCTAAACTCTTTAGTAACCTCCAAGTAATGTATAAGGACCCTTCTTACATCTAGGTAGTGAAAGCCTTTTTCCTTATCTCCTGATGGATTAGGACAGAAGGTAGGTAACACAATTTCTTGTGAGCGGTTTCTCGTTGAAGCTACTTTTGGGAGAAACCCTGGATCCGTCTTGAGAATTATCCCATCTGGATATATGAACAAGAAAGGTTCGATAGCTGATAAAGCATGTAATTCACTGATTCTTCTTGCTGATGTTATTGCCACCAAGAAGACCGTCTTGAGGGTAAGGTTTTTTAGTGTAACCGTTTCTAGTGGTTCAAAAAAGGTTCCTTTGTGAAGGCCTGAAGGACCACCGACAAGTCCCATTTGGGGAAGCTTCTGATAGGCACTGGTCTGGAGCGGGTAAGGGCCCTGAAGAATCTGATGATTAAAGATTCTGAAGAAATGGGCCTTTCCAAGAATACCCCCAGGGCTGTAACTTGTACCTTGAGGGTACTTACTGCCAAACCTTTTCCTGCGCCCTCCTGTAGGAACTCCAAAATTGAAGTAATACTGTCCAATTTTTGATCTTTCGATTCACACCAGGTATTATATGTCTTCCAAGCTTTTGCATATATATTCCTTGTGACTTTTTTCCTACTGGAAAGTAGGAGTAGCAATTAATGCGTCTGAAAATCCTTTCCTTTTCAGCAGTTGCTCCTCAGATACCAGGCGGTGAGCTTTAGCTTTTCCACTTCTGGATGATAGACTGGACCTTGAAGCAGTAGGTCTTGACGAAGAGGGAGCTGAAAAGCAGGTTTGACTGATAGTTGAAGGACAGTCGAAAAGGGCCAATAAGGAGTGATCAGGATCACTGAGGCTCTTTCCATTTGGATTTTTCTCAATACCAACGGAATGAGCTGGAAGGGGGGGGGGGGGGGGGGGAAGGCATACCCCAACCTGAACCTCCAGGGATGTGCCAGGGAATCTACTCCCAGAGAGTTGTTGTTTCTGTGGAGTGAGGAGTAAAGTGGAAGTTTTGCGTTTTCTTTCGTTGCAAACAGATCCACCTCTGGCTTTCCCCAAGTCTTGGTTATCAACATAAAGACTTCTGGGTTCAAGCTCCATTCTGCTTCTCGGATCTTCTGCCTGCTTAAATAATCCGCCACACTGTTTAGTGTACCTTTTAGGTGGATTGCTGACAAGGAAAGTAACTGCCTTTCCGCCCATTGCAGAATTTCCGTTGCCAACAGCTGTAGGGTTTTGCTTCTTGTGCCCCCTTGCTTGTTTAGATATGCCACCGTAGTGGCATTGTCTGAAAGGACTTGAACATGAGTCCCCTGAAGATTTTGAGAGAAGGCAGCTAGGGCTAGGCCGACTGCCTTTAACTCCTTCCAATTTGAAGATTTCCTTGTCTCGGTGTGAGACCAAACCCCCTGTGCCAGGTTTTGGTTCCAGTGGGCTCCCCACCCCCAACTGCTGGCATCCGTTGTTAACCTCTGGTCTGCTGGGAAGGACCAGGCCAAACCCTGGGACAAGGTTATCTGATTTCTCCACCACCAAAAGGGACCTCTTGACCTTGGTGGGGATTTTTACCTTTAAGTCCAAAGTCTCTGGATTGTGATCCCAGATTCTGAGGAGGAAATATTGGAGTGGCCGAAAATGCAGCCTTGCCCATTGGACAGCTGGAATTGATGCAGTCAGGTTTCCAAGGACTGACATGATATCTCTGATCGACCACCACTGATTTGTTTGTAGCCTTGCTACCAAATTTTGTATTTTGACCTGTTTGTCTTCTGGTAGGAAGATTCTTTGTTTCACAGAGCATAACTGAAACCCTAGGAACTGAACCCGCTGAGCCGGTGTGAGATTCGATTTCTTGATGTTCACTATCCATCCCAGAGCTTCTAGATGACCTCTTGCCTTGTGCAGGTCCTCTTGAAGTTTTTCCTTTGACGGGGCAAAGAAAAGCAGGTCGTCCAGGTAAGGCACCACAGAGATTCCCTGAAGGCGGAGGGGAGCTAAACACTCTGCCATTACCTTCGTAAAAATACGAGGGGAGGATGATAGCCCGAAAGGGAGTGCTTTGAATTGGATATGGAGCATTTCCTTTCCCAGATTTACTGCCAACCTTAGGAATCTCTGTGAGCGAGGGGCAATAGGGATATGCAGGTAAGCATCCCTTAAGTCGATTGATGCCATGAAGCATCCTTTTGTTAACAGGGTTCTGACTGTAAGAATTGAGTCCATTCGAAACTTTTTGTACAGAACTGACCTGTTTAATGGTTTCAGATTCAGTATAAGACGAAAATCCCCCGATGGTTTCTTTATCAAAAATATGTGGGAATAGAATCCCTGATGTTGTTCCTCCACTGGAACTGGACAGACAACTCCCTGTCACCTCAGGTCCTTTAACAGGTCCATCATAGCCAGGGCTTTTTCTGCATCTCTTGGGAGGTTTGTGACAAAGAACCTTTCGGGTGGCGTCTCTGAAAACTCTATGTTGTAGCCTTGGGACAGCATATCCAGAATGTATTGATTTTCTGTTATGGTTGCCCAATAGGGGAGGAATTCCCTCAATCTTCCTCCCACCGGCAAGGTCTTGTCATTGTGTTTGGTTGGTTGACACAGGAGGATGGAAGAGAACACCTCCTTTCCCTTTGGGTTTTTGTGTCGACCAGTTTCTGCTCTTCTCCTGGGGTCTGCTATTTTGCTGAGGTTTTTGAGGTCGAAAAAGCTTCTTTGCTGCCTGTTTCTTCTTCACAGGAAAAGACTTCTTTTTGTCTGCTGTTCTATCTAGAACAGAGTCTAGCCCAGGCCCGAATAGTAGATCCCCTTGAAAAGGAAGTCCACACAGCTTATTTTTAGAAGCTGTATCTCCAGGCCATGTCTTTAACCAAAGAGCCCTTCTGGCTGAGTTGGATAAAGCTGCAGATCTTGCTGTCATCTTCACTGACTCTGCTGAAGCGTCAGCAATGAAGGCTATGGCCGTGGAGAGCGTGGAAAAGGAATCCAAAATTTCCTCTTTAGGCGAGTCTGCTGTGATGTGTGCTTTTAGCTGGCTAAGCCAGTATTCCAGATTCCTGGACACACAGGTTACTGCCATGGCAGGCTTCAGACTCCCCATGATGGATTGCCAGGATCTCTTAAGTTGCTGGTCCCTCTTATCCATGGGATCCCTCAGGACTCCCATGTCTTCAAATGCTAGGTCTGTTGACCTAGAAACCTGGGAGAAGGCTGCATCAATCTTTGGCATCTTATTCCAGGGAGCTCCTGGGTCCTCATCAAAAGGAAATCGCCTTTTAAAGGCTTTAGGGAAGAAGGTTTTCTTTTCCGGATCAACCCACTCATTTTTTATTGCATCTGAGATGGTCTGATGCACTGGGAAGATACGGCCCTTAGGCTCTAAAAAAAAAAAAAAAAAAAAAAAAAGTTCCTTCTTTTCCTCCTCTAGACCCAGGGTGATGTAAACTGCCCTCAGGAGACCATCCACTTGCTCTAAAGGATAGTTTGTATTTAGTGGGCCTACTTTGTGCCCCTCCCTCCCTCTTCTTCCTCTGAATCCTCTTTGGAATGTGAGGGGGAAATTATCTCCTTGGGTGGAAGGAACCCCTTCTGTCCCCACCGAAGGAACCAATTGTGAACCCTGAGAGGACAGTGAGGCTGATGGCTGACTCAGGGCAGGATCCTGTAGGGATGACCGAAAAGATTGGATGGTAGCATCCAATTCCTTCCTCACAGATGCGACTAGATCGCCACAAACTGCAGATGCTTCTTCCTTTACTAGTGCATCAATACATCCCTGGCAAAGTGTCTTTTTCCAGCTTTCCGACAACTTTGCTTTGCATGAAGGACACTTTCTCTTGGAAACAATTTCCGAGCTTTTAGCCTGGAAGACATGAATGGGAAAACATACACATGCTTCTTAAGAGTCAGCCTGATTCTCAGGGTCAACAAGGTGCACAGAAAGACATTTTAAAGGGAAGTCCCATGTGCCCTGACAGGCCCCCAGCCACCGGGGGGAAAGATAAAAGGGATGGAGAGAGACCCCACAGTAAGATAGGCCATATAAAGATACCCTTTACCTGGGCCATACTGGTGCCTGTGCCTGTCCCACTCGCTGAAGAAGAAGCTTCCATCGCTTGGCAGCGGTATCACCCGTGGCTTCGGTACCGATTCCGGAGACCAAAGCGCACCTGCACTGGACCGGATCCGGAATAAGGCACCAGCTTGCTCCTCCCTTCTTCCTCTGCGTCCGGCGGAAATGACGCCATACGCCCCCTGCAGAACGCTGCCCTTTCCGGAACCTCACTTCCGGTCCGGACGAGCGTCACTCGATCCGGAGAAATGGCGGCAAATTTGAAAAAAAGGCGGCGGAAGTCTAAGAAAAATCGTTCCGCTCCTCCAAGATGCCTTCCCAGGGCTGTGCTCTGGGGGGTCCTGACTCAGCCTAGAGCACTGAAGAGGAAGAAGGAGCCCATGCACTGCAGTCGGTCGCGTGAATGGGAGAAGCAATCGTCTCCAAAAAAGGGTAGGTGGACGTAGGAAGCCCGGTCTCTCAGGATAGCACCTTAAGAGCCCAGCTCCCCACAGAGGTGTTCCTCGGCCGGAGGAAACACAAAAACTGATGAATGGTGGGAGAAGCCTCCTTTTAAAATCTGGTGGATGGGGTGTTTCCTGATGAGGAGAGGGAGGAGCCATCTCTCTAAGGTGCTGTCCTGAAAGACGTTTTAGGGAAAATTCAGCCATACCTTCTGCCAGAGCAATATCAAAGCACCGAAGGAATCCTCCAAACCCTTTTCATATTATTTAGGGTGGGAAAGAGTGGAAGACTTCTTAGAAAGAGCTCAACCATGTCGCTGCCCTGCAGGTCTGCTCCTGTGATGCCCCGGCTCTTTCAGCAGTTGGGGACGCCCCAGCCCTAGTTGAGAGGGTGATGACTCCGCTCGGAGGACAAGGTTTAGAGCCTGGTAGGCTGTCTGAACAACAAGTTTTATTCATCTGGGTATAATACTTTTAGGCCTGGCTCCCCTTGTTCACTCCTGCATGGAGAATGAATAGTGTGGTTGTTTTTCGCCAACCTTTAGTTCTCTCAAGGTACCTTATCAGGATCTTCCTTACATCCAGGTTGTTGTGACTTCTCTGCTATCCACTGAGTTTGGAAGGGTGGAAATAACCACCTTCGGAGTTCTATGAAAAGTCGAACAGACGTTTGGTAGGGAGGCTGGGTCCAGAGTGAGGATAACCATCTGTCATAATTAAAAAGTGTGGTTCTATCATGGATAGAGCTTGTATTTCACTTACTCTTCTTGCTGATCTGAGTGTCACCAAGAGTACTGTTTTTAGTGCAAGGTACTTTGAACATTCCTCTAATTAAAAAAAAAAAAAAAAAAGTTTTGAAAAAAAAAAAAAAAAAAAAATTGTGTTCGCAGGCCTATGCGCTCGGCTTGGTGGCTATGGGGGGGTGGGGTTTACGACCCAGAAGAGGCGCCGATTGGCTGCCTTCTGGGGGCGTAACCTGGGCGCAGGAAAAAGCGCTGAGCCACCCCCACCTTCGTGATATCCTGGCTGTGATTGGTCCAGTCTCAAGCCTGGACCAATCATCATCCAGGACATCGCTGACTCGCAATGGGGGCGGTGCCGGTGCGTGCGTCAGTCACGGACAGTCACCGCCCGATCTCCTTCCCGCCGCCCGAACCAGAAGACAGAAGACTAAAGAGAAGGACGTCCACGGTGCTGCTCGTCTCGGTTCCCGGAATCCCGCCATCCCGCCGCCGTCAGAAGGTAAGTGATTGAAGCCGACCTGTGCCCTCACCTGTGGCATGCCTGTACCATCACCTATGCCATCACCTGTGCCATGCCATCGCCTGTGCCATGCCCTCAAAGTCATGCAATTTATTTACCGCGAAGCAATACCTATTACATTTTTCTTTTTGCGCCCCCTTCAAAAATTTTGAGCACCAGCCGCCACTGGTGTAGAGAGGAATCCTTTCAGTACCATGGAGAGGTCCCATGTCCGAGTTCTGCTGATCTTTATGGGTCTGGCTTTTTTCAAAGAGAAGGAATCTTTTAATGAGCATGTTTTCTGCCAGCCTAACGTCCAGGTGTGAAGATAGGGCTGCCACTTGAACCTTCAAACGTGTTGTGGGAAATGCCCTTATCCGCTCCTTCCTGTAGGAAATCCAGGATTGCAGGAATAGTTCCCTTGTCGGGGTTTCTTATACCAGAAGATACATTTTTTTTTTTGTAGATTTCTCTAGTCACAGGTTTTCTGCTGTCTAGGATGGTTTTACTCTGCTAGACAAACCTTGCTCTGTAACCTCAACCTTTCAGGAAACCGGCCGAGAGCTTCATGACCTTGCGGTTCAGGTGGTTGACCTCTCATTGCGACAGGAGGTTTGGCATGTCTGGAAGTGTTAAAGAAAAAAAAAAAAGAAAAAAAGCCTCATCCAAGTGACTAAACCATGGTCTCTGAGGCAAATGGGATGCAAAAGGTATCACTATAGCCTTTTCTTCCTTGACCTTTTGTACCAACCTTGGTATTAGGGCAGTAGGAGGGAATGCATAACAGATGGGGAACCCAGCTTTGGCTGAACGCATCCGCTGCGATGTTCCCAAGGAGGCTGCTTCTGTCTGATCTGTAACCATCATGGTGACTGCACATACGATGCCCCGCCACTTGATGTCTCAAACAGCCCGGCCGATGAAACCAGCACATGTGACAGCCAGCAATCCAGGCATTCCAGAAATGTAACCCTTTAGAGACCTAAATTGATGGGATTTGTTTTGCTTTAGGTCCCTTCCGCAATTGTGCAATTTTGATTGGACTGAAGAAAGCCTGTGTAATCTTGAGGTCTATTGACCTCAACGCATCAAAGTTGGGTCAAAGTGGTGCAGGGACCATGATTAAAAGGTCTGAGTGATAGGAAATAACGATAGGCTGAAACACCCACTGCACATACAATATGCTGCAGATCATCATGTGAATGACCTGGCTGCCTCTGCGCCCTGGCCCGGGATATGCTATTGTTTAGAACATAGACACTACGATATAATGTAGTGGCCCCACAACCTTCGCGTAGATACACCCTCTAATGTAGTACCATAACCTGGAGGACCATCTCCACTGTAGTGATGTCTGCATAAACACAATTGCTTTTGAGGAGATAAGTGATATACTAGATTCCCCTGAAGCTAGAGGACCGGAATCATGTTCCATAAGCTACCAGTGTCAGGCCCAGGGAATGTTAATGTTAAAATTAATGGTAATGCCTGAATGTGTGGGATATGATGGTCTGCTGGATGAAGACTCAGAAGCTCATGTCCTGGGCAATCCATATACATGGACAGATACATCCCAGTCAGGCTCCTGCCCAGGGGCCTGATCCCCAAACCAGGCACACACACACACACACACACACACACACACACCAGTGGCGGCTGGTGCTCCATGGGCCGGGGGGGGGGGGGAAGGGGGGGCGGCAGACGGACTGCACCATAACCTCCCCGGACCACACCAGGCCGCACAATAAACCCCCCCCCCCCCCGGACCACAGCAAGACAGGACCCCCCACTCACCCTGCCTGGATATCTGCAGCAGCTTCGGCTTCTTCCCCCTGTCTTCTGAGTCTCCTCCCTTCTCCTCCATGCCCAATGCATGGCTTCTCTTTTTCAGCCAATTGGGAAACGGGTCTCAAGACCCGTTTCCTGATTGGCCAGGAGAAGGATCCCTGTGACAATAGCGAATTTTCATTCGCTATTGTCACACAACTGGGTGGGCTTGGAGTGTAGCGCTCTGCGCCCCGAGCCCACCCTTTTTTTTTTCCTTGTGAGAGCCTGGTTAAAAAAAAAAAAAAGGCCCGTTGAACTCCATGCGTCCGGCATGTAGATTAGGGGGCCGGATGCATGGATAGGGGGGTTGGCGCCCCTGTGCCCCATATGCACCAGCCGCCACTGGCACACACACGTTGTCTACATATAAAAACAACCATATTGCCAACTGTAAAAAACAAAAAAATCTGCGCCAATTCTTGATCTTCCAATAAATTACAATAAAAGACGATATATAATCAATATGATGGGATAAATCTAATGTGCAGGATATAATAAAATAAATTGGTGAATTGTTTGGAATACTTTTTTGTATAGGGCAGTTTTTGCACTCTACATTTATGGTTTTCTGATCATTTACCATTGTTTCTAGGTTAAGGCCAACAATACACACACCTGACTCTAGCTCTCACCTTGTGGTAATTGAACATATCCCTATTGGGACAGGGTTGCTGGGCTCCCATTCTTTGCAGGTACGTGACCTCCTAATCAGTGGTATTCCAACTGGAAGTTCTTCTTTTCTCCCCCCTCCCCTTTTTTTTTGGTTATCTTGAGAATACATGGTCGCAACTGCAAGATTATTCATATATTTGTGAACTGTATATATTGAATTATGTCCCTCTTTTGGGACTTATTTTGTATGTGGTTACTTTTTCAGGAATATATGCAGATTCCCTGAGGAAGATTCATGTATTATACTACATTTTGAAACGCGTTGGATTCTGCTGTAACCTGTGACTGTATTGTATAAGAATGTCCATTCATACTGTCCAACATATGTTCTTTTTGTTTTGATGGTTTTTCAAATATTTCACTTCCTCTAAATAAAAGACACGTTTTATTCATAATTTCTGTCATGAGAGAAATATAGTTACCTTTAAAGTCCCAACCATTCCTAAAGGGGGTTTTCTGTCACTAACTCTATAGGGATTATGGTAACACAGTACTTGGAAACTACCTACATATATTTACATAATAAAATAAATAGGAAAAAAATATTTTTACCTGTATAACTTCTTATGTGATAATCTGCAAACCAACACTCAAATATCAATAATATTCAAGCAAGTGAAGATGGATGGATAAGGTGCCGATGGATGAATCCGTGTGGTAAAAATTATGTAGAATAAAAAAAACTATATGTATCTTCTATTATAAAAATTGAAAAAGACTAAAATTCCAATGATGTAAAAAAATTAATAGGTGCAGATGGATAAGGTACAGATGAATGAATAAAGTGCAGATGGAAAATATCAGTCATGTGAATGGGTAAAATAATAAATATATCCTTTTATATGCGATATTAAAAAAAATTATTTAAAATTCCAATAGTGTAAAAATGGATAAGTAAAGTGCAGATGGATAAATATAGTGTAAATTGATAAAATCCGTGATGTGGATGAGTGAATGAGTATATATATCCTTTCAATAATAACCAAATTTTGAATAATAAATATATGATGAACAGTGGAATAAATAAAAACGTGCTGAAAACAAAGTCTCACTGATGAATCTATACACAATGCATAAAAAAAAAGATACTATTTAGCCAATAAAAGAATGTCTAGTAATAAATTCATCAATGTAGCAAATTGTCCCAATTCAATGCAATCTGTGCAGATGGAATATGTGCACTCCTATGTGCAAAAAACAATTAAATAAATGTCCAAGAAAAAATCCATGAATAATAAACAAATTGTCCCAATGAATCCAAAATGTTTTGTGCAACTGAGATGTGCACTCCTATGTGCAAGAAACCAATCTTCATAAAAAGTATCCAACAATGTGATGGAAGGAAAAACAAATAGAGATACAGATCTCGGTGATCTTGGAATGTGCAGTGGCCGCTTACCTCAAACACACACAATGCACGTATGTGTGACATCCAATGATGAGGATAACTTTGCTCCCGATCAGCTCCACAGATCGTTCCTCTCTACCGAGTGGATGGCTGGATTCTTCTTTCTACCAATTCCCATATAAATGACACAGATCCTCCGCTGCGGACTCCTATATCACAGATGCCGATACACAGAAAACAAGTAGGTACAAGATTGATATAGGAGTCCGCAGCGGAGGATCTGTGTCATGTCATGCATGGCAAGCCTCCAGGTCAGGCCTGGTAGTAAATTAAAGCGGTAGTATCCCGCTTTTTGACACTTTTACCTACAGGTAAGCCTATAATAAGGCTTACCTGTAGGTACAAATAATATCTCCTAAACCGGCACGGTTTAGGAGATATTTACAGCGCATGCAGCCGCTCGTGCGAGCGGCGCATGCGCTCTGAAGGTCTGGGGGACCTTCAATTAAGTTGCCGGGAGCTTGCCGGAAAAATCACTCCCGCGCGCATGCGCGGGAGTGACGTCATCGCGGCTCCGGCCAATCATCGCGCCGGAGCCGTCTCTTCCGGCCAATCAGCGTGCCGGAGCCGCCGAACCCGTTAGAGACGACGAGAGACCATGGCAGCGCCCGCAGCGATGTCCGGGGGTCCGTGTCGGGGCTTCCTTTTCAGGTAAGTTACACATAATGGGCTAGTATGCGTTGCATACTAGCTCATTATGCCTTTGTCTTGCAGGTTTTTTTTTTTTTATTTTTTTATTTTTTTATTGAGTTTACAACCGCTTTAAAGCTGCCGACATCCTGAGCCTGAAAATGTGGCCAGAGCGGTCAGAAGTGCCCCACCTGCCTGTGATAATGGCACAGGTTGGTCTATGCAGCTCTTGCATAGAGGGCTTATCCAGGATCCAGTCAATTATATGTTGCAGAATCCACACCAAAATCAAGCACAAAGACCTGATTGTATCCAGACTGTAGGGAGAGGAAGGTGTCGGACTTCTTTTACAGAGGAGACTAATCCTTTTTAGGACTCCCAGCGATTATTTTGCCACAGGTTTTCTTATGCACTTTAGGCAAAGATTTTTGGCCCAGCTGGCTGCCATTTGCGCTCATAGGAAGCACATGCTAAAGCCCCATACACACACGCAGATCGTCTTCATACAAACGTCTGCGGACGAAAGATCTGCCGATTGTATGCGTGTTAGTATGGTGCCTCCGACAGCTGTCTGCACACAATCCGCGGACAAGAGTCTTTCTTGCAAACATGAAAATTTTTGTCTGCGGACACCAGAACGGACAATTGTTTGCCTGTCAGTACAGAAATCAGCCGACAGACCGCAGATTTGCAAGACTGGGCATGCTCAGAAAATAAAAAACACAGGGAAAGTTAACCATTACATGACATCACTTCTGCAGTCAGCTGAAGTCTGCAGACAAAATTCTTGTGCTGTCCTTGTGCTGTCTTTGCACTTTTCAACAGACACCGACATCCCGGGGAGAAAAGACGAACATTTGTATGACGACGATCTGCGTGTGTGTATGGGGCTTTAGAGAGGGAATGTGTGCTGCTGGTCTTAGCCAAAAATCGCTGCTACCACTAATTAGCATTATGGGCCTAGTGCTCTGGCTTACCTTGAAGTGGTCTTGCCAAGCAGGATCAACAGGGCATTGCGGGGAGTCATCCTGATATGGTCAGGCTAAGAAAGGGAACTGCAGCATAGGGACCTTTTACTGCTTCCTGCCCCAGCCCCACCCCCATGCAGGTTGGTGGACATACCTGCATTGCAGCCTCCTGGTATTCTTGGGTCAGCTTCTTGTGAAATTGAGGTATTTATCACTGGCTCCAGGCATGGTTTGGGGGGCATCCTGACAGCTGGGGGGATGGTTGCAAACCCCTTAGTAGGGTGAAACCTTAGGCAAGGGCTAGCATTACCCCCATTGTGCTACCCCTGGCCTTAACTGCCCAAGGCTCAGTGAGCTGAATGGGAGGTTGGTCAGGGAACCTCCTACAGCATAGTACAGAGATTGGAGAAAATCACAAACAGGTGTAGCTCCTAGTGGAGCCAGAAGAACTGAGGCATAAGGTATGGCTGAAGTTTTTATAATGGTGTAGTATTGTTTCCTGTTTCAGGTTGGAGGAGCCTATCTCTCAGATGCTGTCCTGGAATTTTTTTTGGGTACAGCATCGAACGACCGTGCAATTGTCAGTTAAAGTAACTCAGTGCTGTATTGCATAAAATGGCCTGGTCATGAAGAAGGGGGTAAACCTTCCCGGACTGAAGTGGTTAAGGCTAGCTAAATTTAAGCTTCAATTCTACTTTAAATATTGCTGAACTAGAGAGAGATCACCAGTATTCTAGGCACAAAGTCTCATTCAGTTGTGTCTTTAGCATTTATCCTTGTATCCGCTGTTCTTTTAAAATGTATGGGAAACATATTTGTGAATATTGGTAGAGCCCACAAAATATATTATGTATGTTGCTTAAGTACAAGCTTTTTCATATTTGGGGCTCATGCACACAGCTACATTCAGGTGTACCGCTCAAGAATTCAGCAAATTTCTGCACCTAGGAGTCACGGATGTTGGCATACAACTGCAGCCAGCAGCCTGTACAGGTGAAGGAGAGGCAGGCAGGTGCCATGGCTGTACACCTGTAACCGCACATGTGTACAGGGATTTATGATCTCAGATGTAGTTACAGGCATACAGCTGTGGGGTCTGTCATTGATTTGTACAGGCTGCTGGTTACAGCTGTATGTCAACACCTGTGACTCCCATTCACAAAAATACCTCTCTGCTGACACCTGCTGTCCCATAGGGATGCATGGAGAATTCGATCAGGTCTGCCTGAAAAACTGACAGGCGGATCGGATCGGATCGCCCGCGTGAAAGGGGCCTAAAGGCTCGTTCACTACATAGAGCATGTGTTAGGGTGTCATATTGATATAATTTGCAATGCATGGATTTGCATTTTAAATCATTTTCATTGACTAATGCATGGTGTGACCATGTCCTATTGAAAGCGGTAGTATCCCGCTTTTTGACACTTTTACCTACAGGTAAGCCTATAATAAGGCTTACCTGTAGGTACAAATAATATCTCCTAAACCGGCATGGTTTAGGAGATATTTACAGTGCATGCAGCCGCTCGCGCGAGCGGCGCATGTGCTCTGAAGGTCCGGGGGGACCTTCAATTATCTTGCCGGGAGCTTGCTGGAAAAATCACTCCTGCGCGAGTGACGTCATCGCGGCTCTGGCCAATCATCGCGCCGTGCCGGAGCCGCCGAACCCGGAAGAGACGGCGAGGGATCATGGCAGCGCCCGCAGCGATGTCCGGGGGTCCGTGTCGGGGCTTCGTTCTAAGGTAAGTTACACATAATGGGCTAGTATGCGATGCATACTAGCCCATTATGCCTTTGTCTTGCAGGTTTTTTTTTTTTTTTTTTGTTTCTAGGGTTTACAACCGCTTTGAAGACAATGTAGCACGCACTTGGAAGTAAAGCAAATTATATGAAAATGCATCAGGTGTGAATAAGTCCATGAGATTCAATAAAAAGTGCAAACTGGTAATTTAAAAAGAAATCATTTTAACATATGAGTCGGGAGAGGGGGTCATCAGACACGAGTAGTGCAGGGAGAATAAAACTGATTAAGGCTCCTTTCACACACTGCGCTGCCTGCTGCGGTCCATTCTCTGCTCCGCGGGGATCAATCCGCCGATCCCCGTTGTGCAGGCGGATGACAGCTCCGTCTCCACGCTGTGTGCGGAGAGGGAGGTGTCAGAGCCCCGCTGCTCTCTATGGAGGAATCGGATGAGATCAGACCACCTGTCCGCTCTCATCCGATCTGATCCCCTGGACGGATGGAAAATAGGGTTTCCATCCGTCCGGATTTCACGGACAGGATCGGATGCGGATGGCAGCGGGTGTCAGCGGACATGTCACCGCTGACATCCGCTGCCCCATAGGGATAAATGGAGGATCCGATCAGATCCGCCTAAAAAAACGACAGGCGGATCTGATCCAATCGCTCATGTGAAAGGGGCCTTAAGTTCCCCAACCTGTCTGATTGCTTCTCCATTAAAACCATTCTTGGCCAACAGGGTCTCCTGCTCATAGAAATTCCTTATCAGGTCTAAAAGAGCCCTACTGGGTAGTGATCAACCGATATCATTTTTTTTATTGCCGATACCGATATTTTGGTCATCACATATCGGTATTGGTTGATATTTTTAAGTTTTTTTTGTTATTTTTTTTTACAGGTACTGTTGTATAGGGATCTGGGGGTCTAAAAGACCCCAAACCCCTCCTCTTCACTTAAAAGCATTCAAAACGCCATGACATCACTTCCGGCTTTTTACATAGAGACCCGATCAGAGCCGAACGCGGCTTTGATCGGGTCTTCTCTTCGGCGGCCTTGCAGGCTGATTGCTCGGGTCTCCTGGTGGGAAGGGAGACCTGGGCAAGCCGCAGAAGGACATCCCCTCCCGCTCCTTCTCAGCCACATCGGTTATCATTACAAGACAGCCTACCGTCAGCTATGGACGCCGGTACTGGGGTGATGCCTCTAGCTGCAGGCATCACTCCGGTACATGCACTTTCCCGAAATATCGGTAACCTCAGGGGCCGATTCTGATATAACGGGGAAAGTGCAGAGCGGCCCTTGATATATTGGCTTTGCCGATAATCGGTCGATCTCTACTACTGGGTACCTTAAAGCTGGCCATAGACACACAGAGTGTATAGTCAGATATAAAGGTAAGATCACACTCTCAGCCAATGCATGGCTAATCTACAAAAAGATGGGCAGAATGAGTGCAAGCTAGGTAAGTGGTTAGCTACAATACAGTAGAGATTTGGGGTCCTAAGATCTGTCCCCACCCGTAGAAACCATATGTATGCAATATGTTTGTCTTACCTGATTGTGGGAGTCGACAATCCCAAAAACACATGCTGGAAGGTTAATTTGCTTTTACCCAAATTGTGCCTATTAAGGGTCTCCAAATAAGGTACGCCATACATGGTGCAAACTCTTTCCTGCAACGTGTAAGAAATTCACACAATTCCCCTATAAACTCAGAGAGTGCTGACAAAGGAATCCCTCCTGCCAAGCAATTTTCTAATCCGGGGGGGGAAGTCGTCACCGCTGGGAGAAGACATTGATTATTGCTAGGGGCTGGTATAGAAACTGTAATAATCGTAAGAGAATCCAGCAGGCTTGTTGTACCTAAGTTGATCGATCAACTTGGTACATCCAGCCTGCCCATTAACAGTTCAAATCTTGGCTGGTTCCTGCTGAATCAGCCGAGATTTGCACTTAGTATGGCCAGCCTTAAGCTGGATACACACTATACAACTTTTGCTGTTAGAATTCCTTTAGATTTACCTTCAACTATGTAGTGCAAGGACCTGCCTGACTGCATACAAATGAAAAGTGTTTAGATTTGACCTCATATTATATGGTTTTGGTAAATCTAAAGACGATTGTATAGTGTGTATGGCCCATTAGGCAGGCCAAACTGTGTAAATCTAGGCCAGGTCAGCAGGAACCAGCCAAAATTTGAACCGTATATGGGCAGGCTGAATGTACTAAGTTGATCAAATGATCAGCTTGGGTACAACCAGTATGCTGGGTTTTACCTACAATTATCACTAGGGGCTGCTATAGACGCTAGCAATAATCACTGTCTTTTCCCGGTGGGGGTGGCTTCCCCCGCCCGGAGAAGACAATCGCCCGGCCAGAGGGATTCCTGCATCAACACAGTCTGTGTTATTGGGGGAATGAAGTGAATTTCTTTCCTGCAAATCGTTGCAGAAAAGAAATTCCCTCCGTTTATGGTTGGCCTTACTGTGGTGGAGACCCTAGTTTTCAAGCTGCCTTATGGGCAGATACTAAATGTGAATTTCATTTTGTAATCTCTATAAACCACTGAGGCATAGCTTGTTACAGTTAGTGAGATAAGTACCAATATACCAGCCATCATTGTGCTTTGGGGTGAGGCAGGAAACAATGGCAAGGGATAGTAAAAAAAAAAAAAAAAAAAAAACTGTCAAATTAGTAGTTGGAAAGACAACAAGAGAAACTATTTGGATATGGATCACAGCTTGGGCTCATTCACACCATATATGCATGAACTAAACCCTCCTATCCTTTTCAGCCAAGAAAGCTGCCATCTTATGCCTCGTGCACACGCAACGATTATCGGTCGACCAATCGTCCGACTTTTGTCCAGAGTGGTGTTTTGTTGGTTGGAATGTGCCTAGACTGCACACGAATTTTCTCGGCCAACAAAAATCTGCTTCAGAAGTGATGTCATGTGCTTTCCGTGTGTTTTTTCTTCTCTGAGCATGCCCAGTCTTGCTCATCAGATTTTTGTCTGCCGAAATCTGTACTGACTGACGGAAAATCGGCCGTTGTGTTGACGGCCAACAAAAATTTTATAACCTGCACACCAGATTTTTTTCGGCCGAAAAGTCTGAGTCCCCCGCTGAGCAGGAGAATGACAGCTGTTCTCCGTGCTGTGTGCGGAGACACAGCTGTCAGTTCCCCATGCATCTCTATGGGGGAATCGGATGGGAATGGACCATTGGTCTGTTCTCATCCGATCCGCTGGATGGAAAATAGAGTTTCCATCTGTCCAGATTTGACAGATCGGATGTCAACGGACATGTCTCCGCTGACATCCGATGCCCCATAGAGATGCATGGGGTGACCATTAAGATCCGCCAAAAAAACTGACAGGCGGATCTGAACGGTCCGCCTGTGTGAAAGGGCCCTAAAGCCTGGAAGCTGATTGGTTTCTATGCACAGCTGCACCAGATTTTCCACTCTCCAGTTTTAGTAAAGCTGGATACACACTCTAAACTTTTTTTGTTCGATTTCCTTTAGATTTACCTTAAACGATGTAGTGCAAGGGCCTGCCTGATTGCATACAAATTGAAAGTGTTTAGGTTTGATCTCTTATTATATGGTTTTAGTAAACCTAAAGGAAAAAAAATAAAGAAAGTTGTATAGTGTGTATCCAGCTCAAATCTCCCCCATTGTGTCAATGAACATTATTTCAATGATGGTATTTAATAGCTATGCATTTCTATGGTTCTTTACATGCACCGATCATTCATACACAGGTCCATATGTATCCGAAAACTACTCCCTAGATTGGTCAGGACCAATGTGGTCAGGGCTACGGTTAGAAATCACAGCCCCCCCCAGAATATATCAAGACAACATTTCCACTAAAAATACACTAATATCATTATTAGCGAACACAAACATAACCTAGAAGCTGTGTGAATTAGCCCATTTTAAATTGTGTTTTACATTTTTTTAATATTTATTACAGTGTTTAATTTTTTTTTTTTTTTACAATTTGCTATTTTTTTACAGGACAGGGAGGCCTGCAGTGCTGGAGGAGGGGATCAGAAGCAGGCAGAACAGGGAGGGGGATTGTCGTCAGAGAAGCAATTACAGGAACGCTGCCCTGTGTCTCTCTCCGCAGCAGCTGAAAGGAGGAGGAGAAACTAACTTTCAGCTACTGCAGAGAGCCGCAAAGGGCTTCCTTCTGTAATTGCCCCTCCGCCCGACCACACTGATTCCCTTTGCTGTTGGGGCTCTCCTGTGTGCTTGGGTTCCCAACAGGAGGACGGACTGGTGGTCCCCACCCCTATCAGCGGCCCCCGATTGTGGTGGTCAGTGTCCCAGATACTGAGCTAAAATTGCACAGCTTGCTTTACCTGGCCAAACATGGATCAAAATTTGTCTGGTTCAGCAGGGAACATCCACATTTCGATCTATATATGGGCAATCTGGTTGTACACAAGTCAATCTATCAATTGACTGTCAATTTTTTTTTTCTGATCGATCAGTGCGCAGGCTATAGCTGGCAACACTGATCACTGTATTCTGACAGCGGGGAAGGCTTCCCGCTGTCAGAATACAAAGACTCAGCATTAAGGATTCCCCCATCTGCATAGACTGTGTGGATGAGGGAATCGTTTTTTTTTTTCATTCAATTCCCTGGTTGAACGAACGAAAATAAAAAATGAACAATTATATAGCTAGCTATAGATTTTAATGTGACTTTCACTCTTCACTTCTTTCTTCTGCATGTTTGTTATTGTTCTGAGGATGATCTAGTATGGGAATAGAGCATGTACGCTTTGCAAAGTGAATGCTAGTTTAGCTTAGTGAACATGTTTAAGAAGAACTCCAGGAACAAAAAATGATTTTCCCATGCAGTGGGGCAGTGCCTGCACTGCATGGGTTAACTGCTCATTTTCACCTAGGGGATTGCAGAGCAGAGATGTACTTACCTAATCCGCCGACTGCAAGACCACTCCTGCCGCCCTGCACACTAGCGGTCTTGTGAATGGACTCTTCCTGACCCAATCACACCCATAGACCAGCTCTGGACTTGAGGACGGCAGGAACAGTCCACTGCTGGATGTGGGGGGGGGGGGGGGGAGTGCAGTTTTCCGGAGGATCGAAGGACCAGTTTTCCCTTGCGCCCCTAAACTAAATGAGCAGTTAACCCGTGCACTGCGGGCACAACCCCACTGCATGGGAGGATAAAACATTTCAACGAGTTCCGCTTTAAAGCTTTTATTGTTTGCTTCAATCATGGGCAAGCCTGTTTTTTTTTTTTTTTTCTGTACATAATTGGGTATTCATAGTGAACACAGCTTAAAGTGGAACTTCACTCTCTGTCAACATTGACTATTTTTAATCATTATGCTGATAGAATTAGTAAATGGATAGGAAAATATTACTTGCTTTATTTTTTTCTAATCAATCCAGTTACTTCCTGGTTTCCAGGCCTAGGCAAATTAGATCATACGTCCCAGGAGGCTTCAGGAGGGGTATTCTCAACTAAGCACAGACTCTTGCCTGCATGCCCTAAAGAAAACCCACCCATCCATCCATTTCTCCATGCTTTATTTTCTCAAGAAATCACTTTGAAAGACCCCCATCTTGAGTAAGGGCAGATAATTCACATAGCATTTACTTCTCTGAATCCATCTGCCCTTAGCTCAGGCACGCAAGCAGGAGGGTGTACCTAGCTGAGAAAACCCCTCATCTCCTCATCCAGTTGAAAGAAAAAAAATGCCCGTGAAGACTCCTTGGATGCATAACATCTTGGTCTAGGCCAGAAAGCAATGTGTGTATGTGTGTGATATTATATATATATATATATATATATATATATATATATAAATATAAAAAGGTTAAAACAAGTGAATTTAACATCCTTTCCTGTATATTTGCTACGGCTAGCAGTATTGTATATGGAATAAAATAGGTAATGTTGTTTGAGATAGTAACGTTCCGCTCTAAATAATTTCTATACAATTATTCAACAAAATATGAATAGGATTATTAATGGCGTTTTTTATCATAAATCAATTTCGGTTTTCAGTATACGGTGGCTGCTTGAAACATTAGCTGGCATTTTATATATATTTTGCAGGCACAATGATTTTACATTCGAGAATGAAGTCAGATGAGTGACATACAATGGCCTTGGAAATGTAGAAGGAAAACCTTCCTGCTGAAATCTGTAGGAGAGAGAACGTAATGGGAGGAGTGAACTCACTGGTGTACCACCCTGCAGGTGATATTTCAGTTATGAGTATACTTCAAACCAACAGAAAAAAAAAAAAAAAAAGAGAAACCTAGCTTAATGACACACAGTCACACAAGTAACAAGCAAATGATTTATTCATTCTACACAATATTTTTTTAATTCATTTATTTAAAAAAAAAAAAAAATTAAAAAGCTTTTACTATAATTTTCTCCAAAATAAATACAAATACATACTGAAAACAAACAAAACTACCCATCATATACAAAAGAAAACCATGTTGCTAGCAGAAACATTTCGTAGATACAAATGAGGTAATAAATTCAGTGAACTCTAGTGTTTATCGCTATACAAAAGAAAAACAAAAATATAAAAAAAACATAGAAAGCGTTGTATTCAGTAAAAATTATTAATATTTTTTAATTATCAAAAAGACATGGAGGATAATTTTGCAATCATTTACACTCATCATCATACTCCTTTACAAACTTCAAAATCTCACAGTTGTGTGGGGATAATCATATCTTTATATTTAATATTATACACATAGTTTGCTCCATAAGTTTGGTTTGAGAACATCTTTAGCATTCCATGGTTTATGTCTTATGCCTCATGCACACTGGACGTTTTTACAGCGGCTGTTTTTGGCGTCAGACTTTTTTTTTCTACAGCCAGAAAACTCCCCAGCATGTTATCCTATCTATCCATGCACACACAGGCCGTTTTAGCAGTTTTTGGCAGGGGTGCTTTCTGGATATACAAAAAACCCAGAACTAATGGGTTTTAGAAGTGTTTTTCAGCTGTAAAAATGCTCTGATTGTGATAAAAGCTTAAAAACGATGAAAAATGCCAAAAAAAAAAAAAAAAAATGCAGCTATTCTGCTTTTATCAACATTTTTGAGCCATAAGATTTTGTGGGAATATAGTTTTGCTAAAAAAAAAAAAAAAAAAAAAAAAGAAAAAAAAAAAAAAGCTAAAAAAGCGCTACTGCATAAAGCTGAAAAACGCCTTCTACAGCTACAGCTTTCTACTGACGTTTTGATAACTTCCAATGTGTATGGGGTCTTAAAGTGGTTGTAAAGTAAACATTAAGAAATCCTGTAATCCGCTGCATTATAGGATTATATTATGTACAGTGTATCTCTAAATTTATTGTGATAAACACATTATTTACAGCGCCACTGGGCGTTTCATTCCAGCTCTGAGCACTGCAGAGGGAGGGACCAAGATCCCCCGCTGATGGGTAGCCAGTAGGAGAGGAGGAGAGCAGTGGGAGGTCCCGTGAACGCCCAGCGACGCTGTAAATAAGGAATTTATTGCAATAATTTTACACAAAGACACACTTTGCACATGATATAATCCTGTGACACAGAGGATTAAAGAATTTCTTATTGTTAATACTACAGACTCCTAATCTGACAGGCATGGAGTGAAGAAATCAGCGGGATAACAGAGGCAAGTAAACTGACCATGGTAATCCGAGCTCAGAAGCCATGATTACAGTGGTTAGCACAGACAGGGGGACAAAGGAACTGGCAGGATCAACCAGGTTTTTGCAGTACACAGAGAGGGGTAAATGACAAAGCACAAGCACCGTGCTTTATAATATGCTTTAGAGGATCAGGATAATTTCTTTTTTTTTTTTTAAGGGTGACCACAAACAGGTAGATGTGTCTTACCATTAATCAGCAAGAGTGGCACATCTGTCTATCTTTGATTACCACAGAATTCCCTGCACTGTAGCTTACAATTCAGGAAATTTGAAGCGGTAGTAAACCGCTTAAAAAAAAAAAAAAAAAAAAAAACAAGGTCCTCCTGCAGGATAATAGCATAATGTGCTAGTATGCGCCACATGAAAGATTTACCGTAGAACTAAGCCCACCAGCGGTGTGCCGTCACCATTGACAGAGCTTCCATCTTCACCCGTTCTTCCTTCCACCGGGTTCACGAGCTTCGGTTGTTTGAATGGCTGAGTCACAATGACATAATTCCTGTGCATGCTCTTGGGAGTCATGGTCACTGCACGGCTCTCTCAATTGAGCAGTATGGTGGTGACGTCCCAGCTGCTACTATAGTACTAATCTCCTAAACCATGCACGCTTAGGAGATATTTACTGTACCTACAGGTAAACCTTATTTTAGGCTTACCTATAGGTAAAAGTAAAGAAGGGGGGGGGGCATTACTACCACTTCAATAAAACACATATTAACCACTTGCCGACCGCCGCACGCCGATCTACGTCGGCGGTCAGCCCCTCACAGGCAAAGTGACGTAGGGCTACGTCACTAGCTTGTGAGGGTCTAGGGAGCGAGCGCGTGCCGCCGGAGGCGCGCTCCCGGGTGGTCACGGACCCCCCCGCGCGTGTGACCGGCGGACCCGATGTCCGCCGGCCACTCTGCGATCGGCGGAGGAGAGGGAGAAAGTCAGGCAGCTTGTGTAAACAAGCTGCCTGTCATTCTCCCCTCTGTATGAGAGCTGATCATATGGATCTACTATGTAGATCCGTTGATCACTCTGCATACAGCTGAAGCCACAGCCAATCACAGTAAGAATCACGCCCCTAGGGACACACACAGCCCCTCCCTCTCAAATAAAGTTAACCCCTTCACTACCAGTGTATTTTTACAGTAACAGTGCATATATATAGCACTGATTACTGTAGAAATGTCACTGGTAACCCCAAAAATGTCAGTCAAGGGTCCGATCTGTCCGCCGCAATGTCGCAGTACCGCAAAAAAAAAACGCAGATCGCCGCCATTACGCGTTAAAAAAAAAACAACAAAAATGACAAAAATCTTTCCCTTAGTCAGTAAACGCAATAACTTTTGCGCAAACCAATCAAAATACGCTTTTTGCGATTTTTTTTTTTACCAAACATAGGTAGCATAAAACAAATTGGCCGAAAATGTTAAATTATGATTTTTACATTTTTTTTGGGGGGAATTTCATATATAAACAAAGGGAAAAATATTGCTATTTTTGCAAAATTGACGCTCTTTTTTTGTTTATAGCGCGTGATCAAAAAATCGCACAGGTGATCAAATACCGCCAAAAGAAAGCTCTGTTTGTGGGAAAAAAAGGATGCCAAATTCGTTTAGGTACAGCGTCGCACGACCGCGCAATTGTCCGTTAAAATCACGCAGTGCCGAATCGCAAAATACCCCCTGGTCGTTTAGCAGCCAAATCCTCCGGGGCTTAAGTGGTTAAGAACTTCTCAATGAGATAAGTCAAGGATCAAGGAATTATCGACCACATTGTAGGTCTGAAAATCTCTATATGTTAATAAACTCACGACCATTTGCATCTCTTACTACTGCCCTTTTGGCTGGTCACTCACTAGGCAACTTTTTGGCATTTTCCAGTTTTTTTCAGTTTCAATAAGCTTTTGATCACAAAAAAAAAAAAAAAAATGTCAGGAAGCATTTCGGTTTCAATAGAAACTGTTGGTTTTAGGTTGTCATGACTGATTGCTATTTTACTGAAAGCTGGTAGAAAATGGCTGTAAACACAAAAAAAACATTCTAGTGCATTAAAATCTTCAGAATAGCCTTACATGACCCAATCCTTGCAAAACATTTCATTCAGCAACTTATGGCTACTACAAAACCACCGGGAACAGCAAGCTTAATTAACAATTCCTGAAAACAAAATCTGCCTTCCAAGAGATTCACTGACCACCAGAATTCAGTCAATGGTGAAGCTGACTGGGCAATAAAGCGATTGCTTTGCGATTTCAACAAAAAATACAATTTGGAAATTCTATCGCTCAATCAATTTTCCACGTGCATGGGGTACCTAAAGGGTACTTTAGAATCACTTACAGTTGTATTGAGATAAAAAGGAGAAAATCCCTGTACAGAATAAAGAAAAAAGGCACTGATAAAAAGACCAGAACAAACAGATTTTGATACTTGCCTCATCAGGAGATGAATGAGAATCTCTTGGGCTCCGCTTCTTTTTTCTAGGACAGTCTTTTTTTTTTTTTTTTTCTTTTTACCCTTTAACCAGATGCCAACAACTCCACGTACATTTACTGCAGGAGGGTGGCCGCTCTGGGCCGAATCATGTACCTGTACCTGACTGCACTTCTGGGTCTGAGGCAACCTGCTCCTGCTGTATTTGGACACAGTGGGAGCCAATCAGCAGGTCCGGCAGACGCATTGTTCACCAGGACCTGCCGATCGTTCGGGAGACAGGCAGAACGGCGATCTGCCTATGTAAACAAGGCAGATCGCTGTTCTGGGACAAGGGAAGGCTGTGATCCTGTATTCCTGCTAAGCAGGAACACAGATCTCTGCCTTCCCACAGTACAAGCGCCTCACACATAGTTAGCAAGCACTCCCTAGGAACACATTAAAACCCTTTGATCGCCCCTGATGTTAACCACTTCCCTGAAAGTGTCATTGGTACAGTAACAGTGCATATTCTTTTTAGCACTGATCACTGTATTAGTGCCAGTGGTCCCCAAAAAGTGTCAAAGTGTCAGTTAGGTATCCGATTTGTCTGCCACAATATAGCAGTCTTGCTATAGGCCGTCCATAGGTGATGGCCGCCATTACTAGTAAAAAATCAATAAATAATTCCAAAAATATATTCCATAGTTTGTAGACACAATAATTTTTGCGCAAACCAATCAATATATGCTTATTGGGATTTTTTTTGTTTTTGTCTATAGCACAAAAAATAAAAACCGCAGAGGTGATCAAATACTACAAAAAGAAAGCTCTATTTGTGGGAAAAAGGACTGACATTTTTTTTGGGTACAGCTTTGCACGACCGCACAATTGTCAGTTATAGTAATGCAGCGCCATATCGCACAAATGGCCTGGTCATTAAAAGGGGGGTAAACCTTCCGGAGCTGAAGTGGTTAATAAAATTTCCAGTTTCAGGAAACCCTGCTAATATATAGTACAGTGGTCTCCAAACTGCTGCCCTTTGCTTGCTTTATCCAGCCCTTGGGACACCATTTCTCCCACTGACACCTAAGATATTACCCATTATTTATTCCCACCAATTCTTCTTCTCACCAACACCATCAATGGGGAATTATTCTATATTCCATTTTCTACTCCCATGTGCCACTCCCCTAAGGTCTAAAGGGCAGTGAACTGGACCTTTGTTTAGAAAGTTTGGAGACCCCTGGCATAGTATATCTACAGCCAGGGCAGCCATCAGAAATTTTGGGGCCCCTTACACAGATTTAGGCCTGGGCCCCCAAGGCCTGACCAGTGCCATCTTAACCGCTTACTACCCACCCGCCGTCAAATGACAGCGGAGCGGTGTACCTATTATCCTGGGGCACCGTCATATGACAGGGCACCAGAACAGCCTCTCTCACGCGCCCCCGGGGGCGCGTGAAGCGGCGATCGTGACCACGCCGTGTTGCTAGGACACGGCGCAATCCCGATCTCGGTAAAGAGTCAATGACATGACTCTTTACCCATGTGATCGGCTGTGTCCAATCACAGCCGGTCATAGGTAAATGAGGAAGTGCCGTTATTCGGCTCTCCTCGGCTCACACTGTCAGCGTGTGAGCCGAGGAGAGCCGATCAGCGGCTCCTCCTCATAGGGGACACAGAGAAATGTAATCAGGGCACTGATCACAAGTGCCCTGATTACACAAATTGAAATAAACTGCTATAACTGCCCACCATCAGTGCCTGCCATCAGTGCCCACAATCAGTGCCCATAGTGCTGCCAGTCAGTGCCCATCAGTGCCTGCTCATTTAGGCACTGATGAGCACTGACTGGCAGCACTATGGGCACTGAGTGTGGGCACTGATGGTGCTGCTCATCAGTGCCACCCGTCAGTGTCCATCAGTGCCACCCATCAGTGTCCATCCGTGCCACCTCTCAGTGCCCATCAGTGCCGCCCGTCAGTGCCGTCTCTCAGTGCCACCTCTCAGTGCTCATCAGTGCCGCCTATCAGTGTTCATCAGTGCCGCCTATCAGTGCGGCATATCAGTGCCACCTCATCAGTGCCCATCAGTGCAGCCTATCAGTGCCGCCTCATCAGCGCACATCAGTGAAGGAGAAAAATGTATTTATTTTAAATAAATTTTATTTGTTACTCACAGAAAATAAGAAAAACTTCAAAATTTTCTGACTTTTTTCATTTTTTTTTGTAAGAAATAAAAAACCCAGAGGTGATTAAATACCACCAAAAGAAAGCTCTATTTGTGTGAAAAAAAATGATAAAAATTTCATATGGGTACAGTGTAGCATGACCGCGCAATTGTCATTCAAAGCGTGAGAGAGCTGAAAGCTGAAAATTGGTCTGGATAGGAAGGGGGTGAAAGTGCACTGTAGGCAAGTGGTTATGAGCATTAACCACTTAAGCCCCAGAGGATTTGGCTGCTAAACGACCAGGGGGTATTTTGCGATTCGGCACTGCGTGACTTTAACGGACAATTGCGCGGTCGTGCGACGCTGTGCCTAAACAAATTTGACGTCCTTTTTTTCCCACAAACAGAGCTTTCTTTTGGTGGTATTTGATCACCTGTGCGATTTTTACTTTTTGAGCTATAAACAAAAAATAGCGTAAATTTTGCAAAAATAATATTTTTCACATTTTTTTATATGAAATTCCCCAAAAAAAAAAATGTAAAAATCAAAATTTTTTAACATTTTCGGCCAATTTGTTTTATGCTACATATGTTTGGTAAAAAAAAAAAAAAAAAAAAAAAAAAAAAAAAAAAAAAAAAATCGCAAAAAGCGTATTTTTATTGGTTTGCGCAAAAGTTATCGCGTTTACTAACAAAGGGAAAGATTTTTGTCATTTTTGTTGTTTTTTTTTAACGCGTAATGGCGGCGATCTGCGATTTTTTTTTTGCGGTACTGTGACATTGCGGCAGACAGATCGGACCCTTGACTGACATTTTTGACACTTTTGGGGTTACCAGTGACATTACTACAGTAATCAGTGCTACAAATATGCAATGTTACTGTAAAAATACACTGGTAGCGAAGGGTTTAACTTTATTTGAGAGGGAGGGGCTGTGTGTGTCCCTAGGGGCGTGATTCTTACTGATTGGCTGTGACTTGAGGTGTAAGGACACTGATCAACGGTTCTACATAGTAGAACCGTGTGATCAGTGTTTTTACACCGAGGAGAATGACAGGTGGCTTGTTTACACAAGCCGTCTGACTTTCTCCCTCTCCCCCGACGATCGCCGAGTGACCGGCGGACATTGGATCCGCCGGTCACACGCGCGGGGGGGGGGGGGGTATCCGTGACCGCGCGGGAGCACGGCTCCGGTGGCGCGCGCTCGCTCCCCAGACTCTCCCAGGCTAGTGACTTTAATTAACGTCACTCTGCCTGTGAGGGGCTGACTGCCACAGTAAATATACTGTGAGCAGTCGGCAAGCGGTTAAAGGGCCCCGGGCAATGCAGTGCACTAGGGCCCTGCCTACACAATCACCCACGAGAATAAAAATGCAAATTATCGATAAGGCGATTTTTATTGGTACAGCAGTGCCAGGCTAATGACAGCTTCCAAGTTCGACGGCTGGGTCCGGTGAACACACACATGGACGGGAGTCAGACTCGACTGTCCTGTGTGTGCGCCTGTTCCCGTGGAGGCGGACAGGCATTCCTGCAGTTGTGGGATCCCCTCCACAGTCCAAGTAGCCTGACAGCAGCTCAGCCACCTGCTAAGTTTGGCGGCGGGATGCACAAGGGAATCGGAACTAATGCTTGGCTGGGGTTGGGTCGCTGGGCAGGTAGAGCCCCTCAGCATGCCCATTCGGTAAGATGGCCCTGGGCCTTACCACCAGGTTACATCCTCCTGCTCTGCGGTAGCCTGTGAATGCATATGATTGGCTGCTAGGATGCCAGGCGGTCCTAGCAACCAATACTTTTGACAGCGGTGGCCAGAGGCAGGATGGGAGTCAGGAGCTAGTGCAGCGGGTGGCACCAGTGGGAATGGGGACTAGTTGACAGTGTTGGGGGGGGGGACAAAATGGGAGGTGCCAACTTGGAGCCCCTCGGCATCCCTCAGGATTGGGCCCTTTGGGACACCTGGGACCCCTACATCTGTATGGGCTGTACAATCACATAGGGCGACTCCATACCATCACCACGTAGAAAAACCAAGCATTCTTCAGAATTTATCCTTTCAACTAACCAGAGCACTGAGCCGCCATTTCAAAAAACAATGGATGGAACTTTTCCAAAGCAGCTAATCCAGTTCTTTCTTTAACACTACAATTTGGCCAGTGTGTAACTAGCTTGAGTCAGAGGGAGAAAAAAACGTAGATTAATACCTATTTTTGAACAATGACCTGGTTAGACGTAAACTCTGTTGGACACCAGAGAGTAGCCTGTACAGTTAGGCCAGCCACAGACAGAGCAAATGTCTTTCCTGAAACCAGTGTTGACAGGGGAATCCCTTTCAGCCAGGAAAAGACAGTGATTACTGCTAGCGGATATAACAGCCGCTAGCAATAATCGCATTTAAAGCGGAGTTCCAGCCTAACCGCACACTCACCTGTCCCACGGTCCAGCGATGCGCCGTCTTCTCCCTCTCTGCTCTGCGGCGCCGGCATCACTGATGTGGGCACCCGGCTGTGACAGTTTGCGGCTTCACAGCCGGGTACGCACTGCGCATGCGCGAGTTGCGCTATGCGTCGTGATTGGCCGGCAATCTTCTGGGACCTCTGACATGTCCCAGAAGATTGCAGGGAGGGAGAGAGAGAGAACTTCCACTCAGGGCGCCGCGGCGCTCCGAGCGGAAGTGGGAGCGGGTACCTGTCAAAACTAGGTACCCGCTCCCCCCCCCCCCCCCCAAAAAAAATGACATGCCAAATGTGGCATGTCAGGGGGTTAGGACTATTTAAAGCGGAAGTTCCACTTTTGGGTGGAACTCCGCTTTAAAATCCGGCAGGCTGGTTGTATCCAAGCTGATCGATCAATCAACTTTGGTACATTCAGCTTGCCGTACATGGTTTAAAATCAAACCGTCTATGGCCGGGTTTAACCACTTGACCTTCGGAAGATTTACCCTCCTTCATGACCAAGCCATTTTTTTGCGATATGGCGTGCGTGCGACTATGTACCCAAATAAAATGTATGTCCCTTTTTCCCCAGAAATAGTGCTTTCTTTTAGTGGTATTTGATCACCATTGAGTGTTTTCTTACTCTGCACTATAAACAAAAAAAGACCAATAACTTTACAAAAAAAAAAAAAAAAAAAAAAATTTTTTACTTTCTGCTATACAACATATCCAATAAGATTTTTTTTTTTTTTTTTACGGAAATCAAATTTCCTAATACATTTAGGCCAATATGTATTCTGCAACATGTTTTTGGTAAAAAAAAAAAAAAAAAATCCCAATAGGCGTATATTTGGACGTTGACACTTTTTGTGGACCAGTGACATTATTACAGTGATCGGTGCTAAAAAATATGCACTGTCACTGTACTAATGACACTGGCTGGGAAGGGAATAAAGCCCAACTTCACTTATGTTGAGGGGAGAAAAAAAAAAAAAAAAAAAAAAACATTCCCCATGGGTGATCTCTGCACATTGCAAGGATTTTAACATTTTTTGTTCCAGATTCTGTATCCATGTAGGGAAAGTGAGTCTAATGGGAGTGTTTTCTTAATTATCCATCAACTGTGCACCTGCAGGGCAATAATGAAGAAAACTGCTGGGCCTGCATCCCTTTAGACGTGATTTCCTATTGGAAATATCTCACCAAAAATTACATTTCTTGTTGTAGGGGATGCCTGATATCTGACTCACATCTTAGGCAGGCTTTTGGGAAAATTGGTGAGCCAATCACACAAGCAGGAAATTATGTTTCTGGGGGGATGTTCTATATACATTCTGTGTACAGAACACCTCCAGGAAGCCATATCGCATTTTGCAGAAAATTACAGAGCTGCAGATTACAAAGGAAAGGTCATTTTTAATAACATTCAATTACAATATGACTTGTGTCGCTATATTATTTTTCCTTTATTTGCCATTTCTTTTCCCTACGAAAGTGGAGTTACCCTTGAACATCAGGGGCGATCAAAGGGTTAAATGTGTGCCTAGCCTGTGTTTCTCTAAACTGTGGGAGGTGCTTTTACTTTAGGAAGGTATAAATCCATGTCCCTGCTTTGCAGGAACACAGGATCCATGCCTTCCCTACTGACAAAATGGCAATCTGCCTTGTTTACATAGACTGCCATTCTGCCTCTCTGCTAATACGTCAGCGGGTGCCGATGGACATTGAGTCCGCAGTACTCGCTGCTGGGCTCCCACACAGCAGGAGCGAGGCGCCGTGCATGTGCGTGCCCTACCCAGGAGTGACGGATCATATCCTATACACACACACACGATCCTGCGCTGCCCTGTAGCAGTAAAACTGCTACGGGGCAGACCTGTATCACGGACGTGTAGATGTTGGGTACAAAGACACCCAGATAAGGCTTAGGTTTTGCTAAGCTAGTACTGATGACTGGCCACAGTTTGTAAAATGCTAAGGCATTTTGATTCTTTATACAAATTATAAAGCATTACAGATTATTTTTAGCCTTCATTACAATGCACATTATAGCTGCAAATAAAAAAAATTAAAACCAGTACACAAATGACTGCTGACACAGGACATACTCTTGTATTCAAGGAATGGATTTTGGAACAGTCACAGTTAGGTGGTTTGGCAAATAAAACCATTTACATAAAAAGGATGATTCCTAACCGTCTCCGTAATAGAGTGAATATACAAGCATGTTCTATAAAAACCTTTAAAAGAGCAGGAACACTGCTACGACTACTTTTATTTTTTATTCCCAGGACTGGCAGCTGCACAGCAACTGCAGCATGTGAAACAGGGATGAACACATGGCTCACTATCTCTGTGGAGAAAGGGCAACCTACCTACCAAGCTGGCCCAAACGTACTATGTAAAGTATGTCAAAAAGATACAATTCCGCTTTAAGGGGTGTATTTATATATAATAATAATAATAAAAAAAAAAAAAAAGTATTCAGCTATTCATTCCGCAAATGAGGGCAAAATACTTTATTATGGCCATTAGATTGAGTCAACATTTATAGTAAATAAGTATTTATTTCCAGTGATCATCAGCTCCTTCCACTGGCCATAGAAAGGTATTTTTACAAATCACTTTTTGAAGTTTGGTCAGATTAGGCAAACCGATTTAAAAGAACAAGTTGGCAGACCATTTGCTTCAAACAAATCTTCCCACAAGATTAGATGTGTATTTAACATACATGTTATTTATATGCGAAAGCCTCTCCAAAAGACCTGAAATTGCTGCTGGGGGGCCACCATGCCACAGAGCTGTCACTCAAGTATTATCATTCACTTCTCCCCTAACTACTACATAAAAAGCTATGTAGGGAGAGGGTTGGAAAGCTGGGACAGCACAGACAGTAATTACTAGCAGAAGAAGAGAGGGATATGATGTGCAAGGGGGCTGGTGCGGTGGGAATGGACTCTTCCAGAAGTAGTCAAACTTTCTTGCAAGTTCAAAAGGCACATTGCAAATGAATAAAAATAAAGTTATGGAAAGGAAATACACTGCATGTAAAATGCTTGATATTTCAGTGGTTTTTCCTGCAATTTTTAAAGCTGGTGATAGGGGCTCTTTAAATCAGCCACACGCGTTTTTGATTTAGACATTATACATTCCCTTAAATTTGCACTCTAGAGTTGCTTTGCTTTGTAATTGTGCTCTCCCCCCCCCCCCAACTCTGCAGAGTGGGTGAGTGGGGGGGTTCACTGAAAAAATCTAATTTTTGGGCCCATTCACACCACATTTGTTGGGCTTACATGTTAGAAAACAAAACGTCTCCAGGACAGCCCTAAAGGCCGTACACACTAAGAAAATCGGAAGTAAAATTTTGTACGATGAGCGATCGGACGATTAGCGGATCATTAGTATAGTGCTTTCGACAGCCGAATCCAACTTTTCGGATGACAAAAACTGAAGAAGGTGCGTGCTTTGAAAATGGGATTTTCGACATACTGTAAAATCCATTTCTCTGATGTTCATTGACGGACACAGCTCCTGATCTTCTTAACCATTGGGTTATACTGCCACCTACACAAGTAGGACACTAGGCAAAAAAAAAAGTGGCTACGCCTATGGGCAGTCCCAAGGGGTATACTCCCTCTCTCTGCTAAATGGAATTCCGTTTTGTTACAAGCAGTGTCAGAAGAATTACAACTCCACAGAGGGGTGGGTGCTGTGTTCGTCAATGATCATCAGAGAAATGGATTTTATGGTAAGTCAAAAATCCCATTTTCTCTTTTGTTCACCGACAGACGCAGCTCCTGATCTTCTTAACCATTGGGACGTCCCAAAGCAGTGTTAAACATGAGGGGTGAGAACAGCAAAAAATAAATTCCTAAGGCTAACTATTGCCAGCCAGGTAAACAGGAGCTTAACCAAAACAACTGGAGCTCATATGAAAAAAAACAATTCACCCTCAAAGAGGATCAGTCTGCAAAATCTTGTGGCCAAAAGGAAGCATCCACTTTATAGAACTTTGTGAAAGCGTGCATCGACGACCAAGTGGCCACCTTGCAAACCTGCGTCACTGACGCCTGATGACGGAAGGCCCAGGAGGAACTGAACACCCGAGTAGAGTGTGCTTTGACAGGGAAAGGAGGAACCTGACTCTTGATGGAATAGGCCTGAATCACCGTCTGTCTGATCCATCTGGAAATGGTTGCAGAGGAAGCGGATGAGGCCCACCTGTAAGCAAAAATAGTGAGTCCGATTTCCTAAAGGACTCCGTAGCTGACAGGTACACTCTAATCTCCTGGACCACATCCAAGGCATGCAAAGCAATTTCCTTTGGGTGTTTTGGTCTGGGACACAGGGAAGGAAACACAATGTCTTCCTTCCTAAGGTTGTCTCTTATTTCCATTTGAATGAACGACGGACAGGGACGAAGAACCACCTTATCTCTTTGAACCACCAAGTAAGGTGAACGACAAGATAACGCCACTAATTCCAACACCCTGCGAGCAGAGGTCATAGTCACCAAAAAAGCCACCTTTTGGGACAGCGTAAGCAGGAGAATCTCTCGAAGATTCTCAAAAGGAGGCTTCTGGAGGACTGAGAGCACTAAATTGAGGTCCCAAGGTGGCAACGGAGACCTCACTGGAGGGGCCAAGTGCCTAATTCCCTGAAGAAAAATACGCACCAGGGAGTATGTGGCCAAGGGCCGTTGAAAGACGACCACTAAGGCTCAATCCCCGCTTGAAGGAAGGTCAAGATCTGAGCCACCGAGAAAGAGCGAGGATGAACCCCAAGAGACTCACACCACGCGATGTATGACTTCCACATACAATTGTAGATCTTCCTAGAAGTAGGTTTCCTAGCTTTTAACAGTGTTGGAATCCCAGACGGAGACAAACCTCTATCCATCAGCACCTGGCGTTCAACAGCCAAGCCGTCAAAGCCAGTGACTGTAAAGCAGAATGAAGGATTAGTCCTTGGGACAGCAGATCCTCCCTGAGAGGAAGCTTCCAAGGAAAGTCGGTGACCAGCCGTACCAGATGGGCGTACCAAGCCCGTTGAGGCCAGTTCGGAACCACCAAGATGACCGGAATCCCTTCTGCCTCGATCCTGCGTAGAAGTCTTGGCAAAAGCTTGAGAGGAGGGAAGGCGTAAATGAAATGATACTCACCCCATGGGGCCACCAGCGTGTCTGTGGCATCCGCTAGAGGATCCCGTGACTGAGCCACAAACCTCTGCATCTTTCTGTTGAGCCAAGATGCCAATAGATCCACCTCCGGGATGTCCCACCGGAGACACAACTGATGAGACACCTCCAGATGAAGGGACCACTCTCCCCTTGGTCCAACACCTGCCGACTGAGGTAATCCACCTGACAGTTTTCCACCCCGGGAATGTGTACGGCATAGAGTGCTGGAACTAACTGTTCTGCCCACCTTAGAATGCCGGCTACCTCCAGAGCCGCCAGGACACTTCTTATGTCCCCCTGGTGATTGACACAAGCCACGGCCGTGGCATTGTTCGATTGAATGCGCACTGGACATCCCTGAAAACGATCCGTCCAATGGTCCAGGCACAGTCTGATTGCACGGAGCTCCAAGACATTAATCGGTAGTCTGGAACCTTCCAGTGTCCAGAGCCCCTTAGCAGAATTTTTGCAGAAGACGCCTCCTCAGCCGGACAGGCTGGTATCTGTGGTAACCACTGTCCAATACAAGGGGAGGAAGGATTTGCCCAGCCGAAGAACCGGAGAACAAAGCCACAATATCAGGGACTTATTCGTTCCCCGGCTCAGCCAGATCTGACTGTCCAGAGACTGCTGAGTCTTGTCCCATTTGGCCAGAATCTCCCTTTGCAGGGACCTTGTATGGAACGGTGCAAACGGAACCGCCTCAAAAAGGTAGACACCCTCAGACCCAGCACCCGCATGCAAGTCAGGAGGGATGATCATCTGCTGGACAGCAGGAGATTAATTGCAGCCTTCAATTTCTGGAGTTTGTCCAGAGGAAGGAGCACTCTGGCTAAGGCCGAGTCCAGAGTCCGACCCAGATTTCCAGTTTTGTGGACGGAACCAGACCAGACTTCTGAAAATTCTAAATCCAGCTGAACTCCCTCAGAGTTCTCATGGCGATTTCCAGGTTTTCCACCAGAGCAGTAGGGGACTCCGCTCGCAAAAGGTTGTCGTTCAATTAGCCCAGTACAGCGATCCCCCGTTGTCGTAACAATGCTAGCACCGGGGCTAACACTTTTGTAAAGACCTGAGGAGCAGAGGTGAGGGTCCTTGCCCTTAGTAGCCTGCGGAAGAAAGGTACTCTTTTCCCCTGTGAGACCTTTGATGATGTCATCTAGGGTAGCTCCAAACAGGCGATCTCCTTGCAAAGGGGAGGAGATCAGTGAAGGTCTTTTTAGAAGTCTGGTCCGCAGACCGGCATTTGAGCCAAAAGACGCCAAAAGGACCACTACCGAAAAAGAGAGCCGAGCCACTAGGGGAATCGCATCCAAAGAGGCATCACAGATAAACTGCAGCCCCGGACCAGCTGGTCCGCCAGCTCAGCAAAGGCAGGAGGGAGCTGTTCTCCCTCCAGGTCACAGAGTAAAAGCTTAGCCCACTCAGAGTTTGCGACACCAGGGCAATGGTGAATACTGGCCTCAGTGCCAAACCAGCCAAAGTGTGCATATAGCGTGCCACACCCTCCACCTTCTTGTCAGCCAGCTCTTAAAGACCGGGGTTGTTCAATCTGGAAACCAGTAGAACAGTCCACTTCCTTAAAAAAAGGTACTCCTCATAAGGGTATCGCCTAGCAAATCGCTTAGGGATCCCAACGGGACGCTTTGGTCGCCCCCACTCTTTAGCAGCAATTCTGTAAAAATAGGCGTGGAAAGGAAACACCTTTGCCACTCTGGATGGCTTGTGAGTGCCAAAAGGGAACCTGCGCCACCATCACAGCCGCGTCCTTTCTCTTTTAAGGTCTCATGCACAGACACAATCAATGCTTCCACCAGCGCCAGGAGTCAGCACAAGGGGATGAAGAGGGGCTCCCAATTCCAAAATCGCCACCCACAGGGCTCCACAGTCATGTCCGCCACTATTTTCAATGGCAAACCACCGCAAAATGGCTGCCAAACTACACAAACATGGCCATCGTGCATTGAGCACACAGTCTACAGCAAAATGGCAGCCGCACAACCCTCCCCCGCACAGCCGATTGTCCGGTCGGCGGCGGCGCATCCCCCCACCCCCATCGGCAGCATAGCACCCGGCCCCCACCCCAGGAGGTGGACCAGACCACCCACACAGCTCCAGCATAAGTGAAAGGGGGTAGGATGGGGAAGACAGATGAAGGGGGGTGCCTGACAGAAAAGAGGGAAACCCGGGGTCCACCCCAAAACCCCCTGGGGGAGAGGGGGGCAGCTACTCACCATACCAGAAACCAGACGGGCACCGCTCCAGACAGAACCCCTCGCTATCTAAATGTGGGGCTGTCTGCCAGGAGAAACTTTACAACTCGTGCCGAGACCCGGCTGTATGTGACCTCGTGAGGCTTTTAACTCGCAGGCCAGCCCCTATCCGGTGGGGCTATGTTGCGGCCGACCTAGCGCGGAGCTGAGGTCTGCGCGCGCTCGCTGGCCAGACTGGTGTGACCAATGGATCTAGATTATCCAGCCCGTCTCCCAGTTGATTGTAGATCTCACAGGAAAACACCAAGAGAAAAATTTTGAGAGAGAGAGAGAAATACCCCCTGGGACTGCCCATAGGCGTAGCCAGACTTTTTTCCTGCCTAGTGTCTTACTTGTGTAGGAGGCAGTATAACCCAATGGTTGAGAAAGTTAGGAGCTGTGTCCGTCAATAAATAGAAATTTTAACGTACGTAAACACAACAACAGTTTATAATTTAATCAGTACAGTTTTCATCCGAAAAAAATCGTAAGAGCAAGACTACGTATTCTCGGAAACAAAAGAATACATTGCAAAACAATTCAACACCCCCCCCCCCCCCCCCCTTTCCAAAGTTGTACAAGAATTTTTGTAAGTGGAGTAACTCACTCACTTTTGATATGAGACTAGCATGCAATAAAAAAAATGTATGATTATTTGTCTGATAATCTCATCGTGTGTACAAGGCTTGAGAGATCATAGCTCCCCGACAGGTGTTCCTGCCAGGCCGGCGGAAACACGAAAACTGAAGAGTGGGTGGGAGCCTCCTTTTGAAGATTTTGTTTGTGAGGTGTTTCCTATTGCCTGGTGAAAGAAGCCATGATCTCTTAGGTGCGGTCCTAAAAGAGGTTTTGGGAAATAGTATTTTGTCTCATGCTGCTGAAAGAAAAAAAGAGTCGCATATTAAAGCCAATTTATTTTGAAGCATGTCAATGCACTGCAACTCAAGTGCATTTAGTATGTGTTATCAATAAATACAAACACATGTGGTGCGATTCCAGCCTTACTGCAATTAAAGCAGAGTTCCACCCAAAAGTGGAACTTCCAATTTAAGGTCTCCTTCCCGACTTTGGTTTGTGAAACTGAGCTTTTGACAGTTACCTACTCCAACTTCTGTTGCTTTAGGCAATCGGGAGGGGAAGTTCTCCTTCCCAAAGTCTTCTGGGACACATTGACAGGTCCTAGAAGACTTACCAGTCACACCCGGCTGTGAAGCTGCAAGCTGTCATAGCTGGAGACAATAGTAGAGATGTCGAGGGAGGAAACGGGGAGACCATGGCTGGAGTGATTACACCGCTGGATCGTGGGACAGACGAGTGGCTGTTTATTAAAAGTCAGCAGCTACACTTTCTGTAGCTGCGGACTTAAAAAACAAAAAAAAATGACTGGATCTCTGCTTTAAATAAATCCCATTATCTACCACAATTATTAGGAGGGGGGATTTTGGTTTAATTTCCCATGAGCAGTGCTAAGAGTTTGCATATGAATGTGCAACTGTACACTACTCCCCCCCCCCCCCCTCAACATGCCACCAAAAATGGATTCCAAGCTGTTAAAGAGGAAGTAAACCCTCCTCTGCAAGTTGTACCTATAGGTAAGCCTATAATAAGGCTTTCCTATAGGTACTGTAAATATCTCCTAAACATGCACCGTTTAGGAGATATTTACCTTAGATGCATCCAGTGACGTTCTGGCGCAGGCGCTCTGAAGGAACGGCCGCTGGTGCCGTTTCTTCAGAGCCTCGTGCCGTGACTGTTGGCTCCCGCGCACGTGCGCAGGAGTGACGTCACCACGGCTCCGGCCAATCAGATGGCCGGATGCCGCGATCCCGGAAGACGGGCGACTGGACATGTCGCCCGTCATCCAGCTAAGCGGGCGGCACGGCGGGGGCTCGTTGTAAGGTAAGTTTTTCATAATGAGCTAGTATATGATGCATACTAGCTCATTATGTGTTTCTCTTGCAGGGTCAAAAAGAAAAAAAAAAAAAAAAAGGGGTTTACAACCTCTTTAAAGGCAGACGGTCATCATTTCGGCAACTCAACTAAATGGCAGTCAGCAAGTTCACAATAAGGTTATTAATGATTTGTGAGAAACCATTAAAAGTACCTTTAAATTATATTTTACATATTGAAAGACACAATGTTTTGGCCATTATGGACCAAGCTTTGTTTAATGTACGGCATATGAATACTGAATCAAGAGATTTTAAAAGAAGATTTCCAGGTATGGATATTTTTACATAGTTACATTGGTCAAGCTTGGAACAATTTAACTATGTATATGCCATACCTGTGGGATTCCTGTAGAAGCTGGATTTCTAGTGGAGATCACTAGCACAGTGATCTCCACTAGCTTCCAAGTCCGGTGACATCACCGTTCCGACTCTCCACCTCTTCCACTCAGAGTATGCTTTGCCATTGGTTTTCTCAATGTTTGCAATCTCTGAAAGGTGTCCGTGCTGAGTATAACCTCCTGTGTTCACAATGCAGCAGGAGAGCAGCCACAGATATTAGTGGAGGTCACTGGAGTAATACAGTGATTTTCAGCTTCTAGGGGGATTCAAGCTAAACTAATGTAGTTATGTAAAAAAATCCATACCTGGAATTCTTCTTTAAACTGACTACAGAGGTGGCTCTACATTCATTGAATTATCTTCGGAGACATCAGAGGACCCCTGAAGCCGAACCAATTATGTATATAGTGACTTCAGTAGGAAGGTTGTGCTTTGGCTGGATTCCTCCAGTGCCTTGCTACTGCCTACACAATGTTAAGGGTGCCTCATCAACCAATAAGGAGGTGCTGCAGCTTGGAAGCCAAGTGCCAACAGGCCACCTTCCAAGAAAAAGTTGGTATTTGCATAACAGTGTGACCCGGGGCCTTTAGAAGGAGGCTAGAAAGACTAGATTAACTGAAGTCATTTTATTTTGAAATTCATTACAGGAACACTTGGACACATAATTCATATAAAAGATGGTGTTAGCCATCAGCTAATTACTGCCATACATTTTGCTATAAAGGGATCATGAGCAGCACTCCTCATCTAATGAGTATAGGTTATACTGACCACTTTGAGCTTCTCACTAGTGAGTTAGATTAAAAGACAAACAGAGGTAGGTTCTTCATACGCTACAAGAGTGCTTCTAAGTGCAACTATTCCCCAACAATAAAAAAAATGCTCAAATATCACCACCAATGAATCCAAATGGTGCTATTCTACTTCAATATGATGCTGAATTCCATTTAGAAATACCTGCTGATCCTGCCAGTTAATCCTCCTTCCTTAAGCAGTGTGACCATGTTGAATGGCTAGCAATAAAGCCGCTGCAGTGTTGTCACCCTGTGTAGCACGACAACTTCAATGACTAAAGATGGACTTTAAAAGTTGCAATGGTAGAATGCAATCAATTATAAGCAAATCTGTCATTAGAAAAACACATTGTAGACCATAGTTGACCAGGCTAGTTGCCTGACTGTCATGCTAAACCTCTGAGATACTGACGCAGAACAAGAATATAAATAAGGGCTTCTGTCTTTTCTCTGACTTTCCTGATTCGCATACTTGTTTCCAAGTCTGTAGCTCAAAGGTTTAAAGCCGAATGGTCAGTATGACAGCCAGGTATCTAGCATTTTCTTAGGTAACCCAACAATGGCACCACCTGCATTTGCTTTAACACCTCCTCCAGGGAGGTTCTATTAAAAATTGTGCAATCATTGCATCTGTGCTTTTTCCTGGGAATGTGGTTAAAGTTTGGCTAGCATAGTACTATTAAAATAGGAGAGTACAACATACTTTAAAATGCATATAAACAGAACCAAATATGTCCATCTAAAGCCCATATTTTTTATAATAAAGTAATAAACAGGCATTTTCAGTGCAAATTTTTCATTATGTTAAATATCTTTAAAGAAATATATTTAACTCTTTTAATGGTGAATGCAAATGGAAAATTGGATTTCTCCAGCATTGCTAGAAAGTGGAAAGGAGGGGCTAATTGATGTACTGTCAATCTAAAGCTGGCCATAGATGGTGCCATTTTCTTTCTGCAACCACAGGATGCAAGAAAAAAAAATAGCTTGTTTCCCAAATCAACACAGTCAGGTTTGATGGAGGAATCCCTCCCGCGGAGGTATTATTTTCTTCCCACAGTGGGGAGCTGTCCCTGCCAACAGAACACACAGTGTTTATTGCTAGCGGCAGTAGCCACTGGCAATAATCGCATAAGAATTCTGATATGCTGGTAGTACCCAAGTCGATCGATGGATCGACTTGGGTACAATAAGCCTGCTCATACACAGTTTAAATCTCAGCCAGTCCCTGCTGAACTGGCTGATATTCAAACTGTCTATAACCGGCTTTAAGGGCTGTGGGCAGAGCTATTCACTGATAGGACTACCAACAGTACCAGCAGCTAAAAAACCAACGAAGGAACAATGCTGCAGTTATTACACTGCTGAAGAAAAAGGGTTGTCACCCCAATCAATAGAAGGGCATATCCAACAGCTCTACCACCAGGATCATCAGGTATTTATAAAATGTTCCAAGGGGTCCCTGGTCTTACTGGTATGGACAGCCTATATCACATGTGATTTTCTAGTTTGACCATAGTTCTACATTTAAAAAAAACTGGAGATTCAAAATCTGAGGTATTGGTCTTTTCAGACATCTGTCACCAGGCTAAGCTACAGTTACCAATAGATCTTCATAGAAACCAATCAGAATCACGCTTTCATCCTGTAGTGCAGCTTTTAATTCATTTAGTGTCTGTGAGGCAGATTCAAAAGTTTTCATTTCAGAAATTTGCACCGGTGAGATGCTGTCAATCTTCATAATTATGGTTTTTAAAACCAATAGGCAACCTTGTGAATATTCAGTACTTCAACAAAAAAAAAAAATCACTTTTGTGCTCCAGTTGTATCCAGATTGTATTTGGCAGGAGAGAACAAAACCACCATAATGTAAAGATTCAGCAACGCTCTTTGGGTAAAAGGACACAGAAACTGGCTCCGGTTCACCTCGAGAAAGTTGAAATCCAAAAAGAAAAAAAAAAAAAAAAAGAAGGTTTCTCAAAAAATATTTGTTCTTCCTCCTTAAATTTACAAAAAGGCCAACTGAATACAAAACTCTTCAAAAAAGTGACAATACTTAGTCCGGGCGGTCTACAGGGTGGAACTCTGGTAAGGGATGTAGAGGAGTGACAGACTCAGGTGACGCCTCCTCCCGTTTCATACCGCCATTCTCAACCCCTTCATTAGTCCTATCGGGTGGCGGATCAGCGCGGAAAGAGGAGGTACTGCAGTACATGATAAATCCAACTATACACACGACAAACGCCAGAATGTAGAGAATGGAAAACTGCAAGAAGAAATAAAACATTAAGGTATATGTTCAGGCATTACTCAAATTTACCCTCAACCCCTCATCTCCCCCACCTCCCTCAGGAAACATTGCACCATTTTTTTTTTTTTTTTTAGCCTGGGTTTACACTATTGCGAACACAGACCTCGCATGTGATTTGCATTACATTGCTGTGCAGATCACATGCAATGTTTGCGTGATGCAAATTCAGGCATACAGTTTGTGTGGCTGAACTTGCATCCATTTGCACGAAAATAGTGCAGGAACCTTTTTTTTCCAGCACTGGAATCAGATCACATGGGTGTTCACACCCATGCGATCTGATTCCTGTCCGAATTCACAGTTCACACTGCGAACCAAACTGGGGGTGTCATTAACTTTGTATTGACACCCGCAGAGGTTAACAAAGGGCAGTGTGAACTGCCTGCGGGGGGGAGATGCGCTGAGGGAACCCACAGTAGAATCGCGCTGGTTCCCACATCGCATTTGTGTGATTTCAGTCATAGTGCCTGTTCACGCTTCCGCGTGTGCGGCGATCGCATGTAATATCGGAGCGCACTGCTCCTTCATTACATGCTATCGGAAGTGCAGTGCGAATTTAGCCATACACTTTGTATGGCTAAATTCGCACTGCACCCGCACAAAAGTCGCACATGACCTTTTTTTTCAGCCGCATCAGGATCGGATCGCACAGTGGTTCACACTTGTGCGATCCGATCCTGTGCGAACTGTCAGATCTCACTGCGATATGCGATCAAACTGGGGGTGTCGTTAACATTTAATTGACACCCCCTGCGTATCGCATATGGCAGTGTGAACTGCCAGATGTGCGTTTGCGATGCGGGAACAGGCTGCGAATTCGCAGCCTTCCCGCATCGCACAAGTGTGACCCGGGACAAAATCAGAAAAAAAGTCTTTGTTGAAATAACATTAGATCATACAATCTAATAACAATACAATAGCAGAGAGTTCACGCTCGCCAAACAGCAAGTACTACAAATTTCAGGCACTGTACTCACATTTCCGTCTGAACAGAAAAAAAATAAAAACAAACAGTAAATACGGGGGCAGCCCCTACCCACTCATATATACCAAAGACATGTGCACAACAGCCAGGAAAAGTGATATTTTAGAGCCATAGTCTATTCATCACCAGGTCCACCAGAGCCAGACCTAGAGTAGCCAGCCTGCTTCCCCATAGATTTTCAAATCTAAGTGGGTAATCCCAGTGTTGATGGATCAATTTCTCATAACGTTATGTTCTACCCATAAGCTCAAGCCACATTTGCGATGTGTCTGGGAAATCTGCTAGGTCCAATGGAGCAATCGTAAGCCTACGTGCCTGGAAAAGGGCCCTAGACACTGCCTCTTTAATTTAAACATCTGTTATCGCTTCCTCTAGGATACCAAGTATTCAATGTTTAGGGTCAGAAGGGACAGTGATCTGGAAGGCAGTGTTAAATGTAGTTACAATAGTTTCCCAGTAGCGATGTTGTTTCAGGCACCGCCAATGTAAGTGTAAAAAAAGGTCCCCCTTTTATCGGCCCCATCAAGCACATGTAGGATCTGGGCGTACGCTCATATTGTGGAACTTAAGTGGGGCGTGACATACTCTCAATAGGAAATAAAACTGAGAAAGTGGTTGGGCGACGTTCCAGAAACATAGATGTATGGATTCCAATGCCTCTTCCCATTGTTGTTCAGGCATTTCACCCACATCTTTCTCCCATTTCTCAAACCCTGAGCTAGAAAATCTCTCCAAAACCTCCCCCAATAGCATAGCATGTTGAGATAAAGCCTTTTGTGAAACTGGACTGCTGCATTTAATTGAAAACAGGTGTTGGTGATTAATTTAGGGTCTCTCTAGTCTGTTGGGCCTTAATCACAAGCTACAGTAGGTAATAGTAGAAATGCATTGTAGGTGGGATATCATATAGGCATTGTAATTGAGCAAAGGTAAGTAGATTTCTTGACTCAAAAATACACTATATTACCCAAAGTATTGTGACGCCTGCCTTTACACACACATGAGCATTAATGGCATCCCAGACTTAGTCCGTAGGGTTCAATATTGAGTTGGCCCACCCTTTGCAGCTATAACAGCCACACTCCTCTGGGAAAGCTGTCCACAAGGTTTAGGAGTGGGTCTATGGTAATGTTTGAACATTCTTACAAAGGCACATTTGTGAGTTTAGGCACTGATGTGGACAAGGTCTGGCTCACAGTCTCCGCTCTAATTCATCCCAAAGGTGTTCTATTGGGTAAGAGTCAGGACTCTGTGCAGGCCAGTCAAGATCCTCCAGCCCAAACTCTTTATGGACCTTACTTTGTTCGGTCATTTGGTGGAGGGCTAATTATGATGTAGGATTGTTTTTCAGGGGTTGGGCATGGCCCTTTAGTTCCAGTGAAGGTAACTCTTAAGGCATTAGCATACCAAGACATTTCATGCTCCCAACTTTGTGGGAACAATTTGGGGATGGCCCCTTCCTGTTCCAACATGACTGCGCACCAGTGCACAAAGCAAGGTCCATAAAGACATGGATGAGCGAGTTTGGGTGGAGGAACTAGACTGGTCTGCAAAGAGTCCTTACCTCAACCGGATAGAACATGTGACCCCAGAGAACGTTAGAGGTACACTGTTGAAACGCGTAGATTAGAAGTTGACACGTTGATTCCGCTTTCTTGGAACACAAGTGGAGAGCAAACTGGCATTCTTTGTTTTTTTCCAATGCTGTTAATTAACTTACCAACTGTAAGTGTGATTTTAACCTTTTTTAATAAAGCATTTGTATGTACTGCACTAGGAGAGGCTTCTCTTTTACCTCCACATGGTTTGGTAGGAGCATTTAGAAATGCAGGAGTACCGTCACTAATGGACTGTCCTGTTCCTTTGAACACTTCAAGTGGAACCATTAGATACCCATGCTGTTTTGGACGGCCTGTAATAAGGGTCAATTAATTCTGGTGAGGGGGCTGTGTACTTAAATGTCGGGGGAGATAAGACACGCATAGTGACTGGTGGAGTGTTTTCACTGTGGCCTTTGGACCCATTTGGATTCATAAAGGACATTACACTTTAGCTCTGAATTTGACTTATTGGCATTATAAGCACTTTGCACAAATTGTTTGACATGTACCTATTTTGAATATTGGGGTTTTTGCCACTTAATTAATCATATAGCGCTGTAAAATAATAATTTACTGATCCATAAAGACATGAATGAGCGAGTTTGGGGTGGAGGAATTTGACTGGCCTGCACAAAGTCCTGACCTCAACCCGATAAAAACACCTTTGGAATAAATTAGAGCGGAGACTGCGAGCCTTCTTGTTCACATCAGTGCCTAACCTGCCCTTCTGGAAGAATGGTCAAATGTTCCCATAGACACTTCTAAACCTTGTGGAGAGCCTTCCCAGAAGAGTTGAAGCTGGTATAGCTGCAAAGGGTGGACCAACTCAATATTGAACCCTACGAACTAAGACTCGGATGCCATTAAAGTTCATGTGCATGTAAAAGGCAGGTGTCCCAATATGTTTGGTAATATAGTGTATGTCTAAAGCTGTGGACACACGGGCCGAATGTCAGTTGGCATTGGCCAGTTCAATAGAAACCACCCAACACTCGGGCTGTGTGTTCAGCAGCAGTGCCGGCTTCTGTCGAAGGTCTTGACTGCAAAAGGTCTGCCGACTGGCTCCCAATCACCACTCTCAGCCAATGGTTGAGAGTGCTGACTGGAGTGTGGAGCGGGGGGGATTGCCGTACTAACATAAGATTGTTGGTACCGAGGCTCCGACATGAGCGGTCAGTTTTTTCCGATCAACCCAGCGGAAAAAAAAAACTAGTAGGGTCCTTTCACACAAGCTTTCCGCCCAGTGGACTCAGTTTTGCTCAGCGGGGATCAATCCGCCGATCCCCGCTGAACAGGCAGATGACACGTCCGTCTCAGCTCTGTGTGCGGAGACAGAGCTGTCAGAGCCCCGCTCTCCTCTATGGGAGATCGAATGAAAATTGACCGCCTGTCCATTTTCATCCGATCCTCCAGACAAATGGAAAATAGAGTTTCCATCTGTCTGGACAGGATCAGATCGGATAGCAGCGGTGTTAGCGGAGATGTCACCGCTGACATCCACTGCCCCATAGAGGTGCATATGGCATCTGATCAGGTCCACCTAAAAAAAACTGACAGGCCGACCTGATCGGAAAGCCCGTGTGAAAGGGGCCATATTGTGTACAAGGATTAAGATGCGTCACACCAAACTCTTGCTACCTTGCTGCATGTTGTAGTTTTGCCAGCTCTGGATAAGTCAGATTATACCATATAGGACTAGATCTGGTAACACCTGGGACCTTTTTCAACTGTTCCATTTCCCCTTTGCCCATATCTTATGTAGGAGCATGTATGTTGGGTATTGTTTGTTAGGTTTACAGAAAAGCTGCACTTCCAGTCCCTCTGCAAGAGTGCCTGCATCACTAAAATGCATGATGGACAGGGGGCAGAGTCCTGGGTCTCTCGTTCACTCTCAGATTCCGTTGCCAAACCGCTCACCATATGTTGCAATTGAGTAATAAAAATCAATGGATTCGGAAAGGCTTCTATCTTTAGGGTTCTGTAATTCTATTCCCATTCTTGCACTACCCCACTTCCAAAATAAAGATCAAAATATAAAGTTAATTACCCTAGAAAAATGTAACAGGTAACTACAGGGTAGTTGTGGAGAAGATTTAGGAGTAGGGGCATCATAAACATTTTAGCCTAGTTGGCCCTCTCTTCCTTTGAGTACCAATTCAGCATTATTTTTATTTGAAGAAAAATAATAAAACTAGTTAAAGTAGAAGTTCAGCCTAAAACTAAAATATCTAAATCTACTTGCAGCCACATTCTAAGACTAACCCCTCTAACCTTGTAACGCAAAAATCGATATAGATAGATAGAGAGAGATTATATATATATTATATATATATATATATATATATATATATATATATATATATATATATATATATATATATATATATATATCTCTATATATCTCTAAACCTTCCCTGAAGCCTATCCAGTCTGGTCTCCAGCAGTGGAAGCTGTGTGTTCGACACAGCCAACAATGGCTGGAAAACACCTGGAAAGTGATGTCACCCATAGACTTACTATGGCGCTTCAGTTGACAGCTGCCTCTTCTGCACTCTCCTACACACAGAAGCCGCTGCTGACAGCTCAGTGTGGGACCAGAGAGGCTTCAGAAAAAAGGTATGTATAGCGATTTTTTTCTCTAAAAGGTTATATCGATTAGTCTTAGAATATGGCTGCAAGTAGATTTAGAGGTTTTAGTTTAAGGCTGAACTTCTACTTTAAACAAAGTAATTCTGTCTAGAGGGATGAGAGGTCCATCACCTTGGGATACTAGCAAACAAACTCTTGAGTGGGGTAGGGTTATGGGGGACACCCAGGGGTTGTGTCCTCAAAAGCTTGCCAATGGCCAATCACCTGAAGGTACCAGCCTATAACTCAGAATCTATGAATATTTAGCTTATGTCCTGTTCTGTACGATTAAGATGCAGCTTTTATTACGCCCTTTGCCATCAAAAGCTCTGGCCCATGAACATAGCCATTCTATTACATCAATAAATAATCAAGGTCAGGCTGGCTTTATGCCAGATAAAACACTGAACTAAACATAAAATGAATATGCATGAATATGCACACTTTACAATCCCATGACGACAAGAATTTTAGTAACACTGGATGTAACCAAAGCATTTAACTGACTGAATAGAAAAATAGGATTTTTGAATTACCGTAAAATCCATTTCTCTGATGTTCATTGATGGACACAGCTCCTGTCTTTCTTGACCATTGGGTTATGCTACCCCCTACAGGAGTAGGACACTAGGCAGAAAAAAACTTCTGGCTACACCCATGGTCAGTCCCAGGTGGGTATACTCCCTCTTCCTGCTATAGTCACCCAGTTTTGTTAGAAGCAGTGTCAGGAGAATTATAACTCCACAGAGGGGTGGTTGCTGTGTTCGTCAATGAACATCAGAGAAATTGATTTTATGGTAAGCCAAAAATCCCATTTTCTCTTTCGTTCATTGACGGACACAGCTCCGGTCATTCTTGACCATTGGGACTTCCCAAAGCAGTGTCAAACCTGAGGGGTGGCAAACCACAAAGAAAATTCCCAAGGCTCAACAGTAGCCAACCAGGCGACAGGGGCTCAACCAAAACAACTGGAGCCCACCTGAAAAAAAACAATACATCCTCAAAGAGGATCAGGTCCTCTTAATGCAGCCTGCAAAACCTTGCGGCCAAAAGAAGCATCCGCAGATGCCAACACAGACACTTTATAAAACTTTGTAAAAGCATGCACCGACAGTCAGGTGGCAGCCCTGCAAAACCTGCGTCACCGACGCTTGGTGACGCAAGGACCAGGAGGCACTAAGTGCCCTAATAGAGTGCACCATGACAGGAAAAGGAGGAACCTGACCCCTGATGCAATAGGCCTGAATCACCGTCTGTCTGATCCATCTGGAAATGGTCGCAGAGGAAGCAGACAACCTTTTGCAAGTAACATCCATGAGCACAAATAGAGAGTCTGACTTCCTGAAAGACTCTAAGGCAATTTCCTTAGAATGTTTAGGCCTGGGACACAGAGAAGGCAACATAATGCCTTCATTCAAATGAAAGTCAGAGACCACCTTAGGAAGGAATGACAGACAGGGGCAAAGCACCCCCTTATCCTTGTGAATCACCAAGGTACGCACCAGGGAGTGTGTGGCCAAAGGTCATTGGAAGAAGACTGCCAAAGCCAATACCTGGCCCTTGCTGGTACTCAAAGCCAAATTCTGTTCAACCCCCCGTTGAAGGCAGGTTAAGATCCGAGCCACTGAGAAGGAGCAAGGATGAACTCCAAGAGAATCACACCACGCAATGTACATTTTCCTAGGAGGTAGATTTCCTAGCTTTAACAGCGTTGGAATCACCAACACAGACAATTCTCTATCCATTAGCTCCTGGCGTTCAACAGCCAAGCCATCAAAGCCAGCGACTGTAAAGCAGGATGGAAGATCGGTCCTTGGGACAGCAGATCCTCCCTCAGAGGAAGCTTCCAAGAAACGTTGATGATCAGCCACACTAGATCGGCATACCAGGCCTGGTGAGGCCAATCCCGCGCCACTAGGATGACTGGAATCCCTTCTGCCTCGATCCGGCGTAGGAGCCTGGGCAGAAGCTTGAGAGAGAGGGGGGGGGGGGAAGGCATAAAATCAGACCATACTGACCCCACGGGGCCACCAGCGCATCTGTCAGAGGATCCCTTGACCGAGCCACAAACCTCTGCAATTTTCTGTTGAGCCGGGACGCCAACAGATCCACCGGAGACACTCCCCTTGGTCCAACCCCTGCCGACCGAGGTAATCTGTCCGCCAATTTTCCACCCCAGGAATGTGTATGGCAAAGAGGGCTGGAACAAACCGTTCTGCCTACCTTAGAATGCCGGCTACCTCCAGAGCCGCCAGGGTGCTTCTTGTGCCCCCTTGGTGACTGATATAAGCCACAGCCATGGCATTGTCCGATTGAATGCGCACTGGGCATCCCTGAAGACAATCCGTCCAATGATCCAGACACAGTCTGCTCACTCGGAGTTCCAGGACATTGATCGGTAGTCTGGACTCTTCCAGTGTCCAGATCCCCTGAGTAGAATGCTTGCCGAGGACGCCTCCCCAGCCGGACAGGCTGGCATCCGTGGTGACTACTGTCCAATATAAGGGGAGAAAGGATTTTCCCAGCCGAAGCCCTGGAGAGCGAAGCCACCATATCAGGGACTCCTTTATTCCCCAACTCAGCCGGATCTGATTGTCCAGAGACTGCTGAGTTTTGTCCCATTTGGTCAGAATCTCCCTTTGCAGGTACCACGTATGGAACTGTGCAAACAAAAACCACCTCGAAGGTAGATACCATCAGGCCCTGTATCCGCATGCAAGTCCGGAGGGATGACCATTGTTGGACAGCAGGAGACGATTTGCAGCCTGCAATTTCTTGTGTTTGTCCAGAGGAAAGAGCAATTTTCAGAATCCAGCCAAACTCACGCACAGTTCGTATTGTGATTTCCAGGTTCTCGACTAGAGCAGAGGGAGATTCGGCTCGCAGAAGGAGATCGTCCAAGTAGCCCAGTACTGCGATCTCCCGTTGGCGTAGCAAGGCTAGCACCAGAGCCAACACTTTTGTGAGGACCCAAGGAGTGAAGGCGAGACCAAAGGGTAATGCCACAAACTGATACTGCTCCTCTCCCACAGCAAGTGGAAAAAACGCTGGCAACTGGCACATATTGGAATGTGAAGATAGGCATCCTTGATCTCTGATCTCTATAGGAGGCGAGGAAATCCCCCTGCAGCGACGCAGTGATGCCACCACCGTTGGAATGGACTCCATTCTGAACTTCTGTACCCGTACAAAGCACTTTAGTGCCTCTAGGTCCAGGATTGGATGCACTTTGCCTTCCTTCCTGTACACTGAACAGGTTTGAGTAGAAACCCTGAAAATGTTCTGAGGTCGGAAGCGGGACAATCACCCCTTGAAGAAATAGGTCTTGTACCACCCCATACAGACCCTGTAACCGGTCTGGGGACAGACGCAGGTTGAAAGGAAAAACCCTTGCCGGGGGGCAAGAGCGAAACTCGATCTTATAGCCGGACCGAATGACTCTGTGGACCCACTTTTCTTGCATTAAGGAAGTCAACGGGTCCGGAAACCAGCAAAGACTTCCCCCCCCACCCCCAATACAAGTGAGGGCGCACCTTCATGCAGAATGACCCTTCTGGAGAAGCTCGCTCTCGGGTTGCCAAACCAGGTTCGTTTGGATCCGCCAGAGGAGGCCCTGAAAGGCGTCGAGCCCTTGTCAGTTGACCCTGAGGGACAAAAAACCCTTCTCATGAGCCGAGAAGGAAGGTCCACGTCTGACGAGGTTTCTTGTCATTAGTAGCCTGCCGAAGAAAGGTACTCTTCCCCCCGTGAGACCTTTTATTATGTCATCCAGGGTAGCTCCAAACAGGTGATCTCATTGAAAGGGAAGATCAGTCAAGGCCTTTTAACCACTTTACCACCGGAGGATTTTCCTGCTAAAAGACCAGGGGGTTTTTTGCGATTTTTTACTGTGTGAATTTAACGGACAATTGCGCGGTCGTGCGACGCTGTACCTAAACGAATTTCATGTCCTTTTTTTCCCACAAACAGAGCTTTCTTTTGGTGGTATTTGATCACCTGTGCGATTTTTTGATCACGTGCTATATATGAAATTCCCCCCCAAAAAAATTTGAAAAAAATCAAAATTTTTTAACATTTTCGGCCAATTTGTTTTTTTTACGCTACCTATGTTTGGTAAAAAAAAAAAAAAAAAAACGCAAAAAGCGTATTTTGATAGGTTTGCGCAAAAGTTATCGCGTTTACTAACAAAGGGAAAGATTTTTGTCATTTTTGGTGTTTTTTTTTTTTAACGAGTAATGGCGGCGATCTGCGATTTTTTTTTTTGCGGTACTGCGACATTGCGGCGGACAGATCGGACCCTTGACTGACATTTTTGACACTTTTGGGGGTACCAGTGACATTACTGCAGTAATCAGTGCTATATATATGCACTGTTACTGCAAAAATAACACTGGCAGGGAAGGGGTTAACTGTATTGGACAGGGAGGGGTTAAGTGTGTCCTAGGGGCGTGCTTCTAACTGTAGTGGGACATTGCTATTTGTGTAAAAACAAAGATCAACGGTTCTACATAGTAGAACCGTCTGATCTTCATTTTTACACAGGGAGAACTGACAGGCGGCTTGTTTACATAAGCCGCTCTGTCTTTCTCCCGCTGTCCCGGAGATCGTAGTGTGACTGGCGGACATCGGGTCCGCCAGTCACACTCCCGCACTCCTCCGTGAAAGAGCCGAGGCGGGCGCGCGCTCGCCCGCTATTGGCTCTAGAAGGAGTGACAGGCGAGCAACTTAGACCTACGTCACTCTGCCTGGCCGGGGGCCGACTGCCGCAGTAATTATATTGTGCGCAGTCGGCAAGTGGTTAAGAAGTCTGGTCAGCAGACCAGCATTTGAGCCAAAAGACACACCGAAGGACCACCGCCAAAACAGGGATGCAAGCCGCGCCCAAAGAGGCATCACAGATAAACTGCAGCCCCTGAACTAGCTGGTCAGCCAGCTCAGCAAAGGCAGGAGGGAGCGGTTCTCCTCTCCAGGTCACGGAGTAGGAGCTTAGCCCATTCGGGCAGAGTTTGCGACACTAGGGCAATGGTAAATACCGACCTCATTGTCAAACCAGCTAAGGTATACATAAAGTGGGCCACAGCCTCCACTTTCCAGTCAGCCGGATCCTTAAAGGCCAGGGACTCTTCAACCAGAATCATGGTTGCCATGTTTAATCTGGCAACCAGAGGGTCCACCACTGGTGGCACAGTCCACTTCTTAAGGAGGGACTCCTCATAGGGGTTAACGCCTAGTAAAAGGCTTAGGAACCCCAAGGAGATGCTTTGGACTTCCCCACTTTTTAGCGACAATTCTGCCAAAATAGGCGGGGAAAGGAAACACTTTTGCCGCTCTGGATGCATCCTCCATCTTTAGGGTCTCGCGCACAGATACAATCAGTGCATCTACCAACACCTTTACATGCGCGGCCACAGACATGGAGGAATCATCATCATCACTATCAGGGGATTCCAGGCGCGTGGTCGCAGACCCAGCAGGGTGACCCATGTCCACAGCGGCTGAATCAAATTCACGATCTGATGAGACAGGGGAAGGCAGGGGGCGCTTTTTGCTAGCCTGTCGCCAGCAAGCCGCTTCTACCCAGGACACAAGGGACTCCAGGACCACCATCAGTGCATGGATAGATGGTCGGGACCTGGAGGACTCCACATATTCACAGAGGGGATCAGGTGGGGAAACGTGCTCCAAAGTCTCCTTGAATCACCAGGGGGACCCCACAAAAAAGTGCAACACACTGCTAAGGGACAACTTCCACCGCGCTGGTAGCACCACCAGGTCAACAAGCACAAGGCACAGATCGATCCTCAGCAGAGAGGGAGAGGTCCCCACCAGACTCACCACCCGCTGAAAGGCACCAGGAATCACCAGGAGAATTAGCACTATACGTGCGGCGATTAGGAAGCTAAATGATCCAGGAGTCAGGACCAGGGGATAAGGAGGGGCTCCCACCGCAAAAAAAAAAAATCACCGTCCACAGGGCGCCATTGTCATGTCCGCCGCTATTTGCAAAGCAAACCACAAGAAAATGACCACCGGACTACACAAACATGGCCGCCCTGTATAGGAATACACAAGGCTACAATAAAATGGCGGCTCCGCATTGCGCCACGAGGCCTACAGGGACCCAGGACTGATCCAGGCAGGACAGGGGGCCCTGGCAGGAGCCCCCACCAGTTGATCGTGCACCCCCCGCCCCATCGCCACTTAGCGCCCTGCCCCCACCCCAGGAAAATGGTCAAACCCCCCCAAAAAAAATACATCCCCAGCATATGTGGAAGGGGAGGGAAGGATAAGGAACCTGGCGAGGGGGGGGGGGGGGGGGGGGAGTGCCTGCGGGAAGGAGGGGAAACCAGAGGTCTGACTGTCCCAAGGATTGGCTCACATCCACCCCAAAACCCTTCAGGGGTAGAGGGAGACAGCTACTCACTATACCAGGAACCAGGTGGGGGGCTGTCGGCCAGGAGGAACGCTGCGACTCAGGCCGAAGTACAGTCTTATGCGACCTTTGTGAGATGTTTAACTCGCAGGCCAGACCCGTCCAGTGGGGCTATGTCACGGCCGATCTAGCGCGGAGGTGAGGCCTGCGTGCACTCGCTGGTCGGACTAGCCAATGGTCAAGAATGACAGGAGCTGTGTTCGTGTCAATGAACGAAAGAGAAATGGCCTTTTATTGGCAAAATTTAGCTTTAGGCCAAAGTACGCTAAGTGAGTCCAGTCTTTATACTCTATATTCACAAAGTCAGACTATCAACTTTACCCTTGAAAAAAAAAAAAAAGGTTAAAGTCTTTGGAAACCTTGATCAACATCTTGAGATACATTAGCGTGATTTGGGAGTTGTAAAAATAGCAATAAATAGGTCATTATGACAAACACAAAAATATGAAGTGCAAAAATATTTAAATGTGGAGAAAAAAAAAAAAAAAAAAAACACAAAATTTGCGTGTTTGTTCAGTGACACCAACAACTTTCCACTGGTGCTCGTCGGCACCACCAACTTTCTATTGGTGCTCGTCGGCACCACCAACTTTCTGTTGGTGCTCGTCGGCACCACCAACTTTCTGTTGGTGCTCGTCGGCACCACCAACTTTCTGTTGGTGCTCGTCGGCACCACCAACTTTCTGTTGGTGCTCGTCGGCACCACCAACTTTCTGTTGGTGCTCGTCGGCACCACCAACTTTCTGTTGGTGCTCCTCGGCACCACCAACTTTCTGTTGGTGCTCATCGGCACCACCAACTTTCTATTGGTGTTCAGTATTGTCAAATACTTCTTGAAAATTAAAAAGAGAGTGTCCTCCCACCAAGGTCAAGAAGTTAAGCAGCAGTAGATAAAAGTAATCATAATACTACTAGAAGTGGGTAAAAAGCACCCATTCTGTAAGTTTTGATGCACAGTAACAAGTCAAGGGTGGTACTACAGTCAACAGCATTGCACAATTCTGATACAGAAAATAGTACTGTGTTTTTGGAAGAATCGGAGCTTCCCCTTTAGTCTGTAGCGTTGGCATGTAAAAGAAGTGGCTGATAAAACAGTCTCTGCAAGTTGGAAAGAAGCGCTGCTCTCCTTGTCATATGTCCTGCCGCATGACGTCAGGAACCAGAACTATAAGCACAGTGTCAAGCGGATAAGTTCACCTGGCAGAAGTAAATCATTAGCTTTAGGGGTAGAGTGAACCACTGTGGGGTTGATATAAATCCGCTGCAACATCTGCAGAACCCCAGGGGACCTCTCATGGAATGCTACAGTTCAACGGAGCCCAAGGTGAGAAAGGCTGAGCTAAGGTATATGTCCATAGGTGGACATCATTTTTCCTTTCTCAGGGGTGTTCACCATTTTCTCTACTCTAGGGACAAGCTATAAAGCTAGCAGTCATTTACATTAGGCATAACTGTGCAATAGAGGATTGATCAACAAGTGGGACAGTCAGTTTTATGTAGGTTTGTCTTACTGATCCAGGTCCTTCTTTTATAAACCAGACAGATTCAGATTCAATATCTACTACTGGATTCAAGGTAACCTGAACAAAATCCTCTAATATAATCTAGTTTAAGTATCTACTTTGGTGTTTATATATTTTATTCACCACTAACGTTCAAACAAACATATTTCCTGACTATCGGCCTGTTCAATGCATAATTAAAACAGGTTATGTTCGTTCGGGTGCAGCTGCTAGTCGACAAAAGTTTTCCTGCGTGTATGTTTGACAGAAGTGGATTTAACTAATGAACTTCTGTCAGTGTGTGCCATACACAGAACGAACTTTGGTTGGTCTTACTGAACCAGAAGAATTTCAGCTTGCCCACGCCCAGCTTTTAGAAAGTTTAGTCAAAGACTCTACAACTAAGCTCCATTTGGAGCTCAGGTGGATGGAAATGCTGACATGCGAATAAAGTTTATTGGACAGGATATTAGATTCAACATTAGAGTTGTTTTAGGTCTTTGAAATAAATATGAAGCATCCTCTAGAGCAGTGATGGCGAACCTTGGCACCCCAGAAGTTTTGGAGCTACATTTCCCAAGATGCTCATGCACTATGCAGTGTAGTTGAGTATCATGGGAAATGTAGTTCCAAAACAACTGGGGTGCCAAGTTTCGCCATCACTGCTCTAGAGGGATACATTTGACCAATTTTCTGACATACCCTTTAAAAAGGGGGCAACACAGACAGACTGTTTCCATAATATACTGATAAATATTACAATAAACATTAGATTAAAGTGTTTACTGACCGTGTACCCAAAAAGAAAAAGGCCAAAGAAGAGGCTGTAGATGTCAGCCGTTAGGATACCCAGGTTGACGGAGGTGGCACTGCTGACTTTTATGACAAGTGGCATCACGCTGTACAGACAGAACATGCATATAGCAAAACCTGCAAACAGCAATCCTGCAATAAACACAAAAAAGACTGTTTAAAATGACAAAAAAATTAGCATAGGGAGAGGAAAATAGGGAGACCAGCAAACTCCTCTATTCAGGCAGTCCCCGGGTTACAAACATCCGACTTACAAACAGAAGGAGGCAACAGGAAGTGAAAGGAAATCTACCCCTAGGAAGGGACATTCACTCCTGTAAGGCTCCATGTACACGGGACGCTGGAAATGGCCGTTTAGGAGCAGTTGGGTGTTTTTTTCAGAAGCCCCTGAACCCATCTACATTTTATCTTATCTGTCCATGTATACCAGGTCGTTTACAGTCATTTGCAGGCAGTTGCGTTCAGGGACTGTTTTTAGAACGCAATTATTTGCATTCGAACGTGTGTTTCCCGGCGTTTCAAACGCACAAACGCGTCCGAACGCGATGACCCGTCGCGTTTTTCCATTTTAAAGGGGAATAATTTTTTTGACCTCTAGGAACGCTTCTAAACGCAAACGCCCGCAAACGCTGCTAAACGCGGGTACAAACGCGACCGAACGGACGTTTCAAACATCCTAAAAATTCCAGCATTCAAAGGGACTTTTAACAACGTCCCGTGTACATGGAGCCTAAGAGTTATTATGGGGAAAAGGTGTTTCCATGGAAGCTTTATCACCAATCCTTGTTTTCACAACAACCCAAAATTTTCAAAATCCAATTGTCACCGGGACAGAAAGTGAGGTGAAATCTTCTAAATAGGGGCACAGACAGCGAAACAAATGTTATAGGGGTGTTAACCCTTCCCTATGTTCTCCCAAAAAAATAAAAAAATAAAAATAAAACACTTTAAAAACTGGATTTTTGTCTTACTGTAAAATCCTTTTCTCTGGAGGTCCACTGACGGACACAGCTCCATGTTATCTAGACCCTTGGGCTTATTCTGCTCTCTTTAGGAGTAGGACTAGGCAGAATCAATATTGGCTACGCTCCTGAGGCAGTCCCAGGGGGTATACCATCACTTCCTGCTATAGAACTTCAGTTAACAAGCAGTGTCAGAATACATAACTCAACCCAACGAAGGGGCGGGTGCTGTGTCCATCAGTGAACCTCAGAGAAAAGCATTTTACGTAAGACAAAAATCCAGTTCTCTCTTTCGTTCACCGACGGTCACAGCTCCATGTCTTCTAGACCCTTGGGATGTCCCAAAGCAGTATAACCATGAGGAGTGGGAAAACACAGCAATACATATAATTCCCAACAAGGCTAAACATAGCCAACCAGGTAAAACAGGAGCTCAACACCAGGAAAAAAAAAAAAAAAATACACCCTCAAGAGGCGGGAGCCTCTAACTGCAGCCTGCAAAACTTTGCAGCCAAAAACCGCATCTGAAGATGCAAGTACATCCACCTTATAAAACTTTGTGAATGTGTGTACAGAGGACAACGTAGCCGCCTTGCACACCTGAACCACTGACACCTGATGATGGAAGGCCCAGGAGGCACTAAGCGCCCTCGTAGAATGCGCCTTGACAGGGAAAGGAAGAACCTGACCCTTAATAGAATAGGCCTGCACCACCGTCTGCCTGATCCATCTAGGAATGGTCGCAGCAGTTGCGGCCTGTCCCTTACGAGGTCCATCTGTAAGAACAAACAAAAAATCGTATTTCCGAATCGGCTCAGTCACCGCCAGGTACACCTGAATTGCCCTAACTACATTCAAGGAATGTAGAGCAATTTCTTTAGGATGTTTTGGCTTAGGACATAAGGACAGCAACACAATATTTTCATTCAAATGAAACCCCGAGACAACCTTAGGAAGAAACGCCTGACAGGGTCGTAACACCACTTTGTCCCTGTGAACCGCCAGGTAAGGTGACCGACAGGACAATGCAGTCAACTCCCGACACCCTACGCGCAGCAGTAATAGCAACCAAAAAGGCCACCTTCTGCGACAGAGTGAGCAAAGGAGGATCACTAATTTTTTATAAGGGAGGCTTTTGAAGTACCGACAGTACCAAATTGAAATCCCACGGGAGATACCAAGGATCGCACTGCAGGAGTCAGATGGTGATTACCCTGCACAAAATTGTGAACCAAGGACTTCGCCACCAACGACCTTTTGAAAAATATAGCCAAAGTGGAAATCTGCCCCTTGATGGTGCCCAGAGCCAAACGTTGATCTACACCTTGTTGTAGAAACTCCAACAGGCAAGACACAGAAAAAGGAACGGGGAGAAAACTCCAGAGACTCAAACCAAGTAATGTACGCCTTTCAAATTCGATGATAAACCTTCCTGGAGGTAGATTTTCCAGCTTTAAACAGCATAGGATTCACCTACTCCAACAGCCCTCTGTCCTTCAGCACCAAGCTTTCAATAGCCAGGTTGTTAAAGCCAGCGACTGTAAAGCAGGATGGAAGATTGGTCCCTGCGACAGACGATCTTCCCTGGGAAATTTCCAAGGGACGTCTACTACCAGCCTTACCAGGCCTGCGTACCAAGACTGGTGAGGCCAGTCTGGTGCCACCAGAATGACTTGAGTCCCTTCTACTTCGATTCTGCGTAGCAGTCTCGACAGAAGTTGTATTGGAGGAAAAGCGTAAATCAGACGATACTGACCCCAAGGGGCCACTAGGGCATCTGCGGCGTTGGCCAGAGGATCCCGAGACCTTGAGACAAACCACTGCACCTTCCTGTTGAGACGGAAGGCCAACAGGTTTACATCGGGGGTCCTCCATCAGAGACACAGCTGATGAAACACCTCCGGGTGAAGAGACCATTCTCCCTGATCCAACAACTGTTGACTGAGATAGCTTGCAAATTCCCTACCCCTGGAATGTGCACAGCAGAGAGGGCGGGAACATATAGTTCTGCCCACCTCAGGATGCCTGCTACTTCCCGGGCCGTCAGGGCACTCTTTGTGCCCCCTTGACAATTGACATATGCCACAGCCATAGCATTGTCCGAATGTATCCTCACTGGGCATCCCTGCAGACAATGCGTCCACTAGGACAGACAAAGTCTGATCGCCCAAATCTCCAGTAGGTTGATCGGCAGACTGGACTCCTTGAGTCCAAGCACCTTGGGCCGAGTACACTCCCAAGACACCTCCCCACCCAGACAGACTGGCATCCACGAAAATCACTGTCCAATACAGGGGAAGAAGGAAGAAAGGAATTTTCCCAGGCGATGCGCCGGGGAGCGAAGCCACCATATCAGAAACCCCCCTCGTACCCAGACTTAACAGGAGCAGATCGTCCAATGACAGCGGATCCTTGTTCCATTTGGCCAGAATCTCTCTTTGCAGAGGTCTGGTATGGAACTGAGCAAACAGAACCACCTCGCAGGTGGAAACAATCAGACCCAGCACTTGCACGCAAGTCCTGAGGGAAGACCGATACGTGTGGAAGAAACACCCGGGCAGACGCTGAATCCAGCATTAAAACCAAGTAGTCCAGCTTGGTGGACGGAGTCAAAAGCAATTTCTGAAAATTCAGTGTCCATTTGAACGCCTGTAGAGTTTGCACAGTAATGTCCAAGTCGACTTTTAGAGCCGAAAGCGACTCGCACGCAGAAGCAAATCATCCAGCTAACCTAGTACTGCGATCCCATCTGCCAAAGCAAGGCCAGCACCGGGGCCAAAACCTTTGTGAATACCCGAGTAGCTGAAGCGAGACCAAAAGGTAACACCACTTATTGATAATGCTCCTCGCCCACGGTAAAACAAAGGAAACGCTGATGCCCGACATATATTGGAATATGAAGGTCAGCATCCTTGAAATTGATAGAAGCCACCAAAAGATCCCCTTGATGAAGGAAAGCTACTACCGTGCAGATGTACTCCATCCGAAATTTCTGTACCCACACAAAGTGGTTCAGAGCCTTGAAGTCCAAGATCAGGCGAACCTTGCCTTCCTTCCTGGAAAAGGTAAACGGGTTTGAATAAAAACCTTGAAAACATTCCGAATTGAAACCGGCACAATGACCCCTTGTGCTAACAGGTCCTGTTGTGCCCCATAAAGGCCTTGCAGCCAATCGTGAGACAGGTGTAAGTTGGAAGGAAAGAACCTTGCGGGTGAGGGCGCCCCTTCAGGCTGGAGAAGGCTTGTCTGCAGAACCAGTAGTGCCTGCTTTTGACTTACCATTTCAGGGTCTCTTGAAACCTCCTGCAAATTTATGGGTGGGTCTCGAACCCTTTTCCTGCGATCCAGACGGACGAAAGGGCTGCTTGTGAGCCGAGAAAGAAAGGACCACGTTTACAATGAGGTTCCTTGCCCCTAGCAACCTGCATAAGGAATGTCCTTTTATCTCCCATAAGGCCCTTAATGATCTCCTCCACAGAGGCACCAAATAAACGGTCACCTACAAAAGGTAGATCAGTCAGCACCTTTGTAGAAGCCTGGTCAGCCGACCAGTACTTCAACCAAATTATGCGGTGAAGAATCACCGCTGTCACAGATACCCTGCCAGCCAGGGGTGCCGCATCCAAAGACGCATTACAAACGTACTGTAGCCCCTGGATCAACTGATCCGCAAGCTCCAGAGGGTGTTGACCCCATTCCAGATCCTGGCGTAAAATCTTTGCCCATTCTGTTAAGATATGGGATACCAAGGTGATAGCAAACACTGTTCTCAACATTGAACCTGCCATGGTGAAAAGGTAACGGACTAGAGCCTCAGTTGTCTTGTCCAGCGGATCCTTAAAAGATGGGAGAATCCTTCACGGGCAAAAGTGTGGCCCGATTTAGCCTGGAAACCTGAGAGTCCACCTACGGTGGAACCGTTAGTTTCTTCATACGAGACTCCTCGATATCTCCTAGCGAAACACATAGGTATTCCAACCATGCATTTCGGGGTACCCCACTGACTAGTGACAATCTCGTCAAAATAGGCAGGAAAGGGGAACACCTAAGTCACCTTGGAAGATCTGCGAGTGCCAAACTGCACCAGCGTCGCCGATTTAGCATCAGCTGAGTCCTCCAACTTTAAAGTTTCCCGCACAGACACAAATCAATGCCTCCACCAGTGCTTTTTCATGCGTGGCTGCAGAGGAGGAGGATACATCCTCACTGTTAGAGTACTTAGAGTGAGTGGACGCAGACCCAGACTCTAAGGAGGCAGAGGATACAGGTGAAGGCGGGGGGCGCTTCTTGCTAGGCCGCCTTTGCAGGGCCAAATCAACCTTTTACACAAGTGACTGCAGGGCCGCCGTCATGGCTGCCAGGGAAGACTGAGACCCAGAGGGTCCCGCAGCTTCAAGGAGTGGATCAGGTGGGGATATACATTCCATGGGCTCCATGGTTAAATTTGAGCCGCACAGCACAAAAGAAAAAAAAACCTGTGCACCGCTCGGAGCGGATATCAGCGCACCCGTAGCACTGTATATAGCAGAGGAAGGATTGCACACCCACAGAGACTCACCACCCCAGAGCTGGAGAGCGCCAAACAGCCTGCCACACTGCGATCAAAGAGGAAGCGCTGAAGCAGATACTAGAGGCCCCCGCTGCACGTCACCGTACAGGACCACAAGAAAATGGCCGCCGCTATAGATTACACAGGGAAACCCAAAACATGGCCACCGGACTACACAAAAATGTCCGCCGAGGCTAGTGAAAACCATCCACAGCAAAAAATGGTGGTGCCGCGCAGGACGCGAGACCCCAGGGAAGTAACAGGCCCAGCAGGAGGGAGCCCCCCAGAAATCCCTAAAAAGGGGGCCGCCAGCGGCACACACCCACCACCCTTCGGCCCAGCACCAAATTAGCCCCCCCACCCCCCAAAAAAAACAACCACCTGTGCAGCCTAAAATGGGACTAGAGAAAAGGACAGGGGCAGGTGAGGATGACCAGGCAGGGAAAACCTCGCTACGGAGAGGGGGGGAGAACGGGAGGAGAAGAAGGACACAGGGGAGGCCTACCATCCCCAGGGAGGGCCCGCAACAACCCCAGCAATTCCCAGAGAAAAGAGGGGGGACACTACTCACCACACTTTGGCGTTAGGCGGGCACCACTCCTGGCAGTCCACCGCACCATCTTGGAATGGGGGTGCTGTGGCCAGAGGCACACTGTGACTCTGATCGTGACCGTTGTCATGACCAGGGCTATGTGACCCCGCAAGGTGTTATACTCGCCGGCCACCCCCCTAACCTAGCGAGGAGCTAATAGTTGGGTCACGCTCGCAGCCCAGACTGGAATAACCATAAGGATCTAGGATATCCAGTGTGTCGCCCAGTCCAGCAGTTGATTGTAGTTCACACAGGAACGAAAAAATAACAAAGAGAAAAGAAAAAATTCCATTTAAAAAAGGGGGAAAAAAAAATGCCAGAACCGCAGATCTCAGCAGAAAGCCAGGCCCGTACTCCTGACTAGGCAAAGAAAACTGAAGTCCTAAAGCGGGAAGTGATGGTATGCCCTCTGGGACTGCTTTAGCGGCATAGCCAAAATAGTTTCCCCCTAGTCCTACTCCTGGAGAGAGAGCAGCATAAGCCCAAGGGTCTAGAAGACATGGAGCTGTGTCCGTCAGGGAATAAAAAAAAATATTTTTTCTTGGCTGCAACTAAACTTAAAACATTTACCTGTTCTGACTTACATACAAATTCAATTTAAGAACAAACCTACAGACCCTATCCTGTTTGTAACCCAGGGACTGCCTGTAACTATAGGAAGATGAACCCTGCAGATATCCTTTTGCTCATGGGGGCTGGGGATAGACATTACAAATATCCTTGTAACGGAACCTCGACCCACACTGTGTTTGTGGGCTTCCATCAGTTGTGGGCTTCCTTTAGTCTGAACATAGATATCAGATATTTCAGCCGCCCCCATACAAAGCTAGCTGACCAACACAGCTTGTATGCATATGATAACATCAACTATTTTATTGAACAGTCTCACACAATTTATACACACACATGAGGACATCCCCCTCCTGATCAAATTTCCCCATCAGGTCACGTGCCTGATTACATTATCATATGCCGATGAGATTGTATACAGAAATAGAATTAACCTGAACTAATTATCTAGCCATCTGGACAGAAACAATATGGGAGTTCATTAACAATTAACAATGAAACAGACAGGCTTAACAGAAAACACATCACACCTTAATACACAGACAATAGGAAGAGACCACCAGTGACAGACTGTCCGTCTCTGACATTGAAGAACGTGGAACAGAGGCCAATGTGATTAGCTCTTTCAATGAACATGTTCAGAATCAAACAGGCCAGAAATAGTTCTCATATGTTCCTTGAGATATATGGTTGATAAATATTACTGTCCCATTTGAAGTAAAACTATATTCTTAGTGTCCCTTAATTAGCTGTTCATTTCCTTGTTTACCCTGTGTCCCTAATAGTCACAGGGGGACTTACACATAAGAGGGGCCTAGGGAGCTGAGACAGGGATTTCCCAACCTCTCCTAGGTAAGCAGCTGGGTTCCACAGCCCCCCTCACAATCCTTCTGCCTATGCAGGGGAAGATGGAGAACACTAGAGACATCCTTTTGCCCATAGGGGCTGGGGATAGAAATTACAAATATCCCTGTGCCTATGCAGGGGAGACGGAGAACCCTGCAGACATCCTTGTGCCTGTGGGGGGAGGGAATGGGGGATGCAGACATCCTTGTTCCTGTAAATATGGCAGAAAAATAACCCTGCAGACAACCCTATGAAAATGGAATGGGAGAACTGGTCAACATCCTTGTGCCCATGGAGAAGGGAGGAGGAGAACCCTATATCTATGGAGAGGGGAGAACCCAACAGAGATACCTGTGCCTATGGAACCTTGCAGATATCCCGGCAGACATCCCTGCACCCACCTATCTTGGAAAAAAATAGCAATATTATCTAGAAAATCCAACCCCAATCCACACTGCCCAGAAAAAGATTTATCCAGTATGTGTGTGCAGTACTTGGGATACAAATGTAGACAGACATAAGAACATTGCTCAATCCCACTTTAACTGCCTGCATCATGTGAACTTTCTCACAGTTGTCAGCACATTAAATTCCTTAGCAATTCATTATTCTAAATCCTTTGAAACTCATCATATGCTAAAGCCAAGGGAAGAGTGCAGTTGTAGAATATTCTATGCTCTATTCTTACCATGAGTGTATAATGAATAAGTTACGTACCCACTTGCCATTCCCACTGGATGTTGCCTATGGCATTGTATTCAACAACCATGCTGAAGATGAAAAAAAAAAAAAAAGTGTGAAAACAAAAAAGGTACATGTTCAGACACCAACAGTTAGCAGAATTGTGCATGTGGTGATACCTTACAGGTCTGGATAAGCAGAAAACTGTAGAAAATGCTGACATCTTAATAGAGATCCAAGCATTTTAAATATACCGGACTATACTAAAAGGATTTTCACCTGTGATTAACTCCCATCGCCATATTCCAGTATGTAGGTATTACCTATATGCACTCATACATTTAAAAATTTTACAAAAATGGGACCCTTTTCTTCTGCAGCATCAACCAGCGTCACTCTGGTTGTCAGTCTCAAATGGCTGATGCACCGCACATGTATTAATCCACACAGCTTCCTCCTAAGGCAAACCCCAGCCTACTTAAGGAAAGCCAATCCAAGAGTACTACCTCCTAGATTCTACCAAGTTGCATACCATTGGCTCTGTATTGGGACAGCTTTCTGGCAGGTTAGCTCAGGTGGGTTTGGACTACGATCAGAACATGGCTGAGCTCATTGCTATTCTGCACCTGTAAAATGTGACATGACATCTGATGGGAGTTGCTTTTTCCTGTGATATGCTCTGATCAGTTATGGTTTTCTAACTGTGTTTTTATCTACAATTTGCTACATTAAAATGTGCTTTATCTATGCTATCTAATGCACTATGTTTGCTTTCTCTGTTACCTTTAAGTCTAGTACACACATGTACTACACTATGTAATTACCTTTAAGTCTAGTACACACATGTACTACACTATGCAATTATTTATGAATTTATTTTAATGCGAATTATTGTGTGCACCTGGTAATTTATGTTTACACAACCAATTAGCAAGCGCTATAGGTAGCCCCCAATTTGAGGCTATACACTTTTCACCCCACACTTTATACTATAGCAGCTGCTCATTTTCACATTTACAATCTTACTCTTTACAATCTTTATTTATAAGCAACCTCAACCCATTTGGTGCGAGGGATATACTCCCAGTATATTCACCCCCCCACTCTAGTACACACAGGCCGAATGTTTGGCGGCATCCGCTGGTTCAATATAAACCAATGGCTCAGAGCATTGACCGTAGTGTTCTGGCAAGGAGCCGTCCCCCTGTCAGAACACAATAAAACAGCAGGGGAGATTGCTGTACTAACGTATAGTTAGTACAGAGGTTTCTCCTAAGTGATCAGGTTTTTTTCATTCAGCCCTGCTGGGTTGAATGAAAGAAAAAAAAAAAAAACTACTAGTGTGTACAAGGTTTTAGCCCCTACTCACACCTGTATGATTTTACATACATCGGTCAATGACAATGCACAAGAAGATTACCATTATTTTGCTGGGGCCCATTCACACCCGTGTGCTTCCCCTCGGTGTGTATTTGCTAAAAAATACAGGTACCAGTAAAGCATGGCTCACTTGCAAAACGGAACACAACAAGTGTATTAATGTATCTTGTTCAGTGTGCCAACACATGATTGAGAGTGAGCCAAAAAAAGTGCAAAGTAGATTTTCTCTGCATTTACATCATTGTATAAGAACTTTGCAGTTGTCTCCTGAGTTTTACAACTAGAAACAAAGTTTTAACTTGATTTACATAAAGAACACACCAGAATAAGGATCGCTTTTATTTTTAAAATATAAATTGCTGTAAGATTTTAAAATGAACCACATAACTAAAATAAAAGATCCATATCCTTGTGAAGCAAGTCTAATATATGAATGCCTAAAAGGTCATTGAATATTCTCTCTATCACGTGTTGCACTGTAGCCCTGAAGAAGGTACATCTATATACAAAACACATGGTGGGAATGTCTTCCTAATGATTCACATAAAAATCTGTAGTCAAACTGTAACTCTCTTCAGATGACATTGCCATCTTTATGTCCATAGGCCAATCGCTTTGCTTGATGAAAGCACTCTCAGATATATCTTGACAGCAGACAGAATGGTCATTACGAGTCACTGGAGATCAAAGGTAACTCCAACCATATTAGGATGAACATGTGAGGTTAAATGTGAGCACTAGGATCAGTGAAATCATTGCTTACGATTAAGAAAAAAAAAATAGAAAAATGATTTCCCATTTAGATGTGTTGATCATTTCTAAAGATCCTCCTGATTTTTATGTGAATCATTAGGAAGACATTCCCACCATGTGTTTTGTATATAGATGTACCTTCTTCAGGGCTACAGTGCAACACGTGATAGAGAGAATATTCAATGACCTTTCTAGGCATTCATATATTAGACTTGCTTCACAAGGATATGAATCTTTTATTTTATCTATGTGGTTCATTTTAAAATCTTAGAGCAATTCCTTTTTTAAGAATAAAATATATTTATTCTGGTGTGTTCTCTATGTAAATTAAGTTAAAACTTTGTTTCTTGGAGCTTAAAGAGGACATATCAGAATGAAATATTAGAAGTCTGCATGAATATATTAAGCCTCATTGACATGTGAAAGGGCCATTTATTTATGTGACTTGAGCTGCTAGGTGCTGCATGCAGGCAGACCATGTAGTGTATGGTGACGGAGTAACTGCAGGAATGGGTGGCTGCACGACCACTATGTGCGTTCAGGGCTGTTCACCTGCACCCCTGTCAAAATTAGGATTAGCGGTTGTTTCCATGCAAGTGATGCATCCTCATACACTTACATGGGCTGCCAGCACACAGCACCTTCTGGCTCAAGCTGCATAAACAAACAGATCATTTGCAATCCATGGGCCTCAGCACCAAAGTAATAAGTCCTTCCTGGACTCACAATTTTCAGTAACAGTCAAAGAAAAAAATAATTTGCATTTTATCGTTGGAACAGAAAACTCCAGTCAAGAGACCATAAAGGAGGCTGAGAGGATTCAACCGCCTATCCATGTTATTCATTCCCAGAGGTCTGTGAATGGAAGAAATACAACTAATGACAGCGTTTGCGACTGTTGGCTTGTAGTTCTCAATGAACTACCCAGACGCTGTTGAGCACTCTTCCTGGGAGTGTGTAACTGCCTGCCCATATGAGGTACAAGCAGATGGTTACACTGACAGTCTGCAGGAGTCCTGCATGGCACCCGCGATCCCCCGGGTGCAATGCTTTCCAGGGTCCAAGTTTAAAAAATAATAATAAACGCATATTTTTTTAACCTGCAAAATGATGTGCATTTATTTTTTTACAAAAGTGAACTTATCTTTTAAATTAATGTCAATGGCTTATTTTTCATGACAGCTATTATATCCAATGGACATTCCCCAAAAAAATGACCTGTTGGATGTACTTGAGGACTGAGGTTGGGGGTCCACTGACTTATACCGTACACTGCAGCAACTTTCTGGTAAGTCACAGCATAAAAGTCTAAAATGAGTCACTTGTGTATATAACCGAGGCTACTGCAAAGAGGTTTACGTCATTCATTCTCCAAGATCACAGATCAGGAATGATGACTGACCAAGCAATGCTGTAGAGACAATAGCATAGCTTCTGCCCAAAAGTAATATTATGACAGTTATGTCAACTATCAGACTCTTACAGCTGTATCCCACTGACGAATGTTCCAAAGAGGCCCAACATTCCCAGGAACTCCTCCCGGGTCAGGTTCTTCACCACATACTCCTCAGTCACATTAGAAACTGCATACAGGCATGCTGCCACGATAACCAGAGCGTCTCCGATCAACATGTCAGCGGCTGCAAAAAAAAAAAAAGATCAAACTTAATCATATTCGTTTGCACACTTGATGCAGAAAAAAACATGCATGAAAAGATTCCGTGTACATGTTACTTTATACAGAATGTATTGGTAACAGAAAATCCACACATTACAAGCTAAATCTGTATATTCCACCCACTTTAGTCAGCATAAATAAATCTCTGATAAAGACATTATTCGTCATTGCTGGAAATTACTTTTTCTTCATCAGTATGGCCACATACAGCCAAAAGCAAGCTAAAAAAGAGTATACAGTAAAGCCCCGCTCCATCGCGGTTCAGTTTTTGCGGTCCCGGTATATTGCGTTTTTTTTTGTAATGTTATTTTACACGTACAGTGACAGTAAAAAAAAAAAAACATGCCTACAATGCATTTTAATAGGGTTTTTCTATTTTGTGGATTTTCACTTTTCACGGCTGGGTCCGTAACACCCGCAATGGAGGGGGGTTTACTGTATCTGCTTTATTCTCTGTAGCGGATAAAAGCAGATAATAGTGACTCTAAAAACAGTTCCCTGTACTATGAGCAAATTATGTTTTTTTTAAATTGCAAAGTCTGGTCTTACAAGATTTTAGGCATTGAAGACTTGAAAGGTCAGTCCTCAGTCAAAAAGCATGATGGACACAGGGCATGGGAAGGACACTGGCACTGTGATTCCCATTTATACTCTTAAGCAGACATGTCAGGATGAGGATTTTTGGGGCGTATTCAGTCTACTTACTCCTTCCTTTTGGCCTTGGGCCAGTGTAAAGATTTTAAATGAAGGAGATCCCAGTCTTTTCTATTATGGCATGTGATCTTTCACAGTTTAGCAATTTAAAATCTTTTAGTATGCTGATCCCTAACAAAGAGCTGTACCAGTATTTAATTACATTTATTAAATACTGGTACAGTTCTTAAAAAAATTAAAATTTATAAAAAAAATTAAAATAAAAAAAAGGCCACAGCTACAAATACTGTAGCTGCTGACTTTTAAATAGTAGAATTTACCGGTCCAGGGAGCCCGCAATGTCGGCACCGGAACGCTGCGCTTTGTAATTGGCCCAGTGGCGGCGGGGGAAGGAAGGGGGCCAAACTTCTGAGGGACAGCGTTGCGGCGCTGTCTCACAGGAAGTGGGGAAGGGTACCTGTCAAAAACAGGTACCCGTTCCCCCATTGCCCTTTTGAGTGGAACTCCGCTTTAAGGATGTGCATATGAAAATGTGCCACTGCAAAATACCGTATTTATCGGCGTATAACACGCACTTTTTCCTCCTAAAATGGAGGGCAAAGCACAAGTGCGTGCTATACGCCGATATAGTAAAAAAAAAAAAAGCAAGCCGGGCAGTGCTCAGAGGAAGGGGAGGGGGGCGAGCCGGGCAGAGCAGAAGGAAGGATGAGCGGCTGCTGTCATAGGAAGTCCCGCCTCCTATGATAGACAGCATAGTGGCCCAATGCCGGGACACGGGACGTGTGACGTCTATCATAGGCGCCGGGACATCAGATGACAGCGGCGGCTCGTACTCGCTTCTCCTCGCACGGCCCGCCCCCCCCTCTACCTCAGCGCTGCCTGTTTTTTAAAAAAAAAATATATGAGCGATCTGTTGAATATATGGGCGAACTGTTGAATATATGGGGGACACTGCGCCGGCAAGGCTGCATTGGGGACACTGCATTGGCTAGGCTGCATTGGGGACACTGCATTGGCTAGGCTGCATTGGGGACACTGCGCCGGGGAGGCTGCATTGATGGACACTGCGCCGGGGAGGCTGCATTGATGGACACTGCGCCGGGGAGGCTGCATTGATGGACACTGCGCCGGGGAGGCTGCATTGATGGACACTGCGCCGGGGAGGCTGCATTGATGGACACTGCGCCGGGGAGGCTGCATTGATGGACACTGCGCCGGGGAGGCTGCATTGATGGACACTGCGCCGGGGAGGCTGCATTGATGGACACTGCGCCGGGGAGGCTGCATTGATGGACACTGCGCCGGGGAGGCTGCATTGATGGACACTGCGCCGGGGAGGCTGCATTGATGGACACTGCGCCGGGGAGGCTGCATTGATGGACACTGCGCCGGGGAGGCTGCATTGTTGGACACTGCGCCGGGGAGGCTGCATTGATGGACACTGCGCCGGGGAGGCTGCATTGATGGACACTGCGCCGGGGAGGCTGCATTGATGGACACTGCGCCGGGGAGGCTGCATTGATGGACACTGCGCCGGGGAGGCTGCATTGATGGACACTGCGCCGGGGAGGCTGCATTGATGGACACTGCGCTGGGGAGGCTGCATTGATGGACACTGCGCTGAGGAGGCTGCATTTATGGGAACAGGTAAGACTGCATTTGATTAAAAAAAATAGAGTTCAATGCTATTTAAAATTTTAAGCTTTTTTTCCTAACATTTTCCTCCTAAAATGTGAGGTGCGTCTTATACGCCGATAAATACAGTACCTAAAATGTAAATACCGCATCAATATTATTTTCAAGTACTCTTTATTTATAATATAAAATATATAACTGTTCCCCTTTAATCATGCTACTCAAAAGTGAAGCTTGACTTGGCAGCACAAAGAAATTTTTCCTATTAGGTGTCTGACCTGTGCCGCTCTCTCTTCCAGACATAAAATCTGCTCCGACCATGGTGCCAACTCCCAACAGACAGACCACAACAGCAATGTAGTGGATTAGTTTGTATCTTGAGCGAAGGATAAACCATGAGAGAACCATCAGTACGGGGATCCCGACACAGTCCAGAAGCTATATGGCAAAAAAAAAAAAAAAGTAGAAAAAATAAAAAATAAGAAAAGAATAAAAACACCAGGCTGGATAATTGCAATATGCTCTGAGTGCAGCACTTCCCGGATCACTGTACATTTGCGGGGGGGAACGAACATACCCCGACCGTGCAGCCGTGAACTTGTTTTAAGCCTTAGACTGACATAAAATACTGGACAAGTCCCTGGCAGTCAAAGGGGGGGGGGGGGGGGGGGGGTCTATTTAAAACTGATATTTCAGTATTTGGCAGATACTGGAACGTTGACACCATCTACTTGTATCTCTCAAGGACTCTTCTAAATGTCTTATTCACTTTATAAAATGCACTATACACCAGTAACGTCATACGTTATTCCGTTTTTTTTTTTTCCCCTTTCCACTGTAAGAATGCACTGAAGCTGATTGGCTGCATGTACTGATTGAACAAAAATCTAACACCAGTCCCGCTCAAAAGGAATTAATCTTCAGTAATAATGGCCATTGATGGATCGAAATTTGGCTGGTCCCTGCTGAAATTGATGAATTTTCATCCTTTTATGGACAGCTTCAGGGAGACAAGAAATACGGTACGGAACAGAACAATAGCTTTAAAGTTGAGGAATGGCAATTTTTACATAGTTCCATTGATCCAGCTTGGACCAATATAAATATGTATGTGCCATACCTGTAGGATCCCTGTGGACGCAGGAAATCACTGTAGTAGACAACATTATTCCAGTGATCCCCACTAGCTTCTGGGTCCCCTGCTGAGCGGCTGCTTTGCTGCATGGTGAACACAGGAGGTAGCTTGCTCAGCACAGGCACAATTCAGAGAAAACGCGGTATTTTCTCAATAAATGCTCTGTTGATGTGAAGATTGTGACATCACCACCCCCACCTCGTTCATCCAGAGGATGATTTGCATTCATTGAGACAATACAAAGTATTCTGCGAAAAAAAAAAAAAAAAAGTTAAATAGGTTATAAAAATGGGAATTTAGCTGCAACAAAAAGCTCTTCCTTCACAAACTGACATAGGCGTCCCATTGGGTATTTGTGCACAGAAATTAAAAAAATACTAAATATGCAACATAAAGAAATAAGTCAAACCACACATCCACTGTCGTTTCTTACCTGGACACTAGTAAGGGTAGTAAACTGGTAGGCTTTCACAATGCAGTAGTTGGCTTCCACATCGACAATACCAAGAAGAAGATACTTCCACCACTTGTGTCTCACTATGTACAGAAGCCCGTTCTCGCCTGTTCCAGACAGAAGCAATGGAAATGGTCGGCTAGTGTATTACATAATAGGATTAGGTCACAAAACTATTCTACACAGCTGGTTAGCGTGGTCTACTCAAGCAATGCCAAGATAAAAAAAGAACTGTATCATCTTATAGCAAACCTTGGGACAAAGGAATAGGTTTTTGTTCACCTCACCTGCTCCGACCTACCTCCCAGCTTATACTTACCTCTCACTCACCTCTCCGCTGCCCCATTCCGCACCAGGAGCCAAAGAAAATACCCTTCACCTTATGGGACAGCAATGGGCCTATCAGGACTAGGACTCCAATAACTTACACAGGGCTTTCCTTTATTTCTGGTTGCTAAATGGAGCAATGGGTGAGTAAAAGGATGGAGTATATTGCTGCTGGTACAGTGAAAATTAGAGCGAACCCTGTGCGTGCAAAGCACAAGTTTACTTTAACCTCTTGCTGAATATGCCACACATATATACTGACGCTTGAACACCCATGTGTGTCCATGGATGGTCCAGGTTTCTGTGCAGAGAGTGTGCGCACAACACAGTGACTGAGCGGTCAGACCTTTTTCAGTCTCTAGAAGCCTGTCCCACTTTCTCCCGACCATGACTAATCATGTGACAGCCAATCATAGTGGTCATGTGACTGGGTAGCCCGTTTCACCACCTGGGAGTAAAGACCCACTTAATCGTATACTGCGAGCAGGTGGCGAGTACAAGTACAGTGACAGTCACATATATGTAGGTAACTCACCTCATGGATTTAGCGGTGCGCATGCTCACGCTCTCTGCCAACCAGTGGTGTGATTGGACACATGACTTTGGCAGCAGATTTGGGCCAATGGTTTTGGCTGAAACCTGCTGATCAGGTGTGCCCAATCACAGTACAGAGTTCAGTGTTTGCAAACACAGAAAAGCAAGGAGAAAAAAAAACAGCCAGATCAAAATGTAAAAGCAGAACACATTACACATTGTTGTTAGGCACACAGTTAATTCTTTGATTGCCCCTAGATGTTAACCCCTTCCCAGCCAGTGTACAGTATTATCCCTGATCACTGTATTACGGTGTCACTAGTGATGTCAGGGTCAGGTAGTGATCCTCCCAGCCAGTCAGTTAGTGTCAGATTGCCCGTCTCCCTATCACAGCCCCACTTTAAGTTGCTGATCGTATTTACTATAGTTTGTAGACGCTATACCTTTCACAAAAACCAATTATTATACACCTTACTAGGATTTTTTTTTTCCAAAGACATGTGGCAGAATACATTGGGCCTAAATTTAAGAATACATTTTAATTTTTAAATTGGATAGGTTTTATAGCAGAAAGTAGAAAATATATTTTTTTTTCCCCAAAATTTTTTCAGTCTTTTTTCATTTATATAATATAAAACAAAAAACCCAGTGGTGATTAAATACCACCAAAAGAAACTATTTGTATGAAAAAAAATTATATAAATTTCATTTGCACATTGTGTTGCATGACACCAGTTAAAGTAGCGCAGTGCTAAAAAGCAAAAAATGGCCTGGTCGTGAACGAGGTAAAACCTTCCAGAGTTCAAGTGGTTAAAAGGATAAGTTCACCTTTGGGAACATGTTACACCCATATTTAGGGTAACATGCTCCAGCAGTCCCCACGCGCCCCCCCCCAACCCTGACCCATCCACTGACAGCGGGCAATTTTTTAGTTTTTTTCGAAGATGAGTTTGCCCGATATTACGGCTACTGTATGGCCAGCTTAACCACTTCTGGACCGGAAGATTTTCCCCCTTAATGACCAGGCCCTATTTTGTGATTCGGCACTGCGTTATTTTAATGGACAATTGCGCGGTTGCGCAATGCTGTACCCAAACAAAATTTACGTCCTTTTTTTTCCCCACAAATAGAGCTTTCTTTTGGTGGTATTTGATCACCTGTGCAATTTTTATTTTTTGCACTATAAACAAAAAAAGAGTGACAATTTTGAAAAAAAAAAAAATATATATATATATATATATATATATATATATATATATATATATATATATATATATATATATATTTTTTTTTTTTTTTTTTTCTTATTCTGCTATATGACATTCTCAAAAAAAAAAAATGTAAAAATCAAAATTTAACATTTTAGGCCAATTCGTTTTCTGCTACATATTTTTGGTAAAAAAAAAATTAAGCGTATTTTGATTGGTTTGCGCAAAAGTTATTGTGTCTACAAACTACGGGAAAGATTTATGTAATTTTTAATGTTTTTTTTACTAGTAATGGTGGTGATCTGCGATTTTTTGTGGGACTGCGACATTACGGCGGACAGATCGGACTCCTAACTGACATTTTTGACACTTTTCGGGGTACCAGTGACATTACTACAGTAATCAGTGCTAAAAATATGCACTGTTACTGTAAATGACACTGGCAGGGAAGGGGTTAATAGTATAGGTGATCAAGGGGTTAAATGTAACCCTAGGGGAGTGATTCTAACTGTGGGGGGTTGCACTTGTGAAATGATCACAGAGACATGCTCTGTGATCATTTCAGGGAGAAGAACGGTTGGCTGGGTTTACATCAGTCGACCGTCCTCTCTCAGCGGGGAGCGATCGCGGGCGTCAGACGGCAAATCGGAGCCACCTGACACCCCCATCGGCTTCCCTGCTGCCGATCGGGGGCGCGCGCGCCCCCTAGCGGCCTTCAGGAGAGCGACGCAGACCTACGTTGCTTTGCCTGTCCGTGCCACCCTGCCGCAGTAAAAAGACGGTGGGTGGTCCGAAACTGGTTAAGGAAGGAGATAGGCGGGCAGTGAGAACATCCCTGGCCACCACAAGATGGCGCTAGTTCCCTGATGGAAGCCTCTCACTCCAGAAGGCCACAAAGCAGCGGCCTCAATTACCGGCCGGCGCAGCATCTTAGTCCACGCAACCGCGGGAGGGGGGTGTCGCACGGGAACAAGACACCTCCTGCAGTGCAGCCCAGGCGTCAGATCGCTAATTCTAGTCACCAATGCGACCTGGCGTCTGGGGTTTGTCGAGCACTGAGCTAATGAAGTATTATAAGCAATTCAAGTTTAGAGGTTCTTTTTGTTACAAGTATGATTTGAGCAGACTGCCTCTTGGGGGATCAGGAAGGAATTTTTTCCCCTGCTGGAGCAAATTGGATCATGCTCTGCTGGGGATTTTTTGCCTTCCTCTGGATCAACTGAGTATAGATTGTGTATATGGGATTGTAAGGTTTTGATTTTTTTTATTGGTTGAACTAGATGGACTTGTGTCTTTTTTCAACCTAACTATGTAACTATGCAAGAAAAGAAGATAATAAAATGTTTAAATCTGCTTCACTCACCTGACCTAAACGCCAACCAGACAGTGTAAACCATGAACAGCAGGCAATAGTTAATAAAGCTCTGCAGCATTGGGGTGTCCACCTTATACTTCATCGCCAAATACTGGCTGGTCACTGCAGTCCCACATATGAAGAGAGACAGCAACTGGCCCATGATAAGAATCTTCAGGACATACCTGCAATGGCAAATATCAATAATCAACCAAGATACATACAGGCAGAAGCAATGAACATTTATGAAGACAAACAGCTCTAGGAAAAAAAAAATAAAGGAAGCAAGGAGGAGCCCAGGATGAAAACAGATCATGGTTTGCAGTAAGACAGCCTTTTCAGTTTGAATGTGCTGCCAGCACACAGGAACGGTGCAACGGTATTCACAGTCACTGGAGGAGACACTGACACTGGTGAGGAGCAGATACTTAATGGATTGAATTGCTTCAGATGGGACAGTATTATTTGTCAGCAATATCTTCATATAGAAATACGAAGATTTAATCCTATTTTACACTGGGAGACTCAGACTGTTATAGACAATAGCCATGAAGTCTGACTCCTAGATAATGTGTGTATTCCATGTCCCTGCATGCCAGACAAGCTTCCCTATTGTTTGTGTATTGAAATGGAATGTGTATTGTGTTAAAGTTTACCTGTCCCATTGTTAAATGTTAATGACCTCTCTTGTTCCGTCTGCCTTAAGATAAACTTTTTATGGGAGTGTAAAACTCTGTTTTCATTGGATTGTGAATGTCAGGGCCTGTTCTCAACAAGGTCCACCTGGGCAGTAACCTTGTGGGGGGAAACTGTATAAAAGTCTGTTTCTTGTTCAATAAAGAGATATACTTCACCCTCAATCTAGAGTCCTGTCTCTCATTAGGGGAATCTTCAACAGGGGATTGCTATGTCCTCCATACTCCCTTGGATAATCACACCTGAGCATTTTTCAGCTCATAAAACGCTCGTCTCTGAAGTGTCAAAAACGCACAACAAGCAAAATCCCATTCATTTCAATGGCCCCTGTTCACATATGAGCGTTTTCTCGCCTGAAGCTCAAAAAAGTACATGAGCTTCTTTATTGGCAGATTACAAGCCTTTGTTAGATGTCAATGCCTTCCTCCAAACACCTGCAAAAAATGCCTGAAAAACACCTAAAAAAACGCCCAAAAAAAAAAACGCCTGAAAACGATACGCTCAGGTGTGAATGGAGCCTAAAAGCTAACAGGAAAAAGGGGAAGAAGGAGTTATGGTTTATTAGAGTTAACTAAAGGCATAACTAAGGCATAATGCATAACTAAGGCATATTCTATTAAGCATAACTAAAGACAAAATCTTTTTTCTTTTTTTGGTTTTGGATCAAGTGCAGAGGGGATTAGAAGTGAACCCCTGTCCGTTAAGGAGATTCACCATCTCCATTTGTCCCGTTTACCTTGATCATTTAAAGTAAAGTAAAGAAAATCCAAAATTTTGGGTTGTCCCCAGAAAAGTAATAGAGGGGAAATCTTCCAATGGGGGCATTGGTTCTGTGGATCTGAGGGTCCTTAAGGAATTCTCTTAATTTTCAGGGATTTCCTGTCACTTCCTGTTTGGCTATGGGACAGGAATTGAAGGGAAATCTCTGCAATCAGACACAGATGGCGGAAAAAAAAAAAAAATCTTACATTCGATATAATCTTACCTTGATCTATCCAAAATGAAAAAAGCTAGGGATGCACCAAAATTTCGGCCACCGAAATTATCGGCCGAAAATGAGCCTCTCTCATTTCGGCCGATAATGGGTTAACGGTGCCGAAATTAATATGGCCGCCGTGAGGAAGGAGGAGGGCGCAGCGCAGCGCAGGGCAGGTTTTAAAAGTCCCGCCTCTGGCCGGCCGCCCGCCTCTCAATGACGTCCCTGTTACTATGATCTCTGCGTTAGTGAATGGACATACCAGGCAGGAGGGCGGGGCGAGCGGCCGCTAATACATAGTACTATGTGATTCTTCCTGTCAGCTCAGCGGGACTATGACTATGTGTGAATGAGATCTGATCTGACCTGACACCGGGCGGGGGGGGCGGGTTAGAGCGGCCGCTATTAGCTGTAACTATGTGAGCCTTTCACTTCCTTGTCAGCGGAGATACATGCCTGACAAGGAAGTGAAGCGCTTGCATAGTTACAGCTAATAGCGGCCGCTACAACCCGCCCCCCCGCCCGGTGTCAGGTCAGATCAGATCTCATTCACACATAGTCATAGTCCCGCTGAGCTGACAGGAAGGATCACATAGTACTATGTATTAGCGGCCGTTCGGACTGTCAGGGAATTGAAGAGAAGTGAACGGCTCATAGTGACAGCTATTAGAGGCCGCTCGCCCGCCCGGTGTGTCAGTTCATTCATGGACAGATCGTAGTAGTAGTGACATCACCGGGAGGCGGGCGGCCGGCCAGAGGCGGGACATTTGAATAATGGACACAGTGACCGGAGGAGCTGAGTGAGTTGGAGAGGGACGCTGACGCTGAGGCTGAGAGAGGAGGGGGGAGGGGGGAGGGGGGGTGATAGCTGAGGCAGCTTACCATTGGTATTTGTATTAATTATGCAGCATGAGGGGGTTAATGTATTGTCACTGATGCATTAGTGACCGACCAGTGGCAGGTAATTAACCCCTTTGTGCTGCATTAGTGCAACCAGTATCAGTGCAACCAGTGTTAATTAACACTGATACTGGTTGCACTAATGCAGCACAAAAGGGTTAATTACCTGCCACTGGTCGGTCACTAATGCATCAGTGACAATACATTAACCCCCTCATGCTGCATAATACAAATACCATTGGTAATTAAATTAACCTCTTGCCAACCCGTCACAGTACATATACTGTGACAGGGTGGCAGCGACAGGTGTACGTTGCTGCCTGTTTTTTGGTGTATGCCCCTCTTCTATCTATTTTAATTTTTTTTGGGAAAGTCATTTTCGGTTTCGGTTTTCGGCCAATGGCATCCTGCATTTTCGGTTTCGGTTTCGGCCCAAAATTTTCATTTCGGTGCATCCCTAAAAAAAGCTTTGCCTATAGTTCTACTTTAAGGGTAGCAAAGGTTGGGTCTCAGAAGGTCAGGGGGTATATTTTTAAAGCAGTAAAAAAGTTTGATGTGATTCTATTGTTTGGTTTACTGATACACTTCTAGTCCATACTATACCAAGGCTCGGTTCACATTAGGAAATTGCACAGAACACGCTGCATCTACCTGTCTGATTCACAAGCGGTCCAGTGCAGTGCGATTTGGGCCCATTTATTTTAAAAGGGCTTGGAGTGCACTGTACTTCAGTGCCATGTTATCTGATGCAGGAAAATGCAATGCTTTTGCGACTTGCGCTTAGGGGTTTCGTTGACATTGACCCTTGCTGCAGATCGCAACAGCAGTGCATTCTGAACACAGTGTTTTAGTGCATATTCGCAGCGTTCCCGCATCGCACAAGTGTGAACCGGCACTTATAGACTATACTTCTCTTTTATTTCTTGATCACAGTCAGGGCCAGAAGGTTTATTTAACCCTTTCATACCCCAAATACCTAAATGTAGAAGCACCTTCATTATCTGCTCCTACAGATGTTTTTTCAACAAACTCTTTTCCTAAACAAGCAGACTGAGCTACCTAAGGCGTTTGCCCAATTCTTATGAACGCTTTCTTTCTGGTAAGAAAACTGGAGCTTTAACCACTTTACCGCTAAGTACTGTAATAGTACTGCGGCAAAGTGGCTCGTTCCCGTCTGACGACGTAGACCTACGTCGTCAGACTCCTCCCCTGTAGGCGGCGCTCGCGCGCCGCCGGAGGCACGCTGCCGCTGTTTTCATTCACAGCGGGAGTCGGGCCAGGGGAGGAGCAGCGGCGATCGCCGCTGCTCTGCCCCGATCGTCGGGTATCTAGTGTGGAGATCCGCCCGCCTGTGTAAACACAAGCGGGCGGATCTCCTCAGTGACAGATCGGAGTGTTCAGCATAGCTGGACATCCGATCTGTCCCTGTCTCACAAAGTCACCTCCCCCCCCACACGTCAGTAAGCACCAGGCATACATTAACCCCTCCCTCTCCAATAAAATTAACCCCTTCCCTGCCAGTGTCATTTTTACAGTAACAGTGCATATTTATAGCACTGATTACTGTAGTAATGTCACTGGTACCCCCAAAAGTGTCAAAAATGTCAGTCAAGGGTCCGATCTGTCCGCCGCAATGTCGCAGTCCCGCAAAAAAAATTGCAGATCGCCGCCATTACGCGTTAAAAAAAAAAAAACACCAAAAATGACAAAAATCTTTCCCTTTGTTAGTAAACGCAATAACTTTTGCGCAAACCAATCAAAATATGCTTATTGTGATTTTTTTTACCAAACATAGGTAGCAGAAAACAAATTGGCCAAAAATTTAAAAAAAAATTGGTTTTTACATTTTTTTTGGGGGGAATTTCATATAAAAAAAAATGTGAAAAATATTGTTATTTTCTCAAAATAAACGCTCTTTTTTTGTTTATAGCGCAAAAAGTGAAAATCGCACAGGTGATCAAATACCACCAAAAGAAAGCTCTGTTTGTGGGAAAAAAAGGACGTCAATTTCGTTTGGGTACGGCATCGCACGACCGCGCAATTGTCAGTTAAAGTCGCACAGCGCCGAATCGCAAAAAGTGGCCCAGACGTAAGACAGCAAAATGCTCTAGTGGTAAAGTGGTTAAAAAAACATGCTGAAAGTCGCATTTTGCAAACACGTTTAAGGCATTCAAGCATATCTGGCATTGGGGTGTTCATACATTTCACAGGTCAGAGTAATAATTTATTCTAGCCATTTATTCTCGCCATTAAATGAATGAACACTCAAGCGCTAATGGTGCCTAGATGCGTTTATGCCTGTTCGTTTTTTTTCTGCCAGAGCTCTCCTCTCCGGAATGCGCTGGCATTGGGTTTTCTTTTTTGTCTCTATACATATGTAAACACCTGTGTGTGCAGGGATACATAGGCTAACATAAAACGGCATTTAGAGGGGGAAAAAAAAAGTCAAAAACGCCCTCAAGGCCCTGTTTACACCTGAGAATATTTCAGCTCGTAAAACGCTCACCTCTGAAGTCTCAAAACGCCCAACAAGCAAAATCCCATTCATTTCAATGGCCCCTGTTCACATCTGAGCATTTTGACTCCAGAAGAAAAACACCTGAATCTCAAAAAAGTATATGAGCTTCTTTTTCGGCTGATTACAAGCGTTTTTTTGTTAGTTGTCAATGCCTGCCTCCAAACACCTGCAAAAAACGCCTGAATAAAGCCCAAAAAACCCGCCTGAATAAAGCCCAAAAAAACCCGCCTGAATAAAGCCCAAATAAAAATGCCTGAATAAAGGCCAAAAAACCCGCCTGAATAAAGCCCAAAAAAACTCACCTGAATAAAGCCCCCAAAAAAACCCGCCTGAATAAAGCCCAAATAAAAAAAAAAAAAACACCTGAATAAAGCCCAAAAAAACGCCTGAAAAAAGCCCCCAGAAACTGCCTAAAATAGCCCAAAAAAAAAAAACCCCCAAAAAAAGCCCCAAAAACACCCGAAAAAAAGCCCAAAACACGCTTGAAAAAATCCCCCAAAAAAATGCCTGAAAAAAAGCGTCCCCCCCCAAAAAAAAACACCCGGAAAAAGCCGGAAAAAAGCCCCTAAAAAACACCAGAAAAAAAACTAAAAAAAAAAAAAAAAAAAAACGCCTGAAAAAAATCCCCAAAAAATGCCTGAAAAGGAAGCCAAAAAAAAAAAAAAATGCCTGAAGAAAAAGCCAAATAAAAAAAAAAAAAAGCCTGAAAAAAGCCCCAAAAAAACGCCTGTAAACGATATGCTCAGGTGTGAACAGAGCCTTTAAGTGCCATTTTTGAGGCCCATTGTGCAGGAGACCTACGAAGTGCTGCTACCAATACGCAGATTTTGACTTTTTTGAAAAATGTTGATAACCCTCTCCATCCCTTTGGCACTGATTTATGCATCCTAATAGAGGTCATAGGAAGGGTGGATATGTCTCTTCAACACTTAACAGTAGAACTACAGCAAAACTTTTTTTTCCCCCCCATTTTTGATTGAGCAAGGGAAGGTTATAACCCGTCAGATCCCCCCCCCCCCCCCCTTTGTGTGCCATTGCGGAGATTCCCCTTTACTTCCTGTCTCATAGCCAAGCAGGAAGTGGAAGGAAATCCCTGCAAATAAAGGGAATTCCTTGGGGACCCAGAACTAGTGTCCCCATTGGAGGCTTTCACCTCCATTACTATTCTGGGGACAACCTGAATTTTTTTACTTTCAAGGATAATGGTAAATGGAGAGAGTGAATCTCCGTAATGGGGACACAGACAGCAATAAAAACTGACAGCTGTTCTAACCCCTCTCCACTCTAACCAAAGTTTTGCCTTTCGTTATACTTGAATCTAACTGAAAGACTTTCCTGTGCCAAGCTGGAGTGCAGACGGGGTATCAGGAACAGATTTTTTGTTTACAGATAATGCATAGGTGAGCGGTGTGTGATCTCATGCTTCAGGTTAGGTTCACACTGGTGCGATGCGGGAACCTGCACCGCATCAGAATCGCAGGCAGTTCACACTGAACTCTGCAAACCACTGCGGGTATGAAATATAAAGTGAATGACAACCCAAATCGGTTGGCAGAACGCAGTGTGAACTGTGGAATTGGATGAAATCAAGTCGCATGAGTCTGAATACCAATGCGATCCGATTACAGTGCAGACAAAAAAGCGTCCTGCACCTTTTTGGTGTGAATGCAATTTCAGCTATACAAACTGTAAGGCAGAATTTGCACCACATGTGATGTCTGCAATCCCATTAGTGTGAACCCAGCCTCAGAATAGGCAGCAGTTTAGCACAGGAAAAGGCTTCTTTAAAGATAAGCACAACAGGGTGTGGAGGACCAGGTGAAAGGCTGTACCTTCCCATGCCACCTGCACACATCCGCCTGGGGCTGTATAATGAAAAAGTTGTGGATTTCCTTGCCTGGGAAACACAGCTGCCCATAGAAATCAATCACAGGGGGTGTACACATATATGCCCGTACCTGCGTAACCCTGTGCGTGCGTATGGACATGCACCTCTGGATGCAGAGCCTGAATGTTCCTCTTCATTTAATACAATCTAAAAATCCCTTCATCTGTTATAGGCTCTGCTGCATTGGCTGGCTGTGGGGGAACTTTAAAACTCAATTCTGATCAATAAAAAAAAAAAGTGTAAATAATGGTTTTTTTTTTTTTTGATCATTTAACCACTTAGCCAACTTTCAGCGCTGTCACACTTTGAATGACAATTGCGTGATCTTGCTACACTGTACCCATATGATATTTTTTTTATCATTTTTTTTTCCACACAAATAGAGCTTTTTTGTTGGTGGAATTTTTAAAAGAAAAAAAAGACAAAATTTTGAAAAAAAAAAAAAAAAAGTGTCTTATTTTCTATGAGTAAATTTTGAAAATAAATAATTTTTCTCCTTCGCTGATTTGCACTTATAGGCTGCACTGATGAGGTACGAATATGCCGCACTGATAGGCAGCACTGATGAGCACTTAGAGGTGGCACTGGTGGGCAGCACCATCAGTGCCCACAATCAGTGCCCATAGTGCTCCCAGTCAGTGCCCATCAGTGCCTAGATGAGCAGGCACTGACTGGCAGCACTATGGGCACTGATGGTGGGCACTGTTTTTCACTTTTTTGTAATCAGGGCACTGATGATCAGTGCCCTGATTAACTGTCCTGGTCTCCCCTGTGAGGAGGAGCCGCTGATTGGCTCTACTCGCTCACACTCTGACAGTGTGAGACGAGGAGAGCCAAATAAACGACACTTCCTCATTTACATGTGACCGTCTGTGAATGGGTAAAGAGCCAGGTCATTGGCCCTTTACCAAGATCGGGGTCGCGCCGTGTCCTAGCAACACAGCGCGGTCACAATCTTCCTGTATAGTCCAAGTAAACAGCACGGTACCTCCTTTAGTGTAGCCGGTCAGTCATACCCTCATGGACTTGTACTCACGGGATCCGGTGTTCAGCGTTGGTCTGCGGTGTACTTGTCTCGCTTTGAAGTTTCCAGCCACCTCCTGTGCTTCTACTGAGCATGTGCGGGGGGCGGACAGGAAGCTGTCACTACAGCGTGACTTCCTTGTAAATTCTTTCGCCAAAGCAGATAGGCTTACCGACGCTGGTATCCCTGATTGGTGCGGTGAAGATGACGCGTTTCACCAGCCAATGTACGCTGGTTTCATCAGATATGACTGACCGGCTACACTAAAGGAGGTACCGTGCTGCTTACTGGGACTATACAGAGGACTCTGTTACACCATTCAATCTTTGCACAATACAACCTCTATTTCACCGACTCAGCCAAACAACCTCTACACAACTGGACTATGCTATCCAGGCTTGCAGTTCTCATTGCCTTGTCCAACCATAGGGACCATTCCCCCCGAGTAATCCATCTGGATTAGAGCCTCTCATTTTGAACTGTTCCCTGGAACTCTGTGGATCCATCAGGGTTCAACTACTCAGCCTGGGGATAATTATTGATTATTTAGGGACAGTGTTTTGTTACAACCGTGGATCCCTATTTCTTTACATTATATTTTTTTCACAGGTTTGGGTATTTGCCTGGTTGGCCGCTTCCGCAACCCCTATATTTGTTTTTATGTACAGTATATGTTTTTTACCCTTTATCTGTGTATGTGTCTGGGAGACTACAAATACCATATTTTTCAATAAAGTATCTTTTTGGACAATTAAGGCTACATTCACACCTGAGCGTAGCGTTTTCGCGCGTTTTTTACCGCAATTTTTACCGCAATTTACAGGCGTTTTTTGTGCAGGCGTTTTTTGATTGAATAGATACCAATGGAAAACGCCTGTAATCTGCCCAAAAAGAAGCTCATGTACTTTTTTGAGCGTTGGGCGTTTTGTAAACAGCGTCAAAACGCTCAGATGTGAACAGGGGCCATTGAAATGAATAGGATTTGTCTTGTTGGGCGTTTTGAGAGCTGATCCTAGAGCAGAAAAAACTCCCCAAAAACGCCCCAAAACGCCTACATGTGAATGGAGCCTTAGTGTCCTTGGTTGACCTCTGAGGAGAATTTTCCTTTTTTCCTTCTTGTTTGTTGAGTACTGTTATGGTCAACGGACGCCAATAGCCCCTAGTGGGGCAAAAGGTGGTATAGGGAGTGGTTCAAGGGGTGCATTCATCCCCCACTCCATTCCATCATAACTATAAAGCCATGTAGGAGAGAGAAACCTTGCTGTTTTCTAAGATGCATGCATATCAAACCACACTTGTGAGTTATCATTGCGATTGTTAGAGGGAGAGCAATAATTCTAGCACTAGACCTCCTCTGTAACTCTAAACAGGTAACCTGTAAACATTTTTAAAGCGCCACCTGTGGAGAAGTTTAAGGGCTCTTTCACACGGTCCGCCTCCGAACGATCCGCGATCCCCGCTGAGCCAGAGGATGACAGCTCCGTCTCCGCTTGCAGTGCGGAGAGGGAGGTGTCACAGCCCCCGCTGCTCTCTATGGGGAATCGGATGAGAGCGGACCGCCTGTCCACTGTCCGCTCTCATCCGATCCCCAGGACGGATGGAAAATAGGGTTTCCATCCGTCCGGATTTCACGTACAGGATCGGATGTGGATGGCAGCGGGTGTCAGCGGAAATGTCACCGCTGACATCCGCTGCTCCATAGGGCTGAATGGGGCATCCGATCAGATCCGCCTAAAAAACTGACAGGCGGATCTGATCGGAACGCCCGTGTGAAAGAGCCCTAAGGCTACGTTCACATGTTAGCGTAGCGGACCGCGGGCAGAATCGCGGTTCGCAAGACACCCAAAAAAGGTACAAGCGCTTCTTTGGGGCATCATGCGGCCCGCGATTTTGTTTGCGCGATGTTACCGCGATTCGGCAGGCGGAAATCGTGGCAAAATTTCACAGCGTTTGGGGTGCCATTGCAAATCAACGGCAACGCACAGGCGTCCCGCGATTTGCAATGATCTCCGGATCGGGGGCAGAATCGCGGTAATTTTGCCCGCGGTCCGCTACGCTAACATGTGAACGTAGCCTAAGCACCGTAGTTTGTCGCCATTCCATGAGCATGCGCAATTTTAAAGCATGACATGTTAGGTATCTATTTACTCGGCCTAACATCCTCTTTCACATTATACAAAAAAAAATAAAAATAGGCTAACTTTATTATTTTTTTTTTTTAATTAAAAACTGTTTTTTTTTCCAAATAAATTGCATTTGAAAGACAGCTGCGCATATACGGTGTGACATAAAATATTGCAAATGATCGCCATTTTATTCTCTAGGGTCTCTGCTTAAAAAAAAAAATATACACAACGTTTGGGGGTTCAAAGTAAATTTCTAGCAAAAAATACTAATTTATACTTGTAAACAAAAATTTACAGAAAAGGCCTGCTCTTAAAAACAGAAGTCAATGCAAGTTGCATTGAAGTTGGACTAAAAGTAGTGCAAATTGTAGCGACTCAAGTCGCACTGATTAGAACGGTTTCATTGCGGCTAATGGGGCATGACTTATCATGTGACTTTGAACTCTCAAGTCGCATGACAAGTCGCGGCAGTGTGAACCAAGGCTTTAAGGCTTTCACACTTGTGCGACTTGTCATGCGATTTGGGACTGCAATAATCGCATGACAAGTCGTTCTCCATTATTTCCAATGAGCCCCATTCATATCTGTGCGACTTGAAGTTGCACCGACTTCAAAGTACTCCCTGCACTTCTTTTGTCATGATTTTGATGTGTTTTGAGGAAAAGACTTTATAAGCCCAGTCAAACTCGCATCACATTCGCGGCAAAAAGTCACGTCAAAATCGCTGTAAAATCATGCGACTTTGAAGTCGCACAAGTGTGAAATGGGCCTAAGTGATCATTAAAAGGAAAGAGTTTTTTTTTTCAACAAACATGTTGTACTTGATTTTATGTTTTATCCTGTGCAATGGTTTGCACAGAGCAGCCCCAATCCTCATCTTTTTGGTTCCCCTGGCTCCTCCCTTCTGCTGAGTGCCCCCATTTGCAAGCCTCTAGCTAGGGGGGCACTCAAGCAGGCTCCAAAACAAAAGTCAGAACTATACACCTGAATGAAGACTAGCAGCTAGCAAATGACAGGCAATATACTCAACCTTTAGTGATAAACCAAAAACTCTAAATACAGAAACATTAAATTATGAAATTCATTAATAAAAGGAATTATAAAGTACATGAAATGAAGCAGTCACACACAGAGCGTGGCTCGGTCCCACCCTTTCAATGGCTCACTGGCTGTAATAAACAACAGCAGGAAACCTGGGAGAGCCGCTGCTCTTATGCACCTCACTGGATCGAGATTGGGGCTCAGGTAAGACTAAGGGGGGGGGGGGGGGGGAAGCTGCACCTAGAAAGTTTTTTACCTTAATGTATAGAATACATTAAGGTAAAAAACCTTGAGCCTTTAAAACAACTTTAAATCAGCTTTTGTGGGCAGACTTTTAGAACTAAAAAATAAGCCTTTTCCCATTAATATGTATTTGCAGCTACCTGACCGTACCTGCCACCGAAATACACTGATGTGGGTTGTATATGGACAGGAACAGTCGTGTGAATGAGGCTTTACCATGCCTTATTCTGCACAGAGTCTCATTCCTTATGTCAAAGCCTCTAGCAAGAAAAGGGAGCAGCAGAGTAATGATACATCCAAATCTCCTTTGGCTAGCAGTCAGAAGCTGCAGTGCCCTAGATCTCACACTGCAGGTATAAGGATGTGGAGTGCCTAGGCACACTCCATTACCGGGAAGTACTGTGCCTTTTCTCAGAAGAAATTCAAGACAAAAAGTACATATATCAGGTAGGGATGCACCGAATATTCGGCGGCCGAACATTATTCGGCCGAAAATAGAGAAAATAGCACTTTCGGTGTTCGGCCGAATAAGTCAAAAGGCCGAATAATTTTGAGCCGAACAATGTCAGCTTCCGCCCTGACCGCTCATCTTCCTCATAGAGTAGGGGGTGTGACGTCACACTAGGTCCACGCCCCGCCCCCCTGTTCTGTAATGATCCTCTGCTATGATCTCTGTAATGATCCTCTGTAGTGATCTGCTATGGTCCTCTATTATGATCTATGTAATTGTCCTCTGCTATGATCCTCTGCAGTGACCTTCTGCTATGATCTCTGTAATAATCCTCTGCCATTATCTCTGTAGTGATCTGCTGTGGTCCTCTATTATGATCTATGTAAATGTCCTCTGCAGTAACCCTCTGCTATAATGTATGTAATGATCCTCTGTAGCTTCCGCCCTGACCGCTCACCTTCCTCATTGCGGCTCGCGGCTCCCTTCTCACACGCCGCCGGTGTCCTGTCCGGCCGCGAGTAGGGGGTGTGACGTCACGCGCGCGTCCCGCCCCCTGCTCCTGACTGCGGCTCCTTCACACTAGGTCCACGCCCCGCCCCCCTGTTCGCGGCAAAATAAATGGAAAAAATGCGAAACACCGCGTTCGGTATTCGGCCTTCGGCCAAGCATTTCATTATTATTCGGCTTCGGCCAAGAATTTCATTTCGGTGCATCCCTAATATCAGGCTACTGCCTAGGCACAATAAACATTTCTAAATGTTCCCTATAACATATCAAATCTTCACTTTTTGGGTTTAGGGCCACTTAAACAAGTTTCAATGTAAAAAAAAAAAAAAAAAAAAAAAACTGCACTAGGTTTCTCCCTTTATTTTCACCTAGTGATCCTGCCAGTAACACACATCCTGTCCTAAGGTGACAACGCTCACTCAATATATCTATGTAGGATCAGAGTTGTCACCAAAGATCAGGAAGTGTTAGGATTATCCCCTCTAAATAACATAGATGGGAGGTGTTCTGGATTTCACAAAAGTGACCTGAAAAGACAGAGATAACAAAAACTGTTTACTGAAGACAGAACAGTGAATGATTTCTAGTGACTAATAGCAATCACACAATGGTGAGTGTATTATTGAATGAGAAGTGTTCACAGTGTACAGCGTATACCAGCCATTCTCAACCTGGGTTCTGTTGAACCCCAGGGTTCCTACAGAAGTTGTTATGGGCTCTTTAATGCGGAGTTCCACCCATTTTTAATAGGTTGGATTACATAGATGTATGTAATCCCCTTTAAAACGACTATTACCAATGGAAACTTTTTTTTTTTTTGCTAGTAAATACCTTAATTTCTGCTTTATTCCTCCTCTCCTCACTTCCGGGTCCGATCGGCGATGATGTAATTCGGCAATTCGCAGTGTGTGCTGGGATGTATTCCATGACAGAAATCTCGCAGGAGCTGAGCTGTACTGTGTGTATTCAGGCCGTGACCTCCCCCGCTTCCGCCCCGCCTCCTCTCAGTGAGCGAGGACTGAAAGCATTATATCCTCACTGAGAGGAGGCGGGGCGTAGGCGGGGCAGAGCACGTCCTGAATACAATGCATACAGTACAACTCACTGAGAGGAGGCGGGGCAGGTCACGGCCTGAATACACACAGTACAGCTCAGCTCCTGACTAATACTGCAAGATTTCTGGCATGGAATACATCCCAGCACACACTGCGAATCGCCGAATGACGTCATCGCCGATCGCACCCGGAAGTGAGGAGAGGAGGAATAAAGCAGAAATTAAGGTATTTACTAGCTAAAAAAAAAAAAGTTTCCATTGGTAAAAGTCGTTTTAAAGGGGATTACATACATCTAAAGTTACGAAAATGGGTGGAACTCCACTTTAAACTGTGGCTGACTGATCCCCCATGTGATGGTGCCTGCATTGTTCTTGAACCAACACCATATGGCAGATCCAATAGCAAGATACCAAATATTTTTTTAGCGGTCTATAAGGGTCCTATCATACGGACGGTCTGATCAGATCCGCCTGTTAGATTTTCAGTCAGACCTGATCGGAACCTCCATTCACTGCTACAGAGCAGTGGATCTCAGCGGTGACATGTCCACTGACACTCGCCGCTATCCGATCCACCAAATCCAGGTGGATGGTGACACTATTTTCCATCCGTCTGGAGAATCAGATCAGGTGAAAATGGATAGGTTGTCCATTTTAACCGGATTTCCCCATAGGTGAGAGCAGAACTGCACAGTGAGCAGACACAGACCCGTCATCCGCCTGCTCAGCGGGAATCAGAGGAGCAATCCCCCGCAGAGCAAAGCTGAGTCCACTGAGCAGACCGCTCATGTAATAGGACCTCAAGGGTTGCATTTATCCACCTGACCCCCAATATAAGAGTCTTTCTCCCACTGACCTCTGATAATTTGGTTTTAGCAGGGGCTCCTTATGCCTCGTTTCCACTGAGCGGTACGGTTCGGAATTCGGTTCAGTGTTCGTACACCTTGATCAGGATTGTGTTTCCACCGCCAACAGTACCTCAGCTCAACAGTACCTCAACAGTGTAGCTCCACCCTGTTGGTACGGTACTCATGTGCTTGGTACCCCAACTAAAGGGTCCTAAAAAAGTGGTACGGTACGGTTCGGAATTAGAGTACCATTCACAACTTTTGACAATGGAAACAGCAAAAATTACCGTACCGAACCGAACCGCTTAATGGAAACAAGGCATTAGACTTAGGGACAAATGTTGAGAAAGGGTCACATGCTGCATAAGGTTACACGCAGAATACATATAACAACTTTTACCCCCCCATCCCAGCACCATCAGACAAGTTACCATGAGAAAATCTTCCCCCAGACTTGGGACAGGAGATCACACATCCTGGGGTTCCGTAGAGGAGGAGAGGGGCCCCCTAGGGAGGGCTGACTGGCTTCCAAATCCTCCATCCTTCAACCACAAGCAGAAGACAAATAAGACTCCAATACAGCCCGGTGTGCTCAGCAGGAGGACAGGGATGACAGGACGGTGTGATGAGGATAGAGTGATGAAGCTAGGAGGATGGAGTGAGGATGACAGGATAGAGTGATGAAGCTAGGAGGATGGAGTGAGGAGGACAGGGATGACAGGACAGAGTGATGATTTGATGAGGATGGAGTGATGAAGCGAGGATGGAGTGAGGAGGATAGGGATGAGGATGGAGTGAGGAGGATAGGGATGAGGAGGAGGATGGAGTGAGAAAGATAGGGATGATGATGATGAGGAGGAGGATGGAGTGAGGAGGATAGGGATGATCAGGTAAAGACAGGGATGAGGATAATGATCTGACAAGGATGACCCAATGAGGGACAGCAGGGATTGAGTGATGAAGACTGGGATGATGATGATCTGACAATGATGATCCAATGAGGGACAGGGATGATCCTCAGACAAGGACAGGATTATCTTCAAATAAGGGACAGGGATGATCCTCAGATGAGGACAGGAATCATCCAATGAGGACAGGATTATCTTCCAATAAGGGACAGGGATGATCCTCAGATGAGGACAGGAATCATGCAGTGATGTCAATAATAGTGATCTGATGAAGATCCAATGAAGACAGAAATGATCTTCAGATGAGGACAGGGATTATCTTCAAATAAGAGACAGGAATGATGATCCAATGAGGACAGGTATTATCCAATGATGTCAATTACGGTGATCCAATGAGGACAGGGATGATGCTGATCACATGGTCCTTATTTCTTTATCATTATGATGTAGATGAGCCCCCGTGTGATGGGATGGAGGAATGGATGGTGGTGGTCATTGTGCTGCAGGTGAAGTCCGCCCTCCTCTCCGGGCTCTCTGTGCTCCCTCCATGTGGATCAGATTTCTCACGGAGGGGGCGTGTCCTGATGTCACTAGCTCTTCCTCCTAACGTGTCAGCCAGACATTACAAGCAGAGTCCAGAGAAAGCACATGGCCAGGATACTTCAATGCGCGCCGAGTGATCGCTCTGAGCTGGGAGGACAGGAGAGCTGTGTACACATGCAGGCTGTGCTGTTGTATGCGGGCTCAGCGATGATAATGATGAATTGTACAACACCACAGGTGTACCTGATAACAAATCTGCTTTCATTTCCCATATTACACTAAAAGATATCTTTATTCTCAAAAAAAGAAAACCCTTTCACTACTTAAAGAGGAAGTAAACCCTCCTCTGACACTATTACCTATAGGTGATCCTATGATAAGGCTTACCTATAGGTACTGTAAATATCTCCTAAACATGTACAGTTTAGGAGATATTTACCTTACATGGCGCCAGTGACGTCACTGGCGCATGCACTCTGAAGGATCGGCCGCTGGTACGGTTCCTTCAGAGCCCCGTGCCGTGACCACACGTGGGAGTGACGTCACCGCGGCTCCGGCCAATCAGATGGCCGGATGCCGCGATCCCGGAAGAAGGGCGACTGAACATGTCGCCCGTCATAGAGGTAAGCGGGCGGGCGGCACGGCGGGGGCTCGTTGTAAGGTAAGTATTTCATAATGAGCTAGTATGCGGTGCATACTAGCTCATTATGTGTTTCTCTTTCAGGTTGAAAAAAAAATTGGGTTTAGAGCCTCTTTAAAGAGGAGTTCCAGCCATGTCTGTGTTTATTAAAAGTCAGCAGCTACAAAAAGTGTATCTGCTGACTTTTAACCACTTCTGGACCGGAAGGATTTGCCCCCTTAATGACCAGGCCATTTTTTGTGATTCTGCACTGCGTTACTTTAACGGACAATTGCACAGTCGTGTGATGCTGTACCCAAATAAAATTGTTGTCCCTTTTCCCCCACAAATAGAGCTTTCTTTTGGTGGTATTTGATCACCTCTGTGATTTTTATTTTTTGCGCTATAAACAAAAAATTCTGGAAAAAAAACCCCAATATTTTCACATCCTGCTATATAAGGTTCCCAAAAAAAAAAAATGTAAAAATCAAAATTTTTTAACATTTTAGGCCAATTTGTTTTCTGCTACATATTTTTGGTAAAATAAAATCACAATAAGCGCATTTTGATTGGTTTACGCAAAAGTTATCGTGTCTACTGTACTAACTATAGGAAAGATTTATGTCATTTTTATTTATTTATTTTTAACTAATAATGGTGGCGATCTGCGATTTTTTGCAGGACTACGACATTGCGGTGGACAGATTGGACCCCTGACTGACATGTTTGACACTTTTTGGGGGTACCAGTGACATTACTACAGTAATCAGTGCTAAAAAATATGCACTGTTACTGTAATAATGACACTGGCCGGGAAGGGGTTAATACAGTGGATGATCAAGGGGTTAAATGTAAGCCTAGGGGAGTGTTTCTAACTGTATGGGGATTTGTGCTTGTGAAATGATCACAGAGACCTGTGATCCTACATAAAAGGATCACGAGCGATCTGTGATCATTCCAGAGAGAAGAACGGTCAGCTGTGTTTACAATAGCTGACCGTTCTTCTCTCTCAGTAGGGAACGATCGCGGGTGTCAGGGGTCAATCGGAGCCGTCTGACCCGTGCATCGGCTTCCCCACTGACGAGCAGGGGCAGGAATGCGCCGCTGGCGGCACACGCTCACCCTGTAGCTGTAGGCGCGCGAACAACGTAGCCCTACGTCGGTTTGCTTGGGGGAGCCACACTGCCGCAGTAAATACACGGCGTGTGGTCGGCAACTAGTTAAAAACCTGCAAGGCAATGTGATAGTGTGAGCATGGCATACTAGCACATTATGTGAAGCTTACCCTAAAATCAGGCTCCTCACCCAGTCTTCCTTTCAGGTTGGTGGGCTCTGGTCCTATGGACTCTGGAGGAACGGCATGGGTATAGCGTTCCTTCAGAGCACATGCGCCAGTGACGTCACAAGTAAATATCTCCTCAACTGTGCACATTTAGGAGATATTTACTGTACCTATAGGGAGGCCTAATAGGCTTATCTGTAGGTAAAAATCAAGCAAGGGAGTTTACTCCCACTTTAAGAATCCTGTAATCTATTTTTCAATAAATTGTTTCTTTTTCCGCCTTCTTGTAATGTCATCTGTGAACTCCCAGACCTCTCTTTTTCCTCCCACTCACTTCTTTTTAGAGCAAGCAGTGCACAACAGTTGTCATGTGTGCTACTTTATGTAAACTATAAATCCCACAGTCCATAGGCCATGTCAGGAATAATAGGTATATGGTACATGGTATATTAAGACCATGGAGAACAAATGTAGCCACACTCTAACAGGAAGTCACATCCCAGCAAAAGAAAGCAAAAAGGAATGTGAGGATTTTAACCGCTTCCCTACCCCTCACAGTATATACAGCTGCAAGAAAAAATATGTGAACCCTTTGGAATGATATGGATTTCTGCACAAATTGGTTATAAAATGTGATCTGATCATCATCTAAGTCACAACAATAGACAATCACAGTCTGCTTAAACCATAGTTGCCAACATTTGAAAAAAAAGGGACACTTTGCAGCACAGCTATTAATTTTTTTACCACACCCACCCCCTGAAGCTCCGCCCACTCTGCATAATTAATCTCCGCCTACTTATCAGATTATAGGGTCTACTCAATAAAGAAAGAATTACAGGAAATTGAGAAGGGAATTTCAACCTTAAAGCGGAGTTCCACCCTGGGAAAGCTTTTTTTTAATAAAAATACCCCGGGACAGTCAGGGCTAGTACATTCCACAATGGCTAGCCTCTGATCTGTCCCGGGTTGCACTTACCTTTTAGAAGAAATATTTACCTTGAAAAAGTATTGTCCAGCGCTGCCATCTTAGGTGTGGGCAGCTTGAAGCCAGCGCGATCCTCTTCTGTGTCCTCTTCCGTCTTCCTCCTCTTCCGTCTTCTTTGGTCCCACGATGCACTGCACCGGCCCCGCCGTCACTTCCGGGGCTGCAGCGTCATCCCTGCACAGCTTCTGGGCATGCCCAGAAGCTGTTTAGCAAGGTATGACGGCGCTTGCACCGGAACCGATGTCGGGTGCAGGCGCATTGATTCCTGGGAGCGATGACGTTCAGCTCCCAGGAATCATTGCAAGCCAGGAAGTGACGAATCGCTGTGGCCGCCGAGGGGAGGAAGAAGGAAGTAAGGTAAGTATATTTTCTTCTAAACCAGGTAAGTAAAAAAAAAAAAAAAATTACGATTATCCATTTGATTTTCAGGTGACCCCGGGCATGAAGATGGAGGTAAGTTTAATTTTAGGGTGGAACTCCGCTTTAAGGCCAAAGTAGCAGAATTGGAATAATTCTTCCATCCAGCTGCACTACTTCTGCCTAAAGTTTAAAATTCTCATCACAATTCCCTGCAATTCTGAAGTGTCAAATGTGCTCAGATGTGACCATAGAAAAAATGTAATATGTAAATATAAATAAAGTGCAAGGGACAATGTAAATTACCTGGGACAGGCACCTATTTGCTGGGACTGTCCCAGCAAAAACAGGACAGTTGGCAAGTAAGCTTAAACTAATAACACAGAAAGAATGAAATGTCGCCATGTTTTTATTGAACACACCATGTAAACATTCACAGTGCAGGTGGAAAAAGTACTGACACTACCACTGAGAATGAGCAATCAAACACAGACGATTGCTCAGTTCTGAGGGCTTCCTGAGCAGAGAACTGGTGGTTGTCAGTTACCGCTGTCTGCTCTGCCACCACCACCACCACCTTGCTCACTGAAGCGCTGGGCTGTGGAGGGAGCGGGAACAGCCGGCTCAGGCTCCCAGCAGCTCACTGAGAGGCTGAGTCAGTTGCCAGGAATGCCAGGAATGCGGGCCGATCCCTACTTCATTGTCAGGATCTTGCCCCAGCCTGCACCAGCTCTGTGACATCACCTGACAGCGGGCTTCAACCCACTGTCTGCTGAACTTGTTTTGCAGACCTCACAGGAGTGCAAACAATCTGCAGTCCTGTGATCTACAGAAGTACAGCCAAACAAGCTTTGACTATACTTCCCCTTTAGGTTTGACTTTAACCTGCAAAGTCAGCCCGGTGGTAAAAATGATCCCTCCTGACACTTTCGGAGGGCACTACCGCCTCCAGATGCGCCCTATACAAGTGAATGGGGCTGTGACGCTACTGCAAGCCAAATGCTAGGTTATTGGTTGGGCGCAGTATTCTCATTGAAAAAGGCAGTTCAGCTGTCATCAAAAAAAAGGGCGTTCAAGAGGCAGAAATATCCTCTTCCAAATGCCTGTCAGCCGTGCCTGCACTTCTCGCAGGTGTGAATCGGCCCTTAGTTTGTGAATTGAGGCTTGTGTTTTTGTTTTTAACAGAAAATGGCTTGTATTTCTCACTTTTAATACAAATAACAGTGTCTAATCTGAGCTTTTTATCATTTACATACCTATAGTATAGCTAGACATAACATTTGCTTCCCAGAGTATGATAGCACACTCTAGTGGCAAAATAAAATATTCATCTATTCTAAGTACAAATCTTCCAAATCCTTGCAATGAGGTCTTTCCATATTCAGCAATATTTAAAGTAACGTTTAAATCACCAAAAAAAAAAAACAATGTAAATGGAGGTGCACTGCAACAAAAGAATTGAACTCATAGTGCTCAGCAGGAAACAAAGGTATCCAAGAAGTGCCAAAAGCTAAAAGGTCTGATAGAGGCTGAAGTGCAGGAACAGAGTGAAGGTAGGAGGTATGGACTGTCAAACAGGTGAGTATGAGGGCTCCTCTGTTGCAGGGAACCTCCATAAAGCTGCATTCATACCGGTGATTAAAGCTGGTGTGAATTGTAGTAGCAGCAGATACTCTTGCGGCTCTAAGCGGTTAGGTACGGTTGTCAGCCCCGTTCACTTTAATGACAGTTAGCCTGCAGTTGTTCACCACTCTCTGCACAGCCAGCAATTACCTGCGGTGATCGCTAGTGGATTAACTTTGTGCGTTGCAGTGTAAATGGGACACCTGTGAGTCCCTGCGGTAAAACATCTTTCACCGCTTATAGTGTGAATTCACCCTATAAGAGAGGACTCTGGAGGAATCCCGACAATAATGTTGGGATCCACTTAGATTCCTGAATTGGCAGCTGGCTGAGCCCCCCTCCCCCTACAGCCCAGCGCTCCAGTGAGCTCTAGAGAGGCAGAGCACAGAGCGATGACTGACAGTCATTGCTCACTGCTCAGAGCGGACCTGAGATCTGAACTATAAGTGGTCATGTGGTCACTGAGTTCTCTTGTTTAGAAGTAGCAGAGAATAGCCAATGCTGCAGTAGGTAGGTGTGTAGGTGGGGTGCAGCGTTGTGCAGAGACATTACCTCACATAGGCAGGTGCAATAAAACTTGTATTGAAGAAATGCAGCAACAGTTCACAACTAACCTGGCGGTAAGGCTACCCTGCCGGAAGAGGGGACTGAATGTGGCCTTGCTGCCTTGTCCCAAATTCGGAGAATGTCCAGAAGAGATGAGGCCCTACGCTTACCCTCCTGGTCAGGAACGTTTCCCGAGCACTGTTACTGTCCCTCACAGGCAAGGGTACCTGTCCCTACTCTGTCTACTCGCCAAAGTACACCAAAACTCTGGAGCCAGGGTCTTCAACAGGCTCTGCCTGACCCAAAAGGGCTGCTTGAGTCACATGAGGTAGGCAGCATCCAATAGGATAGCTTCCCTAGTGACCCAGGAAACCATAGAGAAACCTTGTTCCTCCTGACTTCCCCTCCAACAGTGCCACTGCGGAAGAGCGCCACCTGCCATAGAGAAAAAAGACTGCACCTGCCTACACTTATGCATGGTTTTTTTTTGGGGATTCACACAATTTTCCTTTTAAATGTTCACCTATATTTGCAGTGGTTGCTGAACTCCAACATGATTACTAACGTAATCAAATAATTGGAGGTTGTATATTTTCACTTATGATACAAAAATCACTCAATTGCACAGGAAAATGATGGAAACAGACTGTAAATGACTGGAAAAAGATTGTCAGAAGTTGATACACATTTTGACAAATAGATATAGTAGGTGACATCTTGGTAAACCAGGCCCTGACAGTCATACAAAAAGCTCTGTACAAATTGGGACAATTGACTGTCCACAATTGGGTGGGTCTAACCATGGCTTTGAGGGGGGCCAAGACTGACAACTGTCATAATTTATAATGAACATGCTCTGATGACCAAATTTTCTGTTTATACAATCTGGTGTAGCTCTGCATAGAAACTTCCAGGTTTTATTATTAAGGCCCCCTTTACTCGGGGCGGATTCGTCCAAGCGAAGTCTGCCTGCTCAGTGGGGGATCTCTCTGCTGATCCCTGCTAAGCAGGCAGATTGCAGGTCCTGTCCGCTCCACTATGCAGAGCAGAGAATGGACGGAGCCCGCTCTCCTCTATGCAGCCGTTAAATGGAAATGGACTGCATGTCCTTTTCTATCCGATCCGACCCGCTGGATGGATATGAAACGTATCCCCATACGTCTGTCTTCAGCGGAATTTGTCGGATTGAATGCCAGGCGGGAGTCAGCTGACATATGTCTGCTGACATATGCCTCCCCATAGAGGACAATGGGTGTCCCAATCGGGTTTGCCTGAAAACCAGACAGGCGGACCTGACCCGATCTTAAAGTGATTGTAAAGTCTTGTTTTTTTTTTAAATAACAAACATGTTATACTTAATTACCCGCCCCCTCTCTCTCCTGATTGTCTGACTGACTTTGATTGATAGCAGTGGGAGCCAATCATGCAGCGTTGCAATGAGGAGGGGAGTCCCGGGCAGCTGAGACACTCCTGCAACATCGCTGGATAAAGACGGGTTCAGAAAAGTTTTAGGGGGGCTGCTGAACACAAATAACAAACATATTATACTTACCCGCCCCCTCTCTCTCCTGATTGGCTGACTGACTTTGATAGCAGTGGGAGCCAATAATGCAGCGTTGCAATGAAGAGGGGAGTCCCGGGCAGCTGAGACACTCCTGCAACATCGCTGGATAAAGACGGGTTCAGAAAAGTTTTAGGGGGGCTGCTGAACACAAATAACAAACATATTATACTTACCCGCCCCCTCTCTCTCCTGATTGGCTGACTGACTTTGATTGATAGCAGTGGGAGCCAATCATGCCGCGTTGCAATGAGGAGGGCAGTCCCGGGCAGCTGAGACACTCCTGCAACATCGCTGGATAAAGACAGGCTCAGAAAAGTATTAGGGTGGCTGAGGGGGGCTGCTGCACACATGTTTTTTTTTAACTTAAAGCGAAGTTCCAGCCTTGGAAAGGTTTTTTCAATAAAAATACCCCCGGGACAGTCAGGGCTAGTACATTTCATAATGGATAGCCTCTGAACTGTCTCAGGTCGCACTTACCTTTTAGAAGAAATACTTACCTTGAAAATTTCTTGTCCAGCGCTGGCATCTCAGGTGTGGGCAGCTGAAGCCAGGGCGTCCTATTCGGTGTCTTCTTTGGTGTCCTCTTCGTCCCAGAATGCCCTGCACCGGCCCCGCTCGTCAGTTCCGGTGCAGGCGCGTCAGCCCTGCACAACTTCTGGGCATGCCTAGAAGCTGTTTAGCAGGGAATGCCGCGCCTGCACCAGAACTGACGAGCGAGCGGGACTGGTGCAGGCGCATTGACTCCTGGGAGCGATGACGTTCAGCTCCCAGGAGTCAACGCAAGCAGGAAGTGACGGCGCGGGCCACGGCCGCAGAGGGAGGAAGTAGAAGGAAGGTAAGTATACTTTCTTCAAAAACAAGGTAAGTAAAGAAAAAAAAATCGGGAGGATCCATTTAGCAAGCTGTTTCCGAGGCCGGAACTCCGCTTTGATGCATTGAATGCGTTACAATAAAAAAAAAAAACTTTACAATCCTTTTAATTGAACAAGTTGAAGTTAGAAGCTGATTGGCTACCATGCATAGCTACACCAGATTTTGCACTCTCCAGTTTTAGTAAATCAACCCCATTATGTCCATGGACATAAGTACCATGGACACTCAGTGGTATACCCATACTACTGGGTGTCCATGGTACTTCCAAGACATAAAAAAGTCCAAGAAGACAGTAAGATACACACAGTGGATTGTAAATTCCCAACAATGACCAATATGCATACGTACCACCTAAAGACCCTCTCTTTCACCTTTGAAAGTACCTCTGAGATGCGTCTTCTCGTAGGCTCGGGGGGTACAGAGCTTTCCTGAGTGTTTATAAGATCCATGTGTGATTCTCTTCATCAGCTCCAACAGAAAGGACTGAGGTCCACGTGCCAAGGGCTAGAAAACTATGAGAACTGCTGATGGTGTTACACTTTATAAAGTACGGCTGAATCATTAACTGTGCTTACAAGCTTCGTGTACACTCTGTACCTAGTCCAAGACTACGGCAAGAGATATGGAAATGGGATAAAGCATTTGTATGGAAAGCTCCTTCCCAACAAATAATGTAACCTAATTAACTGAATAGTTTATGTCACAACAGTGGTTACAATCAGAGTAATTCATGAATATGTTTTGTATTCCAAGCAAGGCCAGACAGTGATTAACCAGCCCAATGACAACATCCAATCATAGACAGTCATTTCTTTGGCATGTGAAAGGGATTATTTTCATAACCAACTGTGAGGTGCTATCTAAACTGAAGGTCAAAGTTCATGTCATTGTGCTCCTTCTATGCAAAAGGCAGTTAACAGTAATGGGATTCATTATACAATAGGAAATGTCACTGGGTTCTAACATGCATTGACTGGGGAAATATATACCATGGTTAATATTTAACCACTTCAGCCCCGGAAGGATTTGCCCCCTTCCTGACCAAGCCCTATTTTGCGATTCTGCACTGCGTTACTTTAACGGACAATTACGCGGTCGTGCGACACTGTACCCAAATTAATTGACGTCCTTTTTCCCCACAAATAGAGCTTTCTTTTGGTGGTATTTGATCACCTGTGCAATTTTTATTTTTTACGCTATAAACAAAAAAAGAGCGACAATTGTGAAAAAAAACACATTCTGCTATAGGACATTCCCAAAAAAAAAAAATTTAAAAATCTAATTTTTTTTTTAACATTTTAGGCCAATTTGTTTTCTGCTACATATTTTTGGTAGAAAAAAATCGCAATAAGCGTATTTTGATTGGTTTGCGCAAAAGTTATCGCGTCTACTAACTACGGGAAAGCTTTATCTCATTTTTCTTGTTTTTTTTTTTTTTTTAACTAGTAATGGCGGGGATCTGCGATTTTTAGCGGGACTGCGACATTGAGGCGGACAAATCGGACCCCTAATTGACATTTTTTACACTTTTGGGGGGACCAGTGACATTACTACAGTAATCAGTGCTAAAAATATGCACTGTTACTGTAATAATGACCCTGGCAGGGAAGGGGTTAACACTGTGGGTGATCAAGGGGTTAAATGTGAGCCTAGGGGAGTGATTCTAACTGTGGGGGGCGGGGCTTTTGAAATGATCACAGAGACCTGCAATCCTATATAGAAGGATCACAGGCACTCTGTGATCATTACAGAGAGAACAACGGTCTGCTGTGTTTACAACTCTGTATTTTCTCTCTCTTGTTGGAGAGCGGAGCCCCCTCCCTCCGGGACTCCACTCTCCAACGAAAGACCCCGAGCACATGTGCTCCTGGCTTATATACAGTATCCCAGCATGCACCGAGGTGACCTGCCCTCTGCCAATCATCAGGACTGTATCAAAAGCCTATGCACCCATTTGTCAGGTTTCCTCCCACTGTCCAACATGCCTCCCTATTGGACCAGCGTGAAACACTCTCTAGACCTAATGAATCGCATACTGAGCACACTGAGCAGACCTCACTAACAGATCCTGCTCTCTGGTAGGCAGAGAATTACCTGCAGCTCCTCTGGTAAGTAGACAGAGCTCAAAACTATACTCTTTCACTAGCACCTACCTAGAAGGGTGCTACACCTATAAAAAAAAATTAAATATCTAATTTCTTCATAGATTTAGGGCAAAATTTAATCTGCTTCATGTCTTTTGGTAAAGAAAAAGAAACCCCAATAAGTGTATAATAATTGGTTTGTGCAGTGATCAGGGATAATACTGTACACTGACACTGTAATAATGTCTGGGAAGGGGTTAACATTTGGGGTAATCAAGGAGGGGTTAACTGTTTGCCTAACAAGTGTAATGTGTGCTGTTTTTACTTTACTATCACAGAGTTCTGTGTTTTTGTAAACACAGAACTCTGTGTGTGATTGGCCACAGCCGATCAGCTGACTTCAGCCAAAATCATTGTCTGAAATCAGCTGTCAAAGTCATTCTATAATTGGGTCAGCAGGGGGCGCACACATGCATGCCTCAAACCCAGAAGAAAGGCCCCGACGTACAGGTACATCGCCTGGCATGCAGCTGCCATCTGCCCACAGTGCAACTACTATGGGCAGGTGGGAAGTAGTTAAAGAAGAATTTCAATTAAGGGTATTTTTACATCACCCAGCTTGGACCAATGTACCTATGTGTAGCACCCTCCTAGGTAGGTGCTAGAGAGAGGGAGTATAGTTTTGGATCTTTTATGCTTACCAAAAAGATTGCCAGGTAAATCTATATTGTTCTCTGCCTACCAGAGAGCAGGATCTGCTGGTGAGATCTGCTCATGGTGCTCAGGTGCAGCTCAGTTTGTCTGAAGTGTTTCACACTGGTCCAATAGGGAGGAATATTGGGCAGTGGGAGGAAACCTGACAAATGAGTGCACAGGCGTTTAGTACAGCCCTGGTGATTGGCAGAGGAATGTGCCTCGGTGCGTGCTGAGATACTGTATAAATGCAGGGGCACATGTGCTCTGGGTCTTTCAGCTGGAGAGTGGGGTCACAGAGGGAGGGGGCTGTAGAAGTTGCAACGCGGCCTCAGGTGGTCGACCTGAGGGCCTGAGGGTTAGAGAGGGACTGAACCCGGAGATCCTGCAGAGCTGACTGGAAGGGAGACACAGAAAAGGACCCGATTCTGCATAAAGTGAGTGCTAATCTGTGTCACAGGGCCTATCTTGAGAGGGCCACCCCTTCAGCCAGAAGAGTCAGTGGACGGGTGTCAGTCAAGCGGATGCTAGAGGGTATCCTGAAGATAAAGTAGTTGCATCAAGTCTGCTGCTGGTGAGAGCAAAAAGACAAGTGGCGGTATGGTTAAAGCAGTGTGACTGCTTCCACAAGTAATCTGGTAAGGCCAAGTGAGAGTTGTCCTTATTAACTGCAAATAGTTCAAGTTGGAGTATCCCACTATTCCTTTCTCCCATCCAAGTTCCACAATAAATACCAAAAACCAAAACCCCTGGACTGTTTATTGAGTAACCAGCCATTGGGAGTAAGGATGAATGTGTGAACTGTCCCTAAGTCCCTAAGTGTCTGCAGAGGAGGCCCAAGAAGTCATCACACAGCTACAGGGAAAGTGCTACATATGTACAGTATATACCATACCTGTGAGATCCCTCTAGAACCGGGAAATCACTGTAATAGACACGACTACTCCAATAATGTGCACTAGCTTCCATGTCCTGTGCTAAGCCTCTGCCCTGCTGCACTGCGAACACAGAAAGACACACGTTCAGCAAAGATACCATTCGCAGAATGCTTTGCATTTTCTCAAGGAATGCAAAGCATTCTCTGATTTGATAAGGTGGAGAGCGGGAGATGTCACCACCATGTCATCTCATCTAATAAGGGAATACTTTTCATTCATTTAGAAAATGCAAAGCATTTTTTCTCTATATACAGTGGATATAGAAAATATTCACCCCCCTGTAAGGGCCCATAGTGTGAGGCCCCCTGTATTGCTTTGCTGTAATCCTGCTGTATTTACACCTTATAAGATCCAAGTGAAAGATATAACACCAACATGTCAGAAAAAAATTAAAAAGATTCAAAAACAAAATCACTGAGTTAGAAAAAGGATCACCCACTTCCTAAAAATGACTTGTGTAAGGCTCCTTTCACACAGCAGTCCGTCAAACGGACTCCGCTTTTCTCAGCGGGGGATTGAGCCGCCGATCCCCCACTGAGCAGGAGGATGACAGCTGTGTCTCCGCTCTGTGTGCGGAGACACAGCTGTCAGTTCCCCATGCATCTCTATGGGGGAAATCGGATGGGAACGGACCGTCAGTCCGTTCTCATCTGATCCGATCCGATCCGCTGGACGGATGGAAAATAGGGTTTCCATCCGTCCAGATTTGACGGATCGGATCGGGTGTCAGCGGACATGTCTCCGCTGACATCCGATCCCCCATAGAGATGCTTGGGGGGACCGTTCAGATCCGCAAAAAAACGGTCCGCCTTTGTGAAAGGGGCCTTAATGTAAACTCAATCAGGTGTAGCTAATCTCCTTCTCAATGGCACACAAAACCATTTGACTTTCAATTGCAAATTGCAAGAAAAAAGCGACTCGTCAAAAAAGGCCACATGCAGTCACAAACCTAAAGATTGTGCAGCCATATGGAAAAAGGCGTTATGGTCAGATGAAACTAAAATTTTATTATTTGGCCTCAACACCAATTAATATGTCTGGCAGAAATCCAAAATAGCTCACCATCCAAATGAACCATTCCTACAGTAAAGCATGGAGGTGGTAATATCCTGTCATGGGGGTGTTTCTCTGCAGCAGGGACTGGAACAATTGTCAGGATAGAAGGAAAAATGGATGGGGAAAAATACCATCAAATTCTTGAGGAAAATCTGCTGCTCCTGCCAGAAAGTTGTCAATGGGAAGAAGGTGACAATGACAATAATAAAAAGCACACAGCAAAAAATGACCACACAGTGGTTGAAGGAGAAAAAGGTGAATGTCCTTGCATGGCCTAGACAGAGCCCAGACTTCAACCCCATTGAAAATCTGTGGAATGACTCAGTGGCGTAGCGTGGGGGGTTCAGGGGGGGCCAGCCGCACCGGGCGCAACATCTGGGGGGGGCGCATCCGCAGTGTCACTCTGTCTGTCTGACTCTGACATACACAGTTCACACACTGTCTACGGCTGCCTCCATCTTTAGGCTGGGAGATGTCCAGCGTGGTCGCCCTATGGCTGAAAATGGCGGGGCGGGGCTGGACTGTGCCTCACCTGTCCATTGGTTTAGGGTGGGGTGGGGTGGCGTTGCAAGCCAAGCCCCGCCTATGCCGCCTCTCCTCACTGCTCAGTCAGTTTAGCAGCGAGTGAGTCAGCAGCCTGGCGCTGTCACAGAGTGTTTTTTTTTTTATAATCACCTGATTAGAGCCAGAGGCTCTAATAGGCTTCAAAAAAGGGTGGACCAAGGGCGCAGAGCAGTGCGCCCCGAGCCCACCCATTGTGTGACAATAGCGAATTAAAATTCGCTATTGTCACATGGATCCTCCTCCTGGCCAATCAGGAAGCGGGTCAGAGACCCGCTTCCTGATTGGCCGAAAGGCGAACTCATGACGTTGGCCGAGGAGGAGGCGGGAGGACTCGAGGAGAGGCGGGGAACTGAGGAGAAGCTGCCGCTGCAGGTAAGTCTCTCTGCATTGAAGGGGGCACGCTAGTCACTCCTCATTGAAACGGGGCACGATGATCTCTCTGCATTGAAAGGGGGCACGCTGGTCATTCTGCAATGAAAGGGGGCACACTGGTCATGCTGCATTGAAAGGGGGCACGCTGGTCATGCTGCATTGAAAGGGGGCACGCTGGTCATTCTGCATTGAAAGGGGGCACGCTGGTCATTCTGCATTGAAAGGGGGCACGCTGGTCTCTCTGCATTGAAAGGGGGCACGCTGGTCATTCTGCATTGAAAGGGGGCACACTGGTCATTCTGCATTAAAAGGGGGCACGCTGGTCATTTTGCATTGAAAGGGGGCACGCTGGTCTCTCTGCATTGAAAGGGGGCACGCTGGTAATTTAAACTTGTATTTAGATGCATTTTACTTTAATTACATCAGTATTTTCATAACAAACAATACATGTGCTTAGAGGGTAAGGGTTTCTTTAACTAATCTAGTGGAAGAGACTCGAGTGCTAAAATCCCGCGGGTTAGGGGGCGCAAATTACTTGCCTTGCCCCGGGTGCTGACAACCCACGCTACACCCCTGGAATGACTTGAAGACTGCAGTCCACAAACAGTCACTATCAAATTTACCTAAACGTAACCACTTAATGCAAACTGACATAGACCTACGTTGGCTGACTTTAAGTGGTTGTACCGGGATGATGCCTCTAGCTAAAGGCATCACCCTGGTACTGTTTTTTAGAGCCCGGGGTTGGCTTTCCGGCGGTAACAACCGATTCGGCTCGGGAGCCGCTCGATCCTTTCCCCCCGGCGAGCGGTAGGGGACGTCCCCCCCCCTCCACGGCTCTGCCCGGGTCTCCCGTCCCTCCGGGAGACCCGAGCAACCAGCTGACGCGTCCTCTGGCTGGATGGAGTCCAAATCAAAGCCGGAAGCGGCTTTGATCGGGTCTCCGATGACGTAACCCGGAGGTGGCGTTCATGACGTCACATCCGGATTACTCAGCTGCTAAAGACGGCAGTTTTTAAACGTGAATGTATTCAAAAATGCAGTTTTCAGCGTTTTGAATACATGGAAGTGCAGTGGAGGGGTCTAGGGTCTTTTAGACCTCGATCCCTCCATAAACAGTACCTGTCACTGCCTATTGCTGTCACAAGGGATGTTTACATTGCTTGTGACAGCAATAAAAGTGATCAGACTTTTTTTTTTTTTTAAAAACCTGCGTTAAAATTAACAAAAATAAATAAATAAATAGGAAAAAAAAATTTTAGCCACCCCCGTCGCCGTGAGCTCGCGCACGAAAGAAAATGTAGACGGGAAGTCAGGCGGCAAATTAAATCGCTGTTCAAACCACACATGGGAGGTATCGCCGCGATCGCCAGAGCGTGAGCAATAAAAAAAATAAATAAACTACACCCTAACTCTAAACTGGTAACCGTTAAAAAAAATTTAAAGCATCGCCTATGGAGATTTTTATTGACCGTAGCTTGTCGCCATTCTGCGAGTGTGCGCAAGTGCACACAGTGACAGTGCACACACATGCATCGATTGGGCTAGAAAACATGTATGTTAAATAATTGGTTTTCTTTTGTCAGCACGAATTTCTCCTTTTTGTGAGTTTATACATTGGATGTTCATATATATATATATTATTGTTATTTTAGAATTGGTGACCTATCCTCGAGAAAGGCCTTTTTAGGCCGAAACGCGTAGGACCACTGTGACCATCTTTAGGACCTTTGCTCTGGACCCTGTTTCCATACAAGGGAACAACAGAGCGAAAACAGTCCACCCAAGTCACCTCTCCTTTTTGATATTCACGAGTAACTATATACTCCATACTTTTCTCACCTCACACAATGGGCCCTTACCCATACACAAACAATCTATGTTTATGGGCTATCCCATTATGACTTGTATTTCTTGTTATTATCAATACATTTCTTGATTTTTACTACTATTTGATTCACTCTTGCCCATAAAGTCCCCACCAATTGGGTTTGAGGCACCCACAAGCGCTCAACATTAGAATCTACGGGACGGTGGCAAAACCGACTAAAGGGCTCCACTGAGATCAAAAACCCCCTTCCATATGAAATGCATTGAAAAGCAAGCCTTACACGCTTATATTGGAGCCATCCTTTCAGCACTTTTGACTGGTGGAATGCACGCTGGCCCTGGGAAGCAAGCGACGGTACTAAACTTCGTTCAACCCAGCGTATTAAATGGAACGAAAAACTGACAGCTCCGGTTGGACCTGCTGTACTAACAATCTGATGTTAGTGCAGTAATTCCCCCCTGCTGTTCTTTTAAGTTCTGACAGGGGGGTGGCCCCGGGAGCCAGTTGGCTGCTGGTTCACGCATGCTTGTCCGGACCAGCTGCTTTACACAGGGACTGAATGTAGGCCAGTTTTTTTTTAACCGCCCGTTATCGCTCGACATTCGGCCCCCGTGTACGAGGCTTTAGACTTAGTAAAGGATCACAAGTGAGTAAGGGCAAGCTGCAAAGTGAAATTGTAACCCTAGAGATTGGGTAGTGCTAAGTCTCCTTCTGACATTGGTAGTTGGGTGGCTTACCCATCACCCTTCCGTGTGTCCCGAATGGCTGCTTTCCCTCTCTCCCTACGGAGCGTGACCCGGGGGACCCCAGGGGCAGTGACCTGGGCCCAGCTGCAGGCAAGTCCATCCTCACCACTAGAGGCTCTGGTGAACACCTGCTGGGTCTTAGACTCCGCGCCCTGGGGAATCTTGGGCTCATGTTCCGGTCCATCCGCAGCAGTCAGCTATCGGGTTCACTACCTTGCGCTGCACCCATGCCTCCAACAGGGTGCAGTTGTCACCTGGCCACAGGTGACCTGACAGCCTGGAGGTGTTCCTTGGACTTTGGGCCTCTCTATGTGGTTAGGCTCTGGAAAAGTCTCACAAATATGGTAACGCCATACTCAGGAGAAGTAGTAGAATGTGTTTTGAGGTGCAAGTATGCTTAAGAGTCCTCTATCACTCCTCCTATTTGCCCTGGCTATATAACCCCTGGTGGAGTGCTCTGACTCAAGTGTCCAGGTTCTTATTATTAATGGGCTAGAGGAAAAGGTCTCCCTTTATGCCGACAATATGAATATTTACTTAGCAGACCCACAGTCATCCCTACAGCGACTGTAAACTACTAATCAAGAATTCGGCCACTTCTCAGGATTCTGTGCAAACTGGGAAAAATATATGGAAAAAAAGGGGGGGTCCGCGCTTGTGGACGATAAACAAAGGCTGCAGCCTACCTCAAAATATGGCCGATAGGCTATATCAAGGTATGTGGGTAAGGTGAGGTAAAGTGGCGCTGCCTGATAAAAAATGATAAAAGTAAAAGTGATTAATTGAAGTGCTATAGTGAAAATAAGTAAAACTTCCGTGTAAAAGCAGTCTCACAATTGATATATAAATTAATTAATGTATCTATAAAGTGTTGTGATGCAAGGTGCATAAATGGTATGTGTGCTGATCACAGCAAATATATAAATAAAAACACTCAATATACTGTGCACTAAAATATATACAGTACCTTCACATCTGTGCTCTTAACAAAATAAATAAATAAATAAATAGTGCTCATGCAGTGAGTAATTAGTCCCAACAAGGCACAAAAAACAACAACTCCACATTCTATATTGTTGCTGGGTGAGTCTGTGATTAAAAGGAACGAATATGCAGTTCATCAGGTGACGTCAGCTCTGACGAAACGCGTCATGCGCGATTACGTCATTTCCGCCCCACTGCAACGCAGATCCGGTCGCTGAGCCGCACAGCATCCCGGAAGCGGCCGCCAACGAGGGACTCGCGGCCCCTACTGCTTGGATGCTTGATTCTACTGGATTTTATGTGAGTACCTGACTTTTATTTATTGGAATAAAGCTATTTTTTAACGGTACATCACTATATTAGTATTTCTTCCTTACATATTACCATCGCCCACACCTAAGAGGAGAGCCTATCACCTGGTACTAAAAGGGGGATACCCCCTCCCCCCCTCCCACGGGAGCCTTACAAAGACTACGCTGCAATAAGGCCTGTCACCCCTGTAGGGGTACATACCTCCGGTGAGTGCGGGAGCAATTGGAGGGGTGCACCTGTGGTTTTCACCTATCACTCACATCACCCCCAAAGAAGCACTGGAAGCACTTTATTTATACTTGAAAAGTCACCTTTTTTATTGATTACTGCATATTCGTTCCTTTTAGGTCCGGTTCACACTGATGCGATGCGGGAAGGCTGCGAACTCGCAGCCTGTTCCCGCATCGCACACGCACCCCCGGCAGTTCACACTGCCATATGCGATACGCTGGGGGTGTCAATGTAATCTTAACGACACCCCCAGTTTGATCGCATATCGCAGTGCGATCGTGCAGCTCGCACAGGATCGGATCGCACAAGTGTGAACCGCTGTGCGATCCGATCCTGATGCGGCTAGAAAAAAGGGTCCTGTGCGTGTTTGGTGCGGCTGCGGTGCGAATTTAGCCATACAAACTGTATGGCTAAACTCGCACCGCACAGCCGATCGCATGTAATGTCGGAGCAGTGCGCTCCGACATTACATGCGAACCCCACACACGCACAAGTGTGAACCGGGGCTTAATCACAGACTCACCTAGCAACAATATAGACTGTGGAGTTGTTGTTTTTTGTGCCTTGTTGGGACTAATTACTCACTGCATGAGCACTATTTATTTATTTATTTATTTTGTTAAGAGCACAGATGTGAAGGTACTGTATATATTTTAGTGCACAGTATATTGAGTGTTTTTATTTATATATTTGCTGTGATCAGCACACATACCATTTATGCACCTTGCATCACAACACTTTATAGATACATTAATTAATTTATATATCAATTGTGAGACTGCTTTTACACGGAAGTTTTACTTATTTTCACTATAGCACTTCAATTAATCACTTTTACTTTTATCATTTTTTATCAGGCAGCGCCACTTTACCTCACCTTACCCACATACCTTGATATAGCCTATCGGCCATATTTTGAGGTAGTCTGCAGCCTTTGTTTATCGTCCACAAGCGCGGACCCCCCCTTTTTTTCCATATATTTTTCCCAGTTTGCACAGAATCCTGAGAAGTGGCCGAATTCTTGATTAGTAGTTTACAGTCACTGTAGGGATGACTGTGGGTCTGCTAAGTAAATATTCATATTGTCGGCATAAAGGGAGACCTTTTCCTCTAGCCCATTAATAATAAGACCCTGGACACTTGAGTCAGAGCACTCCACCAGGGGTTATATAGCCAGGGCAAATAGGAGGAGTGATAGAGGACTCTTAAGCATACTTGCACCTCAAAACACATTCTACTACTTCTCCTGAGTATGGTTACCATATTTGTGAGACTTTTCCAGAGCCTAACCACATAGAGTGGCCCAAAGTCCAAGGAACACCTCCAGGCTGTCAGGTCACCTGTGGCCAGGTGACAACTGCACCCTGTTGGAGGCATGGGTGCAGCGCAAGGTAGTGAACCCGATAGCTGACTGCTGCGGATGGACCGGAACATGAGCCCAAGATTCCCCAGGGCGCGGAGTCTAAGACCCAGCAGGTGTTCACCAGAGCCTCTAGTGGTGAGGATGGACTTGGCTGCAGCTGGGCCCAGGTCACGGCCCCTGGGGTCCCCCGGGTCACGCTCTGTAGGGAGAGAGGGAAAGCAGCCATTCGGGACACACGGAAGGGTGATGGGTAAGCCGAGGTCAGGGCTACAGGCAGACGAGGGTAACCAAGGGACAGGCCGAAGGTCAGGGTAACAGGCAAACAGGAATAGTCTGAAATAAGCCAAAGTTGGTACACAGAAAGATAGATCAAGCACACGGCAGACAGGAAGACAACTAACAAGCACTGTTGAACAGCAAAGCAGACCTGCAATACAATGGTTAATATAGACTTCCTGTGATGGCCTGGGGTGGGGGCGAACAGGAAGGAGAGATGATAAAAAGGAGCCAGAAGGGGAATCTGGCCTCTAATGCAGACATGAAGGAGCAGGTAAGCTGCCAAACACTATTGCAAGCCCATAACAGTACCCCCCCTCTTACGAGGCCTCCCCCTACCTCGCCTGGGCCTGGGTTTAGAGGGAAACTTCAGATGAAACTTTTTTAACAGACGAGGTGCATAGACCTCCGATGCAGGGACCCAAGACCTCTCCTCAGGACCAAAGCCTTTCCAATGAACAAGGTACTGAAGAACGCTTCTACAGAGTCGGGAATCCAGAACTTGACTGACCTCGCATTCCTTAGGAATGGGAAAAGGCATGAGGAGACCAGCAGGAGCTTGTGTGGAGGATTTAGACTGAGCACAGACATGACAAGACAAGCCTTGACATAGTCTTTGACCTCCGAGCGGAGATTAGGCCACCAGTATGTCATGGTCTTACCTTCTTGCTGTTCTCCTTCGTTTGACATGTGCTGGCGGCCATCTTGGTTTCTGGGTTTCTTGTAGCCTCCCACCCTGCGGCTCCTCCTTCCCACTGGGAGGAGCTGGATACCTAGCTCATATATATAGGAGGTCTGTGGCTTCAGTTCCCTGCTTGGTCCTCCTGTGTTCACATGCTACTAAGACTGCTGCTACTTCTGGTTCCTGTTCCTGGCTTCGTCTGACTACCCTGCTGGTTCCTGATCCTGGCTTCGTCTGACTACCCTGCTGGTTCCTGTTCCTGGCTTCGTCTGACTACCCTGCTGGTTCCTGATCCCTGGCTTCGCAAGACTCTGCATCGGTTTCGCCATCCGTTTGGACTTTTGCTTTATAGCTTGTTTTTCAATAAAGCTTTCTTATTTTCACTTATCTGTTGTTGTACGTCTGGTTCATGGTTCCGTGACATTAGGACCAAGCCATGAATTCTGACGGTACAGGGCCATCCTCGCTACCCACGCTGGTTGCCAGACTTGATCAGCAGGATCACCTGTTGGGTCGGTTCGCCGTGGTGTTGCAAACCCTGCTTGAACGCACGGTACCCCAGGCCACGAATTCTGACGGTGCAGGGCCATCCTCACTACCCACGCTGGTTGCCAGACTTGATCAGCAGGATCACCTGTTGGGTCAGTTCGCCGTGGCGTTGCAAACCCTGCTTGAACGCACGGTTCATTTCGCTCCCGTTGCCGATGGGTCGGTTGTCGCTCCTGGGTCCGCTCCTACTGCCGCTCCGGTTGTTGCGCCAGAGTCTACCCCGACACCTGTTGTTGCGCCTGCGGTGTTTCGGGGTATGTCCGGTTCTGCCCCCCTTCCACAGCGCTTTGGGGGAGAGCCAACTCAGTGCCGAGGTTTCCTTAACCAGGTGGGCATTTATTTCGAGTTGCTGCCACATGCCTTTCCTACTGAGAGATCAAAGGTGGGCTTCTTAATCTCGCTGCTCTCGGACAAGGCCTTGGCCTGGGCCAGCCCTTTATGGGAGAACAACAATCCGGTGGTTGCCGAGTTTTCCGGTTTTGTTGCTTCTCTTCGGAAGGTATTCGATGTGCCGGCTCGTGCTGCCTCTGCTGCGAAGCTCCTTATGTCCATCAGACAGGGTTCACGATCCGTAGCTGAATACGCCATTGAGTTTCGTACCCTGGCAGCAGAGGTGGGCTGGAATAATGAGGCTCTGGTCGCTGCTTTCTCTCATGGTCTCTCGGATGCCTTGAAGGATGAGGTTGCAGCTAAGGACCTACCAGTGGAGCTCGAGTCTCTTATTTCTTTCCTGATTTTGATTGACACCAGACTCAGAGAGAGACCTTCCTTTAAGGAGAGTCTGCGGAGGCCTCCTAACAGATTGGCGCCTACCTTTGTTGTCCCACCCGTGCCTCCCTCTCCTCCCACGCCTCCTGGGGATGACTTGTCTGGGGGTGAACCCATGCAGCTGGGGTTTGCTCGCCTGTCCGAGGGGGAGAGGGTACTCCGGAGACGCGAGGGCCGATGCATGTACTGTGGTCTCGGTGGGCATTTTCGGTTGGCATGTCCGAACCGTCCAGGGAAACGCTTGCACCTGAGATCCTGTCGGGGGCAGATCTTGGGTGAAGTCTCCTCGTCCCCGGTTTCCCGTGTTGACAAACCACTGATCACTGTTGTCCTTTCCTGGGTCGGGGGCTCGGTGACGACCCAGGCGTTGGTGGACTCTGGTGCTGGTGGTTTGTTCATTGATAGTGTGTTCGCAGCCGCCAATTCCATTCCTCTGCAGGCTCGAGGTTCTCCTCTGGCTCTTGAGGCGATAGACAGCAGACCCCTTCTGCCGCCACACGTGACTCATGAGACCCTTCCAGTGGGGTTAGCCATTGATGCCGTTCACAGAGAGTCGGTCTGCTTCCAGGTTATTTCGTCTCCACACTACTCGGTGGTCTTGGGGTACCCCTGGCTCCAGAAGCATAATCCGATTTTCGATTGGAGATCGGCCGAGATCCTCTCGTGGTCACCGCAGTGTGGGGCTAGTTGCATCCATGGGCCTGTCAAGTTGCTGTGTACTTCCTCGGACTCTCTGTTGCCCCCTGAATACGAGGAGTACCGGGATGTATTCGATAAGGTGCGCGCGGTTGCCCTACCTCCGCACCGCCCATACGATTGTGCCATCGAGTTACAATCTGGTGCCGTTCCTCCTCGTGGCAAAGTCTATCCACTGTCGGTAGCGGAGAATGAGGCCATGGAGGAGTACGTGAGGGAGGCGCTTTCACGTGGACACATTCGCAAATCCTCGTCCCCGGCAGGGGCTGGATTTTTCTTTGTGAAAAAGAAGGGCGGTGAGTTGAGGCCTTGCATCGATTACAGGGGTCTCAATCGCATCACGATCAAGAACGCTTACCCGATACCCTTGATTTCCGAGCTGTTCGATCGCCTTAAAGGGGCCACGGTCTTTACCAAACTCGACCTGAGGGCGGCATATAACCTCGTAAGGATCAAGGCGGGCGATGAGTGGAAGACCGCGTTTAACACCAGGACCGGTCATTATGAATCCTTGGTTATGCCCTTTGGGCTGTGCAATGCGCCCGTAGTCTTTCAGGAATTCATCAACGATGTTTTCCGTGACCTGTTGCAGCAGTGTGTGGTGGTCTACCTGGATGACATCTTGGTATATTCTGAGTCCATGGAGACCCACATTCTGGATGTCAAACGAGTGTTGCAACGGTTACGAGAGAACAAGCTGTTCGGTAAGCTTGAGAAATGCGAATTTCACCGATCCCAGGTAACCTTCTTAGGTTACATCATTTCCGCTGAGGGGTTCTCCATGGATCCTGAGAAGGTTTCGGCTGTCTTACAGTGGCCCCAGCCCAGTGGTCTTCGCTCCCTGCAGCGCTTTTTGGGCTTCGCCAATTATTATCGGAAGTTCATCAGGGACTTTTCCATGCTAGCCAAGCCTCTCACGGATCTGACCAGGAAGGGCAGTAATTCCCAGGTCTGGCCGCCCGAGGCCATCCGAGCTTTTGAGGCTCTAAAGTCCGCCTTTGTGTCGGCTCCGATTCTGTCGCATCCCAACCCTGGGTTGCCCTTTGTCCTCGAGGTGGACGCGTCTGAGACGGGAGTAGGCGCCCTTCTGTCTCAGCGTAGAACACCAGAGGGTCCTCTGCTTCCTTGTGGGTTTTACTCCCGGAAACTGTCTTCCGCGGAGTGCAACTACCAGATTGGTGACAGGGAGTTATTGGCCATCGTGCAGGCTCTTAAAGAATGGAGGCACTTGCTCGAGGGTTCGGTGGTTCCGGTCCTCATCCTGACGGACCACAAGAATCTGACCTACCTCTCTGAGGCCAAGAGATTGACACCACGTCAGGCCAGATGGGCTCTGTTCTTGTCACGTTTTAATTATGTGGTCTCCTACCTACCCGGTTCCAAGAACATCAGGGCTGATGCCTTATCACGGCAGTACTCCGACCTGTCCAGGGAGGAGTCGATTCCGACTTCGGTCATACCTCCGAATCAGATCCTGGCTGCCATTCGCACCAGCCTGACCTCTCCCCTGGGTGAGCAGATTTTGGCGGCTCAATCTGGTGCTCCCTCTGGGAGACCCAACGGCAGATGTTTTGTGCCTGAGGAGTTGCGCACTCGGTTGTTGCGAACCTACCATAACTCCAAGACCGCGGGGCATCCTGGAAAGAATCAGCTGTCCTGGGCTGTTTCACGTCTGTTCTGGTGGCCTTCCCTACGTTCCGACATCGCCGCATATGTAGCGGCATGCTCCGTTTGTGCCCAGAGTAAGTCCCCTCGGCACCTTCCGTTGGGCCTTCTGCAACCCTTAGCCACCGGGGAGCGCCCATGGTCACACCTGGGGATGGATTTCATTGTGGACCTCCCTGCATCCCGAGGCCATACGGTCATTCTCATGATTGTGGATCGGTTTTCCAAAATGTGTCACTGTGTTCCTCTCAAGAAGTTACCCTCTGCACAGGAGTTGGCCACGATTTTTGCCAGGGAGGTCTTCCGGTTGCACGGTTTGCCCAAGGAGATTGTGTCGGATCGGGGGAGTCAGTTTGTGTCCAGGTTCTGGCGCGCCTTTTGCTCCCAGTTGGGGATTCATCTCTCCTTCTCCTCGGCCTACCACCCTCAGTCCAATGGGGCCGCAGAACGTTCCAATCAGGCCTTGGAGCAATTCCTTCGTTGCTATGTCTCCGATCACCAAGACAATTGGGTTGACCTCCTGCCTTGGGCTGAGTTTGCCAGGAACACGGCGGTGAACTCTTCCTCTGGGACGTCTCCCTTCATGGCCAACTATGGGTTCCAACCTGCCGTGTTACCGGAGGTATTCTCTCCCCAGGATATTCCGGCTGTGGAGGATCACCTTTCCGTCCTACGTGCTTCTTGGGTACAGATCCAGAAGTCCCTTGAGGTCTCTGCGCAGCGCCAGAGACTCCAGGCTGATCGCAGACGAGCGCCTGCTCCTTCCTACCAGGCCGGAGACCGTGTATGGTTGTCCACCCGCAACCTCAACCTTCGAGTGCCCACTCCCAAGCTGGCGCCTCGCTTTGTTGGTCCCTTCCGAGTGCTTCGCAGGGTAAACCCGGTAGCCTATGCCCTTGCGCTTCCTCCTGGCATGCGGATCTCCAACGTGTTTCATGTCTCCCTGTTGAAGCCTCTGGTGTGTAATCGTTTCACTTCCTCGGTTCCTCGGCCTCGTCCGGTCCGAGTGGGCAATCGTGAGGAGTATGAGGTGAGCAATATCCTGGACTCACGCCTGGTTCGCGGTCGGGTGCAGTTTTTGGTTCATTGGCGTGGTTATGGTCCAGAGGAGCGTTCCTGGGTTCCCTCCGCAGATGTTCATGCTCCTGCCTTGCTCCGAGCCTTCCACGCACGCTTCCCTCAGAAACCGTTCTTTACTCCGCGGAGGAGGGGCCCTTGAGGGGGAGGTACTGTCATGGTCTTACCTTCTTGCTGTTCTCCTTCGTTTGACATGTGCTGGCGGCCATCTTGGTTTCTGGGTTTCTTGTAGCCTCCCACCCTGCGGCTCCTCCTTCCCACTGGGAGGAGCTGGATACCTAGCTCATATATATAGGAGGTCTGTGGCTTCAGTTCCCTGCTTGGTCCTCCTGTGTTCACATGCTACTAAGACTGCTGCTACTTCTGGTTCCTGTTCCTGGCTTCGTCTGACTACCCTGCTGGTTCCTGATCCTGGCTTCGTCTGACTACCCTGCTGGTTCCTGTTCCTGGCTTCGTCTGACTACCCTGCTGGTTCCTGATCCCTGGCTTCGCAAGACTCTGCATCGGTTTCGCCATCCATTTGGACTTTTGCTTTATAGCTTGTTTTTCAATAAAGCTTTCTTATTTTCACTTATCTGTTGTTGTACGTCTGGTTCATGGTTCCGTGACACAGTAGTGACGGCTGATGAGCAAGAAGGACCGGAGAAAACCTGCGTGGCCTGCCACCTTGGAATCGTGCCCCCAACGGAGAATCTTAGCTCTTAGCTCAGTGGGGACAAAGGTCTTACCAGGAGGAATTTTTGAGTCCAGGGTGGTAGAATGGGCAACAATGCAAGAAGTTGGGACGATCGGCTCAGGTTCAGGAGTGGACTCCTTGTCCAAAGTGTCAAAGGACCTGTGGGGAAGAATCACCTCAGCTGATTTCTTACAAAACACATCCCGGTAATCACTGTATGCAGTGGGAAGGTCAGAATATACCAATGTGGTAGCAACTGGAAGTCTCTCCTTTGGGGTCATCTTGGAAAGGAATGACAAGAGACATGAGGGGCCCCAAGCCAGGATCTGCCCAGAGACCCAGTCCACATGGGGAGAGTGGAGCTTTAGCCAAGGAAGGCCCAATACAATGGGGGTAGAGGCTTTGGGTAGGATGAGAAAGGATATCCACTCCTAGTGGAGAATCCCTACCGACATCCTAATAGGTAGTGTCTGGAAGCGAATAGGGCCCCCTGGAAGAACAGTGCCATCAATTAACGAGACTACCAACGGCGTTGAAAGGGGTGAAAGGGTGAGCTTCATAGAAGAAGCAGTTCTCTAGTCCATAAAGTTGCTGGCAGCCCCGGAATCCAGATATGCAAGGGTCGATTGGGGAGAAGTGCTTACATGAAGGGACACCGGAAGAAGACGGGAAGGCGATGTTTCTGGGTCCAATATTCCACCTTCTAAATGTATTACCCAAGCATTTTCCGGGCAAAGTGAGCAGGAGTCACGAAAGTGGCCCTTGCCTCCACAATAGAGGCATAAGCCCAAAGTTCTGCACCTAGCATGTTCTTCGGGGGTTAGTCTGGTCCGGCCCAGCTGCATAGGTTCCTCAACAGGCAGAGGATGCTCCGCGGAACGAAGTTAGGGAAGCTCAGACTGGCTAGGACCTAGGGAGTGTTGGCATCTTTTTTCTATGGGCTGCATAGGTTTCCCAACAGGCAGAGGATACTCCACGGGACGAAGTGAGGGGAGCTCAGACTGGCTAGGACCTAGGGAGTGTTGGTGTCTTTTTTCTATGGACCTCTCCTGAAAACGAATATCGATCTGGTTGCATAAGGAGATGACATCGTCCAGACCGACGGGAATGGTTCTTCCCGCTAATTCGTCCTTCACTCAGTCAGAGAGACCCTGCAAAAAGGTATCGACCAGGGCCTCATTGTTCCAGCTCAATTCAGCTGAGAGGATACGGAACTGGAGAGCATATTGTCCCACTGAACAGGATTCTTGGCGGAGACATAAAAGAGCACTTGCCGCTGAAGAAACCCGAGCCGGCTCCTCGAAGATGTTACGAAAGAGGTTCAAGAAGTCGGACAGGTTGGAAACTACCGGATCATTCTTCTCCCATAGGGGGGCAGCCATGGCTAGAGCTTCACCAGAAAGGAGGGAAATAATATAGGCTACCTTTGCCCGATCTGACCGGAAGTTTTGCGGCTGAAGCTCAAAATGGATGGTGCATTGGCTAAGAAACCCCCTTGGAGGCCTTGGAGTCTCCAGAAAAACGGATTGGAGGAGGTAGTTGCAGCGAATGCGAATCTGCGACAGGCGCGACAGGCCCAACCACTGGTAACTCTTGGGGTTGTGGATTCGGGGTTCCCAACGAGGTCTGAAGCTGTTCAAAGCGGGAAGCCAGAACCTGTAGGAATCGCATCACCTGAGTCTGATTAGCTTCTTGCGTCTCGAGTCTGCGAACTAAGCCCTGTAATGGATCATCTGGAGGGTGCGGCACGTCGGCCGGGTTCATGGCTGTTCAAACTGTCAGGTCACCTGTGGCCAGGTGACAACTGCACCCTGTTGGAGGCAGGGGTGCAGCGCAAGGTAGTGAACCCGATAGCTGACTGGACCGGAACGTGAGCCCAAGATTCCCCAGGGCGCAGAGTCTAAGACCCAGCAGGTGTTCACCAGAGCCTCTAGTGCTGAGGATGGACTTGGCTGCAGCTGGGCCCAGGTCGCGGCTCCTGGGGTCCCCCGGATCACGCTCCGTAGGGAGAGAGGGAAAGTCGCCACTTAGGACACACGGAAGGGTGATGGGTAAGCCGAGTTCGGGGCAACAGGCAGACGAGGGTAACCAAGGGACAGGCCGAAGGTCAGGGTAACAGGCAAACAGGAATAGTCTGAGACAAGCCAAAGCTGGTACACAGAAAGATAGATCAAGCACACGGCAGACAGGAAACAAGAAACATACACTGTTGAACAGCAAAGCAGACCTGCAGTGCACTGGTTAATATAGACTTCCTGTGATGGCCTGGGGTGGGGCCGAACAGGAAGGAGAGATGATAAAAAGGAGCCAGAAGGGGAATCTGGCCTCTAATGCAGACATGAAGGAGCAGGTAAGCTGCCAAACACTATTGCAAGCCCATGACACAGGCTTTCTAAGAACATAAATTACACATCTAATTTTTTGACTACCTATGACTTTTTTTGTAGGCCCAGGAGCATCGGGAAAGCAGAAACACCCACAAAATGACCACATTTGGAAAGGGAAAAATCACAAGGTATTTTCTAAAAAGAATGGGGAGTCTTTTGAAGACTTCATTTTTGACACAAGTTTTTGGAAATTGCAAAATGAAAATGAAAATGTATCCTTTGTACACAAATTCATCAAGTAATGAGATATATCTAATGCTCCGCATAGTCATACTTAGAACACATTCTGTGACTCCTCTCTAGTATGGTAATACTACATGTGTGAGACTTTTTCACAGTCTAAAAATTGTATTAACCCATCAGGTGCTAAAGGAGTCTAAAAATTCTGGATGAACCCTCTGTACACTGCTATACAACCTTTCTGACAAAATTTCCACAATAATAGGGACTTTTTGTTCATATGCATTGCAATATATGATTAAGCTGGCCAACTGCGTCAAAGTAATCCCTCTCTTGCCAGTCCCTACTCTGCTCTGCAAAATGCAAACACCCTAGTGGATATCATGCCAATATGGGGCAAATAAACACAAGTTGTAGTAGAGCTGTAGGTTCAGATCTGGTCACTGACCTCCACTGCAATAGAAATAAGATATATCTGTGATCAAATCCCAATAGCTTATACATATACAGTATCTCACAAAAGTGAGTACACCCCTCACATTTTTGTAAATATTTTATTCAATCTTTTCATGTGACAACACTGAAGAAATGACGCGTTGCTACAATGTAAAGTAGTGAGTGTACAGCTTGTATAACAGTGTAAATTTGCTGTCCTCTTAAAATAACTCAACACACAGCCATTAATGTCTAAACGACTGGCAACAAAAGTGAGTACACCCCTTATTGGAAATGTCTAAATTGGACCCAAAGTGTCAATATTTTGTTTGGCCACCATTATTTTTCAGCACTGCCTTAACCATCTTGAGCATGGAGCTCACCAGAGCTCCACAGATTGCCACAACATCACGGAGCTGGTAGATGTTAGACACCTTGCGCTCCTCTACCTTCCATTTGAAGATGCCCCACAGATGCTCAATAGGGTTTAGATCTGCGGAAATGCTTGGCAAGTCCATCACCTTTACCCTCAGCATTTTTAGCAAGGCAGCGGTCGTCTTGGAGGTGTGTTTGGGGTCGTTATCATGTTGGAATACTGCCCTGTGGCCCAGCCTCCAAAGGGAGGAGATCATGTTGGCATTCATCGTTCCCTCCATGAACTGTGGCTCGCCAGTGCCGGCAGAACTTATGCAGCCCCCGACCATGACACTCCCACCACCATGCTTGACTGTAGGCAAGACACACTTGTCTTTGTACTCCTCACCTGGTTGCCGCCACACACGCTTGAGACCATCTGAACCAAATAAATTTATCTTGGTCTTATCAGACCACAGGACATGGTTCCAGTAATCCAAGTCCTTAGTCTGCTTGTCTTTAGCAAACTGTTTGCGGGCTTTCTTGTGCATCATCTTTAGAAGAGGCTTCCTTCTGGGATGCAAGCCATGCAGACCAATTTGATGCACTGTGCGGCGTATGGTCTGAGAACTGACATACTGACCCCCCACCCCTTCAACCTCTGCAGCAATGCTGGCAGCACTCATTAGTCTATTTCCCAAAGACAACCTATGGATATGACGCTGAGCACATGCACTCAACTTCTTTGGTCGACCATGGCGAGGCCTGTTCTGAGTAGAACCTGTCCTGTTAAATCAATGTATGGTCTTGGCCACCATGCTGCAGCTCAATTTCTGGGTCTTGGAAATCTTCTTATAGCCTAGGCCATCTTTATGTAGAGCAACAATTCTTTTTTTCAGATCCTCAGAGAGTTCTTTGCCACAAGGTGCCATGTTGAACCTCCAGTGACCACTATGAGCAAGTGAGAGCGATAACACCAGATTTAACACAACTGTTCACCATTCACACCTGAGACCTTGTAACACTAACAAGTCACATGACACCGGGGGGAATCGCTAATTGGGCCCAATTTGGACATTTTCACTTAGGGGAGTACTCACTTTTGCTGCCAGCGGTTTAGACATTAATGGCTGTGTGTTGAGTTATCTTGAGGGGACGGCAAATTTACACTGTTATACAAGCTGTACACTCACTACTTTACATTGTAACAAAGTGTCATTTCTTCAGTGTTATCACATGAAAGATTGAATAAAATATTTTCAAAAATGTGAGGAATGTACTCATTTTTGTGAGATACTGTATATATTAATATATTTTAAATTAAATGACTGCTGTTTTTTATTATAAGAAAATACTTCTACTTTTGTATATATTATATTAAAAGACTGCTGCCTGCTTTTGTATATATTATATTACTGCTGATATTGGTAATATATTATTGGGGCTCACACTGGTCCCCATGTGTACTTGGAGGCTGAGAGTGACATTGCTAGCAATTTCACTTCTGTCATTTTAGCTGTAGGAGCCAATAGAAATGCGGATAGCGTTTCTATCATTTAAAAGACACACTTCTGGAATCTTATCCTGCTGGAAGGAGCCATCAGAAGATGGGTACAGTTTAGTTATAAAGGGATGGACATGATCAACAACAATACGCAGGCAGGCCATGGCGTTTAAACGATGCTCAATTGGTACTAAGGAGCCCAAAGTGTGCCAAGAAAATATCCCCCACACCATTGCACCACCACCACCAGCCTGAACCATTGATACAAGGCAGGATGGATCCATGCTTTCATGTTGTTTACGCAAAATTCTGACCCCACTATCTGAATGCCGCAGCTGAAATTGAGACTCATCAGACCAGGCAATGTTTTCCAATCTTCTATTGTCCAATTTTGGTGAGCCTGTGTGAATTGTGGCCTCAGTTTTAATGTTCTTAGCTGATAGGAGTGGCACCAAGTGTGGTGTTCTGCTGCTGTAGCCCATCTGCTTCAAGGTACCAAGTGTTGTGCATTCAGAGATTGTATTCTGCATAACTTGGTTGTAACGAGTGGTTATTTTAGTTACTGTTGCCTTTCTATCATCTCAAACCAGTCTTATTCATTCTCCACTGACCTCTGACATCAACAAGGCATTTTCGTCCACACAACTGCTGCTCATGGGATATTTTCTCTTTTTGGGACCCTTCCCTGTAAACCCGAGAGATATTTGTGCATAAAAATCCCAGTAAATCAGCAGTTTTTTAAATACTCAGACCAGCCTGTCTGAGACCAACAACCATGCCACCTTCAATGTCACTTAAATCCCTGTTATTTCCCATGCTGATGCTCAGTTTGAACTTCAACAAGTCATCTTTACCACGTCTAGATGCCTAAATGCATTGAGTTGCTGCCATGTGATTGGCTGATTAGCAATCTGTGTCTTACCAAGCAGATAAACAGTTGTACCTAACAAAGTGGCAGATGAGTTTATAGCACCACCGGATCTCCAGGCTGGTGCTGTCAGTGTGTGTGTACCCGGTGCTGACATGTAGCTGGGGGTGTACAGCCTTGGCCAAAAGTTTTAAGAATGACACATTAATTGACACATTCATTTTCACAAAGGCCTCTTTCACACGAACGATCCGGTCAGATCCGCCTGTCAGGTTTTTAGGTGGATCTAATCAGATCCTACATGCATCCCTATGGGGCAGCGGATGTCAGCGGAGACATGTGTGCTGACACCCGCTGCCATCCGCATCCGATCCTGTCTGTGAAATTTGGACGGGTGGAAACCCTATTTTCCATCCGTCCAGGGGATCGGATGGGATCGGATGAGAGCGGACAGACGGTCCGCTCTCATCCGATTCCCCATAGAGAGCAGCGGGGCTCTGACATCTCCCTCTCTGCACACAGAGCAGAGACAGAGCTGTCATCCGCCTGCTCAGCGGGAATCGGCGGATCGATCCCTGCTGAGCAGAGAACGGTCCGCACCGGACAGCGGACCGTGTGTAAGGAGCCAAAGTCTGCTGCTTCAGTGTTTTTAGATCTTTTTGTCAGATGTTCCCATGGTATACTGAAGTATAATTACAAGCATTTCATAAGTGTCAAAGGCTTTTATTGATAATTACAATAATGGGATTGTAAAGTCTCAAGGTCTTTTTTACCTTAAAATAAATTGTAAAGTCTCGTGTTTTTTTTTTTTTTTTAAACCAAACATGTTATACTCACCTCTTCTGTGCAGTTGGTTTTGCACAGTGAAGCCCAGATTCTCCTTTTCTCAGGTCCCACTTAGCTGCTCCTGGCCCCTCCCTCCTGTCGAGTGCTCCCACAGCAGGCAGCTTGCTATGGGAGAACCTGAGCCGAGCTGCAGCTCTGTGTGTCCAATCAGACACGTAGCTACTGTTCAGCCCCACCCCCTCTCTCTCCTGATTGGCTAACTGACATTGATTGACAACAGCGGGAGCCAATGGTGCCATGGCTGTGTCTCAGTCAATCAGAAGGGAGAGTCCCAGACAGCCGAGGGACTCGTGGACATTGCTGGAGCAAAATGAGGCTCAGGTAAGTATTAGGGGGTGTTAGGGCGGCTGCTACACACAGAAGGCTTTTTATCTTAATGCATAGAATGCATTAAGATAAAATAAACCTTCTGCCTTTACAACTCAAATGCCTTTCTATGCATTAAGGTGAAAAACCTTCTGTGCTGCAGCTGCTCCCAGAGCCCCTCTTTTTCTTACCTGAGCCCATCTGTTCCAGCGATGTGCTGCCTCGGGTCCTTATGGTATAGACTGATGTCAGCAGGAGCCATTGGCTCCCGCTACTCTCAATCAAATCCAGCGACACAGGGGTGGGGCTGAGTCCTGCTGTCTGCGTCAATGGACGCAGCAGCAAGACTTGTGAGTGCGCTAGCATGGGTGCCCCCATGGAAAGTGGCTCTCTGTGGGGGCACCTGATGAAGGGGAGGAGCCAGGAGCGCCGGCGGGGCACCAAAAAATAGGAGGTTCTGGGCTGCTCTTTGCAAGACCATTGTACAGAAGAGGTTAGTGTAACATGTTTGTTATTTTTATTAAAAAAGTTTGAACCTTTACAATCACTTTAAGTTTATAGAAAAAGAGTTAAAGCAGAGTTCCGGCCATGAAAAAAAATTTTCAATAAAAATACCCCCGGGACAGTCAGGGCTAGTACATTCCACAATGGCTAGCCTCTGTAGTGTCCCGGGTCGCACTTACCTGCAAGAAGAAATACTCACCTTTAAAATTTCTTCTCCAGCGTTGCCATCTCGGATGTGGGCAGCTGAGGCCAGCGCGATCCTCTTCCGACCTCTTCGGTCCCACGATGCACTGCCCCTGCCCCGCTCGCCACTTCCGGTGCAGGCGCACCGGAAGTGACGAGCGGGGCCGGTGCCGTCGCATTGATTCCTGAGAGCGATGACGTTCAGCTAACAGGAATCATTGCAAACCGGAAGTGACGGCGCGGGCCGTGGCCGCCGAGGGAGGAAGTGGAAGAAAGGTGAGTATATTTTTCTACGATAACACGGTAAGTAAAGAAAAAAAAATCGTAACTATCCATTTCCTTTTCAGGTTACTAAAAGCAAGCGGATGGCCACAAATTCGATTATGTTGATTTTGTGGCCGGAACTCCGCTTTAATATTTGCAGTTTTGACCCTTCTTTTTCAAGACATTTGCAATCCACCCTGGCATGCAGTCAATCAACTTCTGGGCCACATCCTGACTGAAACTGATGGCAGACCATTCTTGCATAATCAGTGCTTGGAGTTTGTTAGAATTTGTGGGGTTTTTTTTTGTTCGCCCGCTTCTTGAGGATTGACCACGAGTTCTCAATGGGATTAAGGACTAGGTAGTTTCCTGGTGTTGTGTCAGAATTCTGCTACCGTTAGAGACTTACTGCGCATGCACCATGCATTCCAACATGGCCGCTATGCGTTCCAATAGATTTCCTGATGTGACAGAACACGAAGCAGATGCGGACATCTTCCTACACCCATGCACGTCCTGAATTTTACATGTATTTTAGCAGTAAACTCACCTTATATACCGAATCACAGTATTACATTTGTATTATTATTGCATTCTAGTAAGTATAGCAAGAAACCTGCAGGTAGAAAGTGGCGACGGCCATCTTGGTACACCCAGCACTGCTCAGCAACAAACTGATTATATAGTGAAATAGATTATTTCACTCGGTCGCGGTGAAATTGTCTATTTCAGTATATAAGGTGAGTTTACTGCTAAAATAAATGTAAAAGTGAAGACTTGCGTGGGTGTAAGAAGATGTCCGCCTCTGCTTCGTGTTCTGTCACATCAGGAAACCTATTGGAACGCATAGCGGCCATGTTGGAATGCATGGCACATTTCCAGTAAGTTGTTCTACTCCGTACGTCACTTCTGATAGCAGAATCTGATAGGTAACGCTATTCTGACAGAACAATGGCCATGGACCTAAGATGACAATGTTTTGACATTTTACAGCATGACGGGTCCTCTTTATGGAGGGGGGGGGGGGGGGGCATGTAAAAACCGGCCACTTTTCCCATGTCTATAAATGTTTGTGACAGGAGAAGAGTGCCCTTTAAAAACATGGCTTAACTCTGTCGGCTGACTCTGCTGGGAGTTGCGCATGCGCAGCACCGGGGCCAGCCGAGGCCGACTGGAGCTCCGACTGAGTTGCTGCTGCTTTGCCTGTTCGGTCGTGGCATTGCGCCTGCGTGTGACCCGGCGACGTGACTTGACGTCATCATGACCCAAGCTATGCACATCGTGCATTGACTAAAAGTCATGCCCCGTTCCTCGATGTCCTCTCCTGATCAGCCGCATATGACAGGAGCCGCCCGGGAGTGTGCGGTCACTGGAGTCAGTCAGGTCGGTGGACAGACATACAGACTCAGTCATCTCATGCCGGGAGGGTGAGCGCTCATTCTGGGAATGGCTGAGGCTCTCTATGACTTCCTATAATGCAGTCTATATGTTCAGCTCAGTATTGGGGGGTAGGAAGAGACAGCTCAGTATTGGGGGGGGATAGGAAGAGACAGCTCAGTATGGGGGAGGGGGGATAGGAAGAGACAGCTCAGTATGGGGGAGGGGGGATAGGAAGAGACAGCTGAGTATTGGGGGGTGGGGATAGGAAGAGACAACTCAGTATTGGGGGGGGGGGGATAGGAAGAGACAGCTCAGTATTGGGGGGGGGAGTAGGAAGAGACAGCTCAGTATTGGGGGGGGGGGGTAGGAAGAGACAGCTCAGTATTGGGGGGGGGTAGGAAGAGACAGCTCAGTATTGGGGGGTAGGAAGAGACAGCTCAGTATTGGGGGATAGGAAGAGACAGCTCAGTATGGGGGAGGGGGGATAGGAAGAGACAGCTCAGTATGGGGGAGGGGGGATAGGAAGAGACAGCTGAGTATTGGGGGGTGGGGATAGGAAGAGACAACTCAGTATTGGGGGGGGGGATAGGAAGAGACAGCTCAGTATTGGGGGGGGGAGTAGGAAGAGACAGCTCAGTATTGGGGGGGGGGGTAGGAAGAGACAGCTCAGTATTGGGGGGGGGTAGGAAGAGACAGCTCAGTATTGGGGGGTAGGAAGAGACAGCTCAGTATTGGGGGGTAGGAAGAGACAGCTCAGTATTGGGGGGTAGGAAGAGACAGCTCAGTATTGGGGGGTAGGAAGAGACAGCTCAGTATTGGGGGGGATAGGAAGAGACATCTCAGTATGGGGGAGGGGGGATAGGAAGAGACAGCTCAGTATGGGCGAGGGGGGATAGGAAGAGACAGCTGAGTATTGGGGGGGGATAGGAAGAGACAGCTGAGTATTGGGGGGGGGATAGGAAGAGACAGCTCAGTATTGGGGGGGGGGGGAGTAGGAAGAGACAGCTCAGTATTGGGGGGGGGGGGTAGGAAGAGACAGCTCAGTATTGGGGGGGGGGTAGGAAGAGACAGCTCAGTATTGGGGGGGGGGGGTAGGAAGAGACAGCTCAGTATTGGGGGGGGGGGGGGTAGGAAGAGACAGCTCAGTATTGGGGGGGGGGGTAGGAAGAGACAGCTCAGTATTGGGGGGGGGGGGGTAGGAAGAGACAGCTCAGTATTGGGGGGTAGGAAGAGACAGCTCAGTATTGGGGGGGAGGAAGAGACAGCTCAGTATTGGGGGGGTAGAAAGAGACAGCTCAGTATTGGGGGGGTCGAAAGAGACAGCTCAGTATTGGGGGGGGGAGTAGGAAGAGACAGCTCAGTATTGGGGGGGGAGTAGGAAGAGACAGCTCAGTATTGGGGGGGGGGGGAGTAGGAAGAGACAGCTCAGTATTGGGGGGGGGAGTAGGAAGAGACAGCTCAGTATTGGGGGGGGGTAGGAAGAGACAGCTCAGTATTGGGGGGGGGGGTAGGAAGAGACAGCTCAGTATTGGGGGGGGGGTAGGAAGAGACAGCTCAGTATTGGGGGGGGGGGTAGGAAGAGACAGCTCAGTATTGGGGGGGGGGGTAGGAAGAGACAGCTCAGTATTGGGGGGGGGGTAGGAAGAGACAGCTCAGTATTGGGGGGTAGGAAGAGACAGCTCAGTATTGGGGGGGGATAGGAAGAGACAGCTCAGTATGGGGGAGGGGGGATAGGAAGAGACAGCTCAGTATGGGGGAGGGGGGATAGGAAGAGACAGCTGAGTATTGGGGGGTGGGGATAGGAAGAGACAACTCAGTATTGGGGGGGGGGATAGGAAGAGACAGCTCAGTATTGGGGGGGGGAGTAGGAAGAGACAGCTCAGTATTGGGGGGGGGGGGGTAGGAAGAGACAGCTCAGTATTGGGGGGGGGTAGGAAGAGACAGCTCAGTATTGGGGGGTAGGAAGAGACAGCTCAGTATTGGGGGATAGGAAGAGACAGCTCAGTATGGGGGAGGGGGGATAGGAAGAGACAGCTCAGTATGGGGGAGGGGGGATAGGAAGAGACAGCTGAGTATTGGGGGGTGGGGATAGGAAGAGACAACTCAGTATTGGGGGGGGGATAGGAAGAGACAGCTCAGTATTGGGGGGGGGAGTAGGAAGAGACAGCTCAGTATTGGGGGGGGGGGGGGGTAGGAAGAGACAGCTCAGTATTGGGGGGGGGGTAGGAAGAGACAGCTCAGTATTGGGGGGTAGGAAGAGACAGCTCAGTATTGGGGGGTAGGAAGAGACAGCTCAGTATTGGGGGGTAGGAAGAGACAGCTCAGTATTGGGGGGTAGGAAGAGACAGCTCAGTATTGGGGGGGATAGGAAGAGACATCTCAGTATGGGGGAGGGGGGATAGGAAGAGACAGCTCAGTATGGGCGAGGGGGGATAGGAAGAGACAGCTGAGTATTGGGGGGGGATAGGAAGAGACAGCTGAGTATTGGGGGGGGGATAGGAAGAGACAGCTCAGTATTGGGGGGGGGGGAGTAGGAAGAGACAGCTCAGTATTGGGGGGGGGGGGGGTAGGAAGAGACAGCTCAGTATTGGGGGGGGGGGGGTAGGAAGAGACAGCTCAGTATTGGGGGGGGGGGGTAGGAAGAGACAGCTCAGTATTGGGGGGGGGGTAGGAAGAGACAGCTCAGTATTGGGGGGGGGGGTAGGAAGAGACAGCTCAGTATTGGGGGGGGGGTAGGAAGAGACAGCTCAGTATTGGGGGGTAGGAAGAGACAGCTCAGTATTGGGGGGGAGGAAGAGACAGCTCAGTATTGGGGGGGTAGAAAGAGACAGCTCAGTATTGGGGGGGTCGAAAGAGACAGCTCAGTATTGGGGGGGGGGGGTAGGAAGAGACAGCTCAGTATTGGGGGGGGGAGTAGGAAGAGACAGCTCAGTATTGGGGGGGGGAGTAGGAAGAGACAGCTCAGTATTGGGGGGGGGGGGAGTAGGAAGAGACAGCTCAGTATTGGGGGGGGGAGTAGGAAGAGACAGCTCAGTATTGGGGGGGGGGGTAGAAGGAGACAGCTCAGTATTGGGGGGGGGGGGTAGGAAGAGACAGCTCAGTATTGGGGGGGGGGTAGGAAGAGACAGCTCAGTATTGGGGGGGGGGGGGTAGGAAGAGACAGCTCAGTATTGGGGGGGGGGGGGGGGTAGGAAGAGACAGCTCAGTATTGGGGGGGGGGGTAGGAAGAGACAGCTCAGTATTGGGGGGTAGGAAGAGACAGCTCAGTATTGGGGGGGTAGAAAGAGACAGCTCAGTATTGGGGGGGGGGGGGTAGGAAGAGACAGCTCAGTATTGGGGGGGGTAGGAAGAGACAGCTCAGTATTGGGGGGGGGGGGTAGGAAGAGATAGCTCAGTATTGGGGGGGGGGGGGTAGGAAGAGACAGCTCAGTATTGGGGGGGGGGGTAGGAAGAGACAGCTCAGTATTGGGGGGGGGGGTAGGAAGAGACAGCTCAGTATTGGGGGGGGGGGGGGGTAGGAAGGGACAGCTCAGTATTGGGGGGGTAGGAAGGGACAGCTCAGTATTGGGGGGGTAGGAAGAGACAGCTCAGTATTGGGGGGGGTAGGAAGAGACAGCTCAGTATTGGGGGGGTTGGAAGAGACAGCTCAGTATTGGGGGGGGGGGGAGTAGGAAGAGACAGCTCAGTATTGGGGGGGTAGGAAGAGACAGCTCAGTATTGGGGGGGGAGTAGGAAGAGACAGCTCAGTATTGGGGGGGAGTAGGAAGAGACAGCTCAGTATTGGGGGGGGGGGGGGGGTAGGAAGAGACAGCTCAGTATTTTGGGGGGGGGGGGGGGTAGGAAGAGACAGCTCAGTATTGGGGGGGGGGGGGGGGTAGGAAGAGACAGCTCAGTATTGGGGGGGGGGTAGGAAGAGACAGCTCAGTATTGGGGGGGGGGGTAGGAAGAGACAGCTCAGTATTGGGGGGGGGGGTAGGAAGAGATAGCTCAGTATTGGGGGGGGGTAGGAAGAGACAGCTCAGTATTGGGGGGGGGGGTAGGAAGAGACAGCTCAGTATTGGGGGGGGGGTAGGAAGAGATAGCTCAGTATTGGGGGGGGGGTAGGAAGAGACAGCTCAGTATTGGGGGGGGGGGTAGGAAGAGACAGCTCAGTATTGGGGGGGGGGGTAGGAAGAGACAGCTCAGTATTGGGGGGGGGGGTAGGAAGAGACAGCTCAGTATTGGGGGGGGGGGTAGGAAGAGACAGCTCAGTATTGGGGGGGGTAGGAAGAGACAGCTCAGTATTGGGGGGGGGGTAGGAAGAGACAGCTCAGTATTGGGGGGGGGGTAGGAAGAGACAGCTCAGTATTGGGGGGGTAGGAAGAGACAGCTCAGTATTGGGGGGGGGGGGAGTAGGAAGAGACAGCTCAGTATTGGGGGGGTAGGAAGAGACAGCTCAGTATTGGGGGGGGGAGTAGGAAGAGACAGCTCAGTATTGGGGGGGGGGGAGTAGGAAGAGACAGCTCAGTATTGGGGGGGGGAGTAGGAAGAGACAGCTCAGTATTGGGGGGGGGGGGAGTAGGAAGAGACAGCTCAGTATTGGGGGGGAGTAGGAAGAGACAGCTCAGTATTGGGGGGGAGTAGGAAGAGACAGCTCAGTATTGGGGGGGAGTAGGAAGAGACAGCTCAGTATTGGGGGGGATAGGAAGAGACAGCTCAGTATTGGGGGATTGGAAGAGACAGCTCAGTATTGGAGGTAGGAAGAGACAGCTTAGTATTGGGGGGTAGGAAGAGACAGCTCAGTATTGGGGGGGATAGGAAGAGACAGCTCAGTATTGGGGGATTGGAAGAGACAGCTCAGTATTGGAGGTAGGAAGAGACAGCTTAGTATTGGGGGGTAGGAAGAGACAGCTCAGTATTGGGGGGTAGGAAGAGACAGCTCAGTATTGGGGGGGGGGGGGGTAGGAAGAGACAGCTCAGTATTGGGGGGGGGTAGGAAGAGACAGCTCAGTATTGGGGGGAGTAGGAAGAGACAGCTCAGTATTGGGGGGGGAGTAGGAAGAGACAGCTCAGTATTGGGGGGGGGGAGTAGGAAGAGACAGCTCAGTATTGGGGGGGGAGTAGGAAGAGACAGCTCAGTATTGGGGGGGGGGAGTAGGAAGAGACAGCTCAGTATTGGGGGGGGGGAGTAGGAAGAGACAGCTCAGTATTGGGGGGGGGAGTAGGAAGAGACAGCTCAGTATTGGGGGGGGGGGGAGTAGGAAGAGACAGCTCAGTATTGGGGGGGGGGGATAGGAAGAGACAGCTCAGTATTGGGGAGTAGGAAGAGACAGCTCATTATTGGGGGATTGGAAGAGACAGCTCAGTATTGGAGGTAGGAAGAGACAGCTCAGTATTGGGGGGTAGGAAGAGACAGCTCAGTATTGGGGGGTAGGAAGAGACAGCTCAGTATTGGGGGGTAGGAAGAGACAGCTCAGTATTGGGGGGTAGGAAGAGACAGCTCAGTATTGGGGGGTAGGAAGAGACAGCTCAGTATTGGGGGGTAGGAAGAGACAGCTCAGTATTGGGGGGTAGGAAGAGACAGCTCAGTATTGGGGGGTAGGAAGAGACAGCTCAGTATTGGGGGGGTGTAGGTGGAGACAATGAAGTATTGGGGGGTAACAGAGACAGCGCAGTGTTGGGGGTGGGGTAGGCAGAGACACCTCAGTATTGGGGGGTAGGGGTAGACAGTGACAGTGCAGTATGGGGGGGGGGCAGAGACTGCGCAGTGTTGGGGGGGGGGGGAAGCAGAGACAGAAGAGTACAGTTATGGGGGGGCGTCAACCTGGTATTGTTTTTTCAGCCAACGATTCCCATTTATGTAAAAGCCATCCTAGCGGTTAATCAGTCAATGTATTGCTTTTACAGATGGTGGGAGGGAATGTTTACCCACCGCTGCCTCTCCAGACATCCAATCAGGGAGCCTGGGATCTGGTCCGACAGTGTCACCAGGTTATCATAGAGCTGGCTGTGGACCAGACAGTCGCCAGCCATCTCTATGGTCCTGTGAGGTCAGAAGCAATGTCATGCTGTCACTTCTGGATCTGGCAGATGTAAACACTGTCATTTTTTTTCTGTTCTGGAAAGTATACATTTTTTTTTTCTTTTTTGGTCTCGTGTTTTTCAGGAGAGAGATTTGGGGATCTTAGAGACACCACATGTCTCCATAAAGAGAACCTGTCATCCCTTATTTCTGTCTCAAGGAATGTTTACATTTCTTGTGATAGGAACAAAAGTAATAAAAAAAAAAGTGGACAGTAAAAGAAAAACAAATCAATAAAATAAGTAATACATTTTTTTGGAAGTTCCCCTTTACCTGGGCACAGTGGCGAACGCATACATAGGTGGCACGCACATGTTGTCGGCGTTTGTACCATACGTGAGGTATCACCGTAAGCGTTATAGCGAGAGCAATAATTCTAGCACTAGACCTCCTGTGTAACTTTAACCACTTTAATACCGGGCACTTTCACCCCTTCCTGCCCAGGCCAATTTTCAGCTTTTAGCGCTGTTGCATTTTGAATGACAGTTGCGCGGTTATTGAACACTGTACCTAAACCAAATTTGTCATTTCCCCCCACAAATAGAGCTTTCTTTTGGTGGGATTTGATGACCGCAAGGTTTTTTTCTTTTTTGCTAAACAAATCAAAAAAAAGACCGAAAAGTTTGAAAAAAAAAAAAAAAGTTTTTTGTTTGTTATACAATTTTGTAAATAAGTTTTTTCCTGCACTGATGGGCACTGATAGACGGCACTGGTGGGCAATAATGGGCACTGGTGGGCGGAACTGATAGATGGCAATGATGGGCACTGGTGGGCAGCACTGATGGGGAGGGCACTGGTGGGCGGGACCGGGGGGCGCGCAGAGCGCATTATCCTGCCGCCGTAATATGACGTCTGGTCAGGATAATGCAACCACATTCCCGCCGTCAATCGCCTATAGGGCGGGCGGGAAGTGGTTAAACTGTAAGATTTTTAAAATGTCTCCTGTGGAGATTTTTAAGTACACTATATTGTCAAAAGTATTGGGACGCCTGCCTTTACACACACACACACGAACTTTAATGGCATCCCAGTCTTAGTTTGTAGGGTTCAATATTGAGTTGGTCCACTCTTTGCAGCTATAACAGCTTCAACTCTTCTGGGAAGGCTGTCCACAAGGATTAGGAGTGTCTATGGGAATGGTTGACCATTCTTCCAGAAGCACATTTGTGAGGTCAGGCACTGATGTTGGATGAGAAGGCCTGGCAGTGACCACAACCCTCGATAGAACACCATTGGAATGAATTGGAGCGGAGACTGTGAGCCAGGTCTTCTTGTCCAACATTGATGCCTGACCTCACAAATGTGCTTCTGGAAGAATGGTCAAACATTCCAATAGAGACACTCCTAAACCTTGTGGACAGCCTTCCTAGATGAGCTGAAGCTGTTATAGCCGCAAAGGGTGGGCCAACCCAATATTATACCCTACGGACTAAGACTGACTGGGATACAGATTTTTACTTGTAAACAAAAAGTGTCAGAGGGGGCTTGGTCTGTAATGCCCCGTACACACGTGCAGATTATCTGCAGACTTTTGTCTGCAGACTTACCAAAACCATATAATATGAGGTCAAACCTAAACACTTTCAATTTGTATGCAATCCGGCAGGCCCTTGCACTACATAGAAAAGGTAAGTCTGCAGACAAAAGTCTTCAGATAATCTGCATGTGTGTATAGGGCATAAGTGTTTAACCTCCATCTTTCTGCACTGTGTAGTCTCTATAGAGGTGAATGCCCCCATAAGCTGCATAGGCAGCAGACAGGGGTGTGCATTAAACTTAAAGCGTATCTACACCCAATAGCAGAAATGTGATAAATGGCAGCTTACCAGTCTGTAGATGTGGTGGCTGCGTTCATTTAGAGGAGCATTGTTGTCACCCTAGGCTGCGCTCCTGATCTGGACTACAAACCCCTCCTCATCTGCATTACGGGGGGGATGATTGTGCGATATCTCTTATAAGGCACTTATAAGGACACTGGAATTCTGTTTGTGTTATTAACACAAATCTGGTTATGATGTCACTTCATTGTAAATTGCACCCCAATGCAGTAGACATCGTAGTGTCAGTACCCTGCAACACACGCTGATGAGGTGCGATGGAGGCCAGGGGGGTGCGCCGCCGGTGATCGGACGATCGGCTGTGCGGGGGTGGGTTGTACCTGGTGGGGGCTCCTGCCAGGGCCATCCTGTCCTTGAAGCCCAGGGATCCCTCCTAGGTCTCTCGTGGTGACACAATTTTGCTGTATTCTGTATGTTTCTATGCACTGCAGCTATGTTTGTGTAGTCCGGCGGCCATTTTGCAGTGGTTTGCCATTGAAAATAGCGGTGACCATGACAGTGGAGCCCTGTGGGTGGGGATTTCGGGCAGTTGGGGCCCCTTCTCATCCCCTGGTGCTGACTCTTGGATCTTTTCACTTCCTGATCGCCGCATCTGAAGTTCAAATTTTCCTGATTATCTACCTCTCTGCTGAGGATCGCTTTGTGCCTGGCTACTGGGTGGTGCTGCCAGCGTAATGGGGGTTGTCTCTTTGCAGTGTTTTACACTTTTTGTGGGGTCCCCCTGGTGACTTATAACAGGGCTCGACAAACCCGGGCGCCAGGTCGCATTTGCGACTAGAATTAGCGACCTGGCGCCTGGGGTGCCCTGCATAGGGTGTCCTGTCCCTTTTGAGCCCCCCACCTTCTCCTCGAGTGCACGGACTTCCGCGCTGTCCAAAAATTGAGGCCCCGGCTTTTCGGCCTTCTTCTGTGAGATGAGAAAGGCTAGGGGAACTGGCGCCCTCTTGTGGTGGCCGGGAGTAATGCATGTTCTTAATGCCTTTCCATCTCCTTCCAAAGAGGAAATGAAAGGAAAGTTTTTTTAAGGCTTCATCTCTCTGTCCAGTTACCTTTGCTTAAAGGTAAGTGGACAGGGAGTATGGTTATTATTATTAATTTATTTTTTAAATGTAAAAAAAATTAAATAATTTTTTCTTTTTTTTTTTTTTAAATTATTAAAAAAAAATACTTTTTTTTTTTTCCAATTCTTATTTAAAAAAGAAAAAAAAAAATTGATATATATATAATATTATATCAATCTTTTTTTTTTTTTTTCCTCATCGCCATACCACAGCCTAAGGCCCCTTTCACACGGGCTGTCTGATCAGGTCCGCCTGTCAGTTTTTCAGGCAGACCTGATCGGACCCTTCAGTCTCCTCTATGGAGCAGTAATCTGCCGCCATCTGATCCTGTCCGCCAAAAACAGACGGATGGTGGTTCTATTTTCTATCCATCCCGTTGATCGGATCAGATGGCATCGGATGGAAAGAGACAGTCTGTTTCCATCCAATTGCGCTATAGAAGAGAGTGGAGTTCTAGTCGTATTTATTTGTAAATTTAGTATCCGTTTTATTAAATAAAGCTTGGTTGTAAGCCACGGTTCACACTTATGCGATGCGGGAAGGCTGCGAATTCGCAGCATGTTCCCGCATCGCAAGCGCGCCCCTGGCAGTTCACACTGCCATATGCGATACGCTGGGGGTGTCAATGTAATCTTAATGACATCCCCAGTTTGATCGCATATCGCAGTGCGATCTTGCAGTTCGCACAGGATCGGATCGCACAAATGTGAACCGCTGTGCAATCCGATCCTGATGCGGCTGCTTAGTTTAAAAAAAAAAAAACTGGCTCCTAACTTTTTTAGCTGACTCCTAGATTGCAGGCAAATTTGTCAAGCCCTGACTTATAAAGTCTTTGGAGCACAACCCCCACCATCCCTCTGCGGCTGCGGGGCCCTCCGGGTCCCAGCCATCCATCGATGCACTGATGGTGGTCCTGGAGTCCTTTGTGTCCCAGGTGGAGGTTGCTTTTGGGTGCGAGCTAGCAAAAAGCGCCCCCCCCGCCTTCCCCTGCCTCATCTGTCCCATCAGATCATGAATCTGTTTCAGCCGCCACGGACGTGGGTCATCCTGCTGGGTCTGCAACTACGTGCCCAGAAACCTATGATAGTGAGGATGATTCCTCCACATCTGTAACCACGTTGAAAAGGCGCTGGTGGAAGCACTGATTGTATCTGTTGGTGAGACCTTGAAGATAGAGGACACGGCTGCGACGAAGGCGCAAGTTCCCTTTGGCACTCACAAGCCATCCAGTGCGGCAAAGGTGTTTCCTTTCCCCACCTATTTTCACAGAATTGTCGCTAAAGAGTGGGGTAACAACCAAAGCGTCCCCTTGGGGTCCCGAAGCGATTTACTAGGCGTTAACCCTGTGGGGAGTCCCTTATTAAGAAGTGGACTTTTCCACCGTTGGTGGTGCCTCCGGTTTCCAGATGGAACAAGGCAACCATGATTCCGTTTGAAGTGTCGCCGGCCTTTTAATGACCCGGCTGACAGAAAGGCAGGGGCTGTGGCCCGCAATAGGTACACTCTGGCAGGTTCGGCACTGAGGCCAGTATTCACCATTGACCTGGTGTCGCAAACTCTGACCGAGTGGGCTAAGCTTTTATGCCGTGACCTGGAGGGAGAATAGCTCCCCCCTGCCTTTGCTGAGCTGGCGGACCAGCTGGTCCAGGGGCTGCAGTTTATTTGTGATGCCTCCTTTTCATGCGGCTCCCCTAGTGGCTCGGCTCTCTGTTTCCGCAGTGGTCCTTTCAGCGTGTCTTTTGGCTCATATGTTGGTCTGTGGATCAAGGAGATCGCCTGTTTGGGGCTACCCTGGATAAAGATCTCAAAGGGGAGAAGAGTACTTTTCTTCAGGCTGCTAAGGGCAAGGAACCTCTCCGTAGACATGGGCCCGCCTTCTTGGCTCATACGTTTTTATTTATTTTATTTTTTTTGTCCCTCCAGGGTTGATTGATAAGGGCTCGAAGCCTTTCAGGGCCGCCTCCTGGAGGATCCAAACAAATCTGGTCTGGCAAGTCGAGAGCGGGCTTCTCCAGACCCGCGGACAAGGCTCCTACAGCATGGGGATTGGGGGGGGGGGACTTCTTTGTTGGTTTCTGGACCCGTGGACTTCCCTTGTACAAAACAAGTGGGTCCACAAAGTATTTTGCTCCGGCTACAAGATCGAGTTTCACTCTTGTCCCCCTGCAAGGTTCTTTCCTTCCAACTTGCGTCTGTCCCCGGACCGTTTACAGGGTCTGTTCGGGGTGTTACAAGAGCTGTTGCTTCAAGGGTGATGTCTCAGTTCCGACTTTGAAACGTTTTCAGGGTTTTCACTCAAACCTGTTTACAGTTCACAGGAAGGAAGGCAAGGTGTGTCCAATCCTGGACCTAAAGGCGCTGAACTGCTTGTGCGGTTGTAGAAGTTCAGGATGGAGTCCATTCGCCTGGTGGTGGCATCCCTTGCCTCTATCCTGCTTAGTTTGCGGTACTGGGTTACTTGGATGACCTCCTTCTGCGAGCTGATTCTTCTACTTCCCTGGTGAAAAACCGGGAGTTTGGCTGGATTCGGAATTTCCAGATGTCTGCTCTAGTTCCGTCCACAAAGCTGGTCTATCTGGGTCTGACTCTGGAGTCAGCCTTAGCCAGAGTGCTTCTTCCTCTGGACAAACTCCAGAAATTACAGGCTGCAATTCCTCTCCTGCTGTCCAGCAGATGGCCATCCATCCGGACTTGCATACGGGTGCTGGGCCTGAGGGTGTCTACCTTTTGAGGGGGTTCTGTTTGCATAGTTCCATACGAGGATTCTGCAAGGGAGATTCTGGCCAAATGGGACAAGAATCTGCAGTCTCTGGTTCCTCCCCTTGTATTGGACAGTGGTCACCACGAATGCCTGCCTGTCCGGTTGGGGAGGCGTCCTTGGCAAATATTCTGCTCAGGGGATCTGGACACTGGAGGAGTCCAGAATACTGATCAATATCTTGGAACCCTGAGAGATCAGACTGCCTGGAACCTTGGATCGTATTCAGGTGGACAATGCCACGGCTGTGGCTTACGTCAGTCACCAGGGGGGTGCAAAACAAGTGTCCTGGGGACTCTGGAATTAGCCGGCATTTTAAAGCGGTAGTATCCCGCTTTTTGACACTTTTACCTACAGGTAAGCCTATAATAAGGCTTACCTGTAGGTACAATTAATATCTCCTAAACCGGCATGGTTTAGGAGATATTTACAGTGCATGCAGCTGCTCTAGCGAGCGGCCCATGCGCTCTGAAGGTCCGGGGGGACCTTCAATTAATTTGCCGGGAGCTTGCCGGAAAATCACTCCCGCGCGGCTCCGGCCAATCATTGCGCCGGAGCCGCCGAACCCGGAAGAGACGCCGAGGGATCATGGCAGCGCCCGCAGCGATGTCCGGGGGTCCGTGTCGGGGCTTCGTTCTAAGGTAAGTTACACATAATGAGCTAGTATGCGATGCATACTAGCCCATTATGCCTTTGTCTTGCAGGTTTTTTTTTTTTCTAGGGTTTACAACCGCTTTAAGGTGGACAGAACGGTTTGTTCCATCCCTCTCCGCCGTATACATTTCCGGGGTGGAAAACTGGCAGGCGGATTACCTCAGTCGGCAGGCATTGGACCAAGTGGAGTGGTTCTTTCATCCAGAGGTGTTTTATCAGTTGCCTCCTCTCAAGCTTCTGCCAAGACTTCTACATAGGATCGAGGCAGAAGCGATTCCGGTCATCTTAGTGGCCCTGTACTGGCCTCACCGGGCTTGGTACGCCGATCTGGTGTGGCTGTTCACCGACGTTCCTTGGAAGCTTCATTTCAGGGAGGATCTGCTGTCCCAAGGACCAATATTCCATCCTGCTTTACAGTCATGAGTCGGTGTTCCAACGTTGTTAAAAGCTAGGAAACCTACTTCTAGAAAGATCTATCATCATAGAACGTGGAAGATGTACATTGCCTGGTGTGAGTCTCTTGGGTTCATCCTCGCTCTTTTTCGGTGGCTCGATCTTCACCTTTCTTCAACGGCGGGTTGAGCAGTAACTGGCCTTGAGTACTATCAAGGGTCAGGTGTCGACCTTACCGGTCTTATTTCAACGGCCTTTGGCCACATACTCCCTGGTGTGTACTTTTTCTTCAGGGAATTAGGCACTTGACACCTCCAGTGTGGTCTCTGTTTCCACCTTGGGACCTCGATTTGGTGCTCTCAAGTCCTCCAGAAGCCTCTTTTTAAAAATCTTTGGGAGATTCTCCTGCTTACGCTGTCCCAGAAGGTGGCCTTTTTGGTTACTTCACCTCTGCGTGCAGGGTGTCGGAATTGGCGGCATTATCCTGTCATTTACATTACTTGGTGGCTCTTTGCCTCTGTACTTCGTTCCTTTCAAAGGTTGTCTCTTTTCATTTGAAAACATTGTGTTGCCTACCCTGTGTCCCATGCCAACACATCCAAAGGAAATTGTCTTGCATGACTTGTATGTGGACCGGGGAATTAGGGTGTACCTGGCAGCTACGGAGTCTTTTGGAAAGTCAGACTCACTATTTGTGTTCACGGATGGGCCTCAGACAGGGTTGTCCGCTTCCTCTGAGACCATTTCCAGATGGATCAGACGGACGGTGATTCAGGCATATTCCATCAGGGGTCGGGTTCCTCCTTTTCCCTGTCAAGGTGCACTCTACTCGGGCGCTTAGTGCCTCCTGGGCCTTCCGTCAGGCGTCAGTGATGCAGGTTTGCAAGGCGGCCACCTAATCTTCAGTGTTCACTTTCACAAAGTTCTATAAAGAGGATGTGTTTGGCATTTGTGGATGCTTCTTTTGGCCGCAAGGTTTTGCAGGCTGCTGTTGAGAGGACCTGATCCTCTTTGAGGGTGTATTGTGTTGTGTTTTTCTTTTTTTTTTTTTTTCAGGTGGGCGCCAGTTGTTTTCGTTGAGCTCCTGTTGCCTGGTTGGCTACGGTTTAGCCTTCGGAATTTTTTGCTATTCCCACCCCTCCATGTTTAACACTGCTTTGGGATATCCCAATGGTTATGAAGATAAGGAGCTGAATCTGTCAATGAACGAAAGAGAAAATGGGATTTTTGACTTAAAATCCATTTCTCTGTTCATTGACGGACACAACACCCACCCCTCTGGAGTTGTAGATCTTCTGACACTGCTTGTAACAAAACTGAGTACCTATAGCAGAAAGAGTATACCCCCTGGGACTGCCCATAGGTAGACTTTTTTTTTTTTTGTTTTCTGCCTAGTGTCCTACTCCTGTAGGGGGCAGTATAATCCAGCGGTTATGAAGACCAGGAGCTGTATCGGTCAATGAACATCAGAGAAATCGATTTTACGGTAAGTCAAAAATCCCCTTAATCTTAGTCATGTATACAAATGTGTAACACAATTTTGGTCTTTACAGGGTTCCAAGGTAATATCAAGACACTAACCCTTCATTATGAGCTTTGGCTGATGCTCTACATGGATTCTTGGCCTCTACAGCGTCAGAGGGACTGTATCTTCTAATATTTCATCCTCTTTTAATTGCCGTAACTTTGAGACCTCTCTGACTTTTAGGAAAAGCTAAAAGGCATGTGGTCTACCCAGTTTGTACCAGCCAGCAAACTGCTAAATGTAGAGCAAAAGCTGCAGAAGTAAATCCTTAAAAACCTTTCGCTGTTGAAACAGTTGACATATTTTGTATTTAATTTGTGTTTAGTTTTAGCTTGCCGAGAGTTCATATTTATAAGAGGTATGGGAATTTTTAAAATCATATTTACCTAGGTAGATGCAGCATCTGTCCCCCGCCACCTGTAAGGTGAAGAGCAGAGCGATCAAACCCCTTGGATCACTCGGTTCTCGGTGACCCCCTAATAAGAGTCAGTCACAAGCTCTCTGCTCTGACTGTGCACGTTGCAGGGCTGTACTCGTGGCAGGAGTAGCCGGCTTAGGCTCTCAGCGGCTTTCTTAGATGAGTGGCTGTCCAGGCATGTGGGCAGATCCAGATTATATGGTCGCAATCTTTCCTGAGCCTTGACCCGCTGTGACGTCAGTGGGCTTTAGCCTGCTGTCTGCTAAAAACAGGTCTGTGATTCACAGGAAAACTGCCAAATGAGCATTGTCTGTACTCCTCAATTAAAGGTTTGTTTAAATGCATGTAATTCTTGAACTGTTAATATGTTGAAAAATAAAACTACTTTTTATGACCTGTTTGGGCTGTGTTAATGGCATTCTGTGTCTTTGAATTTTAAATACTTGCACTCCTGAGTTTGTAGGCTGAATGTACACTATTGCGTTTTCGCAATGCATGGTTATGCGTGTAGATGCACTTTAGGGACATTTATTCTGGATAACAAGCTTTTTAAGATAAACGGTCAGCTTAATCCATCTGATAACGGCCAAATCATTGTTAGTTTTCTGTAAACCGGCTTCTTCCAGCACAGCTTATGATACTGCTTCATCTGAAAGGGCCAATTCACATCAGTGTGTTGATTTGCTTATTAGCGCAGCTGTAAAACACAGATCAACAGAACGACATTTGAAAAAACCGTAATTTCCTATGTGTCCTATTCACACCATAATGCTGCGTATGCATGTCAGCATGTGTTAAAATAGGGCTTGACAAATGCCAGACACCAGGTCACCATGGCGACTAGAAATAGCATACTGGCGCCTGGTGTGCTGGAACAGTCCTGTCATTCCTGGGCAGCTGGCTGGCTGGCTGGCTGGCAGGTGTCCCTATTCCGCAGGTGTGCATGAGGTTGGGAAAGGGCACCAGGTTGAAGGAGGATAGAGGCGGGACTGTGAAGAGCGGGTTAGGGGAAGTAGGAAGGTTTGTGAGAAGAGGGTCAGTGGAGGAGAGGAGCCCCTAGCAGAAAGTGCGGCTCTGTGTCCCCATGGCGATGTGGACTCTAGCCTCCCTCTCCGTACTCCTGAAGCTCCTCCTACAGTGGCTCCAAGTCAGGTCTGGGCCGCCTGGGAGCCTGAAACCCCCTGGATAGCCTAGAGCCGGTGTGGCCAGCTATCATTGCATCCTTATCAGGGCAGCCTCTCCAAATTGTTGGTCTTTTTTTATTTAAATACAGATATTAAATATTTGTGTGGAAAAAAATTGATAAAAATTGAATTTAGGTACAGTGTTGCTTGACTGAGTAATTGTCAAAATGTAACTGTGCTGAAAGCTGAAAATTGGCCTGGGCAGGAAAGGGGTCAAAGTAACTACAGCCGTGGCCAAAGATTTGAGAATGACACACATTATTTTCACAAGGTCTGCTGCCTTTTGTCAGATGTTACTATGGTGTACTGAAGTATAATTGCAAGCATTTCATAAGGGTCAAAGGCTTTTAGTGACAATTGCATGAAGTTTATGCAAAGAGTCAATATTTGCAGCGTTGACCCTTCTTTTTCAAGAAATAGGAATGTGTGAATGAATAAACTACAAGTTCTGTCTGCCACTGTTGTAGGTGGACTTATAGTATCGATGAACTGTGAGCCTGCTGGTCAGCACACTTGTAGTCCATTCACATAGCCTACAACTAAGGAACTGTCTGCCTAAACAGACGTACAAGCAGAGAGCTGTAGGCAGTGTATGTAGCAGGAGCCTGACATTGCACCCGCAATCCACCGCTGGCTCCTGTCACAATAATGCATACACATTTTTTTTTTTTTCCTACAAAAAGATGTGCATATATTATTATTTTTTTTTTTTTTTTTTGAAAGGTGAACTTAGCCTTTAATTTAGCCTGCAGATTGAGGGTCAGGTCAGTTTACACCACATGCAGCCCAGTGCATTTTTTTTTCTGCATCAAAACGCATGGAAAGTAGGTTATATGGTTTCCAATGGCATAGTTCACCAGTGTGGTCAGTTCCAGAAAAAAAGTGTAGAACATGCTGCATTTTTCCTGCACTGGACTGTACTGGAATGCTGTAAAATGCATCAATAACGTACTGGACTCCAGCAGAGGGAGAAACTAAAAATGAAAAAAGGGAAAAAAAGAAGCATCAAGAAATGCATCCAGAATCGTGTTAAACACCAGCATGCAGAAACTGATCAGAATTGCGTTTTTTTTTGTGGTGTGAACCAGCCCTAAGGCTCCATGTACACGGGACGCTGGAAATGGCCGTTTAGGAGCAGTTGGGCGTTTTTTTCAGAAGCCCCTGAACCCATCTACATTTTATCTTATCTGTCCATGTACACCAGGTCGTTTACAGTCATTTGCAGGCAGTTGCGTTCAGGGACTGTTTTTAGAACGCAATTATTTGCGTTCGAACGTGTGTTTCCCGGCGTTTCAAACGCGTCCGAACGCGTCTGAACGCGATGACCCGCGTTTAGCGTTCGCGTTTTTCCATTTCAAAGGGGAATAATTTTTATGACCTCTAGGAACGCTTCTAAATGCAAACGCCCGCAAACGCTGCTAAACGCCCGCTAAACGCGGGTACAAACGCGACTGAACGGACGTTTCAAACGTCCTAAAAATTCCAGCATTCAAAGGGACTTTTAACAACGTCCCGTGTACATGGAGCCTAAGAGAAGAAATACTCCCGCTCCTGGAACAAAAAACTGAATCAGCGGAGTGTTGCTCAGCCGTACACAGGGAGCTTTGTATTTTAGGATACATTATCCACCTGCATCATTGCCTCATCCAATCAGAGGAAGCTTTGTAATCCTTCATAAAATACAAAACTCCCTGTGAATGGCTGAGCAGCACTCAGTCCAACTCCATTTTGTTGCAGGAGGAACAAAATTGAGTCCCCATCCCACTGTCCGGACACAGCGTTGTGTACTGTACAGTATCTCACGAAAGTGAGTACACCCCTCACATTCTTGTAAATATTTTATATCTTTTCATGTGGCAACACTGAAGAAATGACACTTTGCTACAATATAAAGTCATTAATCTCTAAACTGCTGGCAGCAAAAGTGAGTACACCCCTAAGTGAAAATGTCTAACTTAGGCCAAAATTGTCAATGTTTTGTGTGGCCACCAGTATTTTCCAGCACTACCTTAACCCTATTGGGCATGGAGTTCACCAGAGCTTCACAGATTGCCACTGGAGTCCTCTTCCACTCCTCCATGATGACCTCACGAAGCTGGTGGATGTTAACCACCTCAATACAGGGCACTTAAACCCCCTTCCTTCCCAGACCAATTTTCAGCTTTTAGCGCTGTTGCAATTTGAATGACAATTGCGCGGTCATGCAACGCTGTACCCAAACCAAATTTGTGTCATTTTTTCCCCACAAATAGAGCTTTCTTTTGGTGGTATTTGATCACCGTCAGGTTTTTTCTTTTTTGGTGCACAAATAAAAAAAGACTGAAAAGTTTGAAAAAAAAAAAAAAGTTTTTTTGTTTAGGTTATAAAATTTTGTAAATAGATATGTTTTTTCCTGCACTGATGAGCACTGATGATGCCGCACTGACAGGCACTGATGAGGAGACACTGATGGGGTGGCACTGATATGCAGCACTGATGGGCACTGATAGGTAGCACTGATATGCAGCACTGATGGGCACTGATATGTGGCACTGATAGATAGCACTAATATGCAGCATTGGTGGGCAGTGATAGGCAGCGCTGATGGGCAGTGATAGGCAGCACTGATGGGCACTGATTGGTGGCACTGATGGGCACTGATAGTGGCACTGATGGGGGGCACTGATGGGCACTGATAGGCAGCACTGGTGGGCAATAATGGGCACTGGTGGGCTGCACTGATAGATGGCAATAATGGCACTGGTGGGCAGCACTGATAGATGCCATTGGTGGGCAACACTGATAGGGAGGGCACTGGGGGGCTCTCTGAGCCCTGCTTGCCATCCCTGGTGGCCATAGTGGGCATCCCTGGTGGTCATGGGTGGGCATCCCTGGTGGCTTAGTGGCACCCCTCCCCCCCCCCCCCCCCCAGGGCTGCACTGGTAATCAATGTTCTGATTACCAGCACAGACCCCCCCTGTGATCAGTGAGTAATTAGAAATACTCACTGATCACCCCCGCAGCAGCACCGATCCTCTGATCTTCTCCTCACTGACAGGATCTGTCAGGAGGAGAAGAGATCGAAGCCGTTACAACGGCTCTATTTACATTACATGACGGCTGTGATTGGACACAGCCGTCATGTGATCAGGAGGGCCAATCACAGGGCCCTCCTGCCGAATGATGTCGCTCTGTGTCCGAGGGACACAGGCACATCGAGATCGCGCCGCTGCGCGTGCCCGCGGCGGCGCGATCTCTCTCCTTCTGAAGGACGTTCCGGAACGTCCATTCAGAAGGACGAGACTCCCGGCCGTATATGTACTATGGCCGGGTGGGAGGTAGTTAAGAGACCTTGCGCTCTTCAACCTTCTGTTTGAGGATGCCCCACAGTTTCTCAATAGGGTTTAGGTCTGTAGACCTGCTTGGCCTGTCTATCACCTTTACCCTCAGCTTCTTTAGCAAGGCAGTGGTTGTCTTAGAGGTGTTTGGGGTCATTATCATGTTGGAATACTGCCCTGCTGCCCAGTCACTGAAGGGAAGGGATCATGCTCTGCTTCAGTATGTCACAGTACATGTTGCCATTCATGGTTCCCTCAGCACTCGTGCAGCCCCACGACCATGACACTCCCACCACAATGCTTGACAGTAGGCAGGACACACTTGTCTTTGTACTCATCTGGTTGCCGCCACACACTTGACACCATCTGAACCAAGTACGTTTTATTTTGGGTCTCATCAGACCACAGCACATAGTTCCAGTAATCCCTGTCTTTAAAAATAAAAAGCGAAGGTGCTGCGCTAGTATACAACTACTCCTAATGAAATAAAGTCACATACAGTCATGTATGTCAAAATAATATCTATAATGTGTATAAAAATGTGTGGTAATATGCAACTACTAATGAAATGTGGTGTTGCATAGCAATATCTTTAAAGTGCATGCAAATGTGCAAAGTTAAGAGTGAACAAGCAACTGAAAAATAGAAATCTTTGAACAAAAGTTCACTGCATGAAAGTGAATATATGAAATCCTCAATGTTGGAAAAAGGTGCTGTGAAAAATAAAGTTCATATCCAAATGAGAGAAAGGCTTCATGTGACCATCACCAGAATAGAGATTCAGGAGCGTTTACCAAAATGTGTGGACTCTTAATACCTTAGGTAAAGAGTCATTCAAACAGGAAGTGGTGTTACTGATGCTGCAACGGTCTCACAAGGGTTGTCACCGCCTCCTCTGGTCTTATAATAGCCATAAAGGAACTCGAATACCCAAGAAAACAAAAAGCCTCTTCATAACGTAAAACCCTTACAGTTGGACTATATTAAAAGTAGAAAACTTACATTCTCTTCGTGGTTAACAGGCGGTATAGATACAAGGTAATGTGATCACACAGGAATCCAAATGGCGCAGTGTCATGGAGAAAACTCATGAAATTATTATTTTTTTTCTCTCAAAACTACGCAGTTGTCAGTGAAAGTAATGCAGTGCCATATCGCAAAACATGGCCTGGTCATGAACCTTCTGGAGCACAAATAGTTAAATCTGACCATATATTGTGTACATAGATTTGTCAGAAAATACTCATTACGTTCCAATGACTTGACAAATGTCATTTGAAAGTACTTCAAATTTTTACCATTTGATTTTGGAATTATTATAATTTCCCAACTAAAGCTTGAAATTAGTTTATTTGAGAAAAACTTTCCATCATGCTCCTTCAAATATTCTCATAATGATGGTAAACAATGAACATCGCTTTGAACCAATTAATGACTAGTAAATCCAACCAACGTGAATGGCTAGATTAAACGGCTTGCTGGCGGCTCCTACAGACACAGCTATGTACCTGTATGTCACTCCCTGGTTGTGATTTGAGCAGGAGTTTGTCAACAGATCCCTGCCAATGATTCATGGCTGGGACCTGCTGGTCCACCCACAGAGCCAATCAACACAGGGCTCTGTACTGAGGAAATGATTGCTTTGTTTCCTTTCTCTGCAAAACTTTCTGTAGTAAAAAGCAGCACACATTGTTAGGCACACAACCTCTGGATCACTCTAGAACACAAGGCCCGCGGGCAGAATCCGGCCCGCCAAGCCATTTCATGTGGCCCTCGCACCCAGAGCTTTTTTCAGCTGGAATGTGGTGGAACTCAGTTCCGCCACCTCTGACTCTTGCAGATCCCGGCCTACCCTTAATGCACTCACGGCGGGGCACAGAAGTGCCAACCAATGATCTTCCTGTAAGTGGGAGACAGACGCAGAGCCACCTACACTGCTGGGAGGTACTAGAGCCAGGCAGATGAGATGTGAGGAAGGGGGGGTGGGGCACTCTATACTCTGCATGCCCTGTACTTCATATCTCTGCATTCTGTACGTAGAGCAGCCATAAAACTTGCACTCTGTATGTCATACACTCCTCAACCCTGCAGTCTGTACCCAGCGCAACCCTGAACATTGCCATCTGTATGTAGCGCACTTGTGAACTCTACACTCTGTACACTGCGTACTCCTAGGTATCTAAGTAGATAGTCTTACAGATACAACTGGCCCCTTGAGGACAACCCTAACGCTGATGCGGCCCACAATAAAATTTCGTTTGACACCCCTGCCCTAGATGTTAACCCTTTCCCAGTCAGTGTCATTAGTACAGTGTCAGTGTATATTATTAACACTGATCACTGTATTAGTGTCACTGGAGATGTCTGTGGCAGTTAGTTCCCACAAAGTGTCAGTGTGAGATTGACCGCCGCACATCACAGTCCTGCTATAAGTCGCTGATCACCGCCATCACTAGTATAAAAAATAAATAAATACAGAGTTCCAGTATATATACCATGTATAACCAATTAACCACTTTCCGACCGGCCGCCGTGTATTTACAGCGGCAGTTTGGCTCTATTGTGCGAAACGACGTACCTATAGTTCATTTTTTTTTTTCAGTAGCCACTAGATGGCGTAATCGCACCATGAATAGCTAGCGGGGATGTCAATGAGCCGGTCTGGTGGACCCGTTGTCCGCCAGCCACCCGAGATCACCCCAGGAGAGACAGAGCGGTGATCTGCCTACGTAAACAAGGCAGATCGCTGTTCTGCAAGGGGGGGGGGGACAAGATGAAGATCTTGTGTTCCTGCTAAGCATGAACCAGGATCTCTGTCTTCCCCCCAATCAGTGCAACCCCCCTACAGTTAGAAAGCATCCCCTAGGGACAAATTTAACCCTATGATTACCCCTGATATTAACCCCTTCCCTGCCAGTGTCATTAGTGCAGTGACAGTGCATTTTTTTTTTATCACTGATCACTATATTCGTGTCACTGGTCCCCAAAAAGTGTCAGGTATCGGATTTGTCCCCTGCAATGTCGCAGTCCTACTAAAATCGCTGATCGCCACCATTACTAGTAAAAAAAAAAAATTCCATAAAAATATTGCATCCTTTTGTAGACGCTATAACTTTTGCGTAAACCAATCAATATACACTTATTGGGATTTTTTTTTACCAAAAACATGTAGCAGAATACATATTGGCCTAAATTGATGAATCGATTAAAAAAAATAAGATTTAAAAAAAAAAAAAAACTTTAATGGCTTGGTTTTTTAGCAGAAAATAAAATAAAAAAATATGTATTTATTTTATTTTTCAAAATTGTCACTATTTTTTTTTTGTTTATAGCACAAAAAATAAAAACTGCAGAGGTGATCAAATACATCCAAAAGAAACCTCTATTTGTGGGGAAAAAAGGACATACATTTTATTTGGGTATAGCGTTGCATGACTGCGCAATTGTCAGTTAAAATAACGCAGTGCCATATTGCAAAAAATGGCCTGGTCATTAAGGGGGTAAAACCTTCCAGTCCAGAAGTGGTCAATATACACCTATTGGGATTTTTTTTTTTTCACCAAAGGCATTTAGCAGAATACATTTTGGTCTAAATTTATGAAGAAATTTGTTTTTTTTTATTTTTTTATAACCAAAAGTAAAAAATATTTTTTTAGAAAAAAAACATTTTTTTTAATTTTATTTTTTTTTTTATAATGAACCCAGTGGTGATCAAATACCACCAGCAAAATAATGACAATATAATCCTACTAAAACCTCAGCAGTGAGCTGGATAATATCGACCGTTTACCACATACTTGGGATACATTCAGTAAGGTGTTGCAAACTGTGGCAACCTAGTCAGCTAATTAGCTTTCAGTGTATAGAACTCACACAGGTAAAACTGGCTCCTGATTGGTTGCTGTGAGTTTTTCTTGTACTGTGTGTGTATAGTGATTTTCCATAATCAATGAGTCTGAAAGCATTAGCGATTGCCCTGTTTTAATTGCATTTTTATTTTCTCTTTTTTAGTCTTCACCATCAGAACAAAGATTGGAGCACATGAATAACACAAAACCAAAACTCAGCAAAGAGGAGAAGAAGCAGCATAGAAAGCAAGCAAAGGCCAAGAATATTCTTCTGAAACATGAAGGCATAGAGACTGTCTCCCATCCTTCTAAGGTATTCGACAAATAAACCAGCTACCACCTTCATACCTGGGAGGGAGTAGCACTTTGTTTTATGCCTCCTAATGATCAGTGTGTCTTTGTACAAAGTGACCTCTAAAAGTAGTATGATTTATAGTAATATTAAAAATTAAAGTGGTATTTTTTTTCCTAACAAATAAACACTTTTATTTCTAGTATTACTATAAATCATACTACTTTTAGAGGTCACTTTGTACAAAGACACGCTGATCATCAGGAGGCATAAAACGCTACAATGTGCTACTCTCTCCCAAGTGTCACTTTGTACAAAAAGAAATATATACAGTTGTGCTCATAAGTTTACATACCCTGGCAGAAATTATGATTTCTTGGCCATTTTTTCGAGAATATGAATGAAAACACAAAAACTTTTCTGTCTATCAGTGTCCATTCACACTGGTATGACTGACCAAGTCGCCTGACAAGTCGTGCACCATCACTCCCATAGTGTAGTAGAGGAGCCGTTCTAATAGGAGCGACACAAGTCGCTCCGACTTAGAAAAAGGGTCCTGTACTACTTCGGGGCGACCTGGAAGCGACTTGCATAGACATTCATGTTATGAAGTCCGTGCAAGTCGTGCTGCACGCGACTTCACAGGTCGTCCCCGAAGTCGGAGCGACCTAATGTGAACGGGGGCTCATGGTTAGTGTTTGGCTGAAGCCATTTATTATCAAACAACTGTGTTTACTCTTTTTAAATCATAATCACAACAGACACTACCCAAATGACCCTGATCAAAAAGTTTACATACCCCAGTTCTTAATACCGTGCATTGCCCCCTTTAACATCAATGACAGCTTGAAGTCCTTTGTGGTATTTGTGGATGAGGCTCTTTACCTTCTCAGATGGTAAAGCTGCCATTCTTCCTGGCAAAAAAGCCTCCAGTTCTTGTAAATTCTTGGGCTGTCTTGCATGAACTGCATGTTTGAGATCTCCCCAGAGGGGCTCAATGATATTGAGGTCAGGAGACTGAGATGGCCACTCCAGAACCTTCACTTTATTCTGCCAATGGCAGATAGACTTGGCCTTGTGTTTAGGATCATTGTAATGTTGGAAAGTCCAAGTACGTCCCATGCGCAGCTTCTGGGCTGATGAATGTAAATTTCCCTCCAGTATTTTTTGATAACATACTGCATTCATCTTGCCATCAATTCTGATCAAATTTCCTGTGCCTTTGTAGCTCACACATCCCCAAAACATCAGCAATCCACCTCTGTGTTTCACAGTAGGAATGGTGTACCTTTTATCATAGGCCTTGTTGACTCCTCTCCAAATGTAGTGTTTATGGTTGTGGCCAAAAAGCTAAATTTTGGTCTCATCACTCCAAATGACTTTGTGCCAGAAGGTTTGAGGCTTGTCTCTGTGCTGTTTGGCATATTGTAAGCGGGATACTTTGTGGCATTTGCGTAGTAATGACTTTCTTCTGGCGACTCGACCATGCAGCCCATCTTTCTTCAAGTGCCTCCTTATTGTGCATCGTGAAACAGCCACACCACATGTTTTCACCTAAAGTTATTTGTGTGTTTTTCTTTGCATCCCGAACAATTTTCCTGGCAGTTGTGGCTGAAATTTTAGTTGGTCTACCTAACTGTGATTTGGTTTCAACAGAACCCCTCATTTTCCACTTCTTGATTAGAGTTTGAATACTGCTGATTGGCATTCTCAATTCCTTGGATATCTTTTTATATCCCTTTCCTGTTTTATACAGTTCAACTACCTTTTCCCGCAGATCATTTGACAATTCTTTTGCTTTCCTCATGACTCAGAATCCAGAAACGTCAGTGCAGCACTGGATGAAAGATGCAAGGGTCTGTCAGGAGTAGAGAAACTCATTGACCTTTTATACACACACACTAATTACAAGCAAACCGATCACAGGTGAGGATGGTTACCTTTTAATAGCCATTCAAACCCCTTTGTGTCAAAGTGTGAATGTTACCAGGCCAAAATCACCAGGGTATGTAAACTTTTCATCAGGGTCATTTGGGTAGTTTCTGTTGTCATTATGATTTAAAGAGTAAACACAGTTGATTGATAATAAATGCTTTCAGCCAAACACTAACCATGAGTGAAAGAAAAGTTTTTCTGTTATCATTCATAATTTCATATTCTTGGAAAATGGCCAATAAATCATAAATTCTGTCAGGGTATGTAAACTTATGAGCACAACTGTATATATTTATGTAAAATATTTACCCCAGCAGGGAAAAAACTGTTGTTTCAACTGCTTAAAGTATTAACTGGAGTTTGGCTTTATTTTTATTTTTTTTTAGTATATTAAAGGATAAGTTCACTTTTCATAACATGTTACACCCATATTCAGGGTGTAACATGTTATGAAAAGACCATAAACTCACAGCAACCAATCAGAAGCCAATTTTACTTGTGTGAATTCTATACGCTGAATCACAGGGAACACAGGGATGCCTGTGTTCATTTGTGACAGAATGGCGGTCTGCCTTGTTTACATAGGCAGACCATCGTTCTGTCTCTATGGGGAGCGATCGCCGGTGGACATCGCATACGCCGGACCCGCTGAATGGCTCCCCCTCTGGCCAATCAGCGCACGCTCCGCCGGAGGCCCCACTGCCTAATACACGAAACGACTTACAGGTACCTTGTTGCGCTTAATAGAGCTGACCTGCTGCTGTATATGTGCGGCGGCTAGTCGCCAAGTGCTTAAAATGGTTGTAAACCCCCCTTTAATGTTTGTACCTATAGGTAAGTCTGTATTAAGGCTTACCTATAGGTACTGTAAATATCTCCTAAGCTTGCACCGTTTTTATGAGAACTGTACTTTATACCTCACCGTCATCGGCGCATGCGCTCTGAAGAAACAGCCGCCCATGCCGTTTCTTCAGAGCCCTGTGCCGTGACCGGTGGCTCCCGCGCATGCACGTCACATGGCTCCGTCCAGTAGCACAGCCAGAGTCCGTGGACCCAGAAGGAAGACGGGCGAAGATGGATGCGGCCTCCAGCAGGGATGATGAGAACTTAGTTTGGAGGCAAGTGTCACATAACGGGGTGCATACTAGCATATTATGACTTTACTTTCTCTTTAATGGACAAAGTGACAGTTTCTCTTTAAACAAAGAAAATGTTAGAAGTTATTCTTTTCAATGAAAAAACACAATTTCTTTGCCTTTTATTATAGAGTCTAGTCGTGGCCAATGGCGGTCTGGGAAATGGAGTGAGCAGACAGCAGCTAGTGGATGTCCTGCAGAGATGTGGATTTGTAGAATCTGTAATAATGCCTCCAAACAAGCCCTATTCATTTGTCACATATTCATCCACCGAAGAGGCCATAAATGCTTATACATCACTCAGTGGTCAAGAGCTCCAATCTAGTGACTGGGAACAGAAAATAACTCTGTACTTCAGCTTTGTTGATAAAGGTATTGCTTTCCTCCAGTTATCTCCTTCTCTTAAGTGGCGTATGTAAGATTGGACTGCTTTCATTGAACAGCGCTGTGCAGAACTAGATGAAAACTCATGCTGGGATCTTTTCTTTCATTCTGTAATTTAGGACAGAACAGCAGTCTATTTAGGACTAGTGCAGCAGAATTACAGGACATAAGAGCACAGCTATTGATTCTGTTTATAAGTGGTTTCAAGATTTCACTTTACACCTAAACAGACAGCATGCAGTTTTTTTGCCCTTCATAGAAGAAAAACATCAATACAAAATAATTTAGGCCACGCTTCACAGCAAAGTTCACTATGTGCCAGTGAAGCATGTAAGAAGTGTTATTGTTATACACTCTAAAATTCTTCCATCATACTTCTAGCATTAAAGCAGATCTTCACCCTTCAATTCTTTCCACCACTCCTCTCCCTAAATGGAGTTGTGTTTTTTTTTATTTATTTAATTTTCTTTTTTTTCAGGCCACCCCAGGTGCACATCATTGGCCCAGGCCAGTGGTCTCCAAACTGCGGCCCCTTTCCTTGCTTTTATCCGGCCCTTGGGGCCCTTATATCCTCCCACTGACACCAATGAAGGGGCACAATTCCTCCTACTAATTCCAATGATGCTTAATAATAATTATGCGACATGCCCTCAAATTTTGTGATCAAATACATAGGACAACCGCCGAGTGTTGGATCACGGCTGCCTGTTAAGTTGTAAAAAGGCACAATGCACCTGTTTTAATGTAAGTGCAATTCTTCTACTAAACCTGGTATTTTATGACATACTACACTATGGGAGCCCAACCTGTGTTGTTTTGAAAGACTGGGAGCTGAGGAATAGAGGCTGAGGGTCTTTTAAAGCAGGGCTTGATAAATTGGCTTTGAATCTAGGAGCCAGCTAAAAAAGTTAGGAGCCTGTTTTTTAAATCAGCTGCCCAACGCCCAGAACTGCATGTCCATGGCATCTGGCAATAAGATATGCTCACGCCTGGTGGCAAGCAAGAAAAGACCAAAAATTAGAAGGAAAAAAAATGCAAATAAGTAATTTTTCTTCTTCTTTGATGTGCGCTGATGAGGCTGCACTAATGGGCACTGGCGGGCTGCACTAATGGGCACTGATTAGGCGGCACTGATAGGCATTGATGAGGTGGTACTAATAGGCAGCACTGATGGGTGCTGATAGACTGCACTAATAGGCACTGATGGGCATTGATGAGGTGGTACTAATAGGCTGCACTGATAGACGACACTAATGAGGCAGCACTGATAGGCTGCACAGATGAGGTGGCACTGATAGGCTGCACTGATGGTCTCCGATAGGCTGCACTGATAAGCGCCAATGATGTTCACTGGCAGGTGGCACTGACGGGAACAGGCAGGTGGCACTGATAAGCACTGATGAGGTGGCACTGATAGGTGGCACTTCCCCTGCACTCATCAGCGGTGAGAAAGGGTGACTGATCAAGCCCGCAACCTCAACCCCAGCTGTCAAACTAGAAAGATGTCAAAGGTGGGCGGGCAGTGAGAGCAAACTGTGTTCATCACAGCACCACCCACCAGAGGAGGAAGCCGGTTCGCACAAAGGAGCCTGTATCCCGCTCCATCAGGCCGCAAAGCCGCGGCCTCAATTATCGGCCAGCCTGAACTTAGTCCCGTGGGGGTCCACATGGTAGGAATACAGGCCGTTGCTGCGGTGTAGCCCACTTGCCAGAATGCAGTTTCCAGTCACTATTCCAACCTGGCGTCTGGGTTTTGTCGAGCCCTTCAAATACCAGCCATTCATTACCATCAAGGAAGGTATTATCCCATAAGGACACATGTGAAGAGACAGACCAGCATACCCATACCCCAGGGGCACATAAGCACGTGAGACCTAACAATGTATGTGCTTAGGTCCAAGCATTGAAGTGAGTGCTTTGGAGTGAATGTGGCGGGATACACTTGCATTAAGGTGTGGATATATTGTAATATTTGAGCACGCAGTGGAGAAGGCAATGATATGGATACTTCACTTTAGGACTAGATTATAAACCAATTGATATTTATAGTTTCTGTAGACTTAAATCCCATCATGGAAGATTCAGATATTCGATGTGGATTGTCAATCTACATTATTGTTCACTTTATATTTGATGTGAAGCATTGTATATATGTTGTCTTGGATCTTAATGTACGATTGATGCGCAAGTAACTCCGCTACGCTAATAAGTGCACTTTTGGATATTAATATACACCAAACGCAATTAATCCCGTTGTGCTAAAAAGCACAGTACTCAGCTCTTTTGTATAAGGTAATGGAGCGCGCTCAGCAGTACCCAGTAATACAGACACACAGACTGGTATCGCATTGGATGCTCGATAGACTGTCCTGCCTAAAGCGTTGAGCTCTGTTTATTTATGGGACATCAAAGGGACAACAGCAGGAAGTGATGGCTATACAACATCAGGCAATCGGTTCCAAATGTACGGTCACATAACATAAGTTACTCACATAGAATCAGCCAATGACGCACCTGTATACATTCAAATATACAATAGAATGGGGGAGTACATGATCATGAATGAGCAGAATAGTGTGCACGGCTTCTCGCCATTGGTTTGTGGAAATTCGCACACCGTAGTTAACAGTAAAAACCCACGTGTAGCGGAATTCACGCCAAACACTACACCATGAAACCAGCGTGTAGAACTGCGAACTCTGCTCTGTTCAAACTCGTGCATGTATTCCCGCCACTATTACTGGCATGAATCTCACTCAGCAAGGTTCAGACAACAATGCCTAATAGGATTATACTACTGTTCCAGAGACGTGAGGCTATCTGCAAGGAAAGAGCCATGCTGTTTCCGCTATGGTGATCAGGCACAGTAGAAAGACACGAGTGTGTATCCCTTCATAAAGGCAGATGGATATCAAATTGATATTGACTTCATATCCCCGCCGAGCGAACAAATCTGCACATTATACAGGGGCCCCCCCTGGTGGTCCTATCCTTGCTGCTTGATCCTTGAACTCCGCACCACAATACACATAGATCTCTACCGGCAAACAGACCCGTGCCCTAGAGTGTTCGCCGGCGGAGATGTCTATCTAGATCAAATGCGTCTACACATCTAAGGGAAGGTTTTCACTGCCAGTAGTCTTTCCTCAATGCCAGTTCGCTCATACACACTCTAATGAGCGTATTGCAAGCAAACCGACAACAGAAGCCATAATGACAATCTAAATAAAACACATCCTGAAAAATGTCCACACTAGTCCTAATAAAATTTCCACAACAATGTGTATTCACACATAGGGTATTTTACACTAATTGTCTTTGATCACAAAATTTGAGGGCGCGCCGCATAAATGTTGTTAAGCATCATATTCACGTGTGGGAACGCATATGTATGTGAGCAGCACCCTCCATTTATATAGCATTTTGCATTTGTATAGGATTACACGATAAGGTTCAAGGTAGCTTGAAACTTTTAATTTCAATATCAATGATGGGTATAATTTCTCCCAATGGCACCAATGATGAGGCACACTTACTCCCACTGAAACAAACGATGGGGCATTATTTTTTCCCCACTGATGTTGGAACATTTAATACTCCCAATTGCCACAGTCCGGGCCTTGTTTAGAAAAGTTGGAGACTCCTGGCCTAGGCGATTGAAGTCAATTGTGCTCCCTTTGCCTCTTGGGATATGCAAATCACATTTCCCAGGAGGCATTGTCTCTACATTCAGTAAAGGAGGAGGGGGGCAGGCCTAGCAGAGTGTCATCAGTAGACCCGGTGGCTGAACCCGGAAAAGCTTGTGCTTACCGATGACGTCAGGCAGGGGTTAAAAAAAGGGGGATGGGGGGAGGATGAAGATCTGCTTTAAAATGTGTGCCTTGACAAAAAAACATATGCAGTACATCTTAGCAATACGTGTTTTTTTTTTTCCTTTTAAAATGCTGAAGGCACAGAAAAATATATCTGTTTATCTGCCAGAAATCCAGTAGTTTCTAGGTCAAGAGGTAATAACTGTGTGAGGATGAATTGATGGAGGATTTAAAAACTTTTTATTTGGAGATGAGTTTTCAGGGATCACCTAAAGGTGGACAGAGTACAAGATAGCAAGACAAATTGGGGTAGAGTGTTCCAGAGGATGGGAGAGGCTCTGGAGAAGTCCTGGATGGGAGCTAGAGAGCAGAAGATCTTTGGAGGGGTGAAAAGGACAGTTTAAGAGATATTTTGAGACAAAATTAGAAATGTAGCTGGGAGCAGAGTATTGTGAATAGCTTTGCATGTTTAGATTTTCTACTTTATTTAGCTGGGCAGTCAGAAGTCAGTGGAAGGTTCAGCAGAGTGGTGTGGAGGAGCCTGAGCGGTAAGTGAGATAAATGAATCTGCCAGCAGCATTCACAATAGAAAGTGCGAGAGGGTAGAGGTAGACCACTGAGAGTGGAGTCGCAATGGTCAAAGCGAGATATAACAAGGGAGGGAATGAGTACAGTAGCTTGGTGGTTTCACTGGTTGGAGAAGAGGCGTATTTTGGAAATGTTATGGAGGTGAAGATTTGGAAAGTGATTGGATTTGGGGCTGAAATAACAAGTCAGTCGAGGATTACAACTAGCAACCTGGCATGAGGGGAGAGACTGAAAGATGACAGTCGAAAAGTGATCTTGGTGCAAAGGTTGCGGGTAAGGGTGTTGGGAATGTGGGTGGGAGCTGGAGGAAAGGATATTATGAGCTCAGATTTAGAAAGATTTAGTCTGAGGAAGTGATGTGATATCCATACTGATATGTCAGTTAGTAATGGGAGAGGAGACTGAAGGGGTGAGGTGAGTAGAGAGATAGATTTGGGTGTCAACAGCATAGAGATGGTATTGGAAGTTGAGGGAGGTTATCAAGCGACCAAGGGATTAAAGCGGAGTTCCACCTAAAACCAAAAAAAATACATAAAAATACCCCCGTACAGTCAGGGCTAGTGCATTCCACAATGGATAGCCTCTGTACTGTCCCGGGTTGCACTTACCTGCAAGAAGAAATATTTACCTTGAAAATGTATTCTCCAGCGCTGCCATCTCAGGTGTGGGCAGCTTGAAGCCAGCGCGATCCTCTTCTGCATCCTCTTCCGTCTTCTTCGGTCCCCGCCGTCACTTCTGGGGCTGCAGCGTCATCCCTGCACAGCTTCTGGGCATGCCCAGAAGCTATTTGGCAAGGTATGACAGCGCCTGCACCGGAAATGACGTCGGGGCCGGTGCAGGCGCATTGATTACTGGGAGCGATGACGTTCAGCTCCCAGGAATCATTGCAAGCCAGGAAGTGACGACTCGCCGTGGCCGCCGAGAGAGGAAGAGGAAGTAAGGTAAGTATACTATCTTCTAAAACAAGGTAAGTAAAAATAAAAAATAAAAAATTGGGATTATCCAATTGTTTTCCAGGGGACCCGGAGCAAGAAGATGGACGGAAGTTACATTTTAGGGTGGAACTCCACTTTAAGTGAAGATATAGAATTAAAGGGTTCCAAAGACAGAGCTTTTGGGGACCCCTGTGAAAAGAGGAGGAGAGGGAGTTGTAGGCGACACTGAAAGAGTTCTTCATTAGGTAGGAGGAGAACCAGGAAAGAACAGAGACTTGGAGATCAAGGGAATGGATTTTTGTGAGGAGGAGCGGGTTATCCACCATTTTTTTTTTACAAACAAGGTTGCTCTTTATTGAAAAAAAACAAGGTAAAAACAGTATACAGTAAGTGTGTAGACAATGGCCACCATGAGAGCAAACGGGAAGTAGCAATCCCAAAACATCAGTACATTGAGAGTAGGCAACAACAAGGCACAGTGGGAGCACAATACAGTGATACGACAGCGAGATACAAGGAGGTCAAGTAAGATCCCTGAGAGAACCAGTAGATCAGTATGCGATACACAACCAGTGAATAGGAAATCAAGTTACATTATCTACCCATGGTTGCCAAATCTTATCATATTTGCGGGGGCAATTTCTAGCAATGTAGGTAAGTTTATACATGGGGAGGGCCCCGTTAACCAGGACCTTCCACGCCGACAGCGTGGGAGGGGAGGGGGAACCCCACCGCAGAATTATCTCTTTCCTGGCATAATACAGTACCAAAGATAGCATTAACCTCGAGTATTTAGAGCGCCTGACCCGGTCCGGGATGTCCAGAAGCGCCAGCTCCGGGGTGCACACAACCCTAAGGTCTAGGCGGGTGTTCAAAACTTCAAACACCTCACCCCAGAACCCCGCCACGCGCGGGCAGTCCCAGAACATGTGCATGTAGGAGCCCTCAGACAGCAGACACTTAGGGCAGTCAGCCGAACGTGCAGGATACATTCTGTGCAGTCTCGAAGGAGTGAAGTAAACCCTATGCAGAAATTTAGTGTAGATGAGCTTGTCTCTGGCAGCTATAACTGAGCTCGAGCCCCGTCCCAAGCAGTCGTCCCAATCCTCCCTATCCAAGCCAGGTATATCCGCAGACCAACGCCGCCACAGGCGCTCCAGGGCCGGAGAGGCCTCAACAAGGAGGGTAGAATAAAGGACGGATAACGGTTTGGGAAGCTCAGCCTGCGCGAGGACATCCTCCAGGCGGTCAGTCTGGAAAACTGGAGTGGTCGGGAACTGGGCACGGATCGCATGGCGCAATTGAAGATAGCGGAACCCAATCCAACGGGGGAGGTCAAAGGAGCCACGCAAGTCCTGAAGCGTGCGCAGCTCACCAACTGGCATAATATCCCTTAGCCTGCGAATTCCACGGTCAGCCCAGACCTGCGGATCCGGAAGCGTCCGCAGATGAGGGAGGGAGGGATTGCCCCACAAAGGGTGATAGGGGGACCAAGTATTAGGTTGGAGAAACCGCGCTCGAGCCGCCGTCCAAACCCTGAGGGTAGATCTAGTAGGCAGTGGTAGAGACGGATATGCCCGCACTCCCCGATACGGCAGATTGCCGAGGCCCGCCAGGGAGCCCAAGCAAGCAGCCTCCAGGCACGTCGCTGCATTAGATCGGGAGCCTGCGAACCACCAATGGACAGTGACCAGGACTGCCGCCCAAAAGTAAAGCTTAAAATGAGGAAGAGCTAAACCCCCCGACGACACTGGCAGTTGTAATGTAGACCGCGCCAACCGGGGATGCGAACCAGCCCATAAAAAGGAGCCGACGCAAGCGTCGAGGTCACGAAAAAAGCCGGCCGGGATCCACACCGGGGACTGGCGAAATACATACAGGAATTTTGGCAAAAAAATCATCTTAACGATATTAATACGGCCCAGTAGGTTCAATGGTAGAGATCCCCAACCTGCGCAGCGGTCGCGAAGACGGTCCAATATAGGGGTAACGTTGCGGGAGAGATAGTCGCCACTGTTTTTGGTAATCCGGATCCCCAGATATTTAAATTCGTCCACCCACATCAAAGGAGAAGGGGCCGCCAAGGCCCGCGCATCCGAATCGAGGGGGAACAGCACCGATTTGGACCAATTAATACATATCCCCGAAAACCTGCCAAATGATTCGAAAATGGCCAGAGCGGCCTGCAGGGACGAGGACGCATCCGCCAGATACAGCAAGGTGTCATCGGCGTAGAGGGACACCTTCTCCTCTAGGGAGCCCAGCCTCCAACCGCGAACATCCTCCGAGGAGCGAACCAGGGCCGCCAGCGGCTCCAAAGCCAGGGCAAATAGCCCGGGGGAAAGCGGGCAGCCCTGCCTCGTCCCCCTGCCCAGAGGGAAGGCCGCAGAGGCGACGCCATTCGTGCGGACCCGAGCCGACGGTCGTCGATAGAGCAGGCGCAACCAACCCAGAAAGCGAGGACCAAACCCGAAGCGACGGAGCACCGACCAGAGATACGGCCACTCGACCGAATCAAAAGCCTTCTCCGCATCCAGAGAGGCCACCACCCGCTGCCCAGGATTGAGATGGGGAGCAGAAAGGTTGAGGTGAAGACGACGGAGATTAATGTCCGTCCCCTTCCCCGGCATAAAACCAGTCTGATCCACATGCACAAGGTCCTCAATGACCGAGGACAAACGAATGGCCAAGACCTTGGCCAGAAGCTTGGCATCAGCGTTCAGTAAGGATATAGGGCGATACGAGGAGCAGTCCTCCGGGTCCTTACCAGGCTTAAGGATGAGCACTATGAGGGCCTCGGAGAAAGAGTCCGGCAAGGCACCCAGGTCCGCAAACTTAGTCAAGAGATCCACCAGGCGAGGCGCCAGGGGTTCCTGGAACGTAGAATAAAATTCTACTGGGATACCATCTGGGCCCGGAGCCTTGCCAGGCTGCATCCTCGACAACGCCATCTGAACCTCCTCCAAGGTGATGGGTTTATCCAAGCGTGCCCTAGTCTCCGCATCCAACTCCGGGAGGGAGACACCATCCAGATAACTCTCCAAATCATCATCAGCATAGTTCACCCTAGAGGTGTATAGCGTCCGATAATAATCTAGAAAACAAGAATTTACAACAGAAACATCAGATACCATGTCGCCCGAAGGGGACCGGATCCGACCTATATGCGTGACCGGAGTCTGTTCCCTCGACAACCAGGCCAACAGACGGCCATTTTTGTCCCCATGTTCAAAAATTCGTTGAGCTGTCGAGAGAAGGGACTTCTCCGTGGCAGCAGCCCTGTAAACCGAGAGCTCCCGCAACGCACGTTGGAAAGATGAATAACGGGCCGCATCAGGGGCCGCTACATATAATTCCTCCGCTGAGCGAAGGGATGCCTCCAGCTGCTCCAGAGACCGCACAGAATTCCTGCGAGCTGCCGCAATACGGGTAATATACACTCCTCTCAACCAGGCCTTGAAGGCATCCCAAAGGACCAGAGGGTCAGGGTGCTCGAGATTGCGCGACCAAAAAGTGGACAATTCAGCCGGCATAACTTCCACAATAGAGGGCTCCGATATCCAATATCTAGACAGCCGCCACCCTCCACTCGGCCTCCCATCAGACAACCGGAGAGAAAGCAATAAGGGAGCATGGTCAGAGATGCCTCGGGGCAAAATAGAGGCAGCCGCAACCATTTTAACAACCTCCATAGAGGCCAGCGCCAAATCTATGCGGGAGAAAGTCCGATGAGAGGCCGAGTGGCACGTAAACGCCCGATCCGACGGGTGTAAGCTCCGCCAGACATCCACCAGAGAAAAGGTGGACATCCAACGGGCCAAGGCGTCAGACCAGACCGAGGGAGGGTGAAGGCGATCCAGATCCGGAGTGGGAGACATGTTAAAGTCACCCAGCAAAAGCACATTAACCACATCATACGAGACAATCAATTGCATAAGAGTGTAGAGGAAGGCATGATCAACCGGAGGAGGCAAGTAAAGACCCACCAACAAAAAGGGCACAGAATGTATGATAGCATGTAGCAGCACATACCTCCCGGCCGGGTCAGTCCTAACCTCCAGCAGCCGAAAAGGCAGGGATCGATGCACGAGGACGCTAACCCCCCTGGCGTAGCATGAATACGTGGAGTGATAGTGGGCGCCCACCCAGGCCCGCCTGAGACCCCGAGTACGAGATCCCAACAGGTGGGTTTCCTGCAACACACAAATGTGCGGGGCATACCTGCGCAGAAAGGTAAAAACCAAGGAGCGTTTAACCGCAGAGTTCAGACCCCGCACATTCCAGGAAATCACATCAACCTTCGCCATTATCACCCAAGGGGACCAGCAATGAAGGATAGGCCCGCACCACCACTCCACCGAAAGCCGGGGGGCCAGGCCACCCGCACACCATCCAGACCCCCTCAAGGGTCCCACAGAGGGCCGGAGCCACACCAGGCACAAAATAAAGAGCAACCAGAAAAACAAAACCTTGTACATACAAACCCCTGAGCTCGCAGGTTATCCAACAATGAACAACAAAAAAAAATGCAGCATGCGAGTCAGAACAAAACAACCCACGGTCCCCCCCCCCCACCCCGCCAGACCCAAAAACAAGGGCAGGCATGGATCCCCTAACACCCCACAACAAACAAGTCAAACAGGTGACGTGATACCAAGGGCCAACGGGCTCTCAGGTAAGGCAGGCACAACCGGTACCAGTCAAGTGCAGCTGCATGGTGCAGCCGAGAGCATCACAAACCGGATCCAAATCTGTAGGTCCAATGAGTTCAAGTCAGCCAGCCATTCATTCGACCGCAGGTGCAGACAGCAATCCTTGGGCGTCCAGGCGCAGGGCCGCAATCAATCCAACAAGGGTGGTGCAAGTCACCGCCAACATGGCAGCCAGGGCTTATGGAAAAACCAGGAAGGGTAGAGCAAACAAGCCAGCGGTGACATATAGGTGATGTAAACAACGCTGGGCAATAGATACCCACTCAGCCACGGGGGGGAAGGCGCTCCAGCCAGTCCGATGCATCTCTAGGATCCGTGAAAAAACGTGTAGATTCACCATCAATCACTCGGAGTTTAGCCGGGAACAGCATATTATACTTGATGCCCCGAGACCGGAGCGCAGCCTTGACAGCATCAAAGGAACGGCGCTGCTTCTGCGTCTCCACGGTGTAATCTGGGAAGATCATGAGCTTGGCATTCTGGTAAGACAGAGACCCCGCCGCCCGAGCCGCCCGCAGGGTCTCATCCCGGTCCCTGAAATTCAGCAGTCTAAGGATCAGAGTGCGAGGGGGGGAGCCTTCCGGGCCCGGGCGAGGAGGGACCCGGTGAGCCCGCTCTACGGTGTAATGCTGGGAGTAGCGGGCCGTAGGCAGCAAGGACCGGAGCAGCTCCTCCACGAACAGCGTCGGTTCCCTACCTTCCGCCCCCTCCGGGAGTCCCACGATCCGGAGGTTGTTGCGCCGGTTGCGATTCTCGGCGTCCTCGGCACGGAACTCCAGGGCCCTCACCTTGGTATGCAGGACCCGCAGGGAGGCCGTATGTTCAGCCACCACATCCTCCACCGGGCCAACACGCTGCTCCACCTCCGTGAGACGGGACCGGATCTTGTCAAAGTCCTGCCGCATCAGACAGACATCCAGTTGCACCGCCTCGATCTTCGTGGTGAGTGCCGTCTGGCAGGCCACTATGGCCGCCATGACCTCCGGGATGCCAGGCAGCGGGACCTCGGCAGCAGGGTGTTGCTCCATCTGAGAGGCCATTTTGCAGGAAGGGCAAGGCGGCTGCGGCCTAGTCTGCGTGGGAGCGGGGGCCTCGGGGGACTGCACAGGCTGCGGAAAACGGAGCTTCTTCGCCCGCTGCGGTCGGGCGGATGATCGGCTGGGCATGCAGAGGACCGAAACGGCCAAGGTAAGTAGGAAAAGGAGTCACGGAGTATAGTCAGGATAAATCGCTCTCGGAGCTCTCAGCAGGCACGTCTGCTCAAGTCGCCATCTTGGACACGCCCCCGGGTTATCCACCATATGAAAGCAGAAAGGTCTAATAGTATGAGTATTGAGTGATGGCCATTGGTCTTAGCAGTTAGCAAGTGCACAGCAGTGGAACCTAGAGATAGGAGGGTAGCTAGTAAAGGGAAGCTAATATCTCTCTAGGTGAACATCTTTCTAACTTTAACACACTGGGGCCAATTTTATTAAAGCATTTGCACCACTTCTCTAGCATTACGGCCATATTCACCTGCACCAAATTCATGAAAGCAGTGCAACAGTTTTTTTGTTAATTCTGACATGAAACAAATTCAGATAGTTCTTATGTGCAACATTTACATTCTGATGCAACAAATTAATTAGGAAATATTACCATAATGGTGATGAGGAAAGTAGTGGTAAATAAGGCCTCTTCTATGTTGGCATAAACTGTGTTGCATGTGCAAATATTGTTGTAGTCAAGATTCTGTTAAACCACTTCAGCCCCGGAAGGTTTTATCCCCTTAATGACCAGGCCATTTTTTTACGATTCGGCACTGCGTTACTTTAACGGAAAATTGCGCGGTCGTGCAATGCTGTACCTAAATACAATTTATGTCCTTTTTCCCCCACAAATAGCGCTTTCTTTTGGTGGTATTTGATCACCTCTGCGGTTTTTAGATTTTGCGCTATAAACAAAAAAAGAGCGTCAATTTTGAAAAAAACGCCATATTTTTTACTTTCTGCTATAAAACATTCCCAATAAAAAAAATTAAAAAAATTAAAATGTATCAGTTTAGGCCAATTTGTATTCTGCTACGTATTTTTGTTAAAAATATCCCAAAAAGCGTATTTTAATTGGTTTGCGCAAATGTTATAGCGTTTACAAACTACGGGATAGATTTTTGGACTTTTTTATTTATTTTTTTATTAGTAATGGCAGCGATCTGCGATTTTTAGCGGGACTGCGACATTGCAGCGGACAGATCGGACCCCTAACTGACATTTTTGACACTATTTGGGGACTGGTAACATTAATAGAGTAATCAGTGCTAAATATTATGCACTGTTACTGTATACATGACACTGGCAGGGAAGGGGTTAATACTGGGGGTGATCAAAGGGGTTCAATGTGTGCCTAATATGCTTACTGACTGTGTGTGTGTGTGTGTGTGTGTGTGGGGGGGGGGGGTGGTTCTGTGACAGGCATAGAGAGATCACAGTTCCAGCTTAGCTGAAACTGCTGATCTCTCCTTGCCTGTCTGACAGAAGAAAGAGAAGTAAGCTCTGTGCTACGGAAAAATGGAGAGGGGGAGGATAGTGTAGGCTGCGGCCTCCCTCAAATATAACCAGAGTTATATTCGACAATGGAAAGGGGGGGGGGGGGGGACAAAAGGGACGGCACTGCCTAGAAATGGTAGTGTTGGTATAGATGGTTGATATTGGTAAGCAATATAAGTAAGTAACAAACAATAAACTTATATAGATGACAATGGTGATATAAATAAATCAAATGGCAAATACAAGTCAGAGATGGGTAGGTAGACGGCAGAGGATAGGTATGATGTAAAAGGCAATCACAGTGTGATATGTTATTAAATACAAGCCAGACAGACAATAAATAAAGTGACTTGTGCCTTCAGGTGCAAACCAATTGAACAATAATGGATAAGGTCCTGTGGTATTACTGGTACCAAATAAAAAGGTGAAGAATAAATAACCAATGAGATGAACCAATAGGCTATGGTGCAAAAAACAAGGATCTGTAAATAGGAGAGTGCTAAGTGATATGGTTATATCAATAACAAGTGAGTAAATAAATACTTATATAATGAATAAATTAAGGTGACTCTAAGCAATATCTAAATAAAGTGACACTGCACAGCTGAAGAAGTGTATGGGTACATTTGGTCTTTCTGTTTCTGGACCGTTTAGCCTGGTTTTATGCAGATAAAGGCATGTATATGCAAGTACAGTTAAACAAAAGAAAAATGGATCTGGGAAGCAAAAGTTTTTTTTTTTTTTCGTTCATTGACGGACACAGCTCCTGATTCTTCTTAACCATTGGGTTATACTACCCCCTACAGGAGTAGGACACTAGGCAGGAAAGAGCTTGACTACGCCTATGGGCATTCCCAGGGGGTATACACCCACTCTCAGCTATAGGCACTCAGTTTTGTTACAAGCAGTATCAGAAGAATTACAACTCCACAGAGGGGTGGGTGCTGTGTCCATCAATGAAGATCAGAGAAATGGATTTTACAGTAAGTCAAAAATCCCATTTTCTCTTTCGTTCACTGACGGACATAGCTCCTGATCTTCTTAACCATTGGGACGTCCCAAAGCAGTGTTAAACATGAGGGGTGGGAACAGCGAAAAAGAAATTCCCAAGGCTAATTATAGCCAGCTAGGTAAAGAGGCATTCAACCAAAACAACTGGAGCTTACCTGAAAAAAACAATTTTTCTGCCTAATCCGGAGTAAGGACCTAGTTCCTTGCTGGGATCTCTGGTCCTGGTGATTTTCTTTTTTTTTTTTTATTTTCTTTTTGAATGGCCCATCAAGGGCCAGGTATCAGGTTTGGCGGTCTATTTACAACGACCTTTGGCCTCACACTCCCTGGTGCGTACCTTTCTTCAGGGTGTCCGACATTTGGTTCCTTCAGTGCGGGCTCTGTTGCCGCCCTGAGATCCTAATGTGGTGCTTTTAGCTCTACAGAAGCCTCACTTTGAAAATATTTGGGAGGTTTACCTGCTTGCGCTGCCCCAGAAGGTGGCCTTTTTTGGTGGCTATCACCTCTGCGTGCAGGGTGTCAGAACAGGCGGCGTTATCCTGTCGTTCACCTTATTGGTGATTCACAAGAATAAGGTGATGTTTCGCCCCTGTGCATCATTCCTTCCTAAGGTGGTCTCTGACTGTCGTTTTCAATGAGGACATTGTGCTGCCTTCCCTGTGTCCCAGGCAAAACCTCCAAAGGAAATTGCCTTGCATGCCTTGGATGTGGTCCGGGCAATTAGGGTGTACCTGACAGCTACGGAGTCTTTTAGGAAATCAGACTCTCTATTTGTGTTCGCGGACGGACCTCACAGAGGGTTGTCTGCTTCTTCTGCGACCATTTCCAGATGGATCAGACAGATCCTATTGCAGGCCTATTGCACCAGGATCAGGTTCCTCCTTACCCTGTCAAGGAGAACTCTACTAGAGCGCTTAGTGTCTACTGGGCTTCTGTCCTCAAGCGTCAGTGGCGCAGGTTTGCAAGGCACCTGTCGTTTGTGCACACTTTTACAAAATTTTTATAAAGTGCATGTGTTGGCTTCTGCGCATGCCTATTTTGGGCGCAAGGTTTTTCTGGCTGCTGTGTAGAGGACCTGGTCCTTTTTGAGGGTGTTTTGTTTTTTTCAGGTGAGTTCCATTTGTGTATGATTGAGCTCCATGTTACTTGGTTGGTTATGGTTAGCCTTGGGAATTTTTTTTCTGCTTTTTTCCCACCTCTCACGTTAACTGCTTTGGGACTTCCAAATGGTTAAGAACAATCAGGAGCTGTGTCCGTCAATGAACGAAAGAGAAAATGGGATTTTTGACTTACCGTAAAATCCATTTCTCTGATGTTCATTGACAGACACAGCACCCACCGCTATGTGGAGTTGGCTTGCTTCTGACACTGCTTGCAACAAAACAGAATGCCTATAGCAGAGTGTGAGAGTATATCCCTTGGGACTGCCCCATAGGCGTGGTAAAGCTTTTTCATGCCTAGTGTCCTACTCCTGTAGGGGGCAGCATAACCCAATGGTTAATATTCTGGAGCTGTGTCAGTCAATGAACATCAGAGAAAAGAATTTTACGGTAAGACAAAAATCCAATTTTTTGCTTCCCAGATCCATTTCTCCTGCACCAACACAAGAGGCTTATGAGCATTACTGAGGCCTTACTTTTGACTGCAGAATAAATGTTTATTATGTTTTCTACTGCAATTGAAGATTAGTAGATATAAGTTATCATACTCTTCTAGCGCCTCATATTACATTCTACTTTACCAGGTTGTCTAGTTGTCCTGCATTAATGTGAGATTACCCTACACTGGCTTTATATGTTCTCCAGAAGTGCAGTATTTACACATTTGGCCTCCATCCTGGTTGCTCTCTGTATTTACTGTTTATTAGTAAAAATACAATGAAAATCACAATGTCAAACATCAATCTATAAATGTATAAATGTTAAAACAAAATCGACCAAAAATATGGTGCTTTTACTTTTATTTCCAGTTGATGTACAGGCGATGTCCCCTCCCCCTTTACCTCCCGGCTTGATCATTGTAGAAGATTTTGTCTCTCCCGCAGAAGAACTGACGTTGCTGGAAAGCATTCACTGGGAGACGGATAACTGCAGTAAGTATGCACAGTATAAAATCTACACAATACAAAGCCGATAGCAAGGTCTAGATATAATGCTAGAGCATAAATATATGAACAGGAACGATTCATTTTGGATAGGAAAATACATTGATATAAGTAAAATATCTAAAGGTGCCCAAACACTTTTAGTTAGATCAATCTTGCAATGTTTCCCATTTTCTTTTAGATATAATAAAAGTAACAAGTGTATTTTTACATTTTTGCTGGAAAAAGCTTTGAATTTCCATTCAGATTGGAAAATGTCAATAGTTTCTGATGGGACCAAATATAAAAGATTCCATCTCAACAAAGAATCATGTTTCTTTGTTAAATCTAAAAAATCTTTCCTTTTTTTTTTTATTTTTTTTTTTTTTTAATTTTATTAGTTTTCCAATATACAAAATACATGTGTTTACTTCAATAAAAAGAAGAAACCTTTACATATAATTTTTTCCCTCCTCCCCCATTTCCCGTTACACTTGCGTCGTAATCTCTTCTTCCTCTATTCCTTCCCTATGTTTTGTTTCAGATTCCCTTAATTCAAAATATTTATTTGTACTCTTAAATTCTATCCAATCTCTCCAGATGTTTATGAATTTTCCTATTTCATTTTTCCCATAATACAGTTCTTCCATAATATAAATAATTTCTATCTTTTTAACCCAATCTCTCAACGTTGGACTCTCTGGTACTTTCCTAGGATTTTGGAATTAGAGATTTTGCTGCGTTTATTGGATGTGGTGTCACCGCCTTTTTATATTGCTTAATTGTCAGTTTAGTATTATGGAATAGATGGGTTTCAGGATTTTTAGACATCTCTAGTCCTGTTATTCCCTGAATCTGTTGTATAATTTCTTCTCAGAATTCTTGTATCTTTGGGCATTCACACCAAAAAAAATTATCCCACATCCTCTCCAACAAAGTGGTGATTTTTCTGATTGGCATTTTTGTGCTTTGGCAGGTGTTGTATACCATATTGATAGGCATTTATAGTTAATTTCTCTCGTATTTACATCTATCGCTGTCCCGTCTGTTAATTTCAGTATTTCCTCTTTTTCTTGTTCGCTCCTGTCTGCGTCAAGCTCTGCCTCCCATTTCTCCAGATAGGGTGGAGTTTCAGGTTCCGTGATCCTGGTAAGAGTCTTATATACCTGGGAAATGCAGTGCCTTGGAGCAGATTGTGAGCTGAGCATTTTTTCAAATGGTAATACATTTTCGCCTAGTCTTATTGGGTGAGATAGTGTCTTTATAAAGTGCTTTAATTGGTGACCTTTTTTCATTAATCAATATGAATTCTCTTTTTTTTTTGTCTTAATTCCTATAGTGTACATATCTCTCCTTTTTTAATTGTGCGTTCGTATCCTTTATCCAACCCCTAATCAGTGTCTTATTCCCTGGCAAAAAAAAAAAAAAAAAATCTGTCCCTGATAATGATATTATTGGCGAATAATAATCCCATTTTCTCTGTGCATTAAATCTCATATTTTATTTACCAGCATTGTAAGTGTGCTTTTGAATAGTGATATTGTTGTGGCACCAATATCACCTTGTGTAATGGTATCTTACTTTTATACCTTTTCAATTGTAACCCGACTTTCTTCTTTCAAATTATATTTCATATCCATAACTCCATATGGATCCAACATATCCATAACTCGTGTTAATAAGACCACGTTGTAGTATCTTTTATACTGCGTCAGGCAACAACTCCTGCGCAAACCACCGTAGGTGCTGGCAGGCTGCTGGCGGCGCGCTCCTGCCCCGCTCGTCAGCGGGGAAGCCAATGCACGGGCAGGCAGCTCCGATTGCTGCCTGACACCCGCGATCGCTCCCCCGCCGCTTTTGTAAACACAGCTGACCGTTCTTCTCCCTGGAATGATCACAGAGCGCCTGTGATCCTTCTATATAGAAACACAGGTCTTTGTGATCACTTCACAAGCCACGCCCTCCTGCAGTTAGAAACACGCCCCTAGGCTCTCATTTAACCCCTTTGATCACCCCTAGTGTTAACCCCTTCCCTGCCAGTGTCATTATTACAGTAATAGTGCATATTTTTAGCACTGATTACTGTAGTAATGTCATTGGTCCCCCCAAAAATATCAGTCAGGGGTCTGATCTGTCCTACGCAGTGTCGCAGTCCCTCAAAAAATCGCAGATCGCAAAAAACAATAAAAATTACATAAATCTTTCAGGTAGTTAGTAGACGAGATAACTTTTGTGCAAACCAATCAAAATACGATAACTGCGATTTTTTTTTTTTTTTTTTTTTTTCCCAAAAATATGTAGCAAATAACAAATTGGCCTAAATTGTTAAAAAAATTGGATTTTTTAATTTTTTTTTTTTTTTTTTGGGAATGGTATATAACAGAATGTGAAAAATATATATATATATATATATATATATATTTTTTTTTTCAGAATTGTCACTCTTTTTTTGTTTATAGCGCAAAAAATAAAAATTGCACAGGTGATCAAATGCCACCAAAATAAAGCTCTATTTGTAGGAAAAAGGACATCAATTTTATTTAGGTACAGCGTCGCACGAGTTAAAGTAACGCAGTGCCGAATCACAAAATATGGCCTGGTCCTTAAGGGGGCAAATCCTTCCGGTCCAGAAGTGGTTAAAATATGGGACAGCCAATCCCCCTTGTGTTTTACCTTTACTTATTGTAGCAAATTTAAATTCTTGGTTGTTTGTGTTTCCATATAAACCCCAGTGTCCTCTTTATTAATATATTAAAATAACTTTGTGGCACTTGGATCGGGAGCATCTGGAACTTCTAAAGCACTTTTGGTAAAATACTAATTTTGATTATATTTTAATGCCCCACTCAGGAGAGTGGCCTCATTGAGGTTTATCTCAATTCTTCCTTAATTTATTTTAATAGCAGGATGTAGTTCAATTCATACAGTTCCTTCCAGGTAGCTGTTAAATTTACCCCTAAATATTTGCATTTCTTCTGCCATTCAAACTGGAATTTTTCTTGCAAACATTGCTCCTCTTTATATCCACATTTATATTTAAGATTTCCCATTTTATCAGGTTTATTTTGAAATTTGATAATTCTCCATATTATTTCTAGGATTTCATTATATTTGCATTTGGAAGAGATGTTCTGGGATTTGAAACCTAAAACAAAATATCATCTGCATTTGCTGCCACTTTGTTCTTCCTCTCCTATTTTCACTCCTTTTATATCTATACTGTTTCTAATAGTTGCAAGTAGAGGTTCCAGCGATAATGCGAATAAGAGAGAGAGGGGGACACCCCTGTCTCATTCTATTATTCAATTCAAAGGGCTAAGATAGAATTCCTTTTCTCTTAATTGCTGCCGTTGGGTACTTATATAATGTTTTAATCCACTGGATCATTCTTGGACCCATCCCTATTTCCTCTAGTGTCGCTAACATGAAACCCCAGTACAACCTGTCAAATGCTTTTTCAGCAACTACTGACAGAAGCAGGGCTGGGGGTCCCTCTTTAACCAGTACTGGGCACTTTCACCCCCTTCCTGCCTAGGCCAATTTTCAGCTTTTAGCGCTCTTAAATTTTGAATGACAATTGCGCGGTCATGCAACATTGTACCTAAACCAAATTTATGTCATTTTTTTTCTCCCACAAATAGAGCTTTCTTTTGGTGGTATTTGATCACCACACGGTTTTTTTCCTTTTTGCTAAACAAATAAAAAAAGACCGAAAAGTTTGAAAAAAAAAAAATGTTATAAAATTTTGTAAATAAATACATTTTTTCCTGCACTAACGAGCACTGATGGATGAGGCCCCACTGGCAGGCATTGATGGGGAGGCACTGATAAGACACTAATATGCAGCACTGATGGGCACTGATAGGCGGCACTGATATGCAGTACTGATATATGGCACTGATAGGTAGCACTGATATGCAGCACTGATGGGCACTCATAGGCGGCACTGGTGGGCGGCAATGATGGGCACTGGTGGGTTGCAATGATGGGCAATACCGATGAGGAGGGCACTGACAGGCTCCCTGAGCACTGATTGGCATCCCTGGTGGCATGGGTGGGCATCCCTGGTGGCCATATGTGGGCATCCCTGGTGGCCATGGGTGGGCAATCCCTGGTGGCTCTAGTGGCATCCCCCAAGGGTCTGCACTGGTAATCAATGCTCTGTCAGGCGCGAACTGAGGAATGCCGATCAACGGCACTTCCTATTTATTATGTGACCAGCTGTGATTGTACACAGCTGATCACATGGTAAAGAACCTACGTCAGTAGGCCCTTTACTGAGATCGGAGATGCGGTGTGTAAATTCCTTTAATATTTGATTTTATCCTATTAAGTCTTTGTTTTTTTTTTCTCTATTGATATATTGATATCAGAATACCACTGTAAACATAAACAAAAAGAAGGGCGCACCTTCTTTCGAGGCTGTGCCTCTTCCTCAGAGCCTAAGAGCCATGTCTAAACCCTTGAGATATATATATATATATAGTAGAAATAACCTCCACTTGACCTTTGAGATTAGGGGAGGAGATACCTCCCTTGTGGGCGTGGCTACACAATTGATTTTAACCAAACCCTAGTACAGACAAATGTTTATACAAAACAATAGAACTCTATATACATGGGGTACTGACTCCCACCTCAATGACTGCTTGCCCATAACTTACATGAAAAATTGCAACAAAAATAATGCTATTAAGTTCATACCAGACCATATGACCATCCACACATATGCACAATAACAAGGGTTTAGACATGGCCCTTAGGCTCTGAGGAAGAGGCACAGCCTCGAAATGCGTTAGCCTTTCATCTTTACAAGACATTGGACTCTTACAACATGGACGTTGCTCAATGGAATTGATATGCTGGTTTACATCGCATGTTTGTGAGTAGCCACTTTTTAATATTTTATTAATAAAAGCCTACTAAGGATAATGCGCTAGGCTGGTGCGCCCTTCTTTTTGTTTATGTTTACAGTGTTTTATCGACCACCCCAGTCGTAGAGGGCAGCAAGGCTTACCCATTAGTGGATGCCAAGTGAGAGTTCAGGGATAAAGGCAGCCTGAGAACCTGATTCTGAGCACAGGAGTAACGTGCCTAGCATCGTAATTTTCTATCAGAATACCACTGATGTAGGCTTCATGAGCTTCCCATACTGTGGCTTCTGTTACTTCTTGTGTCTTATTTAACAGGAAGTAATGTTCTATTTCTTTATTCTCCCTTCCACCTCTTGATCCTGTATTGGTGTCTCATTTAGTCTCCAATTATTTGTCTTATTCTGTTCCTCTGTCATCTTAATTTCCGTTATTACTGGTCAGGTTATTACTTCAATAGATGTTTTACCTACAATGTCCAGTAATCTATGTTCTACCAATATTTAATCCAGTCTTGAAAATGTCCCGCATACGGAGGAGAAAAAAATTATAATCCGTTACATTCGGGTGTTGGATTCCCCAAACATCTATTAATTGATATTGGTAGAATGTTTTTTCAGTACCTTAAGTTGATGCACTTTGCTCCTTCGGGCACGACCCAATGCATCAAGCTGTGGATCCATTGAGAAATTAAAACCTCCTGCCACTATCACTTTACCTACTTTAAATTCCATAGGTTCTCTCAAAATCTGCCTTAAAGCGTGTGTTACCCTAAAAAAAAAAAATGGATCCTGCTCCTTTTTAAAGCATGTTATACAGCACTGTGCTTGTGCTGTGTCCTTTGGTCTCCTGTATCACCTAAAATATCTGGCTGATCCTGCCAGTTTCTGCCTTCCTTTCTGTACACTGACCACAGTGTATCAAGACTGCTGAGCCCATACTCCATGGTCAGTGTATGTGCCTCCTTCATCCGCAGCCCTGCTCTCTGCTCTCCTCTGTTGTCCTCCCTGCTCCCCTCCCTACCTGTCAGCTCTTACCAATCCCGCCCCCCCCCCCTCTTTCTGCTGCTGAAATACCTTTAGACCTCACACACAATCTCCTCTGTTATAAAGCCTAGTATGCTGCAGTGTATGTCCTTTGTAAAAAAGATGCCTATTTTTACCTGATTTCACAGCGCAGATTGGCGGACACGTGACTCCTCGAGGCTCCCCTCCTCCCCTGCCGACGTCTCGGCTCACCACCTCCCGACTGACGTCAGTGAGGGAATCTTGGCCCCTCCCACTCTAGCTGTCAGATCAGGAGCGGCAGCTGTGAGGAGTCAAGTGACCGCTGATCTGCGCTGTGAAATCAGGTAGAAATGGGCATCTTTTTTACAAAGGACATACACTGCACCATAGGAGGCTTTATAACAGAGGAGATTGCGTATAGTTTATGAAGTGGCTTAACAACCACTTTATATAGTAGTAATTTATTGGGTTCTTATTGGGGCAGTATATATTTGCCAGCGTATACTCCTTGCTACAATCAACTGCCGGACTGTGCAATGGGCTGGATAATCTAGATCCAGTGGTCACACCAGTATGGCCAGCGAGCGCACACAGACATCAGCTCCGCGCTAGGTCGGCCGCGACATAGCCCCACTGGACGGGGGCTGGCCTGCGAGTTAAATGTCTCGCGAGGTCGCATACGACCGGGTCTCGGCCTGAATCGGAGCACTCTTCCTGGCTGAGAGACCCCCCCCCCGTTTTCGATTGAGAGCAGGCTTTGTTTGGAACAATGCCGCCTGGTTCCTGGTATGGTGAGTAGCTGCCCCCCCTCTCCACCTGGAGGGTTTTGGGGTGTACATGGGCCCCTCCTTCGGATAGTCAGACCCCCGGTTTCCCCTCCTTCTCGACAGGTACACCCTTTCACCTGTCCCCCCCCCCCCCATTCTACCCCCCTCCACTTATGCTGGGGCTGCCTGGGTGGTCTGGTCCACCTCCTGGGGTGGGGGCAGAGCTCTAGCTGGCGATGGAGCAGGCCCCCCCCCCCCCCGTCCTGTCCGGGCCTGTCCTTGAGGCCTAGGGATCCCTTCTGGGTCCCTGGGACCTGCGTTAATCCGCCACTTTCTTGTGGTCTGTGTGCTCAATGCACAGTGACCATGTTTGTGTAGTCTGGCGGCCATTTTGCGGTGGTTTGCCATTTAAAATAGCGGCGGCCATAACAGTGGATCCCTGTGGGCGGCGATTTCGGTGGTGGGCTCGCCTCCTCATCCCCTGGTGCTGACTCCTGGATCTTTTCACTTCCTAATCGCTGCGCGTAGAGTGCAGATTATCCTGGTGGCAGCAGGTGCCCGTTTCTGGTGGGGTCCTCTCCCTCTCTGCTGAGGATCACTTGGTGCTTTGTTCCTGGCGACTGGGTGTTGCTGCCAGAGCTGTGGGGGTTGTCCCTTTGCAGTGTTTTACACTTTTTGTGGGGTCCCTGTGGTGACACATGGAGTCTTTGGAGCACATCTTCCCACCTGATCCCCTCTCTGAGGCTGCGGGGCCCTCTGGGTCCCTAACGTCCATCGATGCTCTGATGGCGGACCTGGAGTTCTTTGTGATCCGGGTGGAGGTGGTTTTCGGGCGACGGGCTAGCAAAAAGACCCCCCGCCTTCCCCTGCCTCATCTGTCTCATCAGATCCTGAATCTAATTTGGCCGCCGAATCCAGAGTGGCAAAGAGGTTTCCTTTCCCCGCCTATTTTGACGGAATTGTCGCGAAAGAGAGGGGAGGACCAAAGCGTTCCCTTGGGGTCCCTAAGCGATTTGCTAGGCGATACCCCTATGAGAAGTCCCTTATTAAGAAGTGGACTGTTCCACCGGTGGTGGAGCCTTTCTTTTCCAGATTGAACAAGGCATCCATGATTCCAGGTGAAGAGTCCCCCGTCTTTAAGTATCAGGCTGACAGAAAGGCGGAGGCTCTGGCCCACAGTATATTCACTGTGGCCGGTTCGGCACTGAAGCTGGTATTCACCATTGCCCTGGTGTCGCAAACTCTGACTCAGTAGGCTAAGCTTTTACCTTGTGACCTGGAGGGGGGAGTAGCTCCCCCCTGCCTTTGCTGAGCTGGCGGACCAGCTGGTCTAGGGGCTGCAGTTTATCTGTGATGCCTCTTTTGGATGCGGCTCCCCTAGTGTATATATACCAGTGCTATACCCCCTTTGGGTCTGTCCCTTTAAAAGTGCAGTGCTGTTTTTCCTTACACTGCGCTGGGATCTGTAGCTCTGTATTCCCTGCTAAGACATTCCCAGAGTAATATTAGTGTTTTTATTTAACACCAGGTAGTATGCTGTACAGTCCAGTGATTCTCATTCCCTTTTTCCTGTTTTAGTTTTAAGGAAAAAAAAAGATGTCCTATGCTGCCATTGATCTTAATATATTTTGCATTGCAATGTTAAATGTCCAGTGCATATTATCAATTCCAGTCCCAGTGACTCACACCGTTCTTCCATCTGCTTTTTCTCCAAGATATGGTCCTGTCACGCTTAAGCTGTGGCTGCAGGGGATCCATCTGTGCCGCCCATGCCCACGTTCAGGAGATCCCGGGGCCGCTCCAGCATGTGTTTCTCCCTCGCCAGAGGGAACCCACCACTAACCTCCTCCTCTACTTTCCGTCCGTCAGCCACGGCCTCTCTGGAGACACGTCGGGGATGAGTCGCCACAGGAGAGCACAGCAGGACTCACGCCGGGGGAGATGGTTAGCGGAGGTATGCCGTACAAGCCGCTTATAACGGGAATCCTCTGAGCTCCTAGCACATGCTCCCTGCGTGCGCCATGATCAGGCCCCTCCCCTCTGCTCTAAAAATTCTTTACAGTTAACATCCAGTGAATTAGCTTTAACCACTTGACCTCCAGAAGATTTACCCCCCTTCATGACCAGGCCATTTTTTGCAATACGGTACTGCGTTACTTTAACTGACAATTGTGCGGTCATGCAACGCTTTACCCAAATAAAATTTCTGTTCTTTTTTCCCCACAAATAGGGCTTTTATTTGGTGGTGTTTGATCACTACTGTGTTTGTTTCTTATTTTTTCCACTTTAAACAAAAAAGACTGACAATTATGAAAAAAATACTTTCTGCTCTAAAACATATTCAATAAAAATGTTTTTAAAAACCATAGTTCTTAACGAATTTAGGCCAATATGTATTCAACTACATATTTTTGAATAAAAAAAATCCCAATAAGTCTATATTAATTGGTTTGTGCAAAAGTTATAGTGTCCATTAACTCTCGTATGTATATGGGTATTTTTTTTATCCATTTTTATTTTTTATACTAGTAATGGCAGTGATCTGCGACTTATAGCGGGACTGCAATATTGCGGCAGCCAATCGGACACTAACTGACACTTTGTGGGAACCAGTGACTCTAATACAGTGATCATTGCTAAAAAATATGCACTGTCACTGTACTAGTGACACTGGCTGGGAAAGGGGTTGAATATCTAGGGCAATCAAAGGGGTAAGCCTAGCCTGTGTTTATATGTACTGTGTTAGGTGCTTTTACTTAGGGACACAGAATTCATCATCCCCCTCCTTTCCCCTGTTAGAATGAAGCTCTACTTTGTTTACATAAGCAGAGCTCTGTTCTGTGTCTCTGCCCGGTGATCGGCTGGTGTCGACAAACATCCAGTGCCCTGCACCCGCAGATCAGCTTCTGCTGTAAGTAATCACAGCAGAAGCGTGCTGCTGGCGGCACACGCCCCTTAGGCGGATGTGCAGAATCACGTGTGTGTGTGTGTATATGTGTGTGTATATATTTATATAGTGATTCAGCGCAGGAAGGCCACCTTGTAGCAGTATATCTGCTATGGAGAGGTCCAGGACTGGTTAAAAAAGCCATCCCTGACTTCTGTAGTTGCAGGCACTGTGGAGCAATTCAAGCTTCACAGCACTTAACTCTGTAATCCTCTTTCTCCCAGCACCTCTACTCCTCCTCCCTGCAGTAACTTGGCAGCTTTGTAATGTAAACAGAGCAGGTATCGAGAGATTTGTTGCAGTTTTTGTCAAGGATTTGTTCAAAAATGATGCTTTACAGAAAACATTGTTTATAATTGCAGAAAATCAGAAAGCGTTAAAACACAGGCAAGTGAAGCATTTTGGATACGAGTTCCGATATGATAATAATAACATAGACAAGGACAAGCCTTTACCTGGAGGTAAGTCTTAAAGCATGACTTAAAGCAAACCGACGAGAAGTGAACCTGCTAAATTAAATGCCACTAGGATAGAAAGTCACAATAACTAAAAAGAAAAGTATTTGTGGCTGGGGTTCCACATTAATATTGAATGGATATTTCAAAAGCACTAAATTACTAGAGGTTTTTTGTCTATTTCGGCTAAAGCCTGGTACACACTGCTAGTTTTTTTTTTTTAATGACTGAAGGTCTGCTTTAAGGCTGCATTCACACCTGAGCGTAGCGTTTTTGGCACGTGTTTATGAGCGACTTTGGCGTGACTTAATGTTTTTTTTTCTGCGTTTTTGCTCTTGGGTGTTTTTTTATTAGCCAATATAAAAGATCATCTGTTTCATCATTTGTTGCTATGTATTCATCCACTTCCTGAGTCAGAAAAATGCGCCAAGTTGCGAGACAACTCGCAAAAGCACATAAAAAACGCGTGAGTTGCGCCTTTCTATGTACTTCTGTGGGAATAAAAACGCCCAAATCTGCCCGATTTAAGCTACAATAAAAGCTCCAGAACTTTTTTGAGCTTCAGGTGTTTGGCATTAGGTGAAATGGAGTGGAGATGTGAACCATGTCCATAGAGAAACATTGATTTATTTTTTTCTCCTCCAGCGTTTTTAAGCTTCAAGCTTTAAGCTACACAATGCTTAGGTGTGAATGGGGCCCAAGTGGCGTGATCACAGTGGTCTGGGTGGGAGATTGACTTAGTCTGGATAGACCATGGCCAGCCTGTTAATGATGCCTGATAAATGCAAACCTGTAAGCATGTTTTACAGTAGGAGTCACATCATTGTTCGTCATTCCTGTTAAATTTGACGGGTAAAATAATTTTTCATCAAGCATGTTATATTTTAATAGAAGTGACTACCCTTTGAATATACAGATATATTGCAAATGCATTTATGTTAAATACTTCTCTTTCTGTCTCGGGCTGCTGTATGTTTCACTTTTTTTTATTGATTATCATCCACAATATATCTATAGAATGTTTCTGTATTTACAGGTCTCCCAGAGTCCTGCAATGCTGTACTGGACAAATGCCTCCAGCAAGGGCTTATAAAACACAAGCCTGACCAACTAACAGTGAACCAGTATGAGCCAGGACAAGGTGAGCTGGTGGGAATCATTTTCTGATGAAGGCACAAAAGCACCGCATCACTATAAGGACCATTTTTTGAAATGTATGTCAAGGCTAGATTAGAAAATAAAACATGCAGTACATCTCCTTTAAGTCCTGTTGTAGGCTGACAGCACCACATTTTTGTGGACTGTGTACTGTCATCCCTGTCCTGTTGTGTTGACTTTTGCTTAACTACTCTACTACTGTCAGATCTCTACAACATAAAGACTAAAGGCCTGTACACACGATACGAAAATCGGAAGGAAAATTTCGTCCGACGAACGATTTGGCGATTTTCGGAATGTTAGTTATTACGAATTTTCGGACGACAAAATCTGGATGTGGAGGCTATAAAAATTTTTATCGTACGTCAACACAGCATCCCATTTTCGTTTAATTAGTACAGTTTTCGTCCGAAAAAAAATCATAAGAGCAAGACTAGGCATGCTCAGAAATAAAAGAACACATACAAAACAATTCAACACATGACATCACTTCTGAAGTTAAATTCTGTCGTACGGGAATTTTCATATGAAAGTAACTTCTTCACTTTCCACATCAGACTAGCATGCAACAAAAAACGGACGAAAGATCGTTCGATAATCTGATCGTGTGTACGGGCCTTAATCATTCTGGTGCCCAAGATAAGAGCTAGGAAGGCTTTTTGGGATAACCTAGGAAGTATGCAGAGGACAAAGGACAGCTCAAAATTTCTAACAAAATCAACATATCTTTTAAAACACTTCCAATGGTATACCTAACAGAACAAAAGGGAGCAAAAACTGTGAGAGAAGTTCACTGTTAGCGTTTGCACATACTTTAAAGGAGGAGTAGGGCCAAAACTATTTTAGCTATACTTCTCCTGTAGGTCACAGGAGGGCAAGTTCATTCTACACTACTGTGACCCATTTTCATCTGGTCCAGGCTCTCGAAAGATCCTTACTTTATAGTCAGGATCCACCCAGATGCCTGAACCGGCAGCTGGATCAGCCTCTTAGCAAGCCACTGGGAGACTGAACCAGCCGCTCCCGCCCCGTGCACAGCCCAGCACTCCAGTGAGAGCTGGAGGAGCAGAGCAGAGATTGATTGATTAGATCGATGCTGCATCCACCTAGGTGAGTATAACTTTTTTTTTTTTCCTGTCTTTTATGTTGGCGCCAAGGTGGACATGCTTAGTAGATACGGGATACCATGCTAAATACACAGTAAATAAAATTTTCTTTTTACTGTGATCAGTAAGATGCTTTGCATTGTCAGCTTAAAAATACCAAATAGTTCAAGCAGAACTTAACTCATAACAACTTGATAAAAATAATGTTCTTTAGCAGGGAGCATGCATTTAACATTAGTAATTTTTGCTACCAAAACTAGTGTGTCCTGTAAATTGCCTCCAGGTGGCTGCCATTTGATGGAAGCCCAGAGCCCCTGAGAAGCAGTAAATCTTTAGGGTGTCAGTAGATCAGCCTCTGGGGCAGTGTATTTCTGGATTTTAAATAGTATAGGCACTTGTTTATTATGTTGTGCACAGCTGTACCTGTAAAAGGGCCCAGCCTGATGTGATCTAGCTTGAATTTTCTAACTTAAGTTCCACTTTAGGTGTAGTCAGAAAGGGTACAATGTAGAAAGAAAAACTTCCATCCATCCAAAATTAACTTCCCCTTTTTGCCCTCACTTTTCCAATATGAAAGCAATTGGTGTCAGCCTTATCAGCAGTGGAAAGAGAACCAAGCAGTTGGTGAAGCAGTTTGATGGTCAGCACTGTAGTCTTTCAGTGTTGGGGGTCCTGTCTTCAAATACCACTAGAGACACCATCTACATGCAGCTAGTCTTTTTATGTGTCATTCTGGGTTTTCTCCTGGTGCTTTCTAGCTTAACTGGTTTCTGACTGATTTTGTTGTGGGGTGTGTGTGATTGGTGTAATCACATTAAGCAGAAAAATCCATCAGGGGGAAGGACTGATTAATTCATTGCTTTTTAGTTCTTTGATTATTTGCTAAGACCTGGCTGTAGAAATTATTAAATTTGGGTGGAAAGGGGGAGGATGTGTGTTGACAACTTTTTCTTTGAAAGTACAATAAAACATATTGTCTACAAGTTTTTTTTTTTTTTTTTTTTAGTTTTTTTTTACCCAGCAGTGAAAAATACTAATGTGTTCCTACTGTTTCCCAGGTATTCCCCCACACATTGATACACATTCAGCATTTGAAGATGAGATTGTGTCTTTGAGCTTAGGAGCAGAGGTAAGTAGTGTTTTTTTATATTTTTTCCTAATAGTCCTTAACCACTTAAGAACCGGGCCTATTTCTGACACTTGTTGTTTACAAGTTAAAATCAGTATTTTTCTCTTACGTCCTCCGACAGTCGCCGCCTCTTCATATTCGTCACATATGGGGGTATTAGACTTTGCTCCGAAGGAGTAGCTAGGCAACAGAATATGTTAACAATAAAGCTTTTAACATATCCCACCCTCAAGGGGTGGTCCCCTCAGTCAATACCCTCCTACTTCCTGCAACCATATCTCAGTTTTAATGTCTAGCTTGTCAGGAGTGGCTGGCTTTTTCTGTGCTGGGGCTTTCTGCCCCAGACTCTTTCTTCTTTTTAAAATTTTGTTTGAGTTTTCTCTCTACCTTTACTTAGCTGTTATTTTTGTCAGCATTAGTTAGTTCTTCGGATGAAGAGGATCATGCAGACTGGGTCTCGGGCTGATCCCCCTGATCGCAGGTCGTGGGTCAGTGGCTTCCCGGTCTGCCATCGAGCGTTCAGCCAGGTAACGCTCCTGGCACAGTGAACGACCCATCCCTGTTCGGTGCAGGGATGATTGGTGAGGTGGCTACCTCACTGGACGCTGTGCGGTTTCTTAACCCCCATTTTGTGCGTCTTGAATGCGACTCTCCCTGCCTCATGTGCAGCGGCTTGTTCGCCTGTGCGGGTCCCCCACGCCATGTGAGGTAAGTGTATTTATGTGGGGATCTGTCTGTCTGGGGGGGTGTCAGTCTGGGACTGTGTAACCTGCCTTTAATCACACTGCTTGTCTCCCTATCTCTCGGCTGCATGCTGTGGGCTGCAAGGGGGGGGGGGGGGGGGGAGATGTGTGACACTGTCTGTGTCAGGCTGATCAGTGTGTGAAGCTGTGTGCTGTGGGGCATGTTTTTTGGCATGTTTGGGCACTATACAGCGATCGCTGCGGCGATCTGACATGTATTCTGATACTGGAATGTAATGTGTGTTTTTTACTGCACTGTGGAGCGGCGGTTTCGGCGCCAAACGGCGCCATTTTGCCTACACCCGCTCTGGCCGCATGTTTTACATGCATGGCGGCCATTTTCTTGTAGCCTCCATAGGCTTACATAGAGCGCCCTGGCAGCATCACTTCCTCTTTCCAGGAACACCGATCGAGGCAGCAGCAGCGGCGAGGGTCTCCTCAGGTTTTACCCTTCTGTTCTTGCTATCCATTGCCTGTGTTCAGTTTGCATATTCCCTGTGGGGGTCTTATTGTGCTTGAGTGTGGTGCGGTGGGCTGCGCTTGCCGCGCTTGCTTAAAAGGGGCAGTTAACCCTTTGTTGTCTGGCATTACAGGGGCAATGGATTCTCAGGAGGGAAAATTTCCTACAGCCTTGGTGGAAAGCCAGGGGACCGCTGTCTCCCCCCCAGGGGGGGATTTGGCCACTATTGTGGCTGGCCTTGCTGCTCAGGTGCAGATGCTGGTGGCTGCTCAATCTACTAAAAGGCCCAGAGTTGCTCTTTCCTCTGATTCTGAGGGTGAAGGTGATAGGGCTGTTATGGCGGGGGCCTCCTTATCGGGGTCCCGCTCCTCTCTTGATCTAATAGGGTCTGAGGTGGAGGCTGAAGTTGAGGGGGTTGATAATTCTCCCCCTGGCTCGCCTGAAGAGCTTGCAATCATGGATGAGTTGATTGCTTCCATAAAGCAAACGCTGCGTTTGCAGGATGAGGTGTGTCCCCCCGCCGCCTTGGCGGCTTATGGGACGCAGAGAAAACGCAGGACGCCGCAGGTTTTTCCCTGCAATGATGATTTTCAGCGCGCTGTTAAGGAACAATGGCGCAATCTACGCAAACCTTTTGCTGTACCAAGTAGATTCAAGCTGCGTTATCCTTTTTCACCTTCCACTGATGAAAGGTGGTGTGTGCCACCCCCAGTGGACCACGCAATTGCGGTTTTAAACAAAGCCACTGCGATTCCTGCAGAGGATTCCCCTGTGTTCCGTGACGCCACGGATAGGAGACTGGAGTCTCTTACCCGTCATACTTATTCTGTTACGGGTTCTATGCTTAAGGCTCTGTTTGCTTCTCTCATGGCGGCCCAGGCGATCGCAAGTTGGACGCAGATGCTTAGGCGCGTCCTAGTGGCCGATTCGGCCTCATCGGCGACCCTGGATATGGTGGATCAAATCCACCAGGGTGTCATGTATCTGTGTGATGCGGACCTGGACCTGGTTCCGTTGGCTGCACGTGTGCACAGTGTGGCGGTGTTGTCTCGCCGCCTGATTTGGTTAAAATGTTGGTCGGTGGACCAGTCTTCACTTGAGACCTTAGCCAATCTACCTTATGATGGGTCTCGCCTTTTTGGGGAGTCCCTGGATGTGTTGATTAAGGGGATCACCGGGGGTAAGAGCACTCTCTTGCCCCATTTTCCCAAAGCTAAGGGGGCTTCTGGGAAGAAGCATGCTAATTTTCGGCCCCCTCAGGGGTCCTTTCGTGCCTTTCGGCCGCACTACAAGGGCAAGCCGTTCAAAGGTCAAGGCTCTCAGAAGAAGCCCTGGTCTGGTAAACAGAAGTCCGGCCAATCCGGATCTGCAGCCCATAACAGTGCGGCCTGAAGGGGCGCCCTCACCCAGTTTTGGGGTGGGGGGACGCTTGCTCGGTTTTCTTCAGCCCTGGTTGGCCCGTGTGCGGGACAGATGGGTTCAGGAAATCGTTCGATCTGGTTACAAGATCGAGTTTCTCTCTCGGCCGGAGAGCAGATTTTTTCCCTCAAATCTTCAACTGTCTCCAGAGCGTTTGCGGGACCTGCACCTGGCGGTGCGGGACCTGAGGGCTCAGGGAGTGGTGGTTCCGGTGCCTCATCGGGACAGATTTCGGGGGTTTTATTCCAATCTGTTCACCGTGCCCAGGAAGGAGGGCAAGGTTCGTCCAATTCTGGACTTGAAGGCTCTGAACCGCTCTGTGCGGGTTCGCAAGTTCCGCATGGAATCCCTGCGGTCGGTGGTGGCTGCCCTGGTTCCGGGGGAATTCATGGCCTCCATCGATTTGAAGGATGCGTACCTTCACATCCCCATTTTCGAAGGTCACCGGAGGTACCTTCGATTCGCCATTGCGGAGGATCACTACCAGTTCGTGGCGTTGCCTTTTGGTCTCGCCTCGGCTCCGCGGGTCTTCACCAAGGTGCTTGCACCGGTTCTGGCACTGTTGAGGGCCCAGGGCATTTCTGTCCTGGGGTATCTAGACGACATCCTGGTTCGGTCTGCGACCAGCCAGGGTCTGGAGGAGGACCTGTCTGTCACGATGCAAACTCTACAGGTGTTTGGTTGGACGATAAATTTTCCAAAGTCGACGCTGAGTCCGTCGGTTCGTCTTCCCTACCTGGGAATGAGTCTGGACTCGGTACAAGCGAAGGTCTTCCTGCAGGAAGACAAACTCAGAACTCTTCAGGAGGAAGTCAGGTCCCTCAGGGACGTTCCGCACTCGTCTTTAAGGACGTGCATGAGATGTCTGGGATTGATGGTCTCGGCCTTCGAGGCGATTCCCTTCGCCCAGTTTCACACGCGGGGTCTCCAAGCGGAGATCCTGTCCAAGTGGGACGGGCGACCTCAATCTCTGGATCTTCAGATCTCGTTGAGTCATCGCACCAGAAGAGACCTTCTGTGGTGGCTCCAGTCCCCGATGGTGTCCGGGGGCAAGTCGTTTCGTCCTATCTCGTGGACGGTGATCACCACGGATGCCAGCCTGTCGGGCTGGGGTGGTGTTCTGGGCGTTCTGTCTGCCCAGGGGACTTGGTCGGAGGGGGAGTCTTCCCTTCCGATCAACATTCTGGAATTACGTGCGATAAATCTCTGTCTTCATCGCTGGACGGACCGGCTGCAGGGCTGCCCGGTTCGGGTGCAGACGGACAATGCCACGGCGGTGGCCTACATCGACCACCAAGGGGGCACCAGGAGTGCCCGGGCGGCTCGAGAAGTGGCCGACATTCTGTCTTGGGCCGAGACTCATGTCCCGGCGATAACGGCAGTTCACATTCCGGGGGTGGAGAACTGGCAGGCGGACTATCTGAGTCGCCAGACCCTGGATCAGGGGGAATGGTCTCTTCACCCGGCTGTCTTCCAGATGTTGTGCGCGAAGTGGGGTCTTCCAGATGTGGACCTGTTCGCGTCTCGTCTCAACAACAAGGTGAGACGGTTCGTGGCAAGGACGCGCGACCCTCGGGCAGACGCGTCGGACGCGTTAGTGGCCCCGTGGCATCAGTACAGGCTGATGTACGCGTTCCCACCGATTCAGTTGCTGTCCAGGTTCCTTCGCAGGTTACTCTCGGAACGCAGCACGGTGATTCTTGTGGCACCGGACTGGCCTCGCCGGTCCTGGTACGCAGACCTCGTGAATCTGGCGGTCGACGCCCCTTGGCGTCTACCTCTTCGAGACGATCTACTGTCTCAGGGACCGATTTACCATCCTGCTTTACAGTCGCTGGCTTTGACGGCCTGGCTGTTGAGACCGAGGTCCTGAAGGAGAACGGTCTCTCTCCAGAGGTCGTTCATACTTTGATCAACGCGAGGAAGTCTTCCTCGGGGAGGGTTTATTACCGTACTTGGAAGGCCTATTTTGCCTGGTGTGAGTCCAGGGGGTTTTCACCCCGCACGTACTCGGTTTCCCGTGTGCTGTCTTTTCTTCAGACGGGTGTTGATCAGCGTTTGGCGCTGGCTACGATAAAGGGTCAGGTGTCTGCGCTGGCCGTTCTGTTTCAACGTCCCGTGGCTTCCAACTCCTTGGTTGGCACTTTTATTCAGGGTGTGCGGCATCTGGTTCCTCCTAGGAGGGATCCTTTGCCCCCTTGGGACTTGAATCTCGTTCTATCTGTGTTACAACGTGCTCCTTTTGAACAGATCAGGGAGATCTCGTTGTCTATGTTGTCCAAAAAGGTCGCCTTTTTGGTGGCGATCACTTCAGCTCGCAGAGTGTCGGAGCTGGCGGCTTTGTCCTGCAAGTCTCCGTACCTGGTTATTCATTTGGATAAGGTGGTCTTGCGACCTAATCCTTCTTTTCTTCCGAAACGAGTTTCGGAATTCCATCTTAATGAGGATATTGTCTTGCCTTCGCTGTGCGCGAAGCCTAAACATCCAAAGGAGGTGAGGTTGCATTCTCTGGATGTTGTTCGGGCGATAAGGGTTTACCTTAAATCGACTGAGTCTTTTCGTAAGGCTGACTCCTTGTTTGTTCTTCCAGAGGGTCCTCGGAAGGGCATGGCGGCTTCGGCCTCTACCATCGCCAAATGGATCAGGCAGACCATTGAACAGGCCTATGCTTTGCAGGGTAAGGCTCCTCCTGTCCCTGTGAAGGCGCACTCTACTAGATCTTTGAGTACGTCTTGGGCCTGTCGTCATGGGGCTTCTGTAGCCCAGGTGTGTAAGGCGACGACCTGGTCGACCGTGCACACTTTCACAAAATTCTACAAAGTAGATGTTCAGGCATCGGCGGATGCTTCCTTTGGCCGCAAGGTTCTTAGTGCGGCTGTTCCATAGGGTCCCTTGTTGGGGACTCCTGGCTGTTGGGATAGTTTTTTTGTATCCCCTGGTTTTTTGTCTTTTCCTGGGTTGTTGCTCCTGTTGAGCACTTGTTTTTTTGCTGTTGCCCAGCTGGTTTCCTTCCTTTGGTAAGGTTCCTTTCTTTGATGCGGAGACTGCGTTGCCTTTTCGGCGCGGATGCGTTTCCCACCCCTCATGTTTGCACTGCTTTGGGACGTCCCCATATGTGACGAATATGAAGAGGCGGCGACTGTCGGAGGACGTAAGAGAAAACGGAATTTTTGTAAAATCTTACCTGTAAAATTCCTTTCTCTGAGTCCTCCGACAGTCGCCGCCCCCGCCCCTCTTTTGGGGTTTGGTTGTATACTCTACTGCTATTCCACTAAAACTGAGATATGGTTGCAGGAAGTAGGAGGGTATTGACTGAGGGGACCACCCCTTGAGGGTGGGATATGTTAAAAGCTTTATTGTTAACATATTCTGTTGCCTAGCTACTCCTTCGGAGCAAAGTCTAATACCCCCATATGTGCCGAATATGAAGAGGCGGCGACTGTCGGAGGACTCAGAGAAAGGAATTTTACAGGTAAGATTTTACAAAAATTCAGTTTTTGCTAGAAAATTCTCTAGAACCCCCAAACATTAAAATATATATTTTAGCAGAGACCCTAGAGAATAAAATGGAGATCGTTGCAATACTTTGTCACTGCGTATTTGCGCAGCGGTCTTAGAAATGCAATTTTTGGGGAAAAAATACACTTTTTTGAATAAAAGAAAAAAAAACAGAAAACAGTAAAGTTTCTTTTTCTATAATGTGAATGATAATGTTACGCAGAGCAAATAGATGCCCAACATGGCATGCTTCAAAATTGCGTGCGCTTGTGGAATGGCGACAAACATTGGTACTTAAAAATCCCCATAGGCGACGCTTTAAAAATGTCTACAGGTAACCAGTTTAGAGTTACAGAGGAGGTCTAGGGCTATAATTGTTGCTCTCGCTCTAGCGATCGAGAAGACATCGCACATGTGTGGTTTGAACACCGTTTGCATATGTGGGCGCGACTTACGTATGCGTTCGCTTCTGCGCAGGAGCTCGGAGGGACAGGGCAATTTTAATTTTGTTTTTCATATTTATTTTTTGTTTTTGATCACTTTTATTTCTATTACAAGGAATTGACCTCTCCCCGCTGCCCATAAAAGTGATCCCACAGCGAATCCGCCGCTGGGACCACTTTTATGTGAAACCGGTCCTGGAAGGGGTTGAAGTGAAACTTCGCCCGTTTTAAGCTCCAACCCTCCTCCGGGAGTTTTTGTTTTTTCAGTAAAAGCCTCGGCTCCTCCCCTCAATGCGCGTCATTCACCTAGACGAATGACATGCACAGTGCTCGCTGGGCCTCCTTGGATATGCACATCACAAATCCCAGGGGGCCTTTAGTCTCTCAGTATGTTGGAAGCTGGTGGACCTAGCAGCACATCATCGTGAGGCCCTGCCGGCTTTCCCATCAGTCAGGCTTGGAGTTCCCAATTAACTAAAAGGACGCTGGTGAGTTCTCTCGTAGTTCATTGATTTTTCCTGCAATTCAGTAACTGTGCTAATGGGTTCAGTTGGCAATGCCTTGCAATGATGTGCCTCTAGGCATCACATTGATGTCACAAGCAAGATAGCAGCGTGGGACCCAGCGGTGTCTGTTGGCTAAAAGATGTAATCGGGACAACGCTCGATCCGGTGGCTGGGCGAGTATCCAAACTGTGCTTACAACACCACCAGGTAAGCAGAGGCAGAGAAAAAAAAATTTTGTGGGGGGGGGGGTTGTGTAAGCTCTAGAAAGAACAATCCTAGTCTAAAACCAAGGTTTTGATTTTAAATCCGATGCTTTAGAAATCACTAATTCAACCATTTAACTATTATCTTCTTTTCTCTGTAACTGAAGAGCAACTAATATTAGGAACTGAATCCAACTGAATCCTGACAGCACAGCTAACATATTGCAAAACATTAATGCTGAATTCTAGGTATGCCTTTATTTTGCATACACTGTATAAAAAGAGGGCACACCAGCTTTGTATATCACCCAAGTGGTGTTTATTGACACAAAAAAGGAAAAGAAATAAACTCCCAAACAAAAATGTCATAAAAGCATTTCCAGTCCACAATGAAAAAAAAAACCAGGTCACCGGGACCATGCCCAGCACGCCGGAGGGCCTTCCAGATGGCTGACCCGTTTTGAGGGGAGATCCCCTCTTCTGTAGAAGTCTGTGCATATACCCGGAGCCATAGAGATTCACTGCCGCCACATCACTTTCGAGCGCAGGAGAATTTGTTTCTTTATTTTGCATAGTTACATTGGTTCAGCTTGGATCAGTTTAAGTATGTATGTGTCCTACCTGTAAGATCCCCACGGAAGCCCGAAAATCACTCTAATAAGCACTGCTGCTACAGTGATTGGCGCCAGCTTCCCGTGTCCTGCCCTTCACAGAGAGCACAGGATGTCGCTCATGCGGCAATGGCGTCATTCAGAGAAGATTTTGCATTTTCTTAATGAATGCAAAGTATTCTTTGGGCTGGACGAGGTGGAGCATTTGGGGTCCTAATGCTTAGAGTTCCACTTAAGGTTATTGAGAGTCCATGGTAATCATATGTCGGTGCCCACCCACACCATGGACACCTGTGATTTTCTGAGGAGTTGTGGCCAAACCGCATCTATTTTTTTTTTTTCAATAGCTATACCTACAAGAAAGAAACACACACACGACATAAACAGAAACGCTACCAAAAGTTGTTTTTGACAGAGTGTTTTATTATTTTTAACTGCCTTGGGCCTATATAATGTGGCCATTGTAGATAAAAATAATAGTGGTGCTTTACTTCATAGCTTAACTCTAGGTATACTTTTGCTTTAAATAATTTGTTCGGGCCGTGCTGGCCCAAAGGAACTGTTTCCTTTATCAATAGATGCGCCGTCGGGCTATATGTAGCACTGGGTTCTGGCAGCAGTATGGAAACATAGAAAAGTGACGGCAGATCTATGTTTGTATAGATCTAGGTTTGTCCCAAGCATGTGTGAAGCCATTTACTTTTGACTGGCTCACTACCTGTTCTGGAAGTCTATTCCAAGCATCATCTACCTTTTCAGTAAAATAAAGGCTCAGCTTGACTCAAGTTTGTGCTGACGGAACAAAGTCAAGTCAGACTGAGCCCTTCTCAGCCATTCACATGGAAGCCTTGTTCTTTATCAACAAACACAAGGCTTTCTCTGATTGGCTGAGGTGGAGATTGTGACATCATCCATCCACCTCTCTGCTACATATAGTGCTGACAGCAGGCACATCAGTTAGTAAAGGAAATAGCTTGTCTGGGCCAGCTTGGCCCAAGCAAACTATTTAACCGCTTGCCGACTGCCTAACGACGATTTACATTGGCAGTCAGCCCCTCACAGGCAAAGCGACGTAGGTCTACGTCGCTAGCCTGTGAGGCTCTGGGGAGCGCGCGCGCGCCGCCGGATGCGTGCTCCCGCGCGGTCACGGACCCCCCCGCACGTGTGCCCGGCGGACCCGATGTCTGCCGGGCACTCGCGACCCTCCGTTACTGCGGGGAAAAAGGCAGGTGTAAACAAAGCCGCCTGTCATTCTCCCCTGTGTAAGAATAGTGATCATACGGTTCTACTATGTAGGACCATTGATCACTGTTCTTACACACACAGCCACAACCAATCACAGTTAGAAACACGCCCCTAGGGACACACTTAACCCCTCCCTCTCAAAAAAAAGTTAACCCCTTCACTGCCAGTGTCATTTTTACAGTAACAGTGCATATGTATAGCACTGATTACTGTAGTAATGTCACTGGTAACCCCAAAAGTGTCAAAAATGTCAGTCAAGGGTCTGATCTGTCCGCTGCAAAAAATCGCAGATCGCCGCCATTACGCGTTAAAAAGAAAAACAACAAAAATGACAAAAAATCTTTCCCTTAAACGCGATAACTTTTGCGCAAACCAATCAAAATACACTTTTTGCAATTTTTTTTTCCACCAAAAATATGTAGCAAAAACAAATTGGCCTAAAATGTTAAAAAATTTAGATTTTTACATTTTTTTTTGGGGGGGAATTTCATATAAAAAAAAATGTGAAAAATATTGTTATTTTTGAAAAATTGACGCTTTTTTTTTGTTTATAGCGCATGATCAAAAAATCGCACAGGTGATTAAATACCACCAAAAGAAAGCTCTGTTTGTGGGGAAAAAAAGGACGTCAAATTTGTTTAGGTACAGTGTCGCACGTCTGCGCAATTTTCCGTTAAAGTCACGCAGTGCCGAATCGCAAAATAGGCCCTGGTCAGGAAGGGGGTAAAATCTTCCGGGGCTTAAGTGGTTAAAATAAAGGTAAGCTGGGAGTTGAGCTTTAAATCAAGCTTCAGACTAAAGCTTAGCATACTCTGAAAGCCAATAGAAAAGTCCTTTTTTCACACAAAAAGAGACAATAGGGAGTTTATTTTTGGAACTTAACTTTTCAATGGCAGTTTTATTTAGCATTCAGATTAGCACTTGTTTTTTCCTGTGGTGTAGCCATATATGTCTTACAGCTTGTTTTGGGTTTGTTTATTTCTTCCCTTTCTGTACGGTTTGTACCGGAGCATGCAAAGTGTTTAATCGACAACAAGATTTTCTTCTCACTGTGGTCTTTCTCATTCTGATCTCAGTTTAAAGTTTAAATCGATTTTTCTGCTCCACTGGTGGCATTGTTTATTGTCAGCTCGTGAAGCTGAAATGAATGCTGCCTTTGCCAGCTCATTTCAATAATTGGGGAATGATACGTCTCTAAAAACCTCAGAAAAGCAGCAAAGATAAATACCATTTCCTCATTTCACACAATTTAATATAGGACACATTAATTAACTTCCATCAGAAAGAAAATGAGAAGTTGTAATTAGCAGAACTTCACTTTGTTGAGGAAAGTTTAATATGTGCGTGTCTCTTAACACTTTGGAGGCTGAAATTCTGTTCTCAGACAAAATAGCCATTGCATTTTGCTCTGTTAAAGGATCAGTTCACCTTATCTTTCACCGTATTTAGGTGTAATGTAATATATTACAATACAGCACCTGCCTGCACTTCCCAATTTCCCCCGTGATAGTGGGCAGGGGATGTTCTCCCCGTACCTGATGTCACTATTTAAAAACAGAGCAGCAGTATAGGGCTCCGCCCTCACGGCCGCCTCATTCATTCACAAACTTCTATGAATAATTGAACTGCAAGTACCGTCAGCCACTGTGGCAGACTGCTTGGAATTCTTAATGAACTACGTGAGCGCTCTCATAGTTCATTGATTTTTCCTGCAATTTAGTAACTATCTGCCCATATGGGAGGTACAGGCAGGTAGCTGACTGAGAGTCTGCAGGATCCTGGAAATGCCTTACAGGTTGCAGTGTAAAAAAAAAAATAAGTGCAGAATTTTTTTACCTGAAAAAAGATATTCATTTATTTATTTTTTTTAAAAGGTGAACTTCTCATTTAAATCAACACAGAATGATTCAGGAAGATGCCTGAAAAAGTAAATCACCCTCTCTTTTATTATTCTGGCACCTAAGTTTCCAGCTTTGCGCAATTACTACAGCTGTGATTATGGTATCTTGTACTTCCTTTCATTCTATTGTACCTTACATCAAATAACAGACAAACATTTGTTATTCTCTTCAAAAGTTTTTATGATCCAGGCACCCCGGCCAAACCACATAGCTAGATTTGAAAACAACTGGAAACCGCGCAAATAATGCACAAAATTAAATTAAGCTGCAACTACTAATAGAACATATCCCTTCTAATTAAGTGTAAATTAAAGTGTTGAACTAAGAACCAAAAAAATTATAAATTCCCCATAATTCATTAGACATGAGAACATTTATGTAAGGTACAAAAACTCATTTAAACATTAATTAAAGTAAAGAAAATGCCCATATAAAATCCCAGAACCAAGAAGAGTCCCAAATGAAGCGTGCATCATTTCAAAATCTTTGTCATTTTCCAAAGTGTGCCAGTGGCATTCACCAACAGCCAAGAAATGGTTAAGGTCAGGGCTTACCAAACCACAGTGACCCCCCCCCCCCCCTATTCAGAGTGGTTAACATGAGCTCAAAGACCTTAACCAGCAGCATTGACACCTCTCCCTCATGGAATTCCAACATAGACATCTATACCCAGCACTGAGGTACCTCCTCCAGCTCTCTATTGGCTCAAACCCATGTGGGATAAACACTCCTCATGGTGTAGTACATTAAAATATGATTTTTTTTAAGTTAAATAATAATAATCAGATCGCAGTTCTGGTTCAATTCCGGTACGTGATGACGTCACAAGGAGGCCACGCCCATTTAGATAGATTGGTGAATTACTTCATTACACTTTAGTAGTGCAGTTTGGTCACCAGCCCACCCTACTTCATGATGGACAGTGAGCTTATCGAGGAGATCTGTTTAAAGTACATTTGATCATTTTTATTAATACATACCTGAATAATTGTTCTGGGTCAGTTATTTAGAAAACTTGGAAGTCTGAGGATTTGCTAATCAAGAGTTCTACATTCTTGTTCCAGGCAGGTGAATTAAAAAGTTTGAGAGCCTCTTGGTTATCCTCCCCATACGTGTTCTCCACTTGTGTGGACGATCTCCCTGACTCTGCCAGTAGTGATGCTGTCCTGTGGTGGAAAATGTAACTGAATTACCGATTGTGTTGAATCATTAACATTCCTCAGGTATGGCAGCTATATTTATTGTTCTTATCAGTTGGTATGGGCCTTAGCTAGTACCAGTATGACCAAAACCCGGAGCGCTCTGAGTATTGAGGTATGGGGAGTAGGTCATCTGGGAAAGCATGTGGGGCCCGCCGCCTTCTGATTCGAATGGGTTGAACTAGCCTAACCAGTTTGAAGGGAGCAGGAAAGCCGGTCTGGAGGGTGAGCCCGGTGGAACTGCTCCTGGATGTAATGGGCTGAGGAACAGGATGGCGAGGGGAGGGCTTTCTCTCCTGGGTTTTGATCTGGCTTTTGTGGCGAGCCTGTCCCCAGTTGTTGGTAAGCTCTCTCTAAGCTGTCCAGGTTCTGATGTCTGCTGGTGGGGATAGGCTACACTCGGTCTGGCCGGGGGCTGAGATTGAAAAAGCCCGTAGTGTAAGTGCCCCTGGGGTGGCAGCCCAGGGGTGCCTTAATTTCTCACTGGTGAGGGGCAGCTCGCTGTGAGTTCTTTTGGCACCTTGGTCACTGCACTATGCACACCTTTTTCAAACCTGCCTCTTGGGACAGGCCTTTTGGCTTGCACCAGAGGAATTTTTTATTCCGGCTGGAAGGCCTGCCTTGGTTCCTCACATGGCACCATTGCACTTTCCCCACTTCCCCTTCCCCACTTCTATGTTTTGTTTGTCTTTTTCTTTGGAGTCCGTCACCTGCACTGTCACCTTTGTTTTCTTTATTTGCACAGACTGGAGTGTGTGGGTCCTCGGGCCCAGCCTTAAGTCTTGGGAGGGGGTGGATATGGCCTTTTGGCTTAGTTCGCCCTCTCCCATGGGGTCTCCCTTCGGGGGAGCCCTACTTAGTACTCGGTGGGGGCTGTTTCGGCAGTCCCCCTGAAGAACGGGGTCGGTCTGGTTTCGGCCAGACAGACCATGAGTACCTTATGTCCCTGTCAGGAGTCTTGCGCCCCGGGGGATTGAGGTTTCGGGTCCTACCTCTTCGGAGGGAAGACCATACGTTGTCGCACACCCTGTGCTTTTTTGTGTTACTCACTTTGTGTGTGTGCACTTTTTTATGCACCGGGTGGAGTCTTTTGAGTGTGTTGCACACGCTACGGGCTTTAAAAAAAAAAAAGCTATATTTATTCATATTTGGGCCTACCTTGAACATCTTGGGAGGGGGTGGATATGGCCTTCTGGCTTAGTTCGCCCTCTCTCATAGGGTCCCCCTTCGGGGGAGCCCCACCTAGTACTTGGGGAGGGCTGTTTGTACAGTCCCCCTAGAGAACGGGGTTTGCCTGGTTTCAGCCAGGCAGACCATTTGGAAGTACCTCAGTCCCTGTCAGGAGTCTTGCGCCCCGGGGGATCAAGGTCAGGTTCCAACCTCTTCGGAGGCCAGACCATTTCGCACACCCTGTGCAGTTTTTGTGTTCTTCACGTTTGCGTGTGTGCACTTTTTATGCACCGGGTGTAAGTTTTTTGAGTGTGTTCACACACCACGGGCTTTAAAAAAAAAGATAAAAAGCTATATTTATTCATACTTGTGACCGTTGCTTTAACCATTTCGCTGCTAGGTTCAAACTTTTATACAGACCTGACAGCGGGGGGTTTTCACACAGAATTCCCGGATTGTGTGTAAAACTGATAGGCAGTCTGCTGCCTGTAAGGTTGACGCATTCGGGCGGTACCGGGACCATACCCCATCCCAACTCCCCCCCCCTACTTGCGAGCACGGTGCTGGTGGGTAGAGGGAAGAGTGACTCTCCATCTTGGTCTGACCAGAAAACTTTTTGTCCCCTATGTGATAAAAAAAATAAATAAAATTAAAAGGTGAGCAAAAAAATATAATATGTCCACATGTATGAATATAAACGCACATGTCGGGGGTGTCTACACTTGAAAACATTGATTGCAATACACATTACATATCGCCACGAATGCCGGAATTAGAGCAATAATTCTAGCACCAGACCTTCAGAACAGTAAACTGATGACCTATAGAGGACCTTTGAAGCTCCTATCTTTGTTTGGCCTAAATTTCACTTTTTTCACTTTCACTTTTTTTTCAATTTACTAGTATGTTTTTTCTACTGAACTTTTGTGTTTCCTATACCTTTGTGCTAATAAAGTGACATAAAATATGCTCTGGGGTGTCTGCTTCCAGAAAAAATATAACGTTGTCGTTTGGGGGTTCTGTGTAATTTTCAGGCTTAAAATGATGTGTGCATAAAATGCAGAAATCGCTCAGGCAGCAAAAAGGTTAAAGCGGTAGTTAACCTGCAGCTGCTGGAAAAAAAAAAATTTTTCCCTGCAAAGCAATGTCATAATATGCTATTATGTATTGCATACTAGCACATTGAAACAGACTTACCTTAGAACTAAACCCTCCAGCACCGCAATGTCATCGCTGAGTTGGCTGGCATCTTCCCCCAGGCTTCCTTCAGGGTTTGCGGCCTCTGGCTACATGAGTGGCCAGGGGCACGATGACGTCACTGTGAGCCGGACCTTCAGAGCGAATGTGCCGGTGATATCACCGGCTGCATGCACTCTGAATATCTCCTAAACTGTACAAGATTAGGAGATATTCACAGTGCATACAGGTAAACCTTATTATAGGCTTACCTGTAGGTACAAGTGATGTAACAGAGTTTACTACCACTATAACAGGTGCACTTTTGCACTACTACATTAAATTACTACACAATTCCTGAGAGGTTTAAAAATGCTTTGCTTACTGATTGAGAGCAGTCCTGCCGAGGTCGGCAACCATTGTCCCATTCTGTAAGCAGAAACCCATCAGAGAAGCTTCTGCTTAACACTGACCTGTGGGAATTGATCAAAATTCAATTAGTCCAGTGTTGTGTTTGTGGTGCCATTCATTGTTATTTTCCACCAAACGTGGTAAGGAAGACATGGTTTTGCACATTAAAAAAATCTGTAGTTTGCAAAAAAAAAAAAACATGTAAAGCTCAAAGAGATGCTTAAGTTTGTTTGCTGAGTTTGTCACATGTAGGGGAGCCCATTAAAATGAATGGCCTGCCCTATGTGTGAGGAGCAACAATGCGTGAAAATGCCGATATGTACTTAACAAAAATATTGTAAGTGAAAAAGAAAACCATAACTGCACAAGTCTTAGTTGTGTGTCATAAACAATTGGCATCAATTTTACTGTTTTTAACCTTTTTTTTTTTTTTTTCACCTTTTTTTATTTTGTTGTTGTTCCCAACTCTAGGGATCTTCTGCAGCCCCTTTCAGCCACTTCATGTCTTGTTTCTGTAGGCTGACTTCATGATAGTGACAGCAGTGGATCATGCCTGCCCAATGTTTGTCGGCACTACAACTTGTAGCCTCCACTAGGGATGGTGCCCCTAGCGGTACAAGCATTTACAGGCAGTATGTGCCCGGGGATGAATGCCAGGAATGCAGACTTCTTACATTCTGGGCATTTGTCCCTGGGCACATACTGTCCTAAACGTTCAAACTGCTAGGTCCACCATTCAGCCCCATCCAGCGGCAGTAGCTGTCAGCCTCTCATACAGTGTAACAGGCTGCCGACAGTAGGGTTGGATGGCACTCATGTGCCCTCTGCCCCCAGCTAAACGCCAGAGTCTCGTGCAGTGAAACTAAATGCCCAGTGTATGAGGCCTAAATCTGCTTTGTTGTTTTAAAACCTTATGAGGCTGTAATAAGAAGTGAAACACTTCTGTGTATAGCAGATATCATTCTATTTATTATATCTAGTGCAGAATCATCCGAAGCTTTCTGCTGATTGGAAATGGGTGCGGTGAGCTGCGTTGTAGAGATTTAAAACATTTATCTCAGGTTTTGCTGTCCCTCAATGTCAGAAAGTGGAACATCAAACAGACGGACTGATATGTAAAGTTTATTAGGCCCACTATACTGGCAGATATAATATTCTGCTAATTGTATGTGGTAATACCTGTAATGGCACTTTTCCTTATATTAGTTCCATTTTTTGTGCCTTTTAGTTTTTATTTTTCTCCACATTTTACATACAGGCCAAGTTGTGCAGCAAAAGTGACAGTTACAGCTGCATTTTATTTATATTTTTTAAAAATTTCTTCCAAAAGAATGTACTAACTATTAAAAAAATAAATATATATAGCTGGAGTTGGGCTTTAATTTGCTTGTCCTCTGTTTAACTACCTTCCTACTGGGCCAATTCTGGCATTTCTCTCCTCCTTGTAAAAACCATCATTTTTTTTTCCTAGAAAATTACTCGGAACCCACTAAAATTATATATATTTTTAAGCAGAGAAAAAAATGGTGGGTATTACAATTTTTTAATTCCAAAAAAGCACAGTATTTGACCAGTTTTTTTGGTAAAACATTAAGGATGATGTTACACTTTGTTGATAGATACCTAACATGTTACGCTTTAAAGTTGCACATGTTCGTGGAATGGCGCCAAACGACTGTACTTAAAAATCTCCTTAGGCAACACTTTAATTTTTTTTAAAGGTTACCAGTTAAGAGTTACAGAGGAGATCTAGTGCTGGAAATATTGCTCTCGTTAAAATCTTTGCGGTGATACCTCATATGTATGGTGCGAACACTGTTTCCATATGCGGGCATGACCTATGTATGCGTTTGCTTCTGCATGCAAGCACGAGGGGACAGGGACGCTTATGGCCTCATTCACAATATGGTACAGAGATGTCAGTTTTTCTCTATGGGCCCTGTCTACACCACAACATTGGTATCACTTGCAGATTTTTTTCTGCACGGGAAAAACACTGACAAAATATCATTGGTGTGAATAGGATATGAAAACTGATGTGAAACTGATGATGGTTTTCCGATCGCTTCCCATTATCCTTCATGCACGTATTGTGTGAATGAGCCTTTAACCACTTCTGGACCGGAAAGGATTTGCCCCCTTAATGACCAGGCCATATTTTGTGATTCGGCACTGCGTTATTTTAACGGACAATTGCGCGGTTGTGTGACGCTGTACCTAAATAAAATTGATGTCCTTTTTTTCCCCACAAATAGAGCTTTCTTTTGGTGGTATTTGATCACCTGTGCAATTTTTTTTTTTTTTTTTGCGCTATAAGCGACAATTCTGAAAAAAATAAAACAATATTTTCCACATTCTGCTATATAACATTTCCAAAAAATAAACATTTTTTAACATTTTAGGCTAATTAGCTTTCTGCTATATATTTTTGGTAAAAAAATCGCAATAAGCGTATTTTGGTTGGTTGTGCGCAAAAGTTATTGTGTCTACTAACTACGGGAAAGATTTTTATTGTTTTTGTAGTAATGGCGGCGATCTGCGATTTTATGCGGGACTGTGACATTGCGGCGGACAGATCTGACCCCTGACTGACATTTTTGACACTTTTGGGGGGACCAGTGACATTACTACAGTAATCAGTGCTAAAAATATGCACTCTTACTGTGATAATGACACTGGCAGGGAAGGGGTTAACAGTGTGGGTGATCAAGGGGATAAATGTGTACCTAGGGGCGTGTTTCTATCTGTGGGGGGGGTGTGGCTTGTGAAATGATCATAGAGAACTGTGATCCTATATAGAAGCTCTGTGACCATTCCAGGGAAAAGAATGGTCAGCTGTGTTTACAACACGCCCAGACGAAGTCTATTGAGACGAAACGTTGGCGACTCCAGACGCAACGTCCACACGCCCCCTGAAATTTAGCCGGCCTTCACCATTTTTGCTACTTGGGACTGTTCGCGGGACGCCGCACCTTCATCCCTTGTTCTAGCGACATTGACAAGCCTGTCTATTTATGATAAATTGTGAGTAATATTTTTTAATAAAGTGGAATTTATTTTTTAAACGGGATTACGCTATGGGCCTCGCTTCCTTTTCTCTTTACATATTCATTTATGTTTGATGAAAAATACTGAGGAGTGCCAATCCCATATTGATCCTTTGTACGCATCTTGAGAGGAGGCATCCATGTAACATCAGATCTTCAGTGATTAAAAGCTGGGAGAGGCTGACTCATTAAGTTGAGCAGCCAATGAAATCTGGTAAGCTGCTTAACATACTCCATCACTGAGGTGTTCCCTTCCTTCACATACCCTTGGTGTCACGGGTTGAATCACTCCTTGGAATATTGTGCACGTGGATTTATGATTTTATTCTCACATCGTCTGTATTGGGACTCATTCATTTGGACACTCTCATACCTACACTTTTTTCTTTTATACACACTATTGTGATTATTATTTTTCTCCATTCATTTGGACACTATTTTTTATTTGTGTGATCATTAATACTTTTAGCGCTACACTTTTATGTTTTATTGTTAATTTGAGTCACTGTTGGTTGATTTTGTGTTGGCTGCTGATATCTATTTATCATTTCAATTTATCATAATAGCGCGGAATTTTTTTATCTATTTGTGTTTACAACAGCTGACCGCCCTTCTCTCTCAGTGGGGAGCAATCACGAGTGTCAGGCAGCAATCGGAGCCGCCTGCCCTGTGCATCAGAGTCCCCGCTGACTAGCGGGAGCGCGCCACGCGCCCGCCCCCTAGCTCCCTGTGCGCGACCGATGTATACTTACGGCGGTTTGCGCAGGAGCGGCTGCCTGCCGCAGTATAACTGCAGGGGGCGGTCTTAAAGTTGTTAAAGATCTCTCTCCTCTACCCTGGAAAGCATGAGATCAAAAAAATAACAAAAAGATCTCTGCTTTCTAGAAAACAAAATGGCACTGTTTACATCTGTAGGAACCAGAAGTAACGTCATGATGTCGCTTCAGGCCTCCCAGGACCTTAGAGATGTTGGATAGCATACCGAGCTCCCTGATCATCACACAGGAGAGCAGGAAAGGCGCTGGTGGGGATGTCCCCTCCCGCTGCCTGTAAAAGCAATCCAGTGGCTAATCAGCTAAGATGGCTTTTTACAAAAAAAGGGCATCGCTGGCTGAAAAAAATAAATACCGGGATGATGCCTGTAGCTGCAGTAAATAACAACTTCAACCTAAGGATGTCCTACAGTCGGGAAGTGTTTAAAGTCCATCCAAACCTCTTGTCTCTCGAAGACTTTCCTGTCCACATAGTGACAACACTGCAGCAATTTTACTGTGGGATGAACAGCAGTATCACATTGTTACAGTAGTAAGTGTAAATTAAAGGATCTACCGACTGGATCAACAGGTAATAAAACTGTTACAGGGGGAATTTAGCTATACAAAGACTGCTGTGTTAATTCTAGTAACAGATTGTATCGTGGATTTTTGTTTTTGCTCAGAGTCCTACTTTATGTTTTATAGTGTGAGCAGGCACACACTGCTTTCTGGCTTTGTTTTTGTAACCGGGGGACATTTTGATTGTATTTTATGTGTTTGCGTTGGAAGTGTCTTTGGTGTTCCTGCTAGAGGAGAAGGTTCACGAACGCATGATGTGGGCATAATAAAATTTACATTGCCTGCCACAAAGCTGACGGGGAACAAAATGAACTTGGGGAGGAGGAGGGTGCAGTCTTTCTCTTAAGCCTTCCAGGGACAAGTGTTCTCTAAGGATCTGTATTGCAGTGAGAGCCTTGACGTCAGCTGCTGGTATGGGCAACCTATGAGCATTTTGGCCCTAGGGGACAGAGAGAAGGAAAAAAAGAGGGCCCTGCGTCAGGGTCCCGCTCTCAATGTGCCCAATGCTGTTTTAATTCCTTTACATTTTTTTGCAAAGGGGAAATATTAATATTTAACAGGCACTTTGTAGAGATTTTTCTGGTAAATTATTTATAGCAGAGTTATTAATGCAGAGGCTGTTTGTGTTGTTTATAATGCCAGAGGCTTTTCGTTTTGTAGTCTGAAAAACTGTAACACTGTTTTTAAGGATGGAATGTATGGAGAATAATCATTCTGATTGAATGCACATACTGGAAAATAATGTATTTTTTGGATGGTGAGTCCGTGAATTGACCAGAACTGTGGAAAAAGCCATTACAATCTGTGTTAGTCCTCTAGGTGTCCTTTTTAAAGTGATTTCTAAAGCTTAGACTTGAAATATGAACAAAGCATATCCCTCTATAATGTGTGTTTGTATCAATTAAGAGCATTAAGTTTTACTTTTGTCTGCTGCTTCCTTCCTCTGCTATCAGCATGAATCACTTCTAACAAGTGTCCTGAAAAAAAGGTGACAGCAAATTGATCCTCGGCTCTGTTTTTGGGTGCTGTGTGAAGGGGGATGTGTCCTTTCCCTCCAATCAGCTCTCAGAGCTCTCCTCACTGAGCTCTGCAGAGTGTAACTTCATCTCTCCGTCCCCTTTTTTATGACAGCTCAGACAAACTGTATAAATTCTGGACTTTGAACTGATGAAGAGAAGACTCTTCTCTGTGTATCACCCTAGGATTTTTACCTCACTGGGTATATGTAAGAGTTTACAATCACTTTTAGGTGCCCATTGTGCCTAGTGGTGTTCAGATTTTCCTTGATTCCGAGGAGAAATTATAGCTACACAATTTTACAGTGCTAACGTTGATATAACAAGGAAATGTATCAGTTAAGGTCAGAAGTACTGGGACTTTGTAAGAAAAACTGGCCAGTTCACTGTCCTTCAGACTTTAGGGGGTGCCAGACTGAAGCCAGTGGTAGTAGAAAATGCCCTGATGTCAGTAGGAATAATCAATCATCATTCATGGTGTCAGTGGGAGGAATAGTGTCCCTTAATTGGTGCCAGAGGGTGGAATTGTGCCCCAGCATTGGTGCCAGTGGGAAGAATAGTGTCCCATCATTGGTGTCAGTGGGAGGAATAGTGTCCCATCATTGGTGTCAGTGGGAGGAATAGTGTCCCATCATTGGTGTCAGTGGGAGGAATAGTGTCCCATCATTGGTGTCAGTGGGAGGAATAGTGTCCCATCATTGGTGTCAGTGGGAGGAATAGTGTCCCATCATTGGGGTCAGTGGAAAGAATCCTGTCCCATCATTGTCAGTGGGAGTAATAATGTCCCATCATTGTTGTCAGTGGGAGTAATAATGTCCCATCATTGTTGTCAGTGGGAGTAATAATGTCCCATCATTGGTGTCATTGGGAGGAATAGTATCCCATCAGTGGTGTCAGTGGGAGGAATAGTGCCCCTTTATTGGTGTCAGAGGGTGGAATTGTGCCCCAGCGTTGGTGCCAGTGGGAGGAATAGTGCCCCATCATTGGTGTCAGTGGGAGGAATAGTGTCCCATCATTGGTGTCAGTGGAAAGAATCCTGTCCCATCATTGTCAGTGGGAGTAATAATGTCCCATCATTGTTGTCAGTGGGAGTAATAATGTCCCATCATTGATGTCATTGGGAGGAATAGTATCCCATCACTGGTGTCAGTGGGAGGAATAGTGCCCCTTCATTGGTGTCAGTGGGCGAAATAGTGGCCTATTGTTGGTGTAAGTGGGGGGAAGAGTTCCGTATCGGTGTCAATGAGCACCTCGGTATTCATGTCAGTATGAAGAGTAGTGCACCATTGTTTGTGTAAGTGGGAAGAAGAGTGCCCTGTCAGTGGAAGGAATAGAAGTCCCATCAATAGTGTTAGTGGGAGAAATAGTGTCCCAAAGTTGTTTGAACTTTTCATACATTTTAAAAATGTATGTTCATACATAGGCTCTGATTTGTGGTGATCTTCTTACTGTACTGCATGTATACCAGACAGGGCTTGGCTTAATAAAAACAGAGGACACTCTGCAATCTGTAAGGACATGAAAAACCCACAGTGCTCCTGGTAGCAAGAGATAATGTGACCTTTTGCTAAGCTAGTCTGCTTGATGATGTGCCCTACTGATGAAGGTCAGTATTAAAGTGGAATTCCAGGCTATTCCAAAAATAAGCTTAACCACTTGCCTACAGTCCACTTTCACCCCCTTCCTGCCCAGACCGATTTTCAGCTTTCAGCGCTCTCACACTTTGACTGAGAATTACTCAGTCATGCAACACTGTACCCATACAAAAATTGTGTCCTTTTTTCACACAAATAGAGCTTTCTTTTGATGGTATTTGATCAATACTGGGTTTTTTATTTTTTGTGCTAAAAAAGACTGAAAATATCGTGAAAAAACGCATTTTTCTTTGTTTCTGTCATAAAATTTTGCAAATTAGTCATTTTTCTTCACAAATTTTGGCTAAAATTTATACTGCTACTTATCTTTGGTAAAAATAACCCAAGTAAGTGTATATTATTTGGTCTTTGTGAAAGTTATAGAGTCCACAAGTTATGGTGCGAATCATTGAAAATTGATCACACTTGATCACACCTGATGCACTGAAGGCCTATCTCATTTCTTGAGACACTAAAAAGTCAGGAAAGTACAAATACCCCCCAAATGACCCCTTTTTGAAAAGTAGGCATTCCAAGGTATTTAATAAGGGGCATGGTGAGTTTTTTGAAGTTGTAGTTTTTTCCCACAATGCTTTGCAAAATGAAGATTTTTTTTTTTTTTTTTTTTTACAAATTGCCGTATTAACAGGTTATTTCTCTCACACAGCACATGTATACTTGCAACTATACCCCAAAACACATTCTACTACTCCTCCTGAGTATGGCGATACCACATGTGTGAGACTTTTTCACAGCCTGGCCACATACAGAGGCCTAACATCCAAGTAGCAGCGTCCGGCATTCTAGGAGCATAAATTACACATATAATTTCCTGACAACCTATCGCACTTTTGAAGGCCCTGGAGCACCAGGACAATGGAAACCCCCATAAAATGACCCCATTTTGGAAAGCAAACAGCCCAACGTATAATTTTTGAGGCATAATGAGTCTTTTGAATATGTAATTTTTTTGGAAAATGTGGAAAGACAATGAAAACACATTTTTTTTACACAAAGCTGTCCATTTATGCAATATTTCTAACACATAGCATGTACATAGCAAAAATTGCACCCCAAAATACATTCTGCTATTCCTCCTGAGTATGGCGATACCACATGTGTAACACTTTTTCACAGCCTGGCCACATACATAGGCCTAACATCCAAGTAGCGCTTTACACAAAGTTGTCCATTTATCCACTTTAAGACTGGGCCTATTTTTGACACTTGGTGTTTACAAGCTAAAATCATTTTTTTTGCTAGAAAACTACTTGGAACCCCCAAACATTATATATTTTTTTTTAGCAGAGACCCTAGAGAATAAAATGGAGATCGTTGCAATATTTTTTATCACACCATATTTGCGCAGCAGTCTTCCAAATTCGATTTTTTTGAAAAAAATTCACTTTTTTGAACTAAAAAATAAGAAAACAGTAACTTTTGCACAATTTTTTTCCATAATGTGAAAGATAATGTTACGCCGAGTAATTAGATACCCAACATGTCATGCTTCAAAATTGCGCATGCTCACAGAATGGCGCCAAACATTGGTACTTAAAAATCCCCATAGGCAACATTTTAAAAATTTGTGCTGGTTACTAGCTTAGAGTTACAGAGGAGGTCTAGGGCTCAAATTATTGCTCTCGCTCTAACGATCGCGGCGATACCTCACATGTATGGTTTGAACACCGTTTACATATGTGGGCGGGACTTGCGTATGCGTTTGCTTCTGCGCGCGAGCTAACAGGGACAGGGCGCTTTAATTTTTTTTTTTTTTTCCTATTTATTATTTTTTTATTTTTACACAGTTTAAAAAAAAAAAATGTTTTTATTCCTATTACAAGGAATGTACACATCCCTTGTAATAGAAATAGGCATGACAGGTCCTCTTTATTGTGAGATCTGGGGTCAAAAAGACCTCACACCTCACAACTACACTAAAAAAGAAAAAAAAAAATTGTTGAAAGAGGAAAAAAAAAAAAGCGTCCCTTTAAACCGGTTGCTAGGCAACGTCTTGACGTAGCTCCGGTCCTCCAAGACCATAGAGTCGAGTGAGGGCCATCTTGCCCTCACTTGACTTCCTGTCTCTGAGGATCCGGGACCGGATAGTTTTCCCCGCTGCCGGCGGGTCCGGTAAGCTGGGAAAACGTCTGGGACGCGGCAGGAGGGGGGGGGGCACCTCTTCCCCTGCACCGTAAGGGTAATTCCGCGGCGAATCCGCCACTGGGACCACCCTTATCTCAAAGCCGACCGCCCGCTGTTTCAAAAAATACCGGGGTTATGGGGGCTATCTGCTGCCATAACCCCATAACCCCAGTATTTTGCTTTTAATGGCCGACGCATATAGTCGTTAGGCGGTCAGTAAGTGATTGCATGTATATGGCAAACAGGTGACGATGACTGATGGGGTGACAGGTGCCGATGACTGATGGGGTGACAGGTGCCGATGACTGATGGGGTGACAGGTGCCGATGACTGATGGGGTGACAGGTGACGATGACTGATGGGGTGACAGGTGACGATGACTGATGGGGTGACAGGTGACGATTGATGAGGTGACAAGTGACGATGATTGATGGGGTGACAGATGACAATCACTGACGGGGTGACATGTGACGATGATTGATGGGGTGACATGTGACGATCACTGATGGGGTGTCAAGTGACGATGATTGATAGGGTGACGATGACTGATGGGGTGACAGGTGACGATGACTGATGGGGTGACAGGTGACGGTGATTGATGGGGTGACGGGCGATGGTCACTGATGGGTGACAGGTGACGGGCGATGGTGCACGGCGGTACTGATGGCAGTCTCTGGTGACCGGTGAACTTTAGGCAACGTTCACATGTGAGCGTAGCGATCACGGGCAGAATCACTGCGATTCTGCCCGTGATCCAGAAATCATTGCAAATTGCGGGACGCCTGTGCGTTGCCCGTGATTTGCAATAGCACCCCAAACGCTGTGCGATGTTGCTGCGATTTCCGCCTGCCGAATCGAGGTAACATCATGCAAACAACGCATGACGCCCCAAAGAAGCTCTTGTACCTTTTTTGGGCGTCATGCGATGTTTGCGCGATGTTACCGCGATTCGGCAGGTGGAAATGGCGGCAACATCGCACAACGTTTGGGGTGCTATTGCAAAAAACGGGCAACGCACAGGCGTCCTGCAATTTGCAATGATTTCCGGATCGCGGGCAGAATCGCAGTGTTCTGCCCGCGATCGCTGCGCTCACATGTGAACGTTATGGGTGTCAATTTCTGGGCACTGATGAGGTGACTGTTGGGTGACAGGTGACATTGGGGGGGGCTGAGGACTGTGTGGGGACCTTTTATTGGTGTGATTTTTACTTTTTTACAGGTACACAGAGCAGTAACTCACTGTTTCTAGCTCTTCTCCCCTCATACTGGAAACTGTATGAGGGGAGAAGAGCTAGTAACAGTGAGTTACTGCTCTTTGTTTACATTTTGTGATCGGCTGTGAATGGATTCACAGCCGATCACTTAGTAAACAGTCACTTTCAGTGACTGTTTACTACCGCCGGTGACAGCTGTGTTCCTTAGGAACACAGTGCCACCGACATGACCGCGTTCCCGATCGCGCATGCGCGGTCATCTCCCGGGCGCCTCCATTGTGATCGGCTGTGTCATTGGAACACAGCCGTTCACGTGGGAAACAGCCATGCCTATTGGCTGTTTCCCCCCTGCCGGTGACCGGCTGTGTCCCGGGGACACGCCGACACCGGCAGTGCACGGCGGCGCGCCCCCGCGATTGCGCGCCTGCCCTGCATTTCCTGCGGACGTCATATGACGTCCGCCCAGGATAATAGCCGCACCGTCCCGCCATCATATGACGGCGGGCGGGCGGTAAGTGGTTAAAGTATAACTAAAGGCACAATCTGTGGAGGAGGATTAGAACACCTGTCAGTTTTTATTGCTGTCTGTGCTCCCGTTAAGAAGAGTCACCTTTCCATTTGTCCTGTTTACCATTATCATTGAAAGTGAAAGTAATAGAAAATCCCAAATTTTGGGTTGTCCCCAGAAAGGTAATAGAGGTCAAATCTTCCAATAGGGACACTAGTTCTGGTGACCTGAGGGTCCCCAAATAATTTGCTAATTTGCAGGGATTTCCTCTCACTTCCTGTTTGGCTATGGGACAGGAAGTGAAGGGAAATCTCCCCAATGGCACACAGATGGCAAGATAAAAATCTGACAGGGGTTATTCCTCCCTTACTCTATCCAAAATCATAAAAAAAAATTGTGCCTATAGTTCTACTTTAAACCTGCTCCCACCCTTTCTAACACCTATTCTAACTACCCTGTGAAAGGAAGAGGCTTATACTTATCTATTCTGAGTGCGCTACGGTATGGTCACATGATCTCCTCAGTGGCCAGCTTCAGGGGAGAGGAGAGGTCGGCGACAGTGGCTTAAATGTCTCTGCAGTGATGTCACTCACCCATAGACAAACTATGGAGCAATTATTGATGGTTGTCCCTCCTCTCCCCTGAAGCCATCGATGAGAGCTGATCATGTGACGAGCGGAGTGCCCTGAGAATAGGTAAGTAAAAACATCTTCCTTGCACAGGATAGTTAGAATAGGATTTATAAGAGGGGTTGGTGCAGGTTTGGTCTTAGCTTGGAATTGCCTGGAATTCTACTTTAATGATAGGTCAACTTTATATAAGAATAAAGCTTGCTTTTTTTTCCTCTTTAACAGCATAGATTACATCATATAAAAAAAAATACGAAACACTATCACGTTGGGACCCTTTAATGTTTCTATAAAGTGTTTCACAGGATAAAATTTAATGCAATTTGTGATAATTTATTTTCACTGATAATTTTTTAGGAAATCCCCACTCTTTACCTGGCCAAAGCAGTATGCTACGTACCTTACTTTGAAAACGCCCCTGCCAAAAACTGCTGATAACAGCCTATGTGTGCATGGACACATAGGATAACATGCTAGGGAGTTTACTGGTTGCAGAAAAAATGTCAGAAGCCAAAAACAGCCGCTGTAAAAACGTCCAGTGTGCATGAGGCATAAGGGCTAATGCACTCGCAAAGAAATGTTTGTATCTTTCTGCAAAGTCTTCCTTATGCTTGCAGTGTATATACAGTTAATCCTCAGACTTCTATGAGGTGGTCTCCTGAAACAGAAGCTCAGGAGATGCTCCTTGAAAGTCTATGGGGACCAACTGTGCAGGGATAGGCGCAGCAAAGAAGACTTTTTGGATGGATGTAAACATTGCAGCAGGCTGCAGGATGGGGGTCAGTATGTATCTAAGTAAAAGAATTGGTGGGGTATTTTAGGTCAAGGTGGGGGGAATAAAAATGATAATTTTGTCTGAGGGTACACTTATCCTTTAAAGTGGAAGCTCACCCTAGAATTACGCTAGGAACGTGAACTTCTTGGTGCAACTCATGGAGTCACTTGATTCCCCTCATTCTATCTGTTCTGTGATTGCAAAGTTATACAAAAAAAATGCTTGAACACACTTCCTGAGTTGCATGGTGTTGCTAGTAATAACCAACAGTTTCCAATAGTGATCGACCGATTTATCGGCAATATATATCGAGGGCCAGTATGCACTTTCCCCGATATATCGGAATCAGCCACCAAGGTGACCGATATTACCGATATTTCGGGAAAGTGCTTGTACCGGAGTGATGCCTGCAGCCAGAGGCATCACCCCAGTACCGGCATCCAAAACCGACGGTAGGCTGTACATTACAAAGAGCGGGAGGGGACGCCCCCCTCCTGCCGCCTTCATGACATCACTTCCGGGTACTGGCACCAGATTAAAAAAAAATGACAGCATTCAAAACAGCCAAACTTGGCGTTTTGAACGCTTTTAAGTGCAGAGGAGGGGTTTGGGGTGTTTTAGACCCCCAGATCCCTCCATAAGAGTACCTGTCAAGTGAAAAAAATGTACAAAAATATCGTCCGATACCGATATGCAATGGCCAAAATATCAGTATCGGCAACGAAAAAACGTTATCGGTCGATCACTAGTTTCCAATGCTGGATAACCAGAGCGTGGACAGAAGTGAAAAATAGTCTTATTCATTTATCAAATACATGTGTTATGTGGCTGTTTAATGTTCATTGATTATTTCTGGGAAGAACTTCCACTTAAAGATTCAGCAATGCAATGAGCAATATTTATAACCCCGTCACCTCTAATTAAAAAAAAAAAAAAAATGTCTCAGGCAACTTGACCAACCGGTCACATTCAGACTGTCATTGGCTAACCCAACTTTAATTGGTTACCAAAAAGTAGGAAAGCTCCTTCTCTCTGTTTTATTGGCTGCCACTTGGGCCAACAAATTGTGAACCTCATCTAGGAATAATTAAAAGTAATTAAATTTAAAAAAAATTAAACTCATTCAGCTTTTATTTCACGAACGGTTTATTTTTCCAAACTTTTTTTTTTCTTACATATTTATAAAATGTGGATTATAAACAACATTCTAAATATTAATGAAATATTACAGATCGTCATGGACTTTAAGCATCCAAATGGTTCCAGTGTCCCAGTTATGGTACCACGCCGAAGCCTTCTAGTTATGGGTGGAGAATCGAGATATCTGTGGACTCATGGGTATGTAGGATGGATAAAGTTGGACGACTGTCATGTCGTGCTATGTTTAAGTTTTCATTATTTTCTTTTAAACATATCAAAGCTAGAAGTATTTTTTGCATTGGTCACCATAGCATTTTTGTTCAGGAAGTGAAAATTCTAGTTGCTTGGCTCTTTCTAGCTTAAGTCACTGGCCCTCAACAAGTACATAGGGAAAGTAAGAGGACAAATAGAAGTCCTTGTCTGCATACTTGTTCCTAGTCAGTGACTCAATGCATTGAAAACAGAGGGTGAGAATAACATACAGGCAACTTTTCTTTTAATGTGTTTATTTTATTTATAAATTTTGTATTAAAAGAGAAGTATGGCAAAAGCTTTTTGTCTACATTCCTTTTCTGGATCACGGGAGTACACTTACTTGTGCTCTCCTGTGACACAGAATCAGCCAATGGTGGGCCAAAGTTTGCTGTCAGCTGACATCACAGAGCCACTCCAGGCTCTGGAAGGATCTTGACAATAATTTTGGGATCCATGCAGATTCCTGACTGGCAGCCTCTCTAAATGCCGCTGAGAGCCTGAGCCAGCCGCTGGTGGAGCGCTGGAGGAGCAGACCAGAGAGTGGTGACTAATGGTCACTGTTTTCTGCTCAGAGCAGACCTGAGAACTGAGCAATCAGCGGTCATTTGTTTGCTCAGTTCTCTTGTTTTTTTCCAACTCCCACACTTCTCCTTTATATATAACAAGAAAATGAAAAAACATAACCAGCATGCGCACACACATTGGTTTACTCTGCCAGGCAACTTTAATATTTATTAAAGAAGCTAACAATGGCAACATACACAGGGATGCCATCATCATACAATGGTTTCCAGTCCCAGCTGGGTTTTCCAGTTTCCCTTATTGGAACATTCGAGTTTGAAAATGAAAGGGAGAACACCGCTAGTTCCTGTGAGTAATGCAGATTTTTTGTTTTGTTTTTGTTTTTTGGCATATTGACAAAAGACGGGCACTTTATAATAGGTAATTTTTTTCTAATATGGAATTGTTGCAAGGCTTTTAAAGCCCATTTGTACCTTGCTGTAAATTAATATAGAGCCACACGGCATGAACAACCTGACTCAGTGTTTGTAACCCAAAGAAAAAAAAAATCTCCTGTTCCCTTATAGCAGAAAAAACAGCACAGTGTCTAATCTGCCCCTTTTGAAACTGAAAAAAAAACCTGGCTGATCCTGCCACTTCCTGTGTCCCCCTCTCTGTACTGACCACGATTATCGTGGCTGCTGAGCCCCGATTATCATGGTCAGTTTGCATGCCTCCATCATCCACAGCTCCCCTCTGTCCTGTCTTCCCGCTCCCTTCCTGCCTTTTGCCGCTATCAGTAGAAAATTAGACTTTCAATAGAGTCACTGCGGCCCCTCTCGTGTATCCAGGTATAATGCACAGCGTAAAAATTTTTTTAAAATTAAGCCTCTAAATACCCTTTTCAGATAGCTTCAGGTCCGATCCAGGGCTACAGCGGGAGGGGCTGAGCGTCAGAGGGAGATCTCGGCCCCTCTCACTGTAGCCCTGGATCGGAGGAGGAGAGCTGCTGGGAGTCATGTGACCAGCCTGAAGATCTCTGAAAAAGGTATTTAGAGGCATTGATTTTAAAAAATATTTACACTGTGCATTATGGCTGGATACGCGAGAGGGGCTGGCAGTGACATTATTTCTTAAGGTTATAAACAATTTGAAGAGGAGCTCCAGCCCTCTCACCAACAAATTTAAAGTCAGCAGCTACAAATACTGTATGGCTTCACAGCTGGTTCCCTACTGCCCATGCGCAAAGCTTACTGCGCTGTGTGGATGACCCGGCAGCAGAGGAAGGAGGATTTCCAAACTTTCCGGGGACGGGTACCTGTCAAAAACAGGTACCCACTCCCCCCAAAAAGGTGCCAAATGCTTGAAGTCTTCCAGTGAGGACACTTGTTCCAGTGACCGTTGTCTAAAAGAGGGTTTCTCTTATTTTAGAGAGATTTACACTCTCTTGTGTCACGAGACAAGAAATTAAAAAAAAATTCTCTGCAATAGGACACAGACAGCAAGTGCATCCTTTAAGTCCTCATTTACACGGGCATACTTAAGCGTGCACCCATGTTAGAGCTGTGTTTTGCCTGCACGGGATACACCGGTGGTGTTTTCATCCCTCCTAATGCAATCCCATTTGTGTCATTTGGGATGTAGAGGCTGCAAGGACACAGCCCCTGCTCCAAATTTGACATCCATGTGGGTGCAGGTCCACAAACTCAGGTTTGAGGACTGGCACTCATATGGGTGTCAAATTGGGAACAGTGTCCGTGCAGCCACTGTATCTCAGTTGACTTGAGTTGAAATTAACATGGATACGTGAAACACCTATGCATCCTGTGCAGGAAAAATACAGCCCTCACACGGGTGTACGATTGAGTACATTTGTGTGAATGAGGCCTGATGGTCATGAACCAAGCCATTATCGGAAGGCTCAAGTTATAGACAAAGTGTACAGAGCTGTTATTAGCAGCTCAGTTCCATGTGATTGCTGTGCTAATCAAAAGTAAGAAAAACAGGGCGAGAAATGATGGCGATTCACCCGCTGGGATAAACCCCCAGCTGAGTAAGCTCCTATTCACGCCCTGTAGACAGGACTTTAAAGGCTATGAGGTTGTCATAAGCAAGTCAACTTAGTAAAAAAGTATACGTTTTATTGATACAAAAAATATTAAAACATACATTTGAGCATATAGTATACATATGTATTTTGATCACTTTATAGATCACTTGAACACTTTATTACGTTTCTTCCATATTGCACATTTGCACATGTCACTTTACCTTCAATATTTCGAAGAATTATATTTATTGATCGTCCAGCTATTTACTTTTTATTCTTTTAGTCAAGTCCATGAAATTATTTATGCTTGTGTCTGATATTTATATATTTATGCACATCTAGCACTTTTTGTGAAGACTGATACTTATTATCTGTTCTATGGTTCACCAATCTTAAAGGGGTTTTTGCGCTGGTTTTATTCCTATATTTGCATTGTATCGTATGTGGTGACACTACAGAATTGACTGCGGACCTCTGGTGCTCCATTTATATATCTTCATCTCCTCTCCTTCTTCTCCGTACCCTTCTCTTTTGGTAGCGCATAGGTTTACTTTCTATACATACATAACAAAATGTCAGTAAAACATTTGAGCTGGTATAATGTAGGCCTCATACGTATGTGGTATAAGGGCCAACACGTTTCGCAGAGCCTTAGCTCTTAGAGCTGCTTCATCAGGGACCGCATACGATATATGCAAACTTTTGCCACATACAACAAAAAAAAAAAGAAAAACATACAGTAATGAACAGCACGAAAAAATTGATAGAAATACAATAATGTCAAAAGTCCATATCTTGATACAATAAGTTATATTTTAAATTTCAATTACATTCAATAATTCATAGTACATTATTAATTGAAACGTACCCATCCGCTCAACTGCAAAGAATGACCGGCATCCCCATCAGAACCAGTACATAGAGGGGCAGAGGAAAGCTATATATCCACATGGGTGACAAGGAACCGCCAATGGGGATAAATACTTGACGGACATCAGACCATACTGGCGCTCCAACAGCAGGAATTAATCCTAGCTATGCTAATCAATCACCGAGACCACAAATGTAAACAGCATGGTGGGGGAGAGCCCACCCCTCACAACAGAGAAATGAGGTAATAATAATTTATCATTCTTTCGTTCTAGATTAAGATATCCCAAGGTAGTGGGATTTAAACATTTTACCTCCCTTCCTCCTGTATATGTCAGCTCCATCATGTCTCTGCATTGACCTGTATTTTAACATGTTTCCTAATTTCCATAAAATTGTGGCAAAAATTTAGATCACTTTGGGTGTCAACTGTCCAAATAGGGGTCGTTTTGGGGATGTTGGTACTGTCCTGGCATCTCTGTTAGTTATAACAGAAAGTAAGGAAAACCATTTTCTTTTTTTTTTTTCAAAGAAAAGTTAAAATAGTAAAAAAGATGGTTCTCTTTCTGTCCCAATATCTCGCCTTCTGGACGCGTGCACCAAGAGGTCAGTGATGCTTCCGTGACGTCTTTTCTTCCTTTCCCCTTTTTCTGTCTCTAACCCTTTGGCGACTCCTCTGGGATCGTTGTCTATTCCTTTCCTCTCTGCTCTGCTTCTGTTATCATGGTTCTTACCTTAGTGTGTAGTATGGGTGGTGATGATTATGATGGTTGATTCCAATTACTGAAGGTCACTGATCCTCTGGGTCGCACTGGGGATCCTCCCTGGCGATCGGTCATTAGGACAGGAGTTATGAGGTTCGCCTCTGTTTGGCCAATAGGCATAATCTTCATGTTATCACGGCTGTCCATTATGAACGTGACTCATGACTTTGTATGACTTGTCACTAACAGTTTGATTTACTCTGATCTATCCTTTTTCATAACTGTATTGTTTTACTCTTTATCTGTTTGTATGTTAAAATGTGAAAATAAAGATTATTAAATAAAAAATAGTAAAAAAGAAACTGCAGTGGTTATTAAATACCACCTAAAGAAAGCTGTACCTGCCTCTTTGGAAACAGGGTTGCATGGTGGAGTAATTGTCATTTAAACTGTCACAGCACTGAAAACTGACCTGGTAATGAAGAGGTGTATACATGCTGGTACTCAAGTAGTTAAGTCATTGCATTTCTGCACATCTCCTCCTATAACTGGAGCACATTGTGATAGAAACTGCAATAGTGTCATATATCTACACAGAGACTGACGCTTTGCACAGTCCCATCTTTTGAACAGCTGGAGGTTTATTGCTGTTTTATTTAGAAAGCAAACACTGACTGTGGAGGACAGTGCAACAAGAGACAGCGAAGGCAAACATACCAGATGTTGTAAGCTTTGTTTAACTGCCTGGAAGTAACAGCGATGTCTGAACAACTCTAACATCAGAGCAACACAGATTATTCTAAAGAAGAACTCCGATGTACCAATACAAAACCCACCCATGTGTTCTACGTGTTACTGAGATTGTTAAAACAAGCCCACCCAAAACAGGTATGGGTGGACATAAATTTGCCAACATTTTTGTTTAACCACCTCAATACTGGGCACTTAAACCCCCTTCCTTCCCAGACCAATTTTCAGCTTTTAGCGCTGTTGCATTTTGAATGACAATTGCGCGGTCATGCAACATTGTACCTAAACCAAATTTGTGTCATTTTTTCCCCACAAATAGAGCTTTCTTTTGGTGGTATTTGATCACCGCCAGGTTTTTTCTTTTTTGGTGCACAAATAAAAAAAGAAGGAAAAGTTTGAAAAAAAAAAAAAAGTTTTTTTGTTTAGGTTATAAAATTTTGTAAATGGATACGTTTTTTCCTGCACTGATGAGCACTGATGACGCCGCACTGACAGGCACTGATGAGGAGACACTGATGGGGTGGCACTGATGGGGTGGCACTGATATGCAGCACTGATGGGCACTGATAGGTAGCACTGATATGCAGCACTGATGGGCACTGATATGTGGCACTGATAGATAGCACTGATATGCAGCACTCGTGGGCACTGATAGGCAGCACTGATAGGCAGCACTGATGGGCACTGATCGGCGGCACTGATGGGCACTGATGGGTGGCACTGATGGGCGGCACTGATCGGCACTGATGGGGGGCACTGATGGGCACTGATAGGCAGCACTGGTAGGCAATAATGGGCACTGGTGGGCGGCACTGATAGATGGCAATAACGGGCACTGGTGGGCAGCACTGATAGATGGCATTGGTGGGCAGCACTGATAGGGGGGCACCACTGGCAGGCTCTCTGAGCCCTGTTTCCCATCCCTGGTGGCCATGGTGGGCATCCCTGGTGGTCATGGGTGGGCATCCCTGGTGGCTCTAGTGGCATCCCCTCCCCCCAGGGCTGCACTGGTAATCAATCATCTGATTACCAGCACAGACCCCCCCTGTGATCAGTGAGTAATTAGAAATACTCACTGATCACCCCGGCTGCAGAAACGATCCTCTGGTCACAGCCGTCATGTGATCAGGAGGGCCAATCACAGGGCCCTCCTGCCGAGTCTCGTTGCTCTGTGTCCTAGGCGCGATCTCTCTCCTTCTGAAGGACGTTCCGGAACGTCCATTCAGAAGGAGGAAGCTCCCACCCGGCCGTATATGTACTATGGCCCGGGTGGGAGGTAGTTAAAGCTGAAGTTTAGGTATGACTGCTTTTACATTGTTAAAAAAAAAAGAACCCAAAACATACTCTCCTAGATCAATCTGATTCTGCATCTGTCCCCCCCCCCCCCCCCCGTTCTACAGTAAGAACAGAGCGATCAAAGACTGCTGATCGCTCAGTTCTCAACATTCTGTGAGCAGAGAGTCGGCGACTGTCAGACAGTTACAGTGAAGGAAAAGGGTATTTTATTGGTAGGTTTATTTTAACAGTGGGAGACAGAATAACAAAAAAATCCAGAAAAATGCATTTCAAAAAAAGTTATAAACTGATTTGCATTTTAATGAGTGAAATAAGTCTTTGATCCCTTTGCAAAACGTGACTTAGTACTTGGTGGCAAAACTCTTGTTATCAATCACAGAAGTCAGACGTTTCTTGTAGTTGGCCACCAGGTTTGCACACATCTCAGGAGGGATTTTGTCCCACTCCTCTTTGCTGATCCTCTCCAAGTCATTAAGGTTTTGAGGCTGACATTTGGTAACTCGTACCTTCAGCTCCCTCCACATATTTTCTATGGAGATAAGGTCTGGAGACTGGCTAGGCCATTCCAGGACCTAAAATGATTCTTCTTTAGCCACTCCTTTGTTGCCTTGGCCATGTGTTTTGGGTCATTGTCATGCTGGAATACCCATCTACAACCCATTTTCAGTGCCATGGCTGAGGAAAGGAGGTTTTCGCCCAAGATGTGATGGTACATGGCCCCATTCATTGCCCCTTTGATGCAGTGAAGTTGTCCTGTCCCCTTGGCAGAAAAACACCCCCAAAGCATAATGTTTCCACCTCCATGTTTGATGGTGGGGATGGTGTTCTTGGGGTCATAGGCAGCATTCCTCCTCCTCCAAACAAGCCAAGTAAAGTTGATGCCAAAGAGCTCGATTTTGGTCTCATCTGACCACAACACTTTCACCCAGTTCTCCTCTGAATCATTCAGATGTTCATTAGCAGACTTCAGATGGGCCTGTACATGTGCTTTCTTGAGCAGGGGGACATTGTGGGTGCTGACGTCCTTGGACAGCTCTTTGGTCTTGGCCATGGTGGAGCGATTGGATTACTGTATAGAAGACACCTGGGAGCCAGAAATCGTGCTGATTAATAGGGGATCATATACTTACTTCACTCATTAAAATGCAAATCAATTTATAACTTTTTTGAAATGCGTTTTTCTGGATATTTTTGTCGTTATTCTGTCTCTGTTAAAATAAACCTACCATTAAAATTATAGACTGATCATTTCTTTGTTAGTGGGCAAACGGACAAAATCAGCAAATACTTTTTCCCTCACTGTAGTAGAGCTCTCTGCTCTAACACCCCCCCCCCCCCCCAGGCTCTTAGTAGATCGTCGAGAGGCTGAACCAGCTGTTGGTCCAGGCTTCTGGAGGATCCCGAATTTCTGCTGAAAACGGATCACAGAAATGCGTTACTCCTGTAATAGCCAAAATAGCTTTGGCTATACTTTTTTAAATTGGCCCAGCTTGGACCAATGTGAGTATGTATATGCCATACCTGTGGGATCCCTGTGGAAGCTGGAATTCACCGTAGTAGGTAATGCTGCTACAGTGATTGCTGCTACTTTTCAGGTCCCAGGCTCAGTCTGAAGGTCAGTATTATTCTACTCTCTTCTTTTGAGCTCAGGTTGTACTGGACCTGCTCCCAGCCTGGGACTGGATAATGAAAGGAGCGGCAGCACAGTGATGAGCTCATCTCTCTGTGTCACTCTGCTTTCTCCTTCTATCAGCATGCTTCTTTTCCCCACATGAACTGATTGGCTCCTTGTGCTGCTTCTTCCTCTAACATCCCAGCTCTGCTATACTAGAAATGGAAGAAGGTTATACATGGTAACATTAAAGTACTTACAATTTTCGTATTTTGAAAAACACATAATGGTGTAATAATAGTTCCCAAGCTGCATTGGTATAGGTCTTTTTTCTCTACCTACAATTCCACTTTAATTGTGTCTGTGTCTTAAAGCAATAGGTCCCAATTGTGCTTATAATTACATATGTATAAAAGGCAGGTTTCTTTGCCCATTACATCCCAGTGGAAGCTGGAAATCACTATGGTAGGCACTGCTACTACATCGATCTCCACTATCTTCTGGGTCCTGTGCCAAGTGGCTGCCCTGCTGCATTGTAGACACAAGAGGTCGGAGGGGGGGGGGGGGGGGCGTGACGTCCTGATCTCCACCTCGTACAATCAGAACACTTTGTATTCATTTGAAAATTCAAAGCATTCTATTACTGGCACCTGTGCTAAGCAAGCAACCACCTGTGTTTGCAATGTAGAAGGGCAGCCGCTCAACACGGGACCCAGAAGCTAGTGGAGATCACTGTAGCAATAGTGTCTACTACAGTGATTTCCAACTTCTAGGGGTATCCCACAAGTATGGCACATACATACTTCCATTGGTCCAACAGAAATATGTACAGATATCTAAACCTCAGCTTTAAAGGGATTGTAAAGACAGAAGGTTTTTTATCTTAATGCATGATACATCAGGATAAAAAACCTTCTGTGTGCAGAAACCCCCCTAATACTTCCCTGAGCCCCATCTCGGTCCAGCGATATGCACGAGTGCCTTGGCCGACTGGGACTCTCCCGCCTGATTGGCTGAAAGACAGCAGCGGCGCCATTGGCTCCCGCTGCTGTCAATCAAAGTCAATTAGCCAATGAGTAGAGAGGTGGGACCGAAGTGCGGCTCCGTGTCTAAATGGACACAAAGAGCTGCTGCTCGGGTGCACTCATAGCAAGCTGCTTGCTGTGGGGGCACTCAACAGGAGGGAGGGGCCAGGAGAGGCAGTGAGGGACCCAAATTGAGGAGGATCTGGGCTGCTCTGTTCAAAACCAACGGCACAGAGCAGGTAAGTATAACATGATTGTTATTTTTAAAGAAAAAAAAAACTGAGATTTTACAATCACTTTAATGTTCAGGCCCAGCTCAGAAGACTTTCACAAGCAGATGTGTGACTTTATCAGTGATATTTTGCTGGGGACAGATGTATAAGGCTGACAGGAAGCAGATATCAGGACAGACCGCAGATATCAAGACATACAGAATTGATATTGGGACATATGGATGAAATTGCTACTTGCTCTGTGAAATGACAGCACAGTGAATCAGCCATAAAAGGACCTTTTTGGGTTTTTTTTTATTAAAACACTGGCATGCATCACAGTGCATCCCTTATCATAAAGTATAGGGTCTTCTGGAAGAGAAAACAGCTCACAGACTGACCACTTTATTAGTTCTTTATGGATGTTTCCACTTCATTTATTTTTCAATAGCAAAGACCGTTTTCCTTCTCTCCCTCCTAATGTAATGGCTGTGCGGCTGACAGTTTCAACAGCTGCATATTGACTTTGACACTTAATCGTGACTGCTAAGGCCATTTCCTCCTCGTCCCTGCTCCACGCCATGTAATTATTTTCCTTTATTCCAGCATCACTCCAAGAAAGTTTGACGTGATTCAAGTGTCAGAAGGGCAGAAAGTTGGGACTGTCAGCGGGAACACAGAGGAGTTAACGTTAAACAAGAGGGGGACAAGGACATCCTTCACTTTCAGGAAAATCAGACATAGTCCCTGTGAATGTGGTACGTCTTATAGAGAATTTGTTTTTTAATAAGATGTATAAAAAAAATGAGAAAATACTTTAGTAAACATTGGCAGATAGTTTTGTTTGGTGCTCTCCACACTTGTCACCCTCTAGCTTCACTTCCTCTTGAAGGCTCGGTTCACATTGGTGCGATGTGGGAACCCTGCGAATCCACTGCGGGTTTTTGCATCGCACCCGACTCGCAGGCAGTTCACACTGCCATATGCAAACCGCTGGGAGTGTCAATACAAAATAAATGACACCCCCAGATCAGTTCTCATATCGCAGTGCAAACTCTCAATTTGGACAGGAATCTGATCACATGGGTGTGAACATCTATGCGATCCGATTCTGATGCGGACCAAAAAAAGGGTCCTGCACGAGTTTGGTCCGAATGCAATGGGAATTCAGCCATACAATCTGTATGGCTGAATTTGCATCGCACAGCCATCGCATGTGATATGCACAGCAGTCCGGTACGAATCACATGCGATGTCTTACATCGCTACGGTGTGAACCGGCCCATACACTGTAACCCAGTTACAGAGAGTTGTGGGAGATCTAGACTGACCTTGTACAAGGCTTATTATTACATCTACATGCTCCTGTGTGACAGTTTAACCACTTCCATACTGGGCTGATTCTGGCACTCCACTCCTGCATGTAAAATCCATCATTATCATGCTAGAAAATTACTCAGAATCCCCCCAAAATGATATATGTTTTCTTAGCAGAGACCCTAGGGAATAAAACGGCAGTCGTTGTAACTTTTTATGTCACACGGTATTTGCGCAGCAATTTTTTGGGGGGAAAAAAAAGTTTCATGACTTAATAAAAAAAACAAAACACTAAAGTTAGCCCAATTTTTTGTATATTGTGAAAGATGTCACCCCAAATAAATGGATACCTAACATGTTACAGGTTAAAATTGGGCACACTCGTGGAATGGCGACAAACTACGGTACTTAAAAATCTCCATAGACGACGCTTTAAAAAATTTTAACGGTTAGCATTGGGCCAATCGGCACTGTCCAGACAGAGGGTCAGGGGTTATGCAGCCTCATAGGACAGTCAGTGGAGAATGAAAACTCCTCCTTCAAGCTTTAACTAGTACTCGGCCAGACGCTGATAGAAGTCACAAGACTGCTATATACTGTTGATGAGAAAAGGTATTTATTAGTTTATAGATGGTAGACTCCGCGCTTATGGTGATATACTTGGATGAGAAATGAGTAGTAGGCTGCTGCCTCCCTAGAATATAGTCAAAGACTATATAAAGATAAAGAGAAATTGGGGAATGGTGCTGCCTAGTGGCGGTGATATAAATAAGGGTTCAAAATTTATATAATATAATGAAATAAATCTGAAGGAAAGCTGATGTACAGTATTTAAAATGTATAAAAGATAAGTATTGTATCAAGTGGTCAATAAAGTGACATGTGCATAAGTACCTATAGGGGATGTGTGCACATAGATGATATATATGAAAGTGACCAAGTGCTACTAAATAAATAACGATATAAATAAGGATAAAGTGATGTGGATAAGTGATGATATAATGATATAATAATCAACAATAAAGAATATTATTGCTGGATAAAGTGACGTAATAATGATATAAAGGCGACTTAGTGGTTAGAAATATCCAAAAAAGATGAAAAAGTTGACTTAGTGGCTACAAAAGTCCAAAAAATATTATAAATCAGTTGATAAAATTCTTCGTGTAAATAATACACACTACCAGGTGACCCTGTGATGGGTAGTGAGGGGAGGTGCTCCGGACCGTGACCCCTATAGTAGGTAGCCCACTCACCAGAGATACCCACCCTACACAGGGTTATAGAGCGGGTATAAATGGGATGGTGGTACTTCAGATGGATCCTTGTTCCCTCTGTAGGTCCTAGGATGGACGTGCTGGAGGGTCCCTGTAGGGTACCGGGGTGTATCAGGATTCCTAAAAGAGGATGCCCGGGGTCTGGTGGGGTCCTGTCTGTATGGGGTAGTGGCTCCAATGCTCCAAAGTAAGGTCAACCAGTTTCAGCGGGACAGATCATGTACACAAAGGCCATATGGGATAAGGAAAAGGCACATAGTGTGATGCTTTATTGAAAATCACAGATAAAGGGTACTCACATTTGTAATGATTCAAACAAGCAGTGTATGATAGGTCTGGAACACAGTGCGTTCCACGCCGGAACCGGAAGTGATGCGACGGCGCTTATCATCTATGTGCACACGTCCCCTATAGGTACTTATGCACATGTCACTTTATTGACCATTTGATACAATACTTACTTATCGTTTATACATTTTATATACTGTACATCAGCTTTCCTTCAGATTTATTTCATTAGATTATATACATTTTTTACCCTTATTTATATCACCGCCACTAGGCAGCGCCATTCCCCAATTTATTAGTTTATATTTACTAAAATAATTGCATTTCCATGTTCTGTGTACTGTGGGAGGCCAGATATAGTGAATGCAGGCTCCTGGGTTTAGTAACTCTTAAAGGCATTTTATTTAGCGCATGTGTTGGCGTTACCAACATTACCATATAATTGTTCTCCACTAGGATATCATTTGATCAGAATGAGAGATGTGATTTTCTAAGAGCCAACCAACCATTAATTTTGTTTACATGCATAATATTATGGGCAGTAGGCACCCGTTTGACTACTGTTTGTTTGTGGATCTCTTCCTAAAAGAGTAGAGCGGACCAACCAATGCGAAATGTGCAGGTAACTAGGTAGTATAATAGACACAAGACAATTGTTCCTATATAATGTTGGGCTGTTCTCAGTGGAAGGACTTAAATAAAGTTGTAAATGTTGCTCTTATTCTTAGAATGTTAAAAATGTAACCATGGGTAAAGGCATGGGGGATGTATGTGGGTGTCACTGGGGCAGTGGGCTTAAACATTTGGTTTAGAAACTATATTTTTGTAAATTTACAATAATTATTTCTCTTCTCATGCAGCCTTCCCATCAGTCTGCGACAGCCAAGAAGAGCAGAAAAGGGGCTCCCCTGCTCTGGTTGGAGACTTGGGAGCCACATCCTTGGAAAAGGAATACGTCCACAAGGTCTATGAGGACATTGCTGGCCATTTCAGCAGCACAAGACACACTCCATGGCCCAGAGTGGTGGACTTTCTCAGGTCTTTGCCAATGGGTTCTCTTGTGGCTGATGTGGGCTGTGGCAATGGGAAATATCTTGGTGTCAATAAGGACTTGTACATGGTAAGTTAATAAAGTGGAATTACGCTGCATCTGAGCACCACAAACCAAAAACGTGATTTAATACAATTTTATTATTCAAAGCAAACTCCTCCATCCATGTCTCTATGCTTTATTTTGCTGAGAACCCCTAAAAACCCTAAACCCTAATAAACACCCCCTAGCATTTCTGGCCGTGGCCATCTTGAGTAAGGGCAGATTATTTATGTAGCATTTACTTCCTGGAATCAATCTGGGCTTAGCTCGGGCAAGGGGGTGGGCTTAGATGAGAAAAACCTCTCCTGGAGACTCTTGAGATGTATCACGTAATTTGCTTAGGTAAGAACCAAGGAAGTAACAGTAGAAATGGGGGAAAAAAAGTTCAAAACAAGTAAATATGATATACTTTCCTATCTATTTACTAATGCTAGCAGCATAGGGATTAAAAATAGTCAATGTTAAGTGAGAGAGTAAAGTTCCACTTTAATTTATATGTTGTTGAAACTGTTGCTAAATATGAACTCTTCAACTTATGAACTAATAAACAAACGACCATACCCTAGTCTGTCTTTATGACCTACTGTAGTTATTGCCCCGCTGGTTTCCGACATTTTGCCTTTTACATACCATAGAAGAGATTGTCATTCATAGCCTAAACATCAGATACCTCTACCCTTCTTGTGACAGCTGAAGGGGTGCTTATAGCATATTAGCAGCCGGGGGAATGGTTATAGATAGCTGTTTATGGTTTTTTATAAAGGTTTACGTTTGCATATTACTAACAGCATTGTTTAGTCTGCTTATACTGCACATTTTGTGCAAAAGATGAATACTTTTGAAATAGAAAGATTCACCTTTTACAAGGAATTCTCCCAGCTCCACTCCCTAGCCATCTCAATACACACAGCCGTGTCCTACACTGCAGTTCTGTATTCATCTCTTTCAACATCTGTGGCCTTCCATGCAATCTGCAGCCTTGCCAGGAAACGCTAGTGCAAGACTGCCAACACCTGCCCACTACTTTCGCATTAACTTGAATGGGCTGCACCTGTACTGGCATGCCCTGTGTAGGTCTCAAGTGTTGGGCAATTCTGGTAATCAGGAAAAAATTATACATAATTATCAATAAACTGTAACAAATAGTCTGCAAGCTTCTATGGGTAAAAAGGAAGTATGCCGCTTGCACTAATCACTCCCCTTAAGGTAAGTGTGAAAGAAAATATGATTAAATAAAGTGCTGCTCAAAATATATTATGTAAATCAATGTGTCTAGATTCGCGATGTGCAAAAAGAATATGGTATTTTCCTTTTACCATGTGCATAAATATATATATATATATCCCATAAATACAATAAATACTCCTAATAAAAATAAAATTAAATATAATGCTAAAATATTCAATCAATAAAACTGGATGTGCTGAATAAAAAATGTCCATGATTTTAAGTTAAACGTCCTTCATCATATACTGTAGAGCAAATCCCAGTCACCAGTGCTCATATGTTAAGTAAAAGTCTGTTTTTTATATATATATATATATATATATATATATATATTCCTACACCTTTATATATTATTTCCTATATATATATATATATATATAAATTCCTACCCCCTAAAGAGTGAAAAAAAAAAATATATATATATATATATATATATATATATATATATATATATATATATATATATATATATATACAGAAAACCTGTTGATCTTGTCAGGAATGCATGTCTTGTGAGATACACTGGAAGCAAAAACAATGGTTATGTTTCTTTTGTAACTACTTATGCTGGCCATAGACGGTTCGAATCTTGGGTGGTCCAGCAGGAACTGGCCAAGATTCAAACCCTGTATGGTCAGGCTGAATGCACCAAATTGATCAATCTATCAACTTGGGTACAACCAGCCTGCTGGATTTTACTTGCGATTATTGATAGCGGCTGGTATAGCCACTAGCCGTACTCACGGTCTTCTCTCGGTGGGGATGGCTTCCCCTGCACCCCCGCTTGGAGAAGACAATGGCTGGGCAGGAGGGATACCCACATCACCACTGTCTGTGTTGATCGGGGAAGTGAGCGAATTTCTTTTCTGCAGCCTGTGGTTGCAGGAAAGAAATTTGCACCGTGTATGGTCTGCCTTATTCCATTAGCCCCTATATATTCAAAATAAAGAGAGGAAGCCATGTTTGAAGTCCAGCCTGGGTGCCAACCATGGCTCTCACCATAGATGCAGTGGAGGAGCAAGTGTAGCTACCCAGGGACAAGGAAGTGTGTTATTCTCCAGATCACTTGATGAAAATAAAGGGGAAAAAACTGAATAAAGAAAAATGATGCAGCCACCACATCTAAGGATTGGTAAAATGCATTACATTACATTTTTGTTTGTGAGTTTAGATAAGCTTTACACTCTATTTCTAAAGGGGAATGCAGATTTCTGACATATTTATTAGGTTCTCTAAGTGTGAGTATGTAAAGAAAATGAAAAAATCATTAGTGAATTAATTGCTTTGCAAATGCAAATACTGTCCTAGTTTTTAGTGGCTTTGTTTTTAGATGTAGCTGCTTGTAATAGCTCACACTAAGGATGTTCTGTGTATATGACACAGAAATGACAACCAATAACCCATAGTTAACGGCTCCCAGAAACTGTAATTGAGCCTCATAACTCACTTCATCATCTCCTCTTTGCTATATTTGGAAGGAGACAAAAAGCCAGTCAGGGCTGAAATGCATTTCATGCAATTTAGATGCAAATGACACACTAATACGCATTGTTCGCTTCAATTAGTTTACAATTCATTAACATTTTTGGCGTGTTCCGATCACTTTCAAGGTCATTTTTCTTTCCTCTATTTGGATCACTTAATGAGAACATTTTCCACATCAGTGTTTTGTTAAATGTTCTGCATTGTCTTCATTTATTTGCTGTCTTCTCTCCTCTAAATAATCGTGAAGGGTTTCTGTCCAGATTCATAGCCTTTTAAAAAGGATGAGTGTACCTTTGTGGACACTTATCCTTTTTCAGATAGTACCTCTGCACAATACAGCACAAAATTGCTCCCTGGGTATAGGAGAGACAAGGTCCTGCTTGCCGGCTTGTATGGGGGCTGATATACTGGCTGCAAAATTCCATGAGAGTGTGCAGGCTGATTGGGGATGATTTACTAAATGATTAGAGGTTATTAACTTTGCATAGAGAATAGTAAATATGGTGATTGTATTTACTGTCCTTAGTAAGCATACTCTTTGAATCGTCTCTATTTATTTAAAAGGTCAACACCATTGGATTTCTTGTACTTAAAAGAGATTAAAATCGTATCTACTCAAAATAGAAAACAAATCACAAAGTAGATAGTGGCGCTAAACATAATCACCCGTGCATAAAGTGATTAAAATTAAATCAAGTCCATTACAAAAAAAAGTCCATGTAAGAAATCTTTTGTGAGAACTTTCCACCACACCGCGTGTATCAGTGTCACCACTCCCTTTCAGTTGTCCACTCACCAGATGTGTATGCCAAATATTCTCATATTGGCAAACAGAAGCGGGTACAGGACAAAGCGGGAATGACGAAACGTGTCGACTTGGCTGTACAGCAACTAGAAGTATTTACCCATGCAAACATGAAGTGACGTTTCGGGAACATAGCGAGGAGTCGGGTGAGATATGGATTCCATTACGTTCGCTCCGCTACAACCTTGATATGTCAGCGTACTTGCTGCTGTTGTGTGCCATTTTTTAACTAGCCAAATGTGAGTGCAATATATGAGGATTACTTTTTAATAAAGAGTTTTTATAGTATAGTATGGGCATTTCCTTTCTCTCTTTATATCCATGATATACATCTATGGAGCTTCAGTAGGGCTTGGACACCATCTGTGATTATCATTAACCCTTGAGAGGGGAACCTGCTTCTGTTTGCCAATATGAGAATATTTGGCATACACATCTGGTGAGTGGACAACTGAAAGGGAGTGGGGACACTTTTATACACGTGGTGTGGTGGAAAGTTCTCACAAAAGATTTCCTTCATAGACATTTTTTGTTATGGACTTGATTTAATTTTAATCGCTTTATGCACGGGCGTTTATGTTTAGCGCCACTATCTACTTTGTGATTTGTTTTCTATTTTGAGTAGATCTGGTTATAATGCTTTTTCTGTTTAAGTGGCATCTGTTTATCAATATTATATGTAGCACTACTCTGTGGGGAGCTGCTTGAAGCGGGTTCCCCTGGGTTACCCATAGCAACAACTTAGAAATTCAAAGTACTTTAAGCGTTTGGCTCAGTCAGAAAACAGTCCAGGGGATGTGTTTTTTTTTTTCGTTGGTTTTATTTTAGAACTTGGATAGGAGAAGGGATGAGTGGGATACTCCAACTGCATGAACTATGCACAATTTTAGGACATCTAACTATGTTGAGTGCGGCAAGGCCGCTGCTTCACCTTGCTACTGTAGTGAAGTATTTGATAAGCGAACTGTATAGTGAATTACTCTTCAGGGCCCCGCTTGGCACCCCCTTTACCCCTACTCTTCGGGGTTATACTTGGCACCCCTTTTACTCTGACTCTTTATCCTCTGACTTCAGTGGAGTGGTCCCCTTCCTGGGCAGACCCTTTGGCATGTCCCCTGGTACTCATGGACACTGTTTTTCCCGGAAGACGCTTCCAGTAGCTCCACTGTCAGTTTTATGGGATCCTCTGCAGCTCAGCACCACACCTGGTTCACTAGGCCAACCACCTATGACCACCTTCCTCATGCAAGAGGAGGAGAGACAGCAGTCCACCTCCTCCTGGGACTCTGCTTCCCGCAAAAGACGCCCTGTCACATGCTCCCCTCAGCTTTTATGAGCAATCCCAGGATGCACTGCAAGAGTGCCCTCCCACTGGGACTCCCACAAAAGCCAATGTGTCACTGGCCAGGTTTCCTCCACTGTCCAACAGGCTCCCCTATTGGATACAGTGGGGACACTCCCTCAGACCAAGTGACTCACACCTGGACACATGCAACAGGCATGACTAACAGATCAGGCTCCCCTGATAAGCAGATGGAGCATAATAATGCTTTTTCCTAGCACCTATCTAGGAGGGTGCTACATCTATGTGTTTGCAATATAACTTTTTTTTTACTAAGGCACAGTGGTAGGACCATTGTAGCTTGAGCGCCCTCTAGGTGGATCCTGTTGTTTTTACATAAAAGAGATTGTAAAGGTTGTAATTTATCTTTATTTTTTAAACAAGCATGTTACACTTACCTGCTCTGTGTAATGGTTTTGCACAGATCAAGTCAGTGGCTGGCATTACTGTTAGGATGGCCATGTAAGAGGGTGATATATCCTACCTTATACATAAGGTTGCAATTGCCTGGACTACCGCCATCCGCCACCACCAGCCTCCCGCAGGCCGCCATCCTCCCGCAGGCCGCACAGGCCGATGCTTGCATTCCACAGGCCGCGCCATCTTTCCACAGGGGCCGCCGCCATCCTCCCGCAGGTCGCACGGGGCCGCCATCTTGGCGTAGCCTCGTGTCTCCGGCATGGGGGTGGCCATTTTGGAGATGACCAGCTACCTCGAGGAGTAGCATGGGAGGCGCCGGAAGGCGTGTAAAGGGGCGGAGCCGCCTCCTTTACCCCGGAAAACAATCCAAAAGACTTCCTGTCTGTAAGAGACAGCGCTGAGAGCAGGTGGATAGAAGCTTCTGTGCATCAGGTGGTGAGCCCTTGGGGTCTCTCTCTCTCTCTCTCTGGGGTCCAAAGCAGGTAACACTGAGGGGCGCTGTTGCTCCGGGGGATTACAAAAAAAAAAAAAAGTTTTTTTCTTTGCAATTATTTTTTGTTTGCTGGCAAGTGTCTGGGATTAATCATGGACCCTGCCGCACATGTATCCCCACCTGATCCCCTCGAGGTGGCCGCAGGACCCTCCAGTGCCCCACTTGTGATTGATGCATTATCAGCAGTTTTGGAGTCTTTGGTATCCCGGGTGGAGGTAGCCTGTCAGGGACGGGGGTCAAGAAAGCGACCCCCGCCTACCCCTATTTCATCTGACACTTCAGATACGGATTCTGAGCTTGTCACTGCAGCTGCAGGTCCCTCTTCTGGGGCTGCTGTCTCGGGTATGGTCTCCTCAGACAGCGAGGAGGACGTTTCTGCCTCTGCCATAGCACAAGAAGAAGCGTTGGTGGACGCACTAGTCATGTCTGTCCGAGAAACCTTAAGTCTTAAGGTTACACCGGCAGAGGTAGCTGACACTGAAATTCCCTTTGGGACCAGCAAGCCTACCAAGATGGCAAAGGTTTTTCCCTTGCCCAAATGTTTTGGTAATCTAATTAAAGAAGAATGGGATCGTCCGAAACGAACCCCTGCTATTTCCAAACGCATTGCTAGGCGCTATCCGTTTGAGGAATCCCTCCTTAAAAGATGGACAGTACCACCAGTGGTGGACCCACCGATTTCCAGACTAAACAAAGCCACTGTTATCCCGTTGGAGGACGCTCCGTCCTTTAGGGATCCGGTGGATCGAAAAGTGGAAGCGGGTCAACATTTAGGCCAGTGGTGGCCATTGGTTTAGTCTCACAAACATTGACAGAATGGACCAAATTGTTACGCCGTGACATAAAGGGGAGAAGTATCCCCCCAGCAGTATCAGATTTGCTGGAGCAGATTATACAAGGGCTACAGTTCATCTGTGACGCCGCCCTGGACGCCACTCCCTTGCTAGGGCGTGCATCGGTTTCAGCAGTGGTCCTCAGACCGTGTTGTGGTTAAAGTGCTGGTCGACGGATCAAGGTTCCAAAAAAGCTTTGGCTAATCTCCCTTTTCAAGGGGATCGCCTGTTTGGGGCCACCTTGGATGAGATTATAAAGGATCTCACTGGGGGCAAGAGCACTTTTTTGCCACAGACTGCTAAGGGTAAAGGACCTCGTAACAGGCGAGGACCTTCCTTTCCGCTCATAAAATGTTTGTTCGTTCCGCTGGGGCGGGCGATAAGGCAAAGCCCTCCAAAGCCCCTGCAGGGGGTTTCAAAGGGCGCTGGTCGGGTAAACCAAGGTCCGGCTCAGCCAAACCTGAAGATAAGACCAATACAGCCTGAAGGTGCGCCCCCACCCATCTCTGGGGTGGGGGGACGTCTTCGCCAGTTTCCGGATCCATGGCTTTCCAGAATCCCGGACAAAGGGGTTCGCGAGGTCATACGGTCGGGATACAAGATCGAGTTTCGATCACTTCTACCGGTGCGATTCTTCCCTTCAAACATTCGACTATCCCCGGATCGCTTAAAAGCTTTGCGGGGGGCAGTAATGGACTTGATGCAACAGGGAGCGGTAGTTCCCGTTCCTTGAGCAGAACGTTTTCTTCACTTTTCCCAAAGATCATTCCTAGTTCCCACCAGGAGCCGCAAGATTCAGTGAACGATTCGGATGTTACTGTCCGTCAACTGGCCTTCCCTTCAGACTTGCATGAGGATCCTGGGACTGATGGTGGCCTTCTTAGAGGCAGTACCGTATGCCCAGTCTCATGCCCGAACTCTCCGAAAGGAGATTTTTTTCTAATGGAATCGGAATCCCTATTCTCAGGACAATCGGATCCGGTTGAGCGAGCGGACCAGGGAGTCTCTGGTCTGGTGGCTTCGGTCTCCGATGCTCAGCCAGGGGAAGTCATTTCTTCCAATATAATCCTGGTTACCGATAAATGTATTGGAACTGAGCGATCAGACTTTGTCTGATTTACTGGACCGAGCAGCTCCAGAGCAGCCCGATTCGGATCCAGTCGACCGTGGCTTATGTCGATCACCAAGGGGGCACCAAGAGTGCCCTGGCGGCCATAGAAGTGGCCAGCATTCTTCATTGGGCGGAACGGTTTGTTCCGGCTCTCTCCGCGGTATTCACTCCGGGGGTGGAAAATCGGCAGGCTGATTATCTCAGCCCTCAGATTCTGGATCAAGGGGTATGGCCTCTTCATCCAGAGGTATTTCACCAGCTGTGCCTTCATTGGGGCACCCCGGAGGGGGATCTGTTGGCAGCTCGGCTCAACGGGTAGGTGCGGAGGTTTATAGCCCGCTCCCGAGATCCTCGAGCGGACGCAGCAGATGCGCTGGTCGCCCCGTGGGGACAGTATCAGCTACTGTATGTCTTCCCTCCTCTCAAGTTGCTGCCGAAACTTCTTCACAGGATAGAGGTGGAGGGAATTCCAGTTATCCTGGTAGCTCCGGACTGGCCTCGTCCACCCGGATACACCGACTTGGTCAGGCTGGTCGCGGACGCTCCTTGGAAACTTCCTCTCAGGGAGGATCTGCGGTCTCAGGGACCGATCTTCCATCCTGTTTTACAATCGCTGGCTTTAACGGCCTGGCTATTGAGACTCAGGTGCTGAAGGACAAGGGATTGTCAACTTCAGTTATTCCTACTTTAATTAAAGCAAGGAAAGCGACTTCCAGAAAGGTCTATCATCGCACATGGAGGTCTTATATTGCGTGGTGTGAATCCTTTGGATTTCCTCCACGTGCCTATTCGGTGACCCGAATCTTGGCTTTTCTGCAACAGGGGGTTGAGCAGAAGCTGGCCTTGAGTACTGTCAAGGGTCAGGTTTCAGCGTTAGCAATTTTCTTTCAGAAACCTTTGGCTACCCATTCCTTGGTGCGGAATTTCATCCAGGGGGTGCGGCACCTGGCTCTGCCAGTGCGCGCGCCTTTACCGCCCTGGGATCTTAATTTTGTGTTGTCGGTTCTTCAGAAACCTCCCTTTGAAAATATCAGGGAGATTCCCTTGCTTACATTATCCCAGAAGGTGGCCTTCTTGGTGGCCATTACTTCTGTCAGAACTGGCCGCATTATCCTGTCGTTCCCCATATCTGGTGGTTCATAGGGATAAGGTGGTTCTTCGTCCGAATCCATCCTTCCTTCCTAAGGTGGTTTCAGAGTTTCATCTGAATGAAGATATTGTGCTACCTTCCTTGTGTCCTAAGCCCAGTCATCCTCGGGAGTTTGCGTTACATTCCTTGGATGTGGTTCGGGCAATCAGGGTATACTTGAAAACTACGGACTCGTTTCGTAAAACGGATTCACTTTTTGTGATCACGGATGGCCCCAAAAAGGGGTTGCCTGCATCTGCCGCGACTATCTCCAAATGGATCAGACAGACGGTGGTACAGGCTTATTCTATTAAGGGTCGGAATCCTCCGTTCCCTGTTAAGGCGCACTCCACTCGGGCGCTCAGTGCTTCCTGGGCCTTCCGCCATCAGGCGTCAGTGGTCCAGGTTTGCAAGGTGGCTACCTGGTCGTCGGTTCATACCTTTACAAAATTTTATAAAGTTGATGTGATGGCATCGTCGGATGCCTCTTTTGGCCGCAAGGTTTTGCAGGCTGCAATTTGAGGAGACCGTTGGTCTACCTCGAGGGTTTTTTTCTGTTGGGTTTTCAGTTGAGTCTCATCCTGTTGTCTGATGAGCCTTTAAAACTTCTAGTTGGCACCGGGTGGGCCTTCTAGATTGGATTTTGATTTCTGTTATCCCACCCCTCATTTGTGGCACTGCTTTGGGACATCCCAATTTAATATTAATCAAGAGGACTGCGTCTGTCAATGAGCGACAGAGAAAATGGATTTTTGTAAAATCTTACCCTAAAATCCTTTTCTCTAAAGCTCATTGACAGACGCAGTACCCGCCCCTCTACTTTTGAGTTGGGTTGGGTTAAATTCTCTGACACTGCTTTGTGACATAACTAACATCCTGTAGCAGAGAGAGAGAGGATATACCCTCTGGGACTGCCCCTAAGGTGTGGCCAGAACGTTTTCCTTCTGCCTAGTGTCCTACTCCTGTAGAGGGCAGTATAACCCAATTTGATATTAATCAAGAGGACTGCGTCTGTCAATGATCTTTAGAGAAAAGGATTTTACGGTAAGATTTTACAAAAATCCATTTATTCTGATAATTTTAGCATATTAATATATTTTGTTATTTCACAGGCCTTTATTTGTAATTTTTCTCTACAGTTACATGTAGGCCAACTTCTTCAGCATCAATTACAGTAAAACTGGCCATACAGGCATAGATGTCTTTTGTTTCTTCATCCTTTTTAATAATGTGGATAAACAAATCTCTCCTGCTGGTTACGGTGTTTTGACAGCTGCCACCTATGGCTGTCAGAATACCAAAACAAAGACTGCAGCTGCTTGGATGCAGTTGCTGTTTAGCCAGCAAAGTTTCTGCCTGGCTTCTTCAATGTTTAGTTCTTCTTTTATTTCTTTTGAGTATCACATTTGTAGCATCTCTCAGGGGTCTTCTGCAAACATACTTTATGGAGACTCATCCATATTTCTACTGTTTATAATTCTAATCTCTCCCTCCTTTTGGTGCAGATAGGTTGTGACCGCAGTAAAAATCTTGTAGACATTTGCGGAGAAAAGGAATACGAGGCGTGTGTTTGTGACGCGTTGTCAGTTCCATTTAGACCTGGTTCATTTGATGCCTGTATCTCTATAGCAGTGATACACCATTTCGCCACTGAGGTAAGTAGATTATTGGACCTGTCCGAATAGTTGTGTTTTGCTTTTTTTAGGACATTTGTCTAACTAAAAAGTTTAAAGTGATACTAAATCTAAACCCTAATGCATTGCTTACATTGAGATGAAAAAACATTTTCAGTTTCCCTGTGCCCGCCCTTCCCGGTGTGATGGGGAGGAGAGAGGAGAAGATATCACCATTGGCTCTTGCTGCTGTTAATCAGTTGCAGAGAAGAGGAAGTGGGGGGCGGGCCTAAGTCCCACTGTGTAAGACTATGCAAAAAATAAAGGGTTGATACAGAGATATGCCAGACCAGCCTGAGATCCCTTCCCCAAACTAATTCATAGAAGAAACAAAAAACAATGTCCCTGGGGAATTTATGTGGACCAGGCTGGAAATAGTAAATATAATAAGGAGAGTATAGGAAAAGTAGATAAAAATTAACATTTATTAATCCATTTAAAATCACAAATCGCATATATAGAGATAAAATATTGAAGAACATGATGATGTAAACACGTTCAATAGATATTACACATATCCTGGTGAGGGATGCAGATCAGAGGTTCTTGAAACAGGTAAGTGTATCCAACATGTTTCGGAATTTGAAAGACTATGGAGTGTGAAATCTATAGATACACAAGTGGGGAGCGAGCATGCAACGTTTGTCCCCATAGCAAACAGCTTGCTATGGGGACACAAAAAGAAGAGGAGGAGCCAAGATCGCTGCTGGGGACCCGAGAAGATGATTGGGCAAAGCTGAGACCTACAATGCTAAATGCTCCTTGAATTGGTGACTTCACCCCCCCCCCCCATTTTTTTTTCTTTTTTTTTTGTTCTTGCGCTTCTATATACATGGGGCTGTCTATGATGTCAAGCCGTTGGAAGGCAGCAGCTTGCATGCTTCTAGTGAGAATTGACTCTTGACACTCAAGCTGACATGTCAAACTAAGACAAAGTGTTTAATTCAAGAAAAAGTAACACCTTCAGAGAAAATAAATAGATTTCTCCTTTAAAGTGATCCTGTGCCTAGACTATGCAGATTATAGTATTTTCGTAAGCAGTACAAGCGCTTACAAATAGTCCCTCGTTCACCTATGTTCCTTTAAGCACTGTGGAGAAATTAATCTTCGGGTTTGCAAAGGAGGCAATGGAATCACAGCTGTTCTCTGTTAGCTGAATTTTGGCATTCTACCAGTTCTCTAAGGTAAAACACGCAGCAGATGTTTCTAAGCTGTAAAAAACTGACAGAAATCTACCTAAAGTGATATTAAAGTCTTGTCTTCATTTTTTTTTTTTTTAATTACAAACATGTTCTACTTACCTGCTCTGTGCAGTGGTTTTGCAAAAAGCAGTCCAGATCCTCCTCTTCTTGGGTCCCTGGCCAGTGCTCCTGGCTCACAGCAAGCAGCTTGTTGTGGGGGCACTCAAGCCGCAGCTGTGTGTCCATTCAGATACGGAGCCGCGGCCCGCCCTGCCCCATCTTTCTCCTAATCACTGACTTTAAATGACAGCAGTGGGAGCCAATGGCGCCTGCTGCTGTCTTGGCCAATGAGGAGGAAGAGTCCCAGGACTTTGTGGCTCTAGTACAGCATCGCTGGATTGAGATGGGGCTCAGGTAATTATTAGGGGGGCTGCTGCACACAGAAGGACATGCATATAATTCATTAAGTTAAAAAAAATATATTATGCCCTTTAAAACCACTTTAAAGTGATAGTAAAGCTACGTTTGTTTATTAAAATAACAAATCTATTATATTTTCCTGCTCTGTGCAATGGCTTTGAACAGAGCAGCTCCGATCCTCCTCTTCTTAGGTCCCCCTTCGGTGCTCCCCCCCTCTTAGTGCCCCCATAGCAAGCCGCTTGCTATAGGGGCACTTGTGCCTGCTCACTCCCAAGCCCCGCTCTGTGTGTCCCCTGCTCTCTCATCACTGGCTTTGATTGAGAGCAGCGAGAGCCAATGGCTCCTGCTGCTGCTGCATATGAGCCAATGAGTAGCGAGAGGAGCCTCTGCTCTCGTGCACATCACTGGATTGAGATCGGGCTCAGGTATGTATTTAGGGGGAAACAAAGGAATATAAAATGGAAGATATCTGCGCTAGTCTTAAAACATCACTATACAAGCAGCTACAATAAATCTGTTTGACGGAAGATACATAAAAATAAAAAGTCCAAAAATGCAGCGCTGAGTGAACAATTTAATGATTGCTCAATGTCCATACAGATGAAATCCCTTCACCATCAGTCATGTGAAATGATAGCACGCAATACCATAGGAGTGCTCTTAAAGGGGCTGCTTACCAGACCATCATATGTATGAAGCATGTAACAGAAAGTACAGAGGGGGAGAGCCAGTAATGCCTCGTTTCCACTGAGCGGAGCGGTTCGGGTCGGTACAGTTTGGAAGGGTTAGAATGGTCCGGTCTATTCAGGTGAGCGTTTCCACTGCAAGTCGGGCCACCAGGGACCATGTGGGGTTTACACCAAATCAGGTGTTTGTTTTGCTCTTTCATTTGACTTGAGCATTGAAGTTTTCCTGTCCGCCAATCAGTGGAATCTATCGTGTGACGCCAGTAGCTCCGCCCTAACCGTACCGTACCATTTCCTATGGCCCTACATCTGAAGCAGGACCAGGAATGGTGCGGTTTGGTTCGGTTGTATGGGCCACTTTCATAATGGAAACACTCAAATTAGCGTACCGTACCGAACTGACCCGAACCGATCCGCTCAGTGGAAACGAGGCATTATAGAAAGGGCGAACTTCTGTCCAAACCCTCTCATCAGCTATCCTCTTCTTCTCAGAGTGTCTGGACACGTTTATAATGGGGCTGCCTAAGCTCTCATAATGAGGAGAGCCACCACCAGAAAGACAATGAGGCAAAGATAGTAGTCCCCTGTTTTGGTAGTAATACAAAGGTTTATTACAATTCTACTTACAAATGTGATAAGACATCAAGCAGTAAATTAAAAGTAGTGGCCGTGGCTCGGAAAGCGTACCAGCGTCATAACGTCCAGCTTGACATGTTTCATCCAATGGGATTTCTTTTTCCCATTGGATGAAACATGTCAGGAAGGACATTATGACGCTGGTACGCTTTCCGAGCCGCTGCCACTACTTTTGATTTATTTACTGTTTGATGCCTTACCACCAAAAACAACAAAAATGACAAAAATCTTTCCCTTAGTTAGTAAACGCAATAACTTTTGCGCAAACCAATCAAAATACGCTTATTGTAATTTTTTTTTTACCAAACATATGTAGCAGAAAACAAATTGGCCAAAAATGTTAAAAAATGTTGATTTTTAAATTTTTTTGGGGGGAATTTCAAATAAAAAAATGTGATAAATATTGCTATTTTTGCAAAATTGTCGCTCTTTTTTTGATTATAGCTCATGATCAAAAAATCGCACAGGTGATCAAATACCACCAAAAGAAAGCTCTATTTGTGGGAAAAAAAGGACGTCAAATTCGTTTAGGTACAGTGTCGTACGACCGCGCAATTGTCCGTTAAAGTCACGCAGTGCCGAATCGCAAAATACCCCCTGGTCAGGAAGGGGGTAAAATCTTCCGGGGCTTAAGTGGTTAAAATAATACCCAGTGATTATACCATGAAGGTCTTCTTTGTTGAGGTGTTTCTTGCTATGAGGTGACAACTCTGTGCCCCTGTCCCCCGGTTGTGCTCCTGTGTTGTCCCCTTCTTGTCTCATGAGCTTTGCACAGGCATTGTCCACCAGTGTGGAGAAAACCCACCCTGAGCAATGACATGCAGCTGTCATCAGAGTGCATCCATGTAGAGAAGTGGTTGCAAAGAGGTTGGGGGATATCAGAAAATATTAAAAAAAAATGAAAATTTCTAAATGAAAAAACGGGCTTGACATTTGTTTACTACACACGGTGCTTTAGCACAGTGGTTCTCAACTCCGGTCCTCGGGACCCACTAACAGGCCAGATTTTAAGTATTACCTTGGGGGATGCAGACTAGAATACTGCAATCACTGAGAAGCAAATGAGATCACCTGTGATGTAATTTAGTTATCTTGCAAACCTGGCCTGTTGGTGGGTCCCGAGGACCGGATTTGAGAACCACTGCTTTAGCAGATGAAATGTCATCCAGATGGGGTCTGCTTTAAAAGCAGTGAGGCTGACTGTTCCTTTGCATTTGAAAACAGAATGTTATAAAGTGCTTTTTTCATCTATATTCAGGAAAGAAGATTGGCAGCTATACAAGAATTAACTGGTCTTCTAAGGAAAGGTGGGCAAGTGTTGATCTATGTCTGGGCGATGGAACAAGAGTACAACAAGAAGAAATCGAAATACTTGAAGGAAAGTTCTAATGAACCGTTACTGCTGAGTAGCAAAGCTGATGTGAATCAGGACTTCAATAGCAAATTACCTGTTCACACTAACAGAACAGCCTTCGACTCTCAGGACCTTTTAGTGCCATGGCATCTCAAGCCAAAATGTCAATCCAAGAACTCTGAAACCTCTACGGGGGAAGAGCAGCTGGTGCCCAGCTCAGTGTATCATCGATATTACCACGTGTTTCGGGAAGGGGAGATGGAGGCACTGTGCAGAAAACTGCAGGATGTTACAGTCCAGCACACGTACCATGATCAGGGGAACTGGTGTATAATCCTGGAGAAGCTTTGAAACCTCTGAAGACTATCACCCGGGGCTGGCCAGATGTTCACTCATTACACATCACATCCTTTAGGGGGGCTCTCTGTTCCAGCCATTCCGGGAAGAGTCTGACTCTTAAATGTTCAATTAATTTTATGAATATTTTAAAATGATGATCATTTAATAAAGAATTTGGACAGATATGATCACTGGTGACTAGAGGTCTCAGACGTGTCAGTGTGTGCACACTAGGTGGCATCATTTCACTAGGAATCATTTCCAGACACCAATGCTCGGAGAAATCCTGTTTGCAGGCTTGATAAGGAGAACTACATTTGTTACAAATGCAGACATCTGGGAAAATAATTTAGATACATATGTCAAAGCATTGGGCTGTTATCCACATGAACTAACTTATTATTTCAAATAGTACAGGCCAGTACAGATTGTTTTACCAAACAGGCCATATTTACATATAAGATAAGGTTGCTGTCTTAGGGTGCATTCACACCTGCGAATGCACCCACACTTCGATTAGATGCAAGAATCCCAGCAGGAGTTCCTGTAATTAGATGTGGGAGGCAGCCTCACTGAAAGCAATGGGAAAGAATAGCAGTTGCATGTAATCCCTTATTAGAGACAATTGGCTGCCAGAGCAGGCAAACTTCCACTGCTTTCAATGGGGCTTCCTCTCCCAGCTAAGGAACCCCCAGTGGGGTTTTTGCATCTAATCAGAGTTTGGGTTCATTCACAAATGTTAATGCACCCTTATGGGGGGGACATCAATAAATGGTATTTGTTCCAAAGCATGTACCTTTTGCCTCATAGCTGTAAGAGCACCAATCATTAGATCACCAGTCATCAGGGAGGAAAGCTTTGATATGAGGATGCAAGGTCCATAAAGACATCGATGAGCGAGTTTGAGGTGGAGGAATTTGACTGGCCTGCACAGAGTCCTCACCTCAACCTGATAGAACACCTTTGAGATGAATTAGAGCAGAGACTGCTAGCCAGGCCTTCTCGTCCAACATCAGTGCCTGACCTCACAAATGTGCTTCTGGAAGAATAGTTAAACATTCCCATAGACCCATTCCTAAACCTTGTGGACAGCCTTCCCAGAACAGTTGAATCTGTTACAGCTGTAAAGGGTGGGCCAACTCTATATTGAACCTTACGGACTAAGACTGGGATGCCATCAAGTTCATGTGCGTGTAAAGGCAGGCGTCCCAATACTTTTGATGGTAAAATGTATATTGATATCAATAGTTACATTAAAATGATATCTTTCATACATAAAATGAATATACAACAACCAGTAGTGTTTGGATATAAATCTGAATATTCTGTTTATTAAAGCGGAACTGTATCTGAGTACCACAAGCTGAAAATGTGATTTAATTCATTTTTAATGTAAGAAGCAAATTCATTCATATCTCCATACATTATGTTTTGAGAAATCATTCCCCTAGCATTTCTATCTATGATCATTTTGAGTAACTGCAGATTCATGTAGCATTTACTTCCTGGAATCCATCTACCCTTATCTCAGGCATGGCGGCAGGAAGGTGTGCTAGGCTAAAAAAGCCCCTCCTCCAGTTGAAAAAAAAAAAAGGTAATGAAGATTCCAGGGATGTAAAGTGATGGAAGACAAGTTTTTGATCCCCTGCTGATTTTGTCTGCCCACTGACAAAGAAATGATCAGTCCACAATTTTAATGGTAGGTTTATTTTAACAGTGAGAGACAGAATAACAACAAAAATATCCAGAAAAACATATTTAAAAAAAGTTATCAATTTGCATTTTAATGAGTGAAATAAATATTTGACTTTCTTTGCAAAACATGAGAAACATGACTTAGTATTTGGTGGCAAAACCCTTGTTGGCAATCCCAGAGGTCAGACGTTTCTTGTATTTTGCCACCAGGTTTACGCACATCTCGGGAGGGATTTTGTCCCACTCCTTTTTGCAGATCCTCTCCAAGTCATTAAGGTTTCGAGGCTGACGTTTGGTAACTCGAACCTTCAGCTCCCTCCACATATTTTCTATGGGATTAAGGTCTGGAGAATGGCTGGGCTACTCCAGGACTTAACTGTGCTTCTTCTTGAGCCACTCATTTGTTGCCTTTGTTGTGTGTTTTGGGTCATTGTCATGCTAGAATACCCATCCACGACCCATTTTCAGTTCCTTGGCTGAGGGAAGGAGGTTCTCATCCCAGATTTTAATGGTACATGGCCCCGTCCATCGTCACGGTGAAGTTGTCCTGTCCCCTTAGCAGAAAAACACCCCAAAGCAATATTTTTCGCCTCCATGTTTGACAGTGGGGATAGTGTTCTTGAGGTTATAGGCAGCATTCCAGCTCCAAATAGGACAAGTTGAGATGATGCCAAAGAGCCCGATTTAGGTCTCATCTGACCACAACCCTTTTACCCAATTATCCTCCGAATAATTCAGACATTCATTAGCAGACTTCAGACGGGCCCATACATGTTTTTTCTTGAGCAGGGAAGAGAAAAGGAGGGGGACCTTGCAGGTGCTGCAGGATTTCAGTCCTTCGTGTTGTAGTGTATTACCAATTATTTTCTTGGTGACTATGGTCCAAGCTGCATTGAGGTCATTGACAAGATTCTCATTTGTAGTTCTGGGCTGATTCCTCACTGTTCCTATGATCCTTGCAACTCCACGAGGTGAGATCTTGCATGGAGCCCCAGACCGAGGGAGATTGACAGTTAATTTGTGTTTCTTCCATTTGCGAATAATCACACCAACTGTTGTCACCCACTCACCAAGCTGCTTGGCGATGTTCTTGTAGCCCATTCCAGCCTTGTGTAGGTCTAAAATCTTGTCCCTGACATCCTTGGACAGCTCTTTGGTCTTGGCTATGGTGGAGAGATTAGAATCTGATTGATTGCTTCTGTGGACAGGTGTCTTTTATATAGGTAACAAACTGAGATTTGAAGCACTCTCTTTAAGAGAGTGCTCCTAATCTCAGCTTGTTACCTGTATAGAAGACCGCTGGGAGCCAGACATCTTGCTGATTGATAGGGGATCAAACACTTATTTCACTCATTAAAATGCAAATCAGTTTATAACTTTTTTGAAATGTGTTTTTCTGTATAGTTTTGTTGTTATTCTGTCTCACTGTTAAAATAAATCTACCAATAAAATTATAGACTGATCATTTCTTTGTCAGTGGGCAAACGTACAAAATCAGCAGAGGATCAAATAGTTTTTTCCCCTCACTTTATGCTAGTATGTGCTCAGACTTGTATGATAAAAATACCAAGCATTAAAGATTTTGGATTAAACACCTAAATATCGTTGAAAAATATTGTCCTATTGAAGCTAAACTCCGGCAGAAACGTAAAAAAAAAAAAAAAACCAATGAATGCAATATCGTACTTATGAAAAATCATCAAGAACCCATTCACCCCATGCGTTAGGTTATTGTGCGTTAAGACTTGTTACAATAAGGTTACACATTCATTTTTAATGGACTGGCAGTGAAGTTTAGCTCATGATAAAGTATAACCTCTTCAGCCCCGGAAGGTTTAACCCCCTTTATGACCAGGCCATTTTTTGGGATAAAGCACTGTTATTTAACTGACAAATGCTTGGATGTGCGACACTGTATCAAAAAAACAGAGGCCCTGTTTTTTTCCCCCCAAATAGAGCTTTTTTTTGGGTGGTATTTGATTACCTCTGCTGTTTTTATTTTTTGCGCTATAAACAAAAAAAGACCGATAATTTTGAAAAAAAATAAAAAATTCTCTTCCATTTGACACAGCTCCATATTCTTCACCATAGGGTTATGCTGCCCTCTACAGGAGTAGGACTAGGCAGAAAACACACAAGTTTTGGTTACGCCCCATGGGCTGTCCTCAGCATAATCCCCCTCTCTACTTAGATATACCCAGTTTTTTTGCCTAGTTCAGGAGTAAGACCTAGTCTCCCTGCCGGGCCCTAAGTCCTGGCATTTTTGTCTATTTTTTGTTTTTTGATCCCGTTTTTTCCTGTGGAGATTTTCTAGAAACCACCAGGCTTTTTTTGTGATACAGCACTGGACTATTGCAGTTCCAGTGGTCCCCTCAGCCCGACCAGCGAGCGAGTGCAGACTGTAGCTCCGCGCTCGGTCGGCCGAGACATAGCACCACTGGAAGGGGGCTGGCCCGCAAGTTAAACATCTCGCAAGCTCACATACAGCCGAGTTTCGGCCTGAGTCGCAGCAATCCTGGCCAACAGCTCCCCCACTTCGGTGGCTAGGAGGTTTCTGTCTTGGGAGTGTTACCTGCACGCTTCGCTGGCTCGGTAAGTGCCCCCTCCTCCCCTTCCCTGGATACGGTGTGGAGCACAGGTACTCCAGGGTTCTCTTCCCCCCCCTCCTCCTCCCCCTTCCCTCTCTCTAGGGTGGCATTTGAGCTTGCTTGTCTGCCTGTGCCATGGGGGGGGGGATGGCTGGTGCCCAGACTGTGGGTGCCCTTGGCCTTGGTTCCTGTGGTGCACTGTGGGCCTGATACAGGGTGGGTGTCCTTTCTGGGTCCCCTTGGGACAGCTGGTGGGCCTAGGGAGCGGGTGGCCTGATGTCCGCGGGTCCAAGTACCACGCGGTCAAGCAGACTAAAAATTTAGGCTGCTGCTTTGCAGCCTACTTGCTGGAATTTGTATGGGGCGGCCCCAGTTTCGGCAGCTACAGCCGCCATTGTACCCCGGGACATCTGTCTTCCCTCCGCTCCCCTGGCTAGTCGCAGGTTTCCACTGGATTGTGCTCTCGTGACAGGACAGCTTAAAATTTAAACCATGGTTTTGCGACATACTAGGTGCCCCCTTCCGGTAGGGCGGCTCTGGGGGGGGGTGGGACAGGGTCCCAGGCAGGTTTTGCTGCCATGGTTCTGTGGGGTATCCACCTTTCCCAGTGGTCATGGTCCCCACATTAGCGGTGGGTGGCCCCCCTTAAGGAGGTTCCGTTTGCAGCCTCCTATGCGGGCCTTCTTGGAAAGGCGCTCGCGGGGGACCCCCTTGCAGGGTCCTGTCAGTGGCCCCCCCTTCGTGGGCCTCAGTCGGCGCCCCCCTGTGTCGGGCTTGAGTCGCTGAGCCCTGTGCGGGGTAAGGATAGGGTTAGCTCAGCGAATGCACCCCCCTCCTGTCTCCTCAGATCCTGCATCTGGTTCAGTCGCTGCGGATGTCACCACCCTATGGGGTCTGGGTCCATGTTTCCCTGACCTGTTAGACAGTGAGGATGATTCCTCCATGGTTGCTGCGCTGCCCAAAGAAGGTGCTGGTAGATGCACTGATTGCATCAGCACTGGAGCCACTTATGTTGGAGGATACAGCCGAGGCTGCTGTGGACATATCCGTTCAGTTCACCCACACGCCGTCCCATGTGGTTATAGGTTTCTCTTATCCAACTTATTTTGACGATTGTGTCGAAGTGCTGCGTGCGCCCTATACGACCCTTGATGGTCCCAAGATGCTTTGCTGTCTGGTATCCCTTTGAGGAGTCACTTCGAGGAAGTGGATGGTCCCACCGATGGCGGCTTTCCCCTATTTCCAGGTTGACTAAGGCAACGTTTGCCATCAGGCTGACTGACAGGCAGAATTGGTAAGGCCCGTTGTTTACTATGGCTGGCGCCTTATTGGGGCCTGGTTTGACCTCCGCTCTGATGTCTCAGACACTGACAGGGTGGACAACGCTTTTGCGTCTGACTAGGGGGGGATGGGGGGGGGGAGCGACTGATTTTCCCTCCACCTATGGCAAACTGGCTGATCAGTCGAGCCAGGGTCTGCAGTCTGTCTGCGATGCATCTTTGGATGTGGTTCCCATGAGGCTCCAAGCTATCTGTCTCAGCAGTGGTGCTTAGGCGTATTTTGTGGCTGAAGTGTTAGTCTGCGGATCCGAAATAGCCCCTGCTGACTTCCCTTTTCAGGGCGAGCGCTACCCTGGATGACCTCATTAGGAGTCTGACAAGGGGTAAGAGTACCTTCCTTCCACTGTCTGGGAAGGAGAAGGTGCCTTGCCTGCGGTGTGGGACTTCCTTTTCAGCTCACGAGGAGTTTTTTCGTCCCACAAGGACTTCAGAAAAAGTTTAAAAGCCTCTTCAAAAGGTTTCTAGTGGCCTGTTAACAAGGCCCTTTCGGCATGAAGGTTTTCCCCCATCCATGTCTTGTGTGGGAAGACGTCTTTGCTGGTTCGGGGGTCACGGCCTTGCCGGGTCAGCGATCGGTGTCCACGAGGTGGTTGTATCTGGTTCTTGTCCTCTAGAAGGCTTCCTTCCAGTGTGCACCTGCCCCCCAGATCGGCTGCAAGCTCTATTGTGGACAGGGCAGAACTTGTCCCAGGGCGTGTTCATCCCTGTTTCGGTGTTGGAAAATTTTTGGGTGTTATAATTATACCCTTTCATGGTTCCCAGGAAGGAAGGCAAATTCGCAGTTCTGGACCTCAGTGGCATTCCTGTATCAAGGGGTTTCCCTGGCTTCTTGTCAGGATGCCTATCTGCACATTCCTATTTGCACCCAGCATCAGCATTTCCTCCGCTTTGCTGTAAGGAGTACTATCAGTTTGTGGCGTTACCCTTTGGTCTAGCATCTGCTCCTTGGTTCTTCATGAATGTGTTGGCCCCTGTCTTAGCGTTGCTGTGTCAGTGCGGGATTGCTGTGGGGGGTACCTAGACGATCTCCTCTTGCGAGCGGAGTCTCCGTCGGCTCTGGCGGCCAGTGTGGAAATTACTCTTCAGACTTTGTGGGTGATTGGGTGGTTTCTGAATTTTCAGGAGTCTGCCCTGGTTCCGACCAGGAGATTGGATTATCTGGGGCTGACTGGATTCAGCTCTGGCAAGAGTGTTTCTTTCTGTGATGCAGTTGCAGAAGTTGCATTCTGCGATTCAACTGTTGCTAGCTCACAAGTTGTCCTCCCTTCGGGCGTATATGCGAGTGTTGGGCCTGATGGTGTCCACCTTTGAGGCAGTTCCATTTGCACAGTTCTACACGAGACTCCTTCAAAAGGAGATTCTGGTCAAAGGGACAGGTATCCCAAGTCGCTGGACTATGTGATTTGTCTGTGTCCGGCAAAAAGAGTTCTCCGGTCTGGTGGCTGTGCTCCCCGACCTTGATTCAGGGCAAGTCCTTTCTCAACTTGTACTGGACATTGGTTATGACAGATGCCAGTCTGTCCGGGTGGGGAGGGGTCCTGGGGCTGTACTCGGCCCAGGGCTGTTGGACGTTAAAAGAGTCCAGATGCTGATCAATGTCTTGGAACTTCAAGTGATCAGGCTTGCCTAGATTGGAGCAGCTCAAGGGGCTCCCAGTGCAGATTCAGTCGGGCAACGCCGCGGCCATGGCTTATGTGAATCACCAGGGCAGCACAAAGAGTGTGTTGGCAGTCTCGGAGGTGTCTGGCATTCTCCAGTGGGCAGAACTGTTCGTTCCGGCCATCTCCGCCGTGCATAATTTCTGGCACAGAATATTAGCATGGGGGTTACTTCAGTCATCAAACATTGGACCAGGGGGACTGGTCCATTCATCTGGATGTGTTTCATCAGATATGTTTGTGGTGGGGCCCCGCCGAGGTGGCTCTATTGGGTCGCGAGATCCTCTGGCAGACGCCACGGATGCTTTGGGGGATCCATGGAGCAGGTGCCATCTGTTTTATATGCTTCACAGCTCTAGCTAATTCCATGACTTCTACGCAGGATCGAGGCCGATAGGATTCCGGCCATTCCGTCCCCTGGAGGCTTCCTCTCAGGGACGATCTGTTGTGTCCGGTGCCGATCTTCCATCCTGTTTTGCAGTCGCTGGATTTGACGGCCTGGCTGTTGAGAGCCAGGTGTTTCTGACCATTTTGAAGGTGAGGAAATCTGCACCTCAAAAGCTTTATCGGATGTAAAGGGCGAACATTTCCTGGTGTGAGGTTCAAGGAGCCCATCTTTGTTCATTTTCGGTGGCTCAGATTCTGTCCTTTCTTCAACGGAACTGGGTGTTGATCAGAAACTGGTTTTGAGTGCTGTGCAAGGCCAAATGTCTGCTTGCAGTCTTTTTTCAGAGACCTTTGGCTTCCCATTAACTGGTGCATATATGCCTTCAGGGGGTCGTCTTTTTACTCCTCTGCCACTGTGGGATTTGAACCTGGTTCTGTTGGTCCTTCAAAAACCTCCCTTTGAAAACGTATGGGAGATCCCTTTCCTTACGCTGTCACATGAGGTGGCTATCACCTCTGCTCACAGGGTGTCGGACTTGGTGGCTTTGTCTTTTTCTCCCTATCTGGTGGTTCATTGGGATAAGGTGGTCCTGCGACCACAGCCTTCGTTCCTCCCGAAGGTTGTCTATAAATTCCATTTGAATGAGGACATTGTGCTGCTGTCCTTGTCTCTCAGGCCGGCTCATCCCAGGGTATTTGCTTTGCAAAATCTGAATGTTGCTCAAGCTATTCGGGTCTATTTGTTAGCCATTGAGTCCTTTCGGAGATCAGACCCGCTCTTTGGGATTACGGAAGGGGCTCCTGCTTCCTCTGCTACCATTTCCAGATAGATCAGACTGACGGTGACCCATGCTTATTCACTTACGGGTGGGGTTACCCCGCCCTGTGACGGCACATTCTACTCGGCACATAGTGCTTCTTGGGCCTTCTGTCATCAGTCGTCAGTGGTGCAGGTGTGCACGGTGGACACTTGGTCGTCGGTGCATACTTTTTCAAAGTTTTACATAGTGGATGTTTTGGCATCTGCAGTTGCCACCTTTGGCCGCAAAAGTTTTGCAGGCTGCAATTTAGAGGGTCTGTATTTTCCCTCTTATGGGTGTATTTCGGATTGGGGTCCTGTTCTAGTTGAGCTATTACCTGGATTGGCATGTGTTTAGCCTTGGGTTTTTATGCCCACCCCTCATGTTTCGCACTGCTTTGGGACGTCCCTATGGTTAAGAATATGGAGCTGTGTTGTGGAAATTTTATTAGGACTAGTGTGGACATTTTTCAGGATGTGTTTTATTTAGATTGACATTAGGCTTCTGTTGTTGGTTTGCTTGCAATACTCTCATTAGAACGTATACGTGTAAACCGACATTGAGGAAAGACTACTGGCACTAAAAACCTTCCCTAAAGGCCCGTACACACGTACCGATTGTCGGCCGATTGTAGGCTTGTTAGTATGATGCTTCCGACAGCCGACAGCGCACTTTCGGCCGAACAAAATCTGTCGTGCAAGCATTAAAATTTTTGTATGCCGACACCAGAACGGCCGATTGTTCGCCAGTCAGTACAGAATTCGGCCGACAATCAGCAGATTTGCAAGACTGGGCATGCTCAGAGAAGAAAAAACACACGGAAAGTTAACCATCACATGACATCACTTCTGCAGTCGGCGGACAAAATTCGTGTGCAGTCTTTTGCACTTTTCAGCGGACAGGACAGCCCAGGGACAAAAGACGGCCGATCGGTCGGCCGACGATCGGTACGTGTGTACGGGGCATTAGATGTGTAGACGTGTTCTCTCTACATAGGTATCTCTGCCGGCAAACACTCCACGCGCGGGTCTGTTTGCCGGTATAGATCTACGTGTATTGCGGTGCGGAGTCAATTTCATTTTGATATTTATCTGCCTTTATGAAGGGATACACGCTCTCGTCTTTCTACTATGCCTGATCACCATAGTGGAAACAGCATGGCTCTCTCCCTGCAGATAGCCTCACGTCTATGGGAATAGTAGTGTAATCCTATTGGGCATTGTCCTCTGAGCTTTGCTGAATGGGATTCACAACAGTAGTAGTGACGGGAATACATGCACGAGTTTGATCAGAGCAGCATTCACGGTTCTACACGCTGGTTTCATTGTGTAGTGTTAAGCAGGAAGTGGTACATATATTGTTCTGCTCATTCCACCAGACCCGCTGCTTGGCTCCTGCTATGTCCAATCACAGTGGAAGCGGGTTTCCGGTGGTGCGTGTGAGCACCCAAGACCCGGAACTAGAAATCACATACAGGTACGTGATTTAGCCCAGGAGGGCCACCCTGCTGCAGTATATATGAGTCGGGCGGTCCGGAAGAGGTTAAAACAAGTAAATACAATATACCTTTCTATCTATTTACTAAAGGTGTTTTTTGGCAATGTTGCATGCTACAATGCGTTTTGGTGCTCTATAATATGGATGCACTTACGAGGTGTGTCACACATTCTTGGATTGCCGTCTCGACCGCAAAACGTGTGCCTTTCAACATTGTCTTGACCATGGACTTTTGCAGGCGACTCTTTTTGGGTCACAGGGAAGACCCTGAACAGCATTCCATCGATTACCGCTTGCATTCTGGATTGGATCGGTAGCACCAGGTCTCATCCCCTGTGACAATGTTTTGCAGAAAGGATGGATCCTGGTCACACATGGTAATAAAATCTCCAGAGGTTTCAATCCATTTCACTTTCTGTTAGTCTGTCAGGTTGTACGACACAAACTGGGAACAGATCTTCCACTTACCCAAATCTTTGTGGACAATGGTGAGCACCGTGTCCTTGCTAATGCCCAATTCCTCCTCCATCAATCGTAGAGTCAGTCTCCGATCTCATTCCAGCATTTGTCCCACTTGCTCGATCATGTCTGGGGTTCTGCTTTTCGTCGACTGACCCGGACGTAGCTCATCCTCAGACGTTTCCTTCCTGTCGCAAAAGCGTTTTAACCAGTTGTAAACTTTCTGCTCACGGCTTCCGTCTCATACACTTGCACCAACATTTCATGTGTCTCCATCACCGTTTTCCCCAATTTGTAGCAGAACTTAATGTTCACTCATTGCTGTATTGCACTATGACCCTACCTCTCACACTTACTACATTCCACTGCCCACAGCAGGTTTACCCTGACAGTCACGTGTACTACACGCTAGGTGGTGCTTCTCAATGTGTGTCTGGATAGCCATTTGCATAAGTGGGCAATTGACCCACGTTGCCCTTGAGATATCAGACTATTCACCAAACTTTTTAGACTCACCTCGTAGTTCTACTGTATACTGACAGCTCAGCGTGGGACCAGATCAGAGTGGCTGCAGAACAGGTAAGTATAGTGATTTTTTTTTTTCTTTAAAGGGCTAGAAATAATAGACTTCGAATGTGGCAGAGAGTAGGTTTTGACTAAACTTCCACTTTAAGTATTGGCGATACATCCTAAAAAACTTCAGCAAAGTATTAAGGACATATCTAATAGAGTAGCAATACAAATGGCATCTAAAAGAATTATTTTAGATAAGACAACTAGATTTGTTCAATAAGGAGGCTTTTTCACACGTGTTTCAAAAGCAGCTTTTACTGTTCATTCATGCATCTATAGCGTTCAGATTGCGCTTTAGAGAACATTTGACAGACGGTGAGGAGACATTGTTTCTCCTCCCCTTTACCTGCTTTAACCCCTTGAATTGCACACTACAGTTGCATGCATTGCACACAATTGCAGGATGCTAGATGTGCCACTTGAATGGGTCTTCTCTGGTGGGCTCTACACCTGCTGAAAGCGACAGGGGGTTTAATCCCTGCTGTGACGTGTACACCCAGGCCACTGCCTCTACAGTTAAACAGGGTAGTCTTTGGGGGTGATAAAGCTCAACCACAGATTTTTACCGTCTCCCAAGCTCATGTGAACAAACCCAAACACTGCAGGTAGCATTCATTTTGCCTCAAAGCGATGCAAGGCAACGCTAACACTTCAGTCTTTAAACCTCCATCTGCTCCCTATTTTAACAATTTTGAGTGGCATCAATATTTGGGCGGGAAGCAGAAAAAACACGACCCACGCTATTTTCAACACCTGTGTGAAAGAGCCCAGAAAGTGCAAAATACATTAATCTATAATGACCAATCAAGTTTTTTTTTTCCCTATAATCAGACCAATTCTTTCTAGCTGGTTGCTAGAGCTTACTAAATTTGGCATATTGTTCTTCTTATTCAATAATAATAAGACCTGTTTAGACCTGAAGGAATGTCTCTCTGAAAATCGGATATTTTGGAGCTATTCATTTACTGAATATATCTTACTTAGTTCTTCCAGCAGAATAAAATGAAACGTAAGCCATGGGAAAGACGGTGGAGAATCCTGGTTTAACTTCACATGGCCCACAGAGAATGTTGTAAATATGAGATAATCATGAAGTAAAGCTTGGAAATACTCCTGGGTCAAGTGTAGTGGAGGAGAAAATGACACTGGAAAAGCAGGAAAGTGGCATGAATGAAACGCAGAAAATGAAAAAGGTAATTGTAGAGAAGAGAGGAGATTGTCCTCCTACAAAGCTTTCATCAGTCTGACACTTGTGAGGGACTTTCAGTGAAATGAAAGTAGGTATAATATAGCTGTGTAAATTCTCTCCTGTAATAGATATTCACCTCCTGGGAGCTGGAAAGTGATGCTTCTTCTCATAAACCAAGGTCAACGTAGGTCATACAGTGCCAGAAGTCCATATTATCTGCCATTCCTGGAACCTCTCCACCTGTACAACTTCTAAGACAGTCCAGGCCGTAATAGTACTCAAAATGCCCTGTTTGGTCCTTTTTTTGTAATGTTTATCGTTATATAGTAGTATTTCCTAACCAAGATTCAGTGGAACCCTAGGGTTCCTCTTGAGGTTGATGGGGGTTCCTGTGCAGCAATTTATTGATTTCCTACATATGTTCACCACAAAGACAAGAGGGCAATCTTACACCAACTACCAGTGTAAGGGGTAATTTCTACACTGACTACTAGTGTTGGGCTGGCCATACATGATTCCTTTTCTTTTGTTTAAGCCACTAGTTGAATGAAAGAAAATTACTTCATTCCCCATCCACACATTCAATGTGAATGGGGGAATACTTTATTCCGAGCCTTTGATTTTTGACAGCAGGAAGATTTCCCCACCATCAGAAAACACTTTTATCGCCACTGACAGGCACAGCCCAGACACATGAACTAAACCGAAGAGCAGTATAGGTGCTGGGGGAATGACCGGCCTACAGCTTTCATAGAATCAATCAAGCATGAGGTACATTGTGAAACAAATGACACAATCTAAACTACTAATTGCACCCCGGAAAAAAAGTGAAAACCCTCCATTTGGCCTGGCATGTGGCCCTTAACCACTTAAGCCCCGGAGGATTTGGCTGCTAAAGGACCAGGGGTTTTTTTGCGATTTTTTACTGCGTGACTTTAACGGACAATTGCGCGGTCGTGCGACGCTGTACCTAAACGAATTTGACGTCCTTTTTTTCCCACAAACAGAGCTTTCTTTTGGTGGTATTTGATCACCTGTGCGATTTTTTGATCACGCGCTATAAACAAAAAAAGAGCGTAAATTTTGCAAAAATAACAATATTTTTCACATTTTTTTATATGAAATTCCCCAAAAAAAAAAGTAAAAATCAAAATTTTTTAACATTTTTCGGCCAATTTGTTTTATGCTACCTATGTTTGGTAAAAAAAATCGCAAAAAGCGTATTTTGATTGGTTTGCGCAAAAGTTATCGCGTTTACTAACAAAGAGAAAGATTTTTGTCATTTTTGGTGTTTTTTTTTTTAACGCATAATGGCGGCGATCTGCGATTTTTTTTTCGGTACTGCGACATTGCGGCGGACAGATCGGACCCTTGACTGACATTTTTGACACTTTTGGGGTTACCAGTGACATTACTGCAGTAATCAGTGCTATACATATGCACTGTTACTGCAAAAATGACACTGGCAGGGAAGGGGTTAACTTTATTGGACAGGGAGGGGTTAAGTGTGTCCTAGGGGCGTGCTTTCTACTGTGTAGGGACATGGCTATTGGTGTAAAAGCAAAGATCAACCGTTCTACATAGTAGAACGGTCAGATCTTCACTTTTACACAGGGAGAACTGACAGGCAGCTTGTTTACACAAGCTGCTCTGTCTTTCTCCCTTCACAGCAGCGATCGTAGTGTGGCCGGCGGACATCGAGTCCGCCGGTCACACGCACTGACTTGCCTGTGAACGAGCCGCGGCGGGCGCGCGCCTCGGCGGGCGCGCGCCCGCCCGCGATAGGCTCGCAAGTCAGTGACAGGCGAGTGACGTATCGATACGTCACTCTGCCTGGCCGGGGCTGACCGCCGCAGTATATAGTCGTGCGGCGGTCGGCAACCGGTTAATGAATGATCACAGTAATACACAATCATCTAGCAATCACAACAGAAGTCACAAGGTCTCAAGCCAAGGTGGAGTAATGGTAAGCAGAGGGCACATCTTGGGACAAATGACACACCCTGATATAAAGATTGCAGCCTTGGAAGGATGTCGCAAGATGGCATACAGTACACTTGTGACGAGACCAATCTCGCCACTGGGCGTTGGAGAAGCCTGGTTGCTCGCCTCCTGCAATGGGACTATGGACCCTCTCATCAGCCCAGGCTAAACGTAAACCCCATGGAAATTTGACTGTGTTTGTGGCATCTGAGCGCTGTTTGGATATGTTGAGCGCTCAGATCCAGGCTATCTGGGGATGGGTTCTGTTCAGTAGACTGGGAGTTATGCATTTTTGTGTCTTTTTGTGTTTCTTTAAACATGTGGCTAATGGAGCCTTGCCTCTCCTGGAAGCTAAAACTTATTCCTGTAAACTGTAAGGAACAGGAAGCCAACTCCTAATATGGGCATTACAGGAAGTTCTGAGGAGACGGGCGGTCTATTGACACTCAGAGTAATGTGTATTGAGGGCTTGTTAGGGAACCATTGTTCTGTGTCTGACTATTGTGTACATTGATTGCCCCCTGGGGCTCCTGTCTCCTTGCATTGGTCAAAGCTATCTGACCAATCCCTGTTGACTCATTTTCAAGCCCTCATTTGCATATGCTGGAGAGGACCTTAGTGAGAACTGCAAGTACTTTACAATTGACCAATGGGAAAGTGGTTGTTGGGGGAAGGATGTTCCAATTTCTGTATAAAAGTGTGCTCTGTTCTTCCAATAAATGTTGTTCCTGTTTTACCCTCATCTCGAAGCTTTGTCTCGTTATTGGGGGAATCTGCTGCAGGGATTGCTATGGTCTTCCATACTCCCTTAGAGAATCACTAAGCTCTTATAAGAGCTTGTGTAAGAGCTTGTTCGTGCTGCACTCTCTGGGGAAAGAGAGGTTCACCCACAGGAACCTGGGGCCTTGTCGTTGGTCCAGGGTGGGTAGGAGATGCCAAGACCCTAACCAAGCTGCGGTGGTTCGTGGAGCCTGAAGTGCTTACGGTGTCTGGTGGAGTGCTTGGAGCCCTCGGGAAGCACTAGGAGCATCTGTCAACGGAGGTACCTGCTCAGGGGTGCCCTGTTCCTTAACAACACTCTATACCAATCCTATTGTCATGGAGGAACCCTTGAAATAATTTTCAAGTTTCTGGGAATCCCTGCTAAAATTGATCATATCCACAGCTCATCCTACGCTAGAGTGATCAGCAAGTTGTAGAAAGTTTAAAATAAGATAATAAAGAACGTGGTGTGCTTATAGTATTTGAGACCCAGGGCAGATAATATTTTAGCACCAACTGCTGTATACAACAAAATTATTTTTGGGAAAAATCTTGATGTAAATTTTTTAATGATGTGATGAAAAAAAATGCAAGTACAGTAGTCAAAATGGTAGTTTCCCCCTAAAGTCACCTATACATGGATTAAAAATTGACCAGTTCAGCAGGGACAGCTGAATTTCAATCCATGTAAGGGCCTATTCCAAAATTTTCTCTCAATCAGCATCTCCAGCTATAGCCGGCAGTGCTGATGGAGACATGTCATTTTGTAATGCTCCTATACAGCTGCTAAGCATATCAATTTGTGTATTAGGCCTCATGCACCCTGCAACTCAAAAACTCCTGTATTACATTGTAGGGTTTTTTTTCCCCCTGCCTGTAAACGGCCCTCCATGTAAGCCTGAGTGTCCATGCGCACATAGGTGTTTAGAGAACAAAGAAAAAAAAAAATTCACTTGCACGTTTAAGAAAGGGAGTCGAAAAAAAACCCTAAACGTGCCCAAGTACTAGGCACTTTTAGCGTTTGAGAGTTTATTAATTTCACTCGACAGAATAAATTACTATTCTGGCCAATGAAATGAATAAACTCCCAACAGCTTGATGCACCTAAATGCATTGGTAAAAATGCTGTTTTACCATGATTTTGAAGCTGCTTTTCTCCCGTCAGAAGAAAAACTTTTGGAGGAGTCCCTGTGTGCATGGGGCCTTAGCTGCAGCAGAAGAAAAATCGACTCCCACAGCACTCCAAGTCTGCAATCTCTGATTACGGTAATTTTATCCCTCTGTTCAGAGTTTTCTGACAAAGTCGATAGTGTCTCCTCCCTCTTAAAGTGGTAGTAAACTCTCCATTTGTATTTTAACTTACAGGTAAGCTAATAATAAAGCTTACCTGTAGGTTAAATGAATATCTCCTAAACGTGCACTGTTTAAGACAGCCCTCAAAATTTCAACTCGCATTTGGCTAGTGGAAATAAGCTGAGGGTGAGTGTGTAGCAGGGGCGGAGTGGGCCGACAGTTTCCTGGCTAATCACTTCTGGCAGAAGCGGTGCAGCCTTTTTTTTTTTTTTTTTTACAGGGCATCAGAGCAGCCCGGGGGGCAGGGAGGCAGGGAAGAAATTGCCCTATGGGCCGCTCTGATGCCCTGTAAAAAAGGCTGCACCACTTCTGCCAGTAGCGATCAGCCAGAAAACTGTCAGGAGAGCCGACTGTATTACACAGAGAGGTTCTGAAATGCCAGCCGCTGTCAAAGTCCTGCCTCCTGGACTGGCTCCTATGATAGATAGCACATTGGTCCAATGCTGGGAAATTTAATTAGTATGCTATCTATCATCGGAGCTGGTCCAGGAGGCAGGACTTTGTTTGATAGTGGCCATCATTTTAGATCCAAGCTGTGTCACAGTGGGAGATCCTCTCTCTGTGTGATCCAATCGGCTCTCCTCCTGATTCCTCCTTGTGATCCCCATGTGGTGATAAGCTAAACTGATGGGCACTGATGAGGCGGCACTGGGGAGGCGGCATTGATGGGCACTGATGAGGCGGCACTAATAAGCTGCATGGATGGGGCTGTACTGATAGACACTGACTGATATGCTTCACTGATAGGCTGCACTGATGACGAAGCAATGATGGGCTTTGTTAGGCTGCACTGATGGGCACTGATAGGTTTCACTGATGGGTACTGATATGCTTTATGTTAATATTGTTAAAGTTGTTAATATTTATTTTTTTAACTTAATTCTGCATAAAACTTATAACAGTGTAATTTCATGAGATAATTTACGATTGCGTGCTTAGGGGTTAAATGAGGGTAGGGCTGGGAAGGGCAACTTTGGCAAGTAACTCTTAAGGCCTGGCTAGTAGCTCAGGACTTGAAATTTTGAGCCCTGGTTTAGGAGATATTCTAGTAAGCAGCAGCCGGTGACATCACCAGCGCATGTGCTCTGAAGGAACGGCATACCCGTGCCATTCCTTCAGAGCCCTGTGCCATAGCTGTGACATCATCGCTGCTTGGCCATTTAAGTGGAAGCCTCTGCAGGTGACAGTACACCACTGGAAACAGCATGCAGCTGGAGGGTTTCATTTCTAGGTCTTTCATAATGTCCTTGTATGCGATGCATACTAGCACATTATGTCTTTGTCTTGCAGAGAGAGAGTTTTTTTTTTGTTCCTTATTCATTGTTTACTTTTGCTTTAAGCCAAACCCCTTCCCCAGCATCGTGTAACTGAATACAGTTCCACAACACTTTATTTGCAGCCTTTGTGTGTGAAACCCATAACTGAGAGCAGAGCATGCACAGAATTTGAGGCATGCATTTGATGATGTACAGCCTGTGTCTCCATGCTTGCTGTGACCTCCAACCCAACATGGCAGTCCCTATGTGGTTGAATTTCTGAACTCAAAGTATAGCTAGGAGAGTGTCATTTATTCTTTAGAATGGCCTTGGAATATAAAATAATAAAAGATAGGGTTGGGTTAATTTTATTTTCCTTCACATTAGTAGCTTTTGACTTATGAAACTCATCTGAAAAATTTACCGCCAAACACCAAAGGAGTGACCACATAGACATGAAACTTTATCACTGCACCAAGGCACTCTTTCAAATTGGCACCCCCTGTAGTCATTGTGAAAATGGAAGAAGAAGACTTAAAGTATTCCATCAGCATGCAAAATTATGGCAACAGTCTTCTGCACTGCTGCTGCACAACCTTGGAATACCAGAATACTGTTGCCATTACTTTTCACACTGATAGAACACTTCAAGTCTTCTTCCACTTTCCCCATTTTCAACTTGACTACGTGCATGCCAACTGTTTGTGAAGAGAGCTTAAAAAAACGTATAGTGTGCATGCGCCATTTTCAGTGCACACATATGAGCAGTACAAGGGTTAAGTGGTTAGCACTTCTGCCTAGCAGATATAGGGTCATTGGTTCAAATCCCAACCACAGCAGTACCTTCCTGGAGTTTACATGTTCTTCCTGTATCTGCGTGGATTTCCTCTGAGTACTCCAGTTTCCTCCCACACTCCAAAGACATGCTGGAAGGTTAATTGGCTCTTGTCGACGTTGGCCCTAATATATGTATGAATGTTAGAGACCTTAGATTGTAAGCTCCTTGAAGTCAGGGACTAATTGTACAATATATGTGTAAAGCTATGAATCGGGTACACTGGTGTGCTGTTATGGTGAGCTAGCTAGTGACCGAAATTGCTAATAAGAGTGTAAACTGCTGCTACCACAAAAATCAAGCCCTCTAAGGCCCCTTTCACACACTCCGTCCGTCGGAAGGACTCCGTTTTTCTCAGCGGGGGATCAATCCGCTGATCCCCCGCTGAGCAGGAGGATGACAGCTGTGTCTCCGTTACACAGCTGTTAGTTCTCCATGCATCTCTATGGGGGAATCGGATGGGAACGGACCATCAGTCCGTTCTCACTCGATCCCATCCGATCCAATCCGCTGGACGGATGGAAAATAGGGTTTCCATCCGTCCAGATTTGACAGATCGGATGTCAGCGGACAGGTGGATCTGAACGGTCCGCCTGTGTGAAAGAGCCCTAAGTCTTGAAAAAACATACAACTAAAAAAACAACGAAGTATTGCGTTGTTCAAATAAAAATGTGTATGTACTTTTAATGAATTTATATTAATATAGTAATATGACTCATAACAGCGTCTAAAGAAAATCTGTATAAACCTTGCAACAAATATCCATTCACAAGTAAAAATTGGCTAGTATATGGTGTACAAAAATCAGTGCACAATCTTATAATGAACATGCATAAATAATGATGCAACTGAAAGAGAAACAGAAAAATGTCTTCTCCCAATAAAAAAAATTATTATTTACAAAATCGGTGAATCATCGGTGCATATGTGCTTCACAGTGCACTTAAAATGTTCAGTGATAATTATTGATTCCTTAATCTTCCCTTTAGATCCTCTTCTATCCAGAGTAGTTAGGCTCGACGGGCACTTCATACAAGATAGGTTAATCGTGCAGTACGTTTTTAAAAAAAATGTATTTAGTTGAAAACATCTTAATCCAATGCACTCACATTCACATTTAAAAGGGCTTGTAATTCGCCTTACAATATTCCCAAACAAGAGAACTTGACAGTTGATAAAAGCAGCTTCAGCTCCCCAACTCCCTAGCATGGGTCACGGTGACGCCAGATCTGACGTTACAGGCTCCTACTGTGTTATGTCACTAGTTGTTTGACTTCTTCAGGGTAGAAGTACGGTCACACCGGATCTGACATCACAGGCTCCTCCTGTGTTATTGAAAGGAAAAGGGAAGTGATTGGCGCTGCCTGGTGGGGTGCTTGAGGGATAGGATCTTACTGTACTGATGGTAGGGTGTTGTATGGAGATCTATAGGAAAAACCCCTGGTAAGATCTATGTATAATATGTTTGGATAATTTGGTGTAGCAAATATAAATCAGGGCAGGTTTATGCATAAAAAAACATCAGATAAAAACTTGTTCAAAATATATCAACAAAAATATACCTCCTAAGTGCAATCGTGCAGGAAGGTGCAAAAATGAGTGGCAAATGTGAAGTAATAAAAGCAATATTACAATGATGGAGTTCAATAAATAATAACCAGTGGTAAATTAACATCCATAAAAATGACAATCGATAAATATAAGTGTATCAATAAATATAAGTGCGAAAATAAATATATATAAATGACTACCAATAAATAAGTGAGTGCAAAAGTGCAAAGTATTCTTAAAACTGAAAATAAAAGAATATGTATATAAATAGCAGTATCAAAAAAAGTGTCCGTATAATTAATCCAATAAATAAGTCCAAACGCATGTGCAGTCTCGGTGACTTTGAATCCAAAAGGAGTCCTATATAAGTGCAGTCCGTATATGGTGATACGGATTGGGTTGCATTTTTTGAAGTGGGCAGCAGCCAGGTGTGGTGTTAATCCTTACATATATACCCATCCTAAGCGCGGAATTATATACACCCTTTTTCCTCCTGTGTTATGTCACTTGTCACGTGACTTCTTCAGGGTAGGAGCACGGTGACAGATGCCGGAACTATATAGTCTCCAGCTTCATTATGTGTAGTCATAGTAACGTCACTCCGGATTCACAAAGCGAAACATTGGCATACAATCAGTATCAATGTAAATAGGTGAACTATACATCATTAAGCATAAATATATATGTATGTATGTATGAGTGTATATAAAGTGCCTTGCGAAAGTATTCGCCCCCCTTGAACTTTGCGACCTTTTGCCACATTTCAGGCTTCAAACATAAAGATATAAAACTGTAATTTTTTGTGAAGAATCAACAACAAGTGGGACACAATCATGAAGTGGAACGAAATTTATTGGATATTTCAAACTTTGTTAACAAATAAAAAACTGAAAAATTGGGCGTGCAAAATTATTCAGCCCCTTTACTTTCAGTGCAGCAAACTCTCTCCAGAAGTTCAGTGAGGATCTCTGAATGATCCAATGTTGATCTAAATGACTAATGATGATAAATAGAATCCACCTGTGTGTAATCAAGTCTCCGTATAAATGCATTTGCACTGTGATAGTCCGTTTAAAGCGCAGAGAGCATCATGAAGAACAAGGAACACACCAGGCAGGTCCGAGATACTGTTGTAAGGAAGTTTAAAGCCAGATTTGGATACAACAAGATTTCCCAAGCTTTAAACATCCCAAGGAGCACTGTGCAAGCGATAATATTAAAATGGAAGGAGTATCAGACCACTGCAAATCTACGAAGACCTGGCCGTCCCTCTAAACTTTCAGCTCATACAAGGAGAAGACTGATCAGAGATGCAGCCAAGAGGCCCATGATCACTCTGGGTGAACTGTAGAGATCTACAGCTGAGGTGGGAGACTCAATCAGTCGTATACTGCACAAATCTGGCCTTTATAAAAGAGTGGCAAGAAGAAAGCCATTTCTTAAAGATATCCATAAAACGTGTTGTTTAAAGTTTGCCACAAGCCACCTGGGAGACACACCAAACATGTGGAAGAAGGTGCTCTGGTCAGATGAAACCAAAATAAAACGTTTTGGCAACAATGCAAAACGTTATGTTTGGCGTAAAAGCAACACAGCTCATCACCCTGAACACACCATCCCCACTGTCAAACATGGTGGTGGCAGCATCATGGTTTTGGGCCTGCTTTTCTTTAGCAGGGACAGGGAAGATGGTTAAAATTTATGGGAAGATGGATGGAGCCAAATACAGGACCATTCTGGAAGAAAACCTGATGGATTTTGCAAAAGACCTGAGACTGGGACGGAGATTTGTCTTCCAACAAGACAATGATCCAAAACATAAAGCAAAATCTACAATGGAAGGGTTCACAAATAAACATATCAAGTCAAAGTCCAGACCTGAATCCAATCGAGAATCTGTGTAAAGAATTGAAAACTGCTGTTCACAAACGCTCTCCATCCAACCTCACTGAGCTTGAGTTGTTTTGCAAGGAGGAATGGGCAAAAATTTCAGTCTCTCGTTGTGCAAAACTGATAGAGACATACCCCAATCGACTTACAGCTGTAATCGCAGCAAAAGGTGGCGCTACAAAGTATTAACTTAAGGGGGCTAAATAATTTTGCACGACCAATTTTTCAGTTTTTTATTTGTTAACAAAGTTTGAAATATCCAATAAATTTAGTTCCACTTCATGATTGTGTCCCACTTCCTGTTGATTCTTCACAAAAAATTACAGTTTTATATCTTTATGTTTGAAACCTGAAATGTGGCAAAAGGTCACAAAGTTCAAGGGGGCCGAATACTTTTTGCAAGGCACTGTATGTATATATATATATATATATATATATATATATATATATATATATATATATATATGTATATATACACATACATACACACACACACACACTAGAAACCTCAATATTAAAAAATATATGTTAAATAAACCAGAACCAACATGTACAAGAAGAATCGATGAAAATAGTGGCACAGTACATAATCACTTAAGAAATAAATCATTATTCAACACAATTAATCGAGATAAGGATCATGTGGAGGCCTTCAATACAATGTTAGTATAAAACTTAGAAAAACTCAAGATAAAGAAAACGAATGACCCTCAAGATATCAAGAAAGGTATACAGAACCTTGAAAATAGAAAAAAATATCACGATTAGACCAGCAGATAAGGGAGGGGGAATTGTAGGGCTGTCTAAGCAAGCGTACAATAAGAAATAGAAAAACAATTAAGTGATAATAGCACTTAGCTAAAATTAAAGGGGAATCCTACAAAAAATTACATATAAGATTTGTAACTATTAATAAAACAGGGTCTCAGAAAGAAAATTCTTATTAATGAAAAAGAAAGTAATTACTTGCTCCCAAATGTATGCAGAGTACCTATTGTATACCTTGTCCCAAAAAAAACATTTAAATAGACAGAACCCACCAGGACGACCGAACGTGAATGGAATTCAATCAGTAAATGCAAGGCTAGGAGAATACATTGATTGTTACCTCCAGCCCTTAGTGGTTAAAAAAAAAAACAGCCATACTTGAGAGATAACAAACATCTCATACAAACCCTGGAAGGATTAAAACTAGGAGATCAACACTACACATTAGCTACAGTGGATGTATCTTCTCTATATACAATCATAAACCATGATGAGGCACTAGAAGCAACAAAATGGGCCATTAATTATTTCAGTGATCTTGGAACAAAACAAAAGAAATATGTATTAAAATGTCTAGAATATGGACTACAATACAAGTAGTTTTGTCATAATTCCAAGTATTATAGACAAATAAAAGGGAATGCTATGGGAACCAAATATGCACCAAGCTTTGCAAATCTTTTTATAGCACAATGGGAGGAAGACATGGTATACAAAAATCCCCCAACTGGTTTTGTACAAACGCTTCATTGACGATTTGATCATCATATGGGCAGGAGAAGAAGACACGCTAAAATAATTTCTTATTAACTTGAACTAGAACAATAAAAACATTGTCCTTACCTGTGAATCCCACAAAAAAAATCATAAACTTCCTAGATTTGACCATTCAACCTGAGAATAATCAAATAACAACGAAAACATTTTTTAAAAGTGTGGATCGCAACAGCTACATACTGGCTGAGAGTTGTCATTTTGCACCATGGCTTATAAATATCTCAAAAGGCCAACTGGTACATTTACAGAGAAATTGTATTATACCAACAGATTATCATGAACAGGCCATGATGATATGCCAAATATTCACTGAACGGGATATGCTAGGAAATTTATCGTTGAAAAGATCCAAGAAGTAGCCAACATTCCTAAGGAAACCCTTATTCAAGATAGACCAAGAAATGAAAGACCTTTAACTGAAGTACCGATTATTCTAGATTACCATACACAACACAAGCAGGTAGAAAAAACTATTCAGAACATATTGGCCCATTTTAAGAGCAGATAGTCAATTACAATCGATATTACCTCAACAGCTAAAATTTATATACATGTGAGCCCCAACTTTACGAGACATCATAGCAAAAATTGTTGTAGACCCCCCCAAAGAACCAAAATTTAACTTTTTTTCAAGCAAAATTTTTTTTTTTCCCTGAAAGCCATGTTATGCCTGTCACAAGATGAACAAAAATGGAGTAAAATGTGATCAGTTTATATCTATGACTACAAGGAGGCAATATCAGATTAAGGACTTCATATCTTGTAGAACTGAAGGAGTTGTATATGTTCATGCAAAAAACAGAACTTTGGTAGAACCAAGAGACCTATATGGAAAAGAATAAAAGAACATGTGTAGAATATTCAGAAAGGTTTCCCCAAACATAGTATATCAAGACATTTTTCACAATATCACAACAATGATCCAACCTTGTTACAGTTCTGGGATATAGACAAATTCAAACCACAATGGAGAGGCAGTAACAAAGTTATTGAATTAAGCAAACGTGAATCTTATTGGATTTTTGAATTGGGCACACTCCAGCCTAAAGGTCATAATATTGAGTTTGATTTAAATTGCTTTCTTTCCAATTATTAGACCTCCATAATACCCATCACAACCACTAGGTGGAGTAATCTTTATACATACCCTGCTACACATTTATAATTTTATACGTTGATCTTAAAATAATGAACACCTTATTGGTTAAATGTAAAGTCAATTTAGAAGTTCAACACATAGAATCCATCTTACAAATTTTTCCTATTAATTCCAATTATTTGTAATAATTTTAATAATATTTTTTATATATTTATTTATTATTTTTTAATGGTATATTTTTTCTTTATAAATATCCAGTGTTTGTACTCTATTTGTCTAATGAATGTGATGTATACATTTAGGGATACATGAATGTTAGCAGTGAAATAAAATGCCTTTATGCTTGGTATGGCATATAGATGTATGGTTCACCTATTTACAGCTGATTGTATGCCAATGTTTCGCTTTGTGAACCCAGAGTGAAGTTACTATGACTACACACAATCAAGCTGGAGACTATATAGTTCCAGCATCTGTCCCCATGCTCCTATCCTGAAGAAATCAAGTGAATAGTGACGTAACGCGTAGAAGGAGCCTGTGACGTCAGATTCGGTGTCACCGCGACCCATGCTAGGAAGTTTGTGAACTGAAGCCGCTTTTATCATCTGTCAAGTTCTCTTGTTTGGGAATATTGTAAGGCGAATTACAAGCCCTTTTAAATGTGAATGTGAGTGCATTGGATTAAGATGTTTTTAACTAAATAGGTTTTTTTTTTTTTTTTTAAACAAACTGCACACACGATGAACCTATCTTGTTTGTTTGAATGTGCCCCTGGAGCCTAACTACTCTGGATAGAGGAGGATCTAAAGGGAAGATATAGGATTACTTTGAGGCAAGCTTTGCTTACATTGGGAATTATCTGTTTGTTTCAGATGAGCCCGCCATGCACCTAGAGCTGGATACTAGGTGGTTTAATCACACAATTAGGACTCACTAAATATCACTGAACATTTTAAGTGCACTGTAGGGTACACATGACCCGATGATTCACAGACTTTGTTATTAATTAATTTTTTATTGGGAGAAGATATTTTTCTGTTTCTCTTTCAACTGCATCATTATTAATGCATGTTCATTATAAGATTGTGCACTGATTTTTGTACACCATATACTAGCCAATTTTGATTTGTGAATGGATATTTGTTGCAAGTTTTATATGGATTTCCTTTAGAAACTGTTATGAGTCATATTATTATATTAATATAAATTCATTGAAAGTACATACACATTTTTATTTGAACAGCGCACCACTTCAATGGTTTTTTTTAGTTTTTTATATGTGTAAAGCGCTGCGTATATTTACAGCGCTATATACATTAACTCACAAAAGTGAGTACACCGCTCACATTTTTGTAAATGTTTTATTATATCTTTTCATGTGACAACACTGAAGAAATGACACTTTGCTACAATGTAAAGTAGTGAGTGTACAGCTTGTATAACCGTGTAACTCAACACACGGCCATTAATGTCTAAACTGTTGGCAACAAAAAGTGAGTACACCCCTAAGTGGAAATGTCCAAATTGGGCCCAAAGTGTCAATATTCTGTGTGGCCACCATTATTTTCCAGCACTGCCTTAACCCTCTTGGGCATGGAGTTCACCAGAGCTTCACAGGTTGTCACTGTGTTCCACTCCTTTATGACGACATCACGGAGCTGGTGGATGTTAGAGAACTTGCGCTCCTCCACCTTTCGATTGAGGTTGCCCCACTTTTGCTCAATAGGGTTTAGGTCTGGAGACATGCTTGGCCAGTCCATCTGTCATGGACTTGCAATAGAGCTTGGCAAGCTTACCTGTACCTTCATGTCTGTATTAGAGGTCAGACTGCATTTCTGGATCCTTTTTATCACCTCTACTTCCTGTTCCTGCCCCGCCCAGGTCATCACAGGAAGTCTATATTAACCAACGCACTGCAGGCCTGCTTTGCTGTTCAACAGTATTAGTTTCCTGTTCCTGTTTGCAGTGTGCTTGAAATTACTACTCTGTGTACCGACTTTGGCTTGTCCCTGACTATTCCTGTTTGCCTGTTATCCTGACCTTTGGCCTGTCTATTGACTACCCTTGTCTGCCTGTTACCCCGACCTTGGCTTGCCCTTCACCATTCTGTGTGTCCTGAGTGGCTGCTTCCCTTCACTCCCTACGGAGCGTGACCTGGGGGACCCCAGGGGCCGCGACCTGGGCCCAGCTGCAGCGAAGTCCATCCTCACCACTGGAGGCACGGGTGAACACCTGCTGGGTCTTAGACTCCGCGCCCTGGGGAATCTTGGGTTCACGTTCTGGTCCATCCGCAGCAGTCTGCTATAGGGTTCACTACCTTGCGCTGCGCCCCTGCCTCCAACAGGGTGCAGTTGTCACCTGGCCACAGGTGACCTGACACCATCACCTTTATCCTCAGCTTCTTTAGCAAGGCAGTGGTCATCATGGAGGTGTGATTGGGGTCGTTATGTTGGAATTTTGCCCTGCGGCCCAGTCTTCAAAGGGAGGGGATCAGGCTCTGCTTCAGTAAGTCACAGTACATGTTGCTGTTCATGGTTCCCCCAATGAACTGTAGCTCCCCAGTGGCGGCAGCACTCATGCAGCCCCAGACCATGACACTCCCACCATCATGCTTGACTCTAGGCAAGACACACTTGTCTTTGTACTCCTCACATGGTTGCCACCACACACGCTTGACAGCATCTGAACCAAATAAGTTTGTCTTGGTCTCATCAGACCACAGGACATGGTTTCAGTAATCCATGTCCTTAGTCTGCTTGTCTTCAGCAAAATGTTTGCGGGCTTTCTTATGCATCATCTTTAGAAGAGGCTTCCTTCTGGGACGACAGCCATGCAGAGCAATTTGATGCAGTGTGCGGCGTATGGTCTGAGCACTGACAGGCTGAGCCCCCACTCCTTTACCTCTGAAGCAATGCTGGCAGCACTTAATGTATTTTTCCCAAAAACATCCTCTGGATATGACGCTGAGCATGTGCACTCAAATTCTTTGGTCGACCATAGGGAGGCCTGTTCTGAGTGGAACCAGTCCTGTTAAACCGCTGTATGGTCTTGGCCACCATGCTGCAGCTCAGTTTCAGGGTCTTGGCAATCTTCTTATAGCCTAGGCCTTCTTTATGTAGAGCAACAATTCTTTTTTTCAGATCCTCAGAGAGTTCTTTGCCATGAGGTGCCATGTTGAACTTCCAGTGACCAGTATGAGAGAGTGAGAGCGATGACACCAAATTTAACACACCTGCTCCCCATTCACACCTGAGACCTTGTAACACTAACGAGTCACATGACACCGGGGAGGAAAAATTGCTAATTGGGCCCATTTTGGATATTTTCCCTTAGGGATGTACTCACTTTTGTTTCCAGCGGTTTGTATGTTAATGGCTGTGTGTTGAGTAATTTTGAGGGGACAGCAAATTTACACTGTTATACAAGCTATACAATCACTACTTTACATTGTAGCAAAGTGTAATTTCTTATAATATTTACAAAAATGTGAGGAGTGTACTCACTTTTGTGAGATACTGTAAGTACCTGTAATAAAATATTTTTAGCTTCAGATTTTTAGGAAGTTAGGAGCTTAGTAGATTTTTGGCGAGATCACCAGGTATTTTTCTGTCCATGCAGGATTTTTAAACAGATAAAACATGGGGAAATGTGCATGAGTTTCAGAGATGTACCCATTTGTTTTCTTATTTTGCACGCTTTAACAATTTCACTACTTCTGTGCATTTAAAGCAGAACTAAAGGTAAAAATACGTTCTTTAGTTCCAACAATTCGATGCCAGCGAAGTCAGGTTCTTCTCCATAGCTTGTTCTAGGTGCCAGTCCTTAGCCATCTTGATTGCCGTTACAGGATGCCGTCACTCCCGCAGTACCACAGGCAGTGTGCCAGGAATATAGCTTGATCCATGCATATGCAGCTCAGTGTACAATCTACAAGGGACTACAAGCAGACAGGTAAGTGGATTTTATTGCAAAAAAGACATTTGCAAGTCTCTTCTTCAATAAATATCCTGCCTGTTCGCAATTTTTTATTTTTTAACTTTAGTTTTGCTTTATTAATAGTGGAGTAGTGGATGGCTATTTCTGTAGTGCCATTTTTAAGTAGCACTATAGACAAAAGGCACAGGCAGCTACTGATCTTCTCTCTTGTGGCGAAAAAGGAAAGGTAAAAAAACAACTTAGCTTTCTGGAGAGGGTAATGTTGAGGCTCTTCCAGCGAGATCCTGGAAACACTGTGTATCCAAAAACCTCTCAAGAAGATATTCCTGCGCTATTGTAGAGTGTCTTTTTGTGAGATTTAGGATACTCGGCACTCCCAAGATCTTGCTGGAAAGATTGCATTGTCAACCTCACCTAGGTCCCTTGAGCGGACGTTGGGTGGAAGGTAGGTATACTCAATATCTTTTCTATGCAGGGTTTTTTTTTTTTTTTTTTTTACAGCTATCATTCAGTGTGGGAAGCAGACCTTGTATTTCAGTGCATTGACCACAACAATCATTTATAGGTGTCAGAGGTCTGCAGGGTGGATGCATTGACCTTGGGAATATGATTGGGTGATTTCTAGTTGCACAATTGAAAATTGCACCCAAATTGCCAACAGTGTTTGGTCTTTATTTCAGCAATCATTTGAAGTGATGCTTCAGTCCCCTTTACTTCAGCAACATGAGTCCTAGCATTGTTGCTGAACAATTTCTTTTAAGAATTACATTTAATTAAAGAATTAAAGTACTTTATGTCAAACTTATGACTTTTTTTTTTTTACTTTATGCTTCAAGCTGTGCAGCTGGGCAATTTAGGAATCATTACTTGGGAATACAGATAAAACCTCATTTTGTTCAGATAAAAGGACATTTTCACTTAATACATCACTTTTATGACTGCCTCTAAATCTGTTCCCTGCAATCAATAAAGTCTTCACCTCCCAGAGATTCTTCATTCCACATGAGATCACTGGAGCCCGTGTCTTTTCTTCTCTCTCTCTCTGGACTTGCCAGACTAAAGGAAGCTGAATGATATAGTGGCAGAAAAACGGTAACTTTATAAGGAAAAATTGACAAACTGACAGGGCAATATTTAATGAACTGTGCGTAGGGCCACAGCTGACTTGACGCCAGGTAAGAATCCTGTCCCTGCTTCTTGGTCCTTTTGGACCACAGGTAGACAATGGTATGATGTGGAATTTTCAGGAATAGGGCAAGACCAGAAATCTACTATACAAAGAATATATATGTATAATTAATATATATATATAAATATCTCCACAGAACACAGAGCCTTAGTACAGCAAGTTGACGCGTTTCAGCCTAAATGGCCCAAGTCATAACAAATAACATAAACAAAAACAGCACAATAAATAGTGATATGGTTAAGCACCACCCAACTAAATAGACCGTCAATTAACCACTCAAGAATGAGAGGCTAGGAGGAGCTAAACAAACACCATAATGGGTACAAAATAACAATGACAAAAATAAACACGTATCGTAAAAATAAAAATGAACAAAAGATCCAAATAAATCAGATAGAAAGAAATAAAACATGTATAAACCATGTGTAAGAATGCCTGAGGAGGGACAGAGGAGACAGATATATCCAAAAGGAAAACGAGGAGAGAGAGAGTTGGAGATCAATGTAGGTGTAAATCAAGGTCCAATCTCAAATTTTACACTTTAGGAACCTTTGTCATCACTTTGAATATCCACCACACCTCTTTTCCCAGAATCCACCTCTCCCTGTCACCCCTCTATGCATGGGAGCCAACCAGAAACCTAAAAAATGAAAGTTCACCTGAATACTCATTGTGAAACATTAGAGATTCAGTATACTGTATCTAGCATTTGGATTGCTTGAATCACAACAATGCTCATTGATTCTAGTTCTCAAGGGACGTGTTGTACATCCAACATATTGTAGGTTACATGAAATACAAAAATGTGTATAAACTACATCATTTGTGCTGCAGTTAATGTATTGTCTAATATTGAATGGTTTCTCAGTGACTAGTGAACCAAAAGATTTAGCACGTACAATAAAGGGATATTTCACCTTTACCATAAAACTACCTATGCAGATAAGAAGCATCTGTAGATAAAAACAATCTGTGCACCTCTAACTAAAGTTGAATAATGCCCTTGCTGTAGGTGTAGGCCATTTACATACCTTAGTAAGCATGGGAAGGAGAAGGGCTTAGTCGTTATACTTATTTTGAGTATTTATTTTTAAAGGGCAAATGGCAGCATTTATTTTTAAAGCATTTGTCAAACTAAAAAGACTTGAACCTGGGACCTCTACTGTGTCTGGCAATGACTGAGCCACCTGAAATGCTGGACAGTTCCCTGGACAAATCCTTGAATGATCCTGCCGTAAATCTTAATTGCCTTGAACCTAAACCCTTTGTTCCTCCCATGAACTTCCTGATTTAAGCCATGTCTCTGCACTTCCTGGTTGCCAGAATATTGTGCCTTCACCAGCCAATATCTGCTGCCGCCCGTATCTTCGCTACCATTCGTTATTGACATTTGGCTTGTTCCTCGACTACGCTTCTCCCTAATCCCAACCTGCAACTACTCGTTACCAACCTTTGGCTACTCCAAACTATGCTTCTACTTGATCCGAACCTGCTATATCTGCTATTGGTCCCTGGCTTGCTCACCTCCTGGCGGGGCGATCCTAAGGGCCGCAACCTGATACTAACACATAGCAAAATCCATCTCCACCATCAGGAGCGCTGGTGAACACCGGTTAGTACTTAGATTCCACACCTCAGGTGAGCCTGCGTCATCTGCCAGGTGACCAACCTGTGTTCCTGTCCTGCTGGCTCCCATGTGAGCTTCCTCTGCTATAGCTACTGGTCTTCTAGCCTGACTCTAGACCGTGACACTGCCTGTTTGCGCCTGTGTCACTGCCAGTTCCTTCCCTCCTGCTGCTGTAGTTTCATTAAAAGTTTCATATCCTATATGCCCCTCTGTCTGTGTTTTATAAAAATAAGCCATTCTTTACAAGTTTTCAGAGAGCCATTCACCGCTCACGTGACCTGCCGCTTCTCTCCTCCTCTCCCTATCCCCTGCCTATCCCCTCCTCCTCCCCCCTGACTGATGTCAGCGAAGAATCCTCGGCCCTGCCTGCTGCAGGCAGCTGTCAGATGGGGAGAGGAGAGAGCTGACGGGTCACGTGAGCGGCACTCGGCGCTCTGTAAACTGGTAAAGAACAGCTTATTTTTTTTTTAAAACACATGCACACAGGCACACAGGATTATTAAACAGACCAGACAGGATGGTATAAAGTGGCTTAACAACCACTTTAAAGGGGAAGTTGAGATTACGGTGGGGGGGGGGGGGGATTACCCCCTCCCCCTTGCCCCTACATGCGGACACCCATGTTATTAAGCCTGACTGGAAAACTCCCAGGACTTTTCTAAGTGAGGCCTAGTCATCACTACTCACCACGACCATCACAGGAGTAAGTTCAGCGCTACTGCATCAGGGGAGAGAAAGTTTGTGAAGGGGTTTGAATCAGAGAAAGAGCTCACTGCTGTGATGGTGGAGGTGAGCAGTGATGAATAGGCCTCACTTAGCAATGTTCTGGGAGTATTCCAGTCAGGCTTTATAAGATATGTAAATGGCCTACACCTATAACAAGAGCATTATTCATCTTTAGTCAAAGCTACACAGCTTGTTTTAATCTACAAACACCCCCGTACCTGCATAGACAGGTTTTTTTTTTTGTAATGGTGAATTATCATTTTAAAGTGACAGTACCTGCATGTTTTTTTAATTATAAAGGTAACAACACAGGGTAAGAGAGCCAGGTGTGTTGGGATTCTTCCAAAGGGAAAAATAGGCTAGGGGACAATAGGGAACCCAGGGTAGGTATACTGTATTCCCAAATTGGTGCAGCGCAACTCACACCAAAATAATAAAATGACACAGGATCTACATCACAAGAGCAGTATGGCCTCTCACCTCACTGTCATGACCCCTGCATTACCAGTAGATCACAACATGCAGTTCTCCCTCTAGGGCAGTGACGGCGAACCCTGGCACCCCAGATGTTTTGGAACTACATTTCCAATGATGCTCAACTACACTGCATAGTGCATGAGCATCATGGGAAATTAAGTTCCAAAACATCTAGGGTGCCATGGTTCACCATCATGGCTCTAGAGGGATAGAAATAGTGTCTGCCACTTCGGAATCCTCACTGCCTCTTGTCCGGATGGATGGGTCTAAGGTATGACCAATATACATGTAGGGATAAAAAAAAAAAGCACACAGACCCTAGTGTTCTTCGTTTGCACAATTGAAGCACTATAGGCAGTGGCAGCCGTATATCGCTTGTGTATAACAATCGCTGGCACACTACTTAGTGCAGAGATGGCTGCAGGATGACGTTGCGTATGGGACGCCATCTCCTAGTTATTTTTTATTTCTATTCATTAAAATATGGAGTGACATTTAGGATATTGCACTTTGTTTATTTATATGTCCAAGGCTGCTAGTACATAGCACTTCTGATAAAGATCCTGTGTAATTGTAATATTTTGGTGAGAGTTTCACTACACCAATCTGGGTATTTTGTAGTACCCTAGTAGTTGTTGAATCACTTATAGGTGTTGACAAGCAATACTTTTTTAGCACTGTTATTTTTATAATTAAAAAACACACCAGGATCAGTGTAGGGGCGCGGTACTGAAAAGATCCTACCACTGCGCCATATCAAAAAATATGTATGATCAGCTGCCACTTAAACAGAAAACATTAGAATGACGTATCTACTGTGTGAAAGCAAAAAATAGTAAAAAGATAATAAAGTAGATAGTGGCGATCAAAATATCATCCGTGAAAACAAGTGAATAAATCCAAGAAACAAATAAAAGTCCATCATAGTGTTAATAAAAGTCCATAAAAATATAAATTGATGATTCAATGAATGTCCACCACATCACGTGAATCTGTGTCACCGCTCCCTTTTGGATATCTACTCACCAAATATGTATGCCAATACTCTCATATTGGCAAAAACTGCAGATGCCCACTCTGGGGTTGAAGTCTACCATAGCCCAGACTTTGCTTCTCTCATTAATTTGGCTGATTTTGAGCGGTATGTGTGACACAGAGTTCTTTCCTTTTGCACTGGGGACCAAGAAGCAGATTGGACACATCTTGTGAATAATCATTAACCCCAGAGTGGGCATCTGCTGTTTTTGCCAATATGAGAGAATTGGCAAACAAATTTGGTGAGTAGATATCCAAAAGGGAGCGTTGACACAGATTTACGTGGTGTGGTGGACAGTTATTGAATCATCAATTTATATTTTTATGGACTTTTATTAACACTATTATGGACTTTTATTTATTTCTTGGATATTTTGAGCCCTACTATCTACTTTATTAACTTTTTACTATTTTTTGCTTTCACTCAGTAGACACGTCCTTCTTCTATTTTTAAAATTAGCTGATTGATCATATCCTGGCACTAACCCAAGGTAGATGCCCGATGGCTGGAAAAGCAGTATGCTAACTTTAATCCGAATAAAAGATTGGTAAATTTGTTTTAATAATGTTCACTACTTGTTGGTATTCTTTTGAAAAGGTTGTAACAAAAGTTATGGGCAAGCCACTCATACTTTCATCCCTATACCTGCCCTTAGTTTTATTCCTTCTTGCGATTTTCGCCATATCACCTGCAAGGATTTCCTCCCTGTCTTTAACCCTTGTCCATTCCAAACCTCTCTGTATAACTGAGCTTGTGTAGCCTGTCTGTATCAAACAATTCCTGATGTTATCACTAGCATTGCACTGATACTGGTATCTGCATCAGTGCCGATGCTAAGCATTTGCACAAGTACTTGAACTCGTGCAAATGCTCCTATACTAAAACCATTACCTTTGTGTCTGCAGACTATAAGACCCGTTTCACATATATGCAAATCTAATGCGTTTTGAACCGAAATCAATTTACCTGATATGTGAATCTGCAGCCTTTTCAATGGAGCCAGTTCACATACACTATATTGTCCAAAGTATTGGGACACCTGCCTTTACACCCACATTAACTTTAATGGCATCCCAGTCTTAGTCTGTAGGGTTCAATATTGAGTTGGCCCACCCTTTGCAGCTATACCAGCTTAAAATCTTCTGGGAAGGCTGGCCACACACAAGGTTTAGGAGTGTGTCTATGGGAATGTTTGACCATTCTTCCAGAAGTGCATTTGTGAGGTCAGGCACTGATTTTGGACGGGAAGGCCTGGCTCGCAGTCTCCACTCTAATTCATCCCAAAGTTGTTCCATTAGGTTGAGGTGAGGACTCTGTGCAGGCAGGTCAAGTTCCTCCACCCCAAACTGAATCATCCATGTCTTTATGGACCTTACTTTGTGAACTGGTGTGCAGTCATGTTGGAAAGGGAAGGGGGCATCCTCAAACTGTTCTCAGAAAGTTGGGAGCATGAAATTGTCCAAAATATCTTGGTATGCTGATGCCTTAAGAGTTCCCTTCATTGGAACTAAGAGGCAAAGCCCAACCCCTGAGAAACAACACCACACCATAAACCCCCCTCCACCAAACGATTTGGACCAGTGCACAAAGCAAGGTCCATAAAGACATGGATGAGGGAGTTTGGGGTGGAGAAACTTGACTGGCCTGCACAGAGTCCTCACCTCTACCCTATAGGACATCTTTGGGATGAGATAAAGGGGAGACTGGGAGCCAGCCTTCTCGTCCAACATTAGTGCCTGACCTCACAAATGTGCTTCTGGAAAAATGGTCATACATTCACACTCCTAAACCTTGTGGACAGCCTTTTCAGAAGAGTTGAAGCTGTTATAGCTGCAAAGGGTAGGCCAACTCAATATTGAGCCCTACAGACTAGGACACCATTAAAGTTCACGTGCATGTAAGGGCAGGCGTCCCAATATTTATGACAATATAGTGTATGCACATGCCCTCTGTAGTGCATTTTACAAAGAGTAAAATATGATGTTTAAACATGGTTCAGGTGCGATTTCCATTCTCATACACTTTGACAATTCACACCTGAATCGCACCTGAACCACTGAACAAAGTAGCACCAGAGGGGGCTGAAATCCCTCTATCAAAACCGGACCCAGTCTAACTGCTGCCTTTATGGAGAGAGATGCAAAATAGGTATCTGTAATTGGTATCAGCGAGTACTTGAGAAAAGGTATCGGTATTCGTACTCAGTCTTCAAAAACTGGTATTGGTGCATCCCTAGTTATTACATTCTTTATTAAAAGCATTATCAGAGGAGCATTTTTGACTCCACGTGGAATGGTGGAGATGGTGTGTGACGGATGACAACTAATAGCATATAAAGTTGTATTGCCCAAGCAGGACATTCTGTATGTACTGCTATGAATATCACCATTATTAGGTTCTTCCTGCAATGTAACATCCAGAAAGTTTATGATCAGGGCATCAAATGAACTCGTAAACCAAGATTACATTGCTTTTCATTGATATAACCCAAAAAATTGTCAAGAGAAGTAGTGTCACCATCCCACACCATCAGCAGATCGTCAATATAGCGCCAATACCAAAATATGTTTTTTGAAAAAAGGTTACTCAAGGAGAACAGCCATAACTCCTCCCAACATCCCGTGTACAAATTGGCCATGGAAGGTGAGAATTTTGCCCCCCATTGAAGCCCACAGCTCTGAATATAGTAACACCCGTCAAACAGGAAATAATCGTGTGTTAAAAGAAATTCAACACTCACAAGAATAAATTCCTGAAGCTCTTGACAATAGGAGCTATACCTATATAAATGATGTTTGACACCTTACAGACCAGCACTGTGGGGGATCAAAAAACAAAGTGCTCTCACATCCATAGTAACCCACAAAAAGCTGGATGTCCATTTGGTAGTCTGAATCTGTGATAGTACAACACTGGTGTCCCTGATATAATCATGCAGTTTTAAAACTAAGGGTTGTACGTGACAATCCACCCTCTACCCTAATAGTTCCAATAGGGAACAGATCCCTGCCTCAATCGGGCGAACCACTGTGGGCACCAAATTTTTGGATTATGGGCAAGTCGTGGAAGATTGGGACTATGAGATTCTCCACATAAATCCTCAGTTTTAGGGGATTTTCCTTACCCTTGTTAAGATCAACAATCTGGCTAGTCTGGCAATTATCCTAAGCTAATCGCAGGGCTTAGCAGGGATCAGCCGATCAGTGTGTGGCTGTTCCCACTCAACAGAAGTCGATAATTTTAGGACTTCTGTCAAAAGAACATGATTGAAAATGTTTCTTAGTAAGTAGCTGCAGCCAATTAGCTGCCGTGCTGATCATTGTATTCCAACAGCAGCACAAGATCCTGGTGTGGGGAATTCTTCCATCCTCCTTGTTTGTGTGGATTTAAAAAATCAGTTTTTTTTTAGTAAAAAATGAACCTAATATGACCAGCTTCAGAGGGCCCATTCAGATTGTTCTGATACTTTACAGTGCGTTAGGGCCCTTTCAGATGGGTTGCTGGGGGTTCGTAAAAAATGGTGGCTAAGATGCGATTTTTCTGCCCCAGACCCACACCTCCATCAGCCACCTACCCGTACTGATCAAAGGCAACTGGACAAGGAGGCACAAATGCATTTTTAACTTGGGTGCAGAATTTAACAGGCGGTATTGTAACGCGTGGTATTTTTTATTTAATGCAGTCCATCAGATTTAATTTATATTAGACAACACAACACACTGGCGATTACCATGTGTGTTGCATTGTGGTGTGGAGGCTGAGGTACCAGAGTTGCCAACTATCTATTCGTTTACAGAGTAAAGTAAAAAATAGGTGTTTTGCCAAGGTGACAGTTTTTACACAGGTTTTATGTATACAGTAAAACCTTGGATTGCGAGCATAATTCGTTCTGGAAACATGCTTGTAATCCAAAGCACTCTTATATCAAAGCAAATTTCCCCATAAGAAATAATGGAAACTCAGATGATCCGTTCCACAAGTCCTTCAGTTTATAGTCTATATACAAAAACTATAGCAATGTGATAGGTTGTGTAACCATAAAATGTCCATCCACAATATGCAGCTTTCCCAAGGGGATTAGAAGCAAAATCTAGCAGAGCTACAGAATATAAGAGAGATGAGAGGCGCATCTAAGTGTAGCAATATGGTTACATTTAATGAAGGTTAAACATTTAGCAACTCACATGGTTGATGATTAAAAGAGGCACACCTAAGTATGCAGGCATCCGGGGTAAAGCTGTCCACATAGACCATCTTCTGAACCACCGGCTCTCACCACTGTAGGTCTTCAATCATGACCGGGAAGAATAGCCTGCAGTAGAGTGATCTGAAAGTGAGGCTTTAAATCACTCGTGGAGTGCAGCGGGGAAGGGATGATGAAGATGGCTTTGCAGAAGATGGTCTATGTGAACAGCTTTACCCCAGATGCCTGCATACTTAGATGTGCCTGTTTTAATCATCAACCATGTGAGTTGCTAAATATTGAACCTTCATTAAATGTAACCATATTGCTACACTTTAGGAGGCTCCTCTTTTCTTTTTTATAGCCAGTTGTGACATGACGCTACTTGTATATCAAGACATCGCTTGTATATCAAGTCAAAATTTATTTAAAAAATTAGCTTGTCTTGCAAATCGCTCTCAAACCAAGTTACTCTCAAACCAAGGTTTTACTGTATATATATATGGAAACTACAGAGGACCAGAGCCAGTCAATTCATCCACAGGGCACTGGGGTCAATAAGATACAGTATTTGGAGATATTTTAACTCCCTACCAACATGGGGGCATTTTTTATCCTCAGACTGACAGACAATACACCTAAAACGCAACTGAAGGAGGCCTAAAGGTTCTGAGAGCAAAACACAATAGCCAGCAGCTGCTGATCACTGTCATTGTTTGGCCTTATTCAATAAAGCAGTCTTGTAAAAACATTTATCATTAAAAAAATAGTTTGTCTAACTTACCCTATTCCAACAAGGGACAGAGAGGAACGTGTCCATGTAGTTTGTAACTGTACGAAGAAATAAGAAATCATTTTTTTAACGATGATTTGAGTGGTTATATCCACCAAGAGTACTGTGTGAAGGTACTTTTCCATCTCATAGAACAAACCCTCCAGCGGCACACTGTCACCATCCATCTTCCATCTTGGCATGGTCTATTTTCCGGGTTCGCATGCTCTGTCGTCTGAATGCCCGAGCCGTGATGACATTACTCATGTTCGCGGACCGGAGTTCTGAAGAGATGGTATGGGTATGCCGTCCCATCAGAGCGCATGCACCCGTGATATCACCTGCTGCATGCAGTGTAAACAGTGCAGGTTTAGGAGATATTCACTGTACCTACAGGTAGGCCTTATTAGAGGCTTACCTGTAGGTACAAGTTAATAAAAAAACGTGTTTACTACCACTTCAAAGGATGGTGCGCGGACAATGCAAGTAATTCCTTTATGCCCAAATGCACATCCAAAACTGTGGTGGCATTTGCCCAGTTGGGCGTACAGGATTGATTTGGCTGACTTCGACATCTGTCCTAGAATGAGCAATTTTGGGATATGTAGTGGAATAGGAGAAGTCATTATTTTTTGATCTTAGAAGACTCGACTGTACCAAAACAACCATTTAAACTTAAACTTAATTTTTTTTCTTTTTTATACCTGGATACAGAATGATACATAACTTTTCTTACAGACTACTTAAAGAGGTTCTTCGCTGTGTTTTGAAAAAAATTAAAAGTCAGCAGCTACAAATACTGTAAAAGAACACTTACCAGTTCAGGGATCCAGCACTATCCTCACTTGGGACATCAGGGATTTGGTTACAGGAGCGTAAATAATGCACCAAGTGTACCTTAACGTTGTTTGACTTTGTAAAGAGATAATCGCAAATGATCCTTCATCACCTCTACTTTTATTCTCACCCACTTCCGTTTTGTAACCATCATTCCTATTCTTACTAACAAAGTGAGCTATACATTCATGTTACTATAAAAAGTGCACCTTCTTCCCATGAAATACTAAAGTCCAGTAATTTCATAAAAGAGGCATAGCGCCCTCTACCTCTCATCCACAGATACTGAAAATTTTTTCTGTAGGGAACATAGGCAGATTGATTAGTACCTCCCCTATATGTTGATCAATTCAAGAGAAGCCAAGCCCAAATTTACACCAGGTGTTCCACACCCTCCTTCACAGTGTCAACGTGAGCTACTTCCCCAATGCAAATAAATTGTCCCAGAAAAAAAATGTGCTATCTCATACATCCAATGTACATAAATTAAAAGGCACATGGTTCCATAGGCTGGAATTTGTTTTTAATATAGCTGTTGTACACTTAATTTTGATTTATTGTGTTAGGTCCATAGAAGTCCAGGGGTCGGATTATTTTTTTCTATATTTTAGATTTTTATGAGGTACCACAATAAGCATTTGAAAATGAAAGAAAGGAACAGAGGACACCAGGAAATAAGCAAGACTATATCAAGACTTGAAAATGCTCTGATTGGTGGAGCGAAATGCGTCAAGCAGTCCGAATACGTACTACGCAACGTCCGGTCACGTCCAACTTCCGGGTTTTATACGGGTGGAGCGCACAGCCATAGTTTGGCGGCCCGTAAGATTAGTGAAGTCGTTTTTATGCTGTCAACACTGTAAGTGTAATTCCTTTTTTGCGTGAGAAATAAAGTCTAGATATACTGCACGATGAAAGCATGAAAGCTATCTCTTTTTATTACCTATGAGCATATCCTGGATGGTGCGAGGTGCAGAGTGTTTTAACCATTTTGTCTGCTGGTTGGCGTTCTCCGTGGCTCTTATCCCTATAAGGATTATCCTTAAGGCTTATATTTGACTGTCTTCTGGTGAGTAGGGGACTGAGAGGGGAGCACCTACTCACTATATTTGAGCACCGGCACTTTGAATAGTATGTCCTGTACAAGCACTCAGCACTTTTTGGATTCGTTGATTTGCACAAAGACTGTCACTTAGCACAATTTAATCAATTGAAGAATTTATGAACTTTTTTATAAGTATTTATTTCAAGATACTTATTTATATATATATTTAATAAGCACTATCACTTTGATATTTTGGTTTTTATGTGCACAATTTTATTAATATTTATGATCACGATTGTATATTGAAAAGTTTTACGTATTATACATCTGCTATAGTTTAGCACTGGCACTTTGGCTTAAACACTGTTTATTAGTAATTTTTGGGTATGTGTATACTCAAAGAACACACACACTGAGTAAGCAGCACTTATACTTCACCAATTTTATATGAACGCTACACAGACAAATCAAACCATTCCCAGTAGAAGATAGATTTTTTCTTTAAATTCTTCTCTGAGAGTTCTAATCTGGTATCATCTTATTTGAAAACCTGATACAAAAAGTAGATTTTGACCAGATATTGTCAGTCGGCATCATCAAGGAGGAGGACCTCAGTGAGGGTTTGTGTAATGGACCTCACCCAGGAAAGACACAAGTGCCTAGTCAGAGTCTTTAGTGGTGCACCTGCAAGGGTGGTATAGGTGAAGCCTCCTTCCAGAACAGTCAAGTACTAAAGCAGGCCATAGATTATTTGTATTTTTTTCATTCACACAAGGAAGGTGGAAGACGGAATCCTCCACGCTGAGACATTGTATTCTGACAGTGGAACTCCTTTTCTCCAATATTCCCATTAGACAGAAGTTGATCTTAAGTCGGCCAAAGATGGATTGAAATGCAGCCGGTTCAGCAAGGACCAACTAAGATTCAGTCCATGTATAGGCAAGCTGATTGTACCCAAGTCAATTCATTGATTGACTTGTGTACAACCAGCCTGTCAGATTTTTTTACATTTGATTACTGCAAAGTGGCTATTGCTGCTAGCAGTAACCATTGTGTTCTGCTAGCCGGGAAGGCTCCCCCATTGGCAGAACACAATAGCGCTGCAGGAGGCATTTCCCATCAACACAGTTGAGCGATTCTCTTTCCTTTCACCAAAAGAAAATCAAGCTATCTATGGGCTGCTTCAGAACCAAGTTCTGTCAGATGGACACAGCCATACATGGATTGAAATTTGGATGGTCCCTGCTGAACCGGTGGAATTGTGATCCCATCTATGGCCAACCTAACTCTGTGTGTCTTCAAGAAAAAACCTCACACATCAAAAGAGGATAACAAAGGGAGAAGAGAATAGGAAGACTATTAACAGCAAAAAAAAAAGGGGGGGGGGGCAGGTAGGGTGCAAGATTAGTTGAGGGGGGGTACCATCTTACCCTTCACTTCAGAGGGGTGTCACTGCTAACTTTATCTCCAACTCAAGAGAGGGTTTTCCTTTGCTCCATTTGCCAAGGAATCAGGGATTTTTGAAGGTTCTATAATTTAGCTTGCACTGGGAACCAAGGAAGGAGGTGGAGGTAGAATGTGGATCACAGGAGCACGTACACCATAGGTCAGAATAAACAGTTCCTATGAATGTGTTTTAAGCATTTGGTCCTTTAAATTTTCTGTTGCTTAAAAGCCCACATTGAACCTAATTTAGTGTGGAAAATGATTATGCCAGTTATTTTGTACAAATAAACATTATAGAGACATTTGCATGTATTTTTGAATATTCCATCTAAACATTAACAGCAATGTACTGTTTAGCTGTAATTAAAGCTATTGACTCAATTACATCATGGACATCTAATCACCATTTCTCATATTCATTTAAAACACGTCTATTGGATTGGATTTATTTTTTTAAGCTTGCAAACTGCTATCATATCACTTTGCTCTAAAAAGGAATCATATATTACAGCAGAACATAGCTCACTCAAAAATAGACACGCTTGTTATTACAGTGAAAATCATTTAGAGAAAACAGTTTATCTTTCCACAAGCAACCCAATATTCAATGCAGGCTATTGGTGTGACCTGTTATTGACTCCTGCACAGAATGTCTTCCATTAAGTGAGCAATTTTCACTGATCACACACTGTATTCCTGTGACACAGCCAAATATATCTGCTGCAAATAAATCATTCACATTTCTCATGCTGTTTTTGTATAAATAAATGTAAAAAAGCAGAAGATCACTTTCTAGGCAGCCAGAAGTGTGGAGGTTTCATCACTGCCTATAGGAGAGCCTTGTCAATATGTATGATGCAGGCAAACTAGACACCAGCATAGGGTAGTTATTTTGGAGACGCAGAATATTTTTTCCTTTCAAAGCAACTGCATTGTGGGGTCATGGTCGGATGAGGACCTGAGCGAACATATTCGTGTGGAGCTCCTGCCATCCGCTAATCATCCTCGGATACTTGTTCCTCATGAGCCCACTCTAATCTCTCTATATTGTCACCGGAGCCTACCTGCTCCTTCTAAGCAGCGCTCCGCTGCCTCCCAGCCTCACACAGAACCATCCACGGATGTGGCTCCGCTGTAGATCAACATGCTGACGCCATCTAACCCAAGCAGCTCCAGGCACTACTCACAGTCATTGAGGAAGGCGTCCCCACACCAGCCTTTGCCCCCTCTCTGTCTCAGCCTCCAGTGGGTGATACCAGAATCCTTTTAGCTGCTATTGAAAGCAGCAAGGCTTCACTACTGGTCAGAATTGATCACCTAGCAGAGGAGTGTATTCTCATCCACAATGATCTGTACAAAATCAGAGTTTGAGGCCCAGGTTTCGGCTGTAAAGGATTGCACATGGCAGCATGTGGACAGGATCTCTGAGCTGCAAAAAATTGTAAAATTATTGGTTGCAAAGACAGATGGTGCCGAAAATCGTTTGAGGTGCAATAATGTCAGAGTCCTGAGTCCCTCTGAGGGCGCAGAGGGAGACCGCCCAGTGGATTTCGTGGAGGCCTTTTTTAAAGATCTTTTAGGCTTTGGGGACATCTCCCCCACATATGTAGTCGAGCACATCAAGTACCAATGGGCTGCCCCATCTCAGGGGCCCCCCTCACCCTTTCCTGATACAGTTTTTAAACTACCGAGACCGAGATTGTATACTTTCGGAGGCCAGGAAACACCAGAACCTGCGACACTGCAGCACATTTATTATGCTGTTCCCGACGTCTCCAAAAAAAAGCGCCAGACCTTCACAGATGTACGTGGCCAACATAACATAAAGTAAAGCATTCTGTATGCAAGCTGCCTATGGGTCCAGGATGAGGGCACTACAAATTATTTGACACACCAGCCGAAGCAGATACCTGGCTCAACATACTGCGATAAGTCAATCTGCTCCTTTGTCATTGATGCTGAGAACCAGGCCTTTACAACTTGTTCTCCTGCATTTGAGAGGTACTGTTTCGTTTTACACAATTTTTCTTTTTATTACCATTACTAACTATCCTGTGGATGTCCTTATTTCAACCTGTGGATGCCAGATACCTGCCCAAAAGGGTAAGAGGGTATATCATTGCTAGGCATCCTGAGGATAGCTTTGCGGGCTACCCAACCCTTTTTCCACTCTTCCCGCCAGCTATATCCCCATCCTTCTCAATACGCAAGCTCCTATGCCTAAGGGGAGCAGTCCATAGGTGACTCTATATGAACTGTATATAATTATATCTGCACCCCCCCCCCCTTTTGCTGGCTCTCCTTGGTGACAAAAGAAGATTGCTACTAGAGATGTAAGAGATCTGGTCCCCTACTTGGACCACACAGTTGAAGCAATTGCACAATTGTTACAGGATTTAAACTGAGCTAGTTAACTGTTGGGGAATTATGGTCAGTAGGGCGTTTATAAGTATGTTATCTGTAGGAGTGTGTGCTCCATATACTTTATGGCACAATATATTACTGTGTACCGAGTGTCTTCAAAGAACTTATCTCATTTTTCCTCCTTGGGACGACTACTCTGCTTCTATGTTGTTATCCTGTTTTGGTAATTTCCACCCTTTTTCATGTCATGACTTTAAAACTAATATCATTTAACATTTGGGGTCTCAATGACAAGTTTAAGAGGGCACTAATGTTCAAGTATCCTAACCATCACAGACCCCATATGTTGTTCCTCCAGGAAACCCACTTGGTAGGTAATAAGCTCTTGGAATTATGCAGGCTGTGGGACCAACAATCCTTCCACACTACCTACTCAAGCTATGCCAGAGGCGTGGCTATCCTTCTGAACAAATCTCTAGCCTACAAAGTTCTACACCTCATCACTGACCCACTGGAGAGATATATTGATTTGTTACTAGAAATGAATGCGTTGCTTATTGCTTTTGTCAATGTGTATATCCCCCCTCCCTTTAACCAACAGGTCCTGTACACTTATATGACAAATTGGCTCCTTTAAATATCTCCCTGTTATACATTGCTGGGGATTTTAACTCCATTATGGACCCCCAGCTTGACTCCTCCAATCCCTGGGGGTAAGGGCATATTCTTGTTTCTACTCTACAAACAAATCTGGAATTCGTATTGATCTGGCGTTTGGTAATACACATGCCATGGCAGCGCTCACAGAAGTCTTCTGTTTAGATTCTGGCCTCTCCAATCATGCCCCTCTAAAGCTTTGTGTCAAAGTACAAGATGTCAGGTGTTTTAACTGCTGGCGCTTAGCTCCTAAATTGGTGCAGGGCCTAAAGGTTGGGAAACTAGTCTCTCCCAAGATAACAATGTATTGGTAATATAATGACGGCTCAGCAGCACCCCCAATAGTGCGAGATGCTTTTAAAGCACATATGCCTGGAGAGTATATATCCGCCATTAAAGTGGTGAAGTCACTTCAGCAGCTGGAGGACAAGTAGGTAAAGGCAGCTGCAACCTTTTCTGTATCCCCACCTCTGGACAACTTCGGTCTTCTTGCACAGATGAGACATGAATTGTCTCTACATTTAAACTCCGCTACACACACTTAGATATGCGCTCCTTGGCTGGCAGAGTCTTTGAGTTGGGGGACAACAATGGGAAAATGCTAGCCAACCTGGTAGCAGATGCTAAGTCCCAAACTGTGATCTCAACTTTTCGCTATGTAGATAATACCCTGACCTCTGACCCCTCATATATTTTACAGGAGTTCACAAATTACTTTGGTAAACTGTACAAGACCACTCAGGGCCCGTCAGACAATACCTTCCAGGAATTTCTGAGTGCCATAACTTTGTTCAAACTTTCAGCTGAGGAAGTTGCTCTACTATACAAAGCCATTTCGATTGAGGAAATTGAAGCAGCAATCCATTCTTTCCTGGCTAAGAAGACACTAGGCTCTGATGCAATTCCGGGGGAGTGGTACAGGATATATGCAGCCACCCTGGCACCTAAGCTCCATAGTTTATTCTCTGATTATATAGAACATATGACATTACCCCCTCTATGTACCAGACCAATTTAGTCTTATCTCCAAAGCCAGGAAATGACAAGTCCAATTGCGCCTCATACAGGCCTATCTCCCTACTAAACTATGATCTAAAAATTTTAACTAAAATTCTGGCCACTAGATTGATTAAAATTTTTCCTAACCTGTTTAGTATTGACCAAACCGTTTTTTTGCCCGGGAAGTCAACTGATAACAATATACAGTTAGGTCCATATATACTGTATTTAAACACAGGCACAATTTTAGATTTTTTTCAGGTATTCACCAAAACATATTCAAGCTATAGTTATATAATGGATATGGGCTGAAAGTGCACACTCTCGTTTAATTTGAGGGTATGTACATCCAAATCGGAGGAAGGGTTTAGGAATTACAGCTCTTAAGAATAGCCCCCCCTCCTTTTTTTTCAAGGGACCAAAAGTAATTGGACAATTGATTTAAAAGCTGTTTCATGCCCAGGTGTGGGCTACTCCTTCATTATTTCTTCATCAATAATGCAGGTAAAAGGTCTGGAGTTGCTTCTAAGTGTGGTATTTACATTTGGAATCTATTACTGTGTACCTACTTAATGCGTTCAAAGGAGCTGTTCATGCAAGTGAAACAGGCCATTGAAAGGCTTCAAAAATGAAGAAGAAATCCATCAGAGAGATAGCAGCAACATTAGGAGTGGCCAAATCAACAGTTTGGTACATTATGAGGAAAGAAGAATGCACTGAGTTAAGCAACATAAAAAGCCCTGGACATCCACGGAAGACAACAGTGGTGGATGATCGTCGGATCTTCTCTATCAGTGGCGGATGGTGCGTTGGGGGAGCTGCCCCCCCTATCAATGCATCCGGCCCCCTAATCTACATGCAGAGCGCCGGACGCATGGAGTTCAATGGGGTTTTTTTTTTCTGAAGCAGAGCCAGAGGCTCTAATAGGCTTAAGAAAAGGGTGGGTCCGGGACGCAGAGCAGAGCACTGCGCCCTAGCCCACCCATTTGTGTGACAATAGGGAATGAAAATTTGCTATTGTCACACGGATCCTCCTCCTGGCCAATCAGGAAGCTGGTCCGAGACCCATTTCCTGATTGGTCGAAAGGCGAACCCATGCCATTGGCCAAGGAGGTGGAGGCGGGAGGACTCGGAGAGACGCAGGGAGACGCGGAGGACTGAGGAGAAGCCGCCGCTGCAAATCAGGTGGGTGCACTGGTCACTCTGCATTGAAGGGGGCACGCTGGTCACTCTGCATTGAAGGGGGCACGCTGGTCACTCTGCATTGAAGGGGGCACGCTGGTCACTCTGTATAGAAGGGGGCACGCTGGTCACTCTGTATAGAAGGGGGCACGCTGGTCACTCTGCATTGAAGGGGGCACACTGGTCAATCTGCATTGAAGGGGGCACACTGGTCACTCTGCATTGAAGGGGGCACGATGGTCACTCTGCATTGAAGGGGGCACGATGGTCTCTCTGCATTGAAGGGGGCACGATGGTCTCTCTGCATTGAAGGGGGCACGATGGTCTCTCTGCATTGAAGGTGGCACGCTAGTCTCTCTGCATTGAAGGGGGCACGCTGGTCTCTCTGCATTGAAGGGGGCACGCTTGTCATTCTGCATTGAAGGGGGCAGGCTGGTCACTCTGCATTGAAGGGGGCACGCTGGTCTCTCTGCATTGAAGGGGGCACGCTGATCTCTCTCCATTGAAGGGGGCACGCTGGCCTCTCTGCATTGAAGGGGGCACGCTGATCACTCTGCATTGAAGGGGGCACGCTGGTCACTCTGCATTGAAGGGGGCTCGCTGGTCACTCTGCATTGAAGGGGGCACGCTGGTCACTCTGCATTGAAGGGGGCATGCTGGTCACTCTGCATTGAAGGGGGCACGCTGGTCACTGGTTACTCTGCATTGATGGGGGCACACTGATCACTGGTCACTCTGCATTGATGGGGGCACACTGATCACTGGTCACTCTTCATTGAAGGAGGCACGCTGGTCTCTCTGCATTGAAGGGGGCACGCTGGTCACTCTGCATTGAAGGGGGCACACCGGTCACTCTGCATTAAAGGGGGCACACTGGTCACTCTGCATTAAAGGGGCACACTGGTCACTCTGCATTGAAGGGGGCACACTGGTCACTCTGCATTGAAGGGGGCACGATGGTCTCTTTGCATTGAAGGGGGCACGATGGTCACTCTGCATTGAAGGGGGCACAATGGTCTCTCTGCATTGAAGGGGGCACGCTAGTCTCTCTGCATTGAAGGGGGCACGCTGGTCTTTCTGCATTGAAGGGGGCACGCTGGTCTCTCTGCATTGAAGGGGGCACACTGGTCATTCTGCATTGAAGGGGGTACGCTGGTCACTCTGCATTGAAGGGGGCACGCTGGTCTCTCTGCATTGAAGGGGGCAGCCTGGTCACTCTGCATTGAAGGGGGCACGCTGGTCTCTCTGTATGGAAGGGGGCACGCTGATCACTCTGCATTGAAGGGGGCACGCTGGTCACTCTGCATTGAAGGGGGCACGCTGATCTCTCTGCATTGAAGGGGGCACACTGGCCTCTCTGCATTGAAGGGGGCACGCTGGTCACTCTGCATTGAAGGGGGTACGCTGGTCACTGGTTACTCTGCATTGAAGGGGGCACACTGATCACTGGTCACTCTGCATTGATGGGGGCACACTGATCACTGATCACTCTGCATTGAAGGGGGCACGCTGGTCACTCTGCATTGAAGGGGGCACGCTGGTCTCTCTGCATTAAATGGGGCACGCTGGTCATTCTGCATTGAAGGGGGTACGCTGGTCACTCTGCATTGAAGGGGGCACTCTGGTCTCTCTGCATTGAAGGGGGCACACTGGTCACTCTGCATTGAAGGGGGCATGCTGGTCTCTCTGCATGGAAGGGGGCACGCTGATCACTCTGCATTGAAGGGGGCACGCTGGTCACTCTGCATTGAAGGGGGCACGCTGGTCACTCTGCATTGAAGGGTGCACGCTGATCTCTCTCCATTGAAGGGGGCACGCTGGCCTCTCTGCATTGAAGGGGGCACGCTGGTCACTCTGCATTGAAGGGGGCACGATGGTCTCTTTGCATTGAAGGGGGCACGATGGTCACTCTGCATTGAAGGGGGCACGCTGGTCTCTCTGCATTGAATGGGGCACGCTGGTCATTCTGCATTGAAGGGGGTACGCTGGTCACTCTGCATTGAAGGGGGCACTCTGGTCTCTCTGCATTGAAGGGGGCACACTGGTCACTCTGCATTGAAGGGGGCATGCTGGTCTCTCTGCATGGAAGGGGGCACGCTGATCACTCTGCATTGAAGGGGGCACGCTGGTCACTCTGCATTGAAGGGGGCACGCTGGTCACTCTGCATTGAAGGGTGCACGCTGATCTCTCTCCATTGAAGGGGGCACGCTGGCCTCTCTGCATTGAAGGGGGCACGCTGGTCACTCTGCATTGAAGGGGGCACGATGGTCTCTTTGCATTGAAGGGGGCACGATGGTCACTCTGCATTGAAGGGGGCACGATGGTCTCTCTGCATTGAAGGAGGCACGATGGTCTCTCTGCATTGAAGGGGGCACGATGGTCTCTCTGCATTGAAGGGGGCACGCTAGTCTCTCTGCATTGAAGGGGGCACGCTGGTCTCTCTGCATTGAAGGGGGCACGCTGGTCTCTCTGCATTGAAGGGGGCACGCTGGTCTCTCTGCATTGAAGGGGGCACGCTGGTCATTCTGCATTGAAGGGGGTACGCTGATCACTCTGCATTGAAGGGGGCACGCTGGTCTCTCTGCATTGAAGGGGGCACGCTGGTCACTCTACATTGAAGGGGGCACACTGGTCTCTCTGCATGGAAGGGGGCACGCTGATCACTCTGCATTGAAGGGGGCACGCTGATCACTCTGCATTGAAGGGGGCACGCTGGTCACTCTGCATTGAAGGGGGCACGCTGATCTCTCTCCATTGAAGGGGGCACACTGGCCTCTCTGCATTGAAGGGGACACGCTGGTCACTCTACATTGAAGGGGGCACCCTGGTCACTCTGCATTGAAGGGGGCACGCTGGTCATTCTGCATTGAAGGGGGCATGCTGGTCACTCTGCATTGAAGGGGGTACGCTGGTCACTGGTTACTCTGCATTGAAGGGGGCACACTGATCACTGGTCACTCTGCATTGATGGGGGCACACTAATCACTGGTCACTCTGCATTGAAGGGGGCACACTGGTCACTCTGCATTGAAGGGGGCACACTGGTCATTCTGCATTGAAGGGGGTACGCTGGTCCCTCTGCATTGAAGGGGGCACGCTGGTCTCTCTGCATTGAAGGGGGCACGCTGGTCATTCTGCATTGAAGGGGGTACGCTGGTCACTCTGCATTGAAGGGGGCACGCTGGTCTCTCTGCATGGAAGGGGGCACGCTGGTCTCTCTGCATGGAAGGGGGCACGCTGGTCTCTCTGCATGGAAGGGGGCACGCTGATCACTCTGCATTGAAGGGGGCACGCTGGTCACTCTGCATTGAAGGGGGCACGCTGGTCACTCTGCATTGAAGGGTGCACGCTGATCTCTCTCCATTGAAGGGGGCACGCTGGCCTCTGTGCATTGAAGGGGGCACGCTGGTCACTCTGCATTGAAGGGGGCACGCTGGTCACTCTGCATTGAAGGGGGCATGCTGGTCACTCTGCATTGAAGGGGGTACGCTGGTCACTGGTTACTCTGCATTGATGGGGGCACACTGATCACTGGTCACTCTGCATTGATGGGGGCACACTGATCACTGGTCACTCTGCATTGAAGGGGGCATACTGGTCACTCTGCATTGAAGGGGGCAGACTGGTCACTCTGCATTGAAGGGGGCACACTCTTGATCACTGGTCACTCTGCATTGATAGGGGCACACTGGTCACTCTGCATTGAAGGGGGCACACTCTTGATTCCTGAAGGCCCCTTTCACACTTTTGTGACCTCAAAGTCACACAATTTTTTACCGCGTTTTTTGCAGCAAAGCAATGCCTATTACATTTTTCTGTTTGCGCCCCCCCCTCCCCCCAAACGTTTTTAGCACCAGCCGCCACTGCTCTCTATGGTAAAGAAAAACCCATTCACAACATAAAAACAAGTGAAGGACACTCTCCAGGAGGTGGGCATATCATTGTCAAAGTCTACAATCAAGAGAAGACTTCACGAGAGCAAATACAGAGGGTTCACCACAAGGTGCAAATCATTCATAGTTACATACATAGTTACATAGTAGGTGAGGTTGAATAAAGACAATAGTCCATCCAGTTCAACCTGTGTAGGCATGTGTGGCTGTAATCATCTCCCATACCCCTGAATGTTCTGATCCTTGAGATGTAAGTCTAAGAGTCTTTTGAAAGCCACCATACTACCCGCAGAAACCACCTCTTGTGGTAGAGAATTCCACAATCTTGTTGCCCTAACAGTAAAGAACCCCCCACGTTGCCTGAGGTTAAAACGCTTCTCCTCTAATCGCATTGTATGCCCTCGAGTCCTCATGCAATCCCTTCGAATGAACAGCTTTTTTTCTAAGCTGGGATCCCCATTAAGATATTTATAAATTGCTATCATGTCCCCCCTCAGACGTCTCTTCTCCAGGGAGAATAAATCGAGCGATTGTAGACGCTCTTCATAGTCAAGGTCCTCCAATCCCCTAATTAGTTTAGTTGCCCTTCTCTGGACTCTCTCCAGCTCCAACACATCCCTCCTGAGGACTGGCGACCAGAACTGGACGGAATACTCCAGATGCGGTCGGACCAGAGTTTTATAAAGTGGAAGGATTATAGTCTTATCTCTGGAATGCATCCCTTTCTTTATGCATGCTAATATTCTGTTGGCTTTGGAAGCTGCCGCTTGACATTGCATGCTGTTTCCTAATCTATCATCAACCAATACTCCCAGATCCTTCTCCATTTTTGATTCCCCCAAGGGCTCCCCTCCTAACGTGTATTGTGATTTTATGTTTTTAGTCCCCAAGTGCAAAACCTTACACTTCTCCACGTTAAACCTCATTTGCCATGTCGTTGCCCACTCTGTTATTTTGTCCAGGTCATTCTGCAGGATATCTGCTTCATGTTGTGAAGTTATTGCCCTGCCCAATTTTGTGTCATCTGCAAAAACTGATATCGAACTACTGATCCCGACCTCAATGTTGTTTATGAATAAATTGAACAAGGTTGGTCCCAGGACTGAGCCTTGGGGGACCCCGCTTACCACCTCAGACCAGTCTGAGTATGCGCTGTTTATTACTACCCTTTGGACCCGCCTTTTTAGCCAGTTCCGTATCCAAGAGCAAACCCTGCTATCGATACCTGCAGACCTTATTTTATAAATTAAGCGCTTGTGGGGAACTGTATCAAACGCCTTAGCGAAATCCAAGTACACCACATCCACTGGTCTCCCCCTATCTAGCTCACAGCTCACCTCCTCGTAGAATGTAAGGAGATTGGTTTGACAAGAACGCCCATTTGTAAACCCGTGCTGATTACTGCTGATGATGTTGTTGTCCTTAGCAAACTCTACAATATAGTCCCTTATCATCCCCTCCAGAAGTTTACATACTACTGATGTCAAACTGACAGGCCTATAATTTCCCGGGATATGCCTCTGGCCCTTTTTGAATATTGGAATCACGTTAGCTTTCTTCCAATCCCCTGGTACATCTCCTGTCCTAATACTGTCAGCAAAGATCAGGAACAGTGGTCTCGATATAACTTTACTGAGTTCCTTGAGTACTCTCGGATGTATGCCATCCGGTCCTGGCGATTTGTTTGTGTTAAGTTTATCCAGCCTTTCCCTGATTTCCCCCTCTGTTAGCCATGGTGGCAAGTCCTGTGTATTACTACTAACCATACAGTCATGGTCAGTGTACCCCTCCTTTTCCTGTGTAAAGACTGACGAGAAAAAAGCATTTAGCACGGTTGCTTTTTCAGTGTCCTCTGTAACCATCCTCCCATCATTGTTAATTATGTGTGCAATATGCTCTGCCTTAGTTTTTTTGCTGTTGATATATTTAAAGAATTTCTTTGGGTTTTTTTTACTATCCTCCGCTATTTGTCTCTCAAAGTTGATTTTAGCCATCTTGATTTCTTGTTTACTTTTCTTATTTCATAAGAATGAAGAATAGAAAAGTCAGATTAGACTTTGCCAAAAAAACATCTAAAAATCCAGACCAGTTCTGGAAAAGCATTCTTTGTCTGGATGAAACTAAGATTAATCTGTACCAGAATGACAGGAATAAAAAAGTGTGGAGAAGGCTTGGAACAGCTCATGATCCAAAGCACACGAAGTCACTGTAAAACATGGTGGAGGCAGTGTGATGGCATAGGCTCGCATGGCTTCCAGTGGCACTGGGCCATTGGTATTTATTGATAATGTGACAGAAAACAAAAGCAGACGGATGAATTCTACAGTGTTTAGAAATATATTGTCAGCCCAGTTTCAGCAAATGCAGCAAAGTTGATTGGATGGCGCTTTACAGTACAGATGGACAATGATCCAAAACACACTGCAAAAGCAACCCAGGAGCTTTTGAAGGAAAAGAAGTGTAATATTCTGCAATAGCCGAGTCATCTGATCTCAACCTAATTGAGCATGCATTTCACTTGCTGAAGGCAAAACTAAAGGCAGAAAGACCCACAAACAAAGAACAAGTGAAGACAGCTGCAATTAGACCCTGGCAAAGCATCAGAAAGGAAGAAACACAGTCTTTGTATTGTCCATGGGTTCCAGACTTCAGGCAGTCATTGCCAGTAAAGGATTCTCAACAAAATATTACAAATTAACATTTATGATTTTATTGATTTGTCCAATTACAAAGTACATTTGAGCCCCTCTAAATGGAGGGACTATGTACAAAAATGGTTGCAGTTCCTAAAATTTGTACTTGACATTTATGTTTAACCCCTGGAATTAAAGCTGCACTTCAAATTCAATTGGATTGTTTTGTTTTAATTTTATTCTGGTGGCATACAGAGCCAAAAGTATGAAAATTGTGCCTGTGTCCAAATATATATGGACCTAACTGTACATAGGGTATTCACCGACCTACAATTGCCCTCAGTTGACTCCACCTCCAGGATTATGGCCGCACTCGACATCGAGAAGGCCTTTATATCCGTGGCCTGGTCATACATGCATGTGGTCCTAGAGCTCATGGAGTTCAGTCCTGAGACCTTATATTATTTCTTAATGCCCTGGGACCTTCCCTAAAAGAGGCCTTACAAATCCTTTCAAATTTCTCTAGTTGTTCTGGATTAAAGAATAAATGGGAAAAATCACAAATTCTGCCTATTGACCCTGATGCCCGTATTCTGGCCGACCCCACACTTTCCATTCTATGGACAAACAGGATTAGGTATTTAGGTATTGAAATTTCTGATCTCATCAGATTTTTGCACATTAAATTTACTACCACTAATAGAAAACATGAAGACCAGACTGAAAGCGTGGGTAAATCTCCCCCTATCCCTAGTAGGATGTATCAATTTTTTTAACATGAAACTGCTTCCTGTCTTTCTTTACGTTTTTCGGCACTCCCTGTCCGGATCCCTAAAAAATATTTTAAGATGCTCAACTTGAGTCTAGTCTCCTTTTTTTGGGGTTCACAGCAACCAAGATTCAAATTAGCGGTGATACAAAGGCCAAGGCTGCAGGAAGGGTTGGCATGAAACAATGAAGAGAGATAATATCGCTCAGGTTAGTCAAAGTCCACGATTCAAGGTGGGTGCTGAACCTCGGCCCGCCACCTGAATAAAATGGTCACACACCACCATGGAATCCAATGAAGAAAAGTTCCTTTATTTACATAAGTGGCACAAGGTACAGCAGGGTAGGACAGTAAAGGGTAGGGTTGGCATGCCCTGACCTATATAAATATTTTTGGGCTGCTATGCTGACACATGCTTATAACTGGCTGATAGAAGACGACTCTAATGCTGCTGTGGCCTAGGAGGCTGCCTGTGTGGGTTCATATTTGTTGAGTTGTTAAAAAAATCTAGTTTAGAGAGGTCCAACCACATTCCTTCATCTGACAACAGCAATAAAAACAGTCCTAAAGGCCTGGTCGTTGGCTCGGGTAGAATAACCCACTCCTCCCAGGCACATTTCCCAATATACCCCATTGTGGTTTAACCTCTACTCCCTTGATTTGCCTCCACAGGTCTGGGCAGTAAAGCGCATTAAATACCTGGACCGGTTCTGCTCACAGGGGGACTTGAAGACCTTTGACACTTTGAAATCACAGTTTGACCTCCCCAGTGCATACTTCTTCAGATATCTACAGCTCAGGTATGCATTCCACAGTTGCCTTCTACACTTCAACCCTTGAAATGATACTCAGAGATGACACTCTGGTTAACTCCCCATCTAATATATATAAGTCTATGCTCCCTTCTGTTCATACAGGACTCAAGCTTCTTAGATCTAAATGGACATCAGTTTTCCCTGAAATGGACGATGAAGACTGGGAGGAGATATGGGAATGTCCCTTCCTATGATTAGCTTCCGCTAAAGATGGACTCATACATTTTAAAATACTACATATAATTTATCTCACCCCGCACGCTTGCATAAAATATACCCCTCTGTCCCTGCTATGTGCTGGCGATGCTCAGCAGACCCAGCGGATTTTATACACATCTTCTGGCAAGGCCTCCACATCTACACATTCTGGGCAGAGGTGGGATCGTTTATAAACACAGTGATCATTATGCAGATACTGCACACAGTAGAGGTCTGTCTATTGGGTCTAGTAGGTTTACTAGCCCACAGCAGAGCCTCCAGAACTCTGGTTGGGCTGCTATTGTTCTATACGAGGAAAACTATTGTTCTTCAATTGAAGTCTCCATCTGCCCCCACCTTAGCGGTATGGAAAAAATAGGTCAATTCTAATCTGTCCCTAAATAAGGCCACCTACTTGTCGAGGGGATGCCCTAAAAAGTTCTACAAAATATGGGACATCAGGATTGAAGTCTATTCCACTAATGCAGACCCTGATCTTTCTGATTAAGTAGCTTACCCTACAATGTTGCAAAGGTTTGCCCTTGGGACTTTAAATGAGGTGCAACACACCCAATGATGAAATATAAAATGCAAGTATGGAACATACAATGTCAGCAAGTAAACACAGACAAGTACCGTATTATTAAACAGATTTGTGATGTTATACATAGTATATTATATATTTGTGGTCAAATTCAGTATTCTATAGAACAATCCATGGTAGGTATGAAAATGCATCCTGGTAGGCCGACGCTTTTCGTGAACATCCGTTCCCTTCCTCAGGGATTGATGCAATACATAATTTACGTATATGAAATTAAACAGTTTGTGGCATGTAATAAAGATAGTAGATAATGTTATACTAATGCAAAACACTAAGGGGCCACCAAGGGGCCCATACTTATAAATCTGTTAAAAATAAATCGCATGCTCATGTTCTATTGGCTGCCGCTGGGAATGTCTATCCCAGGAGCTGTGGTCCTGGGATCCACAAGGGCCTGGCAGGACAAACAGGGCAATACGCAAGCACAAACCAACATACTGTGGCATCCACAGTGATTTACTCTAAGCATCAGATACATACTTTTTGAACTCAGGCTCTTACTTTATAAACCAGGAAACCAGGTCCTTTAACCAGGAAAGGTTAAAGGACCTTAACATGTATAGCTTGGAAGAAAGAAGAGACAGAGGGGATATGATAGAAACTTTTAAATACATAAAGGGAATCAACTCGGTAAAGGAGGAGAGCATATTTAAAAGAAGAAAAACTGCCACAAGAGGACACAGTTTTAAATTAGAGGGGCAAAGGTTTAAAAGTAATATGAGGAAGTATTACTTCACTGAGAGAGTAGTGGATGCATGGAATAACCTTCCTGCAGAAGTGGTAGCTGCAAATACAGTGAAGGAGTTTAAGCATGCATGGGATAGGCATAAGGCTATCCTCCATACAAGATAGGGCCAGGGACTATTCATAGGATTCAGATATATTGGGCAGACTAGATGGGCCAAATGGTTCTTATTTGCCGACACATTCTATGTTTCTATGTTTCTAAGGTCCCCACACATTTACTTACTTGAATTCTGTAGCACATATTTACTATGTCCTGTGAGTAGGCACTGCTCTGTCACACATTCCACAGAGCCTGCCTTCTGAACTACAGAGGTGCTAAAAGGAGGGGTTTCAGGAGGCAGTACAGGAATGAATATTTGCAAGCAGAATGGTGCCATGGGATACAGTATCTCACAAAAGTGAGTGCATCCCTCACATTTTTATAAATATTTTATTACCGTATTTACTCGAGTATAAGCCGACTTTTTCAGCATGTTTTTTTACACTGAAAAAGCCCCTCTCAAATTATACTTGAGTCACGGTCTCACTTACCTTTTAAAAATGGCGCTGCCCGGCGCCGACACATCACCGCGCATGCGCTGTCTGCCCGGGAATAGCCGAACGTGTACGGGTTTTCCCGCGCATCGGCGGCGCATGCGTGGTGACGTGTTGGCAGCGAGCGGCGCCATTTTTAAATGTAAGACGCCTCACCGACAGGTAAGTGAGACTCCTCTGCAGCCCTTGCATTTCCTCATGCAGTGCTATGAGCATAGTACAGGAAATTCTCCTGTACCATGCCCACAGCATTGCATCTCCTGTACCATGCCTGTACCATCACCTGTGCCATGCCTGTACCATCACCTATGCCATGCCTGTACCATCTCCTGTACCATCACCTGTGCCATGCCTGTACCATCACCTGTGCCATGCCTATACTATCTCTTGTACCATGCCTGTACCATCACCTGTGCCATGCCCGTACCATTTCCTGTGCCATGCCTGTACCATCTACTGTACCAAGCCCACAGCCCTGCATCTCCTGAACTATGTCCGCAGCCCCTGCACCATGCCCGCAGCCCCTGTTTTGTGTCTCCAGTTGATTCCAGTAGCTGCTGCATTTTCCACCCTAGGCTTATACTTGAGTCAATACGTTTTCCCACTTTTTTATGGTAAAATGAGGTGCCCCGGCTTATATTCGGGTCGGCTTATACTCGAGTATATATGGTATATCTTTTCATGTGACAACACTGAAGAAATGACACTTTGCTACAATGTAAAGTAGTGATTGTACAGCTTGTATAACAGTGTAAACTTCCTGTCCCCTCAAAATAACTCAAACACACAGCCATTTATGTCTAAACTGCTGACAACAAAAATGAGAACACACCTAAGTGAAAATGTCCAAATTGGGCCCAAAGTGTCAATATTTTGTGGCCACCATTATTTTCCAGCACTGCCTTAACCCTGTTGGGCATGGAGTTCACCAGAGCTTCACAATTTGCCACTGGAGTCCTCTTCCACTCCTCCATGATGACATCACAGAGCTGGTGAAAGATAGAAAGCTTATACTTCTCTAACTTCCGTTTGAGGATGCCCCACAGATGCTCAATGGGGTTTAGGTCTGGAGGCATGCTTGGCCAGTCCATCACCTTTACCCTCATCTTCTTTAACAAGGCAGTAGTCATCTTGGAGGTGTGTTTGAGGTCGCTATCATGTTGCAACACTGCCCTGCAGCCCAGTCTCAGAATGGAGGGGATCATGCTCTGCTTTAGTATGTTACAGTACATGTTGGCATTCATGGTTCCCTTAATGAACTGTAGCTCCCCAGTGCCGGCAGCACTCATGCCGCCCCAGACCTTGACACTCCCACCACCATGCTTGACGGTAGGCAAGACACACTTGTGTTTGTACTCCTCACCTGGTTCCCGCCCCACAGGCTTGACACCATCTGAACCAAATAAGTTTATCTTGGTCTCATCAGACCACAGAACATGGTTCCAGTAATCCATGTCCTTAGTCTTCTTGTCTTCAGCAAACTGTTTGCGAGCTTTCTTGTGCATCATCTTTAGAAGAGGCTTCCTTCTGGGACGATAGCCATGCAGACCAATTTAATGCAGTGTGCGGCGTATAGTCTGAGAACTGACAGGCTGACCCCCCACCCCTTCAACCTCTGCAGCAATGCTGGCAGCACTCATACGCCTATTTCCCAAAGACAACCTCTGGATATGATGCTGAGCACGTGCACTCAACCTCTTTGGTCGACCATGGCGAGGCCTGTTCTGAATGGAACCTGTCCTGTTAAACCGTTGTATGGTCTTGGCCACTGTGCTGAAGCTCAGTTTCAGGGTCTTGGCAATCTTCTTATAGCCTCTGCCATCTTTATGTAGGGCAACAATTATTTTTTCCAATCCTGAGGGAGTTCTTTGCCATGAGGTGCCATGTTGAACTTCCAGTGACCAGTATGAGAGAGTGAGAGCGATAACACCAAATTTAACACACCTGCTTCCCATTCACACTTGAGACCTTGTAACACTAACGAGTCACATGACACCGGGTAGGGAAAATGGCTAAATGGTCCCAATTTGGACATTTGTTTGTACTCACTTTTGTTGCCAGCGGTTTAGACATTAATGGCTGTGTGTTTAGTTATTTTGAGGGGACAGCAAATTTACACTGTTATACAAGCTGTACACTGACTACTTTAATTTGTAGCAAAGTGTCATTTCTTCAGTGTTGTCACATGAAAAGATATAATATATTTACAAAAATGTGATGGGTGTACTCACTTTTGTGAGATACTGTAAATGGTGTTATCATATGTATCCTTTTAGACACACCGTGGATGACAAAATAAAATAAATTAAATAAATACACAACACATGGATATATACTAATATAATTAGTCCATATTCCCAATATAACTATATGAGAAGAAAATACAATTAAAAAAAAAATCACTCAAAAAATTAAAAAAAAAAAATTCAAAAACATGAGCAAGCAAGTGTCCAGTGAAAGTCCGTGAAATATGCTCCTATTTCACAAAGTCCATGCCAATGTGTGACTTTCGTGCAAGGTGGCTGTGTTTCACTCCCCCCAAAGTGAATTCACTTACCAGACAATGTGGACCCCTTAGCAATACTGTATAGGGGTCTGAGAAGCTTTGGCTGGTAAGTATAATGGATATGGTTTCCTGGATTCTCCTATTGTCCAACACTTGAAATGGAGGACAGAATGAGTCCAATAGTGTAATACATTTGAGCTTTATTAAGTATATAAGAGGAATTACACTTACAGCATGTCAGTCGTCAAATCGCGTATCATAATGATGGAAATCCTGAAGTTTGTTAAACTCAGGATCGATGTGAACACAGAGGCGTGCGTGTCACTACACTTCCGCCTGCGTTCCACTAACCTGGAGTTGACATTGCTGAAGGGCCGGAATCTACGTCGATGAGTTTCGCCCCTCCCAATAGGCGTTACCACAGATCCTTGCTTGCTCAAGTTCTTGAATATTTTTTGAATATTTTTCGAGCTATTTATTTTTTTTTTTTTATTGTATTTTCTTCTCATATAGTTATATGGGAATATGGACTCACTATATTAGTATATATCCACGGGTTGTGTATTAATGTTATTTAATTTATTTTATTTTGTCTAATAGGATACATATGATAGCACCATTTATATATTGCACTTATTTGTTTATTGCAAAAAATAAAAATAAAAAAGCACGTAGAAAGTAAGGTAAAAAAAAAAGGTGGATCCAGGCAAAAAAAGAAAAAAACCTAGAAATTGCATCCTTCACATTTATTTTAATTACACATAAAAAAAAAAAGAAAAAATCAAGAAAAACCAAATCTGGACAAAAAGCTGCATCCATGTTTTTCTTTTATATCGGCCTAGAGTAAAGCTTTAAGGAACATTCCCAGGATCTATAAAGCACATATTTGCAACAATGGTATAATGACATTAATCTGTCTTTGAATATGCATGTCAAAAGACATCATGCTACTGTATATAATGACTCTTCATAGTGCATCAGTGCAGACCTGTTAGTTTAAAATAAATTCTGTGGAGTGGGAATGGCCAAAGATGGGTCAAAATTTGGTCGATCCCTGCTGAACTGAGAAAATTTCATCCATCTATGGCCAGCTTAAAGCTGATTTCTTCAACAACCGGATCAGGTCTTTACAAATTTTAAGGCAGTTACAACATACAGTTTGCAAGTAAGGTCTCATTGACATGGCTGATTACTTGTGTGCCCCATGCAGGGCCATTTTTTTGCCACCATAGGAATGTACAGGTGTTGTGTGCATCCCCATGCTGGCAGTCCCATTGATGTCTATTGGGACTCATGGCTGCATGGAGACAGCCGCTGTGTCCCAATATGACATCCGTGTGGGTGCGATTGTGTGCCTGGAACTCACCCTGGGTGCTTTCAGGACTGTGCACCAGCACGGATGTCACATTGGGACACAGCGGCTGTGTCCGTGCAGCCATGTGTCCCACTAGACATCTATGGGACTGCCAGGATGGGGATGCACACAGCATCTGTACATCCCCGTTGGGCCAAACATGGTCCTGCATGGGGCACAAGTAATTAGCTGTGTGAACGAGACCTAAACTCCTTTTACAGATTTCTAAAATTACATAATTTCTATCAGCTGGTGTGTAAATCCTCATCTCTTTATACCCTAAGCATCCGAAAATAGTTTCCTTTGTGTCAACTTACATATGCTATAGTTTTCTAACCAAGTGTTTTTCAACCTTTTTTCAGTTACAGTACCCTTTGAAAGTATGCAAAATCTCAAGGCACCCTAGTCTAAAATGTAAAAAATTGAAATGTTACTTATCAATGGGAAACCTGAGCCTGGGATGATGCACACAACCTCCTTGATGAAATTGCCATCAGTAACCCCCAATGACATCCATCACCTCTGAGTCTCCCCATCCCATCAGAAACCTTCTTATACATCAGAGAACCTCAATAAATGAGAGCCCCCATTACATCTGAGCTCCCCCATTGCAGAGTCTCCCAATCACAGACCCCCCAATCACACAGTTCCCCCATCGCAGAGCCCCATAATCACACAGTGTCCTCTTCACATCGAGCCTTAACCTTTGGTTCCAATAACACGGCGGAGGGCAGGGGGTGGAGCAGGTCTTCTCCTAAATGCTTGAGGCAGGCATTTATACCACCTGCCCTGGATCAGCATCATGCGCTGTAACTGTACAGGCTGGCCAGCCACCAACTCCATAGCAATGAATGACGTTGAACGTCATGGCCCTAGAACATAATCAGATGTTATGATGCTGGAGATTGGCCTACCAACACTATGGCAACTCATTATGCTAGTCCAAGACAAACTTAGTCCAATGCTTGCAGCACACCTGGGGAGCCCAAATGCCACCCCGGTTGAGAAACTCTATTCTAATTAAGTTTGAAACAGAATGACTGATTTACTAAAGGAGTAAAACATGTTCACTTTGCAAGGTATTTTTCACTTATATTAGTGCATGTTTAAAAATTCACTTTGCAAAGTGAACATGCTCTACTCCTTTGTAAACCTTGAAAAATTAGTTGTTACAACATCTTTCATATTTGAACAATTGATACTTAAGAAGAGAATACAGAGAAAAGTTAGTGTTACTTGTAATCAATATCCCTTTAAAAGCTGCCTGGAGTTTTGGTGTGTGTTTAACCACTTCCATACCGAGTCATGTAATATGACGTCGGCAAAGTGGTTGTAAGGATCCGGGCCGCCGTCATATGACGTCGGCCCGTTCTAGCAGCCAGTGCGCGCCCCTGGCGGCGCGCAGCGGCGCGATCAGGGATGAGGCTCGTCCCTCGGACATAGCCCATCCCTGATCAAGGTAAACAGCCAATAGAAATTGGCTGTTTACCACGTGATCGGCTGTGTCAATCACAGCCGATCACATGAGCGGCTCCAGCACGAGCCGCTCGTTCTCTCTGCAATGCGCGCCCCCGGGGGCACGCAGAGCAGCGATCGGGGACGAGGCTCGTCCCTCGGACAGAGTCGATCCCCGATCTAGGTAAAGAGCCAATGAAATTGGCTCTTTACCACGTGACTGGCTGTGTCCAATCACAGCCGGTCACAAATGTCAACAGAGAACACGGTAACTAGCTGTCACCATGTTCTCCTCCTCACACACTGATCCTGTGTGAGGAGGAGATTGTGGTAACAGCTAGTTACCGATTACAGTGCACGCTAAACACACTGATTGCCCCCCCAATAAAGAGCACCTGTCACTAGCCCATCAAAGTACCCGAGTACCTGTCACCAGCCCATCAGGTACTCTGATGACAGGTACTCGGGTACTCTGATGACAGGTACTCGGGTACTCTGATGACAGGTACTCGGGTACTCTGATGACAGGTACTCGGGTACTTTGAGTACCTGTCAACGGAGTACCCGTCATCAGAGTACCTGAGTACCTGTCACCTACCCATCAGAGTACCCGAGTACCTTCCACCTGCTCATCAGAGTACCTGACGCCTGAAGTACCCGAGTACTTGCCGCCTGCTCATCAGTACCCATCACTACTCATCAGTACTCATCAGTACCTATCACGTATCAGTACTGATCATCAGTACCCATCAGTACAGTATCACCTATCAGTATCAGTACTACTCATCAGTACCTATCACCTGCCTGTCACCTGCCCATCAGAGTACCCGAGTACCTGTCACCTGCCTATCGGAGTACCCGAGTACCTGCTACCTGCTCATCAGTACCAGAGTACCTGTCACCTGCCTAACAAAGTACCCGAGTACCTGTCACCCTTCATACAGCCACCATGTCCAAGTCCAAAAAGGTTTATATACGTCCTCCGTTTAAACCTAAATACCGGTGTTATGGCAGCAGATAGCTGCCATAACCCTGGTATTTTTTTAAACGGTGGACGGTTGGCTTTCCGATAAGGGTGGTCCCAGCGGCGGATTCGCCGTGGGATCACCCTTCCGGGATGGCGTAAAATGTTGTTGCCTAGCAACCGGTTTAAAGGTCCTTTTTTTTTTTTTTTTTTCATTTTATATAATAATTTTTATTTATTTATTTTTTTTTTTTCTATCTTTTAGTGTACTTGTGAGATCTGAGGACTTTTTGACCCCAGATCTCACAAAAAAGAGGTCATGTCGTGCCTATTTCTATTACGAGGAATGTTTACATTCCTTTTAATAGAAATAAAAATGATCAATATTTATTTTTTTTTTAAACGGTGTAAAAATAAAAAATAATAAATAAAATAAATAGTAAAAAAAAAAAAAAATTAAAGCGCCCTGTCCCCGTGAGCTCGCGCGCAGAAGCGAACGCATACAGAAACCCCGCCCACATATGTAAACGGTGTTCAAACCACACATGTGAGGTATCGCCGCGATCGTTAGAGCAAGGGGAATAATTTAAGCCCTAGACCTCCTCTGTAACTCAAAGATAGCAACCTGTAGAAATTTTTAAATTGTCGCCTATGGGGATTTTTAAGTACCAAAGTTTGTCGCCATTCCGTGAGCGTGCGCAATTTTGAAACATGACATGTTGGGTATCTATTTACTCGGCGTAACATTATCTTTCACATTATGGAAAAAAATTGGGCTAACTTTACTGGTTTCTTATTTTTTAATTAAAAAAAGTGAATTTTTTCCAAAAAAATTGCGTTTGGAAGACCGCTGTGATAAAAAATATTGCAATAATCTCCATTTTATTCTCTAGGGTCTCTGCTAAAAAAAAAATATATAATGTTTGGGGGTTCTAAGCAGTTTTCTAGCAAAACAACTGATTTTAGCTTGTAAACACCAAATGTCAAAAATAGGCCTAGGCAAGTGGCTAGGATGCATGATGATGCTCCTTGGATGTTGGGCCCCTCTATATGGCTAGGCTGTGAAAAAGTCTCACACATGTGGTATTGCCATACTCAGGAGGAGTGGCAGAATGTATTTTGGGGTGTCATTTTTGCTGTGTACATGCTATGTGTTAGGAATATCCTATAAATTGACAACTTTGTGTAAAAAAAAAAAAGTTTTAATTTTTTTCACACATTTTCCAAAAACCTGTGGAAAAAAATGATATGTTCAATACTTTTCCATTGTATTGGTGCTCTAGGGCCTTGAAAAGTGTGATAGGTAGTAAGAAAGTTTTATGTGTATTTATGCTCCTAGAACGCCTGAAGGTGCTTTTTGGACGTGGAGTCTCTTTTTGTGGCCAGGCTGTGTAAAAGTCTCACACATGTGGTATCGCCATACTTGGAAGGAGTAGTAGAATGTATTTTTGAGTGTAATTTTTGCTGTGTACATGCTATGTGTTAGAAATAGCTTATAAATTGACAACTTTGTGGGAAAAAAAAGAAAAAAAAATTTTTTTCTTAATTTTCCCAAGAATTGTGGGAAAAAATTACAACTTCAAAAAACCCACCATGCCTCTTACTAAATACCTTGGACTGTCTACTTTACAAAAAGGGGTAATTTTGGCGGTATTTGTACTGTCCTGACATTTCAGGGCCTCAAGAAAGGAGATAGGCAGTCAGTACATCTGGTGTGATCAATTTTCAGTAATTGGTACCATAGCTTCTAGACTCAATAACTTTCACACAGACTAAATAATATACACTAATTTGGGTTAATTTTACCAGAGACATGTAGCAGTATACATTTTGGCCCAAATGTATGAAGAAAATTTAATTTTTTGCAAAATTTTATAATTGAAACTAAAAAAAAGTGTTTTTTTCAAAATTTTTGCTCTTTTTTTTGCATATATCACGGAAAAAAAAAAACCCCAGTTGTGATCAAATACCACCAAAAGAAAGCTCTATTTGTGTGAAAAAAATGATAAAAATTTTGTTTGGTTACAGTGTAGCATGACTGAGCAATTGTCATTCAAAGTGTGAGAGTGCTGAAAGCTGAAAATTGGTCTGGGCAGGAAGGGTGTCTAACTGCTCTGTATGGAAGCGGTTAATAATGCTGACATTTGAATGAAGCATGTACAGTATTTATGCCGTTAAATGATGTTTGGGAATGTGGAAGGAATGTATTGGGAATATGAAAAGCTTAGGAAGGAAAGAAAGGAAGGAAAATAAATGGTGAGAGATTTTCTTTCAAGCAGAAGGTGTGCATGTAGAGAGGGATACTGCAGTAGGGTTTAGCGTAGAGGGGTTGTTAAGGTCCATCAAGACCCAGAGCACCTATGAGCACACCTAGGGAGAAAAGCTGACTCCTATTCATTTTTCTGCCAAGCACTAGAGGATGAACAGCGCAGAAGGTTGATTATGGGGGCATTTAAAGTGTTTGTTAATGTTCGATTTAAAAAAAAATAAATAAAATCACAAACATGCCTATACCTACCTGCTGTGTGTAATAATTTTGCACAGCCCAGCCCCGATCCTCTTCTTCTGGGGTCCTCTTCTGGCGCTCCAGGCCCCTCCTCTTCATTGAGTGCCCCCATGGAAAGTTGCTTTCCATGGGTGCACCCATGCGGGCTCACTCCTGAGTCCATTGACATAGACAGCAGGACTCAATCAAAAGTGTCACAGCTTTTGAGTGACAGCAGTGGGAGCCAATGGCTCCTGCTGCTTTTAATCGGTCCAACGAGCAGGGAGACACCGGCTGGAGCTGCTGTGCTCGTGCACATCGCTGGATCCGATCAGGCTCAGTTAAGAAAAACTAGGGGTCTGGGGGAGAGCTGCAGCATAGAATGCATTAACCAGTTCCAGACCGCCCACCTCCGATTTACTGCGGCAGGGCAGCCCTCCTGCGCGAAACTACGTAGGTCTATGTCGGTCACGCGCCTGCAGATAAGGGGCGACCACACGCCGCCAGTGGCGCGCTCCCGCCCCCATTCAGCAGTGGGGACTCCGATTGCCGTCACTCCCCGCTGAGAGAGAAGTACGGTCAGCTGTTGTAAACACAGCTGACCGTTCTTTTCTCTGGAATGATCACAGAGCCCATGTGATCCTTCTTTATAGGCTCACAGGTCTCTGTGATCATTTCACAAGCCCAAACCCCATACAGTTAGAAACACGCCCCTAGGTACACATTTAACCCTTTGATCATCCCCAGTGTTAACCTGTTCCCTGCCAGTGTCATTATTACAGTAACAGTGCATATTTTTAGCACTGATTACTGTAGTAATGTCACTGGTCCCCCCAAAAGTGTCAAATGTCAGTTAGGGGTCCGATCTATCCGCCGCAATGTCACAGTCCCGCTAAAAATCGCAGATCGCCGCCTTTACTAGAAAAAACAATAAAAATGACATAAATCTTTCCCATAGTTAGTAGATGTGATAACTTTTGCGCAAACCAATCAAAATACGCTCATTGCGATTTTTTTTTTTTACCAAAAATATGTAGCAGAAAAACAAATTGGCCTATAATGTTAAAAAATGTTAAAAAATTTTGTTTTTTAAATATTTTTTTTGGAAATGTTATATAGCAGAATGTGAATAATATTGTTTTTTTTTTTCAGAATTGTTGCTCTTTTTTTGTTTACAGCGCAAAAAATAAAAATTTTAGAGGCGATCAAATACCACCAAAAGAAAGCTCTATTTGTGGGAAAAAAAAGACATCAATTTTATTTGGGTACAGCGTCGCTCAACTGCGCAAATTGTCAGTTAAATTAATGCAATGCCGAATCGCAAAATATGGCCTGGTCATTAAGGGGGGAAATCTTCTGGTCCAGAAGTGGTTAAGGTGAAAAACCTTAAAGGGTAACTCCACTTTTGTGGGGGGAAAAAATAGCAAACAAAGAAAAAATAATATAGGGTATACATCTGCGATACAAGTCAGATAGTAATTGAATGATATTGAAAAAAAGAAAAAAAAGGAAATACAGAGACACCTAATAACCACATTGGATGATTAGATAAATTCTCATGGATTTCTTGCACATAATTCATTGAATTACTTATTTAATTTTATTAGTTTATTTCATGTTTTTATTTACACCATTGGGTTTTGTGTTACCAGTTGCATATTTTCTAGGAATCCATTGTGATTTGATTTACTCCAGCACTTTGTCTGTTACTAACAAGGGACTTTACAGTTGTGAATTAGGGCAAATTTGTGTATATTAAACAAATACATTAGTATTTCACATAATGTTTATACATGTCAGTTATTTATCATATTTCATTAAGTAGTGTGTGGGCCTTACTGCACCCATGTAAGGACCTGGAGAAAGTGCTCACTAGTGTCCCCTAAAGGTGGGCTGTGACTGTCGTACAACACAAGACCGGCGTTTAAGACAGCACTCCAACCTAAAAGTGATGTTACTCCACAAGTATACGGTGCTGTGAAAAAGTATTTGTCCCTTCCTGATTTTTTACCTTTTTGCATATTTGTCATAATTAAATAATTCAGATCACCAAACAAATTTTAATAATACACAAATATAACGTGAGTAAATACCACACAGTGGTAGAGGCTGGGTTCACACCTAATTCGGCCGCGGCTCACAGCAGGGGTCCGGTGCACCCCTGTTCTCCGTTTCAGGGACGAATCAGACCCAAATTTTTGCCTGAATTCGGACCTGAAACAGAGCCAAAGATGCACAGGAAGCCTGTGCAATGCACTCCGCGACTACCCGGAGATGTGGGAACCAGCTCAAATTAGAGCCAGGCACAATATACGATCATGCAAATTGGATGCGGGGAAAACCACATCCAATTCACACTAATGTGAACCCAGCCTGAAGGAGAAAAAGGTGAATGTCCTTGCATAGCTTAACCACTTGCCGACCGCTCATGTTGAGGGTACTGCGGCAAAAGCGGCTCATTATCGTTCAGCGACTTAGACCTACGTTGCTTGACAACGCCCCCTCTCGGCATCGGGAGTTGCGGTGATCACTGCCGCTCTTCCTCGATCGTCTGGGATGGAGTGTGGAAATCCGCCCGCTTGTGTAAACAAAGTGGGCGGATCTACTATGTGACAGACAGTCACAGATTACAGGATTCAGCATAGCTGAACCTGCGATCTGTGTCACACAATCCCCTCCCCCCACACACGTCAGTAAGCATGAGGCATACATTTAACCCCTTGATCACCAATAAAGTTTACCCCTTCCCTGCCAGTGTCATTATTACAGTAACAGAGCATATTTATAGCACTGTTTACTGTAGTAATGTCACTGGTACCCCCAAAAGTGTCAAAAATGTCAGTTAGGGGTCCGATCTGTCCGCCGCAATGTCGCAGTCCCGCAAAAAAAATTGCAGATCGCTGCCATTACTAGTAAAAAAAATAAACAATAAAAATGACAAATCTTTCCCGTAGTTAGTAAACGGGATAACTTTTGCGCAAACCAATCAAAATACGCTTATTGTGATTTTTTTTTACCAAAAATATTTAGCAGAAAACAAATTGGCATAAAATGTTAAAAAACTTTGATTTTTAAATTTTTTTGGGGAATCATATCAGAATGTAAAAAATATTGTTTTTTTTTTTCAAAAGTGTCGCTCTTTTTTTAAAAAAATTAAAAAAATCGCACAGGTGATCAAATACCACCAAAAGAAAGCTCTATTTGTGGGGAGAAAAGGGACATAAATTTAATTTCGGTACAGCGTCGCATGACCGTAAAATTAACGCAGCGCCGAATCGCAAAATATAGCCTGGTCAGGAATGGAGTAAAATCTTCCGGTTAAAAGCGGTTAAAATATGCTCATTGAGGATTTTTTTGTCAAAGACATGTAGCTAAATACATTTTGGCCTAAATATATGACAAAAATTGAATATATTGGATATTTTTTAACTGTCAGAGTAGAAAATGTCAATTTTTTTGCAAAATTTTCGCTCTTTTTTTATTAATATCGCAAAAAATGAAAAGCGCAGAGGTGATCAAATACCACCAAAAGGAAGCTCTGTTTGTGGGAAAAAAAGGACGTAAATTTTGTTTGGGTACAGGGTTGCATGACCGTGCAATTGTCAGTTAAATTTGCGCAGTGCCAAGTTGTAAAAAGTGGCCTGGACGTAAAGCAGGAAAATCCTACGGTTGTAAAGTGGTTAATAAGAGCCCAGACCTAAACCCCATTGAAATTCTAGTCTAGATGTCCAAAGTTAGTAGAGACAAATTCCAATAGACTAAAGGCTGAAATTAAAGCACAAGGTGGTTCAACAAAATACTGACAAAAGTGTGTGATCCTTTTTTTCAACTCATTAATTTTTTTTTTTTAATGACATGTTGGTGTTCTATCTTTCATTTGGGTGTTAGTTTTACTAACACCCAAATGGTTAGTTAGCTTTTACTAGTTGCACTAGTAAAAACAGCTGGATAAAACAAAAACGGTGTTTGTCCTCATTTCAGGCTGCAAAGCAACAAAATGTGATTGTTTTGAAGCAGGTTGATTCTTTTCTATACTCACTGTATATACAGGGGTACATGAAGAGAGTTGCTGCTGGGTACGCATATATATAAAAATTTTGATTCATGCAATTTTGAGTGAGGTTACCTAGGCGTGGGTGCCCCATAGATTTATTTCTCAATTTTTACCGATATATCAGGGAGCTGAAAAAACTGTTTTGCTCACTACTCTTATATTATACATTACCTTCTTATTGATCTAACCACTTGCTGACTTTATTTCTTACTATATTACCCATCTATAGCAGTGATCATCTTGTGCTGAGATGTAACAGTGTGTCTTTAGTCCTCTGCCAGCAATCAATCGCTGTAAAGGTCATTCACACTTCTTTTATCCCTTCTTCTGCTGGGTAAATCTCCGATCAGCAAGAATAAAAGTTATACCAGCGGGATTTCTGCAGGAATTACAGAAGATTACACAGAGTTTAAAACTGTGAAAGGAAATTCAATGTGCACCTCTAGAAGTGGGAATAAAACAACATATAATGTTGAGGATTTATCAAAAGAAAGATTGTTTAAAACTGACAGACTCTGGTTATCTTCAACGCATAGAAATGGTGTATGTACATTATTAGACATACCGGGTATGGGGTCAATTGTCAGGATCCGGACTGGTAGCAGGAGCGGTGCAGGGAGTGGATCCTCTGTGTCAGTGAGGGAATGGTGTGGACCGTACCGGAGGATCGGTTCTAAGTAGTTACTGGTTTTCACCAGAGCCCGCCGCAAGGCGGGATGGTCTTGCTGCGGCGGTAGCTACCAGGTCGTGTCCTCCGGTAGCGGCTCAACCTCACTGACTGCTGAGACAGGCGTAGTACAAAAGGGACAGGCAGAGACGTAGTCAGACGTAGCAAAGATTAGGGCAGGCAGCACAGGTTCAGGGGCGGTAATCGTTAGCAAAGGGTTCGGCAACAGGCAAAGGATAACACAAATAATGCTTTCACTAGGGCACTGAGGCAACAAAGATCCGGCAAGGGCAGGAAGGGGCAGGTCACTTATATATGAAACAGGAACCAGGAAGGGAGGTTTGGACCAGGCACCAATTACTGGTGCACTGGCCCTTTAAATTTCAAACAGCCGGCGCGTGCGCGCCCTATGGTGCAGGGACGCGCGCGCCGGGAACCACGTGAGCGGGGAGCGGAGGAGAGAGCCGGAGCGGGCACAGGTGAGTGGATCTGGGGCGAACGCCGCGAGCGCTCCAGTCCAGGAGCCGGGACCGGAGCGCTCAGCGTTACAGTACCCCCCCTTTGGTCTCCCCCTCTTTTTGGTACCCAGAAACCTGAGGATGAGGTTACGGTCCAAGATATTCTCCTCTGGCTCCCAGGATCTCTCTTCAGGACCGCAGCCCTCCCAGTCCACCAAAAAATATCTTCTCCCCCTGACCAATTTAGAGGCCAATATCTCCTGAACGGAGAAGACATCCGAGGTACCGGATACAGGCGTTGGAGGAAGATTCTTGGGGGAAAAGCGATTAAAAACCGCAGGCTTGAGGAGGGAGACATGAAAACAGTTGGAAATTTTAAGGGAGGAAGGGAGATGGAGTTGGTAACACACAGGATTGATCCTCTTCTTGACCTTGTAGGGTCCCAAGTAATGAGGACCAAGCTTGTAACTAGGAACCCTGAAGCGAATGTACCTGGAGGAGAGCCAAACTCTGTCCCCAGGAACCAGAACAGGAGGAGGCCGACGTTTTCATGCTGGATGAGGCTTGTAAGAGGGACAGGCGCGTCTGATGCCAGATGGTAGAAAAGTCTTGCACCGGGTCATCCACTGCAGGTACACCGGAGGAGGAGGATAACGGCAGAGGAGGTAGAGGATGACGACCGTAAACCACGAAGAAGGGAGACTTGTTGGTGGCGGAGGAGTCTTTGTGGTTATAGGAAAACTCCGCCCACGGGAGGAGGTCGACCCAATCGTCTTGACGGGAGGAAACGAAGTGGCGAAGGTAGTCGCCCAAGATTTGATTGACCCGCTCTACTTGTCCGTTGGTTTGGGGGTGGTATGAAGAAGAGAAATCCAGCTTGATTTTAAGCCGTCCACAAAGAGCCCTCCAGAATTTGGACACAAACTGGACTCCTCTATCGGAGACAATATGTGAAGGCAGGCCGTGTAACCGAAAGATGTGTCGGAGGAAATGCTTGGCCAACTGAGGCGCGGATGGTAAGGATGGCAACGGGATGAAGTGCGCCATCTTCGAGAAGCGATCTACGACGACCCAAATTATAGTTTTCCCGTGAGATGGTGGTAGGTCCGTAACGAAGTCCATCGCGATATTGGACCAGGGGGTCTCTGGTATGGAAAGTGGCTGGAGAAAGCCGGCGGGTCTTTGGCGAGGGGTTTTGTCTCTGGCACATACAGAGCAGGACTGCACAAATTCAGAGATGTCCTTCTCCAAGGATGGCCACCAATATCTCCTGGAGATAAGTTGTACAGTCTTTCGGACGCCTGGATGTCCTGTGAGAAGAGAAGAATGTCCCCACTTAAGAACCTTTAGGCGAAGACGGGGAGAAACATAGGTTTTTCCGGGAGGGAGGTTACGCAAGTCTACAGGTGCCACGGTGACCAGACATTCCGGGGGCACAATGTGCTGAGGCTTGACTTCCTCTCCTGTGACATCAGAAGAACGAGAGAGGGCATCGGCCCTGAGGTTCTTGCTCGCTGGACGAAAGTGGATCCGGAAGTTAAATCTGGCAAAAAACAGAGACCAGCGAGCTTGGCGGGGATTTAGTCTCTGAGCAGACTGGAGGTATGATAAATTTTTATGATCCGTGTAGATGTCCACGGGATGTACCGATCCTTCTAGTAAGTGCCGCCACTCCTCCAAGGCCAGCTTGATAGCGAGTAATTCTCTATCCCCAATAGAACAATTTCTTTCAGCGGGAGAGAAAGTCTTAGAGAAAAACCCGCAAGTAACCGACTTGCCTCTCGGAGTCTTTTGCATGAGCAAAGCACCAGCACCAACGGAGGAGGCGTCTACTTCCAGGTAGAACGGCTTAGTAGGATCCGGTCTGGACAGAACTGGGGCGGTGGCAAAGGCAGATTTAAGAGCACTGAAGGCCCTCTCGGCCTGGGGAGGCCAAGATTTCGGGTTAGCCCCCTTCTTGGTTAGGGCTACAATTGGTGCCACAAGGGTGGAGTAATGCGGGATGAACTGTCTATAATAGTTCGCGAATCCGAGGAATCGCTGGATGGCCTTAAGGCCAGAGGGACGAGGCCAGTCCAAGATGGCAGACAGTTTGGCAGGATACATTTGTAGTCCCTTGGCGGAAATGATGTAGCCCAGGAAGGGAAGACTGGTTACGGTCAAACAAGCACTTCTCAAATTTAGCGTAGAGGCGGTTCTTCCTGAGACGGGAGAGTACTAAGCGGACATGAGCACGGTGTTGATCCAAGTTAGTAGAGAAGATGAGGATGTCATCCAAATAGACCACGACACAGGAATAGAGCAGGTCTCGGAAAATGTCGTTAACGAACTCCTGGAAGAGGTCACTCAGGTTGGAAGGGACTTCTCGTGCGGCCAGGACGTCCTTTATGGCGCTGGACAAGCCTTTCTTAAAGGTAGCACAGAGCGCCTCGTTATTCCAGGAGAATTCCGAAGCAAGGGTGCGGAAACGGATAGCATAGTCTCCGACAGAGGAACTCCCCTGGGACAAGTTCAATAATGCAGTCTTTGCTGAGGCAGCCCGGGCTGGCTCCTCAAAGACACTCCGGAATTCCTGAAAAAAACTCTGGACACTTGCAGTGGCAGGATCGTTGCAGTCCCAAAGCGGTGTAGCCCAGGCCAGGGCCTTCCCCGAAAGCAGGCTAACGACAAATGCCACCTTGGCTCGCTCCGAGGAGAACTGGTCAGCTGACATCTCCAGGTGAAGGGAGCATTGGGATAAGAATCCGCGGCACAACTTGGGATCACCGTCGTACTTGGCCGGCATGGACAGACGGACTCTAGAAGTGGCGGCGGCCCCAGGCTGCGGTGGTGAAGCAGGTGCAGTCGGAGGAGGCGGCTGCTGCTGTGCTGGAAGAAGCTGCTGCAGCATGGCGGTCAACTGTGCCAGCTGTTGACCTTGCTGGGCGATCTGCTGCGACTGCAGGGCCACAACTGTAGTAAGGTCCGCGAGACTAGGCAGAGGCACATCAGCGGGATCCATGCCCGGATCTTACTGTCAGGATGCAGACAGGTAGCAGGAGCGGTGCAGGGAGTGGATCCTCTGTGTCAGTGAGGGAATGGCGTGGACCTTACCGGAGGATCGGTTCTATGTAGTTACTGGTTTTCACCAGAGCCCGCCGCAAGGCGGGATGGTCTTGCTGCGGCGGTAACTACAAGGTCGTGTCCTCCGGTAGCGGCTCAACCTCACTGACTGCTGAGACAGGCGTAGTACAAAAGGGACAGGCAGAGACGTAGTCAGACGTAGCAAAGGTCAGGGCAGGCAGCTCCGGTTCAGGGGCGGTAATCGTTAGCAAAGGGTTCAGCAACAGGCAAAGGATAACACAAATAACGCTTTCACTAGGGCACTGAGGCAACAAAGATCCAGCAAGGGCAGGAAGGGGCAGGTCACTTATATATGAAACAGGAAGGGAGGTTTGGACCAGGCACCAATTACTGGTGCACTGGCCCTTTAACCACTTAAGCCCCGGAAGATTTTACCCCCTTCCTGACCAGGGGGTATTTTGCGATTCGGCACTGCGTGACTTTAACGGACAATTGCGCGGTCGTGCGACGCTGTACCTAAACGAATTTGACGTCCTTTTTTTCCCACAAACAGAGCTTTCTTTTGGTGGTATTTGATCACCTGTGCGATTTTTTGATCACACGCTATAAACAAAAAAAGAGCGTCAATTTTGCAAAAATAACAATATTTTTCACATTTTTGTGTGTATCCCTAGGGGCGTGCTTTCTACTGTGATTGGCTGTGGCTTGAGCTGTAAGGACACTGATCAACGGATCTACATACTAGATCCGTTTGATCAGTGTCTTTACAGCGAGGAGAATGACAGGCAGCTTGTTTACACAAGCTGCCTGACATTCTCCCTCTCCCCCGCCGATCGCCGAGTGACCGGCGGATATCGGGTCCGCTGGTCACACGCGCGGGGGGTCCGTGACCACGCGGGAGCGGGAGCGCGCCTCCGGGGGCGCGCGCTCGCTCCCTAGACCCTCACAAGCTAGTGACGTAGCCCTACGTCACTTTGCCTGTGAGGGGCTGACTGCCGACGTAGATCGGCGTTAGGCAGTCGGCAAGTGGTTAAATTTCAAACAGCCGGCGCGCGCGCCCTATGGTGCAGGGACGCGCGCGCCCCGGGAACCACGTGAGCGGGGAGCGGAGGAGAGAGCTGGAGCGGGCACAGGTGAGTGGATCTGGGGCGAACGCCGCGAGCGCTCCGGGACCGGAGCGCTCAGCGTTACACCAATGGTGGACATATCAGCTGTGCATGGGCATTTGAGGACATCAGGTCTATTACAGGCAGGCACACGGTTAGCCCTTTGATTGCCCCTGATGTTAACCTCTTCCCAGCCAGTGTCATTAGTACAGTGACAGTGCATATTTTTTAGCACTGATTGTGACGAACGCAGGTATCAGATCCCTGCCATCCCCACTAACTCGTGATAAAGGACCAGCCAATCTCAAACCACGCTGTCACTTACGTAACAATGCTTCTCTCAGCGGCACCCTGCACAAAGATTTTCCAGCTCGCGGGACCGCAATCTAGGTGCCAGCAGCCTGAGAGCGATTGTCACTGGGCTAATTAAGCAATAAACCCTTTAAATGCCACCAACCCCATTTTGGTTCGAGCAGGAAGAAGCTCGTAATTTTAGAAGTACCAATTATGAGTTTAGAATAATCATCTGTAACACGCACTGTCACCATAGACAGGTGTGTTCAGAGGGTTTATTCTATACAGTATCACTCTTCAAGAGACAATTGCTTTGTTAGCTTGCATTAAGAGCTTAGGAACAAGGTTAACACTTTTCAAAATAAGGTTTTAATAATGAAAGGTCAAAATTGGTGCAAATAAAATATTTACAGAAAAAAATGTGTTTCAAAGAAATAGAGACATAATTCAGCAATAAAAAAATAAGGTAGAATTATAGAGGAAAAATACTTGCAGTCAATGTCCTGGGTGTTATCAGAGTTCAGTCGATGAGCCAGGTGTTATCGCTTCATAAACTTGACAGATGTTCCTGCTTTGATGATACCATGAGAACTCTCAACTGGTTAGGGATCTCTCTTTTTCTTTGGGATCAAAGGGGTGTTGACAGGTGCCCCTGGCCAATAAAACGGAGTCGCCAGAGGCTGTCCTGAGTTTATAACAATATCAGGTCTCTCCTCTATAGACAGTTTTATACCACTATTCATATCTTCCAATATGTACCAGTTACATTCTTGAAACTGATAGGTTATGGTTCAGCATTGAATCTCACATCCAGGGATACTAAACACAGGGTAGCTCAGATAAACCTGTCACCCAGGGAATATCTGACAGCTATCTTCTCTTCTATATGTGCTAGTGTGGTCGTGTATGATCATAATTCGTTTTAGTATGACATTTCTCATCCAAATATATACTTATTGTTAATGTGTCATGTTCCTGTCTGAGTTTATCAATCGTGTGTGTATTTGTTAAGTTTTGAATTGGGCAGAGCTTTATGATTGCCTTTTACGATCCCAATTAGTTATGGTTATCCTTAATGGATTTGGTAAAAGTTTTACCTGGACAGAAGTTTTAGGCCTGGACAGAAGAAACAGACATCCTGCCAGGACTCAATTAGCGGTTTACAGCTCTGCACAGGCCTAAGTGCTGGTTTGTAATGTCTCGAAGTTGAGATAACGGCTCTTTTGAAGTGTAAAACCTATTTAATTCAAGCATTAAAGGAAGAGGGAAGAGATAATATCACTGCGTCAATGTGTAATTGTTCTGCAAGACTGTCATGGCTAACCTATAAAGACTGAACAACATGGCCGCTTGCTACAGCTTTTCGTGTGTCCAGTACGGCATATCACTACACTGATCACTGTACCGTATTTCTCCGAAAATAAGATCTACCCTGAAAATAAGACCTACAGTAATCCCCCGCTCCATCGCGGTTCAGTTTTTGCGGTCCCAGGAATTTGAGGTTTTTTTTGTAATGTTATTTTACTATATAAATCATTAAAAATGAAATATTTTTGTGTTTTCCATAGCTCTTGCTCTGTCTCTTAGTATCTTTTATGTGTTTAATGAGTTTCTATTGTTTTAAAAGTGTGTTTAAAGACCTTAAAATGCTTTTACACGTACAGTGACAGTAAAAAAAACATGCCTACAATGCATTTTAATAGTTTTTTTCTATTTCGCGGAATTTCACTTTTCGCGGCTGGGTCCAGAACGTAACCCCCGCAATGGAGGGGGGGTTTACTGTACTGTGATTTTCGGGGAGGGCTGCAATATAAGCCCTACCCCGAAAATAAGCCCTAGTTTAAAGTGTTTGTAAAATGCTAGAATCCACTCTATTACTGTTTTATATAATGTCCTATGTGTGTGTTTCTGTATTATAATTGTGTGAAATACCTTCAGTACAGCGCCGCTCAGCGCTCAGCTGACCTCCCGCTGCTCTCCTCCTCTTCTCCCAGCTGTCAGCGGGGGATCTCAGCCCCTCCCCTCTGCAGTGCTCAGAGTGTAGAAGAGAGCTCAAGGGGATCACGGAAGCGCTGAGCAGCGCTGTAATGAAAGTATTTGGCACAATTATAACACAGGAACACACACATTGGACATGATATAATACTAATAATAGAGTGGATTCTAGGATTTTACAAACACTTTTACTCGGTTCACACAGGGGATTCCTGACAGGCAGGGAGGGAGAAGGAGAGAGAAGACAGCACATTACATGTTAAGACCTACCCTTAAAATAAACCCTACTGTGTCTTTTGATGCCAAAATGAATATAAAACCCAGTCTTATTTTTGGGGAAACACGGTATTAGTGTCACTGGTTCCCCAAAAGTGTCAGGGTCCGACTGTCCGCCGCAATATCGCAATCCTGCTATAAGTCGCTGGTCGCCACCATTACTAGTAAAAAAATTAAATAAATAAAAATATCCCATAGTTTGTAGACGTTATAACCTTTGTGCAAACCAATCAATATACACCTGTTGGGATTTATTTACCAAAAACATGTAGCAGAATACATATTGGCTCAAATTGATGAAGAAATTAGATTTTTTACATTTTTTTTATTGGATGTGTTTTAAAGCAGAAAGTAAAAAAATATATATATTTTTTTAATTGTCTGCCTTTTTTTGTTTATAATGCAAAAAATACAAAATGCAGAGGTGATCAAATACCCCCAAAATAAATGTATATTTGTGGGGAAAAAAAAGACATATGTTTTATTTGGGTACAGCCAGTAGTGGGATTCAAAAATTTTAGTAACCAGTTACGACTTTCAATGCACAGTGACCAGCGTGCCCCCTTTCAATGCAGAATGACCAGCGTTCCCCCTTTCAATGCACAGTGACAAGCGTGCCCCCCTTCAATGCACAGTGACCAGCGTGCCCCTTTCAATGCACAGTGACCAGCGTGCCCCCTTTCAATGCAGAGAGACCAGCGTGCCCCCTTTCAATGCACAGTGACCAGTGTGCCTCCTTTCAATGCACAGTGACCAGCGTGCCCCCTTTCAATGTACAGAGACCAGCGTGTCCCCTTTCAATGCAGAGATCATCGTGCTCGTGCCCCCCTTTCAATGCAGAGACCAGCATGCGGCGTGCCCCCTTCAATGCAGAGATCATCATTCGTGCCCCCCTCAATGCAGAGATCATCATTCATGCCCCTTTCAATGCAGAGATCATCATTCATGCCCCCTTTCAATGCAGAGACCAGCTTGCGGCGTCACGGCGTGCCTCCTTCAATGCAGAGAGAGACCACCATGCTGCGTGCCCCCTTCAATGCAAAGATCATCATTCATGCCCCTTTCAATGCAGAGACCACCATGCTGCGTGCCCCCTTTCAATGCAGAGACCAGGCCAGCGTGCTGCGTGCGTGCCCCCTTCAATGCAGACATCATCGTGCCCCCTTCAATGCAGAGTGAACAGCGTGCCAACTTGCCAAGCCCCCAGACCAGGCCAGCGTGCTGCGTGCATGCCCCCTTCAATGCAGACATCATTGTACGTGCCCCCTTCAATGCAGAGTGAACAGTGTGCCAACTTGCCAAGCCCCAGACCACTGACTTACCTGTTGTAGACTTGTAGGCAGCGGCTTCTGCTCTTCAGTCCCCGCGTCTAATCGAGTCCTCCCGCGTCCTGCCTCCTCCTGGCCAATGGCATTGGCCGAGCAGGATCCGTGTGACAATCGCTATTGTCACACAATGGGTGGGCTCGGGGCGCACACTGCTCTGCACCCCGGGTCCACCCTTTCCTTTCCTACTAGAGCCAATAGGCGGGGAGTCGGGGACTGTTTGGGGCGGCCGCCTGCAGGAGAAATTGGTGACGTCACTGGTTGCTAGACGCTAAGCGGCTCTAGCCTAGAAACCAGTGACTGTGTGTGTGGGCTCCGGCCTCCTCCCTGCCGAGAGACAGCGCCGACAGGGGAGGGAGCAGCAGAGCGGTCATCAGGAGAGTGTTTTTTTTTTACAGATGATGGTCAAACTCAGGGTTCTGTGAACATGGAAAAAGTTAGTAACCGGTTCTATGGAACCGGTGCGAACCGGCTGAATCCCACCACTGGGTACAGAGTTGCACGCCTGCACAATTGTCAGTTAAAGTAACTCAGTCCAGTACTACAAATAAGGGTCTGGCAGTGCCATCTTAAGAGCATTAAAGGGCCCTGGGCAATACAGTGCACTGGGGCCCTCCCTACACAATCACCCACGAGAATAAAAATGCAAATTATCGATAAGGCTATATTTATTGGTACAGCAGTGCAAGGCTAATGACAGCTTCCAAGTTCTGTGGCTGGGTCCGGTGAACACACACACGGACGGGAGTCAGACTCAACTGTCCTGTGTATGCCTGTTCCTGTGGAGGCGGACAGACATTCCTGTAGTTGTGGTCTTCCCCTCCACGGCCCAAGTGGACTGACAGCAGCACAGGGCCAACAGGTGCTTGCCACCTACTAAGTTTGGTGGCGGGATGCAGACTAATGCTTGGCTGGGGCTGGGTCGCTGGGCAGATGGGGACCGCCTGGCAAGTGGGGCCCCTGGGCAACTGCCCAGCATGTCCATTCGGTAAGATGGCCCTGTGGTCTGGTCATGAAGTAAATCTGGTAAATCTTCCGGAGGGCAAGTGGTTAACCTCACATCTATCTCAGCCTTTCTTGAAGTTTTACAGACTGCCAGCAGCAAAGTTGGAGGAAATGCCTGCGCCTTCTGACCTTCACCACAACACTTGGATTCCATGCACAGGAACTAAATGTCAGTGTGCATGAGGCCAGAGGCCTAAATGGGCCCTTTGAATATCCAAAACAAATAAGAATCTTGGGGCTGACTCAGCCTATTAAGTGGGGTACACACTAGTAGAAAATTATTGCCGAAAATTCCTGTCCGAGGTAAAATTGTACGATTTTCGGCTAGTGTGTACACAACTTTTAGCAGCCGATGCCGACATTTTCAATGAAAAAAAAACGGAGGGACAAACACCAGAATTTTTATCGTCCGTCCCCAGCATGATCAATTTTAGTTTATTGTGTATGCAGTAAGTCCACGAAAAATCGGATACAAAAGACTGTGCATGATCTGAAGTTGCTGACAACCCGGAAGTCTAGGTACAAACGTCTCAAAAAAAAAAAAAAAAAATCGGACGAGAAATTTTGTGAACATTATGCACTGTCAACTAAAAACGGTTATGACCGCTGAGCATGAGAGAGAAAAATCGGAGGATATTTTGTCTGATTTTCGTCAAGTGTGTACGAGCCTTTAGGCTCCACATAAAACTAAAATATCCCTCGCAGGCGGATTGCCCCTTTATTATTTGGAAGATTTAACATATAAAACATTGAATAAAGACCTTCAGGTATAATTTATAATAAGCCCTGATGACTTTTTTAGCAGAAAAATTGTAATAATCTTTATTACAGACCCTTACGTTTCATGCAGAAGCATATCGCTGTGAGAATAAATGATTGGTTGAATATTTCAGGTCCTGTGGAGTTATAGGTGACCTTGCAGTTTCCGCCAGATTGCCCGATCTGTTGTGGAAGCATCTGGAAGCCATCAAGAAGATAAAACACACAAAATAGGATCTCATACAACAGAAAACTGGAAGTTAATAAGGTTCTAGCTGAAGTCGGCTTGATTTCTCAGGGGAAGAAGAATGCGTCCAGCTTTCAGGCAAATCCATAAATTAGGAAATGGAAGAGCTCAGGTACAGCAATCAACCATGTAATGTGTTAAATGGAAGGCTTGTTATGTTCAATAGGATTACTGCTCTGCCTGGAACACAGTATAGTCCCCCTTCTCTGCTTCTGCAGGCAAATACATTACAAATAACCAATAAAGTGAGGAAATTGAGAAGATACGTATGCAACATTGCTGTAATAGAGGTACACAACCAAACTGATGTATGGCTAAGTTTTATTCTAGCATTCAACACCTGTAACTGGCCTCTTTGACGCCTAATTCCCCACAGTTGAAAGTCATCTCAGACTCTCAGTGGTCTGCAATTCTTGTATATATTAACCAGTGCCTTTACTGGCTCATAAACACTTTCTTTGAGCCCACTGAAAAACAGAATCATGTGACAAGAGACTGCAGTGAATCCAAAAACAAATGTGAGCTTACTGATGACAGATTCAAAACTCCAAAAGCTATTTTACAGCTGTAATCACCAACCTAATAATAAGCACAGCTGTGAGATACGTAGTAACAGCTGGGATCATTTAACCACTTAACCTCTGGAAGGTTTTACTCCCTACATGACCAGGGCATTTTTTGCTATTCAGTACTATGATACTTTAACTGGCAATTGCGTGGCCATGCAACACTGAAGCAAAAACATTTTTTTACTATTTTTTTTCACACAAATAGAGCTTTCTTTTGGTGGTATTTAATTACCACTGGGTTTTTATTTTTTGCTATGTAGCACTCTATAGGTAGGTGCTAGGTAAATGCATAGTGGGCCTTGTCTGCCTAACAGCAGGGCTATGATTTATTTTTGGTAAGGTGTCATGGCTTCCAGATGTGTCTGCTGAGGGGGGTCTCCCCCCTTGCTCTGTGAGAGGCTTCTCATAGGGTAGTGGAGGAAACCCAATCAGGGACACATTCAGGCTTGTAACTACCCCAGAAGGCAGATTCAGCTGCAAAGGATTCTAGGAGTGGGTATAAGTTTGAGGAAGGTGCGTGACTCTGCGTCTTTGGCGAGAAGCAGAGTCCCAGGAGGTAGAGTATGGCTGTGTCTCCTCCTGTCAGAGGAAGCAGATGTCTCAGATGCTGCCTGAGAAGCCAGAGAGTGTTGAGTTGAGCTGTGGGGATCCGATGTGCCGAGAACCAGCAGAGAGCGAGAGGGGTCCAGTCCCAGGAAAGCCTACACAGGTTGTGAGTACTGAGGATTGCCCCTGGGGGTCTGCCTAGCGTCAGTGAGGACCACTCCGGAGAAGGTTCTAGGATCCAAGTATCAGCTAGCTGTAAAGGGGGTACCTGGTCAGAGGACCCTGAAGTGATAGAGGGGGTACCTAGGTTGAGGACCCTGAAGTGTGAAAGCGGGCACCTGCAGTTTTGGCCCTGAAGAGCCAGTGCACAATGTGAGTGCATCAGTTGGGAGTTGCAGCCATACAGGAATCCACAGCAAGCTACCTCAAGCCAGTGCAAGGCTGGAGGGAGTAGTCAGTGACTTTGCAGTGCAAGCAGTGTCAGACTTTCAATATTCTACAGTCCTAGATCTTCTGGACTTAAAGTCAAGGTTCCAGCACCAGTTTCAGAGCTTCAGTGTGTTTAACCGGTTGCCGACCGCCGCACGACTATATACTGCGGCGGTCAGCCCCGGCCAGGCAGAGTGACGTATCGGTACGTCACTCGCCTGTCACTGCCTTGCGAGCCTATCGCGGGCGGGCGCGCGCCCGCCGAGGCGCGCGCCCACCGCGGCTCGTTCACAGGCAAGTCAGTGCGTGTGACCGGCGGACTCGATGTCCGCCAGTCACACTGCGATCGCTCCTGTGAAGGGAGAAAGACAGAGCAGCTTGTGTAAACAAGCTGCCTGTCAGTTCTCCCTGTGTAAAAGTGAAGATCTGACCGTTCTACTATGTAGAACGGTTGATCTTTGCTTTTACACCAATAGGAATGTCCCTACACAGTAGAAAGCACGCCCCTAGGACACACTTAACCCCTCCCTGTCCAATAAAGTTAACCCCTTCCCTGCCAGTGTCATTTTTGCAGTAACAGTGCATATGTATAGCACTGATTACTGCAGTAATGTCACTGGTAACCCCAAAAGTGTCAAAAATGTCAGTCAAGGGTCCGATCTGTCCGCCGCAATGTCGCAGTACCGAAAAAAAAAATCGCAGATCGCCGCCATTACGCGTTAAAAAAAAAAACACCAAAAATGACAAAAATCTTTCTCTTTGTTAGTAAACGCGATAACTTTTGCGCAAACCAATCAAAATACGCTTTTTGCGATTTTTTTTAAAAAACATAGGTAGCATAAAACAAATTGGCCGAAAAATGTTAAAAAATTTTGATTTTTACTTTTTTTTTTGGGGAATTTCATATAAAAAAATGTGAAAAATATTGTTATTTTTGCAAAATTTACGCTCTTTTTTTGTTTATAGCGCGTGATCAAAAAATCGCACAGGTGATCAAATACCACCAAAAGAAAGCTCTGTTTGTGGGAAAAAAAGGACGTCAAATTCGTTTAGGTACAGCGTCGCACGACCGCGCAATTGTCCGTTAAAGTCACGCAGTAAAAAAATCGCAAAAAAACCCCTGGTCCTTTAGCAGCCAAATCCTCCGGGGCTTAAGTGGTTAAAGCATCAGTGAGTGCTGGCTAGCGTCAAGGCAGTGCTAACAGGCAATTTTCTAGAAAAAGTCCCAAAGTTGTACCTAGTTAGGCCTAAGGAGTATCCCACTCATTCCCTTCTCCCATCCCCTAAAATACAATAAAACAACCAAACAAAAGATGCCGGAGTTGTTGATGTCCCAGTTCTCACACCCAGGGTCGCAGCTCACATGGGCTGGAGAGGTATCGGTAACAATAGCAGACCCACATCAGGCACAATGCCTGGAAAACCTGCTACAGCTATATATAGTGCCTTAGAAATGCCTTATCACTGGGCTACTCCTTCGTTATTTCTTCATCAATTAAGCAGGTAAAAGGTCTGGAGTTGATTCTAAGTCTCATATTTGCATTTGGAATCTATTGCTGTGAACCTATATCATACACTCAAAAGAGCTGTCAATGCAAGTGAAACAGGCCATTGTTAGGCTTTAAAAAAAGAAACAAATCTATCAGGGAGATACAGTGTCTTGAAAAAGTATTCACACCCCCTTAAATTCCACATTTTGCCATGTTACAACCAAAAACGTAAAAAGTTTTTTATTGGGATTTTATGTGATAGGCCAACACAAAGGGGCACATAATAGTGAAGTGAAAGGAAAATGATAAATGGTTTTCAAAATTGTTTACAAATAAATATGTGAAAAGTGTGGCGTGCATTTGTATTCAGTCAATACTTTGTAGAACCACCTTTTGGTGCAATTACAGCTGCAAGTCTCTACCAGCTTTGCGCATCTAGAGAGGGACATTTTTGCCCATTCTTCTTTGTAAAATAGCTGAAGTTCTGTCAGATTGGATGGAGAGCGTCTGTGAACAGCAATTTTCAAGTCTTGCCAGAGATTCTCAATTGGATTTAGGTCTGGACTTTGACTGGGCCATTTTAGCACATGAATTTTGCTTTGATATAAACCATTGCCCTGTATTGGCTCCATCCATCTTCACATCAACTCTGACCAGCTTCCCTGTCCCTGCTAAAGAAAAGCATTCCCACAACATGATGCTGCCACCACCATGTTTCACAGTGGGGATGGTATGTTCAGGGTGATGTGCAGTGTTAGTTTTCTGCTACACATAGCGTTTTGCTTTTTTCACAAAAGTTCAATTTTGGTCTCATGTGACCAGAGCACCTTCTTCCACATGTTTGCTGTGTCCCCCACATGGTTTCTGGCAAACTACAAACAGGACTTCTTATGGCTTTCTTTCAACCATGGCTTTTTTCTTGCCATTCTTCCATAAAGGCCAGATTTATGGAGTGCACGACTAATAGTTGTCCTGTGGACAGATTCTCCCACCTGAGCTGTGGATCTCTGCAGCCATGGTTCGCTTTGCTGCTTCTCTGAATAATGCTCTCCTTGCCCAGCCTGTCAGTTTAGGTGGACGGCCATGTCTTGGTAGATTTGCAGTTGTGCCATACGCTTTGCATTTTCGGATGATGGATTAAACAGTGCTCTGTGAGATGTTCAAAGCTTAGGATATTTTTTTTTCATAACCTAACCCTGCTTTAAACTTCTCCGCAGCTTTCTCCCTGACCTGTCTGGTGTGTTCCTTGGCCTTGATGTTGCTGTTTGTTCACTAAGATTCTCTAACAAACCTCTGAGGGCTTCACAGAACAGCTGTATTTATACTGAGATTAAATTACACACAGGTGGATTAAATTTACTATTTAGGTGACTTCTGAAGGCTATTGGTTCCACTAGATTTTTGTTAGGGGTATCAGAGTAAGGGGGCTGAATACAGATGCACGCCACACTTTTCAGATATTTATTTGTAAAACATTTTAAAAACCATTTATCATTTTCCTTCTATTTCACAATTATGTGCCACTTTGTGTTGGTCGATCCCATAAAATCCCAATAAAATTAATTTATGTTTTTGGTTGTAACATGACAAATTGTGGAACATTTAAAGGGGTATGAATATTTTTTCAAGGCACTGTAGCAGCAACATTAGGATTGACCATTTAACAGTTTGGTACATTCTGAGGAAAGAAGAACGCACTGGTGAGCTCAGCAACATAAAAAGGCCTGGAGGTCCACGGAAGACAACAGTTGTAGATGATCGTAGGATCCTCTCTATGGTAAAGAAAAACCCATTCACAACATCCAGACAAGTGAAGGACACTCTTCAGGAGATGGGCGTATCATTGCCAAAGTCTACAATCAAGAGAATACTTCACAAGAGTAAATACAAAGAGTTCACCGCAAGGTGCAAATCATTCATAAGCCTGAAGAATAGAAAAGCCAGATTGGACTTTGTCAAAAGACATCTAAAAAAGCCAGACCAGTTCTGGAAAAGCATTCTTTGGACAGATGAAACTCAGAATAATCTGTACCAGGATGACGGGAAGAAAAAAGTGTGGAGAAGGCTTGGAACAGCTCATGATGCAAAGCACTAAACATGGTGGAGGCAGTGTGATGGCATGGGCATGCATGGCTTCCAGTGGCACTGGTTCATCGGTATTTATTGATGAAGTGACAGAAGCAGCCAGATGAATTCTGCAGTGCTTAGAGATACTGTATATGGTCAGCCCAGATTCAGCCAAATGCAGATTGGACGGCGCTTCACAGTACAGCTGGACAATGATCCAAAACACACTGCAAATGCAACCCAGGAGCTTTTGAAGGAAAAGAAGAAGAATATTCTGCAATGGATGAGTCAATCACCTGATCTCAACCCGCTTGAGCATGGATTTCACTTGCTGAAGACAAAACTAAAGGCAGAAAGACCCACAAACAAAGAAGAACTGAAGACAGCTGCAGTTAGAGCCTGGCAAAGCATCAGAAAGGAGGAAACCCAGTCTTTGGTAATGTCCATGGGTTCCAGACTTCAGGCAGTCATTGCCAGTAAAGGATTCTCTACAAAATATTAAAAATTAACATTTTATTTAGGACTATAATAATTTGTCCAATTGCATCTGAGCCCCTGAAAATGGGGGAAACTGTGTATAAAATGGTTGCAGTTCCTACAATTTGTACTTGATATTTATGTTTAACCCCTTAAATTAAAGCTGAAAGCCTGTACTTCAAATTCGTTTGGATTGTTTCGTTTTATTATTATTCTGGTGGCATACAGAGCCAAAAGTATTATAATTGTGCCTGTGTCCAAATATATATGGACCCAACTGTATATACTGCTGAATAGCTTTTCTTATCAGCATTATATAACAGTCCTGTGACTTCTGTCAGTGTCTGGTTAGAGCTTGTGGGAGGAGTTTTCATTCTCCTCTAACTGTCCTATGAGGATGCAGGACCCCTGACCCTCAGTCTGGACAGTGCTGATTGGATCTATGCTGATCACTTGCACTCTCCCAAGAACCTCTCCCCCCCTTCCAAAACTTTAGCAATACACACCAAACTTAGCATGTGCAGAGTGCCCCCAAGGCTCTGTACTATCAGCAGATGGATTGGGGACAGTAAAAGAAAGGGAGGATTAGAGAAGACAGGATCAAACAGTCTTTTTACACAATGCAGGGGATTAACCATTTAGGTTCCACCGTGAGTATAACAAGCATGCTTTGCTGCATATACACACTGATTTTACTGTTGTCAGTTTAGTAACACTTTAAATACACCAAACAAATAGAAGTCAAACTCCAGATCACACTTTATAATCAATTACAGCAAACAGTGTTTTTCCTTTTGGGATAAAGGTTTTACATAAATAAAAAAAAAGCTGATCATAGTAAGCACCCCTGTCAGCGTTAAGTGGTTTGTCTCATCCATACACAAATTATACATTCTGCTGGAGAGCTTGAGCTTGTGAAAAACAACAGACCTACTGGTCAGATCGCTGGATGAAAATAGAAGAAAGAAAGACTAAAAAAGAAAACAAATGCAGCCACCACATGCAAGAATTGGTAAGCTGCAATATAATAAATATTTGCTTTTGGGTTGAATACTGCTTTAAAGGAGAAGTACAGCCAAAGCTCATTTGGCTGTACTTCTCTTGTGGATTAAATGCCGTTCATTCTGCACTCCTGTGACTCCTTTTCAGCAGGCAGTGGGCTGAAGTCCGCTGCCGGCTGACGTCACTGAGCGAGTCCAGGCTGGGGCAAGATCCCGACAATGGAGTCGGGATTCCCCCATATGCCTAGATAAGCACCCGGCTCAGCCTTTCAGTGAGCTGCTGAGAGCCAGAGCCAGCCGCTCCCACCCCCTCCACAGCCCAGCGCTCCAGTGAGCTGAGGGGAGGAGAGCCAGTGCCCTTGATCACCACACTGCGTGCCCCCACGGTAAAGAGCCTGATCGCAGGGTAAAGAGCTGATGATGCGCCTCTTTACCCATATGATCACCTGTGTCCAATCACATGTAAACACGGAAGTGTCATTTATCAGCTCTCCTTGCCTCACACTGACAGCATGTGAGGAGAGGAGAGCTGATCAGTGTCATCTCTTCGCAGGGGAGACCTGTACAGGTAATCAGGGCACTGATTACCAGTGCAGCCCCAGCAGTGCCCATCAGTGATGCCAGTCAGTGCTGCCTTTCATTGCCTGCTCATCGGTGCTGCCTATCATTGCCATTAAGTGCCGCCCATCAGTGCCCATCAGTGCCACCTAGACGTGCCCTTTAGTGCAGCCTCATCAGCACACATTGGTGTGGTCTCATCAACGCAATTCAGTGAAGGAGAAAAATTACTTATTTACAAAATTTTCTGACAGAAAAAACTTTTTTTTTTCAAAATTCTCAAATTTTTTTTTTTAAGCAAAAAATAAACTCAGCGGTAATAAAACACCACCAAAAGAAAGCTCTATTTATGTGGAAAAAAAAATGTAATTTGGGTACAGTGTTGCATGACTGCACAATTGCTATTTAAAGTGCAACAGTGCTGAAAGTTGGCCTGGGCAGGAAGAGGGTAAAAGTGCAGATTGAAGCGGTTATAGTATTTGTGAACATACAATGGTATAGACACTTTATAATGCAGTTATAACTATACAGGCACCATGACTGCTTTTGCTCAGTTTCAAAAATAATTTTTCTTCTGTCAAATATCGCTATGTGCCCCTATGTGCCCCCCCCCCCCCCTTCCCCTAACCAAAAACATCAGTAACTCAGGCTGGAAGTGAAGTTCTATCACTTCTATTAGAGCTGTGGTCTTACTACTCATCACAACAACCCACAGCCTCCAGGAGAGATGGCCTGTCCCATGTAGTTCTGTGATTGCACAGTGCACACAGCCAACCCCTATCTAATACTATACAGAGTCACATCCCAGGAATATATCTTCAGGACCGCTCTGATAACAGCCCAGCTACATCCCCTGATCACACAGCTTTTACTTTCATTTCACAGCACTTGTCTTCCGCTGGCTTCATTCCACTTCCGGGTGTACCAACATGGCAGCTCCCGTGTGGAGCCTCACGTGACCAGTGCTGTACAGCTGCCTGTAACGTTCTACTGTCTCACAGGGTCGCGCTTTACGGCTGTAGAGTGATGGCGGCGTACGAGGGTAGTTTTGAAAGTGCGAGCAGTATTGAGGAGAAGAAGGAGAGTAAGAGGAGAGCCCGGGAACAGCGGCTGGCACAGGTAATGCGAGAAGAAGATGGGAGGCCAATCATATTACATAGGATAAAAGGGGACATCCATACCAGCCCTTCACATACAGAGGGAGCCCCCAGTCCTCCACTCCCGAAAATACAGTCCTCTGCCTACAGAGGGAGCCCCCAGTCCTCCACCCCACAATACAGCCCTCCGCCTACAGAGGGAGCCCCCCCATCCTCCACCCCGCAATACAGCCCTCCGCCTACAGAGGGAGCCCCACTCCTCCACCCCACAATACAGCCCTCCGCCTACAGAGGGAGCCCCCAGTCCTCCACCCCGCAATACAGCCCTCCACCTACAGAGGAAGCCCCACTCCTCCACCCCACAATACAGCCCTCCGCCTACAGAGGAAGCCCCACTCCTCCACCCCACAATACAGCCCTCCGCCTACAGAGGGAGCCCCCAGTCCTCCATTCCGTAATACAGCCCTCCGCCTACAGAGGGAGCCCCCCCATCCTCCACCCCGCAATACAGCCCTCCGCCTACAGAGGGAGCCCCACTCCTCCACCCCACAATACAGCCCTCCGCCTACAGAGGAAGCCCCACTCCTCCACCCCACAATACAGCCCTCCGCCTACAGAGGGAGCCCCCAGTCCTCCACCCCACAATACAGCCCTCCGCCTACAGAGGGAGCCCCCAGTCCTCCACCCCACAATACAGCCCTCCGCCTACAGAGGGAGCCCCCAGTCCTCCACCCCGCAATACAGCCCTCCGCCTACAGAGGGAGACCCCAGTCCTCCACCCCGCAATACAGCCCTCCGCCTACAGAGGGAGCCCCCAGTCCTCCACCCCGCAATACAGCCCTCCGCCTACAGAGGGAGACCCCAGTCCTCCACCCCGCAATACAGCCCTCCACCTACAGAGGGAGCCCCCACTCCTCCACCCCACAATACAGCCCTCCACCTACAGAGGGAGCCCCCAGTCCTCCACCCCACAATACAGCCCTCCACCTACAGAGGGAGACCCCAGTCCTCCACCCCGCAATACAGCCCTCCACCTACAGAGGGAGCCCCCACTCCTCCACCCCACAATACAGCCCTCCACCTACAGAGGGAGACCCCAGTCCTCCACCCCGCAATACAGCCCTCCACCTACAGAGGGAGCCCCCACTCCTCCACCCCACAATACAGCCCTCCACCTACAGAGGGAGACCCCAGTCCTCCACCCCGCAATACAGCCCTCCACCTACAGAGGGAGCCCCCAGTCCTCCACCCCACAATACAGCCCTCAGCCTACAGAGGGAGCCCCCCCATCCTCCACCCCGCAATACAGCCCTCCACCTACAGAGGGAGCCCCCAGTCCTCCATTCCGTAATACAGCCCTCCGCCTACAGAGGGAGCCCCCAGTCCTCCACCCCACAATACAGCCCTCCGCCTACAGAGGGAGCCCCCAGTCCTCCACCCCACAATACAGCCCTCCGCCTACAGAGGGAGCCCCCCCATCCTCCACCCCGCAATACAGCCCTCCACCTACAGAGGGAGCCCCCAGTCCTCCATTCCGTAATACAGCCCTCCGCCTACAGAGGGAGCCCCACTCCTCCATCCCACAATACAGCCCTCCACCTACAGAGGGAGCCCCCCAGTCCTCCACCCCGCAATACAGCCCTCCGCCTACAGAGGAAGCCCCCCCCATCCTCCACCCCGCAATACAGCCCTCCGCCTACAGAGGGAGCCCCCAGTCCTCCACCCCACAATACAGCCCTCCGCCTACAGAGGGAGCCCCACTCTTCCACCCCACAATACAGCCCTCTGCCTACAGAGGGAGCCCCCAGTCCTCCACCCCACAATACAGCCCTCCGCCTACAGAGGGAGCCCCCAGTCCTCCACCCCACAATACAGCCCTCCGCCTACAGAGGAAGCCCCACTCCTCCACCCCACAATACAGCCCTCCGCCTACAGAGGGAGCCCCCCAGTCCTCCACCCCACAATACAGCCCTCCGCCTACAGAGGAAGCCCCACTCCTCCACCCCACAATACAGCCCTCCGCCTACAGAGGGAGCCCCCAGTCCTCCACCCCACAATACAGCCCTCCACCTACAGAGGGAGACCCCAGTCCTCCACCCCGCAATACAGCCCTCCACCTACAGAGGGAGCCCCCACTCCTCCACCCCACAATACAGCCCTCCGCCTACAGAGGGAGACCCCAGTCCTCCACCCCGCAATACAGCCCTCCACCTACAGAGGGAGCCCCCAGTCCTCCACCCCACAATACAGCCCTTCGCCTACAGAGGGAGCCCCCAGTCCTCCACCCCGCAATACAGCCCTCCACCTACAGAGGGAGCCCCCAGTCCTCCACCCCACAATACAGCCCTCAGCCTACAGAGGGAGCCCCCCCATCCTCCACCCCGCAATACAGCCCTCCACCTACAGAGGGAGCCCCCAGTCCTCCATTCCGTAATACAGCCCTCCGCCTACAGAGGGAGCCCCCAGTCCTCCACCCCACAATACAGCCCTCCGCCTACAGAGGGAGCCCCCAGTCCTCCACCCCACAATACAGCCCTCCGCCTACAGAGGGAGCCCCCCCATCCTCCACCCCGCAATACAGCCCTCCACCTACAGAGGGAGCCCCCAGTCCTCCATTCCGTAATACAGCCCTCCGCCTACAGAGGGAGCCCCACTCCTCCACCCCACAATACAGCCCTCCGCCTACAGAGGAAGCCCCACTCCTCCACCCCACAATACAGCCCTCCGCCTACAGAGGAAGCCCCACTCCTCCACCCCACAATACAGCCCTCCGCCTACAGAGGGAGACCCCACTCCTCCACCCCGCAATACAGCCCTCCACCTACAGAGGGAGCCCCCAGTCCTCCACCCCACAATACAGCCCTCCACCTACAGAGGGAGCCCCCCAGTCCTCCACCCTGCAATACAGCCCTCCGCCTACAGAGGAAGCCCCCCCCATCCTCCACCCCGCAATACAGCCCTCCGCCTACAGAGGGAGCCCCCAGTCCTCCACCCCACAATACAGCCCTCTGTCTACAGAGGGAGCCCCACTCCTCCACCCCACAATACAGCCCTCTGCCTACAGAGGGAGCCCCCAGTCCTCCACCCCACAATACAGCCCTCCGCCTACAGAGGGAGCCCCCAGTCCTCCACCCCGCAATACAGCCCTCCGCCTACAGAGGGAGCCCCCAGTCCTCCATCCTGTAATACAGCCCTCCGCCTACAGAGGGAGCCCCCAGTCCTCCACCCCGCAATACAGCCCTCCGCCTACAGAGGGAGCCCCAAGTCCTCCACCCCACAATACAGCCCTCTGCCTACAGAGGGAGCCCCCAATCCTCCACCCCACAATACAGCCCTCCGCCTACAGAGGGAGCCCCCAGTCCTCCACCCTGCAATACAGCCCCCCGCCTACAGAGGGAGCCCCCAGTCCTCCATCCCTCAATACAGCCCTCCACCTACAGAGGGAGCCCCCAGTCCTCCACCCACAATACAGCCCTCCGCCTACAGAGGGAGCCCCCAGCCCTCCACCCCACAATACAGCCCTCCGCTTACAGAGGGAGCCCCCAGTCCTCCACCCCGCCGCCCAGCAGTATAACCCTCCACCTACGGAGGGAGCCTCCAGTTCTCCACCCAGCAGTACAGTCCTCCTACTCCAAAGGGAGCCTCCAGACTTTCACCCACTAATGCCAACCTCTCCAGCCCTCCACCAAGCAATACTAACTTCTTCAGCTTCCTGTCCACCCAGCAATAAAGCCATCCACCTACAGGGGGAAGCCTCCTATACTGAACCCAGGAATACAGACCTCTCCAGCCTTCTGTCCACCCAGTAATACCAACCTTTTTAGTCTCCTCTCCAACCAGCCTCCAGTCCTCCACCCACAGCCTCCTGTTCCTTCCTGTCGTCCACCCACTAATACTAACCTCTCCAACCTCTTGTCCACCCAGCAGTCTTATGGGCCATACACACTATAAGATTTTCTGAAGACTTTTTCCTTTAGATTTACCAAAACCGTATAATATGAGGTCAAACCTAAACACTGTCAATTTGTATGCAATCTGGCAGGCCCTTGCACTACAAAGAAAAGGTAAGTCTGAAGGAAAAGGTCTTCAGAAAATCTTATAGTGTGTATGGCCCGGTAGTCTCCAGTCCTCCACATAGAAATAAAAACTTCTCCAGCCTCAAGTCTTCCACCCCACAATACTAGCTCCCCACCTACAGAGGGAGCCTTCTGTCCCCCAGCTACTAATACTTGCCTCTCCAGACTTCTGCCCTCCACCTAGCAATACCTATCTCCCTATCTCCCCACCAAAGAATACTAGCCCTCCACCTACAGAGGGAGCCTTCTGTCCTCCACCCAGCAATACCAACTTCTCCAGCCTTCAGTCCTCCCCCCCCCCCCGTAATACCAGCCCTACACCTACAAAGGAAGCCTCCAGTCCTCCAGCCAGCAATACCAACTTTTCCAGCCTTCAGTCCTCCGCCCTGTTATACCAGGCCTACACTTACAGAGGACACCTCCAGTCCTCCGCTCAGCATTACCAACTTCTCCAGCCTTCAGTCCTCCGCCCTGTAATACCAGCCCTACACCTACAGAGGGAGCATCCAGTCCTCCACTCAGCATTACCAACTTCTCCAGCCTTCAGTCCTCCGCCCCGTATTGTCAGCCCTACACCTACAGAGGAAGCCTCCTGTCTTCCATCCACCAGCCTCTTGTGCTCCTTCCATCAATATCCACTAGCTTTATATTCTCCACCCAACAGTGTGCTCACCTGCTTTATATCATGCACCTAGAAATACCAATATATAATATGACCTCGTACTCAGTAATAGGGAATACTGACCTCCCTAGAACTATCAGTTTTTATTGGCAGAATTAAACACAACTGTCATCTCAGTCCCAAATGAGTAGCTTGCTGTCCTCAGAAGAGAGTCCCTTTTTATTTTACATGTATTTAGACCCCCAACCCCTCACCTGTGCAGCTTACATGCCTGTGTTGGGCCATGGGGTATGTGATCAGTCATCTCCCTGGTGTGTAGGTCTCTTTGCTGCAATGGAGTACATATATCACTCTCATTTTGTTTGAGCTTTGCATCTTTCAGGTGTTTAGTGCTCCATCTAGGGCCCTGGTGCCCAGGAGGCCTCATACTGGGCCCCAGTGCTGAGCGGCTGGTGGGTCCCAGCATGTGTTAGTACTGCATCTGCTTGCTGTCAGTTGTGGCCACCCATAACCACTAAACTTAAAGGAATCAATTAGCTGCTGGAATTCCAGGCCTGTTGCATAGTGATCCATAGCAGCAGAATGCAATGCAATACTTCGGCATTGGATTTAAAGGGGAATTGCTACGATGTAAACATTGATGTCGTTGGAAATTCCTTGTTTAGTTATAGAGCAGGGGTGATGTAGGCTTTGCCTTTCCCTGCTGCAACAGATCACTGCGATGGTGATCTATTGCATGTTAATAATGACAGGCAATTGGTGGCTATTTTATATCAAACAGCCATAATTTTAAGACCACCCCCCTAATATTGAGTAAGTCCCCATTTTGCCACGAAAACAGCCCTGACCCATCAAAGCATGGACACCACTAGACCTCTGAAGGTATGTTGTGGTCAGGGGCGTATCTACCACGAGACAAACAAGGCGTTTGCCTTGGGTGCATTTTTCAGGGGCGGCTTCGCTGCCCCCAGGCAGAAGGGCAACTTCTGTTTTTTTTTTAGAGCCAGTGGTTGGCTCTCATATAATACAAATCGGAGCGTCTTATTAGCTCTTTTGCTATTACAAGCAGCCCATCCTCCTTCCCCCTTCCACAGCTCTCTTGGGCTCTCCTGTCCCGCCGGGAGACCCAGGAAGCACCAACTGGCCGGACAGCCAAGCAAAGCCAGGATCTGCTTTGATTGGCTGTTCGTAACAGTAATCCGGAAACAATGACATGACATCACTTCCAGTTTACTCAGAAACCATCTGCACCAGTATTTAAAAAAATCTAAAGCATTCAAAAACACAGATCTTGGTGTTTTGAATGCTTTTAAGCAGAGGAGGGATTTGTGGTCTTATGCACCCCAGATCTTTGCATAAAGAGTACCTGTCACCAGCATGTTTACATTCACCATCATGTTTACATTCCTTGTGACAGCAAGTGATTAAAAAAAAAATTACAGCAACAGTGTAAAATAAATAAATAAAAAAAAAAATAAAATAAAGTGCCCAGTTCTGACACATGCCCATTGTAGATGCTTTTGGCTGTGGATACGGTTAGCATGGGCTACCCTGACCAGTTTGTGGCTATGCAGCTCCCTACACAACAAAGTCCTATGCCCGTTTTTTTTCTGCTTTAGGCACATCAACTCCAGGAGCAACATGTTTGCTTGCCTAATAAATACTACCCACTTTCTGATGCCATTGTAACGAGATAATAAATGTTATTCACTTTACATGTCAGTGGTCATAAAGTTATGGCTGATTAATATAAGTGATCTGTTGCTGTAGAAGCGGTGTTGTCTCTCCTGTTCTCATGCAGGCATTGCATGAAAAAATAAATTAAGGGCTCTTTCACACGGTCCGCCTCCGTAGGCGGATCCATGTTGCTCAGCGGGGATCGATCCGCGATCCCCGCTGAACCGGCGGATGACAGCTCTGTCTCCGCTTGCAGAGCGGAGAGGGAGGTGTCTCAGCCCCCGCTGCCCTCTATGGGGGATCGGATGAGAGCGGACCGCATGTCCGCTCTCACCCGATCCGATTACTGAACGGATGGAAAAATAGGGTTTCCATCCGTCCAGATTTCAGCACAGGATCGGATGCGGATGGCAGCGGGTGTCAGCGGAGGTGTCTCCGCTGACATCCACTGCCCCATAGAGCTGCATGGAGGATCCGATCAGATCCGCCTAAAAAACTGACAGGCGGATCTGATCGGATCGCCCGTGTGAAAGAGCCCTAAAGGCTAAATTAATTATATTGTAAATATAATCTCTCTTCTTGCCTGTGTGCAACCCGGCTTTTATAGAAAGTTTTATGACTTTACACTGCACAGTATAGGTGTTAGGCCCCATTCACACCCCAGCGTTTTGTTGCTTGTCCACTACAAGTCGCCTAAAGCCAAACGCCTGATTCTCAAAATAGTTATGGAGATTTTTTTTGTAGTTCGAGTTGGGCAGATTTGAGCGTTTTGGTGTGTTTTTATTCCCATAAAATGAATGGAAAAGCATCATTCCCGTGTTTTTGTGTGCATTTGAGCGATTTTCTGCTCAAATGAAAAAATATAAAAAATAAAATCGCAATAATATATGAATAAAAGAAAATATGTAAAAAAAAAAATACATAACAAAAAACATCATAAATAATAAATAAAATAAATGAATAATTTGTAGTAATTCATAAATAATAATGAACCCCCTAACCTTAAAAAAATTATAAATGTATTATTATTATAAATAATAAAAAATAATATATAAACACCCAACCCTCAAAAAACAAATACATTTCTATAATATTAATAATAATAATGTATTTTTTTATTTAGTGTTAGGGTGTTATGCTATTTATTTTATTTTTTAAGGTTTAGAGGTTTACATTTGGGGTTATTTATTTGGTATTACTTAGTACTCATTTATTGAATGTATTTATTATTATTTATGATTATTTTATTTATTTGTTTTAAATGTATTTATTAATTTATTAATAATAATAATAATTCTTATATTATTATTATTATTATTATTAGTATTAACACCTTAAAAAATAAATAAAGAAATATATATATATATATCCCCAACTCCTAACACTAACCCCTTACCCTAACTAAAAAGTAATATATGCCTAACTATGATAGTAATAAAAAATAATAATAATAAAGAAAAATGGCTAACATAAAGGCTAAAAAAGCTGAAATGCCTAGCAACAAATGATGCAACAGATGATAGTTTTTTCTATTGGCTAATAAAAAACGCCAAAGCTCAAACACGCTGTAAAAAAAAAAAATGCGCAAGTTGCACATACAAATGCGCCAAAATCACGCATAACGCCTGAAAAATTGCTTAAAGACTCTATGCCCAGGTGTGAATGCAGTCTTAGAATGTATTACATTTGCAGATTTATCGAGGATTGGGATACATACTTTTGTCGGAAACCAAGTGGGAATATTTTACAATTCGAATGCAGACACAATAGGGTTGATATAAAAGTGGAGAGTGAAAAACCTGGTGCAGCTCTGCACAGTAGCCAATCAGCTTCTAACGTCATCTTGTTCAATTAAGCTCTGACAATAAAACCTTGAAGCTGATTGGTTTATATGCAGAGCTGCACCAGATTTTTCACACTCCAGTTTTAGTAAATCGTCCCCATAGACTGTTATCCTGTATTTTCTGGCAAATCTGCTCCTGCTGTAAAGGCATCCTGATCAAACCCATGATCCTTTTTGATAGTTAGTGTAAATCTGAATTAAAGCAGAACTATAGGCAAAACTTTTATTTATTTTTTCTCATTTCTGATACTGTAGGGAGGGTTATAGCCCCTTTTTTTGCCATTTGTGTCCCATTGGAGAGATTTCCCTTCACTTCCTGTCCCATATCCAAAACAGGAAATCTCTGCAAATTAAGAGAATCCCTTGGGGGCCCCCAGGTCACCAGCACTAGTGTCCCCATTGGAATATTTCCCCTCTATTAATATTCAGGGGACAACCCAAAATTGGGGATTTTCTTTGACTTTCACTTTCCATGATAACAGTAAACAGGACAAACAGAGAGGGCGAATCTCCCTAATGGGGGCAAAGACAGCAATTAAAACCTGATAGAGGTTCTAATCATGACAGACGTTCTAATCAATCTCCAAAAATGTCAAAAATGGCAGTGGAAGGTCCGATCTATCTGCCACAATGTCGCAGTCCCGCTAAAAATTGCTGATCGCCGCCATTACTAGTAAAAAAAATAAAATAAATAAAAATGACATAAATCTTTCCCCTAGTTTGTAGATGCAATAAGTTTGTAGGTGAGGTTGAATAAAGACAATATAACGTTTGCGCAAACCAGTCAAAATACGCTTATTGGGATTTTTTTCTACCAAAAATATGTAGCAAAATACAAATTGGCATAAAATAATGAAAACTTTTGATTTTAAATTTTTTTTTTGGGAATGTTTTATAGCAGAAAGTGAAAAATATATATTTTTTTTTTCAGAATTGTCTGTCATTTTTTGTTTATAGCGCAAAAAAATAAAAAAATCGCATAGGTGATCAAATATCACCAAAAGAAAGCTCTATTTGTGTGAAAAAAAGGACATACATTTTATTTAGATACAGTGTCGCACAACCGGACAATTTTCCATTAAAGTAACGCAGTGCCGAATCGGAAAAAATGGCCTGGTCATTAAGGGGTAAAATCTTCCGGTCCAGAAGTGGTTAAAGAGGAACTTCATTCTATAAACTAACTTTGTCACATTGCTGAAAGGTTTAAAAAAGCAGCGTGTGTGTATATATATTTATTTATTTATTTATATATATATATATATATATATATATATATATATATATATGTGTGTGTGTATTTTTTCTTTTTTTTCTTTCACTCACTCTGTGTCCTAGAGATATATAACATTATGGTAAGAATAGGTGTCCCACAAATCTAGTATTGTCCCATACTTGGTAGAAATGCCTGGTGCCTACCACTCTGTTATTAATGGAGTCTGTCCATGATAGGAATATACCGGGAATGAGATGAGGACAGAAACAGGACCAAGTAGGACTTCAGGAATGAAAGCACTTTGTGCACATTGGAGACCCCGGAGTTTTGTTGCTGCTAGTGAGCTTTGAAAATAAACTCCTTGATTTACCAGTTTCCCAAAATTGTTGTACCATGTATCTTTGTTGCTTGTGCGCTCAGCCGGAATGTCAAGTCATGAAATGGCTGGGGTCCTAACTAACACATATGCAGCACCATGGCAATTGCAGGTCAAACAGAGGCTAGGGTGGCATCTTCCTTGGCTGCGAAGGATAGGAGGGTCTCATTTCACCTTTGGTTATAGGACTTTACAGGTACCACTTATATGTCCATGCTCTGCATACTTACCTGTGCTTTAGGACATGTACAGTGCACTTTAACCACTTAAGCCCCGGAAGATTTTACCCCCTTCCTGACCAGGGGGTTTTTTGCGATTTTTTTACTGCGTGACTTTAACAGACAATTGCGCGGTCGTGCGACGCTGTACCTAAACGAATTTCACGTCCTTTTTTTCCCACAAACAGAGCTTTCTTTTGGTGGTATTTGATCACCTGTGCGATTTTTTGATCATGCGCTATAAACAAAAAAAGAGCGTAATTTTTGCAAAAATAACAATATTTTTCACATTTTTTTTATATGAAATTCCCCCAAAAAATAATGTAAAAATCAAAATTTTTTAACATTTTCAGCCAATTTGTTTTATGCTACATATGTTTGGTAAAAAAAATCGCAAAAAGCGTATTTTGATTGGTTTGCGCAAAAGTTATCGCGTTTACTAACAAAGGGAAAATTTTTTGTCATTTTTGGTGTTTTTTTTTTCTAACGAGTAATGGCGGCGATCTGCGATTTTTTTTATTTATTTATTTTTTTTTTTTGCGGTACTGCGACATTGCGGCGGACAGATCGGACCCTTGACTGACATTTTTGACACTTTTGGGGTTACCAGTGACATTACTGCAGTAATCAGTGCTATAAATATGCACTGTTACTGTAAAAATGACACTGACAGGGAAGGGGTTAACTGTATTGGACAGGGAGGGGTTAAGTGTGTCCTAGGGGCGTGCTTCTAACTGTAGTGGGACAATGCTATTGGTGTAAAAACAAAGATCAACGGTTCTACATAGTAGAACCGTCTGATCTGCATTTTTACACAGGGAGAATGACAGGAGGCTTGTTTACATAAGCCGCTCTGTCTTTCTCCCGCTGTACCGGCGATCGTAGTGTGACCAGCGGACATCGGGTCCGCCGGTCACACGCCCGCACTCCTCCCTGAACGAGCCGAGGCGGGCGCGCGCCCGCCCGCTATTGGCTCTAATGGCAGTGACAGGCGAGTGACGTAGATCTACGTTACTCTGCCTGGCCGGGGCTGACTGCCGCAGTAAATATACTGTGCGCAGTCGGCAACCGGTTAACCACTTTAACCCCGCCCACCGTACATTTACTGCGGCACTCAGCCGCTGCTGGGCAAAGCGGCGTAGGGGTACGTCGCTTCCCTGGGGAGCCAGCGCATGTGACCGGTGGCTCTGATGGCCGTCGGCCACTCGCGATCTCCCGCAGCAGCAGGAGAAAAACAGACGGCTGATGTAAACACAGCCGTTTGTCATTCTCCCTGAAGTAATCACAGAGGCTATGTGATCCTGCTATATAGGATCGCATGTCTCTGTGGTTACTTCACTAGCCACGCCCACTGACAGTTAGAATCATGCCCCTAGGGGCACACTTAACCCCTTGATCACCAGTAAATTTAACCCCTTCCCTGCCAGTGTCATTTTTACAGTAACAGTGCTTATTTTTAGCAATAACTTTTGCGCAAACCAATCAAAATACGCTTATTGCGATTTTTTTTTTTTTTCCAAAAATATGTAGCAGAAAATAAATTTGCCTAAACTGTTAAATTTGGATTTTTACATTTTTTTTGAGAATTTCATATAAAAAATATTTTTTCAAAAATGTCGCTCTTTTTTTGTTTATAGCTTAAAAAATAAAAATCGCTCAGGTGATCAAATACCACCAAAAGAAAGCTCTGTTTGTGGGTAAAAAAAGGGCATCAATTTCATTTGGGTACAGCGTCGCTTAACCGCGCAATTGTCCGTTAAAATCACGCAGTGCCGAATCGCAAAATAGGGCCTGGTCATTGAGCAGCCAAATCCTCCGGGGCTAAAGTGGTTAAGGGCACTTTCCAGTTTGTGAAAAGGGAGTGTAATGGTGCTCACTGGCTTGTTTGTGCGTTTTGTAGGCTAAAGAAGAATATGAAAAGGAAGAAAGGAAGAAGGAGCAGAGGCGGCTGCGAGGAGAGGACACGTGGATGCTGAATGATGTCTGTGAGCGTCTTGAACAGATTGAGCAGGTAATGAAAAACATCAAATGCTAATACATCATCAATAAAACATTTTGATAACTACCAATAATAGCATTGCATGTGAGTTTTCCATACACTATTGGGTAGCACCAGCAGTGACCGCATTGTCTCTCTGTTCTGGATTCTTCCTTGTCATGTAGAGGTCACATTAGACAGACCTACCCGGGAAAGCTGGGGGAGGTCCAGAAGGGGTTAATAAGGTATGTATGGATCACTCCCTTCCCCTTCTTTCTTCCTGGGATTAACTGAATATCAGGGAAACTAGTAATTGAAGGTGGGAGTTTATTTTAGAAGTATCCTTTGAGGGTTTCCCCTCCCTTCCATGCTGGTGGATTGGGTCAGATCTGAGCACAGTTACATGTTGATATGATGATTTTATACTGGACTGGCTGGTTATTCCCTGAGATTTTTAGCCACTACAAAACACCTGAAGAAGTGAATGCCACTCGTGAAATGCGTTAAGAAAAATCCTAGGTTTACAAACTTTCTGTTTTCTACAAAAATGCTAATATGTGTTGCATACAGTAGTTTCTATTGCATGTTAAAGCTGATCTCCAGGTTTAGTTTCAATAGTTCTTTTGGGCCAAGCTGGCTCAAAAAAAACGATTTCCCTCACTAACCTGTGCAGCCGCTGCACATTCTGTAGAAAGTGTATGTTGCTAAGAAAGCATACAGTATACAGCACTGTGTTCTGGGTGCAAGAGGAGACCTTCCTGTGTCACACCCGGGACAAAATAGCTTCAGTCTTAGCGGTGCTCAGCCATTTATTAGCATTTTTGTATTCTGTCAATGAATATAAAGCTTCCTCTGATTGGCCGAGTTGGAAATTGTGACATCATCAGCCCACCTCTCTGACTTAGCAAAGCTCTGATAGAATAAAAACTTGGAACAGGTACCAGGAGGCGTGTGCATGCTAATCTTTTGCCATTAGGAGCACCACCTCATTGTAATATATTGCAACCAAACCATGTAATAGTGGGACTATGACTTGTGCCTCAAAATGGTAAAACGCACAATTAAATATTGTTAAAGAGGAAGTAAAGCTTCCTCTGTAACTTGTACCTCTAGGTAAGCCTATGGTAAAGCTTACCTATAGGTAGTGTAAATATTTCCTAAGCACGTACAGTTTAGGAGATATTTACTTTGCATGCAGCCAGTGACATTGCTGGCGCATGCACTCTGAAGGAACGGCCGTCCGTGGCGCTCCTTCAGAGTCCTGTGCTGTGAACGGCGGCTTCCGCACACATGTGCTTGAGTGACGTCATCGTGTATCTGGCCAGTCAGTTGGCTGGAGGACGCAAACCCGGTAGGAAGACGGCTGAGCATGTCACCAGTGAGTGGGCGGCATTGTGGGGGCTTTGTTCTTTTTTTTTTTTTTTGTTAAATAACTTTTTATTGAAATTTTCAAAACAGAGAAAACAGTTAACATGTAATGCAGTCATGGTGAAACGTGGTCACAGAGTCTGGTAGGTCACATTGAAAACAGCATGGGCGAAGATAAGAACCAGAAAAATTGCGATAAAAACAAATTACCGTATTTTTCCGTGTAGAAGACGCCCCCATGTATAAGACGCCCCCCATTTTTCCAACACAAACTTCAGAAATCAATATTTTAAACATAAGTGATCATGCACTCAGTGGGCGGAGGTCCAAACTGTCTCTCTGCAGCCCTATTGCCATGCTCTTTTGCATAGCGAATTACATTTACCGTAGTTTGAATTTAGCAGTGTAAGACAATCGCTTACCAGTACTCATTTTTTTTTTCTCTGACATCTGGGCTCCGTTCTCGCATCACTCTCTCGCATCTGCGCACTCCAACCTCCAATGGTATCGCATCTGCAGTCTCCACCTTTACAGTTTTATCTGATGTCCACAGCTTGCAATTGGAGAAAGCTTATTTTACAATATGGCCAGCTACGCACCCCCCCCCCATTGCTTACTGACCGTGTATAAGACGCCCCTCGATTTTCAGCATAAAAATTTGTGCAAAAAGTAGCGTCTTATACACGGAAAAATACGGTAGGTTATGTGCCGCCAACCCATGGGACACGCAACCAAACCCAGTGCAATTCCCCATGGGCACGGGCATGGCCACAGTCCCGTAAGGCGTCGCCACCAAAGCATACTAAGGTATGACATGCATAAAGCAGCAAAAATGCAGATGGATCAGAAAGACCCTCGTGGGGGCTTTGTTCTAAGGTAAGTATTTCATAATGAGCTAGTATGCGATGCATACTAGCTCATTATGCCTTTTGTCTTTTAGGTTTTTTTTTTTTTTTTCTTTTTCTGAGGTTTACAACCTCTTTAAAGCTTTATTCCAAGATATTAAAATACTGTCAATATGGGGCTTACTTAAAAACATTTACAAAACTTTTTTGGGGCCAGGGGTCACTGCATCAGACAGTTAGTGTGTACAAAGCATAAAAGCCAGTCAATGTCAAATTCAACACATTTCACGGGATTCCCTGCTTACTGAATAGAAATGGGCTCGGGCATGTTCGGGTTCCCACGTGCTTGATACCGCCAGGAAGCCAACACTGTACACGGCTTATCACAGGCGGTGAGACATTTCCTGGTCCACAGCTGCACAGATTGGGAAATGTCTCACTGCCTGTGATTAGCCGTGTGCAGTGTTGGCTTCCTGGCGGGATCAGACAGGGATCCCAAACACACCCGAGCCCATCTCTGCTCAGGAATAAATGACCTCAGCTGATAACATAAGCAAAAAAAACTACAAATAAAAAACAAATTTTGAAAATACTCTTTTTGAAAAAAAAGCCCCCGGACTCCAAAGAGGACCCGACATCACTCAAGTCCTCGCTTGATAGGATACTAAGCTGGTAATGAATGGCTGAGCGCTGCTTAGGTTGACGTTATTTTGTTATGGAACATCTCATCTTGCCCCTGGAACACAGCGCTATATACTGTTGGTAGCCTCAGCCTACAGTTTATACCGCATGCCCTGTGGCCTGGCATATTAGTGAGGGAAATAGGTAATTTAGGCTAACTTGGCCTGAACAAACTACTGTATTTAAACTGAAACCAAAGCTGGTATAAACTCCTGAACATTAGAAACAACTGAATATGTATGGATAGAGTTACCAGCCTAAGTTTTTGATTTTTAATTTTTTATTGAATTTAATGCAGTGTAAATACAATTTCGATATTTTAGAAGACATTGTTTTTTTGTTTTTTTTTTGGTGTTAATTATTGAATGTACCCTAAAATTTCCATCAAAATACTTTGTGTCCTTTGATTTCATAGGGATGCTGGTAAGTACACAAAGCAGTGAACAGTTGTAATTTCTAGTTGCAATGATTATTGTGGAATAAGCTGTAATTAGCAATCTGCAGATGATGACACAGAGATAAATAAAAGTCAGCAGTGGTGAAGGGAGGTGAAGCTGAATTTTTTGATTTCTGCAGGTTGACATCAGCCTACAGCAGTGGTCCTCAACCCTGGCCTACAGGGTCCACTAACAGGCCAGATTTTAGGTATTACCTTGGGGAGATGCAGACTAGAGTACTGCAATCACTGAGCAGCAAATTATATCACCTGGGATGTATTTCAGTTATCTTGAAAATCTGGCCTGTTAGTGGGCCCTGTAGGCCAGGGTTGAGGACCACTGGCCTACAGCATCAAAGCGATGTGACGGTCATGATGTTCGCCAATTTTTCCAGGCCACAGTGCGTAGTATAGTTTTCATTGCCCAGATGCTGTGAACATTGTGAACCCTACAGCTCTGTATTTAGTGATGACATAGTAGACTTTTTCTTTATTAAGGTCGCTTACAGCAATTCAGAGAAAAAATGTTCAGCATGTATTTGCCATACAGGCACTTTTCTCTACGATTTGTGTCTTTAAATACTCTGCAAGTACAGAATAATACCTGATGCTGCTGTAAATCCAGTAGTGTACGATAGGGAGCTGACAACATAGTGCCTCTGCTACACTGAAATCCCGGGCAGTGTTATCATCCATGCCCAGTTCTTCTTGGTGAACTACAGAAATCCTCCTTATGTTATGGAGATGAGGATGGGGAAGGTTTTCTGTTGTACATTTTAATTTCTAGGGTGACATCACTGCTTCGCTGCAGATACAGTAGAGTAAGTAGGCATTGTCATTGACTGTTAGTGTGTTACTGGCAGAATCACCAGATGAAAATGGAGGGGAAAAGGAACAAATTCAGCCACCACATCTAAGAATATTCAAGCTGCCAAATATTGTTTTAGGTGGTTTAGCTACACCTAAATAGGCATCAAAGCAAGGCCTAGTGTTCTGTGTAATTAGCATGACTTAACAGAATTGATCAGCCATGCCCACTGCCTAATTCTGTAATACAAGTCTGTGCGATGACACTTGTAATGAGGGGTGTGGTTGTCACTCAGCTCTGCAAGTACAGAGCTTTAGGTTGGGAGAACAGGAAGTGGCGTAATTCCTGAAAGAAAAAGGTATTTTAAGACCTCTCTAAGCAAAAATCATAAATCTAAAAATGCAGGGGGTACAGTACTAGGGATGCACTAATGCCTCCTTTTTTTTTTATTTTTTTAAAGACTGGTTATGAGTACTCGATACAAATTTTTAGTGACGTTTTTTAGAGCTCCCTCACACCATACATGCATAAAAACTGATGGGAAAACAGCACAGATTTCACTTGCAGGGAAATCCATTTCACATCAGTTTTCATGTGCATTTCAGTGAGTTTTTGCAGACTGTTCACATCATGTGTGGGTGGCTGCACTGCAATCTAAAAACGAGTCATGTACGATTTTAGTCCGGTTCAGGTGCGATTTCTAATCGAATACATTACAATTTGCATCAGAATCGTACCTGAACCACTGATTGAAATCAGACCAGAATGTGTTACCAACAGTTTAGACATTAATGGCTATGTGTTGAGTTATTTTGAGGGGACAGCAAATGTACACTGTTATACAAGCTGTACACTCACTACTTTACATTGTAACAAAGTGTCATTTCTTCAGTGTTGTCACATGAAAAGAGATAATAAAATATTTACAAAAATGTGAGGCGTGTACTCACTTTTGTGAGATACTGTGTATGTGTATATGTGATTATATGTGATTGTATGTGTGTATATATATATATATATATATATATTCTCTCTCTCTCTGTGTTAGTGCATGTCACACCTTTGCTGGGATACCACATATTTCTTAATGCATAGAGAAATAACGGTAGTGGCAAGCAGTGTGTGGGCAGAGCTGGGGCTGAACTGGCCTGTCAATCAGAGGATGCATGTGCAATGGGCACTTCAGACTGGGAGTCTAAATCTGGGTTTGCAGAGGGAGTTTTTTTTTTTTTTTCAACCAGCGGGTTGGGAAAAAAAACCTTACAGTCCCCTGCATCTGCACAAGCAATGTGGATGAAGGGATCGCTTCCATTGCGCTATTGCAGGGAGCAAATGAGCAGAGAGAGGGGTCCAAGTCACTTCTCTGTGTCTGAATGGACACACAGAGCAGCGGCTTGGCTGCCCCCACAGCAAGCTGCTTGCTGTGGGGCCACTCGGCGTGTATCGCCGTCAAGGAACCCAAAAAGGGAAGGATCTGGGCGAGTATGTTATGTTTGTTTTTTTTTAATCCAAAAAAAAAAAAAAAAACAAGACTTTAATATCACTTTAAATACCTTTATAGGATTTTGTTGGAAATCCAACACCCCTATAGGGAATAATAAAACCACCACATCATTTCTACTTGGTTTGATTTAGGAGATGTTGAAGGAAAAAAAAAGTTGCTGTAGATGAATGAAAACATTCTAACGCGTTTCACCCAAAGGGTTCTTCAGGGGAGCTGAGGGGGTTATGTTCAAAATGTCATAGCATACTACTATCTCCGACTTGCCTGAGATTCTCATCACCAGGAAAGAAAGGAATACATCCCATTAATTATTAGAGAGATAAATTAAAGAAATGTCTAAAGATGATCAGAAGGCTATTTATCTATCATGGACGCCTCCCTATAAAGTAACTCTGGTCATTTGCTTCTTCAAAAAACACCCGTATGGGTCTGTGATATCAAACAGGCCCAATCCACAGACGAAATGTATCCATACACGACCAGTGATCTCTATGGTGCCTCTCATCTAAAAATGTCTCCCAATCCGTGGCGGCCGGCCGATAGGGGGCGCAGGGGCGCCGCCCCCCCCCCCCAAAAAAAAAAGAAAGAAAAAAAAAAGATTTAAAAAAAAAAGACAATTCCATTTATAGCCCACTAGGGGCGCCGGACTCATTGGTGGCTATGGGGGGGTGGGGTTTTCCACCCGGCAGAGGTGCCGATTGGCTGCCTTCTGGGGGGTCACCTGGGCGCAGAGCACTGCGCTCCGACACTCCCCCTTTTGTGATGTCCTGGATCATGATTGGTCCAGACTCCAGCCTGGACCAATCATGATTCAGGACATCCCTGCTGACCTCGTTGGGGGCGGTGGCGGTGCGTGCATCAGTCACTCACCGTCACCGCCCGGTCACCTTCCCGCCGCCGCAGAAGAGGACGGAGTCTCGAGGAGGGGAGAAGCCGCCGCCTGGACTGAAGAAGAAGCGGCCGCCGCCGGGACTGAAGAGGGGCCGCCGCCAGGTAAGTGCATTGGTTTCAGGGGAACCCACACTGCATTGAAGGGAGCACGCACGCTGGTCTCTGCAATGATTGGGGACAATGCTGTGGCGCTCTGCAATGATTGGGGACAATGCTGTGGCGCTCTGCAATGGTTGGGGACAATGCTGTGGCGCCCTGCAATGGTTGGGGACAATGCTGTGGCGCTCTGCAATGATTGGGGACAATGCTGTGGCGCTCTGCATTGATTGGGGGCAATGCTGTGGCGCTCTGCAATGATTGGGGACAATGCTGTGGCGCTCTGCAATGATTGGGGACAATGCTGTGGCGCTCTGCAATGATTGGGGACAATGCTGTGGCGCTCTGCATTGAAAGGGGCACGCACACTGAACTCTGCATTGATGGGTGGCACAGCACAGTGTTCATTGCATTGTGGGGGCACAGCACAGTGTTCATTGCATTGAAGGGGGCACGCACGCTGAACTCTGCATTGAAGGGGGCACGGCACAGTGTTCATTGCATTGAAGGGGGCACGGCACAGTGTTCATTGCATTGAAGGGGGCACGGCACAGTGTTCATTGCATTGAAGGGGGCACGGCACAGTGTTCATTGCATTGAAGGGGGCACAGCACAGTTGCATTGAAGGGGGCACGCACGCTGAACTCTGCATTGTGGGGGCACAGCACAGTGTTCATTGCATTGTGGGGGCACAGCACAGTGTTCATTGCATTGAAGGGGGCACGCACGCTGAACTCTGCATTGAAGGGGGCACGGCACAGTGTTCATTGCATTGAAGGGGGCACGGCACAGTGTTCATTGCATTGAAGGGGGCACGGCACAGTGTTCATTGCATTGAAGGGGGCACGCACGCTGATCTCTGCATTGAAGGGGGCACGCACGCTGGTCACTACATTGAAGGGGGCATGTACGCTGGTCTCTGCATTGAAAGGGGGCATGTAAGCTGGTCTCTGCATTGAAAGGGGGCATGTACGCTGGTCTCTGCATTGAAAGGGGGCATATACCATCTCCTGTACCATAACCTGTGCCATGCCTGTACCATATCTGTGCCATGCCTGTACCATATCTGTGCCATGCCTGTACCATATCTGTGCCATGCCTATACCATCACCTGTGCCATGCCCTTACCATGACCTGTGCCATGCCTATACCATCTCCTGTACCATCACCTCTGCCATGCCTATACCATCACCTGTGCCATGCCTGTACCATGACTTCAAAGTCACGCAATTTTTTACCACGTTTTTTTGACACGAAGCAATACCTATTACATTTTTCTTTTTGCGCCCCCCCAAAAAATTTTGAGCCCCAGCCGCCACTGCTCCCAATGTAGCGTGGTCCGAGCGGAGCTTGTTAAAAAAGGACTAAAACAGGGAAGTTACCCGACTGGTAACTGGGGGGATGGATGTGCAGCAGCCACTGGTGTATAAAAATGAATGTGCTGGGGAACGAATGAGGCCTGCAAATGGGTAAAAATCCTATCGATTTTAGTGGCAGTTTACAGATGAAAGTTTACTTTAATTTTTCTGATATGTGCCCTGCTGTACCATGTACTTATTCGAAAAAGTATCCTGGTAACTTAGTATTACTTCCTTTGTCTGAAACCCCTGCTATTCCTGCCAGTCCTTCTGCTTTCCTATTAAAAAATATGGTAAGCAGGAGAGCACAGCTAGGTCAGTTTTCTAGCTGTGCCGGGAACTTGACCTGCAGTCCTCCAAATCAAGGATCAGACTTGGCCCGACACCCCCGCACCCCACCAGTATGCTGCTGTCCCCCCCCCCCCCCCCCAGCAGTGGAAGAGCAGTTAAGAACAGAGGGAATGCGATCACTTATAAAAAAGGGAATTTTTATAATTTTATAATTTATTATATTTTTATAATTTATTATGGGTTGTTTTACAAGGTGATTTGTACAATCACTTTAAGGTTAAAACTGACCTTTTATACACAGTTAAAAATTTCTGCCCGGAGTTCAGCTTTAAATGTAGGAAAGAAAAATGAATACTTTTATAGATGTTTATTTTATTTTTTTTTCCATGGACTGTACAGATAGTCTCAGTCCACCTGAATTTTTATGGATGGTTGGCAGCCCTGACGGAGAACCATCTTATCTCATGCCGAGCGGAGACAGGAGATCTGTCAAAGAAAAATCTCCGTAAGCGGCATTTTTCAGAACCTATTCTCCCTACCCTGAGATCAGAGAGGACGGAAGATCAGAGAGGGCGAAAGATCCAACTCTGCACGGAAAACAGTTTTTAGGCTCTGAACGTGGTCTGTGACTCATGTTTACATTGCATTCTCATTAGATGCTGTCACACACACTGACAGCTTAGAAATGTATCCACGTTTGTCTAAAAATACATATACATACATAGTGTGCCCATGACGGCCTGGGCTCAGAGGAAGTGGGATGAATGGTGACAAACATTTTACTTGGCAGACTGGTATCTAAGCTTAAATGGTTTTTGGACACGAAAGGATTAAAAAAATGCATCTGTTTCTGTGCTGATAGACTTGCCATTCATTAATCTTTTCATGTCTTTTCAGGAAGATTCTGGAAAGAAGAAAAAAAAGGACAAACATCAGAAAAAGTCAAAGAAGGAGAAAAAGAAAAAAAGCAAGAAACAGAAATCGGAAAGGAAAGACAGCCCCTCGGATTCTTCCACGGTGCGAATCTAGGGAGATTGTATTGAGATGGCGCTTCTTTTTTTTTTTTTTTCCTCCTTCTAGGCTATATGGCTTCATGCTGTAATTTAATTTAAAATCCATAGAAGCAAATTGTGCTTCAGTGCTGCATTGTTTATTTGCAGGCAAGGCTTCCATTATCCTATTGTAATTTGACCATCTAGTATCATTAATCCCACTGTGACGGGTAAATGCTGGATGAATAGAAGAGTCACTGTCCCATATCGGCTTTACACACAGGCCTTCATTAAGGAGAGGAGGTTTGTCACAGTGTTTCAGAGTGCTGCACTGGTATTACTTTGTGCAAATGACCTTCCCGTGAAAGTCTTTTTCTCTAGTAAATGGCTTTGTATTTGAACACTGGACATAGGAATCCAGTTATTGCAGCATACTTGCCATACATTTTATGTTCATCTTTGTACAACACAAACTGTAGGTAGTCAAACTAGCGATTTACGCTTAAACCGAAAAACAAATACAGTAAGTCCCCTACGTATAAGAATGTTCAACTTGCAAACTTTCAAAGATAAGAACATGCGTTCACAAGTCCAATTGTGTAAAGCTGGGTACACCCCACTGAGCAAAAAAAAAAAAAACCAGAGAGATCGCTGTTCCAATGCAAGCAATGTTGGTGCGGTGATCTCCCCTGCTGTATTATTGTGTTCTGATAGGGGTACTCCCTGCCCCCCCCCCCCCCCCCCACCACAACACACTGATCAGCGCTCGCAGCCATTGTATGCAAGCGCTGATCTTTGGTGGACTTACAAACAAGTTGGACTTTCGAATGGGCTCCCGCAACTAAACTCGTTCGTAAGTAGGAACTTACTGTATACAGTTTTACATTGAATTTAGTAATGGTAAAGGATATAAACTTGGCTAATTAAAGCTAAACCTCAGAAAAACAGCGAACTACCCAGATAAAATTATTAATAATAATAATAATAATTATGTTACCTGCTAAAAGTTTTGCCATTCTGTCCAGCCAGCCTGTCATGAGGTTAACACAAATTAAAATTAAAAGATAAAGCCAACACTCCTTAAACACTATGGGGGAAGTAACAAACAGTGGCGTAAGCAAAATGCTCAAATGGCTCTTCTAAACATAAAAAATGAAAATAAAGGAAGAAACACTTCTTCTAGTTAACACATTGGGTGCAATTACCTTTGTTATTAGCTGCGATCAGTTGTTTGTTCTGCCTTTTCCATGACCAGCACCAAAGAGAACATGAGAGCTGGTGTACTTCTGATCTCTGCTGTTGGCATCCCCCCAACCCTGCTCGGCTCCGAACTGGAAGGAGGAGGAAAGTGAGTGTTAACCCTGCAGGCTCTGCTCGTGTAATAATCACTGCACAAGCAGAGAGGGGGCTGTGAACTTGCATACTGTCCAACAAGGGCACAGCTTGTGCAAAATTGCGGCAGTTTTCTACATGGAAATCTGCTGTATTCCTGCTATGTATTCAGTGTAGAGCTGTGCTAGTTTCTTTTTTCACTCTAAAATAGAAATTGCTGCCGGTAGCTCAGGTCTATCTGGTCAGTTAATAAGGCACACGCCACTCCTGACACTTTCCTTAGTTAATTAGTTAATTCCCACAGGCTACAAAGGTGAAGGAGATTTGTGTGTCATCAGCGGCTACAGGCGGCATTTTCCCATCTCATACTGCTGCCCATAGTGCAAACTGATGAGTATGAGGAGGCAGAGCGTCTCCTCCGGGGGAATGTCCCTTGCATGATCGTGATGTGCGCAATGATGTCAGACATCAGCTCACTCCATCTCACACAGCGCAGGCTGGATCTTCTAGGGCAGTGGCCTTGGCAGACACAGGAGTGGCAGGAGGACTGAGGATAGACAGTGGGTGTTTGGTGGACCTGTCCGGTGGTGGGTTATGGAAAAAGATAACAGTATATATAATATTTTCAAATTTTTTTATTTATTTAAAATAATGGATGTGGGGGCCTTTTAGTGGGCATTTTTTTTTTTTTTTTTTTTGACGGTGTGAAGGAAAGCATTTTATTCTTGGACTCAGGCAGTACAATGTCTGGGGCCAGCCCTGGGTATACTATACAAGGGGATAACTAGAGTCTGAAGCCATGTCTAACTCAGGTATTGCATTTAAAAAACATACAGGGCCCATTTACACTGATGCATTACACTAAAGTTAAATGCACAATTTACAATAAGTTACCACATCGCAAGTTAACTCACTAACCTTTGTGCATTGTGGTGTGCTGCAGTTAAAAAAAATGATGTATTTATCATGAGCTAAACTTCACTGCCAGTCCATTAAAAATGAATGTGTAACCCTAATGTAACAAGTCTTAGTGCACAATAACCTAATGCATGGGGTGAATGGGTCCTTGATGATTTTTCATAAGTACGTTATTGCATTCATTTGTGTGTGTTTTTTTTTTTTTTTTTTTTCTTTTTACGTTTTTGCCGGAGTATAGCTTCAATAGGACAATATTTTTCAACGATATTTATGTGTTTAATCCAAAATCGTAAATGCTTGGTATTTTTGTCATACAAGTCTGAGCATATACTAGCATACAGTGAGGGGAAAAAAGTATTTGATCCCCTGCTGATTTTTTACATTTGCCCACTGACAGAAATGATCAGTCTATAATTTTCATGGTAGGTTTATTTTAACTGAAAGCCTGCATAACAAAAAAAATATCCAGAAAAACGCATTTTAAAAAAGTTATCAATTGATTTACATTTTAATGAGTTAAATAAGTATTTGACCCTTTCGCAAAACATGATTTGTTGGCAATCACGGAGGTCAGACGTTTCTTGTAGTTGGCCACCAGGTTTGCGCACATCTCAGGAGGGATTTTGTCCCACTCCTCTTTGCAGATCTTCTCCAAGTCATTAAGGTTTTGAGGCTGACGTTTGGTAACTCGTACCTTCAGCTCCCTCCACATATTTTCTATGGGGGTAAGGTCTGGAGCCTGGCTAGGCCACTCCAGGACCTTTAATGTGCTTCTTCTTAAGCCACTCCATTGTTGCCTTGGCTGTGTGTTTTGGGTCATTATCATGCAGGAATACCCATCCACAACCCATTTTCAATGGAAGGAGGTTCTCACCAAAGATTTGAGGGTACATGGCCTTGTCCATCGTCCCTTTGATGCGGTGAAGTTGTCTTGTCCCCTTAGCAGAAAAACACCCCAAAAGCATAATGTTTCCATCCATGGGGAAAGAATGCAAATATATATATATATATATATATATATATATATATATATATATCTCATGTCACCAACAAGGTACTTGTCAAATAACCAAAAATGCATACAGAAAAAAACTTTGTATACTCCTCCTAGAGGGTAAAGCCCTCCATAGGTACACAAAGTGGTTAATAATAGACAAGTTAGACAGGGAATGATAGTTAAAGTGCACAAATGTATTGAAGAAATTGAAATATTAAAAAAGCTTGTGCAGTGACACTAGTAGCTTTAGTCTGAACCACAGTATACATACATAACAGTCACCCATAGCAGTAGGCACAGAGGAACAAATGGCTATTTCTTCAGAATAACAAAAGTTGGGAATCTGCGAGAAAGTTTGTTAAAATCCTTGTAAAGTACAGAGATCACCTAGAGGGGAATTTTTTTTTCTCAACAAAAGTGGAGATACTCTTTCAGTTCTGGAAAAATCATCAAAGATTTCAGTCGTTTATAAATGTGTCTTGGGTCTTTGCAGAACTCTGAGGGAGAATGGGTTGAGGCTGATGCCACAGCCAGTGAAAAGAAGGCATGGAAAATCCAGAAAGAGTCTCAGGAAACTAAGGTCGGCCCAGCACTGGAGGTATGATTTTATTTATTTGCCATAGAATTTGTGTTTTAGCATTTTTGTGATTGTTAGGTGTCAGCCTTCCCGCTGAGATAGCGCAGGCCATGGTTCAGACCAAGACATACTTCTCTAGGGCTTGGTACTGTAGAGGTTTTCAACCACACTCCTGAGTTCTGAGACTCATGAGTTCTTTTTAAAACCTAAGTCAGAGTTTGTCAACCAGGGTTCCATGGAACTCTAGAGTTCCTCCAGAGGTTTCTAGGGGTTCCTTGAGCAATGACCAATTTTTGCCTCTTAGATAAGTTCCCAATAACACCATCAGCTATCTGTAAGAGGGAAATTTTTCACAATTACCACAAGTGTTAGGAGCATTCTTCCCACTGACCATCACACGAATGTATCATGAGATGTAAATAAAGTCATTTTTACCAGAAGTTCCTTAAGACCCGAAAGTTATTTAAAGGGTTCCTCGGTGTTCAAAAGGTTGAGCTAAACCTGACCCAAGTGCAGCCAAAAACACATTGGATTGTTTGAGGGAGGCCATGAGACCCTGCCGGTAGCATGTTTTTTAGCTGCTACGGCTCTTAACCACTTGCCGACCGCCGCAAGTAGATATACTGCGGCGGTCAGCCCCTCACAGGCAGAGTGACGTACCGGTACGTCGCTAGCCTGTGAGGCTCTGGGGAGCGAGTGCGCGCCGCCGCCGGCGCACTCCCGCGTGGTCACGGACCCCCCCCCCCCCCCGCACGTGTGACCGGCGGACCCGATGTCCGCTGCTCACTCAGCGATCGTCGGTGGAGAGGGAGAAAGGCAGGCGGCTTGTGTAAACAAGCCGCCTGTCATTCTCCCCTATGTAGAAACAATGATCACACGGTTCTACTATGTAGGACCGTTGATCACTGTTTCTACAGCTCAAGCCACAGCCAATCACAGTTAGAATCACGCCCCTAGGGACACACACAGCCCCTCCCTCTCAAATAAAGTTAACCCCTTCACTGCCAGTGTAATTTTACAGTAACAGTGCATATGTATAGCACTGATTACTGTAGAAATGTCACTGGTAACCCCAAAAGTGTAAAAAATGTCAGTCAAGGGTCCGATCTGTCCGCCGCAATGTCGCAGTACTGCAAAAAAATCGCAGATCGCCGCCATTACGCGTTAAAAAAAAAAAACAAAAAAAATGACAAAAATCTTTCCCTTTGTTAGTAAACACGATAACTTTTGAACAAACCAATAAAAATACGCTTTTTGCAATTTTTTTTTTTTTTTTTTACCAAACATATGTATCATAAAACAAATTGGCCGAAAATGTTAAAAAATTTTGATTTTTACAATTTTTTTTTTTGGGAATTTCATATAAAAAATGTGAAAATATTGTTATTTTTGCAAAATTGACGCTCTTTTTTTGTTTATAGCGCAAAAAGTAAAAACCGCACAGGTGATCAAATACCACCAAAAGAAAGCTCTGTTTGTGGGAAAAAAAGGACGCCAAATTCGTTTACAGTGTCGCACGACCGCGCAATTGTCTATTAAAGTCACGCAGTGCCGAATCGCAAAATACCCCCTGGTCTTTAAGCAGCCAAATCCTCCGGGGCTTAAGTGGTTAAGAACCTCGCTCATTGATCTGGTCATCTGTGTTGCCGTCCAGATCCTCTTCTTCTCTGGTCCCTCGCTGGCGCTCCTTGCTCCTCTCTACTGCTGGGTGCCCCCACAGCAAGCAGACCCATGGCTCTGTGTGTCCATTCACACACGGAGCCGCGGCTCGGCCCACCCTCTCCGTCTCCTGATTGGCTCACTGGCTGTGATTGACAGTAGCAGGAGCCAATGGGCAAAAGCCAATCAGGGGTGTGAGTCCCCGGAGAGGCAAGGCTCTTGTGGACATCGCAGAATTGAGAGGGGGCTCGTGTAAGTATTGTGGGGGGGGGGGGCTTGGGGGGCTAGTGCACACATACGGTTTATTTACAGTGCATTGCGAAGGTATTCGGCCCCCTTGAACTTTTCGACCTTTTGCCACATTTCAGGCTTCAAACCTAAAGAAATAAAACTGTAATTTTTTGTGAAGAATCGACAACAAGTGGGACACAATCATGAAGTGGAATGAAATTTATTGGATATTTCAAACTTTAACAAATAAAAAACTGAAAATTGGGCGTGCAAAATTATTCAGCCCCTTTACTTTCAGTGCAGCAAACTCTCTCCAGAAGTTCAGTGAGGATCTCTGATCCAATGTTGACCTAAATGACTAATTATGATAAATAGAATCAGCCTGTGTGTAATCAAGTCTCCGTATGAGCCTCCGTTCACATTAGGTCACTCCGACTTAGGGGGCGACCTGTGAAGTCACGTGCAGCGCGACTTCGGCGCGACTTGCACGGACTTCACATAATGGAAGTCAATGCAAGTCGCCTCCAGGTCGCCCCGAAGTAGTACAGGACCCTTTTTCTAGGTCGGAGCGACTTGTGTCGCTCCTATTAGAACGGCTCCTGTACTACACAATGGGAGCGTGAGGACCGTGACTTGTCAGGCTGACAAGTCGCGGTCCAAGTCGTACCAGTGTGAATGCGGTGTTAATGCACCTGCACTGTATAGACTCAGAGGTCCGTTTAAAGCAGAGAGCATCATGAAGAACAAGGAACACAGCAGGCAGGTCTGAGATACTGTTGTGGCGAAGTTTAAAGCCGGATTTGGATACAAAAAGATTTCCCAAGCTTTAAACATCCCAAGGAGCTCTGTGCAAGCGATAATATTGAAATGGAAGGAGTATCAGACCACTGCAAATCTACGAAGACCTGGCCATCCCTCTAAACTTTCAGCTCATACAAGGAGAAGACTGATCAGAGATGCAGCCAAGAGGCCCATGATCACTCTGGATGAACTGCAGAGATCTACTGCTGAGGTGGGAGACTCTGTCCATAGGACAACAATCAGTCGTATACTGCACAAATCTGGCCTTTATGGAAGAGTGGTAAAAAGTGTTGTTTAAAGTTTGCCACAAGCCACCTGGGAGACACACCAAACATGTGGAAGAAGGTGCTCTTTTCAGATGAAACTAAAATCGAACTTTTTGTCAACAATGCAAAACTTTATGTTTGGCGTAAAAGCAACTCGGCTCATCACCCTGAACACACCATCCCCACTTTCAAACATGGTGGTGGCAGCATCATGGTTTGGGCCTGCTTTTCTTCAGCAGGGACAGGGAAGATGGTTAAAATTGATGGGAAGATGGATGGAGCCAAATACAGGACCATTCTGGAAGAAAACCTGATGGAGTCTGCAAAAGACCCGAGACTGGGACGGAGATTTGTCTTCCAACAAGACAATGATCCAAAACATAAAGCAAAATCTACAATGGAATGGTTCACAAATAAACATATCCAGGTGTTGGAATGGCCAAGTCAAAGTCCAGACCTGAATCCAATTGAGAATCTGTGGAAAGAACTGAAAACTGCTGTTCACAAACGCTCTCCATCCAACCTCACTGAGCTCAAGCTGGTTTGCAAGGAGGAATGGGCAAAAATTTCAGTCTCTCGATGTGCAAAACTGATAGAGACATACCCCAAGCGACTTACAGCTGTAATCGCAGCAAAAGGTGGCGCTACAAAGTATTAACTTAAGGGGGCTGAAAAATTTTGCACGCCCAATTTTTCAGTTTTTTATTTGTTAAAAAAGTTTGAAATATCCAATAAATTGTGTCCCACTTGTTGTTGATTCTTCACAAAAAATTACAGTTTTATATCTTTATGTTTGAAGCCTGAAATGTGGCAAAAGGTCGCAAAGTTCAAGGGGGCCGAATACTTTCGCAATGCACTGTACCTTCATGCATAGAATGCATGAAGGTAAAAAAACCTTGTGAACCACTTTGTGTGGATACTATTTTTTATAAATGTAGTTACATTTTTATTAATCCAGGCAGAGCCTTAGCTACTTTGTTTCTTTTCCCATGTCAGTAAAGGCTACTTTGCTGTTCAGAATGCCAGAAGCAGCATCCTGCTTAAAATGGGCTTTGTTTTTACTGCTGTAGGCCCAAAAATGTACAAAATCTTATATTCAAAGGCCTGATTCACATTATGTGGGGCAAGTATGGGAATTACAGCTGTTCCTGCACCCACAACCATCTGCGTCCAAAACACGCTGTTGCGTAGAGATGTGCAGGGGTGCCATTCTGTCTTAATGGTACCCCCACCCATCTCATTCTGCAGCGCATTTGTGGGTGCAGGAACCAGTGGGAAATTGCATGGTGCTTTTGGTGCTTGTGCCACTGCATTTCCAGAATGGTACATGAACCTTTTTCTGTGGGAAACAGTAGGCACGGCAGCCTGGTCAAATGAATAGACTGCCATGCCCACACAAACAAAGCCCGCAAACCCACACAGGTGTGAACCAAGGATGTGATGTGCCCAAAAAAAATGAAATAAAAAAAGTGAAGAGAGAGAAACTGATTTTCATGATATGTATACTGCTAAAGTATGCAGATCTCCCTAAAATTGAGTCCAGGTGCACAACAACAGGTCCAAAAAACATAGTTTGATGAGCCTGGTGTGGACAAAACAAGTGGCCTTCACAAAGCCCTGACTTTAACCACTTAAGGACCAGCCCTTATTCTGACATTTGTTGCTTACTAGTTAAAATCAGTATTTGTTGCTAGACAATTACTTCGAAACCCCAAACATTATATATTTTTTTTAAGCAGAAACCCTAGAAAATAAAATGTCAGTCTGAAATTTTTTATGTCACACGTTTTTTGCACAGTGGTTTTCCAAACGCAATTTTTTTTAAAAAATTTTAATGAATTAAAAAAAAAACATAATATCTACCTCAATTATTTGTATAATATGAAAGATGATGTTACGCAGTGTAAATAGATACCTAGCATGCTTTTAAATTGCACACGCACGTGGAATGGCGCCAAACTATGTTACTTAAAAATCTCCATAGATGACACTTTAATAACTTCTTCATGCTACCAGTTTAGAGTTACAGGGGAGGTCTGGTGTTGCTCTCGCTCAGACGTTTGCGGCAATACCTCACATGTGTGGTGTAAACACCGTTTACATATGTGGGCGTGACCTATAATTGTGTTCACTACTGTGCGTGGGGACAGAGGCACTTTTTACATTTTTTTTTTTTTTTTATTATTTATTTTCTTATATTTTGTCCCTTTTTATATAATGTCCCTTTTAAAAAAAAAAATGTTTTGATCATTGATAAACATCACCTGCGATAAAAATAACAATACAGCATGAAAGGTCCTCTTTTATGGAGAGATCTGAGGACCCCAAATCTCTCCTCTACCATTAAAATCCGTGCTTTAGTAAAAAATAAAATAAAATCATGTTTATATGGCCCGAGAACCTGAAGTGATGTCGACTTCGCTCCTGCCCTCCAAGGGCATAGATATGAGCGGTGGCCCTCTAGCCATTGCTTAACTTTATGGAAAAACCCTGCCGACGCCGGATGGGTCCCTGAGCTACCGATCGGTAATGTTAGCCTGGGAAGCAACTGGAGGGGGTTGGGGGGGGGGGGGGGGGCACCTATCCTCCGCTTCTAAATGTGATCTTGCAATGAATCCGCCGCTGGGATCACTTTTATCAGAAAGCTGGGGCCGCCTGAGGAGAAATAAAATACTTGGGTGGCATCTAGCTGCAACCCTACATTTATTGTCAATGTCATGACCTATATTTACAGTTAGGTGGTTTGCAAGTGGTAAGTATAACTAAAGGCAAAACTTTTTTTTTTCTTTTATAGTTTTTGATCGAGGGGCGATCGATTAGAACCCCTGTCAGTTTTTATTTCTGTATTTTCCCCCATTAGGCAGATTTGCCCTTTGTCCTGTTTACCATTTTCATTGAAAGTGAAAGTAAAAGAAAATACCATATTTTGGGTTGTCTCCAGAAAAGTAATAGAGGGGAAATCTTCCAATGAAGACACTAGTTCTGGTGACCTGGGGGTCCCCAGGAGATTCCCTTAATTTGCAGGGATTTCCTCTCACTTCCTGTTTGGCTATGGGACAGGAGGTAAAGGTAAATCTTAATAGGGCACAGATGGCAAAAATAAACCTTACAGGGGCTATAACCCTCCCTCACTTTATCTAAAATTCAAAAAAAAGTTTTGCCTATATTTCTACTTTATCTGTACTGCACGCCTTTATTATGGATTGGTACTCTAATTATGGGCCAGGTTTTCTCATCCAACATAAATACCTGACCTTTCTAATTGTGAAATACAGCAAGCATCCTACTGTGGATGTGTCTAGGAACAGTACGCTTACATTGGAGAAAAGCGGTTTGCAGATCAAAGATTGCAGGCAAATGTTATTATTGTTGCAGAGTGCGATCACTGGGTGCAGCGGAGTCCATTCAGATCAGACATTGTGGAGTAAACAGGAACTGGCTTCTTTATTGGAACATAACACAGGAATCAAACATGTCACCTTCTTATTGTAATAAGAAGAACACCGACAGGAAGAGATAACCAACAAGTTCAATACAGTTTACAGGAAATGACAACACATCATAGAAATGCATAGCATATCACTGAGCATTAGCGACATCTAGCGTCCTATTTGTGAACTGCAGTTTATCTGTAATAAGCTAAAAGCTGTTGTATCTCCAACACCCCTTCTCAACAGCTAAGGCTTAGTCTATTAAACCCATCTTCTTTGTAAGCCTTGAGTGTCTTTCGGCGGTCAGAGGCTTTGTAAGGATATCTGCTGTCATATCCTCGGTTGGGCAGTAAAGTAACTCAAGAAGACCTTGCTCTTGAAGATCCCTAAGAAAGTGGAACTTCACATCAATGTGCTTGGTTCTTGAATTAACTCCTTCCATGCGCGCAAGTGCGAGGCATCCTTGATTGTCCTCATAGATTTCGGTTGGTCCCAACTGTGGTTGACCCATGTCTGTTAATAGCTGTCTCAGCCATATGACTTCTTGACTTGCCTGCGCTGCAGCAACGTATTCTGCTTCAGTAGACGACAGTGAAACAGAGAGTTGCTTTTTACTAGTCCAACTGATGGCACCTCCTGACAGAAAAAATAAGTAACCAGTGGTAGATTTCCTGTCGCTGGTGTCTCCTGCCCAGTCAGCATCCACATATCCTGTCAAGGTACTTTCATCGCTTGCTGGTAACTTTAACTTGTAGTGCGAAGTCCCTTTAAGATAGCGAATGATTCGCTTTACAGCATTCCAGTCCTTTTGACTTGGCATTGAAACCTTTCTGCATAGGATTCCAACAGTTGCTGCAATGTCCGGCCTTGTAGCAGTGGTAAGATACAGCAATTTCCCTATTGCCTTCCTGTATTGAGTATTAGTAGGTAATGGGTTATCTTGGCAATTCATCTCCTTTAGGTAGTTGGTTTCCATAGGAGACTTTACTGGTTTGGCGTCTTCCATTCCAAATGTTTCAATTATTTCTTGTATTTTGTGTCTGGTTCAGAAGAAAGCTGCCATCTTCCTCTCTCTCAATCTGGATGCCGAGGTAATTCTTTATGTTGCCAAGATCTTTGGTGTTGAAGTTCTGATTTAATTTTTCTAGTATTTCTGCTTCATTCCCTTCTTGCTCAAAGCAAATCAGGATATCATCCACATAAATAAGCATATAGACCCATCTGTCTCCCAATTTCTTTGTGTATAAGCAGGGGTCTGCTTTACTCCTCAGAAAGTTTTGATGTGTAAGCACTTCATTTATTTTTATATTCCACGCTCTGGCTGCTTGCTTTAGACCATATATACTCCTGCGTAGTTTGCAAACTAGGTCTGGCCTTTGTTCATCTTTGAACCCTGGTGGCTGTTCCATGTAAATCTCTTTTGTTAGCTCGCCATGTAGAAACGCGGTTTTCATATCAAAATGTTTCACTTGCATTTTCCTTGTGAAGGCTACTGTCAGTAAAGTCCATATTGTAGTGTGCTTGACTACTGGTGCAAATGTCTCGTCATAGTCTTCTCCATATTTTTGAGAATAGCCCTTGGCTACTAGCCTTGCTTTGTATCGCTCAATTGTGCCATCTGCATTGTATTTTACTTTAAAAGTCCATTTACAGCCTATGGCATTCCTTCCGGGTGGTAGTTCTGTAAGTGTCCATGTTTTAGTGTCATGCATGGATTTTATCTCTTCATCAGCAGCCTTTATCCATTTACTTGCTTCTTGTTCTGAAAGCTGAGATATTTCTTCCCAGGTTGCAGGTTCGTTGATACTGGCAGTACTTGCTTTGTATGAGAGACGTACAGGTGGTTTACCTTTTTGTTTTCTCTTGTTAAACGTCTCAGTTTTATGTCTGAGCCTTCTTGTATCTGCTCTTCAGTACTGGTAGAATCTGCACTCACTTCAACTGTTTGTTCAGAAGTTACAGAGATAGGCTGGTCAATGTCAGTATTCCCTTCTATTCTTGCTTCTACTGTTGTCATTACATTGTCTCTGAAATCTTCAACAAAAGTTATGCTGTTGCTAATGGTAACCTTGTCTGTTTTGGGATTAAGGATTCTGTAACCTTTGACATTGTCACTGTATCCAACGAAGATACCTTCAAATGCTCTGTTTTGGAGTTTGGTGCGTTTTTCTTCAGGTATGTAGATGAATGCTTTGCATCCAAAAACTCTTAGGTGTTTTACATTTGGCTTCTCATTGTGCCAAAGTTCATATGGAGTTTTCTCTATTGTTCTGGAAAGAAGTCTGTTCTGCAAATATGTAGCTGTCATAGCTGTTTCATCCCAGTATTTTTGTGGTAGTCCAGAGTCTGTCAGCATACATCTGATCATTTCAGTCAGAGTTCTGTTCTTTCTTTCAGCTACTCCATTTTGTTCTGGTGTATATGGGACTGTCTTTTGATGTTCTATTCCATTCTGTTTTAAGTACTCTTGTATCTTATATCCTGTGAATTCACCTCCATTGTCACTCTGAAGTATGAGAGGCTTCCTCTGAAACTTGTTACTGGCCTTTATTATATAGTCTTGTAATTTGTCAAAAACTTCACTCTTGTGTTGTATTAGGTAGGTGACTGTGTATCTTGAATAGTCGTCTATGAAAGTCACTATGTACCTTTTGCCTCCAGGTGTAGGTGGGTTTAGGGGACCACACACGTCACTGTGAACTAAGTCAAGTGGTTTTGAAGCTTTCTTCTGACTGACTTTGGGAAGTGTTGCTCTTGTAGCTTTGGATTTAATGCAACATTCACACTTAACAGTAACTGGATGTAACGCTCCTGCATTTTATGTATGATGTGGATTTACAGCTGCAGAAATATTCCACTTCAGTAGTCATGTAGAGAAACGCTGAGACACCAATCCCAACTCCCAAAGACTCATCATGTGTGGATGATCTCAATTCAGCAAGCAAATACACACACTCAATAAGATGTTCCTAGAGTGACTTATGTATATAGTAACACAGTGATGATAGGCTGAAGAGACAGGTTGGGTAGAGATGGTAGATGACAGACACTTGAAAGGAAATGTTCTTGAAAGTAAGATAGTAGCAGATGGGATGCAGATAGGTTAGCAATCATGTATGGTAGCAGATGATAGAGTAGCAGGTGAACATACAGGAGAGACCAACCCAGTGCAAGAGCAGATGGTAGTAGGCTCAAGAGCTAGCAATCTTAGATAATGCAGATGTAATAATAGTCCTTAGTATGCAGAGCTAGATAGTGTAAGCTTTAGTATGAAGGTTATAGAGGTTTCCCCTGTGGGGTACTTATCACTAGTAGCAATGTAGCAGAGGAGAGGTTCGGCGAGAGCGGATGATCCGGTAGCGGGATACAGGGATCAACGCAGCGTGGTTCCGACAGCGAGGAATGCTTGCAAGCATGAGAGCTTCAAGACAGGTTAGCATCAAGGCACAAAGCAGGTTGAACGAACACATGTGAGTGAGAGCTGGTGATTTAAATAGCTGTTCAGTCCGGCGCTCAGTGATGACAGCATCAGTCTTAAAGGTAAACACACCTATATGTGCTTCATCTATCTAGGTAGATGGAAAGCACCCAGAAATGATGTGATAGGAGGCACTGAGAGTGCCAGAACCTTACACTGGACAAGGGGATATTGTTAGATCCCTTGTCAGATTTCTCCTCTGTAGTTCCTGTATGCATTCTGGGTGTCTGTGACCTAGACGTCTGTGCCATATATGTATACAGTCATTGTGCTTGTGTGTACATAGTCTCACCTTTTCCTTCACTGTGTCGAGGTGATACAGATGATCATCCAGCTTGGCACTTGCTACTGTCTGGTTGCCGTTTAGGATTGAACACTTGTCACCTTGGAATTTTACAGTGAGTCCTCTGGCTGTTAGACGCTTCACAGATAAGAGTCCTCCTTCTAGATTAGGAACATAAAGCACATCTTTCACTGGTATGGCTATATTGGGTCCCGTATCATCAGGGCATACAAGGGTTCCATGCCCATATCCTTCTGCATGTATTTTGCTTCCATCTGCAAGATAAATAGTTTCTTTGTTGTTCAGATCAAGTTCTGTGAAAAAACTTCTATCACTTGTCATGTGATTGGTTGCCCCCAAATCGATGCACCAGCCTTGACATTTATTGTTGCCTGTCACTTTAAATGTGGCATTCCAGTTTCCTTCACATGGATCATTGATTGTGGCTTTGACCTTTTGTTTAGCATAAGATGGACGCTGTCTTCTTTGTTCTGCTTTCCATATAGTACAGTTTTTATTTATGTGTCATCTAAAAAAAACACACTGTGGTCTCTTTCCTGTGTAACCTTGTGTCTGTAGCTTTAAGAGCGGTTCTGGTGTCGGTTTCTGTGGAGTCATGCACTAATTCCTTTCTTCTCTGATACTCATCTATGAGCCTGGTTTTTACAAATGATAGCGTCAGATCTGTCTCAGGTCGTGTCTCCAGTGCATTGATCAGTGCAGTATATGCATCGGGCAAACTGCATAACAACATGGCTGTTCCGTGGCTGTCTGTTATATCCTCCCCGATTGATCTGAGTTGCGCAATCACTTCCAGCATTGCATTTATATGCTCCTGCATGTCCTGTTCTCTGCTAAGTCTCATTTTGTAAAGTTTCCGCAGTAGAAACAGCTTGCTGTTTAAACTGGATCTTTCATGCAGTCTTCTTAGTATGTCCCACATGCCTTTAGCTGTGTCCTCATGGCGTATATGTATGAGCTGATCATCCTCCACTAGTAAGCTTATGGTGGCCCGTGCCTGTCTGTTTTTCTTGTCCCAGTCCTGATTATTGTCCTGTGGCCTCTCTGTGGTGGTAACCTCCCACAAGTCATCTCTAGATAATAGCATTTCCACTTTAAACTTCCATAGCTGATAATTGTCATTGTTCAGCTTGGCCACTGAGAGTTTAAGTTCTGAGTTTCCAGACATTTTTCCCTCCTTTATATATAAACAGGCTTACTTGTCTATTGGAGATGTCACTGGAAACCTTCCTTATGTCGATCTCCGCATCAGTCACACTGTCTCCCGTTCAAGGCTTTGTTCTGCCTGGGCCGCACCTGGTCATAAGACTTTATCCGGATCCTGGGCCCATAACCTGTTGCAGAGTGCGATCACTGGGTGCAGCGGAGTCCATTCAGATCAGACATTGTGGAGTAAACAGGAACTGGCTTCTTTATTGGAACATAACACAGGAATCAAACATGTCACCTTCTCATTGTAATAAGAAGAACACAGACAGGAAGAGATAACCAACAAGTTCAATATAGTTTACAGGAAATGACAACACATCATAGAAATGCATAGCATATCACTGAGCATTAGCGACATCTAGCGTCCTATTTGTGAACTGCAGTTTATCTGTAATAAGCTAAAAGCTGTTGTATCTCCAACAATTATAGCCACTTGCTGACTACATAACGCCGTTATACGGCGGCAAAGTGTCGGTGCCGGGTCACGCACCTAGTATGTGATCCGGCACTTACGTGTAGGGGGAACGCGCACAGCACAAGCCCATCAGCGGGTCCCGGCCAATGGATGACCACCGACGCCCGCTGATCAACGAGGAGAAAGACAGAACTGAGCTCTGCCTATGTAAACAAGGCAGCGCTCTCTCCTGTCAGCAGGGATGTGCTGAACCAGCACATCCCTTAGTGAAAGCACCACATCATAAACGCAAAACACTAGTTAGGCACATATTTAACCCTTTGATCGCCCAAGCTGTTTAACACCTTTCCACCCTGTGTCATTAGTACAGTGACAGTGCATATTTTTTGCACTGATCACTGTATTAGTGTCACTGGTTCCCACAAAGTGTCTGATTGTCCACCAATATTGCAGTCCCACTATAAGTCGCTAATCACCGCTATTACTAGTATAGAAAAAAAATAAATAAATAAAAAATCCAGTGTATATCCCATATTTTGTAGACCCTATAACATTTTTGCGCAAACCAATCAATATATTTTTATTGGGATTTTTATCCAAAAAGTTAGTTCGGCCCATATATATTTGGACACACGTACAATTTTTAGGTTTTTTTCAGGTATTTACCAAAATATATTCAAGCCATAGTTACATAATGGATATGGATTTAAATTGCACACTCTCAGGTTTATTTGAGGGCATGTACATCCAAATCAGAGGGAGGGTTTAGGAATTACAGCTCTTAAGAATTGCCCCCCCCACCTCTTTTTCAAAGGACCTAAAGTAATTGGACATTTGAATCAAAAGCTGTTTCATGGCCAGGTATGGGCTACTCCTTTGTTATTTCTTCATCAGTTAAGCAGGTAAAAGGTCTGGAGTTGATTCTACCAGAAGTGTGGTATTTGTATTTGGAACCTATTGCTGTGAATCTACATCATGCGTTCAAAGGAGCTGTCCATGCAAATGAAACAGGCCATTGTAAGGCTTCAAAAACGAGAGATCAGGATGTACTCTGTTTTGTATGTCCCTTTTTTGAACTAACTAAAAATGTTTCTGTTAAAAAAAACAAAAAACGAGAGATCAGAGAGATAGCAGCAACATTAGGAGTGACCAAATCAACAGTTTGGTACATTCTGAGGAAAGAAGAATGCACTGGTGAGCTCAGCAACCTAAAGGCCTCATGCACACGGGCGTTTTTTACAGCTGCTTTTAGGAGCGTCAGGCGTTTTTTTTTTTTTTTTGCAGCTTAAAAACGCCCCTCCGTGTTATTCTATGGCCTCATGCACACAGATGTTTTTGAGCTGTAAGTGGCCTTGGCGTTTTTAAGCTGCAAAAAAAACCCACGGCCTGCGCTTTCTGAGGACCAGCGTTAGAGCTGCAAAAACGCCTGATGCTGCTAAAGGCTGAATAACGTTGCTTATAGAGCATTAAGCCACGTTTTTTTTATCTTCAAATCAATGGTTCCCTATGGGAGCCTATTGATTTGAATGGAAGGCGCATCACAAGTCGGATCAGGATGATCCGACTTGCGGTGCGACTTGCGCTATGAGAATTTTAAGGGGGAACTCCACGCCAAAATGGAAAAAAAAATGGTGTGGGGTTCCCCCCAGGCCCTTCGAGTCTGGTGTGGATTTAGAGGGGAGCCCCACGCCAGAAAAAAAACTGTGTGGTGTTCCCCCCTAAATCCATACCAGACCCTTATCCGAGCATGCAGCCCGGTAGGGCAGGAAGGGGGAGGGGACGAGACGAGCGAGCAGTCCCACCCCCCCTGGACCATACCAGGCCACATGCCCTCAACATGGGGGGTGTTGGTGCTTTGGGGCAGCCCACCCCAAAGCACCTTGCCCCCCATGTTGATGAGGACAAGGGGCCTCATCCCCACAACCCTGACCGGTGGTTGTGGGGGTCTGCGGGCAGGGGGCTTATCGGTATCTGGAAGCCCCCTTTAACAAGGGGGGGCCCCAGATCCCAGACCCCCTCCCTGTGTGAATGGGTAGGGGGTACATTGTACCCCTACCCATTCACCCCATAAAAGGCAGTGTATGTAAATAACGACAGGAGACGTTTTGAAAAGTTTATTAATAATCTTCATCCGGTCTTCTCTGCGCTGGTCTTCTCCCCTCCACTCTTCTGGTCTTCTCCTCTCCGCTCTACTGGTCTTCTCCCCTCTGCTCTTCTGGTCTTCTCCTCTCCGCTCTACTGGTCTTCTCCTCTCCGCTCTACTGGTCTTCTCCCCTCTGCTCTTCTGGTCTTCTCCCCTCTGCTCTTCTGGTCTTCTCCCCTCTGCTCTTCTGGTCTTCTCCCCTCTGCTCTTCTGGTCTTCTCCCCTCTGCTCTTCTCCCCTCTGGTCTTCTCCCCTCTGCTCTTCTCCCCTCTGCTCTTCTCCCCTCTGCTCTTCTCCCCTCTGCTCTTCTCCCCTCTGCTCTTCTCCCCTCTGGTCTTCTGGTCTTCTCCCCTCTGGTCTTCTGGTCTTCTCCCCTCTGGTCTTCTGGTCTTCTCTCCTCTGCTCTTCTGGTCTTCTTCTTTCTCCGGTCCTCCTCCGACGATGTCTCCAGTGATTATGCCGGTCTCCCGTCTCTGCAGCCATTGTGGGTGTGGCATCCCAGTGACGTCATCGGCCCCTTGATGTCACAGATGACATCTGTGACATCAAGGGGCGGGGTCTCCTGATGACGTCAACAGGATGCCACGCCCACAATGGCTATATAACAAGCTGCAGAGACGGGAGACCGGCATAATCACCGGAGACATCGTCGGAGGAGGACAGGAGAAAGAAGAAGACCAGAAGAGCGGAGGGGAGAAGACCTCACCCCCTGTGGCAGATGATGTTTATGAATGGGCGAAGACTCCATTCACACCTCCTATGCATGTTGTTTTTGAGCAATTCTGCAGTGATTTTTGTGTTTTTTTGTTTTTTTACTGTGGTTTTGCCTCAAAAATCTCAGTAAACACACAGTTAAAACGCAATACATGCTTTTTTGAGCCAAAAAAGCAGTGTTTTGCATTTAAAAAGGTTCCTGATCCTTTCAAAAAATGCAGAGGCACAAAAATGCATTAATGTGAACAGGTTCCATAGGAACACATGTTAAAAATAATGTCCTGCGTTTCTGCAAAAAGCATGAAACACATTGGTGTGAATGGAGCTTAATATGTATAACCCTTGCAAAAAGGCGGTTTTCGTTTTCCCTTGGGATGTGGATGGATTCCACCATGACTCAGGAATGCAGCTTTGGGTAATATCTGCCAGCACTGCTGGCACAGCCTAAGATTAACTATGATTGTTTAAATTGCTCCCTACAGTCAGTGCAAAATCAGTAAGTTAGAACAGTTGACACATAATGACACTGCTATGAGGAGTGCTAAATGTCAAGGAACTTTTATGCCCTATGAAGCCCTAGGAATGTTCTTGGGGTCCACACCCAGCTGTGTTGCATTGATGCATTTGCTGCAGCATGCTTTTTCATGCTCTGCAGCAATTTGTATTACCACAGCTGTTTCACTTCTGCTTCTGCACTATTTTCTTTTGCTACAGTATTGTATAGAGGTGCCATTCAAACTAAACAACCCATTGCACCTTGCTTAGTACATTACAGTGCAATCATTTATTGTACAGAGCAGTGATGTGAAGTCCTTAGTGTTCAGAGTTATAATTGGTAATTTGTTATGTGAAATACAGAAACATGAACATGCATACTGAATAAGACAGCACAAAGCGCTACAGCAGATTAGCATTAAGTAAGATTCAGTTCACTGCCAAGTGATCATTAAAGGACGAATGTAAATAGGTTGCCTCGTTACTGCATTGTTTTATAGAATGACATTGAATATATTTTAGATGTCCCTGTGTTTTCTCTGAAATCTTTCTATGGTAATAGTTGGTGATATGTGACTCTGCACTGTTTGCATCAGATTGTAATGAGGATGTCGGTGTCCTGTCCAAGCTGCCTCCTCATAGGAGTTGATATTCATTCGACCATCTGAGCACGCCACCACAGCGTCCCATGGACCTGGAGTGTGCAGATGTTCACTGTGTTCAGTAACTGCTTCACAAATAATCACAATCAATAAATGTCATTATTAACCACATAAGAATATAACCTATCCATGGAGAAATATGAGGCCACCATTGCAAACTGTTTGCTGAAAATTCTTGTTGCCTGGCTGTTATGCTGCCCCTTTCCCCAGTTATAGTATTTTTTCAGTCCATTACCTAAAATAAGCATGAAGATGGGATGTTGTAGTAAAGCTGGATTTCCTTTATATAAAAACTAGTTCTGTGTCAGTGATGTCAAGTAAGTAAAGCATAACTGTAACTAAGAATTATGTTAAAGATTCCCATTCTGTATTTCCACTTTTTAGAAACATAAATATAAAGGTGAAACCTTTTTGTATTTTTTTTTTAGTTTTGGATAGAGTAGTTGACGCTGGCTGGCTTCCAGTGGGGACAGTTGTTTGAGGGACAGTTCACACCATAGAAACAAAGTCCGGATGCATTCCAGATGCTTTTCTAATTGCATGTTTTTCATGTGTTCCAGTGCATTTTTTTCCCCCAGTTTTTTTCTTAACTCTAAATAAGGACGTGTGTTCCATTGCATTTTTGGTGCATTTAGGTGCATTCCGGTGTGTTTTTGATGCGTATTACAGCGTTCCAGTACAGTCCAGTGCAGGAAAAAGTGCAGCATGTTCTACTTTTTAATGGAACTGGAACGCACTGGGACTGCACGCAAAGGTGTGAACTATGTAATTGGAAACCATGTAACCTACTTTCCATGCATTTTTGATGCAGAATGAAAGTGCACTGGACTGCATGTGGTGAGAACTGGCCCCAAGAGGGAATTTCCATTGTTTTCCTGTTGGGTCTATGGAAGGGGGAAGTGATATCTTCTTCATGGGACACAGATGACCAAAAAAAAAAGCTGAAGGGGTTTCCACCCTTCCTTACTCTATCTAAAATGCAGAAAAATCATTTTTAAAGCAGAGCTTGGCAAATACCAAGTGCCAAGTCACCATAGTGACTGGAAATTGCATCCTGGCACCTGGGTTACACTACAGCAACGATCTGGCTTGATACAGAGCTCCTTTCCAGAACCTGACGTCCTCCTTTGGTGGGCAGGGCTGTGATGAGTGCGGTGCGCCTGCTATTCTGACTGACGGCTTCCCTTGCTTGCTCTCAGTGTTTGTCCACCTCTGACATCTCCTTCCTAGTTTGACAGCTGGGTGCTGGGGTTCCGGTTGAGGCCTTGATCTGGTGCCCTTTCCACCGTCGATGAGTGGACGGGGAGTGTGACAGGGGACATGTACACAAATAATCAGTGCCCTGATCATCAGTGCAGCCTCATCAGTGCCTTCTCCTAAGTGCCCATCAGTGCAGCCTATCAGTGTCCATCAGTGCAGCATTATCAGCGCACATCCGTGAAGGAGAAAAATTACTTTTCTCTTACGTCCTCCGACAGTCGCCGCCTCTTCATATTCGTCACATATGGGGTATTAGACTTTGCTCCGAAGGAGTAGCTAGGCAACAGAATATGTTAACAATAAAGCTTTAACATATCCCACCCTCAAGGGGTGGTCCCCTCAGTCAATACCCTCCTACTTCCTGCAACCATATCTCAGTTTTAATGTCTAGCTTGTCAGGAGTGGCTGGCTCTCTCTGTGCTGGGACTTTTTGTCCCAGACTCTTTCTTCTTTTTAATATTTTGTTTGAGTTTTCTCTCTACCTTTACTTAGCTGTTATTTTTGTCAGCATTAGTTAGTTCTTCGGACGAAGAGAATCACGCGGACTGGGTCTCGGGCTGATCCCCCTGATCGCAGGTCGTGGGTCAGTGGCTTCCCAGTCTGCCATCGAGCGTTCAGCCAGGTAACGCTCCTGGCATGGTGAACGACCCATCCCTGTTCGGTGCAGGGATGATTGGTGAGGTGGCTACCTCACTGGACGCTGTGCGGTTTCTTAACCGCCATTGTGTGCGTCTTGAATTGCGACTCTCCCTGCCTCATGTGCAGCGGCTTGTTCGCCTGTGCGGGTCCCCCACGCCATGTGAGGTAAGTGTATCTATGTGGGGACCTGTCTGTCTGGGGGGGGTCTCAGTCTGGGACTGTGTAACCTGCCTTTAATCACACTGCTTGTCTCCCTATCTCTCGGCTGCATGCTGTGGGCTGCAAGGGGGGGGGGGGGAGCTGTATGACACTGAGTGTGTCAGGCTGGGCAGTGTGAGGAGCTGTGTGCTGTGGGGCATGTTTTTAATGGCATGTTGGGGCATATACAGCGATCGCTGCGGCGATCTAACATGTATCCATATAATGGGATAAAATTGTGTGTGTTTTTATGCACTGTGGAGCGGCGATTTCGGCGCCAAACGACGCCATTTTACCGGCGCCCGCTCCGGCCGCATGGTTTACATGCACGGCAGCCATTTTCTTGTAGCCTCCATAGGCTTACATAGAGCGCCCTGGCAGCATCACTTCCTCTCTCCTGGAAGCACCGATCGAGGCAGCAGCAGCAGCGGAGTCTCCTCAGGTTTTATCCTTCTATTCCTGTGTTCCATTGCCTGTATTCAGTCTGTATATTCCCTGTGGGGGTCTCATTGTGCCTGAGTGTGGTGCGGTGGGCTGCGCTTGCCGCGCTTGCTGAAAGGGGGCAGTTAACCCTTGGTTGTCTGGCATACAGGGGCAATGGATTCTCAGGAGGGCAAGTTTCCCACAGTATTGGTGGAAAGCCAGGGGACCGCTGTTTCCCCCCCAGGGGGGGATTTAGCCACTATTGTGGCTGGCCTTGCTGCACAGGTGCAAATGCTGGTGGCTGCTCGATCTACAAAACGGCCCAGAGTTGCTCTGTCCTCTGAATCTGAGGGTGAAGGTGATGGGGCTGTTCTGGCAGGGACCCCCCTATCGGGGTCCCGCTCCTCTCTTGATCTAGTGGGGTCTGAGGTAGAGGCTGAAGTTGAGGGGGTTGATAATTCTCCCCCTGGCTCGCCTGAAGAGCTTGCAATCATGGATGAGTTGATTGCTTCCATTAAGCAGACGCTACGTTTGCAGGACGAGGTGTGTCCCCCAGCTGCCTTGGCGGCTTATGGGACGCAGAGAAAACGCAGGACGCCGCAGGTTTTTCCCTGCAATGCTGATTTTCAGCGCGCTGTTATGGACCAATGGCGCGATTTGCGCAAGCCTTTTGCGGTACCAAGTAAATTTAAGCTGCGTTATCCTTTCTCGCCTGCCACTGATGAACGGTGGTGTGTGCCTCCGCCAGTGGATCATGCTATTGCGGTTTTGAACAAAGCCACTGCAATCCCTGCAGAGGGATCCCCTGTTTTCCGTGATGCCACGGATAGGAGACTGGAGTCTCTTGCCCGTCATGCTTATTCTGTTACGGGTTCTATGCTTAAGGCTCTGTTTGCTTCTCTCATGGCGGCCCAGGCGATCGCAAGCTGGACGCAGATGCTTAGGCGCGTCCTAGTGGCCGATTCGGCCTCGGCGGCGACCCTGGATATGGTGGATCAGATCCACCAGGGTGCCATGTATCTGTGTGATGCGGACCTGGACCTGATTCCGTTGGCTGCACGTGTGCACAGCGTGGCGGTGTTGTCTCGCCGCCTGGTTTGGTTGAAATGTTGGTCGGTGGACCAATCTTCACGTAAAACCTTAGCCAATCTGCCTTATGATGGGTCTCGCCTTTTTGGGGAGTCCCTGGATGTGTTGATTAAGGGGATTACCGGGGGTAAGAGCACTCTCTTGCCCCATTTCCCCAAGGCTAAGGGGGCTTCTGGGAAGAAGCATGCTAATTTTCGGCCCCTCAGGGGTCCTTTCGTGCCTTTTGGCCGCACTACAAGGGCACACCGTTCAAGGGCCAAGGCTCTCAGAAGAAGCCCTGGTCTGGGAAACAGAAGTCCGGCCAATCCGGACCTGCGGCCCATAACAGTTCGGCCTGAAGGGGCGCCCTCACCCAGTTTTGGGGTGGGGGGACGCTTGCTCGGTTTTCTTCAGCCCTGGTTGGCCCGTGTGCGGGACAGATGGGTTCTGGAAATCGTTCGATCTGGTTACAAGATCGAGTTTCTCTCTCGGCCGGAGAGCAGATTTTTTCCCTCAAATCTACAACTGTCTCCAGAGCGCCTGCGGGATCTGCACCTGGCGGTGCGGGACCTGAGGGCTCAGGGAGTGGTGGTTCCGGTGCCTCATCGGGACAGATTTCGGGGGTTTTATTCCAATCTGTTCACCGTGCCCAGGAAGGAGGGCAAGGTTCGTCCGATTCTGGACTTGAAAGCTCTGAACCGCTCTGTGCGGGTTCGCAAGTTCCGCATGGAATCCCTGCGCTCGGTGGTGGCTGCCCTGGTTCCGGGGGAATTCATGGCCTCCATCGATTTGAAGGATGCGTACCTTCACATCCCCATATTCGAGGGTCATCAGAGATGCCTTCGATTTGCCATTGCGGAGGATCACTACCAGTTCGTGGCGTTGCCCTTTGGGCTCGCCTCGGCTCCGCGGGTCTTCACCAAGGTGCTTGCACCGGTTCTGGCATTATTGAGGGCCCAGGGCATTTCTGTCCTGGGGTATCTGGACGACATTCTGATTCGGTCTGCGACCAGTCAGGGTCTGGAGAAGGACCTGTCTGTCACAATGCACACTCTGCAGGAGTTCGGTTGGACGATAAATGTTCCAAAGTCGACACTGAGTCCGTCGGTTCGTCTTCCCTATCTGGGAATGATACTGGACTCGGTGCAGGCGAAGGTCTTCCTGCCGGAAGACAAACTCAGGACTCTTCAGGAGGAAGTCAGGTCCCTCAGGGACGTTCCACACTCGTCTCTGCGGAAGTGTATGAGATGTCTGGGGTTGATGGTCTCGGCCTTCGAGGCGATTCCTTTCGCGCAGTTTCACACGCGGGGTCTCCAGGCGGAGATCCTGTCCAAGTGGGACGGGCGACCTCAATCTCTGGATCTTCAGATTTCGTTGAGTCATTGCACCAGGGAATACCTTCTGTGGTTGCTCCAGTCCCCGTTGGTGTCCGGGGGCAAGTCGTTTCGTCCGATCTCGTGGACGATAATCACCACGGATGCCAGCCTGTCGGGCTGGGGTGGTGTTCTGGGCGTTCTGTCCGCCCAGGGGACCTGGTCGGAGGGGGAGTCTTCCCTCCCGATCAACATTCTGGAATTGCGTGCGATAAGGCTCTGTCTTCATCGCTGGACGGACCGGCTGCAGGGCTGCCCGGTTCGGGTACAGACGGACAATGCCACGGCGGTGGCCTACATCAACCACCAAGGGGGCACCAGGAGTGCCCGAGCGGCTCGAGAAGTAGCCGACATTCTGTCTTGGGCCGAGACTCATGTCCCGGCGATAACGGCGGTTCACATTCCGGGAGTGGAGAACTGGCAGGCGGACTATCTGAGTCGCCAGACCCTGGATCAGGGGGAATGGTCTCTCCATCCGGCTGTCTTCCAGATGTTGTGCGCGAAGTGGGGTCTTCCAGATGTGGACCTGTTCGTGTCTCGCCTCTACTACAAGGTGAAGAGGTTCGTGGCAAGGACGCGCGACCCTCGGGCAGACGCGTCGGACGCGTTAGTGGCCCCGTGGCATCAGTACAGGCTGATGTACGCGTTTCCACCGATTCAGTTGCTGTCCAGGTTCCTTCGCAGGTTACGCTCGGAACGCAGCACGGTGATTCTTGTGGCACCGGACTGGCCTCGCCGGTCCTGGTACGCAGACCTCCTGAATCTGGCGGTCGACGCCCCTTGGCGTCTGCCTCTTCGGGACGATCTACTGTCTCAAGGACCGATTTACCATCCTGCTTTACAGTCGCTGGCTTTGACGGCCTGGCTGTTGAGACCGAGGTCCTGAAGGAGAAGGGTCTCTCTCCAGAGGTCGTTCATACCTTGATCAACGCGAGGAAGTCTTCCTCGGGAAAGGTTTATTACCGTACTTGGAAGGCCTATTTTGCCTGGTGTGAGTCCAGGGGGTTTTCACCCCGCACGTACTCGGTTTCCCGTGTGCTGTCTTTCCTTCAGACGGGTGTCGATCAGCGTTTGGCGCTGGCTACGATAAAGGGTCAGGTGTCTGCGCTGGCCGTTCTGTTTCAACGTCCCATGGCTTCCAACTCCTTGGTTGGCACTTTTATTCAGGGTGTGCGGCATCTGGTTCCTCCTAGGAGGGATCCTTTGCCCCCTTGGGACTTGAATCTAGTCCTATCTGTGTTACAACGTGCTCCTTTTGAACAGATCAGGGAGATCTCGTTGTCTATGTTGTCCAAAAAGGTCGCCTTTTTGGTGGCGATCACTTCGGCTCGCAGAGTGTCGGAACTGGCGGCTTTGTCCTGCAAGTCTCCGTACCTGGTCGTTCATTTGGATAAGGTGGTCTTGCGACCTAATCCTTCTTTTCTGCCGAAACGAGTTTCGGAATTCCATCTTAACGAGGATATTGTTTTGCCTTCGTTGTGCGCGAAGCCTAAACATCCAAAGGAGGTGAGATTGCACTCTCTGGATGTTGTTCGGGCGATAAGGGTTTACCTTAAATCGACTGAGTCTTTTCGTAAGACGGACTCCTTGTTTGTTCTTCCAGAGGGTCCTCGGAAGGGCATGGCGGCTTCGGCCTCTACCATCGCCAAATGGATCAGGCAGACCATTGAACAGGCCTATGCCTTGCAGGGGAAGGTTCCCCCTGTGCCGGTGAAGGCGCACTCTACTAGATCTCTGAGTACGTCTTGGGCCTGCCGTCATGGGGCTTCTGTAGCCCAGGTGTGTAAGGCGGCGACCTGGTCGACCGTGCACACTTTCACAAAATTCTACAAAGTAGATGTTCAGGCATCGGCGGATGCTTCCTTTGGCCGCAAGGTTCTTAGTGCGGCTGTTCCATAGGGTCCCTTGTTGGGGACTCCTGGCTGTTGGGATAGTTTTTGTATCCCCGGGTTTTTTGTCTTTTCCTGGGTTGTTGCTCCTGTTGAGCACTTATTTTTGCTGTTGCCCAGCTGGTTTCCTTCCTTTGGTAAGGTTCCTTTCTTTGATGTGGAGACTGCGTTGCCTTTCGGCGCGGATGCGTTTCCCACCCCTCATGTTTGCACTGCTTTGGGACGTCCCCATATGTGACGAATATGAAGAGGCGGCGACTGTCGGAGGACGTAAGAGAAAACGGAATTTTTGTAAAATCTTACCTGTAAAATTCCTTTCTCTGAGTCCTCCGACAGTCGCCGCCCCCGCCCCTCTTTTGGGGTTTGAATGTATACTCTACTGCTATTCCACTAAAACTGAGATATGGTTGCAGGAAGTAGGAGGGTATTGACTGAGGGGACCACCCCTTGAGGGTGGGATATGTTAAAGCTTTATTGTTAACATATTCTGTTGCCTAGCTACTCCTTCGGAGCAAAGTCTAATACCCCATATGTGACGAATATGAAGAGGCGGCGACTGTCGGAGGACTCAGAGAAAGGAATTTTACAGGTAAGATTTTACAAAAATTCCGTTATTTGCAAACTTTTATAACCAAAAAAAAAAGTTATTTTGTTTGGCACCAGTCATGAGAAATTCCTATTGCCCGACGCCCCAGATATGCAGTTTCGGGCGCCGGGCAGCTGATTTAAAAAACTTGCTCCTAACTTTTTTCTAGCTGGCTGCTAGATTCAAAGCAAATTTGTCAAGCCCTGAAGTAAGCTCTAGTGAACCTACCCAAAATGCATGCATTAAGCTCTGCTTTTATGTATATATAAACCCTCACCTTGTAAAACAATCCATTAAGTTTAAAATAGAAATGAAAGGCAAAACATTTGTGTATAGCTATAAAAATATTATAAACACCCTTTTCTCTCTTTTTAAAAAGTGATCACATTCCGTCTGTTCTTAGCTGCATAATGAGCTCAGAGAGCTGGGGAAGGAGAAACGGCAGGACACTGGACTTTTCAGTGAATGGGGGGGGGGGGTGTCAGGACAAGTCTGGTCATTGGAGGAGAGCAGGCTTAGTTCACAGCACAGCTAGAGGCTGACCAGGGTGTGCTCTCATGCTTAGTATGGTCAGTTTTTAAATAGGAAAGTAGAGTGGCTGGCAGGAACATCAGGGGTTGCACACAAAGGAAGCAATACAAAGATAAGAAGATACTTTTTCATACAAGTACATGGTACAGCAGGCACAAATCAGATATATAAAATGTTGGGTTTACATATTTAAATAGGTTTTAAAGGCATTCTATGGGTGAAGATAAAAAATCTTTTGTGTGCAGGAACCCCCCAGACCCCCCTATTACTTACCTGAGCCCCCTCTTGATCCAGTGATGTCCACGAGAGCCTTGCCTCTCTGGGGACTTGCACCCCTAATTGGCTTTTGGCAGCACCGGAAGCCGTTGGACACACAGAGCCATGGGTCGGGCGTGCGACTGCTTGAGTGCCCCAACAGCAAGCTGGGTCACCCAGCTGGAGGGAGGAGCCAGGATCGTCATAGATGAACTGAGAAGAGGAGGATCCAAGCTGTTCTGTGCAAAACCACCGCACAGGGCAGGTGTGTAAAACAGGTTTAAAAAAAAAAAAACCAAGGCTTTAGTATTGCTTTTAGTTTTTTTTTTTTTTTCTTAGTATGCAAAATGTATTCGCTATCGGAAGGTTTTCGTTTTTGATGGCGTGGCACAGGGTTGAGCCTCATCGGGACTTAATTACTAATCATAACTATTAGGCTTCATGCACACTGGACGTTTTTGGAGCTGCTGTTAGCAGCGTCAGACGTTTTTTTTTGCAGCTGCAGAACGCCCATCCATGTTATTCTATGGCCTCATGCACACATAGAGCTTTTAGGAGCTCCAAGTGGCATAGGCGTTTTACAGCTCCAAAAAAAACCCAGGAACTGTGCATTCTGGAGCTGCAGCGTCAAGCTGTAAAAACGTCTGATGCTGCTAAAGGCTGAATAATGTTGCTTAACGTGCGTTAAGCCTTGTTATACGTTTTTTTTTCTTCCATTCAAAATCAATGATTCCCTATGGGAGCCTATTGATTTGAATGGAAGTCACACCGCAAGTCGGATCAGGATGATCCGACTTGCGGCGCGACTTGCGCTGTGAGAATCTTGAGTGGGAACTCCACGCCAAAATGGGGAAAAAAACGGCGTGGGGTTCCCCCCCAGGTTCCAAACCAGGCCCTTCGGGTCTGGTATGGAATTTGAGGGTAGCCCCACGCTGAAAAAACGGCGTGGGGTCCCCCCCAAAATCCATACCAGACCCTTATCCGAGCATGCAGCCCGACAGGCCAAGAAATGAGAGGGGACGAGCGAGCGGCCCCACCCCCCCTGGACCATACCAGGCCACACGCCCTCAACATGGGGGTGTGTGGGTGCTTTGGCGCAGGGGGGGCTCTGCACCCCCCACCTCAAAGCACCTTGCCCCCATGTTGATGAGGACAAGGGCCTCATCCCCACAACGCTGGCCAGTGGTTGTGGGGGTCTGCGGGCAGGGGGCTCATCGGAATCTGGAAGCCCCCTTTAACAAGGTGGCCCCCCAGATCCCGGACCCCCTCCCTATGTGAATGGGTATGGGGTACACTGTACCCCTACCCATTCACCCCATAAAAGGCAGTGTGTGTAAATAATGACAGGAGACGTTTTGTAAAGTTTATTAAAAATCTTCATCCGGTCTTCTCCCTCTCCGGCTCTTTTGCTGTCCTCTCTTCTTGTCCTGTCCTTTCTTCTTGTCTTCTTCTCTCCGGTCTTGTGGTCTTCTGCTTTTTTGCTGTCGGCTCTTCTTCTTCCTCCGGTCCTCCTCCGACGACGTCTCCAGCGATTATGCCGGTCTCCGGTCTCTGCAGCGTATTATATAGCCATTAGGGGCGTGGCCGCCAGATGACGTCATCGGGAGACGTCATCTGTGACATAGGGTGCGGGGTCTCCCGATGACGTCATCTGGCGGCCACGCCCCTAATGGCTATATAATAAGCTGCAGAGACCGGAGACGTCGTCAGAGGAGGACCAGAGGAAGAAGAGCCGACCGCAAAAGAGCAGAAGACCACAAGACCGAAGAGAAGAAGACAAAAAGAGCGGACAGCAAAAGAGCAGAAGACCGGAGAAGAGAAGACAAGAAGAGAGGACAGCAAAAGAGCCGGAGAGGGAGAAGACCGGATGAAGATTTTTAATAAACTTTCCAAAACGTCTCCTGTCATTATTTACACACACTGCCTTTTATGGGGTGAATGGGTAGGGGTACAGTGTACCCCATACCCATTCACATAGGGAGGGGGTCCGGGATCTGGGGGGCCACCTCGTTAAAGGGGGCTTCCAGATTCCGATGAGCCCCCTGCCCACAGACCCCCCACAACCATCGGCCAGGGTTGTGGGGATGAGGCCCTTGTCCTCATCAACATGGGGGCAAGGTGCTTTGAGGTGGGGGTGCAGAGCCCCCCCTGCCCCAAAGCACCCACACACCCCCATGTTGAGGGCGTGTGGCCTGGTATGGTCCAGGGGGGGTGAAGCCGCTCGCTCGTCCCCTCCCCTTTCCTGGCCTGCCGGGCTGCATGCTCTGATAAGGGTCTGGTATGGATTTTTGGGGGGGGGCTACCCTTAAATTCCATACCAGACCCGAAGGGCCTGGTTTGGAACCTGAGGGGGAACCCCACACCGTTTTTTTTCCCCATTTTGGTGTGGAGTTCACCCTCAAGATTCTCACAGCGCAAGTCGCGCCGCAAGTCGGATCACCCTGATCCGACTTGCGGTGCGACTTCCATTCAAATCAATAGGCTCCCATAGGGAACCATTGATTTTGAATGGAGGCAGAAAAAACGCTGCTAAATGCTACTGTGGCCAAACGTGCAATAACGCTAATAGAAAAAGCTACTGAAAGCACGTTTTTACAGCTGCTTTTTCCCGGCGTCAAGAAACAGCTTTGGAGCACGTTTTTATGACGCCCTGTGTGCATGGAGCCTTAAGCAGATTTTATTCAGCAACGGGTAGAAGTTTTAGGCTTCATGTACACTGGCAGCTCCTAAACTTGGAGTTTAGGTGCTTTTGGCGTTTTTTGCCAAAACTCCTAAACTCAGCTTCATACAAGCCTATGTGTCAATGTACACATGGGCTTTTAGTAGAGTTTAGGAGCTGCCGCGTTTTAGGTAAGGTTGAACCTCCCTGTCCTGAGTGCGGAAGAATTACGTTAAGGATAAGAACGTTTTGACCGCCGGCCGAGAGAAAACATAAAAAACGACAAAAATGCACTTTGGGTGTTGCAGTGGTCGGGGTAGGCTTAGTGTACATGTAACCTTACAGCCAGAGTGTACATGTAAAGTGGGTAAAGGTACCTGCGCTCAGGAAAAATGGCACACGTTCTCTATATTAAAAGGTAAGCTGCTGCTGATCAAAAAAAGGGAACCTTTTTGGATAGTACATGTATATATATCAGCGCTGCTAAAACTAGTGCTCAAAATTACTAATATTAAACTATATAAATATCAAAAAATGTATATATGATGTGCAACTAGTGCCATAAAGTGCAATAAATCTCAGTGCAATTCTTCATAAGATGTGTGTTTAACAATGTCCTCCAATTACAAAGTGTCCAGTGCTCAGTGCTCTTAAACTCAATTGATGATAATTCCACACAAAAAGTGCTCTGTGCTCAAAATAGCATATATTGCTGACCGTTCCACACAAAGTGCTCAGTGCTTGGTGCCTCCGCTGCGTGCTTCCCTCTCAGTCCCCTACTCACCGAACAGAAAGGGGTAGAAAGCCTGTAATATCAAATCCCTCCTCACTTGGGGTGGGTAGCAAGCGGGCAATGTTACCATACACCAACATTTAATCGCAGTAGCGTGGCAATATTGCAGCTTCCTGGGATCCTTGGTTAACCTGATCCCGCTCTCCCCATGGGTATAGCCATTAAAAATAGAGGATCTTCATTGTGCAGTATGTTTTAATAAATGTATTGCATTTAATATAAAGGTTACACTTACAATAACACAGTGCAGTATCGCTTCTCTTCCTGGTGGTGGACGCCGGTCTCTCCCAGTGCGAACGTGATTTATAGCACTTTATGGCACTAGTTGCACATCATATATAGATTTGTTGATATTTATATAGTTTAATATTGGTAATTTTGAGCACTAGTTTTAGCAGCGCAGAGTGTACATGTAGCCTTACAGCCGGAGTGTACATGTAGCCATGTAGCCTTACAGCCAGAGTGTACATGTAGCTTTACAGCCGGAGGGTACATGTAGCTTTGTAGCCATGTAGCCTTACAGCCAGAGTGTACATGTAGCCTTACAGCTGAAGTTTACATGTAACCTTACAGCCAGAGTGTACATGTAACCTTACAGCCGGAGTGTACATGTAGCCTTACAGCCAGAGTGTACATGTAACCTTACAGCCAGAGTGTACATGTAACCTTACAGCCGGAGTGTACATGTAGCCTTACAGCCGGAGTGTACATGTAACCTTACAGCCGGAGTGTACATGTAGCCTTACAGCCGGAGTGTACATGTAGCCTTACAGCCGGAGTGTACATGTAACCTTACAGCCGGAGGGTACATGTAACCTTACAGCCGGAGGGTACATGTAACCTTACAGCCGGAGTGTACATGTAGCCTTACAGCCGGAGTGTACATGTAACCTTACAGCCAGAGTGTACATGTAGCCTTACAGCCGGAGTGTACATGTAGCCTTACAGCCGGAGGGTACATGTAGCCTTACAGCCGGAGGGTACATGTAGCCTTACAGCCGGAGTGTACATGTAGCCTTACAGCCGGAGGGTACATGTAGCCTTACAGCCGGAGTGTACATGTAGCCTTACAGCCGAAGTGTACATGTAACCTTACAGCCAGAGTGTACATGTAACCTTACAGCCGAAGTGTACATGTAGCCTTACAGCCAGAGTGTACATGTAACCTTACAGCCAGAGTGTACATGTAACCTTACAGCCGGAGTGTACATGTAGCCTTACAGCCGGAGTGTACATGTAACCTTACAGCCGGAGTGTACATGTAACCTTACAGCCGGAGTGTACATGTAGCTTTACAGCCGGAGTGTACATGTAACCTTACAGCCGGAGTGTACATGTAACCTTACAGCCGGAGTGTACATGTAGCCTTACAGCCGGAGTGTACATGTAACCTTACAGCCGGAGGGTACATGTAGCCTTACAGCCGGAGGGTACATGTAGCCTTACAGCCGGAGGGTACATGTAGCCTTACAGCCGGAGGGTACATGTAGCCTTACAGCCGGAGGGTACATGTAGCCTTACAGCCGGAGGGTACATGTAGCCTTACAGCCGGAGGGTACATGTAGCCTTACAGCCGGAGGGTACATGTAGCCTTACAGCCGGAGGGTACATGTAGCCTTACAGCCGGAGGGTACATGTAGCCTTACAGCCGGAGGGTACATGTAGCCTTACAGCCGGAGTGTACATGTAGCCTTACAGCCGGAGTGTACATGTAGCCTTACAGCCGGAGTGTACATGTAGCCTTACAGCCGGAGTGTACATGTAGCCTTACAGCCGGAGTGTACATATAACCTTACAGCCAGAGTAGCTACTATTGTGCATACAGTGTAATTCTGGGGAGGAGCCAGTGAAATGAAAATGCTGCATTCATAAAAGTATGTTTTATATTTAAGCCACTACTCCTTTAGTGGGCTTTCCATAGGAATATCTAGCTATTGCATTTTAGAAGCATGTCATTCATAGATCCTGGATACCAAATCCTAACCAGGAGGGGAATACCTCTACCTAGCACTTCAACAAAGCCCTTCTCACCTGAACCCAGCCCAACAATAAAAATGTTAAGGTAGATTTAGACACCATTCAGGGTGAGGTGACCGGTTCTCCTGTAAGAAAACAAAATCCCACCCGCTAATAACAGCTTGTCTCTTATATGTGCAGATTTTAAGATGCTGCTGGTATGTTGCTGACTCTCCTGTGTGATGTAGGTAAAGCTTTTCCTCCATAAGGCCAGAGATTGTCTGTGTGTTCTGCAATGCTAAGTGAAGCTGTGCTTCCATTTCAGAGGGATGAGTGGATGACCTTCGACTTTACGTCTGTGAGAGCGACATCAGTAGCTGCTTTAAGAGCAGAGAGACAGAAGGAGAAAACACTGGAGCGTGAAAAAGCTGAGACCATAGTAAAGGTAACAGCCAAAAAACACAGTAGACTGGGCCTGAGCGTTCAGTGAATTGCATTAAATAGTCATGCTGGTTTACTTTGTGTCTCCTCTGAATGTATTAAATTGTACACGTTTTTTTTTTATAATAGTATGTGACATTTGAAGCTGAACTCCAGGCAGATATAAAAGATACAAATGCAGCTCTGTATTCATGAATACATCATTAAAGAACATTACTGTGCAAAAGTTTTAGACAGGGGTGAAAAAATGCTGTAAACGAAGAATGCTTTAAAGCATAACTCCACTTTTGTTGAGAAAAAAAAAATCCCCTCTGGGTTATCCCTGTACATTACAAGGATTTTAACAAACTTTGTTGCAGATTCCTACCTTTTTTTATTTTGAAGAAATAATTATTTATTCCTCTGTGCTGAGTGGGTCTAATGGGAGTGGTTTCATAATTATCTGCAGGGCTCTAATGGCAGCTGCAGGGCTCTGAGGAAATCTGCTGGGCTTGCATCCCTTTAGACGTGTTCCTATTGGGAGTATCTCACCAAAAAATACATTTTTATTGCAGGGGATGCCAGAAATCTGACTTGTATCTTAGGCTTGCCATACATTTTCAATTTTCTTGTACAATTTTCTGTTAGATTTACCAAAAACCATATAATATGAGGTCAAAACTATACAACACCTTCAATTGTATCCAATTAGGTAGGCTTTTGTACTACATAGTTGAAGGTAAATCGAAATAAAATTGTACAGAAAATTGTAAGAAAATTGTATAATGTATGGCTAGCCTAAAGCAGACTTCTGGGAAAATTGGTGAGCCAATCACACAAGCAGGAAATTATGTCTCTGGGATGTGGTCAGTACACATTCTGTGTACAGAATAGCTCCAGGTAGCCATATTGCATTGCAATTTCAGAAAATACAGCAGCTGCCGATTGAAAAGGAAAGGTCATTCTTAATGACATTCAAATACAATATGATTAGTGTCGCAATTGTATACGCTATATTGTTTTTTTCCCCCCACGAAAGTGGAGTTACCCTTTTAAGAAATAGAAAAGTTAATAGTTTAATTTTATCAATTAACAAAATGAAAAAAAAATGTGAATGAACGGAAGAGAAATCCAAATCAAATCAATATTTGGTGTGACCACCCTTTGCTTTCGAAACAGCATCAATTCTTCTAGGTACACTGAACAGTTTACAACAATACCCACGGTAAACCCCATGAAGCTCCAAACGAAGTTGTAAGTGGAAATGAATCTTGCTATGTTTTTTGTTTCATGATTGGACAGTTATCTTCGGATCGATGATTCTTTCTTTTACCACCAGTTAAATGAATAGAATACTGGCTAAAAAGCCATATTTGAAGAGTAATGAAGAATGATTGATACTCTGAATGTTCTAAAGTTAGTAGTGTACCCCAAGGTTCAGTGTTAGGACCCTTACTTTTTAAATCTATTTATAAATGATATAGGGTCTGGGATTTAAAGTACCATATCAGTCTTTGCAGATGACACCAAGCTTTGCAGTGGAATAACTTCTTTACAGGATGTTTACAACTTACAAGCCGACCTCAATTCACTATTTTATTGGGCAACTATGTGGCAGATTTAAAACTATGCACTTGGGAGCTAAAAACATGCATTCATCATATATACTAGGTGGAGTAGAACTGGGGGAATCCATAGCGGAGAAGGATCTGGGTGTTCCTGTAGATCATAAGCTTAATAATAGCATGCAATGCCAAGCTGTGGTTTCCATAGTGGTATAGACTCCAGAGAGAGAGATGTAATTTTGCCCCTGTACAAATCATTAGTAAGACCTCATCTGTAATATGCAGTTCAATTTTGGGCACCAGTTCACAAAAAGGATATCGGGGAACTGGAAAATGTGCAGAGAAGGGCAACCAAACTGATAAGAGGCATGGAGGAGCTCAGCTATGAGGAACGATTAGAGGAACTGAATTTATTCTCTCTTGAGAAAAGGAGATTAAGTGGGGATATGATCAACATGTACAAATACATTATTGGGCCATATAGTGAACTTGGTGTAGAGTTATTCACTTTAAAGCCGATTTCTCTGCTCGCCTTCCAGGACGGCCCAAACATGAGAGATGATAGGCTCCTTCTACCGGAAACACAATCAATTACAGTTGTTAAAAGGCCCCACCCTTCCCTCTGCCCCTCAGTTTAGATTGTGTTTCTTCCTACGAAACATTTGTTGTTTTCACTGACCTGCAGACTTTGAAAGTCAGATGGTCCCCCTGTGAGCCAGGTTCAGCAAACTGCCTCAAGAGCTGAGCTCTTCCTGCCGCCTCCTCAGGCTTCTCACAGGTCGCCCCCATGATGACAAACCGTCGGTCACCCGGTGTGTCCCTCTAGGTTTTGTCTTCCGGCACCAGCAGCTCTCCTCCACAGGAATCTTTTTTGAAAAGCCCGCCGTACGGGCGTCTCAAGACTCGTGTTCAGACCGGAAATTCCGGTGACGTCACACGCTACCTCACGATGCGGAAGAAGAAGGTGGAGGAGATGCCGGAACCGCTAGTGAGCGGTAAAGCAGACTCCCAGGCTACAGGAGCCCGGACAGCTGCGAGGGAGATGAAGCCCTCCACGACTCACCCTCCGGGAAAGGAGGAAGGGCTGGGCCAGGCGTCGGCAGCCAAACCCAGGTTGGAACCGGGTAAGTGCTGCATTGTATCATTGATGGTGCCTTGTTTTCTAAGTCTGCTGGTTAATGACATAGAAATTGCCTGGGGTAAAAATCCCTTCTCCCTGACCTTAGTTGGACTTACTGAGTGTCCTTTCTTTGGTCTGTATGCATGCAAGTTGGGAAGAGTGATACTTATTTTGATGTTGTATCCTGTCTTCCAGAGTCCCAGAGCGGTTCTCAAGAAACCTCTACTACTGCACCAGCCTTATCGGGCTCCGTTGCCTCTAGGAAGTGTGGTAATTGTGCTGATTACCTAGTTCCCACAACAAGCCTTTCTGCTACAAATGTATCTACAAATTAGCAGGAAAAGAATCATTGGCTTTGATGAAAGACTTCCTAAAGTCTGTTCAAGAAGAAATGCTGACTACAATTCAGTCAGTACGCTCTTCGTTGGGATCTTCAGGAATCTCAGAGCCCAGGGAACCTCCGGTAGTAGAAGGTACCTCTTCACAGGAAAGTTGTTTATCTAGGGCAGTACCCTCGGGTCTAGTACCCTCATCACAAGATCTCCCTTCAGCTCAGCACAGAAGTAGGTTATCAGCAGAGGAAAACCGCTCAGACTCCCAAACCAGTTCAGAAGGTGAGGGAGACAGGGACTCCGAGGAACCGGGCGAGGCAGAACCAACTAGAAATCTGTTTGGTTTAGATAACATGCAGGGACTCCTTCAGGCAGTGTATGCCTCTGAAGAGATACCTGATCTGCCTAAAGAAACCTCAGCCCAGGATAGACTCTATAAAGGACTGGGGAAGACTCCTTCCAGAGCTTTACCTATCCACCAATCCCTAAAGGGATTAATCCTTTAACAATGGCAAAGGCCAGAAAATAGGTTGAACAAACCAGGATCCTGGAAAAGGAGATTTCCCTTTAAAGAAGAAGAAATAGAAACATTTATAAAAAGTCCAAAACTAGATGCACCATTGGCACAGGTGACTAAAAGGTCAGACCTCTCCTTTGTTGATACAGACAGCATAAAGGATGTCATGAACCATAAAGCAGAGTCACTTCTAAGGAAGGCCTGGGATGCCAATGTTTCAGCAATGGCCCCAGCGTTAGCTGCTTCCTGTGTGGCAAGGAATTCCTTCTGTTGGGTTGACAGATTGAACAAAAACCTGCCACAGTCAAAAACCCCAAGACTTGCAAGATTCCCTTTCAGTAATGGGGAAAGCAGTAGCCTATCTAGCAGATGCAGCAGTGGAATCTGTTATTGCATCCGCCAAGACGGGGGCTCTCCTGAATTCTGCCAGAAGAGCCATTTGGCTCAAAGAGTGGGAAGGGGATTTTACCTCTAAGACTAAACTTTGTGGTTTACCTTTTGAAGGGTCCCTACTATTTGGCTCGGGTCTGCATGAAGTTCTGACCAGATCTTCGGAAAAAGGGAAGAAGTTTCCGGCAAAACCCAAAAAAGAGGTTGCCAGGAAATTTTTTCGTGGCCCCCAGGAACAAAGCCAGCAAAGGCACAAAAGAGAGCCTGCCAAAAGATGGGGTTTCAGGAAAGGAAAACAAAGAAACAGTTTGCTCTTCCCTTCCTCTTCAGGCTCAAGGGATAACAAGTGACGCCAAAGTCAAAGTGGGGGGCAGACTAAGTCAATTTCTCCCCATATATTTACTCCCTCATACTGGAAGGGTGCCGCCTACGATTTGCCTCGATACCTCCTATAACAGTAACTCTTACTCATGTCCCCAAAAAGTTTCAGATAAGAGAAGCTCTACTGCAAGGGATTCAGGAACTGGCGGAACAGTTGGTGATAATCCCAGTCCCAGAAGATCAACTCTTCCAGGTTTTCTACTCCCATGTGTTTGTGGTCCCAAAACCATCAGGAAAGGATCGCCTGATAATAAACGTGGAAAACCTCAACAAGTTTTTACTTTAAAAAAAATTTTCAATGGAAACCATTTATTCAGTACGAAAGAATCTACTGAAAGACGTTTTCATGACCACACTAGACCTCAGAGATGCATATCTGCATGTCCCCATTCACCAGGAACATCAGCCTTTCTTGAGGTTTGCGATGGTGACAAAAGAAGGGACTACTCACTGGCAGTTCAGAGCACTGCCCTTTGGATCAGCAGCCAGTCCAAGAATCTTTACAAAGATACTGGCAGAGGCGGTAGCCCACCTGCACCTTCAAGGAATAGCCCTGATTCCATATTTAGACGACCTACTGATTTTCGGCAAATCAGCAGCTCAGGTAAACTTGGATACCCAACTGGTGATAAACTTCCTACAAAAGTTAGGTTGGCTCATCAACCTGGGAAAGTCTTCCCTGGAACCTACACAAATACAGACCTTCCTAGGTTTCCAGGTAGACTCAAGGGCTCAGAAACTTTTTCTACCCAAAGAAAAGAAGGAGAAAATAGTTTCCTCAGTTTTGACGCTCAAGGGAGCTCCCTCCTGTTCCAGAAGAGAAATCCTAAGAGTCTTGGGACTAATGTCGGTCAGCATACCAGCGGTTGTCTGGGCACAACTCCACGTAAGAGACCTTCTGTTCTTCCATCTGTCCTCCTGGGACAGGAAGATAGAGTCCCTAGACGAATACGTCATTCTCATTCCTCAGGTGCAGGTATCCTTGGAGTGGTGGACAAACCCAAGCAACCTTGGAAAAGGCAGACCCTGGGGGGCAGTGGAATCCCATAAAGATTACCACAGATGCCAGCACAAAGGGTTGGGGAGCTCACCTGGAGGGGGCTCAGGCACAAGGGATCTGGGACAAAAGAACAGCACAGAAGTTGAAGGCAGTGGGGGAAACTCTAAAAGCCTTCCAAAAGTTCATTTTAAACAGAGAGGTTCTGATTCTGTCGGACAATACCACAACGGTGGTTTATTTGAATCGACGAGGAGGAACCAGGTCAAGTTCCCTCTTAGCCCTGACCAAAGAGATCCTGGGCTGGGCCTAAGAGAAGATAGTTTCCCTTGTGGCCATTCACATCAAAGGGAAGAACAACTTACAGGCAAACTTAATCAGCCGCCACATCATAAAAGGAGAATGGGAACTAAGTCCCAAAATCTTCTTGTCAGTGGTGCAAAGCTTTGGACAGCCAGAGATAGACCTGTTTGCCTCCGCTCAGAACAAAAAAGTGGAAAGATTCTTCTCCCTCACACGGTCCAAAGGGATGGACGGTCTGGATGCTCTAGCCCAGCCATGGCAGTTCAGTCTAGCCTATGTCTTCCCTCCTCTGATGCTAATTCCCAGAGTCCTACAGAAATTGAGCCAGTCTCAGAACATGCAAGTGATTATAATTGCACCATGGTGGCAAAAAAGGCCTTGGTCTGCCATATTGAAAGCCATGTCAGTAGCTTGCCCGTGGCAGCTCCCAGTTTCCCCAGACCTGCTGTCTCAGGGACCAGTTCTGTGTCAGAGCCCAGAATTCTTCCAGTTGACAGCTTGGTTACTAAGCACCAACTCCTAATTTCTAAGGGTTGCTCAGAGAGAGTAGTGGACACTCTCTTGATGAGCAGAAAGCCAGTTACGAAAAAGATTTATACAAAGGTCTGGAAAAGATTTGGTACCTGGTGTAGGCAAAAGGATTTGGCCTCTAGCTCTATTACCACGATCCTAGAGTTCTTACAGAATGGAGTAGATAAGGGTGTGACAACTAACACCCTTAGGGTACAAATTGCGGCTCTTTTGGTATTTTTGGACACTAGTCTGGCAAAAGAGCCGTTAATCAAAAGATTTTTGTTGGCTAGACAAAGGGTTACCCCTATTGTAAAAGACAGGTTCCCCTCTTGGGACCTGACCAGGGTCCTAGAGGCATTATCTAAGGATCCCTTCGAACCTTTAAAGGAAATCTCCCTTAAACTGCTGTCCTTGAAATTGACCTTCCTGTTAGCCATTACAACAGCAAGAAGAGTAGCGGACTTACAAGCTCTCTATCAAAGAACCATTTATGGTGGTTTTTCCAGATAGAATTGTCCTAAAACCAGATCCTCTGTATCTGCCAAAGGTAGCATCTTCCTTCCACAGGGCACAGGAAATAAATCTACCATCCTTTTGTGATCGCCCCAAAAATAGTAAGGAAACGAGTTTCCATTGCATTGATGTGAGAAGAGTCCTTCTCACTTATTTAGAAAGAACCAAAACCTTCAGGAGATCCAACCATCTTTTAGTCCTTCATACTGGGCCCAGAAAGGGACTGCAGGCCTCCAAGCCTTCAGTGGCTAGGTGGATTAGACAAGCAATTACCACCTCCTATAAGGCATCCGGTGTTCTTGCTCAAACTAAGATTAAAGCGCACTCGACAACAGCCCTAGCTACATCCTGGGCCGAGAAGGCTGGAGCATCATGGGAACAGATCCGCAGTGCAGCCACCTGGTCCAGTCACGACATATTCCTGAAGCATTACCGTGTAGAAGTACTGTCTCAACAAGACCTAGCTTTTGTGAGAAAGGTCTTACAGGCAGTGGTCCCACCCTAAGGTAGGCCTGGGGGTAATCTATTATCCTCTCATGTTTGGGCCGTCCTGGAAGGCGAGGAGAGAAAACTTACCGTTAGTTTACCGGTAACAGTCTTTCTGACGAGCCTTCCAGGACGGCCGGCCTATTCCCACCCTGTTAAAAGGGTAGGGTACACAATGGATAAAACATAGGTGGTAAGTACCTATAGAGTGAATTGAAACACTTCCCTTGGAAAATGGTTGTGGAAGATACTTTTTTACAACTGAGGGGCAGAGGGAAGGATGGGGCCTTTTAAAAACTGTAATTGATTGTGTTTCTGGTAGGAGGAGCCTATCATCTCTCATGTTTGGGCCGTCCTGGAAGGCTCGTCAGAAAGACCGTTGTTTGGACCAAGCTGATCCAAGCAAATTATTTCCTTCACTATGTCCTGCACTGTCTCTAAGCACTGTATAAACTGCATGTAGCTTTAGCTGCACACAGTACACAGTGCTGGGTTCCATCTGTGAGACACACTTCCCGTCTCACACCTGGAACAATGCTGAGTCGGTCTGAGCGGCGCTCAGCCATTCATAGGCAGCTTTGTATTCAGTGTGTGAAGAGCTTGACATCAGCCTCCCCTCCGACTCAGCCAATCAGAAACCAAGCTGGTCCAGACGATCTATTTAAAGTGACATGGGCATAGAAATCAGCTTTAAGCTTTTTACAGAGGATGAGGGGGCACTTTTTACATCAGAAGGAAAAGAGATGAAACCTCCGCATACAGAAATGTGTTCTCACAGAAAGAGCTGTGATGATGTGGAATATACTTCCTCAAGATCTAGTTCTGGTCAGCATAGTGGATTTGTTTTAATAGAGCTGTCTTCATTCTTAAAGCGTAACTCCACTTTTGTTGAGAAAAAAAACATTCCCCTCTGGGTGAACTATATACATTGCAAGGATTTTAACACACGTTGTTTCAGATTCCTACCTTTTGCTATTCTGTGTCCCTGTGCTGAGTGGGTCTAATGGTCGTGGTTTCATAATTATCAGCCTGCTGCTGCACAATCAGGGCTTTCCTCAAATAAGGAAATTGCTGGGTCTGCATGCCTTTCAATGTTATTTTCTTTTGGGAGTATCTTATCAAAAATTACATTTTTGTTGCAGGGGATGCCAAAAATCTGACTTGTATCTTAGTGTAGTCTTCTAGGAAAATCAGTAAGCCAATCGCACAAGCAGGAATTTATGTTTCTGGGGGGGGGGCATTCTGTCTACATTTTGTGCACAGAACACCTCCATGTAGCCATATTGCATTTTACTTTACAGAAAAGCTGCAGATTGAAAAGGACAGATCATTTTTAATAACATTCAATTACAATATTAATTTTTTTTTTTTTTTTTGCAATTAGTTTTTTACCATGAAAGTGGAGTTACCCTTTAAATGCACAAAATATAACTGGATACTAACGTGTATTGGTATTCACACCAGAGATTGTTGATCCAGGTAATGTTTGATTGCCACCTGGGGGATAAGGAAGGGATTTTTACCCAGCTGAATCAGATTGGATCATGGGGCACTATTCCATCCACTGATGCCAATGATGAGGCACTATTCCTCCCACTGTCAGGAATGATGGGTTATTATTCCCCCCACTGTCAGGAATGACGAGGCACTATTCCTCCCATTGTCAGGAATGATGGGGCACTATTCCTCCCATTGTCAGGAATGATGGGGCACTATTCCTCCCATTGTCAGGAATGATGGGGCACTATTCCCCCCACTGTCAGGAATGACGAGGCATTATTCCTTCCACTGTCAGGAATGATGGGGCACTATTCCTCCCACTGTCAGGAATGATGGGGCACTATTCCTCCCACTCTCAGGAATGATGGGTTACTATTCCTCCCACTGTCAGGAATGACGAGGCATTATTCCTCCCACTGTCAGGAATGACGAGGCATTATTCCTCCCACTGTCAGGAATGACGAGGCATTATTCCTCCCACTGTCAGGAATGACGAGGCATTATTCCTCCCACTGTCAGGAATGATGGGGCACTATTCCTCCCACTGTCAGGAATGATAGGGCACTATTCCTCCCACTGTCAGGAATGATGGGGCACTATTCCTCCCACTGTCAGGAATGATGGGGCACTATTCCTCCCCACTGTCAGTAATGATGGGGCACTATTTCTCCCACTGTCAGTAATGATGGGGCACTATTCATCCCACTGTCAGGAATGATGGTGCACTATTCCCACTGTCATTAATGATGGGGCACTAATCCTCCCACTGACACCAATGATGGGGCACTAGTCCTCCCTTTAATGTTAAAGATGGGACACTCTTCCTCCCACTGACACCAGTGATGGGGAACGATTTGTCCCTTTGATGCAAATGATAGGACACTATTTACGGAATACCAAAAATAGGGCATTTACTGCCACTAACGCCAGGAAATTTTCAACTCTACTGGCCATGGTCCGGCTCTCTAAAGTCTGAGGGACAGTAAACTGACACTTTGTTTAAAAAGTTCGGAGACCCCTGATCTAGATGGACTTGTGTTGTTTTTCAACCTGACTAAACATGTAACTTTGTATCATTGCTTCTGTTTGTTGCTTTTTTCTTAATTTGCATAGTTTTCCCTTCCAATCAGATCAAAGTGATTACTGAAAAAAAAAAAACAGCTTTCATACATTTGTTTCCATTTTTACTTTCCTATATTTGCCATCTATCACGGTCTACTGGCCTTCTTGCAGTCTTTGCTGCCCGTGAATATAAATAAAAGACTCCAAAAAGCTGCATGAAGCTGTAGCCTTATTGTGGTATCGCTTTGTGCGTCCCCTGTGACAACAGTGCTTTAGTATTCATGCTGACACTATCTGTCTCTTACCACTGCTCTCTGTAGGTTGTGTATCACACAAGACGCCAAGCAGGCGTAGCATTCTCATTTTACTTCTTTCCACAAGCTTAGAACAGGTTAAAGAAATCCTGTATGGAAAAACAAAACACAAGCTACCATTGCTAAGTTCTCCTTTTTGAAAATACTAGTTTGTTGTCTCTCAAAGGCTTTAGTGCTTTCTGAGCCACTGACTTGAGTATATGGATATTGGGGGCTCAGATTTTCTCCCAAGTCACAAGCAGCATCTTGTTCCAGATAAGTGACTTAAGCTGGCCACATACTAGCCGAAATATCGGGCAAACACATTTTTGAAAAAAGAAAAATCGGCCATGAGAGCAGACAATTGTGCCATCATGTAATGACCGAATTTCGAACGATAAATCGTTCAATGGACATAAATGAATCAGTTTTTCGTTCAGTTTGTCGCATATGCCTAGTGCAAACAGGTCGGCCGAGAAACACATTAACCTTTCAATTTATCGTTTGTTTATCGTTCAAAACTGTTCCTTCGATTTTTCGGCTCTGAAAAGTTAAAAACTATTTTCTATTTGTGCCCATTAACTGGACGAAAAACGAACAATCGGACCAAATGACAGATTTTCGAACAATCTTTCGGCTAGTGTATGGCCAGCATTAGAATATTTATTTAAAAAATGCTGGAACTCGCGCTTGGCTTCCAATGGTAAGACTGCTACACAAAGAAGGTAGTTGAGTACTGCAATACAAAACTCTGTGGAAAAAAATAATGTTGTGCACTATCCCAACCAATTTGTGTTAGGGTAATAAAAAATCCCCTATGATCAGAAATCCCAAATCCCATATGATGGCCATGGAGGCGAAACACGTTGGTTGGAGCTAGCGGTGGTGACGTCAGCATGCACGGTCCAACAGAGTTGTGGAACAGCGGTGTCTTTGAGATGTTTGTTTGCCTTAAACATTCACTAAGTCTGTAAATGCAATCTGTTATGTTTTTAAATAAACCTTTTATACAGTAATGCACTATTAGCTCTCCTCCTTATATCTAATGAATATGTTGGCTGGAGCCAGGAATTATCTGAATATTTAGGAAACCACTTGTGAGTGGACCCGGAGCTTCCTATAGAGAATTTTTCAAAGTGCCATTGATCTCTTTGTGGGATCATATGCTCTGGTAACCGGTTTTGTTGTCTGCATGAGCAGAGGGTGGAAGTGAAGCAGTGTCCATTATAGAGACCCATCTGGGGGGGATAGCACCAGAGCACTTTTCTTTTGGACATATGTTGGACTGTCATTTCTTGTCTTATAACATTCTTTAATGTTTGTTTTTAATTTTTTTTATTATATAGTTGAAAATTAATTTGAGTTATATGATCATGATTTAATCAGGCAATTTTTGCTTGTACATGTCATACCTAATAGGTTTTTACTTATTGCACTTTATAGGAAATATTCACTTTGTGAAAAAAAAATGTTTGCACTTTATTGTATGAATTTTTGCACTATTGAGTATCAAGGTTGTCTGATTTGGTATTTATGATCATAGGGGATTTTTTTTTTTAATGCGAATACATATTGGTTGGGATAATATACAATATTATTATTTTTTTAAAATTTGAATATTAAAGCAAAAATCAGCAAAGAAATTAGCATTTTCACAAAGATCAGCAATGGTAGCCTGTGCATCATTACATGTTTTCTTTAGAAACAAGATGTTTTCCATTGTTAGGAATTGTGCCCATGTAGAAACAGACAGAATTGTGCCCATGTCCTTCCTTTAACCAGTTCTTTACCAGTTGCCCTGCCGCAGGACCTAGGAATCTGTTTCTTCAGGACATGTGACAGGTTAATGTGTCCACATATCCCCTGTGGCTCAGGTATATGTGTGTTTAATGGAACTGTGTGACTTGCTTGGAATATCCTGATTACCTCCTCCGCTGTCTTCTTCTCCCCCCCTATGCTCATGTCATTTTGTGTAACTGTTATTCATCACATTAGCTGCTGCAACATTACCATTTGTCCTTTGCCCCAGGCCTATATTGCTTTATATTCTGCTCACAATGTAATGCTACTTCTAGATGGGAACAGAGCTTTTATGCTTTCCACAATGATTATTGCCACATTTTTTATATTTATCGCAAATGAGATCTGATCCATCACCTTGCAGATGGAATGAATGCAAGTTTTAGAAATGTCACAGAGAACAGAGGAGAGCAGTCTGTTTAGCATTATGATACATGCATATGGAGCTGTAATAGGGAGAAGTTTCTTGTGTACCCAGAACAATAAATATGCATCACACGGATAATAAAACTGAGATATGAGACATGACATGATATGCAATCTAAAATAAATTTGATCTTCTATACGATTTGAAATGTAAAGCCAAACAATCTTTTTTTTTTTTTTCGTGTTGGGATAGAGTTTTTTACGTTTTTTTGTCCCTGCTCTAGAGATTCAGTGATCATTGTCACCGGGGCTAAAGCAAGTGGATAATCAAAGCTCCTAAAGCCCTGTGATGGGGCTATATGTGCCCTCACTGCAAAGGGTTATTTGCTTTTTTAAACAGGGGCTCCAGTCTGGGGGGAAAAAAAGTGAAAGTCGGCAACCACAAATACCGTAGCTGGTTACTTTTAATATAAGGATGCTTACCTGTCAAGGAATGCAGCGATGCCATCACCCCAAGCTGATTTGTCAATTGGCTTTGGGTGCCGGCATTGTAAGTAGAAGAAACTGCTTCACAGCAGGTTTCCTACTGCGCATGTGTGAGTTGCGTTGCACTTTCTGAATGAATCTGCCATCTTCTGGGACCTGTGTGTATCCCAGAAAGCAGTGGGGGGAAGGAGGAAGAGCCGGAAATGATCTAGCTTGCCGATTAGCAATCTTACCCGGAAGTGGGAGCCGGTACCTGTCAAAACCAGGTACCCGCTCCCCCCTAAAAAGTGCCAAATGTGGCAGTGGAGTGTGTGAACAAGTGGAACTTCCCCTTTTGGGTGGAGCTCAGCTTTTAAGTCTAGGGTAACAATAAAAGGAGGTTTATTTGTCTGATCCTCCCCACCAACCCCCCCTAATGCACAGCTAGATCAGCCCCAGCAGCATCTGCACCCCCCCTCCCCCATGCTCCACTGGTCTGGGGCCCAGTTGTCATCAAGAACAGAGCAGGGTCTATAGCCCTGCATTGGAAGTAAGGGGGCCAAAGAGACAGTCAACTGTCGGATCGCGGGGTAGCGAAACCTGCTGGCACAGTGGAGGTTCAAGTAAGTAAAACTGCTGCTCCGCTTCCCTAGACTATTCCTTGCAGTGGGGCTGCAATAGCTTGCTAAATTTATCATTTTCCTGGGGTTGGGCTTTGTTGTCACTGAAACAAGAGTAGAAAGGAAAACTACCCATGGGGACACTTGTTTTGGTGACCGCTCTCTATAGCTAGCCATGGGCTAAATGAGAGAAATCTACTAGGTGCCTCCATCAACCCTAAACAGTGTGAATGCAGAAATCTCTGCTGCCTGCTATACTTAAACAGCTATGACACTGGCAGCTGTTTAAAGCGGTATTAAACTCAAAACAAAAAAATTAATATGTTGCAGCTTAGCAATCATTCAATGTGGTGCCTGCATTAGTCTTCTTTTCTTTGGCTTTTTTCTCTGTTTTTACCTGGCGATTTGGCCAGTACAAGCACACTTCTGGAGGCATTAGAACAGGAGGTACAGCAGACAGCAGAATTGTCAGCCTGTGGTGGAGGGTAGTGTTAAATGTATAAGAAGATTTAGATGCACTAACAAATTGAAGCCAAACTTCAGCTCACGCTTTTGATTATTTGGAATAAAGGTTTTACACAAATAAAGAAAAGCTGACCATTTTAATCACTGCTGTCAGTGTTAAGTGGTTTCCTCATCCATGTAAACTGCAACATTCTGCTGGAGAGCATGAGCTTGTGAAAAACAGACTTGCTGGCTGGATCACCAGATGACATTAGAACAGGGGTGGGGAACCTTTTTTCTGCCAAGGGCCATTTGGGTATTTATAAAATCATTCGGGGGCCTTTCAAAATTATCAACTTAAAAATGTGCCTGTTATATTTGGTCAAACATTTAATTAACTCACCCCTAATGTAATGGCTGCAACTGCTTCTCTTTGGTGAGGTGTGTGATGTTAGCTGGTATTGATGATGTTGCTATTGCAACTGGTTTTCCAGGTTTGCGTCGGTCAGTCTGGAGCGCAGTTGACTTTGTGGTGGTAAGTTTTGAAAAGAACTGCTGGCGAGTAATGCTGGTGGGCATAGCTGGCTGGTACTGCTGGTGGGTACAGCTGGCTGGTACTGCTGTGGGTACTGCTGGCTCAGGCTGGTGCTGCTGGCTTGTACTGTGCTGTGGGTACAGCTGGCTGGTACTGCTGTGGGTACTGCTGGCTCAGGCTGGTACTGCTGTGGGTATTGCTGATTCAGGCTGGTACTGTGCTGTAGTTACTGCTGGCTGGTACTGCCTTGGGTACTGCTGGCTCAGGCTGGTACTGCTGTCTGGTACTGTGCTGTGGGTACTGCTGGCTCAGGCTGGTACTGCTGGCTGGTACTGCAGGCTGGTACTGCTGGCTGGTACTGCTGGCTGGTATTGTTGTGGTTACTGCTGGCTGGTACTGTGCTGTGGGTACTGCTGGGTGGTACTGTGCTGTGGGTACTGCTGGGTGGTACTGCTGTGGGTACTACTGGCTCTGGCTTGTACTGCTGGTTCTGCTGTGGGTACTGCTGGTTCTGGCTGGTACTGCTGGCTCTGGCTTATACTGTTGTGAGTACTGCTGGCTCTGCCTGGTACTGCTGTGAGTACTGCTGGTTCTGGCTGGTACTGCTGGCTCTGGCTTATACTGCTGTGGGTACTGCTGGCTCTGGCTGGTACTGCTGTGAGTACTGCTGGCTCTGGCTGGTACTGCTGGCTCTGGCTGGTACTGCTGTGAGTACTGCTGGCTCTGGCTGGTACTGCTGGCTCTGGCTGGTACTGCTGACTCTGGCTGGTACTGCTGTGTGTGCTGCTGGCGGGAAATGCTGGCTAGCAGTGGCGCCGCACTGGAGGAAGAGGCGATGTTTCCTGTATTGGTCACAGGCAGAGTGCATTTGATATCAATCCTCCTGTGACTCCCTCAGACTGTCACAAAGGAGCCAGAACTATACGGGAAGCATTGGCTCCGTTCTGACAGATCAGCTGAGAGACACAGACTCCACTGCACGGGGGGCCGGACCAAATGACTTTAAGGGCCGCATACGGCCCCCGGGACGTAGGTTCCCCACCCCTGCATTAGAAGAAAGAAAGCCTAAAAAAAAGGAAACTAATACAGCAATCACATCTAAGATTGTAAGCTGTAATATATGAATGTTTGCTTTTTGGGTTTAATACTGCCCACATAAACAGAGGCTTATGGTATGCAGTAAAATCAGAGTAGGCAATTTCAGTATTGGACGCAAGAATAAATGGCTGGAGTTCTACTTTAAAGTATGCAATCACTGAAATGATACCATATATTACTTACTATTTAGACTGAAATTCTGTATGTCTGCAGCAGGTAAAGTATTGAACAGATTAAATGACAGAACGGTTATATATTTCTGTATTGTTGCTTACAAAGCTTTGTCTTATTGTGGTTGTGATGAGCAAAGTTTATTGAGACGGAATGGGTTTTCATTTCAGGAACAGCTGCAAGCCAGGGAACTAAACCCATTTTGGAAGGATGGAGGCTTAGGACTGCCACCAGAGGAGGGGGATGTAACCTCACTTAAGAAAGGTAAATGTAATTCCTTTGAAGCAGCTTCTATATCCAGCTGTCTGCAGGCAAATTTCACCGTCACAGTAAAGAGTCTTAGGAGCCTAAGATTAGAACATTGCAAAAAGGAATATCGCATCTATATCACATGTTCATTTTTAAGCTCTCTTGTATTTTTCCCTAAACAAAACTGCCATGACCGGAATTATGCAATAATCCTTTTATTCAATTTTTGTTTTAGAACTGTTAAAGAAACATCACCTTTTTTTTTCAACAGTGTTCAGTTCCTGTTTCCCTTACTGCCTACATCATTTCCTGCCCTGAGTTTCGTTTTCTGTCCTGGGCTTATGAAACAGTCCAACAAGTTAATTTGCTCATGAATAGGGAAGGTCTAGTTTCTCAAACAATACGTATAACTAAATTGTTTTTTAACATACAGTATCTCTCAAAAGTGAGTACACCCCTCACCTTTTTGTAAATATTTTAATATATCTTTTCATGTGACAACACTGAAGAAATGAAACTTTGTTACAATGTAAAGTAGTGAGTGTACAGCTTGTATAACAGCCATGCAGACCAATTTAATGCAGTGTGCGGCGTATGGTCTGAGCACTGACAGGCTGACCCCCCACCCCTTCAAACTCTGCAGCAATTTTGGCAGCACTCATGCGTCTTATTTCCCAAAGACAACCTCTGATCGACCAAGGTGAGGCCTATTCTGAGTTGAACCTGTCCTGTTAAAACTACTTTATGGTCTTGGCCACCATGCTGCAACTCAGTTTCAGGGTCTTGGCAATCTTCTTATAGCCTTAGGCCATCTTTATGTAGAGCAAGAATTCTTTTTTTCAGATCCTCAGAGAGTTCTTTACCATGAGGTGCCATGTTGAACTTCCAATGACCAGTATGAGCGAGAGCGATAACACCAAATGTAACACACCTGCTCCCCATTTATACCTGAGACCTTGCAACACTAACGAGTCACATGACACCAGGGAGGGAAAATGGCTAATTGGGCCCAATTTGGACATTTTCACTTAGGGGTGTACTCACTTTTGTTGCCAGCGGTTTAGACATTAATAGCTGTGTGTTGAGTTATTTTGAGGGGACAGCAAATTTACACTGTTATACAAGCTGTACACTCACTACTTTGTAGCAAAGTGTCATTTCTTCAGCGTTGTCACATGAAAAGATATAAAATATTTACAAAAATGTGAGGGGTGTCCTCACTTTTGAGAGATACTGTATCTATGATGTGAAAATCCCCAAATTAGCCATAGCAACTGTTCTGGAAATTTTATAGATGGGCAACTCCTACCCTCATATTGATTAGTGGTTTCAATTTAAATAAGAACTACTACAGTAGGGAACAGACACATAAGATACACTCAGCATCTTTCCAAATAACTGTTCTGTTTATTCAATACAATTGAAGTTTTCTTATACACATGATTACATAGGTATCACATTAATATTATAATTGTATTACTATTTTTGTATGTTTTCCTATGCATTTCACACTGCACTTATTGTGCACACAGCGCTAAAACATGTTTTCATTACATGTTTGCATTCTTTCAAGTCCTGATTAGAATTGGCCTGCCTATGTTACGCCCCTTGTTATTATTAAAGTACAATTGTAATAATAATGTGATACCTACGTATTCATGTGTATAAAAAACTTCAATTGCTTAGAATAAACAGAACAGTTATTTGGAAAGATGCTGAGTGTATCTTTTGTGTCTGTTCCATACTGCAGTAGTTATTATTTAAATTGGAACCACTAATCAATATGAGGATAGGAGTTGCCTATCTAAAAATTTTCCAGAAAAGCAACATAGTTCCTTTATGGTAAAAAGTACCGTATATACTCGAGTATAAGTCGACCGGAGTATAAGCCGAGGCCCCTACTTTTACCACAAAAAGATGGGAAAAATGATTGACTCGAGTATAAGCCTAGGGTGAGAACGCAGGGCGGCGGGCATGGTACAGGAGAATGCAGGGCGGCGGGCATGGTACAGGAGAATGCAGGGTGGCGGGCATGGTACAGGAGAATGCAGGGTGACTGGCATGGTACAGGAGAATGCAGGGTGACTGGCATGGTACAGGAGAATGCAGGGTGGCTGGCATGGTACAGGAGAATGCAGGGTGGCAGGCATGGTACAGGAGAATGCAGGGTGGCAGGCATGGTACAGGAGAATGCAGGGTGACTGGCATGGTACAGGAGAATGCAGGGTGACTGGCATGGTACAGGAGAATGCAGGGTGGCTGGCATGGTACAGGAGAATGCAGGGTGACTGGCATGGTGCAGGAGAATGCAGGGTGACTGGCATGGTGCAGGAGAATGCAGGGTGGCTGGCATGGTGCAGGAGAATGCAGGGTGGCTGGCATGGTACAGGAGAATGCAGGGTGACTGGCATGGTACAGGAGAATGCAGGGTGACTGGCATGGTACAGGAGAATGCAGGGTGGCTGGCATGGTACAGGAGAATGCAGGGTGGCTGGCATGGTACAAGAGGATCCGGGGTTGTGGGCATACTACAGGAGATGCAGTGCTGTGGGCATGGTACAGGTGGACCATGCCCGCAGCACTGCATCCCTTGTAGTATCCCTGCAGCCCTGCATAAGGGCAGGTAGTGCAGCTGTTTCACTTACCTGTTCCAGAGGTGCCTTCATTTAAAAATGGCGCTGCCCGGCGCCGACACGTCATTGCGCACGTGCCGCCGCCGCTCGTATACTTTCGGCTATTCCCGGCCTGTCCCAAGCGGCAGCGGCGCATGCACGGTGACATGTATGCGCCGGGCGGCGCCATTTTTAAAGCTTAAGCACGTCGGAGCGGCCAGGGACTTTTTTTTTTTTTCTTGACTCGAGTATAAGCCGAGGGGGACGTTTTCAGCACAAAAAAATGTGCTGAAAAACTCGGCTTATACTCGAGTATATACGGTACATGTAGTACTTTTGTCTCATCTTCAGTAGGTTCCCTGTAATGCTGGGCTGCTGTGCACCAGGGGGCACCCTATGCAACATCGCAGCTAACACTGCTGCTTCAGTCTCACTTCCCTCTGCATTCTACATGCTGGTGCTTGCCAAGGGCAAGTACTGGGAGCCGGAGACCGGCACTTGCTAGCAAAGCAGCCGTCTGCTTGCTAGTTGCAGTGATGGTCGGCCGTGTGCCAAGGTGGTGCATTCTGTCTGACATCCCAACCAGCGTTACAGAGCACCTAGGAAGATGGGATAAAGTACTACATGTTAAAAATAAACATGTGCAAAGGAATTGGCGCTTACAGTGCTAATAAAAATCAAAACCGTTTTAAAACTCCTGGTTATTGTCCATAAAAATTGATGTGAAGAAATCAGTCCAAAGAAATGACAAAAAAATGGGCAAACAAACATTAAAACTCCTATGTGACAAATCCCAACACCAAACAAATGTGCTTCTATACACGGATGTCTTCTATTTCTTTCACCACGGGTGCTTTAAGAGTAGGTGGCAACTCACAAGAGGTGTTTGACCCCTTTTTACAGGATGGTTAAAAAACGCATTTTGGAAAGCCAGATTGGTTCCACTGCAATCAACACTCCACTCCAATGTTCCCTCAGGATAGGATTAGGAAAATAAATGACTCCACATGAGACACAATTAGAAGATTTTCATAGTGTACGATATTTTTTAAATATATAAAAGCAAGTAGCTGTGCCTCAATCCCAGCACTAGGTGTATACAGCATGTGCAGATATGGCTTATTCCATTGGCGCTGGGGTGCGATTCACGCCTCGCTCTGGGTTGAAGGTCAGATTGGTTGTTACACAGGACCTGGAAGTGACAAATTCCTTGCTTCAACGTACGTTTCACCTTACCTGGCGTCTTTAGTATGTTCTTTGTCCCATCGAGAGCGGAATACTGTAAAAAAGTGACCCTTGCTTTTTAAGGCATACTTTATAAAATATTTATATTTGCCCCCGATTTAGCTCTATTTACTTTGAGTCTTGCAATTCAGGGGTCGAAATTTGTCTTGTCCATTGCCTAACTTAAAACAAAATGTATTTTATGCCTTGAGAGTAGAAACCATGTGAAACTGAGGAGCTTCCTAATTAAAAATGACCTCTAACCTGAATCACTAAAATTTATGCTTTCAGTGTATCTCTAGTCAAAACCATTTTCTTTTTGTCTTTGGATATAATAGGGAAGGATTAGACTCTGTCAAGTTTTTATCACTGTCTGTATCCTTGTCGGGAAGATTAACCCCTCTGTTTGTACTGATGGCCGTTATCATCTAGAAAGAAAGTGAAGGGACAATCAGAATTTTTCGAGTTGTCCTCAGAACAAGCGTTTAGGGGAAATTTGAGACACCAATTCTGGGGACTCTCGTTAAGAGAGAAGTTACTCTCACTTTGAGAAATTTCCTCTAACATCCTGTTGGATCTCTGAGAGTGAAGGGTAAATACCCAATGGTACCCAGAAAGCAAAACGAATACCCTGACAGGGGTTTTAACCCTTCCCGTCTCCGATCTAAAAAAATGTGTCTAAACATACCTTTTAATTAATTAAAAGAATACCTAAAGATCAACAACAAGGGCCCTTGTTCAGGCACTTCTGTTACGGTGTACCAACTAACTGTGCTTCTGCTTTGACCCATAATTACAAACAAGTGCCGCTCAAAGCTCCAAGTATAAACCCGGTGATTAAAATCACTATGAGGTCCTGGTTTCCAAAGTGTACATCCAGTCCGACAATAACAACTATTAAAAAGGAACACAGAAGTGCCGCCTGGTTAAATATAACAGATTGGCTTCAGCTTGTCTCCTTCCAAGCTACATCCCCTCTAATGTGTTTCACTCGCTCATAGGCTTAATTATGAAAGACCTCTATGATTAAGCTTGTGAGTGATCGACACACAAGCTGAATTGTCCTTTCGTTTGACCATACAGTCTGTTGGTGTGCGCTTCTGTGTTCGTTTTTGATAGATGTGCTTATGCTTTGTTTTACTGTCATTGTGCCTTTTGGGTGAGAGGGCAGACATGGTCCACTATCAGGGAGCTAATCCAAAGCAGTGATGTGCAACTGTTGCTGGGTTGTATGCATGCAGACAGGAATTGATTGCAAAAAAACTGGAGGAGATCAGCAGTACAGAGATTCAAAAAAGGATGAAAAATTGTGAAAATGGGATTTTATGGGAAAAAGCAGGCATTTGTTTGGGTTATAGTAATTAGTTTAGCAAAGTAATGTCATGTAATATCCTACCACCTCCTGCATTTCTCTTGTAATGGATGTTCTCTCTGGCCAGCAGTGAAGTCCAAAGGTTGAGGGGATCTGTCAATTTGCATAGCAGGGCACCCTGGGATTTAGAGGACCTTGGATGCTTTATTTGAAATTTGTCTAGGTGGACAGGCATCTCCATCATACAAATGATGATTATGCTTTTTTTTTTTTAATGCGGCATCTGATTTTCTCTCCAGTTCAGCATGTTGAAGATGGTGGCCTGAGCTGGTTAAAAAAGTCACTGCAGAGGATGAAGGAACAGGCAGAAAGGGAAAAGCGGAGCGTGGAAGATGTTGTTGCTGAAAGATATGGGGTGAGAATGCTTTAGTGAAATATTCACATTTTTATGACACCGTTTGTAGTACTGTAAATATGTTAAACCAAGTTGCATTCAAAAAAATATTCCGTTGTGTCCTTCCTCTTTAGCTCTTCATTTACTTAACAGGTAGTCTCCAGTCATCCTGTTTGCCAGGATGAATTATGAGGAGAGAACAGCTCTCCTTTCCTGCTATTTTTTTTTTGCATTCTTTATCAAAGTTTTCAACAGTAAGAAAAATGTTCGTAAAAAAACAGAAAAATCTGGGTGGCACACCCAGAGCATAAAGTACATAAAACATTGTTGCTGTTACAACAAAGCATATGATCAACTTGCAGGTAAATCTAGAGACACTGGGCGTCCAAAAGATCTAAAGATATGAACAAGAATAAGTCCAAACTGTCCTACCAAATAGCCATATACACTCATCAGTTAATAACCCAATATCAAACGATAGACCCTGCAGTACCCCGTAGAATGGTTATATAAAGGCAGTAAATAACATAGCAGCATAAAAACTAGTGGCACCTAAAATTATATTCTGTACAGATAGATGACAAGCACGAAAGAAAGCGTGATACAAAATAAGGATAGCCAACCCTAAAGCAGGTAACCAGTCCGCCAAGATCACCGCTAAAGGTTCTCAGAAGACTACAAGATAAGCCAGATAGCCCAGTAGCCATTGCTGGAATGTAATAGATAACCCGTGATCCACCACCATCAATCAGCTAGTTTTCTCTCTAATTCCTCTGTACAGGTGTATTCAATCCAGTCAGACCACAATTTATTGAACCTTTCTTGAGTGCCCTTCATGGAGCTCTTTTCTGCTATTTAAATCATATATGCTATACAGCATGTGCTTTCTGTATACCATATGAGAAAAATACATACCAGGATGTTTGCAAAATCTAAGAGGAAAAGAGTTATCCATCATCACTAAGCAGGAATGGTGACATGAATGTAAGAGACAATGGCTCTATGGACTGATAACTTCAATGTGCGATTCATTTTATCAAGCCCATGTTCATCCAGTATTTTACACTACACTATATTGTCAAAAGTATTGGGACACCTGCCTGTACATGCACATGAACTTTAATGGCATCCCAGTCTTAGTCCGTAGGTTTCAATATTGAGTTGGCCCACCCTTTGCAGCTATAACAGCTACAACTCTTATGGGAAGTCTGACCACAAGGTTTAGGAGTGTGTCTATGGGAATGTTTGACCATTCTTCCAGAAGCACATTTGTGAGGTCAGGCACTGATGTTGAACGAGAAGGCCCTGGCTCGCAGCCTCTGCTCTAATTCATCCCAAAGGTGTTTTATCTGGTTGAGGTTAGGACATTATGGACCTTGCTTTGTGCACTGGTCCACATCTTTTGGTGGAGGGGGGATTATAGTGTGGGGTTTGTTTTTCAGGGGTTGGGCTTGGCCCCTTAGTTCCAGTGAAGGGAACTCTTAAGGCGTTAGCATACCAAGACATTTTGGACAATTTCATGCTCCCAACTTTGTGGGAACAGTTTGGGGATGGCCCCTTCCTGTTCCAACATGACTGTGCACCAGTGCACAAAGCAAGGTCCATATAGACATGGATGAGCGAGTTTGGGGTGGAGGAACTTGACTGGTCTGCACAGAGTCCTGACCTCATCCCAACAGAACACCTTTGGTATAAATTAGAGCGCAGACTGCGAGCCAGGCCTTCTTGTCCAACATGTGTCTGACCTCACAAATGCGCTTCTGGAAGAATGGTCAAACATTTCCATCGACACACTCCTAAACCTTGTGGACAGCCTTCCCAGAAGAGATGAAGCTGTTATTGCTGCAAAGGGCAATATAATAAATGTTTTCTTTTGGGTTTAATTCTGCTTTAAATATTTCAGTGGAAGCATTCTGCTATATCTGTTTGATAAGTGCAAGAAACCTGTTGATTTTGTCAGAAATTCAGAGCTGTCCAATGTCCTTGCACACCTTCTGCGTTATCGCATGGGCATGATGGGCAAGGGAAAAATGTGCATGCAGTCTTTTATTGTACTGCGTATGTGTTTTTATTTATTTTTTATTTGCTTTGCCATACATTTAAGGCTTTCAGAAACCTTTCCTATTTTTGTCAGAAATTTCGGAGCGTCCACAGCCAATGATTGTGATTCTTTTGCCAAGTATGCAAGTTATGTAAATATTTCAAAGGCTTTCCATGAGGCGGATGCGAGAGTACCTAGCTCCAGAGGTAGAAGACGCCAGTCCACCCCATGTTGAGCAGGCCGTCGCAACCGTGACGTGGGGAGCCAGAGAAATGGAGGAAAGTATGCAAGTTATATGTATCATTATTTTAAACAATTTTTATCATTTTGTTTGTGAACAGTCCATGGAAATCTTCCAAAGTAAAATGGAAGCTGCAGAAAAAATTGCATCGCAGAATTCTAAAGGAGAACAAGCTGACCGATGGGAAAGGTGGAGAAAACCTAGCCATCGTGACCATGAGTCACAAAGGTCAGCAAGGCCAGATCGTTCAGCAGACTATGAGAGACGTAGAGATAAATATGAGGGATCCCATGACAGATATTCCCATAGAGATGACCGAGCGCATCATTCAGATGAAACAAAGAAGGAAGAGAGAGACTCCAAGAGCAACAGAGGGGGAGCTGAACGTAGAGAATATCTGGCCAAACGTGTGGAAGAGGCTGCTGTCCCAAGCAGTAGTTCTTCCAAGCTCAAAAATGTGTTCCTGAAACCATCCGAAGATGATCTGTCATTTGCTACTGGATTTAAGCCACAGAAAAATAAGCCTGGTTTCTTAAAACCTGAAACTGATGGGGCTCAGTCATTGTGGAAGAAGAGAGTAGAAAGCCACAGGGAGGAAAAAAAACAATCTAAGGTGACAGACGATGAAATCAACCAAACAACTGAACCGAGAGAATCTACTGACAAGGAAAAGAGGCTGCCAGACACACCACCATCTCCAAGGTAAACCTTTCATGATTCAATAATACACAATAACTTTACTTCGTGGGGAATTCTAGTGTCCTTCTAGGATCACCCTTGGAAGTGGAATGGAGGTACTAGCTACCTCTAGTATTAAGTGTTCAGCACACTGAGGTCTCATTATTTTGAAGTGGTGAAGCTGAAACAGGACCAATATATCTGAATGGTGATAACACAATTGCTGTTGTCATCATTGAGGTGAAAGCTGTAATTGAAGCTTCTGATTTCGATAGCAACTTGTTGCTGTAGGGAAAGGTGACCTTTGTCATTATTTGAAAGGTATGAACACACATAGACAGAGAATTCTGCTTTCTCTGTCGCTCATTGACAGACGTAGTCCTCCTTGATTAATATCAACTCGGGTTATACTGCCCTCTACAGGAGTAGGACTAGACAGGAAAGAAAACGTTCTGGCCACACCCTAGGGGCAGTCCCAGAGGGTATATCCTCTCACTTCCTGCTACAGCAAATCAGTTTTTTTCTGTCTAGTTAGGAGTAAGGACCTAGATTCCTTGCTAGGATCTTCGGTCCTGGCAAGATTTTTTTTTTAGAAATACTTTTTTAGACAGCTTTTTTTCTCCAGTGTTCCTGTGAGATCTTCAAGCAAGTACGCTGAAACTGGGCGACGGGCTGGATGTTGAGATCCAGTGGTCACCCCAGTTCAGCCTACGAGCGCGTGCAGGCCATAGCTCCGCGCTGGGTCGGCCGCGACATAGTCCCACTGGACGGGGACTGACCCTGCGAGTTAAACGTCTCGCCTGGACGCCAATGACCAACAGAGTCACGGTGTACGTATTGGTCGACAGCCCCCCCCACCCCGGTGGAGAGGGGTTCTGTCAGGAGTTGGCGCCCGCCTGGTTTCGGTATGGTGAATAGAATGTTCCCCCTCTCCCCCTGTCGGGTTTGTTGGTGGACGCGGGCCCCTCTCTGGGATGGTCGGACACTCGGTTTTCTGGGTCTCCCCTCTATCCTATAACAGGTCACAGATCCCCCAATTTGAGTGTGATTTTTGTGAATAGAAACCAGGAGGCTTGGTTTGGGAGCTGACTATCTAAAAGTCACTATATGACTGTAAGGGTGACTGAAGTCAGTGGCAGACTACTAAGAGGCATTACTATTGAGGTATAGAGGTATCCTACCTGTCTAGTGTGTACACAGGCCGATGCCTATGCCTGAGTTACTGCAGCCACAGATCGCCATCCCTCCAGAAAGCCGGTCACTTCCACAGGCCGCACAGCCTCCCGCAGGCCGAGGACACCTCCCGCAGGCCGAGGCACTTCCGCAGGCCGCACAGGCTGAATGCACACATCCCGCAGGCCGCTGCTAGCTTGCAAGCAGCCGCTAGCCTACACAGGCCGCCCCCATTTTCCTGCAGATCGCACGCGGCCGCCATATTGGCGTAGCCTCGTGTCTCCAGCATGTTTGAGGCGACCAAACACCTCGTGGAGTAATTGGGAGGCGCCGGAAGGCGTGTAAAGGGGCGGAGCCACCTCCTTGGCCCAGGGAAAGCAAGCCAAAGACTTCCTGTCTGTAACAGACAGTGCTGGAAGCAGTTTGATAAGAAACTTCTGTGCATCAGGTGAGCCTTGGGGTCTCTCTCTCTCTCTTTCTGAGGGGTCCAAGCAGGTAGACTGAGGGGCGCTACTGCGCTGGGGGACTAAGTTAAAAAAAAAAACAAGAAAAAATGTTTTTTTCTTGCAATAAATTTTTTTGTGTTTGCTGGCAAGTGTCTTGTTACATGAACCCTTCCACTCATGTATCCCCACCTGATCCCCTCGGGGTGGCCGCAGGACCCTCCAATACCCCACTTGTGATGATGCATTATCAGCAGTTTTGGAGTCTTTGGTATCCCGGGTGGAGGTAGCCTGTCAGGGACGGGGGTCAAGAAGAGCGACCTCCACCTACCCCTATGTCATCTGATACTTCAGATACGGATTCTGAGCTTGTCATTGCCGGGAAACCTTAAATCTTGAGGTTACACCTGCAGAGGTAGCTGAGACTCATATTCCTTTTTTTGGTACTAGCAAGCCTACTAAAATGGTGAAGGGTTTCCCTTGCCCAAATGGGGTCTTCCGTAACGCATTGCTAGGCGCTATCATTTTGAGGAATCCCTCATTACAAAGATGGACGGTACCACCAATAGTGGACTCACCGATTTCCAGACTAAATAAAGCCACTGTTATCTCGTTGGATTGACAGAATGGGCCCCACCCATCTCTAGGGTGGGGGGACGTCTTCACCGGTTTCCGGATCCAGGGCTTTCCAGAATCCCGGATAAAGGGGTTCGCAAGGTCATATGGTCGGGATACAAGATCGAGTTTCGATCACTTCCACCGGTGCGATTCTTCCCTTCCAATATTCGACATCTCCGGGTCGCTTAAAAAGCTTTGCGGGGAACAGCTTGATGCAACAAGCAGTGGTAGTTCCCATTCCTTGGAGGAGTTCTAGTCGAACCTGTTCACAATGCCCAGGAGAAAGGGCTAGGTGCGTCCCATTCTGGTCTTGGAAGAGATGGAGTCTATCCATACAGTGGTGGCCTCCCTGCATCAGGGGGATTTCCTGGCGTCCATAGACATTTAGGATGCCTATCTTCATATCCCCATCTTCGCAGGACATCAGCGTTTCCTTTGCTTTTCCCAAAGATCATCCCTGGTTCCCACCAGGAGACTGAACTATCTGGGCCTAATTTTGGATACATCCTTGGCAAGAGTGTTTCTCCAGGCGGAGAAACTCCAGAAGATTTAGTCAATGATTCGGATGTTGCTGTCCGTCAACTGGCTGGGATTGATGTTCGCCTCCTTAGAGGCAGTATCGTTTGCCCAGTCTCATACCCGAATTCTCCAAAGAGGAGATTCTTCTCATATGGAATCGGAATCCCGATTCCCTGGACAATCGGATCCGATTGAGCGAGCAGACCAGGGAGGCTCTGGTCTGGTGGCTTCGGTCTCCGATGCTCAGCCAGGGGAAGTCATTTCTTCTGATAAATTCCAGGTTACCGATAAAGGTGTTGGAACTGAGAGCGATCAGACTTTGTCTGATTTACTGGACCGAGCAGCTCCAGGGCAGTCCGGTTCAGATCCAATCGGACTATGCCACAGTCATGACTTATGTCAATCACCAAGGGGCACCAAGAGTGCCCTGGCGGCCATAGAAATGGCCAACATTCTTTATTGGGGTAACAGTTGTTCCAGTTCTCTCCGCGATATTTATCAGCCGTCAGCCGTCAGATTATTTCAGCCGTCAGATTCTGGATCAAGAGGAATAGTCTCTTCATCCAGAGGTATTTCACCAGCTGTCCCTTCATTGGGGCACCCCGGATATGGATCTGTTGGCAGGTTGGCTCACCAGGGCTCGCACCCGCGATCCTCTAGCGGACACAGCTGACGCGCTGAGCGCCCCGTAGGGGCAGTATCAGCTACTGTATGTCTTCCCCCCTCTCAAGTTACTGCTGAGATTTCTCCGCAGGATAGAGGTGGAGGGAACTCCAGTTATCCTGGTAATTCCGGGCTGGCCTCGTCAAGCCGGGCATGCCGACTTGGGCAGGCTAGTCGCAGACGCTCCTTGGAGACTTCTTCTCAGGGAGGATCTGCGGTCTCAAGGACCGATCTTTCATCGTGCTTTACAGTCGCTGGTTTTAACGGCCTGGCCATTGAGACCCAGGTACTGAAGGACAGGGGATTGTCAGCTTCAGTTATTCCTACTCTAATTAAAGCAAGGAAAGCGACTTCTAGCAAAGGCTATTATCGCACATGGAAGACTTATATTGCGTGGTGTGAAGCGTTGGGATTTCCCCCACGTACCTATTTGGTGACTTTGGCTTTTCTTCAAAAGGGGGTTGAGCAGAAACTATCCTTGAGCACTATCAAGGGTCAGGTTTTCAGCGTTAGCAATCTTCTTTCAGAAGCCGCTGGCTACTCATTCCTTGGTGCGGAATTTCATCCAGGGGGTGCGGCACTTGGCTCCGCCAGTGCGCGCGCCCTTACCGCCCTGGGATCTTAATTTTGTTTTGTCGGTTCTGTAGAAACCTCCCTTTTAAAATATCAGGGAGATTCCCTTGCTTACATTATCCCAGAAGGTGGCCTTCTTGGTGGCTATCACTTCTGCACGCAGGGTGTCAGAACTGGCTGCATTATCATGCCATTCCCCATATCTTGTGGTTCATAGGTTCCTAAGGTGGTTTCAGACTTTCATCTGAATGAAGATATTGTGCTACCTTCCTTGTGTCCTCAGCCCAATCATCCTCGGGAATATGCGTTGCATTCCTTGGATGTGGTTCGGGCAATCAGGGTATACCTGAAGGCCACGGAATCGTTCCGTAAGACGGATTCACTTTTTGTGATGACGTATGGCCCCAGAAAGGGGTAGCCTGCATCTGCTGCGACTATCTCCAAATGGATCAGACAGACGGTGGTACAGGCTTATTCGATTAGGGGTCGGAATCCTCCGTTCCCTGTTAAGGCGCACTCCACTCGAGCGCTCAGTACTTCCTGGGCCTACCGCCATCAGGCGTCAGTGGTCCAGGTGTGCAAGGCGGCTACCTGGTCGTCGGTTCATACCTTTACAAAATTTTATAAAGTTGATGTGATGGCATCGGCGGATGCTTCATTTGGCCGCAAGTTTTTGCAGGCCGCAATTTGAGGAGACCGGTGGTCTACCTCAAGGGTTTTTTCCGTTGGAATTTCAGTTGAGTCTCATCGTGTGATTGATGAGCCTTTAAAACTTCTAGTTGGCACCGGTTGGGCCTTCTAGATTGGATTTTGATTTCCATTATTCCACCCCTCATTTGTGGCACTGCTTTGGGACGTCCCGAGTTGATATTCATCAAGGAGGACTACGTCTGTCAATGAGCGACAGAGAAAAATGGATTTTTGTAAAATCTTACCGTAAAATCCTTTTCTCTTAATCTCATTGACAGACGTAGTACCCGCCCCTCGGTTTTTGAGTTGGGTTGGGTTAAATTCTCTAAACACTGCTTTGTGACATAACTGATTTGCTGTAGCAGGAAGTGAGAGGATATACCCTCTGGGACTGCCCCTAGGGTGTGGCCAGAACGTTTTCTTTCCTGTCTAGTCCTACTCCTGTAGAGGGCAGTATAACCCGAGTTGATATTAATCAAGGAGGACTACGTCTGTCAATGAGCTTAAGAGAAAAGGATTTTACGGTAAGATTTTACAAAAATCCATTTTGTAGAGATGGCGTGACTTCCCTACCATAATCCCCAAGTCTGTTTTAGTCCATTTTGAGCTTTTTAAGTATTTTTTTTTCCTCCTATTGTATTCTTCATACTATAAAAAAAAAAAAAAATGAATATAGATATTGAGAATCGAGCGTGCACACCTTGGAACTCAAGTGCAGAGATCTCGCCAGTAGAGACCCAGAAACTTAAAGCTGTAGTAAACCACACCTTTAAATAAAAACAAATAAACCCTGCAAGACAATTGCTTCGCATACTAGCACATTATGAAATACTTACCTTAGAACGAAGCCCTCTAGTCACCGCTGGCGGGGCTTCCATCTTTACCTGGTCTGTCTTCCGGGTTTGAGTGCTCCAGGCCATCTGATTGGCCGAGCTGTGATGTTGTCGTGGCTGCGCCATGAGGCTCTGAAGTAACGGCACGGGTATGCCATACCTTCAGAGCGCATTCATCGGTGACATCACTGGTTGCATGCAGTGTATGTATCTCTAAACAGTGCAAATATGCTTTTAGCACTGGTTCACACTGCTGCAACTTTTCATGAGACTTGCTGTGAAGTGCGACACAGAAAGTCATGTGACAAATCAAAACACATTCATTTAATGGGTGCCGACTTGAAAAAAAAAAAGTTCCTGCACTAGTTTTCTGCATCTTCCTTGTGACACGAGTGCCATAGACTGCAATGTTACAATCACAAAAGTTACAAGGAAATCATTTCTTTGTGTTATCTTTGCAACTTTATTTGTGACCTCAAAGGATTTTGTAAGTTCAGTAATATGTGTTGCACTCTGTATTGTTATGATTTGACAGTCGCATTAAATATTAGTCACGTGGCCCCAAACACCCCCCCCCCCCCCCGCCGGTGCCTCTCCGGGCTCTCCCGTGCGATCGGGAAGCCCGGCACTGAAGCGGACGGTTGCGCTGGCTGATCATAGAGCTAATTAGGGACTGGAAAGTCTCTGATCATCTCTGTGGTCTAGGAGACCGGAAGCGACAAGCATTTTCCGCAAATGTACACCAAACCATTTTCTTTTTTGAAACCATCAGATCATAGTTACATAGTCAGGTTGAATCTAGTTCAACCAATAAAAGGGGGGTAAAAAACCCTGCAATCCCATATACACAATCCTATACCCACAGTTGATCCAGAGGAAGTATTTGGAGATGAAATCTCTTTTCCTCTAGACATAGAGTGCCCCCTTGTCCTCTGTGATGACCTTTAAAGTGGTTGTAAAGGAACAAGTAACTCTTCTGTTCTGTTCTTCTAGGCTCCATTCACACATAAGCATTTCGGATCGTGGGCAGAATTGCTGCGATTCTGCCAGCGATTCCGAATAATTGCAAGTCGCGGGACGCCCGAGCGATTCCCTTGACTTGCAATGGCACCCCAAAAGCGGAGCGATTCTGCCTTGATTGTCGCCTGACGAATCGCGATAAAATCGCGCAAACATAATCGCGGGATGCCTGACGCCCAAAAGAAGTTCTTGTATTTCTTTTGGGTGTCAGGCATCCCACGATTTTACCACAATTAATCAGGCGACAATCGTGGCAATATCGATCCGCGTTTGGGGTGCCGTTGCAAGTCACGGGAATTGCTCGGGCGTCCCACGACTTGCAATGATTCGGAATTGCCGCGATTCTGCCCGTGATCTGAAACGCTTATGTGTGAATGGGGCCTTAATCTCTCCTACACTGTGTAATTGCTTTTCTTAAATGCCTACCTTATCTCTGCTCTTTTATGGCCGATTACGTGACCTCCGGCTGCTGTATTCCTCCGAGCTACAAAGGGAGGGGCTGAGTTCTCCCTCCGACATCAGCTGGGAAGGGCATGTGACTGCTGTGACCGGCCAAAAGAGATTTAAGCTAAGGTGTTTGCGGGCTTCATTTTACAATAACAATTACACAGGGTAGGAGAGATTAGTAGGAGGAGGAGAGCTGCGGGTGACGGAGGCACCTAAACTGACCACGGTAAGCAGGGCTCAACAGCCTTGTTTACTGTGGTCAGCACACAGAGGGGACACAGGAACAGGCAGGATCAGCCAGGTTTTTTACAGGTTAGAGAGGGGCAGATTAGACAGTACAAGCACTGTGCTGTTTAATCTGCTATAGGAAAACAGAAGCTCTCTTTTTCTTTTTATTTTTTTATTTTTTTGGGTTACAACCACTTTAAAGTGAATAATGTAACCCAAAGTTCACTATGTAGACCACTTATCATCTATTCATACATGTTGATTATCTCCCCCCTTAATCTCCTCTTCTCAAGAGAGAATAAATTCAGTTCCTCTAATCAATCCTCATAGCTGAGCTCCTCTGTGCCATTTATCAGTTTGGTTGCCCTTCTCTGCTCTTTCTCCAGTTTCCCAATATCCTTTTTGTGAATTGGTGCCCAAAACTGAACTGCGTATTCCTGGATGAGGTCTTACTAATGATTTGTACAGGGGCAAAATATCTTTCTCTGGTGTCCATACCTCTCTTAATACAAGAAAGGACTTACTCGCTTTGGAAACCGCAGATTGGCATTTCATGCTGTTATTAGGCTTATGATGTACCGAAACCCCCAGATCCTTCTCCATTTTTTTCCCCAGTTGTACTCCCCCCTAGTATGTATGATGCATGCACATTCTTAGTCCCCAAGTGCATAACTTTAAATTTATCGACATTAAACCTCATCTGCCACATAGTGGCCCATTTTAACAGTGTATTGAGTTTGGCTTGTAAGTTGGAGATATCCTGTAAGAAAGTTATTCCACTGCAAATCTTGGTGTCATCTGCAAACACTGAAATGGTATGTTTAATCCCAGACCCTATATCATTTTTAAATATATTAAAAAGTAAGGGTCCCAACACTGAACCTTGGGGTACCCCACTGATAACCCTAGACCATTGAGAGTATGAATCATTAACCATTATTCTCTGAATACTGTCTTTTATCCAGTTTTCTATCCATTTACAAAATGATTTTTCCAAGCCTGTAGTATTTACACCTCACATTAGCCGTGTGTGGGGAACTGTGTCAAACGCTTTTACAAAATCCAAGTATAGTACATCCTCAGCCACCCCTCTGTCCAAGGTTTTACTTACCTCCTCATAAAAAGAAATCAGGTTTGTTTGACAACTTCTGTCTTTCATGAATCCGTGATGTCTATTGCTTTAAATACTTTTTTCCAGTCTTTTTTTAAACTCTCCAGTATCTTCCCAACTATAGAAGTTAAACTAACAGGTCTATGGTTACTTTAATCCTTTTTTAAATATAGGCACCACATTGGCCTTACGCAAATCCAGTTATACTATTCCTGTCATTAATAAGTCCCTAAAAATTAGAAACAATGGCTCTTTTAGAATCTGTGGGAGTATGCCATTGGGTCTCGGTGCTTTATCCACCTTTATGCTGTCTAAATATTTCTGGACCATATCACTTTTGAGCCATTGTAGAGGCTGTGTCACTACTATCCCCATTATAGACATGAGCTCCCCTATGCTCCTTTGTATACACAAAGCTGAAGAAGGTATTTATTTGCCTTTACTTTGTCCCCAGTCACCCACTCCAAATTTATTTGTAAAGGGCCTACATGCTCAGACCTGACCTTTTTACTATTAATATATTTGAATAATATGTTACGGTTTGTCCTATCTTTTGCAATCTGTCATTCATTCTGAATTTTTGTGGCCTTGATTTCCTTTACATATTCTGTTATATTCCTTGTAACATTTAGGCGATGATAGTGTTCCTTCATTTTTATGTTTTTTAAAAACTCTCTTCTTATTTATAGCTTTTTTTTTTCTTACAAACAAATTTTATTGGTTTTTATCAACAAATACAGAGAAAGTGGTACAGACCATGTATACTTAAAATAAACTTGTGATGGCCGCATCCACAAGTTAGACATTCAACGTCACTGTGCCTCTATTAATGTTACCACATAAAGAATTCTAAACAGAAGAAAACGACAAGTGGTAACTGTTGGTCTTAATAACAGCAAAGCACTTCTTTGAGACTTCAGAATAAACCTGATAAGTGTAACTGTCCTCTTACAAATAGATGTAGAGCTTGCAGGATTTGAACCCCATGAGGTCAACCGTTAGTACTGTGTATGAAGCACTCTACCTCATATTGGTTTAGTACAGGTCTCTATGTACAATCTTTGGACCTTCTGTGATAATAGAGTGTGGGAGCATATGAAGCTCGAAATAAAGAATAATTATATATATTGTGTGATTCATGTGGGGAATCACGATTTATAGCTTTTTTAACTTTGGTCTTGAGCAATATAGGTTTTTTTTTTTTTTACTTTTTAAACTTATATTTTGCAATGAGTTCACATACAGTCTTTTTGAAGAATTCACATTTCTGTTCTGTGTTCATCGATGTCTATATTTCCTCCCAGTCTAATGGCCCATACACACGATTGGTTCGTTACTACAGAACTTTTGAGAGCCCATCACATCAGTTTATCCGATACTATGCGATCAGACAAGCACAAAAATCTTTTTTGTATGATACCAGATCGTACGTTTTTAGTTTAATCAGTACAGTGGTCGTCCAATACAATACAAATACACTACAACACATTACATCACTTGAGATTTTTTATTCTTTCTTCCGAAAATTTTGGTAACCCTAGTAACCTCTCCATTTTCGATATGCGACTAGCATGCAAAAAAACCTAAAAAAAACAGAACATCTGGCGTCTGATTTTCAAGCCGTGTGTACAGGCCATTCGCTTTGGAGAGCAGCCATCTTATAGACCCCAGGTGTGTCTATAAAGAGGAACTGTCATGCTTTATTATGACAAGGGATGTTTACATTTCTTGTGACAGCAATAAAAGTGATCAAAAATAATAAAATTAAAGCGACGGTGTAAAAATAAAAAAATGTTATAATAATAATAAAAACTAAAATGTAAAGCGCCCCCCTGCACAGAGAAGAACACATATGTCAGTCGTGCACGCATTTGTAAAGGATGTTCCCACCACACTGGAGGTATCAATATGTCTAGTGCTTGGCCTCCTTTGTATCTCTAAACTGGTAACCTGTAAAAAAAATTTAAGCGTCACCTATGGAGGTTTTTAAGTATAATAGTTTGTCACCATTCCATGAGCATTTGCAATTTTGAAGGGTGACATGTTCGATATCTATTTATTCAGCTTAACATCATCTTCTATATTTTACTAAAAAAAATGGGTTATATATTTTTTTTTACATTTTTTTCCCCAAAAAAATGCTTTTGAAAAACTGCTTCACAAATACCGCGTGGCAAAAAAAAAAATTGCAACAACCACCATTTTATTCTCAAGGCTAAAAAATATATAATGTTTGAGGTATCTAAGTAATTTTCTAGTAAAAAATACTGAATTTTACTTGTAAATAAAGAGTGCTGAAAGGGCCTAGTCTTTAAGTGATTAATCCACACCTTTCCGCCATGCTGCATTGTAGTTCCCCCGTCTGTTCATTGGATAGTGAATCAGTTGTATTGTGTGATAATGTTGAATCACTTTCCAATGAGCAGGCTGGTGTCATAAGCAATTGCAAAGGTGAGACCGGTAATGGTAAGGTCACCGGCCTGGATATGGGATGTTGGAGAGGTCTGTGAATCATAATACTGGCGTAAGGGAATTGTATATAAGTTTATATTTATTTATATATATATACATTTATACGTGTGTGTGTGTGTGTGTGTGTGTAATTCAACTGTATGCCTAACTGTTTGCTTGGAGCTAATCTTTAATAAGTAAGGACCAAAGGGTAAGAGGAGGCTGTCTAATCTCACCAGCAAAGATATTTATCAGCTGGATGGAGATGAGAAGGCCTTGCATTTCATGGCATCTCTTCAGCTCTAATATCAAGGAGTTTGGTCTAACAGAGTCGCTAGAGCACATACAGAGAAGAAAAGATAAAAACCTAATAGATCTGCTCTGCTGAGCCACGGGAAACTAGAAAAAGAAGAAGCCTCGCAGTTTGATAGGAGGAAGAAAAAAATATATTCTCTCTGTTGGTTTCTCAGATTTGGGCTTGCACAACCACTGACAGCGACGGGGGGTTATCAATTAGGAAAGCTTTCAGCCGTACTCCTCTTTTTGTACTGTTTTTCTAACCTATTCAGAGCATGGCAGGTCTTAAAAAAGAATTTCCTGACCTCTATCCTGCACTAGAAAGTGGGGATTCTAGGAATAGCTTTTACATCTAAATTATGCCAAACGGCAGTACTAAAAGTGTTAGATAAAAATCCTACGTAGCACAAAGGACACACTCTGGAACAAATGAACCGTATACATTCAAAGATAAAGATTGCTGATAATGTCTTATTTATTTTTCATTCACTGAACTAGCAGGTAAATATATAACTTAAAAAAAAAATGTACTATTAAAATTTCTTAGCTGTTTTTACTATATTCAGACATTTTTTCCTTTTTTGTTCTTTTTATAGAATTGTTTTTTTTTTTTTTTTTTTTTGTATTTTTAATTAGCTGATTGAGGACTTGCAACACACAGAAGCAAATTTTTTTTCTGAAGTATGACACAGAAAATATAAAAGATTATTTGGTATTTTATATAAAAATTTTATTAAAATACAATTTTATACAAGGTGTGATTATTAATAGACCGGTGTTCTTTAAATTAAAAAAAAATCTAAATTTCCAAAGCTGTACTCACTGAAAATACAATATAGACCTTTGCTTTAAAACAAAGCAGCAGTCCAGCTTGCCAACCAAAGATTGCTCTAATCAATAGTGCTGTTAATAGGAACAGTGTTTGGAGTGAGAGGCTTCTTGCAAGCTTTTAGACTGGTGTGTGTATGTATTTATTTTCAATGCAAGACATTCGTTTACTGTAATTTAAAACACATGCACAATGCACAGATTCACCTGCAGTGAATATTACTTTCACTGCCTAACACACAAACCTCTATCTTTTTTTATTATTAAATACCAAATAGAGGCTGCACCCATAACATAGACTGGACAGAACTTTTGGGGTTTTCTAAAGAGACCACACAGCAGCAGCTGTTTACTTTTAGACTATTTAAAGCGGAACTTCATATAATAAGGCGGAATTCCGCTCTTCCTCCCCCTGCTCCTTCACATTTGGCAAATGTGTTTTTTTTTTTGGGGGGGGGGGGGGGGTAGGAGCTGGTACATGGTTTTGACAGGTACCTGCTCCTCCACTTCTAGTCAGATTACTGCGGGGCCAATCAGATGGCACAGGGCGGCTTGTGCATGCTCAACGAGCAGCCAGCTGACCACAATTAGTATGCCAGCACTTGCAGCCGAAGCCCGGGGAAAAAACCTCTCAGACTGATGACACTGCTCGATCCTGAGACAGGTGAGTGCCTATTAAAAGTCATCAGCTACAGTTTTTGTGGCCGCTGACTTTTCATTTTTCAAAATATGACTGAAGCTCCTCTTGGGTCCGGTTCACACTGATGCGATGCGGGAAGGCTGCGAATCCGCAGCCTGTTCCCGCATCGCACACGCACCCCCGGCAGTTCACACTGCCATATGCGATACGCTGGGGGTGTCAATGTAATCTTAACGACACCCCCAGTTTGATCGCATATCGCAGTGCGATCGTGCAGTTCGCACAGGATCGGATCGCACAAGTGTGAACCGATGTGCGATCCGATCCTGATGCGGCTTCCAAAAAGGGTCCCTGTGCGTGTTTGCTGCGGCTGCGGTGCGAATTTAGCCATACAAAGTGTATGGCTAAACTCGCACCGCACAGCCGATCGCATTTAATGAAGGAGCAGTGCGCTCCGACATTACATGCGAACCCGGCACTCGCACAAGTGTGAACCGGGGCTTAAAGTGAATTTTTGTGGTGGTGTTCTGAACAGGAGAGAGGGAATGGAGTCGCTGCACTGTGTGTGTGAATTTTTTTGTCTTGTGCTATTGAGGTTTGTAAACAAGATGTTTTTTCTAGAACATAAGAATAACCTAAAATTGAGAGTACAAAATATGCATAAGAAAAATTTCCCATTAAAAAGAAAACCTTGTTTCAAGTTTTTTTTTTTTTTTCATACCCAGGCTTAAAACAATAAAAATACATAATAAACTACTATACAGTCCCTTTAGGACAGGGGTGTCCAGCCTTTCGCCCAACACAAAATTGTAAACAAACTTAAAAATATATAGTTTTTTAAATTCATTGTAAAAATGCGTTTACACTTCGCAAACACATGCTGCCAAAGAAAAACTTGACTGTCTGTTTACTGATCTTTTATCTCCCCAAAGAAAAATATTCCACTTTTAACAATCACGCCTTATTCATATCATCAGTTTTCAGTAGCACCTATATTTGTGAGCAACTATTTTTAAGGATGAAACACACAAAGGGCAAAATTAGAATCAAAATATCTAATGAGCACATTGAGAATTGTTACTTCATCCATCCAACCAGATATTGATGCATTCGTTTATCAAAAACAGCATCAAATATCGCACTAGCTCTATGTTGCCCTCTCTTACTTTTATAAAATAAAATATTAAAAGAAAAATGAAGTTTTATTACTCATATATGTACATTTTCTATATCAGTGATTTTAACTTGTGATGTAAAAAGTAGTGGGTAGATCAGCGCATCACTCAAATTACTTAAACGTCAATTGTCACCTATGTAGAAGCAGCTGCTATAACCAAATATGCTGATCACTAAGCATACATCAATAAGCAATATATAGTAAAAGGTACAGCGCTACTAATAAATCTTGTGCAAATATACAATTATAGTATATATTTTTTGTATATTTGCACAAAATTTATTAGTAGCGCTGTACCTTTTACTATATGTAACTTGTGATCTGCCCGAATTTTTTGTGGGGCCCAAGAAAATTCTGCCTCTTCAAACTTGGGCCAGGAAGGTCAAAAGCTTGGACACCCCTGCTTTAGGAGGAGTTTTTTTTGTGACTCTCTCAAATAGTAATCGACTACTTTTTGCTATGTAAACCAACTTCATCCGGCAGGTGACCACTCTGTATTTGTCACCATTGGACTTTTTTTTTTTTTTTTAAGCTATTGCTTTCCAAGCATAAATGTGTAGGCCAAATCTTAAACAGTTGGAGAAAGTGAACATGAAACGTAAGCACTTGCCGACTGGGCCACAGCTGAATGACGGCTACGGCGTGAACAGCTTATTCTGGGAGCACATTCAATGACATCCTCCCATAATCCCACTTCCCGCGTGCTACCTTGAGCCTTGAGCAAGGACACGGTAGTGTCCGTGCTCTCCGGGTTTACCCCGCCCGGCGCATCACGGTAAAGGGCCAATAACAGCGGCCCTTTACCACGTGATTGCTCCATCCAATGATGGAGCGATCAGTTGTCAACAAACCAGCGCATGTCAGGGTTAGTTCTCTCCTCTCCGCACACTCTGTACACAGTGATCGGTAAAGCGTGTGAGGAGAGGAGGGAAACCACAACACTGCTCATCTGTGCCTCATCAATGCCTCAATCCTGCCCATCTGTGCCTCATCCATGCCTCAATCCTGCCCATCTGTGCCTCATCCGTGTTTCAATCCTGCCCATCTGTGCCTCATCCGTGTTTCAATCCTGCCCATCTGTGCCTCGTCCGTGTTTCAGTCCTGCCCATCTGTGCCTCATCCATATCTCAGTCATGCCCATCCGTGCCTCAATCATGCCCATCTGTGCCTCAATCATGCCTCATTCATGGCAATCTGTGCCCCATCTGTGCCACATTCATGCCCATCTGTGCCTCATGCATGCCCATCTGTGCCACATCTGTGCCTCATGCATGCCCATCTGTGCCACATCTGTGCCCACCCATGTCGTGTGCCCACCAATGCTTCATCTGTGCTCACTCCATGTCACATCAGAGCTCTTCCGTGCCTCATCTGTGCCACATCAGTGCTCATCCATGCCACATCACTGCTTATCCATGCCACCTCTGTGCCACATCAGTGCTCATGCATGCCACGTCAGTGCTCATCCTTGCCACATCAGTGCTCATCTGTGCCACATCCATGCCACATCAGTGCTCATCTGTGCCACATCCATTCCACATCAGTGCTCATCCATGCCACATCAGTGCTCATCCGTGCCACATCAGTGTTCATCCGTGCCACATGAGTGCTCATCCATGCCACATAAGAGCTAATACAGTGCTTATCAGTGCCCTACAGTGCCTCACAAAAGTATAATGGGTAGTCAGGAAAGTAGATTTGTAATTTTATGTCCCTTGAGCACTTGGCAGTGCTCCCTGAATGTTGGGCCTCTGTATATGGCTAGGCTGTGTAAAAGTCTCACACATGAGGTATCACCATACTTAGGAGGCATAGCAGAATGTATTTTAGGTTGTATTTTTGCTATGTATATGCTATGGGTTAGAAGTATCTTATGAATTGAACATTTTCCAAAAACTTGTGACCTGTTTAAAAGACTCATAATGCCTCCTAGATTATGTGTTCGGGTGTTTGCTTTCCAAAATATGGTAATTTTTTGGTCGTTTGCATTGTCCTGGTGCTCCAGGGCATTCAAAAGTGTGATAGGTAGTCAAGAAATTGCATTTGTAGTTTACTACACCTGGAGGTGCTACTTGGATGTTGGGCCTCTGTATGTGGCCAGGCTGTGTAAAAGTCTCACACATGGTATTCCCATACTCAGGAGGAGTAGCAGAATGTATTTTGGGGTATAGTTGCAAGTATGCCTATACAGTGTGTGAGAAATAACTAAGTAATATGACAATTTTGTGAAAAAAATAAAATAAAAAATATTTATATTGAAAAGAATCGTGGGAAAAAAATACAACTTCAAAAAACTCACCATTCCTCTTACTAAATACTTTGGAATGTCTACTTTCCAAAAAGGGGTCATTTGTACTTTCCTGGCTTGTAAGGGCTCTTTCACACAGTATGTCCGTCGGACGGACTCCGTTTATCTCAGCGGGGGATCGATCCGCCGATTCCCCCGCTGAGCAGGAGAATGACAGCTGTTCTCTGCACTGTGTGCGGAGACGCAACTGTCAGAGGCCCATACATCTCTATGGGGGAATCGGATGGGAACGGACCGTTGGTTCGTTCTCATCCGATCCCATCTGATCCGATCCGCTGGACGGATGGAAAATAGGGTTTCCATCCGTCCAGATTTGACAGGTCAGATGTCAGCGGACATGTCTCCGCTGACATCCAATGCCCCATAGGGATGCATGGGGGGACCGTTCAGATCCGCCAAAAAAACTGACAGGCGGATCTGAATGGTCCACCTGTGTGAAAGGGGCCTTAGGGTCTCAAGAAATGAGATAGGCCGGCAGTACATCAGGTCTGATCATTTTTCAATGATTGGCACCATAGCTTGTAGACTCTATAACCTTCACAAAGACCAAATAATATATACTTATTTGTTTTTTTTTTTTTTTACCAAAGATATGTAGCATTATAACTTTTGGCCAAAATTTATAAGGAAAAATTACTAAATTTTCCAAATTTTTAAACTAAAACAAAGAAAAATGCATTTGTTTACAAAAGTTTAGTTCTTTTTTCATTTATAGCACAAACAAAAATAAAAAACCCAATGATCATTAAATACGACCAAAAGAAAGCTCTATTTGTGTGAAAAAAAGGACAACAATTTCATATGGGTACAGTGTTGCATGACTGAGTAATTGTCATTCAAAATGTGAGAGCACAGAAAGCTGAAAATTGGTCTGGTTAGGAAGGGGGTATAAGTGCCCAGTGGGTAAGTGGTTTAAATTATACTACTTCTTTAAGCAGCCATTTTAGTTTTAGGGTCCTTAATCTGCAGTAAAAAAAAAAAAAAATTGAATGGTAATATGGCAACACCACTGTTTGAACAGTGTAGACCACTGGTGCCTATGAATGGCCCTGAGGTGATGACGGGTTGCAGTTGAGGCCCCCTATATATAGTAAGCAGATCACTACTGATGTCGCTATAGATAGTTTTATGGGAGACTTTTTTCTGCAACTCAGCCAAATTAGTATAAGCAAAGGTGACATTAAATTAGGCAAAATTATATATCAAAATAAAAAAAAAATGGTTGCACCATTTCTATGAAAAGGAAAGGAAAAAACATTTTGGCATCCCCATTGCTCCTGCTGCTAGATGCAAGTATCGATTTTCTTGAATCCATTGTGTTTGAAATAGACCTAAATGAGAAAAGAGAAGGGAAACATCGTTCTCGTCGTGCAGAGATCCTAATTGGGCCTTTATAATTAGTCACTTATACTTGGGTTACCAACAAACAAGCGGACAGCGGTGGGCATTCTTTTTACGTAAACAGGCATGCTTTGTAATTTGAGTGTCATAAATGTACCCTGTATTTACAGGGCTTGACAAATTTGCTTTGAATCTAGGAGCCAGCTAAAAAAGTTAGGAGCCAGTTTGTGTGCGTGTGTGGTGATATGTAACGTGTAACGCAATCGGCGTTTTCATGTGCAAGCACCCCTACACGTGTGATTACGTTTGTACGTGAATATATGTGGGGGTAGAGGGGGGGGGGGGTATTATGTGCTTGGGTGTAACTTTCATTTTTTACAAGTCATTTTTACATTCTTTCCGAGTGATGCTGGCTGGGGTAATTGTCAACGGGGACCCGGAAGTGATGCCATACACGTTGCTTCCGGGTCAGGAGCAAGCATGGGAGTAGAGTGGACGTGTGTCTGCTCTACTACCTCCCCTCTACCCTGAGGCGCCCACTGTGCCTTTCCCGGGTCTGCAAATGGGTAAGCGAAGCCCGGGATACATAGCGGTGGGCACTTTACCAATGTGTATAGAAGAAATTGGCAATCAGTGGAGCCACCTGAATTCTTCCATCTGACAGATGAGCCCTTCTGCTATAAGGCTATATGTAAAAAAAAAAAAAAACTACCTGGCCTGCGCCCCGAACTCCATGTCCTGGATGTTGGGCAATACACACTGTGCATCCCTGCAGCAGGGAATGGGCTGACAAAAGCCCAGGCGCCAGGGCACAATTTGTAGTTGCCATGGCGACCTGGCGCCTGGGATTTTTCAAGCCTTGCTGTATTAGATGTATGTTAGCTAAAAATTCTATACAGATGATCAAAATGATCTTAAAAAAATACCTTTGCAAGTACATTTGAATATTTTAAGAAAAAATTGTTCCTTTAAGCCACTGTATTATGTATAGTATAATTGACCTTAGTCAGTCCAATCTAACCATTCCCACACTCAAGCCTTCCAACCAATGCTTAACTGTCCACATAGCCAGAAAATAGCACCATATGATTTATTTAAACCACATTTTATAGCTTTGGAAGTAAAAACAAAGTGGAGTAAAATGTGATCAGGAATTAGCTTCTGTTCTCAGTCCTTTAAAGCCAGCAAAGCACAACTTCCCAAATGACAGCAGTGGGGATTTTCCAACGACAGAACAGATGTGTGTGGGAATCCATGAAACTTAAGAAAGCGGCATTGTTACAGAGGATGCACCAGTGTGGATTGGTGCAGCTTATGCTAAACTATGACAGAAAATCTATGAAAGTTGATGGCTGGAGGCTCATTGTGACCTGGTTTAAAACACGGCTAATCCAAATCCGGGATATATTTATATCGTATATATTGCATGGGGTTGTTAAATCTTCATCCTCAGTGCTCCACAAAGCAGACTGAACTATTAGAAGAGCATTTCATTTTCTAGTTTACCTACAGATGTGTCCAATTTCCTGTTACATTTCCTAAAACCTAACTCCAGGCTGGGAAGCACATAATATTATTAGCAAGCCACTTGCTTAATTGTTCCAAAAAAAAACACTTCATTTTTTTTTTTTTTTTTCAAAATCCATTTTTCTCATTAATTTGAGCTTCCAAATTTTCCCCTTAGGGCAGTTTCTCTTTTTTGCAATCAGGTGCCACTATATTCTCTTAGTGGAGATGTGGAACCCGGTCGGGTTTCCTTCACCGTGTAGTACACAGAATGAGAGGAGTAATGTGGTTATTGTGGGTGGGTACAACAGTACCCATTCATGACCTCAGCCATTGATTGGCATCTTTAGAAAAACGCAGTCTGTACTGCACTTCTACGTAGCACAGCACTGTCCACCACCAGCCCACCATGTCCATGCCTTCACATGGAATCATGGGAAATGTAAGTTCTCATTTCCCCAATAAACAAGAGCACATCTCGCCAGGCCATCCCCAGCACAATATACTTTACAGAAAATGATGATGACATCACAAACCTAAAAAAAATGAGAATGCATTAAAAAGTAAGGCATTTATTTAAGTTTTTTTTTGTGCTTGTGGAAAGGGAGCTTAAGGTCCAAAATGGGCAAGATTGTGGAGTTCAGCTTTAACATAAAGCATAATCTTGTTTATTCTTCACTAAAAATTACAGTTTTATATCTTTATGTTTGAAGCCTGAAATGTGGCAAAAGGTTGGAAAGTTCAAGGGGGCCGAATACTTTCACAAGGCACTGTATCTAGAGATAAAGTAGGGGTTTCTAGGCTGATTGGGAGAAGGAAGACCAGAGAACCAATGCATTAAAATAGAATTAATTTATTAAATGTATTTAAAACAAAATTAGTATACACACAGGGATGTATAAAGGCACATATAAAACATCGCTTATATGCAAGACATATGTTAAAAACCACAGCACAGAAATATTTCCCTATTATGGGAGCAATACATGCTTCAAGCTGATATTGGTGCAAGAAGTCTTAGATGATATTCGGTTTGTGGGTCCCAATGAGCCAACGCATTTCGCATCAGGCTTCGTCAGGGCCAGAGAGACCGAGCAATACCGATATTTCTTGCTGTAAACGAAGATTAGATGACAGGTAAGGAAAATCACAATCCCTAAAGTTAGATAATGGTTATGAGTGTCGAATTTGGTCTGTTACTCTCCTATGTAGGTAGTAGAGAACCCCCATATATCAGTGGCAATTATTCCATCTTGTCCTTAGTGAAAGTTTATTTCCTCTTCCTGGTTCATAGATCCAGGGGAAACAAGATAACCAGGCTCATGTGCTATAATTCATTAAGCTCCCCTAAGGACCCACTTGTCCGACTCAACCATAGAGTCCACCTTAATAGGGAATGGGGAATATATCACACGATGCCAGGTAATATGCTTAGAAACAATCCACTGTGAATATATAGAGGCAGGCCTGTGAATGGTTTAGGCTGTACACCATTCAAAAGTCATGATGCCCATTCATGACCCTCTAGCCTCAGTAACGATGATTTTCCGCATGTGCCTGCCCCCTCATAGAGACTTTGAATGAAATCTAATGGAACATGCGGAAAATCATCGTCACTATGGTTGAGTTGGACAAGTGGGTCCTTAGGGGAGCTTAATGAATTATAGCACATGAGCCTGGTTATCTTGTTTCCCCTGGATCTATGAACCAGGAAGAGGAAATAAACTTTCACTAAGGACAAGATGGAATAATTGCCACTGATATATGGGGGTTCTCTACTACCTACATAGGAGAGTAACATAGACAAAATTTGGCACTCATAACCATTATCTAACTTTAGGAATTGTGATTTCTCTGTCGCTCATTGACAGACGTAGTCCTCGTTGATTAATAACAACTCGGGTTATACTGCCCTCTACAGGAGTAGGACTAGACAGGAAAGAAAACATTCTGGCCACACCTTAGGGGCAGTCCCAGAGGGTATATCCTCTCTCTCTCTCTGCTACAGCAAATCAGTTTTTTTTTGTCTAGTTAGGAGTAAGGACCTAGATGCCTTGCTAGGATCTTCGTTCCTGGCAGGAATTTTTCTTAGAAAGATTTTTTTTGACAGCTTTTTTCTCCAGTGTTCCTGTGAGATCTTCAAGCAAGCAAGCTGTAACTGGGCGACGAGCTGGATGTTGAGATCCAGTGGTCACCCCAGTTCAGCCTACAAGCGCGTGCAGGCCATAGCTCCGCGCTGGGTCGGCCGCGACATAGTCCCACTGGACGGGGACTGACCCTGCGAGTTAAACGTCTCGCCTGAACGCCAATGACCAACAGAGTCACGGCGTCCGTATTGGTCGACAGCCCCCCCACCCCGGTGGAGAGGGGTTCTGTCAGGAGTGGGCGCCCGCCTGGTTCCGGTATGGTGAGTAGTATGTTCCCCCTCCCCCCCTGTCGGGTTTGTGGTGGACGCGGGCCCCTCTCTGGAATGGTAGGATGGGTCTCCCCTCTATCCTATAACAGGTCACAGATCCCCCAATTTGAGTGTGATTTTTTGTGAACAAAAACCAGGAGGCTTGGTTTGGGAGCTGACTATCTAGGGTCATTGCAAAACTGTAAGGGTGACTGAAGTCAGTGGCAGTACTATAAGGGGCATTACTATTGAAGTAAAAGGTATCCTACCTGTCAGAGGTGTACACAGGCCGATGCCTAATGGGGAGGTGCCTGAGTCACTGCAGTCCAGATCGCCATTCCTCCAGCAAAGGGTCACTTCGGAAGGACAGAGGGCTGCCTCCCGACGGCCCACGGACCGCATGCGGCCCGCCAGGGTCCTGTACCGCCGGCCAGGCTTATCACCATTCAGGGTGAAGGTTGTGGGGCCGAGATACTCCTGCAGGCCGCCAGGCCGAACATAGACATCCCGCAGGCCGCTGCTAGCGCCGCTATCCTATACAGGCCTCCGCCATTGTCTTACAGATCGCACGAGGCCGCCATATTGGCGTAGCCTCGTGTCTCCAGCATGGGGGCGGCCATGTTTGAGGTGACCAAACACCTCGAGAAACTATGGGGAGGCGCCGGAAGATGTGTAAAGGGGCGGAGCCGCCTCCTTTTACCCGGCGTAGCCTCGTGTCTCCAGCATGGGGGCGGCCATGTTTGAGGTGACCAAACACCTCGAGGAGCTAAGGGGAGGCGCCGGAAGGCGTACAAAGGGGCGGAGCCGCTTCCTTTTACCCGGGAAAGCCAGCCAAAGACTTCCTGTCTGTAATAGACAGTGCTGGAACAGTTTGTATTGAAACTTCTGAGCATCAAGTGGTGAGCCTTTGGGTCTCTCTCTCTCTCGCTCTGTAGGGGTCCCTAAGCAGGTAACACTGAGGGGCGCTGTGGCGCTGGGGGTCTAAAGAAAAAAAAAAAAAAAAGTTTTTTATTTTTTTTTGGCAAATTAATTTTTTCCGGCAAGTGTCTGGAATAATCATGGACCCTGCCACACAGGTACCCCCACCTGTTTCCCTCGAGGTGGCCGCAGGACCCTCCAGTTCACAGATTATGGATGCATTCACAGCAGTTTTGGAGTCTTTGGTGTCTCGGGTGGAGACAGCCTGTCAGGGACGGGGGTCAAGAAAGCGACCCCCGCCTACCCCTATGTCATCTGATACTTCAGATTCAGATTCTGAGATGGTCATTGCAGCTGCAGGTCCCTCTGCAGGGGCTGTTGTCTCAGGTAAAGTTCCCTCAGACAGTGAGGAGGACGTTCCTGCCTCCGCCATAGCACAAGAAGAAGCATTGGTGGACGCACTAGTAGTGGCGGTCCGGGAAACCTTAAGACTTGAGGTTTTATCGGCAGAGGCAACTGAGATGGAAATTCCCTTTGGTACTAGTAAACCTACCAAGACGGCGAAGGTTTTTCCCTTACCCAAATGTTTTGGTAATAAAATTAAAGAGGAATGGGATCATTCAAAACGTACCTTTACTGTTTCCAAGCGCATTGCTAGACGCTATCCGTTTGAGGAATCCCTCATTAAGAAATGGACAGTACCACCAGTGGTGGATCTACCTATTTCCAGACTGAATAAAGCCACTGTTATCCCGTTGGAGGACGCTCCGTCCTTTAAGGATCCGGTGGATCAGAAGATGGAAGTGGAGTCCCGCACTATTTTTTCCCTGATAGGGTCAGCCTTTAGACCAGTGATTGTCATTGGTTTAGTTTCACAGACATTAACGGAATGGGCAAGATTGGTACGCCATGACCTAAAGGGGAAAGGTATCCCCCAGGCAGCATCTGATTTGATGGAACAAATTATACAAGGACTGCAGTTCGTCTGTGACGCAGCCCTGGATGCCACCCCCTTGTTAGGGCATACATCTATGTCAGCGGTAATCCTCAGACGTGTGCTGTGGTTAAAATGCTGGTCAGCGGATCTAGGTTCCAAAAAAGCCTTGGCGAATCTCCCCTTTCAGGGGAATCGCCTATTTGAGGCCACCCTAGATGAGATCATTAAGGATGTCACTGGGGGCAAGAGCACTTTTTTGCCGCAGGCTGCTAAAGCTAAAGGACCTCGTAACAAGCGTGGACCTTTCTTTGCCGCTCATAAAGGGTTCGTTCGCTCCGCTGGGGCGAGCGGGAAAGGCAAAGCCCCTCTAGGAGGGTTCAAGAGGCGCTGGTCGGGCAAACAAAAGGCCGACTCAGCCAAACCTGAAGTTAAGGCTAATACAGCCTGAAGGTGCGCCCCCACCCAGCTTGAGGGTGGGGGGACGTCTTCACCGGCATTCAGAGCTAGAGCCTTCCTGAATCTCGGACTAAGGGGTTCAGGAGATCATACGATCAGGACACAAGATCGAGTATCGATCACTGCTACCAGTGCGATTCTTCCCTTCCAACATTTAGGTGCTACAGGGAGCGGTAGTTACCGTTCCCTGAACAGATCATTTTCTTTACCTTTTCCAAAGATTAGTCTCAGTTCCCTACAGGAATCGGATCCGGTTGAGCAAACAGACCAAGGAGCCTCTAGTCTGGTAACTTCGGTCTCTAATGCTCAACCAGGAGAAACCACCACTCCTGATAAGAATCAAGTTTCTGATAAATGTGTGGGAACAGAGAGCGATCAGACTTTGTCGGATTGCCTGGACCAAGCAGCTCTAGGGCAGCCTGGTTTGGATCCAGTCAGACAATATCAGGTTGATGACTTAGGTCGATCACCAAGGATTTCACCATCTGTGTCTTCATCAGAGCATCCCGGAGGTGGATCTGTTGGCATATCGGCTCAACAGGAAGGCGCGGAGGTTGGTAACGCGCGGCCGCGATCCTCTAGCGGACGCAGCAGACGCGCTGAACGGCCTACAAAGGCAGTATCAGCTACTATACGTCTTCCCCTTCTCAAGTTGCTGCTGAGATTTCTCCACAGGATAGAGATAGAGGGAACTCCAGTTATCCTGGAAATTCGAGGCTAGCCTCGTCAGGCCGGTCAGGCCGACTTGGACATGCTGGTCGCGAACGCTCCTTGGAGACCTCCTCTCAGGGAGGATCTGCGGTCTCAAGGACCGATCTTCCATCGTGCTTTACAGTCGCTGGTTTTAATGGCCTGGCCATTGAGACCCAGGTACTGAAGGGCAGAGGGTTGTCAGCTTCAGTTATTCCTACTCTAATTAAAGCACGGAAAGCGACTTCCAGCAAAGTCTATTATCGCACATGAAAGACTTATATTGCGTGGTGTGAATCTTTGGGATTTCCCCCACGTACCTATTCGGTGACCCGAATCTTGACTTTTCTGCAAAAGGGGGGTTGAGCAGAAACTATCCTTGAGCACCATCAAGGGTCAGGTTTCAGCATTAGCAATCTTCTTTCAGAAGCCTTTGGCTACTCATTCCCTGGTGCGGAATTTCATCCAGGGGGTGCGGCACTTGGCTCCGCCAGTCCGCGCGCCCTTACCACCTTGGGATCTTAATTTGGTTTTGTGGGTTCTGCAGAAACCTCCCTTTGAAAATATCAGGGAGATTTCCTTGCTTACATTATCTCAGAAGGTGGCCTTCTTGGTGGCTATCACTTCTCCATGCAGGGTGTCAGAACTGGCTGCATTATCATGCCATTCCCCATGTCTAGTGGTTCATAGGGATAAGGTAGTTCTTCATCCGAAGCCATCCTTTCTTCCTAAGGTGGTTTCAGACTTTCATCTGAATGAAGATATTGTGCTACCTTCCTTGTGTCCTCAGCCCAATCATCCTCGGGAATATGCGTTGCATTCCTTGGATGTGGTTCGGGCAATCAGGGTATACTTGAAGGCTACGGAAACGTTCCGTAAGACGGATTCACTTTTTGTGATCACGGATGGCCCCAGAAAGGGGTTGCCTGCATCTTCCCGCAACTATCTCCAAATGGATTAGACAGACGGTTGTACAGGCTTATTCTATTAAGGGTCGGAATCCTCCGTTCCCTGTTAAGGCGCACTCCACTCGAGCGCTCAGTACTTCCTGGGCCTACTGCCATCAGGCGTCAGTGGTCCAGGTGTGCAAGGCGGCCACCTGGTCGTCGGTACATACCTTTACATAATTTTATAAAGTAGATGTGATGGCATCGGCGGAGGCCTCATTTGGCCGCAAGGTTTTGCAGGCCGCAATTTGAGGAGACCGGTGGTCTACCTCGAGGGTTTTTTTCCGTTGGAATTTCAGTTGAGTCTCATCGTGTGATTGATGAGCCTTTAAAACTTCTAGTTGGCACCGGTTGGGCCTTCTAGATTGGATTTTGATTTCCATTTTTCCACCCCTCATTTGTGGTACTGCTTTGGGACGTCCCGAGTTGTTGTTAATCAACGAGGACTACGTCTGTCAATGAGCGACAGAGAAAAATGGATTTTTGTAAAATCTTACCGTAAAATCCTTTTCTCTTAAGCTCATTGACAGACGTAGTACCCGCCCCTCTGTTTTTTGAGTTGGGTTGGGTTAAATTCTCTAAACACTGCTTTGTGACATAACTGATTTGCTGTAGCAGAGAGAGAGAGGATATACCCTCTGGGACTGCCCCTAAGGTGTGGCCAGAATGTTTTCTTTCCTGTCTAGTCCTACTCCTGTAGAGGGCAGTATAACCCGAGTTGTTATTAATCAACGAGGACTACGTCTGTCAATGAGCTTAAGAGAAAAGGATTTTACGGTAAGATTTTACAAAAATCCATTTTTTCCTTACCTGTCATCTAATCTTCGTTTACAGCAAGAAATATCGGTATTGCTCAGTCTCTCTGGCCCTGACGAAGCCTGATGCGAAACGCGTTGGCTCATTGGGACCCACAAACCGAATATCATCTAAGACTTCTTGCACCAACATCAGCTTGAAGCATATATTGCTCCCATAATAGGGAAATATTTCTGTGCTGTGGTTTTTAACATATGTCTTGCATATAAGGGATGTTTTATATGTGCCTTTATACATCCCTGTGTGTATAATAATTTTGTTTTAAATACATTTAATAAATTCTATTTTAATGCATTGGTTCTCTGGTCTTCCTTCTCCCAATCAGCCTAGAAACTCCTACTTTATCTCTAGATAGTTGTGACAATCCTAACAGTTTGCATATGGCAGGCAGTGTGAACTACCTGCAGGTCAGGTGCGATGCAGGTTCGCAGGGTTCCTGCATCGCACCAGTGTAAACTGGCTGTAATGCAGATTTTTTTTCCTCCAGAAATTCTTTGTTTCAGGACAGGGAATATCCATTCATATTAGTAACAGCCATCCCGGTGCATGTGTCATGTGGAAAACAAGGGCTGCCATTATTTTCTATTGCCAGTACCCATCCAGCCTGCTGCATGTGTCAATTTGCTGTCCCCTCAAAATAACTCAACACAGCCATTAATGTCTAAACCAATGGCAACAAAAGTGAGTACACCCCTAAGTGAAAGTGTCCAAATTGGACCCAGTTAGCCATTTTTCCTCTGTGTCATGTGACTCGTTAGTGTTACAAGGTCTCAGGTGTGAATGGGGAGCAGGTGTGTTAAATTTGGTGTTATCGCTCTCACTCTCTCATACTGGTCACTGGAAGTTCAACATTGCACCGCATGGCAAAGAACTCTCTGAGGATTTGAAAAAAAAAAAAGAATTGTTGCTCTACATGAAGATAGCCTAGGCTATAAGAAGATTATCAAGACCCTGAAACTGAGCTGCAGCACGGTGGCCAAGACCATAAAGTGGTTTAACAGGACAGGTTCCACTCAGGACAGGCTTCGCCATGGTCGACCAAAGAAGTTGAGTGCTCAGCGTCATATCCAGAGGTTGTCTTTGGGAAATAGACGTATGAGTGCTGCCGGCATTCCTGCAGAGGTTGAAGGGGTGGGGGGTCAGCCTGTCCCTGCTCAGACCATACGCCACACACTGCATCAAATTGGTCTGTATGGCTGTCATCCCAGAAGGAAGCCTCTTCTAAAGATGATGCACAAGAAAGCCCGCAAACAATTTGCTGAAGGCAAGCAGACTAAGGACATGGATTACTGGAACCATGTCCTGTGGTCTGATGATACCGAGATAAATGTATTTGGTTCAGATGGTGTCAAACGCGTGTGGCGGCAACCAGGTGAGGAGTACAAAGACAAATGTGTCTTGCCTACAGTCAAGCATCGTGGTGGGAGTGTCATGGTCTGGGGCTGCATAAGTGCTGCTGGCACTGGGGAGTTACAGTTCATTGAGGGAACCATGAATGCCAACATGTACTGTGACAAACTGAAGCAGAACATGATCCCCTTCCTTCGGAGACTGGGCCACAGAGCATTATTCCAACATGATGACCCCAAACATACCTCCAAGATGACCACTGCCTTGCTAAAGAAGCTGAGGGTAAAGGTGATGGACTGGCCAAGCATGTCTCCAGATCTAAACCCTATTGAGCATCTGTGGGGCATCCTCAAACAGAAGGTGGAGGAGCGCAAGGTCTCTAACATCCGTAATGTCATCATGGAGGAGCGGAAGAGGACTCCAGTGGCAACCTGTGAAGCTCTGGTGAACTCCATGCCCAAGAGGGTTAAGGCAATGCTGGAAAATAATGATGGCCACACAAAATATTGACACTTTGGTCCCAATTTGGATTTCTCTTACGTCCTCCGACAGTCGCCGCCTCTTCATATTCGTCACAATGGGGTAATTGACCTTTGCTCCATAGGAGTAGCTAGGCAACAGAATATGTCAATATTAAAGCTTTTAACATATCCCACCCCCAGGGGGTGGTCCCCTCAGTCAATACCCTCCTACTTCCTCTATCCATACCTCAGTTTCATTGTCTAGCTTTCAGGAGTTAGCTGGCTGTTTCTGTGCTGGGGCATTTTGTCTCAGCCTTTATCTTCTTTTTGATTTTATTTGAGTTTTTTTTCTCTCTCTTTACTTAGCTGTTACTTTTGTCAGCATTAGTTAATTCTTCTGTTGAAGAGGATCGTGCAGGCTGGGTCTCGGGCTGGCTCCCCTGGTCGCAGGTTGTGGGCGAGTGGCTTCCCAGCCTGCCATCGAGCGTTCAGTCAGGTATTTTTCCTGGCATATGTGAACGACCCATCCCTGTTCGCTGCAGGGATGCTGTGGTGAGGTGGCTACCTCACTGGACGCCATGCGGTTTCGCACCGCAGTTCTACTGCGTCCTGGCTGCGACTCTCCCTGTCCCATGTGCAGTGGCTTGATCGCTTGTGCGGGTTCCCCACGCCATTCAGAAGGTAAGTGTACTCTGTGTGGGGACCTGTCTGTTTAGTGGGTGTCCGTCTGGGACTGTGTAACCCTGCATGTCTGTTCACACTATTGGACTCCCTGTCTGGTTTATGCTGCTGTGGGCTGCAAGGAGGGGGGCTGTTATACACTGTTCTGTGTTACAAACTGTGTGATTATCTGTGTGACATGCTGTATGTTGTAAGGCATGCTGTGGAACATGTTTTGTGCAACATGCGGCGCCTGCTGCTGCGCTCCGCCATTTTATTAATAGCTGCAGGCATATGAGGGCCATTTCTATGTGCTGGGATCGGCGTTTTTGGCGCCAAGCGCCGCCATTTTGGCGGCGATCGCTTGTGCCACATGTCAGCGCTGCATGCTCTGCCTTTGCTAGTCCCTCACCGGCGGCCATGTTTGTGGAGCCTTCCATAGGCTTTATAGGAGCGGTCTGTGTTACATCACTTCCTTTCCCTGAGAACAGCAATCGGTGCAGCAGCTTGAGTGGTCTCTCCAGGTTTTATCTTCCTTATTCTTGTATTCCTTGCCTAAGTTTTTGTGATTCTCCCTGTGGGGGTCGGTGTGTGCTGTGTGTGCGGTGGGCTCCGCTCGCCGCGATCTTAAAGAGGCAGTACTCCTTTTTATTTTTCCTACACACTTTTGGGGGCATGGATTCTCAGGAAAGCAAATTTCCTCCCACTTTAGTGGGGGGCCAAGGGACTGCTGCTGCTCCCCTCGCGGGGGGTGATTTGGCTACTGTCGTGGCTGCTCAATCCACAAAACGGCCCAGAGTTTCAATTTCCTCTGATTCAGAGGGCGATGGTGATGGGGCTGCTATGGCTGGGGTCACCTTATCGGGGTCCCGCTCGTCCCTGGACCTTGTGGGGTCTGAAGGGGAGGCAGAAGTTGAAGGGGTTGATAATTCCCCCCCTGGCTCGTCTGAAGAGCTTGCACTCATGGATTAATTGGTTGCTTCTATCAAACAAACACTGCATTTGCAGGATGAACCATGTCCTCCTGCCATCCTGGCCTCTTATGGGACGCAGCGAAGACACAAATCATCGCAGGTTTTTCCTTGCACTGAGGATTTTCAGCGCGCTGTTAGTGAACAATGGCGCAATATACGGAAGCCTTTTGCTGTGCCAAGTAGGTTCAAGCTACGTTATCCTTTCACACCCGCTACTGATGACCGTTGGTGTGTGCCACCTCCGGTGGATCACGCTGTGGCAGTTTTGAATAAATCTACTGCGATTCCGGCGGAGGATACCCCGGTGTTCCGGGATGCCACGGACAGGAGGCTGGAGTCTCTTGCACGCCATACTTACTCGGTTACCGGTTCCATGCTGAAAGCTATTTTTGCTTCACTTATGGCAGCTCAGGCTGTCGCGGATTGGACGCAGGTGCTCAGGCGCGTCCTGGTGGCTGACTCTGCCCCTCCGGCAACGTTGGCTATGGTGGATCAAATCCATTAGGGTGTCATGTATTTGTGTGATGCGGACTTAGATATAGTCCCTTTGGCTGCACGTGTGCACAGCGTGGCGGTGTTGACACGCCGCCTGATTTGGCTGAAATGTTGGCCTGTGGACCAAGCTTCTCGCAAAACTTTAGCTAATCTACCCTATACTGGATCTCGCCTTTTTGGCGAACCCTTGGATACGCTGATAAAGGGGATCACGGGGGGTAAGAGCACGCTCTTGCCCCAATCCCACAAGGCTAAGGTTGCTCATGGTGAGAAGCATGCTTCTTTTAGACCCTCTCAGGGGTCCTTTCGTGCCTTTAGGTCACACTATAAGGGCAAACCCTTCAAAGGTCAAGGCTCCCAAAAGAAGCCGTGGACAGGTAAGCAGAGATCGAGTTTCTCTCCCGGCTGGCGAGCAGATTTTTTCCCTCAAATCTTCAACTGTCTCCGGAGCGTTTGTGGGATCTGCACCTGGCGGTGCGGGACCTGCGGGCTCAGGGAGGGGTGGTTTCCGGTGCCTCATCGGGACAGATTTCGGGGGTTCTATTCAAATCTGTTCAATGTGCCCAGGAAGGAGGGCAAGGTACGTCCAATTCTGGACTTAAAAGCTCTGAACCGCTTTGTGCGGGTTCGCAAGTTCCGCATGGAATCCCTGCGGTCGGTGGTGGCTGCCCTGGTTCCGGGGGAACTCGTGGCCTCCATCGATTTGAAGGATGCGTACCTTCACATCCCCATTTTCGAGGGTCACCAGAGGTACCTTCGATTCGCCATTGCGGAGGATCATTGCCAGTTCGCGGCGTTACCCTTTGGTCTCGCTTCGGCTCCGCGGGTGTTCACCAAGGTGCTTGCACCGGTTCTGGCTTTGTTGAGAGCCCAGGGCATCTCTGTCCTGGTGTATCTGGACGACATTCTGGTTTGGTCTGCGACCAGTCAGGGTCTGGTGAAGGACCTGTCCGTCAAGATGCAGACTCTACAGGAGTTTGGTTGGACGATAAACTTTCCAAAATCGACGCTGTGCCCGTCGGTTCGTCTTCCCTACCTGGGAATAATCCTGGACTCGGTCCAGGCGAAGGTCTTCCTAACGGACAATAAACTCAGGACACTTCAGGAAGAAGTCAGGTCCCTCAGGGACAATCAGTGCTCGTCCCTCTGGACGTGTATGAGGTGTTTGGGATTGATGGTCTCGGCTTTCGAGGCGATTCCCTTCGCCCAATTTCACACGCGGGGTCTCCAAGCGGAGATCCTGTCCAGGTGGGACGGGCGACCGCAATCTCTGGATCTCCAGATTTCGTTGAGTCATCGTACCAGAAGGGATCTTCTGTGGTGGCTACAGTCCCCGGCGGTGTCGGGGGGCAAGTCTTTTTGTCTCTCATGGACAGTGATCACCACGGATGCCAGCCTGTCGGGCTGGGGTGGTGTTCTGGGCGTTCTGTCCGCCCAGGGAACTTGGTCGGAGGAGGAATCCTCCCTTCCGATCAACATTCTGGAATTGCGAGCGATAAATCCCTGCCTTCGACGTTGCTGCAGGGCCGTCCGGTTCGGGTGCAGGCGAACAATGCCACGGCGGTGGCCTACATCAACCACCAAGGGGGCACCAGGAGTGCCCGAGCGGCTCGGGAGGTGGCCGACATTCTGTCTTGGGCCGAGACGCACGTCCCGGCGATAACGGCGGTTCACATTCTGGGGGTGGAGAACTGGCAGGCGGATTATCTGAGTCGCCAGACCTTGGACCAGGGAGAATGGTCCCTCCACCCGGATGTCTTCCAGATGTTGTGCGCGAAGTGGGGTCTTCCGGAGGTAGACCTGTTTGCGTCTCGTCTGAACAACAAGGTGGAAAGGTTCGTGGCAAGGACGCGCGATCCTCGGGCAGACGCGTCAGACGCGTTGGTAACTCCGTGGCATCAGTATCGGCTGATGTATGCATTTCCACCGATTCAACTGCTGTCCAGGTTCCTTCGCAGGTTGACCTCGGAACCGCACACGGTGATTCTAGTGGCACCAGACTGGCCTCGCTGGTCTTGGTACGCGGACCTCGTGAATCTGGCGGTCGACGCTCCGTGGCGTTTGCCTCTTCGAGAAGATCTTCTGTCTCAAGGATCAATTTTTCATCCTGCTTTACAGTCGCTGGCTTTGACGGCCTGGCTGTTGAAACCGAGGTCCTGAAGGATAGGGGTCTATCCCCTGAGGTCATTCACACTTTGATCAACGCGAGGAAGTCTTCCTCGGGGAAAGTCTACTACCGTACTTGGAAAACCTATTTTGCCTGGTGTGAGTCCAGGGGGTATCCCCCTCGCTCATACTCGGTGTCTAGGGTGTTGTCTTTCCTTCAAACGGGTGTGGACCAGCGTTTGGCGTTGGCTACAATCAAGGGCCAGGTTTCTGCGCTGGCCGTTCTTTTTCAACGCCCTGTGGCGTCTAACCCCTTGGTTAGCACTTTTGTTCAAGGGGTGCGACACCTGGTCCCTCCTAGGAGGGAACCTTTGCCTCCATGGGACTTGAACCTTGTTCTGTCCGTATTGCAACACGCTCCTTTTGAACAGATCAGGAAGATCTCGTTGTCTATGTTGTCCAAGAAGGTCGCGTTTTTGGTGGCGATCACTTCGGCTTGCAGGGTGTCGGAGCTGGCAGCTTTGTCCTGCAGATCTCCGTATTTGGTCATTCACTTGGATAAGGTGGTCTTGCGACCTAACCCTTCTTTTCTTCCGAAGAGGATCTCGGAATTTCACCTCAATGAGGACATTGTCTTGCTTTCGCTCTGCGCGAAGCCTAAACATCCGAAGGAGGTGGATTTGCGCTCCTTGGATGTTGTTCGGGCGATCAGGGTTTACCTGAAATCGACGGAATCTTTTCGCAAGTCGGATTCTTTATTTGTCCTTCCAGAGGGACCTCGGAAGGGCATGGCGGCGTCGGCTTCTACCATCGCCAAATGGATCAGACAGACCATTGAACAGGCCTATGCTCTGAAGGGGAAAGTTCCCCCCATGCCTGTGAAGGCGCACTCTACCAGATCTCTGAGTACGTCTTGGGCCTGTCATCATCGGGCTTCTGTGGCCAAGGTGTGTAAGGCGGCGACTTGGTCGTCCGTTCGCACCTTCTCGAAATTCTACAAGGTGGATGTTCAGGCATCGGCAGATGCTTCCTTTGGCCGCAAGGTTCTTAGTGCGGCGGTACCTTAGGGTCCCTTGTTTTTGGGCCCTTGGCTGTTTGGGATGTCGTTTATCCCTAGGTTATTTGTTTTTTCCTGGGTTGTTGCTCCTGTTGAGCAAGTTTTTTTCATGCTACCCAGCTGGTTTCCTTCCTTTGGTAAGGTTCCTTTGTTTCTGCTGTGGAGACTGCGTTGCCTTAGGCGCGGCTGCGTTTCCCACCCCTCATGTTTGTACTGCTTTGGGACGTCCCCATTGTGACGAATATGAAGAGGCGGCGACTGTCGGAGGACGTAAGAGAAAACTGAATTTTTGTAAAATCTTACCTGTAAAATTCCTTTCTCTGAGTCCTCCGACAGTCGCCGCCCCCGCCCCTCTTTTGGGGTTTGGTTATATACTCTACTGCTATTCTACTGAAACTGAGGTATGGATACAGGAAGTAGGAGGGTATTGACTGAGGGGACCACCCCCTGGGGGTGGGATATGTTAAAAGCTTTAATATTGACATATTCTTTTGCCTAGCTACTCCTACGGAGAAAAGGTCAATTACCCCATTGTGACGAATATGAAGAGGCGGCGACTGTCGGAGGACTCAGAGAAAGGAATTTTACAGGTAAGATTTTACAAAAATTCCGTTATTTTGACTTATGGGCGTACTCACTTTTGTTACAAGCGGTTTAGACATTAATGGCTGTGTTGAGTTATTTTGAGGGGACAGCAAATTTACACTGTTATACAAGCAGCCCACTCACTACTTTACATTGTAGCAAAGTTTAATTTCTTCCGTGTTGTCACATGAAAAGATATAATAAAATATTTACAAAAATGTGATGGGTGTACTCACTTTTGTGGGATACTGTACATTCAGGTAGAGCAACCAATTCAAATTAATATCCTTCTGTGCCTGCACAAACGCGGAACGCAGAACCGCTAAGATGTGAGCCTAACCTTAAAGTGTAATAACATTACACCAGATAATTTTCCAAACGAGAAAGACGAGTGTTCCACTTGGGGGCTTTTGGCTTAATACAATTTTTTTGGTCTGGAGGTTGGGAAGCACTTTGTGGGTTTTAGCATTATGCAAGGTTATCTGTGTTGTGTGGTTGGTTTGCCTGTTAACTGCCACTTTAGCACCAAAGAATAATCCACAATCTTCTTTTAGGGTAGTACTAAAAAGGAAGTTAACTGTATGTAGGGAAATATCATCTGTTCAGTTCTTATATTTTGAGGTTTCTGTTGCATTTAGTATTTATTTGTAATAGTTTCTGAAAGTTGGTTAGTTGAATTCAGCAGTAGACACGTTGGTCAGTTTCTGCAATCTGATAAAATTTTGCGAAGAGCACACGATTGGTATTGGTGTGCTGTGGTAGCAGTGTGCAGTGTTGACACCATCTTTCTTATATATATTGCCAAGCATTCAATTTTCCTTTTAACCTGCTAATCCTCTGACTTTGATGGGTGTCATCCAAGTGTATCAGGGATTAAACCTCCTATATGCACAACTCATAAACCGCTTTCTTCTGAACAGTTACGGCTGACATTCATAAATGTATATATTAAAGTGCCATTTAAAGGGTCATTTGACCCAAAACTGATATTTCTGTGTTTATTAGCTGCTGTTAAGGGATATTGCCTTTAAGTTTCTTCTGTCTTTGGAGAATTATCCTGATGAGATGAGTTCTCAGATCTGCACGCCCAAAGCAACACCCAGTTAGTGTGCAAACCCATCCAAGGGGCACCACCCACCTTGTTGAATGTGAAAGGGTAACTCCTCTTTTATGGGGAAAAAAAATAGCAAATAAAAAAAAAAAATGATATAGCACAAACAATTGCGACACAAGTCATATTGTATTTGAATGCTATTAAAAAATACCTTTCCTTTTTAATCTTCAGTGCTTTAATTCTCTATAAAAATGCAATGCAATATGACAACCTGATGGCGTTCTGTACACAGATGGTGTTCAGAACACCCCCCCCCCCGGTATGTAATTTACTGCTTGTGTAATTGGCTTACTTATTTTCCCAGAAGTCTGCACTAAGACAAAGGTCAGAATTTGGGCATTCCTTTCAATAAAAAAATCATTTTTGGTGAAATACTCCCAAAGGGAAATCACCTCAAGGGATGGCTTTCACCCCACAGGGCTCTGTGGGGGCCAAACCATCACTTCCATGAATCCTTGTTGTTCTTTACCATGAAGATAGCTCTTAATGACATTTGCTGTATGTTTGGGGTTGTTGTCCGGTTGAAGAATACATTTGGGGCCATTCACATGCTTGATGGTATGGCATGATGGATACAGTGAGGGAAAAAAGTATATGATCCCCTGCTGATTTTGTACGTTTGCCCCCTGACAAAGAAATGATCAGTCTAAAATTGTAATGGTAGGTTTATTTTAATAGTGAGAGACAGAATAACCACCAACATATCCAGAAATTTGAGTTTAAAAAAAAAGTTAAAAATTGATTTGCATTTTAATGAGTGAAATAAGTATTTGCCCTCTTTGCAAAACATGACATAGTACTTGGTGGCAAAACCCTTTTTTGGCAATCACAGAGTTAAGACTTTTTTCTTGTAGCTGGCCACCAGGTTTCCACACATCTCGGGAGGGATTTTGTCCCACTCCTCGTTGCAGATCCTCCTCAAGTCAATTAAGGTTTCAAGGCTAAAGTTTGGTAACCTGAACCTTCTGCTCCCTCCACATATTTTCTATAGGATTAAGGTCTGGAGACTGGCTAGGCCATGTGCTTGTTCTTGAGCCACTCCTTTGTTGCCTTGGCCATGTGTTTTGGGTCATTGTCATGCTGGAATACCCATCCATGACCCCTTTTCAATGCCCTGGCTGAGGGAAGGAGGTTATCACCAAAGATTTGACGGTACATGGCCCTGTCCATCGTCCCTTTGATGTGGTGAAGTTGTCCTGTCCCCTTAGCAGAAAAACACCCTCAAAGCATAATGTTTCCAGGTTTGAGGGTGGGGATGGTATTCTTGGGGTCATAGGCAGCATTCCTCCGCCTCCAAACACGCCTAGTTGAGTTGATGCCAAAGAGCTTGATTTTGGTCTCATCTAACCACAACACTTTCACCCAGTTCTCCCCTAAATCATTCAGATGTTCATTAGCAAACTTCATATAGGCCTGTACATGTTCTTTCTTGAGTGGGGGGACCTTGCGGTTGCTGCAGGATTTTAGTCCTTCACGGCATAGTGTGTTACCAATTGTTTTCTTGGTAAACTTTGGTCCCAGCTGCTTTCAGATCATTGACAAGATTCTCCCGTGTAGTTTTGGGCTGATTCCTCACCTCTCTTGATCTCTGAAACTCCATGAGCTGAGATCTTGCATGGAGCCCCAGACTGAGGGAGATTGACAGTTATTTCTCTGTCGCTCATTGACAGACGTAGTCCTCCTTGATTAATATCAACTCGGGTTATACTGCCCTCTACAGGAGTAGGACTAGACAGGAAAGAAAACGTTCTGGCCACACCCTAGGGGCAGTCCCAGAGGGTATATCCTCTCACTTCCTGCTACAGCAAATCAGTTTTTTTTCTGTCTAGTTAGGAGTAAGGACCTAGATTCCTTGCTAGGATCTTCGGTCCTGGCAGGATTTTTTTTTAGAAATACTTTTTTAGACAGCTTTTTTTTTTCTCCAGTGTTCCTGTGAGATCTTCAAGCAAGTACGCTGAAACTGGGCGACGGGCTGGATGTTGATATCCAGTGGTCACCCCAGTTCAGCCTACGAGCGCGTGCAGGCCATAGCTCCGCGCTGGGTCGGCCGCGACATAGTCCCACTGGACGGGGACTGACCCTGCGAGTTAAACGTCTCGCCTGGACGCCAATGACCAACAGAGTCACGGCGTCCGTATTGGTCGACAGCCCCCCCCACCCCGGTGGAGAGGGGTTCTGTCAGGAGTTGGCGCCCGCCTGGTTCCGGTATGGTGAGTAGAATGTTCCCCCTCTCCCCCTGTCGGGTTTGTTGGTGGACGCGGGCCCCTCTCTGGGATGGTCGGACACTCAGTTTTCTGGGTCTCCCCTCTATCCTATAACAGGTCACAGATCCCCCAATTTGAGTGTGATTTTTGTGAATAGAAACCAGGAGGCTTGGTTTGGGAGCTGACGATCTAAAGTCACTATATGACTGTAAGGGTGACTGAAGTCAGTGGCAGACTACTAAAAGGCATTACTAGTGAGGTATAGAGGTATCCTACCTTGTCTAGTGTGTACACAGGCCGATGCCTATGCCTGAGTTACTGCAGCCACAGATCGCCATCCCTCCAGAAAGCCAGTCACTTCCACAGGCCACACAGCCTCCCGCAGGCCGAGGACACCTCCCGCAGGCCGAGGCACTTCCGCAGGCCGCACAGGCCGAATGCGCACATCCCGCAGGCCGCTGCTAGCTTGCAAGCCGCCGCTATCCTACACAGGCCGCCGCCATTTTCCTGCAGATCGCATGAGGCCGCCATATTGGCGTAGCCTCATGTCTCCAGCATGGGGGCGGCCATGTTTGAGGTGACCAAACACCTCGGGGAGTAATTGGGAGGCGCCGGAAGGCGTGTAAAGGGGCGGAGCCGCCTCCTTGGCCCAGGGAAAGCAAGCTAAAGACTTCCTGTCTGTAACAGACAGTGCTGGAAGCGGGTTGATAAGAAACTTCTGTGCATCAGGTGAGCCTTGGGGTCTCTCTCTCTCTCTCTTTCTGAGGGGTCCAAGCAGGTAGACTGAGGGGCGCTACTGCGCTGGGGGACCAAGTTAAAAAAAAAAAAATGTTTTTTTCTTGCAATTAATTTTTTTGTGTTTTGCTGGCAAGTGTCTTGTTACATGAACCCTGCCACACATGTATCCCCACCTGATCCCCTCAGGGTGGCCGCAGGACCCTCCAGTACCCCACTTGTGATGATGCATTATCAGCGTTTTGGAGTCTTTGGTATCCCGGGTGGAGGTAGCCTGTCAGGGACGGGGGTCAAGAAGAGCGACCCCCGCCTACCCCTATGTCATCTGATACCTCAGATATGGACTCGGAGCTGGTCATTGCAGTCCCTTTTCTGGGGTTGTTGTCTCAGGTACGGTCTCCTCAGACAGTAAGGAGGACGCTTCTGCCTCCGCCATAGCACAAGAAGCGTTGGTGGAAGCACTAGTTGTGTCTGTCCGGGAAACCTTAAATCTTGAGGTTACACCGGCAGAGGTAGCTGAGACTCATATTCCTTTTTTGGTACTAGCAAGCCTACCAAAATGGCGAAGGGTTTCCCTTGCCCAAATGGGGTCGTCCGTTAACGAGCCCCTGCTATTTCCAAACGTATTGCTAGGCGCTATCATTTTGAGGAATCCCTCATTTCAAAGATGGACGGTATCACCAATAGTGGACTCACCGATTTCCAGACTAAATAAAACCACTGTTATCCCGTTGGATTGACAGAATGGGCCCCACCCATCTCTGGGGTGGGGGGACGTCTTCACCGGTTTCCGGATCCAGGGCTTTCCAGAATCCCGGATAAAGGGGTTCGCAAGGTCATATGGTCGGGATACAAGATCGAGTTTCGATCACTTCCACCGGTGCGATTCTTCCCTTCCAATATTCAACATCCCCGGGTCGCTTAAAAAGCTTTGCGGGGGACAGCTTGATACAACAAGCAGTGGTAGTTCCCATTTACTTGGAGGAGTTCTAGTTGAACTTGTTCACAATGCCCAGGAAAAAGGGCTAGGTGCGTCCAATTTTGGTCTTGGAAGAGATGGAGTCCATCCATACAGTGGTGGCCTCCCTGCATCAGGGGGATTTCCTGGCATCCATAGACATTTAGGATGCCTATCTTCATATCCCCATCTTCGCAGGACATCAGTGTTTTCGTTGCTTTTCCCAAAGATCATCCCTGGTTCCCACCAGGACACTGAACTATCTGGGCCTAATTTTGGATACATCCTTGGCAAGAGTGTTTCTCCATGCGGAGAAACTCCAGAAGATTCAGTCAATGATTCGGATGTTGCTGTCCGTCAACTGGCTGGGATTGATGGTCGCCTCCTTAGAGGCAGTACCGTTTGCCCAGTCTCATACCCGAATTCTCCAAGGAGGAGATTCTTCCCATATGGAATCGGAATCCCGATTCCCTAGACAATCGGATCCGATTGAGTGAGCGGACCAGGGAGGCTCTGGTCTGGTGGCTTCGGTCTCCGATGCTCAGCCAGGGGTAGTCATTTCTTCTGATAAATTCCAGGTTACCGATAAATGTGTTGGAACTGAGAGCAATCAGATTTACTGGACCGAGCAGCTCCAGGGCAGCCCGGTTCAGATCCAATCGGACTATGCCACGGTCATGGCTTATGTCGATCACCAAGGGGCATCAAGAGTGCCATAGAAGTGGCCAACATTCTTATAGGGGGAACAGTTGTTCCAGTTCTCTCCGCGATATTTATCACGGAGGTGGACAGGCAGATTATTTCAGCCGTCAGATTCTGGATGAAGAGGAATAGTCTCTTCATCCAGAGGTATTTCACCAGCTGTCCCTTCATTGGGACACCCCGGATATGGATTTGTTGGTAGGTTGGCTCAACAGGGATCGCACCCGCGATCCTCTAGCGGACGCAGCAGACGCGCTGAACGGCCTGTAAAGGCAGTATCAGCTACTGTATGTCTTCCCCCCTCTCAAATTGCTGCTGAGATTTCTCCGCAGGATAGAGGTGGAGGGAACTCCAGTTATCCTGGAAATTCCGGGCTGGCCTCGTCAAGCCGGGTACGCCGACTTGGACAGGCTAGTCGCGGACGCTCCTTGGAGACTTCCTCTCAGGGAGGATCTGCGGTCTCAAGGACCGATCTTCCATCGTGCTTTACAGTCGCTGGTTTTAATGGCCTGGCTATTGAGACCCAGGTACTGAAGGACAAAGGGTTGTCAGCTTCAGTTATTCCTAATCTAATTAAAGCAAGGAAAGCGACTTCCAGCAAAGTCTATTATCGCACATGGAAGACTTATATCGCGTGGTGTGAATCTTTGGAATTTCCCCCACGTACCTATTCGGTGACCCGAATCTTGGCTTTTCTGCAAAAGGGGGTTGAGCAGAAACTATCCTTGAGCATTATCAAGGGTCAGGTTTCAGCATTAGCAATCTTCTTTCAGAAGCCTTGGGCTACTCATTCCTTGGTGTCCAGGGGGTGCGGCACTTGGCTCCGCCAGTGCGCGTGCCCTTACCGCCCTGGGATCTTAATTTGGTGTTTGTCAGTTCTTCAGAAACCTCCTTTTGAAAATATCAGGGAGATTCCCTTGCTTACATTATCCCAGAAGGTGGCCTTCTTGGTGGCTATCACTTCTGCACGCAGGGTGTCAGAACTGGCTGCATTATCATGCCATTCCCCATATCTAGTGGTTCATAGGGATAAGGTAGTTCTTCATCCGAAGCCATCCTTTCTTCCTAAGGTGGTTTCAGATTTTCATCTGAATGAAGATATTGTGCTACCTTCCTTGTGTCCTAAGCCCAATCATCCTCAGGAATATGCGTTGCATTCCTTGGATGTGGCTCGGGCAATCAGGGTATACCTGAAGACTACGGAATCGTTCCGTAAGACGGATTCACTTTTTGTGATCACGGATGGCCCCAGAAAGGGGTTGCCTGCATCTGCCGCGACTATCTCCAAATGGATTAGACAGACGGTGGTACAGGCTTATTCTATTAAGGGTCGGAATCCTCCGTTCCCTGTTAAGGCGCACTCTATTCGGGCGCTTAGTGTTTCCTGGGCCTTCCAATATCAGGCGTCAGGGGTCCAGGTTTTCAAGGCGATTACTTGATCGTCGGTTCATACCTTTACAAAATTTTATAAAGTTGATGTGATGGCATCGTCGGATGCCTCATTTGGCCGCAAGGTTTTGCAGGCTGCAATTTGAGGAGACCGTCAGTCTACCTCGAGGGTTTGTTGGGTTTTTTTCACTTCGGTCTCATCTTTTTGCTCAATGAGTCCTTGATGCTTCTGGTTGGCTCCGGTTGGGCCTTCTGGATTTTGATTTCTGTTATCCCACCCCTCATTTGTGGCACTGCTTTGGGATGTCCCGAGTTGATATTAATCAAGGGCGACTACGTCTGTCAATGAGCGACAGAGAAAAATGGATTTTTGTAAAATCTTACTGTAAAATCCTTTTCTCTTAAGCTCATTGACAGACGTAGTACCCGCTCCTCTGATTTTGAGTTGGGTTGGGTTAAATTCTCTAAACACTGCTTTGTGACATAACTGATTTGCTGTAGCAGGAAGTGAGAGGATATACCCTCTGGTACTGCCCCTAGGGTGTGGCCAGAACGTTTTCTTTCCTGTCTAGTCCTACTCCTGTAGAGGGCAGTATAATCCGAGTTGATATTAATCAAGGAGGACTACGTCTGTCAATGAGCTTAAGAGAAAAGGATTTTACGGTAAGATTTTACAAAAATCCATTTTTTGTTTCTTCCATTTGCGAATAATCGCACCAAATGTCACCCTCTCACCATGCTGCTTGATGATGCTCTTGTAGCCCATTCCAGTCTTGTGTACGTCTACAGTCTTGTCCCTGACATCCTTGGACAGCTCTTCGGTCTTGGCCATAGTGGAGATATTGGAATCTGATTGATTGCTTCTGTGGATAGGCGCACTCCTTTTAAGAGCGTGCTCCTAATCTTAGCTTCTTACCTGTATAGAAGACACCTGGGAGCCAGAAATCTTGCTGATAGGGGATCAAACACTTATTTCACTCATCAAAATGCAAATCAACTTATAACTTTTTTGAAATGCAATTTTCTGGCTATTTTTGGTATGCCTCTCACTGTTAAAATAACTCACTGTAAGTATATGCTCAGCATTGAGGGATACCATTGATCAGGCAACAATGAGGACCGTAGACGCAGTGGCCAGCCAAGGAAACTTAATTCAGCAGCTGAAAAACACCTCATGCCTACTTCCCTTCAACATCGGAAATTGTCCAGCAGTGCCATCAGTACAGAACTGGCGAAAATCATGGGACCCAGGTACACCCATCTACTGTCCGGAGAAGTCTGGCCAGAAGTGGTCTTCATGGAATAATTGTGGCCGAAAAGCCATACCTATGACATGGAAACAAGGCTAAGAGACTCAGCTGTGGCAAAGGTGAAGCATGGTGAAGGTCCCTTGCAAGTTTGGGGTTGCAAATGCAAACTTCTGCAAATGGAGTTGGAGATTTGGTTAGGACCAATGGTGTTCTCAATGCTGAGAAATAAAGGCAGATACTTATCCATCATGCCATACCATCAGGGAGATGTGTGATTGGCCCCAAATTTAAACTGAAGCATGACAATGATCCCAAACATACAGCCAATGTCAATAAGAATTATCTCCAATGCAATGAAGAGCAAGGAGTCCTAGCAGTAATGGTTTGGCCCCCATAGGGCCCTGAACTCAGCATAATGGAGTCTGTCTGGGATTACATGAAGAGACAGAAGGATTTGAGGCAGCCGACATCCACAAAAGATGTGTGGTTAGTTCTCCAAAATGTTTGGAACAACCTACCTGCCGAGTTCCTTAAAAAACTGTTTGCAAGTGTACCTAGAAGCATTGATGCTGTTTTGATGCTATGGAGTGGTCCAAATATTGATTTGATTTGAATTTTTCTCCTGTTCATTTACTTTTCATTTTTTAATTGATAACAATGAAATATTAACACTTCTATTTCTGAAAGCATTCTTAATTTACAGCATTTTTTCACACCTACCTCAGTAGTGCATGTCTTTCAGAAAATCTCAAATTAGGAACTATGTAAGTCACAATTTTATATAACTGTATGAATATATGCAAGTTAGACGAGTCTGCATTCATAAATTCAGAGAATGAAATAATTCAAAATTTGGCGTTTTTATTGGTTTTCAAACCAGCTTGCTTATCGCTATTAAAATGCATAGCCAACACATTCCCATAAAATGAACATGTTGAACTTAATCACCTGAATTTTATAGACCAGCAATGTGTGGCCATTTCTGCAAAGTGCACTAGCGTGGTGGGACCCACAGCATGCATGGCAAGTTGGCGGTGGATTCCTTGAGGGTGTAATTACTTTCTGTAGTGCTTTGTTGGGTTTATAGCTAGCTTTTTATAATGAAGTTTGAAAGTAGTTGACGTGATGTTGTAAAAAAATACTGCTTTGAATGTTTAGTTAAGAGAATTTCCAAAGTCTCTTGTGGCCTTTTCTGAATTACATATTTGGTTCAACCATTCCTTATATGGAAATGTTTGCTTTAGAGCAAGTGCAATTGCGCCAGTGCTTAGTACATAAGGTAAAGCTTCACTTTACAAAGAATACCCAATCACATGCAAGAAAAGTAAAAAAAAAAAATGCTCTTACATTATTGGATAGTGGAAGTCAGCAGAGCTCCCCCTCATTTACTAAGCTTTGGAACAACTGCACTTGCAGAGTGCTCAGTCCATTTACCTTTGGTAAATCAACCCCCACCTGTACCAGTGACATTAGCCTTTGCATGCACTGCTGATTGTTCCCACTGTGTGCACCTTAAAGATGGCTACACATTATACAATATTCTGGTACAATTTTCCTTTAGATTTACCAAAACCTTATAATATGAGGTCAAACCTAAACACTTTCAAATTGTATGCAATCATGCAGGCCCTTGCACTACTACATAGTTGAAGGTTAATCTAAAGGAAATTAAACAAAAAAATGGTATAATGTGTAGTCCGCTTAAGCTGGCCATAGATGGTTCGAATCTCTGCCGAGATTCTGTCCATGTTTTGGCAGGCTGATTGTACCCAAGTCGATCCATCAATCGACTTGGGTGCAACCAGCATGTTGGATTCCAATATGTGAATATTGCCAGTGGCTACAGCTGCTAGCAATAATCACTGTGTTCTCCCGGATGGGTCCCCGCGCCCCCTCATTGAGAGAACACAATAGCTTCACACTAAGGATTTTCCCATCCACACTAACTGTTGGTGGGGGAATCGAGTGACTTTCTTTCCTGGAACCCGCATCATTTATGGGCTGCCTTACATCGCTGGCCAGGACTGATGGTACAGTGCATCCGAAAAGTATTCACTTCACTCCACATTTTGTTATGTTACAGCCTTATTCCAAAATTGAACAAATTCATTACTTTCTTCAAAATTCTACAAACAATACCCCATAATGACAACATGAAAGAAGCTTGTTTGAAATCTTGAAATGTACATAAGTATTCACAGCCTTTGCCTAATACTTTTTTGAAGCACCTTTGGCACCAAATACAGCCTTAAGTCTTTTTGAGTATGATGCTACAAGCATGGCAAACCTATTTTTGGCAGTTTCTCCTATTCTTCTTTGCAGGACTTCTCAAGCTCCATTAGGTTGAATGGGGAGCGTCGGTACACAGCCATTTTCAGATCTCTCCAGAGATGTTCAATTGGTTTCAAGTCTGGGCTCTGGCTGGGCCACTCAAGGACATTCACAGAGTTGTCCCGTTGCCACTCCTTTGTTATCTTAGCTGTGTGCTTATGGTCGTTGTCCTGTTGGAAGATGAACCTCTCTGGAGCAGGTTTTCATCAAGAATGTCTCTGTACATTACTGCATTCATCTTTCCCTCAATCCTGACTAGTCTCCCAGTTCCTGCCGCATCCCCACAACATGATGCTGCCACCCCCATGCTTCACATTAACCCCCCCCCCCCCGCAGATATACTGCAGCAGGCTGGCTCGGCTGGCGCAAACTTGTACGGGGTTCGCGGAGAGCTCCTGAGGACATGCCGGCCCCCATTAGGCAAGGGGAAGCCGATCCATGGGGCATCCATGATCGCTCCCCATGGAGAGAGAACGAGAGTCTGCTGTTGTAAACACAGCAGACCGTTGTTCTCTCTGAAATGTTTACAGGTCTCTGTGTTGATTCCACAAGTCCCTCCCCCATACAGTTAGAAAACACTCCCCTAGGCTTACATTTAACCCTTTGATTGCCACTGGGTTAACCCCTTCCTTGCCAGTGTCATTATTACAGTAACAGTGCATATTTTTAGCACTAATTACTGTAGTAATGTCACTGGTCCTCCCAAAAGTGTCAAAATGGTCAGTTAGGGGTCCGATCTGTCTGCCGCAATGTCGCAGTCCCACTAAAAATCACAGATCGCTGCCATTACTAGTAAAAAATAAAATAAAAATAATATAAATCTTTCCGATAGTTTGTAGACACGATAACTTTTGCGCAAGCCAATCAAAATACGGTTATTGGGATTTTTTTTTTTACCAAAAATATATAGCACAATACAAATTGGCCTAAAAGGATGAAAAAATGTCATTTTTAATTTTTTTTATTATGGAATGTTCTATTGCAGAACATGGGCAGAAAGTGAAAAATATTATTTTTTTTTTTTCAGAATTGTCGCTTTTTTTTTTTGCTTATAGTGCAATAAATAACAATCGCACAGGTGATCAAATACCACCAAAAGAAAGCTCTATTTGTGCAAAAAAAGGCATCACTTTAATGTAGGTACAGCGTCGCACGACTGTGCAATTGTCCGTTAAATTAACTCAGTGCCAAAGCGCAAAAAATGGCCTGGTCATTAAGGGAACAATTTCCTTCCGGTCCAGAAGTGGTTAATGATGGTATTGGCCAGGTGATGAGCGGTGCCGGGTTTCCTCCAGACATGACGTTTGCCATTCAGGCCAAAGAGTTCAATCTTTGTTTCATCAGACCGGAGAATGTTGAGTCCTTCAGGTGCCTTTTGGCAAACTCCAGGTGGGCTGTCATATGCCTTTTACTGAGGAGTGGTTTCCGTCTGGCAACTCTACCATACAGACCTTATTGGTGGAGTGCTGTTGAGATGGTTGATCTTCTGGAGGGTTCTCCTCTCTCCACAGAGAAACGTTGGAGCTCTGTCAGAGTGACCATCGGGTTCTTGGTCACCCCGTTGACTAAGGCCTTTCTCCCCGGATTGTTCAGTTTGGCCGGAAGAGTCCTGGGGGTTCCAAACTTCCTCCATTTATGGATGATAGAGGCCATTGTGCTCATTAGGACCTTCAATGCTGCAGAAATTGTTCTGTACCCTTCCCCAGATCTGTGCCACAATCCTGTCTCAGAGGTTTAGACAATACCTTGGACTTCATTGCTTGGTTTGTGCTCTGACATGCACTGTTAACTGTGGGACCTTGTATAGATAGGTTTGTGCCTTTCCAAATCATGTCCAAATCAACTGAATTTGCTAAAGGTGGACTCGAAACAAGTTATAGAAACATCTCAAGGATGATCGGTGGAAACAAGAGGCACCTTAGCTCAATTTTGAGTGTCATGGCAAAGGCTGTAAATACTTACCGTATTTATTGGCGTATAACACGCGCCGGAGTATAACATGCACCTAAATTTTAGGGCAGAAATTTCAGGAAAAAAGCTGAAATTTAAAATAAACAGCTTTGAACTCAGAACTTTTTTTTTTTTTAATTAAATGTAGTCTTACCAGTGCCCGCGAATGCAGCCTCATCAGCGCAGTGTCCTTAAATGCAGCCTCGCCAGTGCAGTGCCCATACATGCAGCCTCGTCACTGCAGTACCAATACATGCAGCCTTGCCAGTGCCCATACATGCAGCCTCGCCAGCGCCCATAATTGCAGCCGCACCAATGCCCATACATGCAGCCTCGCCAGCGCAGTGCCCATACATGCAGCCTCACCAGCGCCAGTCCCCATAATTGCAGCCTCGCCAGCGCCAGTCCCCATAATTGCAGCCTCGCCAGCGCCAGTCCCCATAATTGCAGCCTCACCAGCGCCAGTGCCCATACATGCAGCCTTCGCCAGTGCCCATACATGCAGCCTTCGCCAGTGCCCATACATGCAGCCTTCGCCAGTGCCCATACATGCAGCCTTCGCCATTGCCCATACATGCAGCCTTCGCCAGTGCCCATACATGCAGCCTTCGCCAGTGCCCATACATGCAGCCTTCGCCAGTGCCCATAATTGCAGCCTCGCCAGCGCCCATAATTGCAGCCTCGCCAGCGCCAGTGCCCATACATGCAGCCTTCGCCAGTGCCCATACATGCAGCCTTCGCCAGTGCCCATACATGCAGCCTTCGCCAGTGCCCATACATGCAGCCTTCGCCAGTGCCCATACATGCAGCCTTCGCCAGCACCCATAATTGCAGCCTCGCCAGCGCTCCATAATTGCAGCCTCGCCAGCGCCACTATACACATCACTTTTAAAAATCTCCAGAAAGCAGCGCCGAGAGGTAGAAGGGGGCGGGTGGCGCCGAGGAGAAGGAAGGATGCGCTGTCTTCGGAAATCCCGGCGCCTATGATTGACGTCGGCATAGGAGGCGGGACTTCCGATGACAGCGCTTCCTTCTTTCTCCTCGGCGCCGCCCGCCCCCTTCTACCTCTCAGCGCTGCGGTCTGGACATTTTTTTTTTATATCGGCGTATAACACGCACAGTCACTTTTTCCTCCTAAAAATGGAGGAAAAAGTAGGTGTTATACGCCGATAAATACGGTATGTACATGTGTTTTTTTTCTTTTTAATAAATGTGCAAAGATTTTAAACCAACTTCTTTCATGTTGTCTTGATGGGGAATAGTTTGTAGAATTTTGATAATGAATTGAATCTATTTTGGAATAAGGCTGTAACATAAAAAAATGTGGAAAAAGTGAAGCGCTGTGAATACTTTCCGGATGCACTGTAACGTGACTTTGCCTCCTCATGTCAGATGCTGATGCTGATCGAAGTCTTCTTATTAGTGAAACAGCTAATCTGATAATTTGTCACTAATAGAGCTCATTTAGCCTGTGTACTGCCTACCGACTCTCCTGGGAGACAGTCATATAGACTCATTAGCAGCAAACATGTTAATAGCATTGTTCATCTTACAGAGTATTTTACACGTTTATCTTGCAAGACAATTAGTTGTCTAGGTGTTAGAGGAAACCCGCCATGAAGGAAATACACAAGCTTTCATTGGCGATCCATTTTGTAAATGGTTTCCTAGCTGTTATGCTGCTTCGTTGACTTCAGTACTTTTTGGCTTAATGACCTGGAATGAGTATTAATATCAGGATATCTATAGGGCTCTGTAAAAAAAAGAAAAGTTGTTGATGGGTATAAAAAGTATGAAACTGGTACATACCCGAAGCAACCTGCACTACCTCCTGCTTCACCAAATTACAAGGCTGTTCTGACAAGCAAAGCTCCAGCCATTACTGCGTAGTGTTGGAGCTTGGCAAATCCTTCCTGACCCCCCACATTTCTATAGGGCTGCCTTACTAGCCAAAGAGGATGTTTAGGAGGCAGGGAGGTGTCTGTATTATAAGGACTAGTAATATTTTACTTGTAAGAAGGTCCCAAAATTCAGGTGGAGGCTGCTGTGACCGCAAATAAAGGAACTGGTCTTTTAACCACTTGAATACAGAGTACTTTCCCCCCCTCCTGCCCAGGCCACTTTTCAGCTTTCAGTGCTGTTGCACGATGAATGACAATTGTGTGGCCATGCAACACTGTACCCATATGAAATTTGTATCATTTTTTTCAGACAGATAGAGCTTTCTTTTGGTGGTATTTAATAGGGATCGACCGATATTGTTTTTTCAGGGCAGATACCGATTTTCTGGCCACCCTTCAGGCCGATAGCCTATATTAGGTGCCGATATTCTGCACATTTAAATTTTTTTTTTTTTTTAAGCGGTCCTTTTTTTTTTAAAAAAAAAAATGTTTTTGATCACTTTTATTGCTGCTGTCACAATGTAAACTTCCCTTTTGCCAGTAATAGGCACGGGCATGTACTCTTTATGGAGACATCTGGGGTCTAAAAGACCCCAAACCCCTCCCCTGCACTTAAAAGCATTCAAAACGCCAAGTTTGGCTCTTTCGAATGCTGTAATTTTTTAAAAAATCTGCCGCCTTTAAGACTACAGTACCCTCTGGCTGCAGGCATCACTCCGATACAACAACTTGAAGCAATATCGGCCATTTCGGCAAGTTTGTGGCCGATACTGATACTTAAAAAATAGTGAATATCAGCCTCCGATAATCGTTGGATCCCTAGTATTTATCCCTAGTATTTATTCACCACTGGGTTTTTTTAGTCTTTGCTAAAGAAACGAAAAAAAGACTGAAAATTAAAAAAAAAAAAAACATTTTTTTTGGTTTCTGTTTTAAAGATTTGCAAATAAGTAATTTTTCTTCTTCACTGGTATGCGCTGATGGGCACTGATCGGAGGCACTGATTTGTACTGATGAGGCTGCACTGATAGGCCACAGCATATCACATGGTAAAGGGACGCTGTGATTGCCCCTTTACCCCGATCTGTGATCGGCTGTGTCCGAAGGACACAATGGTCACAGAGCAAGCCTAAAGTGCACCGCAGGAGGCGCGCAAGGGGCAGGGTTCTAGGAGGACGTCTATAGACACCCTTCCAGAACTGGACGACCACGCTGTAGCTGTCTTTCAGGTGAAGCTTGGTCAAGAATTGGTTAAAATACACATCAGCCATATTCAGTAGCCACTACCATTACCTGCATGGAGTTTGCATGTTCTCATTGTGCTTGCATGGGTTTCGTGTGGGTATTTTGGTTTCCTACCACACACCAAATTCATGCTGGCACCCTATTTGACTCCTGTCTAAATCGGCCCTAGTATATGTATAAATGTATGTGAGACCTTTTAGAATTTTAAAGTAGAAGTCCACCCTAAGGGTCCTTTCACACGGCAGCTCCGTGTGTCCGCAAATCATCCTACTTTTTTGCGGATGATTTGCGGACATAATGTAAGTGAATGGCACTGCGGATGTCAGCGGAATACCATCCGCTGACATCCGATTTTCTTCCTTTCAGTTCTGTTCCGTTTTTTCGAATGGAACAGAACCCTATTTTTTCATCCGTGTAAAAAACGGAAAGGAAGGAAAATCGGATGTCAGCGGTGTCATCCGCTGATATCCGCAATGCCATCTACTTACATTATGTCCGCATATCATCCGCAAACGGATGGGATGATATGCGGGCACACGGAGCGGATGACACAAATGTCATCCGCTCCGTGAAAAAAAAAAAAAAAGTCCCGCAGCGGACTAAAGCAGCGGAGCGGCCGTGTGAAAGGAACCTAACACTAAAATCCCTGCATCTATAGACCTCCATGATCTAACACTAACCTATCTAGCCCTGTAAAGAAGAAATCAGTATACTTACCTTTTTTAAAGCCGATCCTCCCTGATCTTACGCTGAGCTGTCAGCCACTGCTTCGCTGTGGAGGCCGGTGCAGAGGACACAGCTGACAATGGAAGCCCTTTAGTAACTCTATTGGTGATGTCACTCCCCATTCATTTCACAGCCGTTGTCAGCTGTGTCCTCTGCAGAACTTCCGCCGCTGGAGATCGGATCGGCTTCAAAAAGGTATGTACAGTATACTGGTTTCTTCTTTACAGGGCTAGATATGTTCGTGTTAGATCGTGGAGGTGTATAGATGCAGGGATTTTAGTTTTAAGGTGAATTAACACTATAAGCTTCTTGAGGGTAGGGACTAATGTTAATGTAAAATTTGTGTAAAGTGCTGCATAAATTGTCGCGCTATGAAAGTAACCTGTAATAAATAGATAAAATGTTTAATTCCTTATTCATGTCTTGTCATTAACAGTGGAACATGCTTCTACTTATCCAAATATTTCCTCAAAGTCCAATCATTGCCCTTTTCTAAATTCTCTCATAAATAGCAGAGGAGTCCTGGGTGCAAAAAATCTGCTAGAAAAAAAAAAACTTAAAAAAAAAACGATTTTGGACTCAACTCCACTATCCTTGTAAGGAAAAGAGGGTAGTTATGTCTAAAGGCCAGGCGTGCGGTGCGGAGAGGGACTGTCTGGGGGAGGGACTAACCCGTGCAGCAGCCACCCAGCGCAGTGCGGGAGAGAACCACCAGGCCAGGCAGCCGCAGCAGCAGAGGAAGCTGGCAGGTGAGAGGCCAGAGAGCCAGTGGTGACAGTGGTGCTGCAGCCTGCAGGAGGAAAACCTAGCCTGTGATCGGGAGTCGGGACACAGGTGAAAAAAAGGTAGGACTGGAGTAGTACTGGCTGTACTAGTCTAGTGAAGACTATGTAAAGGGGATCTTTTCTTTTGGGGAACCTGGCCTGCTGTAAGGGGGGAGATCTAAATGGGGGACGGGACCTCACCTCACACTGGCCTGCTGTAAGGGGGGATGTATATGGGGGACATGATCCCCCATATAGATCCCCCTTACAGTAGGCCAGGGTGAGGTGAGGTCCCCCATATAGATCCCAACCTACAGCAGGCCAGGGTGAGGTTAGTTCACTCTGGGGTCCCCCATATAGATCCCCCCCTACAGCAGGCCAGGGTCCGGACCTCACCTCACCCTGTCCTGCTGTAAGGGGGGAGATCTATATGGGGGATGGGACCTCACCTCACCCTGGCCTGCTGTAAGGGGGTATCTATATGGGGGACCTGAGATCTATATGGGGGACCTCACCCTGGCCTGTTGTAAGGGGGGATCTATATGGGGGACCAGGTCCCCCATATAGATCCACCCTTACAGCAGGCCAGGGTGAGGTGAGGTCCTGTCCCCCATATAGATCTCCCCCCTTACAGCAGGCCAGGGTGAGGTGAGGTCCCGTCCCCTATATAGATCCCTATAGATCTATATGGGGGACGGGACCTCACCTCACCCTGGTCTGCTGTAAGGGGGGATGCTGCACATAAAAACAAAGAAAAGGAACAGATTTTTTTGCGAAAATTACATGAGAGTGGCACTTGCCAAGATAAAGCCGCGCATTTCTGAACGGGTCTCTGAAAGACAACAGCAGAAGTCACACTGATTTGCAGTAAATATTCATTATTATGTTTTTGTTTTTGTGTGAAAATCATGTTTTAATGGTTTTGTTCTTTGTTCTTAATGGTTTTGTTCTTTTTGTGCACCTATGTATAAATATATACCTAAAATAATATATACCTATGTTTTGAATTTGAAACAATCATATTTTATTTTTCCAATTAAGAAGGGTTCGGCGAATGCGCATATGAAACTGGTGGGGTTCAGTACCTCCAACAAGGTTAAGAACCACTGCTCTAGTGCATGGGTGTCCAACCTTTTGGCTTCTCTGGGCCACATTGAGCATAGAGAAATTTTCTCGGGCTGCATATAAAATATATACTATAGTATATAAGTAATATAACGCCGCCGCGACCTCCTAATTTAACACAACTAGTGGATTATCTCCTCCAAGACTGCCTCTGTGGGCGTGCCCCCGACTCAACTTCCTTCCACTCCAGCGAAAAAAAAAAAAAAATTGTCAGGGGGCAGCGGGCCACAGGTTGGACATGCCTGCTCTAGTGTAATCATTCACATCCAAGTGATTCACACAGGGAAAACGAAGAAATCCTTACTATATGTGATACCTCATGTAGAATGCAGCATAGAAACCAGCTGATATTTGATACTGCATCTGAATGGCGTTGTTTGTATATTGTATCAGGATTTGCACCAAAAAAGTCCCACCAGTCTAGAAGCTATATCCCAAGTGTGGTCAAACACTTGAAGCTGAAATGTAGCCCATCAATTTACAACAGCTTGAGAAAGCCAGCATCCATGAATAGTCCCATCACTTATTGTGACCAAAATATTAAAGGTAGAAAGTTATTCTTATCAATCCATCAGATCATTGATCCACAATCCTGGTTCTTAGTATCTTAGTTCATCCATAAGTAAATCCATATTAATGAGGCATTTAGGAGGAGTAAGCCAGTGAAGAAAAGGCCACCTGATCAATTTTGCCAGAACATCGACTGCTTTAGAGGCTATGGAGGCTCGAACTTTCCTTGGACAAGGCCCAGAAATACATTGAGACATAGACAACAACATTCAGCAAAAATGGCGCAAGCAGATGGTTTGTGACGTCATGTACGTAAATACATCATGGTCAACATGACGCATGAGCGTTAGGACGTGGTGTTGTCCACCGTATTGATTTAGACATACCTTCCCTCATTTCCTTTCAAGGATGGTGAAGTTGTATCTAAAACTGCTTTTTTAATCTTTTGTTTCTTTTCTAGAATAGGCATTTGCTGTTGCAATAAAAATGGCCTTACATCTTAATGCATACAGTTTAAGGAAATATTTTTCTTATGTGTGTTCAGTTTCTTCATGTAGTAGAATGTAGTATGTGTTTCTTACTTTTTATAAACTAGAAATAATTCTGGATGCTTTTGAATCATGCAGACCTGATACACCACCACAAGCAACCCAGATACTTACGGAGGAAGAGATGAATAAGCTTGGAGCCAAAATTGTCAAAGCAGAAATTATGGGTAACACGGTGAGTTGCTGCTTCTATCTCATATGTGATTTGTAACTTTTGTTAGACTTCTTGGAAGGTGTCTTTAACTTAGGAAATCTTTAGAGGTGGCACAGACGCACACCATGCCTCCTTCTGCTTCCCACAGATTGAGAAGACATTATCGGACAGATTTGAAGATCTAAGCTGCCCTGCCCTAAAAAATCTTTGACTTGTCTATACAGAGCAAAGCAACATATTTTCTTTATTGCCCCCTCCCCAACTGCACATACTCTTTTCTTTGTCCCTTGTCACCAGGAGTAAGTAAAATATTGGTACTTCAGATATACAGGAGCATGTGACTCACCCTCTTTCCTCTCATGTGCTGGTGTTTGGTAGTTGGCCCAGCTCTATGAAATGAGGACAAGTAGAGTCCTTATCCCTAAAGTCTAAGTTTAGCTAAAACTAAATACAGAAAAATCAGCACAAGGGACATCAATTATAGTTAGTATGATGTGTCCCAAAATGTGTTCTCATTTTTCCACTTTTAGTAGAAATCCTTATGTGTTTTTACACAATGCCCCCCCCCCCCCTCCTCCAGCTACCGTAATCTTTTGGTGCCGCCGGAGTTTATACAGCTGAAAGGCGACTGGCAGGGTCTTTCACCAATATAGCTTGAATATGCACACCCCTTGATGCCCAATCCTGTCATTCATGGAAACTGTACTAAAGCTTATATGAATGACACAGGATCTCTGAACAAAAGTACCATGTGATCTGGTTGCAGCGTGGTTCCAAAATTGATAGCTGAATGACTTTGGTGCAATTTGAGGCCATTCAAAATAAATGGGCTCAAATCGCACCACACTAAATTGCATGTGAATTGAACAGGAATGCGGCGGGGGGGGGGATTGGTAGGCCAAATTAAGATTTTTACTGAAAGCAGACAAATTAGGACAAGGGATGACACATCCTAACTGTAAGTTATGCTGATTTATCTATTTTTTAGTTTTAGCTAAACTTAAGCCTTAGCATGGGCCGAATTTCTGGTGGCATCGGCCGGTTCATAAGAAACCGGACAACATTCGGCCCATGTGTATCTGCAGCCAGTCCACCAGAAGCCGGCTTCTGTCAGAGGCATGGCCAAAAAAAGGTCTGCCGATCAGCGCTCTCAGCCAATGGCTGAGAGCGCTGACCGGAGTGTTCTGCCGGGGAGGCCATGCACCGTCAGAACACAATAGAACAGCAGGGGGGATTGCTGTACTAACATGGCATAGTTAGTACAGAGGCTCTGACCTGAGCTGTTAGTTTTTTTGTTCAGCTCGCTAGGTTGATGAAAAAAAGCTATAGTGTGTTTGAGGCTTTGGTCTTTAAAAAACTCCAAGTTTTCTCCAACCAGAGCAACTTGGGCCTTATGAAGGGCTTAACTTCTTTGCTACCTTTGGTTGGTTGTAGAGCAGCAAAGGAAGAGTGAATATATGAAATTAGGGAGGGGAGCAGAGTGAACCTGTTGCTTTGTGTGGTGGAGCAAAGCACAGTTCTGCATTAAAGAAAAACCTTTCTATAATTTCTCTTACACATCTGCTGCTCAATACGTTGCCTTGTATAATTATTCACTTTAATTACTTTTCCATTCACTGTTACAAGCTGTGGATTTGACTTTTCATGTCACTGATGTACAAAACACAGTCCGTAATTTCAATGTAAAAAAACAAAAATCTAGATTTGCAATAAAGAGTCATATAATCATAGTAATAATAAGCTCTATAATCTTAACTATAAATAAAATGTTTAACTCAGTTGCGTCCCCCCCCCCCCCCCCCCCCCAAATCTGCTTTCCCTTTAGCTGCAGATGCTGCGGCTGAGGATGTACACATTCTATGGCAGAACTATATTCTCTTCCACTTTTAGTGGGTGTAGAGCCCATCAAGCACAACCCATTCAAGTGAATGGGACTGCTCTGTAAGAATGATACAGCACCTCCCAGATGCCTGTCAAATGCTCTTTGAAGACTGATCTGGATGTGGATCACACTTCGAAGGCAAAAGCAGGTTTCAAAAGCGCTAAACGTGGCTGCACAGGATCAGATGCACTGAGATGCAAGAAGGTTTTTCATTTTAAAAAAGGAAATTGTTTCATACACAGTTCTTTAGCAAACTAGATGTCAGTCGGTTAGGGTTTATATCTACTTCAAGTATGTTGTCTGAAGCAGTCACTTCAGTCTAATTCTGGTTTGTAACATTACAATATGTGGGAAATTGTAAAAACAGGTGAAAATATTCACCATAAGTTGTATTTAGCACAATTTTTTGAACATTAAGAAAATCTAGTAGATCATTACCACACTTCAGTGGAACTCCATTGCGTCTCCATTTAGGAATTCTTGAGAATGGGACAGATGCAGCACTTCACATCTGCAGAAGCCCCATTTTGGTTTTGACACACATTTTTATAGGGTTGAATAAATAGATGTAATGGTGCATGTGCAATGTCATTTTGTGCCACGTGGACTCTACCGATTAATCACTTCAATACCAGCATGTTGCACCCCCTTGCTGCCCAGGCCATTTTTCGGTCTTCAGTGCTGTGATATTTTGACAGTAACATAACAATTAGTCATGCAATAGTGTACCCAAAATAATTATTCTAATAATAATAATTATAATAACCTTCTGGTGGTATTTATTAGCCACTGTTTTTTTTTTATATAAGGAAAAAAAAGCCCAAAAAAAACATCTCAATGTGATCTTATTTTATTATTTTGCATCATAGGACACAGAGGACTTCATATTTATGACTACTTGAGTTATGCTACCACCTTCAGGTGAATGGAAACTGGCCAAAAAAAGGCAGGAATCCCCACTCAGGCATAACCTCTACCATCTCTGCCATCTCAACTTTAGCTAGTGCCCTTAGGTAATGGATGTGCCCACAGATGTATCCCTGAAGATCTTCTTTCCTGGGCTTAGTCTCTAATTCTTGCTTAGTTCACACACTGCTGGGGTAAGGAAGTGCCTCATCCAGACAGGTCGCTACAGCCAGCAGACCAAAAAGGACTGTACCTGGAATCCACATGCAAGAGTGAGGATGGCCTGTCATGCTGCGGGTTGGCACTGGATCCTGCAGGGTGGTCTCCCTGGAGGGTAGTCAAATCCCTGAAGGTCCTGCAGGGTGCACCTGCGATGCTTGGTGAAGATTGGGTTTGTTACTTGTGTGTGGCTGGTTCTGACCCTCCACTCAGCTGGCTGGTCTGGGAACGACTAGGATGTGGGTTCCCAAATCCCTGCACAGTTAGCCCTGTAATGACTCTCTAAGGGTCAGATTAACTCTGAATCCCTGCCCTTCTGGTATCTGATATTTTCACTGCCACAGGTGCATAATCCTCTGGTTTCTTAGTTTCAAGGAAGGGATTTTCTGCAGTTTTTTTTCTGGATTGTTTGATCAACTCTCAGCTGTTCTCACTGGTTTAGAATGCCCAGGATGCAAACAAGGGCACTCTTATTCCCCTTCTCCCATTTTTATGAAGGGTGAGGCATTGGAGGATTTTCCTCAGGATGAGGAAGAGGTGGAAGTTGCTGAGGATCAGGAATCTTCTGCGGATTAGTCCTCCCCAAAGGAATTCCAGGGCTGTTTCAGACACACAAGACCACAGTGGGCTTCCTCACGAATGTAGTGTGCACTAATCTGAAGTTACCACCGCGAGAATCCTCTTTCCCATAAAGGGTGGAGAGGGAAAGTAGTGGAACTCCAGCTTGTCCCCCTTGGACACCACATTGCAGACCCACTTACTGCGACTTCCTGAGTCTAGGTGCCCACAAAGGCCAACTGATAACCCCCCCCCCCAGTGGGAATGGGGCGCCCCTTCACTGGGAGGAGGATGTGCCTACAGAACAGAGGACTTGGGGGTCCAGTTCTTGCAGAACTGAGGCTAAGGCCTCTGCTTTAAGTCCAAGGCTAGTTGTTTACAAAAGGAACTTTTCTTGGATCCTGAAAGCATCACTGGTTTCTGACCAGTTACCTTCACCTTCTTAAGGGGTAAGAGTGTGCTCTTCTCCACAGTCACCTTCTGGATAAAGGCATCCAGGGGTGGTCCAAAAAAGCATTTTCCCTCAACAGGCAGCCCTCAAATTTACTTTTCTCTGTCGCTCATTGACAGACGTAGTCCTCGTTGATTAATAACAACTCGGGTTATACTGCCCTCTACAGGAGTAGGACTAGACAGGAAAGAAAATGTTCTGGCCACACCCTAGGGGCAGTCCCAGAGGGTATATCCTCTCACTTCCTGCTACAGCAAATCATTTTTTTCTGTCTAGTTAGGAGTAAGGACCTAGATGCCTTGCTAGGATCTTCGGTCCTGGCAGGATTTTTTTCTTAGAAAGATTTTTTAGACAGCTTTTTTCTCCAGTTTCCTGTGAGATCTTCAAGCAAGTAAGCTGAACTGGGCGACGGGCTGGATGTTGAGATCCAGTGGTCACCCCAGTTCAGCCTACGAGCGCGTGCAGGCCATAGCTCCGCGCTGGGTCGGCCGCGACATAGTCCCACTGGACGGGGACTGACCCTGCGAGTTAAACGTCTCGCTTAAAACGCCAAAGACCATGAGTCACGGCGTCCGTATTGGTCGACAGCCCTCCCACCCCGGTGGAGAGGGGTACTGTCAGGAGTTGGCGCCCGCCTGGTTCCGGTATGGTGAGTAGTATGTTCCCCCTTTTCCCCCTGACGGGTTTGTGGTGAACGCGGGCCCTTCTCTGAAACGGTAAGGATGGGTCTCCCCTCTATCCTATACATGTCACAGATCCCCCTATTTGAGTGTGATTTTTGTGAACAAGAAACCAGGAGGCTTGGTTTGGGAGCTGACAATCTAATTTCATTTAAAAAAAAAAAAAAAAAAAAAGATGACTGAAGTCAGTGACAGTACTAGAATATACTGTGGTAGCATAAGGTATCCTACCTATCAGAGGTGTTCACAGGGCGATGTCTATGCATGTATACTGCAGTCCAGATCGCATTCCTCCAGCAAGGGCAGGCTGCCTTCCGACGCCTATGGACCGCATGCGGCCCGCCAGGGTCCGGTACCGCCGGCCAGGCTGATCACCATCCAGGGTGAAGTTTGGAGGGCCGATGCACTACCGCAGGCCGCTGCTAAGTCGCCGATATCCCAACAGGACTCCGCCATTTTCTTGCAGAGCACACAAGGCCGCCATATTGGCGTAGCCTCATGTCTCCAGCATGGGGGCGGCCATGTTTGAGGTGACCAAACACCTCGTGGAGCCAGGGGGAGGCGCCGGAAGGCGTGTTAACGGGCGGAGCCGCCTCCTTTACCCAGGAAAAAGGGCCAAAGACTTCCTGTCTGTAACAGGACAGCACTGAGCAAGCTGATGAAAACTTCTGTGCATCAGGGATGAGCCTTGGGGTCTCTCTCTCTCTCTGTGGGGTCCAAAGAGGCAGGTAACACTGAGGGGCGCTGTTGCGACTGGGGGATACAAAAAAAAAAAAAAAAAGTTTTTTACTTTGTCATTTTTTGTCGCTGGCAAATGTCTTGTATAATCATTGACCCTGCTGCATAGGTATCCCCACCTGATCCCCTCAAGGTGGCCGCAGGACCCTCCAGTACCTCACTTGTTTTTAATGCATTATCGGCAGTTTTGGAGTCTTTGGTATCCCGGGTGGAGGTGGCCTGTCAGGACGGGGGTCAAGAAGCGACCCCCGCCTACCCCTATTTTTCATCTGATACTTCAGATACGGATTCGGAGCTGGTCAATGCAGCTGCAGGTCCCCCTTATGGGGCTGTTGTCTCAGGTAATGTCTCCTCAGCAGTGAGGAGAACGTTTCTGCCTCCGCCATAGCACAAAAGTGGTGGATGCACTAGTGGTGTCCGTCTGGGTTACACCGGCAGAGGTAGCTGAGACTGAGATTCCTTTTTGGTACTTGTTAGCCTACCAGAAGGGTGAAGGATTTTCCTTTACCCATATGGGGTCGTTTTTGGAACAAACCCCTGCTATTTCCAGTACCACCTGCAGTGCTGAGGGCAAGAGCACTGTCTTGCCACAGACTGTTAGGATAAGAGGACCTCGTAACTAACGAGGACCTTCCTTTTCTGCTCATAAAGAGTTTGTTCGTTCCGCGAGGGCAGGCGATAAGGAGTGCGGCTCAGCCAAGCCTGAGGCGCCCCTGCCCATCTCTGGGGTGGGGGGATGTCTTCACCGGTTTCCGGATCCATGGCTTGCCAGAACCCCGGACTAAGGGGTTCGCGAGGTCATACGGTCAGGATACAGGATCGAGTTTCAATCACTTCCACCGGTGCGATTCTTCCCTTCTAGCATTGAATGGTTTTAGGGGTTCGATTCGAACCTATTCACAATGCCCAGGAAAGAGGGCAAGGTGCGTCCTAATTTCTGGACTTGGGGAAAGATGGAGTCCATCCGTACAGTGGTGGCCTTCCTGCATCAGGGGGATTTCCTGGCGTCCATAGACATTTAGGATGCCTATCTTTATATCCCCATCATCGCAGGACATCAGCGTTTTTTCGCTTTCCCAAAGATCATCCCTGGTTCCCACCATGAGACTGAACTATCTGGGCCTAATGTTGGATACATCCTGGGCAAGAGAGTTCTTGCGGAGAAACTCCAGAAGGTTCAGTCAACGATTCGGATGTTGCTGTCCGTCTATTGGCTGGGACTGTTGGTGGCCTTCTTAGAGGCAGCACCGTATACCCAGTCTCATAACTGAATTCTCCTGAAGGAGATTCTTTTCTATGGAATCAGAATTCCGATTCCCTGGACAATCGGATCTGGTTGAGCGAGCGGACCAGGGAGTCTTCGATGCTCAACCAGGGGAAGTCATTCTTTCCGATAGTATCCAGGTTACCAATAAGGGTATCGGAACTGAGAGCTATCAGATTTTGTCTGATATACTGGACCGAGCAGCTCTAGAGCAGCCCGATTCGGATCCTATCGCACAATGCCACGGTCGGGACTTATGTCAAGAAAGGGGCACTTAGAGTGTCCTGGTGGCCATCGAAACGACTAGCATCTTTCGTTGGATGGAACGGTTTGTTCCTGATCTCCCCGCAGTGTTCACTCCAGGGTTGGGGAATTGGCAGGCAGATTATTTCAGCCATCAGATTCTGGATCAAGGGGTATGGCCTCTTCATCCAGAGGTTTTTCACTAGCTGTCCCTTCATTGGGGCACCCCGGATGTGGATCTGTTGGCACCTTGGCTCAACAGGAAAGTGCGGAGGTTTGTAGCTCGCACCGCGATCCTCTAGCGGACGCAGCAGAAACGCTGATCGCCCCGTGGGGACAGTATCCGCTACGGCATACCTTCCATCCTCTCAAGTTACTGCAGGAACTTCTTCGCAGGATCGAGGTGGAGGGAATTCCAGTTATTCTGGAAATTCCGGACTAACCTCGTCAAGCCTGGTACGCCGACTTGGTGAGGCTAGTCGCGGACGCTCCTTGGAGACTTCCTCTCAGGGAGGATTGCGGTCTCAGGGACCGATCTTCCATCTTGCTTTACAATCGCTGGCTTAAGGGCCTGGCCATTGAGACCCAGGTACTGAAGGACAAGGGAGTGTCAGCTTCAGTTATTCCTACTCTAATTAAAGCAAGGAAAGCGACTTCCAGCACATGGAAGTCTTATATTGCGTGGTGTGAATCTCTTGGATTTCCCCCACATACCTATTCGGTGACCCGAATCTTGGTCTGTCTGCAACAAGGGGTTGAGCAGAAACTGTCCTTAAGCACTATCAAGGGTCAGCTTCCGGCGAATCATTCCTTGGTGCGGAATTTCATCCAGGGGGTGCGACATCTGGCTCCGCCAGTGTGCGCATCCTTACCGCCTGGTATTTTAATTTAGTGTGGTCAGTTCTTCAGAAACTTCTCTTTGAAGATATTAGGGAGATTCCCTTGCTTACATTATCCCAGAAGGTGGCCTTCTTGGTGGCCATTACTTCTGCACGCAGGGTGTCAGAACTGGCCGCATTATCTTGACGTTCCCCATATCTGGTGGTTCATAGGGGTAAGGTGGTTCTTCTTCCAGATCCATCCTTCCTTCCTAAGTGGTTTTCAGAGTTTTCATCTGAATAAAGATATTGTGTTACCTTCCCCGTGTCCTAAGACTAGCCATTCCTTGGGAGTTTGCATTACACTCCTTGGATGGGGTTCAGAAGGATACACTTGACTACTACAAACTTGTTTTCGTAAGACGGAATCACTTTTTGTGATCACGGATAGCCCTTGTAAGGGGTTGCCTGTTTCTGCCGCGACCATATCTAGATGGACCAGTCAGACGGTGGTACAGGCTTATTCTATAAGGGTCGGAATCCTCCGTTCCCTGTTAAGGCGCACTCTACTCGGGCGCCTAGTGTCTCCTGGGTCTTCCGCCATCAGGCGTCAGCGATCCAGGTTTTCAAGGCGATGACTTGATCGTCGGTTCATACCTTTACATCATTTTATAAAGTTGGTATGATGGCATCGTCAGATGCTTCTTTTGGCCGCAAGGTTCTGCAGGCCGCAATCTGAGGAGACTTTTGGTCTACCTCAAGGGTTATTGGGTGTTTCACTTAGGTCTCATCCTTTTGCTCGATGAGTCCTTGATGCTTCTGGTTGGCTCCGGTTGGGCCTTCTGGATTTTGATTTCTGTTATCCCACCCCTCATTTGTGGTACTGCTTTGGGACGTCCCGAGTTGTTATTAATCAACGAGGACTAGGTCTGTCAATGAGCGACAGAGAAAAATGGATTTTTGTAAAATCTTACCGTAAAATCCTTTTCTCTTAAGCTCATTGACAGACGTAGTACCCGCCCCTCTGTTTTTGAGTTGGGTTGGGTTAAAATTCTCTAAACACTGCTTTGTGACATAACTGATTTGCTGTAGCAGGAAGTGAGAGGATATACCCTCTGGGACTGCCCCTAGGGTGTGGCCAGAACGTTTTCTTTCCTGTCTAGTCCTACTCCTGTAGAGGGCAGTATAACCCGAGTTGTTATTAATCAACGAGGACTACGTCTGTCAATGAGCTTAAGAGAAAAGGATTTTACGGTAAGATTTTACAAAAATCCATTTTTTTGCAGAGAAGTTCTGCTGACCGACACTTGATCCGTAGGCTCACTCTAATGTGGGCAGACATATGCCCACACATGTAAGCTGTCTTATTGAGCCTTTCAAAGTTCTCCTACACCGGTCTGTCTGCCTAAATTGGCTAGGCTGTAGCAAGCAACCACCATCAAGGAGGGAAAAAAAGTTACACTGCTCTAGAGGAAATAGACCCAGTAATCTCTTGGAACTTTAGATTCCAACCCAATCCCCTGTGTAAATTCTCATGGTGGAAAATTTGCAGGTGGACTTTTTCAGCCATCAGCTTCTGAATCTAAAGGAATGGGATCCTAGCCTAGACATGATAGCAGAGACTTTTCTACGCCGCAGAATGCCCGATGTGGATCTTTTGATATCCCGATTAAACCGCACACTGGACAGGTTTGTTCCCAAACAAGGGGTCCTCAGACAGTTGCGGTAGATGATTGGGTGGCTGCTTGGGATCAATTTTACTGATCTATGCCTTCTCTCCACTTCAGCTTCTTCCTCAACTGTTGATTTAAAATGCATCTGCTAGGCATAGGAGAACGTGTTCTGTCCGCATTGTAAATCTCTAGGCAGAGGAGCCAAGGGTTCTTCCAGATCGGTTAGATTTGCGATTGCAGCGTCCCCATCTTCCATCATGCTTTATGGCCACTGGTTTGGATGAAATGACTGTTGAAGCCCAAATCCTGAGTAACGAGTTTTCGATTCTGTAATTCCTCCAGGCTAGGAAGTCAACCACCAAGAAGGTGTACCATTGTACATGGAAATCCTGTTTTGCTTGGTGTGATGTTTGTGAATTTTATCTCTGACAGTTACCATGGGGTGCATTTAGGCTTTTTTTCAGTCTGGTGTGGTGATGACTCAGGCTCTTAGTACCATCAAAGGATAGATATCGTCTTTAGTTGTTTTGTTTGAGACCTATCATGTCTAGTTTGTATTTACATTGGGTATAGAAAATAATCACTCCCTTTGAAATAATCACATTTTGTTGAGACACAAGAGACACAGTTTTTGCTTTATCCAGCTGTATTTACTAGTGCAATTTATAACATTCAAGTGAAAGATATAACACCATGTCAGAAAAAAATTCAAAAACGGAATCACTGAGTTGACTAAAAGAATATATATAAAAATGAACAGCGCTTGCTCAAAACATCCAAATACATAAATAGTTTAAATAATTTAATGCATGAGGCTATATTACCAGAATCACTGGGTTGTTAAAAGGATCACCCCCTTGTGTCAGTATTTTGTTGAACCACATTTTGTTTTAATTGCAGCCTTTAGTCCGTTTGGATATGTCTCTACTAACTATGCACATCTAGACTTTGCAATATTTGCCTACTCTTTGCAGAACTGCTCAAGTTCAGGTAAATTTGATGGTAACCGTTTGTGGACTGCAGTCTTCAAGTCATTCCACAGATTTTCGATGGGGAAAAGTCTGGGCTCTGTGTAGGCCATGCAAGGACATTCACCTTTTTCTCCAACCACTGTGTGGTAATTTTTGCTGTGTGCTTTGGGTCATTGTCATGTTGGAAGGTGAACCTTCTTTCCATTGACAACTTTCTGGCAGAGGGCAGCAGATTTTTCTCAAGAATTTGACGGTATTTTGCCCCCACCATTTTTCATTCTATCCTGACAAGTGCTCCAGTTCCTGCTGCAGAGAAACACCCCCATACCAGGATATTAACACCTCCATGGTTTACTGTAGGAATAGTGTTATTTGGATGATGAGCTGTGTTGGACAAATCGTTTGGTATTGAGGCCAAATAATCCAATTTTTGTCTCATCTGCCTATAACAACAGTTTTTAGAGCCAATCCAAGCAGCTCTCTACCTTCTGATCGCTGTGATGACGAATCACATTGATCACGAATATAAACACTGTACTGTTGATTTTTGTGAGCCTGTCCCTTCCTCTCCTAACATTGAGAGTGAGGAAGGTGAACATAATGACTTAATCATTCATTATCAGCAGGAATCATTTATTATCAGCAGAACAGAGGCAGCAACAGATCAAGGTTAGAGATTTCATTGATTGTGGGATTGTTTCTTTAACCCTTTCACCCCACTCCTCTGCGCTGAGTGTGATATGTAATCTGAACTCTATCCGGTCTCTGATCTGTATAATAATGCTATCACCACTTTATCCTGCACATCTGAACATTAACCCCCTTATCTCCATCCACCAACTGTGTGACCTGTACATAAACCCTTCCGCCTCTTCCTCCCTCTGTGTTTGGGCCTAAATATAATAATGTGGTGTTTCTAGTGCACCATTTCCTCCATGTTTCATTCACCTCAAAGCAGCATGTTTCTTCATCCCCTTGGCGTGTCTACTTTCCAAAAAGGCATAAGTTCGGGGCGTTTGTGCTGTCTTTGGTATTTTTTATTTGCTATTTTTTATACCATTTTTCGATATTGCCTTTTTATTATAAAAATACAAATCACAGTGGTTATTGTATACCTCCAAAAAAAAAAAAAAGCTCTAAAATAGTTACATTTATTTGGATACAGTGTTGCATGACTTGTAGGCCCCCTTCATACTTGTGCAACTTGGGACTACAAAGTCGCAGGACAGGTCATACCCCATGATTTCCAGTGAGTACCGTTCATATCTGTGCGACTTCATAGTAGTCCCTGCACTACTTTGGTCTGACTTTGATGCGACTTGAGGTCGATAGACCTCAAGATTACATAGGCATTGCTTCAAGTCACGTCAAAGTCGCACTACTTTCAGGTCGCACAAGTGTGAAAGGGGCCTTATTGTCAAACTAGCACAGCACTGAAAACGTAAAAATGGCCTGGTAATGAAGGGGTATTGCGAACTGGTACTCAGGGGGATTGGGGTTTAACCCCCACCCATCACTCATTATTGGTGATCAGTGGCACTTTAAAACTCCCTCAAAACAATCTTGCTATGATGGTCAGTGGCACTTAGAAACCTCCATCCTGTGCTTCCTTCGTTGTGTGAAAAAAAAATTGTCAAATGTAAACATAGGTAGTTTTTACATTTGAAATGCCAAGATAGCACAACCCCTCCCCCCCCCCCCCCCCAAATGACCCTTTTTTGGAAAGTAGACACCCCAAGCTATTTGCTAAGAGGCATGTTGAGTCCATCAAATATTGTGTTTTGCCACAAGTTTCTGGAAAAAACAAAAAATGCTTTTATTTTTTTTCTTTTACAAAAAGTTGTCATTGAAATGATATATTGCTCACACTGCCATGAGTATATGTGGAATTACACCCCAAAATGCATTCTGCTGCTTCTCCTGAGTGTGGGGATACCACGTGTAAGACTTTTTGGCAGTTTGGCAGGACCCCCGAAAACCAATCACCGCCTTCAGGCTTTCTAAGGGCGTTAATTTTCTAATTTCACTTCATTTCTAATTTTCACTTCCACACTACCACAGTTTCGGAGGTCCTGAAATGCCAAGATAGCACCAAATGACCCATTTTCTGTACGGTGGTCAGTATTTTGCAGATCTCCTTGTTGCCACAATTTTTTGGAAAATTAAGAAAGAAAAGGAAAATAATTTTTTTTCTTTTCTTTTTTCAATTTTTTAAAACTGTGATAAAATGCAAGATCTGCAAAACACTCAACATGCCTCTCAACAAATAGCTTGGGGTGTCTACTTACTAAAATGGGGTCATTTGGGGGGTTTGTGCTATCTTAACATTATATTCCATGGACACAACGTGACTCTCAGCAATTAGCTTTGGGTGTCTATTTTCCAAAAAGGGGTCATTTGGGGGGGGAGTTTGTGCTATCTTGGCATTTTAGGGCCTCTGAATCTGTCCTAGGTAGTGAGGAAGTGAAATTAGAAATTTACGCCCTTAAAAAGCCTGAAGATGGGGATTGGTTTTCGGGGTCCTGTACGTGGGTAGACTGCCAAAAAGTCTCACGCATGCAGAATGTATTTTGGGGTGTAATTCCACATATACTCATGCCATGTTTGAGCAATATATAATTTAGGTGACAACTTTGTGTAAAAAAAGAAAAAAACTTTTTTTTTTTTTTTGTAATTTTTCAAAAACTTGGCAAAACATAACATTTTTCCATGGACTTTTAACATGCATCTTGGCAAATAGCTTGGAGTGTCTTTGAACTGTCCTGGCATTTTATGCTCAACATTAGAAGCTTATGCCACACATCACCCACTCTTCTTACCAATTGAAGACCAAGCCTTTTCTGACACTTTTTGTTTACATGAAAAAAATTATTATTTTTTTTACTAGAAAATTACTTTGAACCCCCAAGTTATCACACAGTGTTTGCGCAGCGATTTTCCAAATGCAATTTTTTATTTTTTTTTGGGGGGGGAGACACCTTTTTTAAATTTTAATGCACAAAAACATAATATATTGCTAATTGTTTTGTAAAATATAAAAGATGATCTTATGCCGAGTACATAGATCCCTAACCCGACATGCTTTAAAATTGCACACTCCCGTGCAGCGGCGATAAGCTGAGTACATTTTTAAAAGCCTTTACATGTTACCACTTTAGATTTACAGAGGTGGTCTCCTGCTAGATTTAGTGCCCTCGATCTGATGTTCAGGGCGATACCTCACATGCATGGTGCAATTGCTGTTTACACTAGATCTATGCTTGCGCTCGCCTTTGCGTGCAAGCACGGAGGGACAGGGGTGCTTTTTTTTTTTATATTTATTTTGCTTTTTTATTTTATTTCTTTTTTTTATTTTTTAATCACTTTTATTGTTATCACAGGGTATGTAAATATCCCCTATGATAGCAATAGGTAGTGACAGGTACTCTTTTTTGAAAAATTTGGGGTCTGTTAGTCTCTGGATCTCTGCCTTTAAAGCATCTGACCACACCAAGATCGGTGATAAGATGCTTTCCCAATTTAAAAATGGCGCTATTTCTATCTGGCGAAACCAAAGTGATGCAATGCTTTTAGCTTCCAGTATCTTAGGTCAAAGAGATGGTTGGAGCCGTTCTGGTCTCCGATCATCTCTATGGTAAGCTGGCGGAACCATCAGCTGCATTCTTGGGTTACCCGGGGGGACAGGAGAGCCTGAGAAAACCGTGGAAGGTGGCAGGAGGGGGAGTGGAGGGGAGTCCCCTTCCACTGCTTGTAAAAGCAGTCTAGCGGCTAATATTCCACTAGGATTGCTTTGAAACCTGACTGCCGGCTGAAAAAAATAATACCAAGATGATGCCTAAACCTGCAGGCATCATCCTGGTATAACCACTCAACGTCCAGCGATGTAATGTTCTTTTTTTTTTTTTCAACCTAACAGATTTCTCCATAAACATGGATCGATATGGATAAAGAAATCTGCTAGAAAGTGTGTGGTATGCCCACTGTTAGACCGCCCTGCATTCACCCATTTCGAATTATGGGCATACATGCTTTTTCCTTTTTTTTTTCCGTTCAGCTCATGGGCTGAACGAAAAAGAAGAACATAACAGATTCCTCTATTCACATCAATCAATGTGGATGAAGAAATCTCTGCCAGGAAAATTGTAAAAAAATATATGGTAAAGCATATGGAAGATCAGCCCTCTGTGTCCACCCCATACCCTATGCTTCACCATATATGCTCTTCTTTTTTTTTTTTTTTTTAACTGCGGTGGTGAAATCACTTCCTACAGCGATGAAAACATTGATTTACGTATGCTGAAAGTAAACGCTGTCGCTGTCAGGATAAACAAATCAGTGCTGCAGCTGATGGGCATACCTGCAAAGCAAACACTGGTTAACAATAAAACATTACAGTATAGCAGTATATTATAATGCACAGTAAAACAGTAAGAACAGAAAATGAATTAAATAAAATGACAACTATTTTTGGCTTTTTTTTTCTCCATTTTTTTTGTAACTGTAAAAAAAAATTTAAACGTTTCTGGCTAGGGTCTCTCAAAATATGATTGCCGTCTAACATTGTTCGAGGCCATTTGTGAAAGTGTGCCCTAGACTGTGCCGTGCTGTACCCTATACTAATACTGCACTCGTTTGTGGTAGCGTCTGGAAACGTCCTTGATGCAGAGACCAGGTTGGCCAGGACAGGAGGGACAAAAATAGCGGTGGTCACGCCTATATCCACGTTTGCTACAGACAGAACATCTTTTTTAGGGTGCTCTTTGGGTATGGGTAACAGGGAGGACATTTCGAAATTGCCGCTCACTGCATCTGGATTGTGAAATTGGACCATAGCACCTTCTCTAAACAAATGGGCTGTGATGATCTCTTCCTGGAATTTTAGGAAGGATCCACTTCTTCCTGACGCTTAAGCGTGGATCCACTTCTTCCTGACGCTTTACATAAGCGTGCAGCAGAGGCAATTGGAATAAATATACAGACACTTTTTTTTTTGTACCAGCATCTGGCCTTATAGGCAACTAAGTACGGTGCCATCAAGTGGTCATTGAAGTCCACCCCTCCTATGTTAAGGTTGTAGTCTTGGACACAGAGGGGCTTCTCAACAACACCAGTCACCATTGCAGTTTGGACTGTCGTATCTACGTGAAGGGTAGACAGGACATAAACCTTCCGTTTGTCTTTCTACTTCACTGCAAGCAATTCTTTACATTTCAAGCAAGCTCTCTGGGGCATTTACAAGCTGTTGGGGGGAAGCCCCGACAATTATGTGGCATGGTGCCACATATGCCAATTCCAGAATCAAAAAAATGGCTAAAAAGTGGCACACTTGTGTAATAATTGTCCATGTATAAATGGTACCCCTTTCCAAATAAAGGTGACACCAAGTCCCAAATAATTTTGCCGTTGCTACCTATGTAGACTGGGCAGTCATAGGGCTCCAAGCTGCTATATTTTCTCCCCATAAACCAGAAAACGATATGTATAACCTGTTGCTCTGTCACAGAGTTTTTACATTTTGACCCCATATCTGGCACGCTTGCTGGGAAAAAACTGTCAGAAAGCAAGCGGGCAGAAAACATATTCAGGGACTTATCTACGCAGACAACTTGTTAGGGAAAATACAAGTTTGCAAATTTTATGTTAAAGTGAATTAGGAGGGGCTGAATTTTGTGGAGCCTATCAAATCCAGGGTCACCCTGACAGAGTTCATTGTCGTTGAAGTGCAAGGAGGTTAAACCGCAGGATTTGCTTGTATCTAGTCCTGGCGACGGCAGCAGAGAACAGGCATATGATGAATTGGGTCAGTGGACCAATAGGACCGCAACTCACTCTTTTTAGTAATGCCCATGTTGAGTTATAGGCCCAGAAAGGTCTTAAATTTGGGAATGGTTATAGGTTTCTATCCAACTTGTGTGGCATGGGTCAAATTTGGGTTTGCAGCGATAAATTGAATGGTAAATAAATTGCTTTATACAGATCTCCGTACAGATGCTCCGTGACAAACAGTTAAAAAGAACGAAGGGGAGGTAAATCTTCTGTTTCCACCTGAATTCCGGGTTGGCCAGGGAATGGGGAAGTACGGGCGCTGCAGAAGTGGTGGGCTCCCAATCAGGATTTGCAAGCGCATCAGGAAGGGCACTATGAACTCTACGGGCCTGTCTTTGAATTCTTGGTGGCTGTGGGACACTGCTTGTGCTAGCCACCGCACCAGCTTAAACTATGGAACTCGCCACGTCACCAAGTGTTACTGCAGGGCTTGTTTGTACTGAGCCAGATTCTGACAGTGAGGACTCCCTATCCCTATCGCACTCATCTGTAGGCCTCTTCATTAGTGTACCTTTGTTTGGAGTTTTTGGCCACTAAATTTATAGGTACCTAGTGAGACTCACAGGTGAAAGAGCACCTGGTTGTCAAGGACTGTTTGAACTGCTACAAAAAAAATGTACTTGCTAGCGCTAGCAGAGATCAGGCCTGACTCTGCTAACGCTGTGGGTTTGTGTACTGTGTATCAGAAGTGACAGTGAGCTACTGACACTGCACTTGTTGGATTGGAGGGGGGAGGTGCTAACTGAAAGTGCTGCCAGGTGATCCTGCTAACGCTGCGTTTTTGAGAACACTATAGTATTGAGGACGCTAGTATAGTTCTGATCTGATCGAAGATATTTATCCGTTCAGACACTATACTAGTAATGGAGGTATGTAGTGTTAGTTTTACTGGCAATCAAAGGGTTAAAATTTATTAGTGAATGTGTAGCGGGCAATCTGACAGTATCTGGGATTGATGCTAACTATCTAGCGTCAACAGTGACACTAATACAGCGATCAGAAAAAGGATCTGTACACTTTACTAATGACACTGTGATAGGGCAGTGAAAGGGTTAACTGGGGGGGATCCAGGGGTTAAAACGTTATTAGGTTTAGGGTACCCGTAACATATTCCCTATCTGGGACTTATGCTAACGCTATTTAGCATCACAATAATACAGTAATCAGTAAAAAATCTGTACACTGTACCTAGTGACTCTGTGACGGGGAGTAAAAGGGTTAACTAGAGGGGCGATCAAGGGGTTAAATGTATCTATGTGTTCTGGAGACAAAGTAGTGCTTGTACTCACAGTAGGTGTTATCTCTTCCCACACTGTAACCGAAAAGGGCTCCAGGAGGGAAGATTGCATCATTTCTTGTGCCTGTGTTTACATTACACAGGTACAGGACGTTCTGCCTTTTCGTCACGTCCAGGCCTTAAAGCGCTGGCCTCGACCTTATAATTGATCGGATCTAAACTGAATCTGACCACTGCCGGATCCGCGGGCGCGCGTGCACGAAATGATGTACAGGTACGTGATTTCGTGCAGAAGAGCCGACTTGCTGCAGTACATGTACATTAGGCAGACAGCAAGTGGTTAAGTAGATATACTTCGATATGAGAATTCATCCAAAATTGTTCTTCTTTAATTATTGGCGACGGGAAACGGCAAGGTATGCCCTCCAGCTAGGTCAGTACAGTTCATCATGGCACCATCAGTGAGTTCCCTTGCTTGGTGTTCAGCACACAGGGTGGCCAAGGACTGACGTGGCTTCTGGGCCTACCCTGCATCCAACACCACAACAAGACTCACATCTTAACTCAATTAACAGAGTAAGTATAAAAGTAAACAAAGTGCCAATGCGGGGAAGCAAGGACATTATTTGTCCTGCTTCTCTGCACTTTTATTAATTTCGTTATTTTCTGCAATCATAGAATCTCTCCAGGGTGCATTGTAAACTAATAACACACACTATCGCTTGCCTACATAACTGCAAAATTAATAGTTTAATTATATGGCATACTTGGCAGTAATGAGTAAATGTTTGCTGTTTGTTGCTGCTTATCAATTAGGTGCACGGTGATTGGTTGCTTACTTCAACTACAAATTTACATAATGCTGCTTTTTACATAAAACAATAATGCATCTAAATTAGAAACAAAATTCCTTTTAAATGGCTGCTGAGGACTGAATGTGAATTTCTGACTAGAAATGACAAATGAACAATAAATGAAATAGGAAGACCTTACTTCCCAAGGGATTTAAAAGAATGTAGTGGAATAGAACATTGACAATTGACTTTTTTTTTGTCCTTGATGTGACCCCTCCATCAACTACAGCTCAAAAGCTTTTGGTGGAGTTAAAACACAAGGGATACGGAATGGGACAGATTGGGTCATGTGATCGGCTGTTTCTTTAGGTCTTATGTGTAGGGGTATCAGAACGCTTCTTCAGACATACACTAATATATTCTGAAGTCCACAGCATTGGCATACTTCAGTGCATGCATAAGGGTACTATTTAACCTCCAAGTTCAAGCATGCTAACAAGCACCATTAATGCAAGCATATCTGGGCATCATTGAAGATTTTCTTCACTTTTGTGATCAGAATTGATGTCTATATGCCCAAGACATATTTAGCAGTGTTGGTATACATTGGTTAACTTGACAATAATAATGTTTTGCGCAACTAGATTCTATCTGTGGCGCCTTTCTGTGGCGTAGTCGGACTCCTTGGGTGCCACTGGATATCATCAAACTGCCTACCCACCTGGCTGGTCTGGCTTTCCCAGACTTTAATGTTTAATATCCGGCAGTGCAGCCGCTATACTTGCATGATTGGCTTATCCCTTCCTCAGGTATTGCCTGCACAGCAGTGGAGGCAGCCATTGTTTCTTCTTATGATACACTGCACAACCTGGTTTATAGGAAGGAGGTCCCATCTTGTTCAGGTACTTCTATCTTACATACATTATATTCTTAAAAGTATTTGGACACTTGCCTTTGCATGCACATTTAAATGGCATTCTTAGACCGTAGGGTTCAATATTGAGGTTGCCCACCCTTTGCAGCTTTAGCAGCTTCAACTCTTCTGGGAAGGCAGTCCACAAGGTTTAGAATTGTGTCTATGGGAAAGTTTGACTATTCTTCCAGAAGCGCATTTGTGAGGTCAGGCACTGATGTTGGACAAGAAGGCCTGGCTCGCTCTAATTCATCCCAAAGGTATTCTTTCGGGTTGAGGTCAGGATTCTGTGCAGGCCAGTCAAGTTCCTCCACCCCAAACTCGCTCATCCATGTCTTTATGGACCTTGCTTTTTGCACTGGTCCAAATCACTTGGTGGTGGAGGGGGGGGGGGGATTATGGCATGGTATTGTTTTTCAGGGGTTGGGCTTGGCCCCTTAGTTCTAGTAAAGGGAACTTTTGGAGCATCAGCAAACCAAGACGTTTTGCACAATTTTATGCTCCCAACTTTGTGAGAACAGCTTGGGGATGGCCCCTTCCTGTTCCAACATGACTGCACACCAGTGCACAAAGCGAGGTGCATAAAGACATGGATGAGCGAGTTTGCGGTGGAGGAACTTGACTGGCCTGCACAGAGTCCTGACCTCATCCTGACAGAACACCTTTGGTATAAATTAGAGTGGAGACTGCAAGCCAGGCCTTCTCGTCCAACATCAGTGCCTGACCTCACAAATGCGCTTCTGGAAGAATGGTCAAACATTCCCGTAGACACACTCCTAAACCTTGTGGATAGCCCAGAAGAGTTGAAGCTGTTACAGCTGCAAATGTCGAACCCTACCGACTAAGACTGGGATGCTATTAAAGTTCATGTGCATGTAAAGGCAGGTGTCCCAATACTTTTGGTAATATAGTGTGTGTATATATATTATTTTTTTTCTTTTTAATACTGTATTTGTATCTGACAATTACAGTTTTAATAAGATGTGCATTGCCATCTTCAGGCTGCAGTTATATCTGCAGGCTGAAGGTTTATTATCCTAATAAGGCTGCATATCAGTTATAGTAGATTGTGATGATAGTATAAGGAACCACTCTTGTTTCACAATATTTAGTAGGGACCTAAGCTGTTAGTGACAGCTGAATTTGAGAGTTCTGACTTTTACAATCTCTGCATTTAGAAAAAGGGAAGACATTTAATAACGTATGCTCAGCATAAGGCATTTTGAGTGAGAATGGTTAAACACTAATTTTATGTATTTCTATAGGACCCATCCTATATACCTGTAGGAGCATTGGTCTGGATTTCCTTTTTACAGCTCAGTAGAATTCTGGTTAAAATAAAACAAATTGAACACTCTTAGCGTACAACAAGAAGTTAAGACAAAATCCAGCAAAAATAACCTATAACAGTATCTCTACTGAGATACACTTTTCGGAAATATATATTTGGAAAAATAGATGCTCATACTGGATGCTTTTGGGCATTTATTATCAATTCTACTTGAGGTCTAAATGTTACTTTAGTTTGCAGAGAATCTTTTTTGAACTTTGGAGTGATTTGATTTTATTTTCTAACTTTTTAAAAAATATTGTTTTGGTCTTGCAGACGTTGGCTTCAAAACTTCGAGCTCAGTTGGAAGAAGCTCGCCAGCAGAGACAAAACCAAGCACAAGCTCCGGTGAAAGTCAAAAGCGAGAAATCAGAGGTAAAGGCATGGCTTCCAGCAATTAGGGCGATTGTGCTAGCAAGAAAATAATTATTGCTAGGAAAGGGCAATGAAAAAGCACAAATTAGAATATCAACTTGAAATTGTAGAAGTGTTACTTTTAAATATCTTTATCTTTTAAAACTTGACCGTCCTTGTAAATAATACATCTGTGTGGTTTGAGTTTAGATGTTAAAAAGCAAGGTATGAAATGCCTTAATCTGTAGCACTTGCTAGGCAGACTATACTTTGACGGCTCCACATCCATAGCTCAGCGCCTGCATCTCACTGTAATGAAAGAAAGTGGAACTGAGGAATGAAGCACTGTGCAGAGGTGACTGATGCAGATAATGCAGAAGGGGGTTTTTCTTGAGTACACATTGCAGTAAAGCGGTGTGTTCTGGTGCAGCACCATTCTTTGTGAATATTAACCCAATGCAAAGCGGTAGTAGCCAAAGCAAAAGCATGGCCGTGCTTCACAATGTACAATGCTCCTGAAAAACTTTTAAAATGTTTTAAATCAGCCTAAAGTTTATGTAAACCAAAAATCCAGTTTTCTAGTATGTTTGGCATCATGGGTACATAAAAGAAAAGAAAACGGAGGCGCAAACACCTAGTGCATTACCCGTGGTCACTGTTTATAAAATTTGAATAAAATGCCAAATGCATACTTGCAGACATGAAGATATTAAAATCGTGTTTCAAGAATCCATCACACATGAACTGGAACATGTCCTTGAAGATGGGACCGCTAACGCGTTTCAGGAGTCAAGCTCCCTTCCTCAGAGCTGGTCATACCAGTAGCAGATCAAAATATATATAGTAGCTTCAATTGAAACGGTTCATCCCCCCAGAGGGAATGGGCGGGACCGTCCAGTGCAACAAAAGGCCTTCTCCGCCTTAGATGAACATTAACCCTCAAAATACCAGTGGCCACTATCTAAAAACCCAAATGGAAAAAATCAGGACCCACAGGATCATGGAATGTAAACCAGGGAAGCAGAGCCAAAAACTATATATATATATATATATATATATATATATATATATATATATATATATACATGTCATGAAGTTGTAGTAATGTGTACACACTCTGGGTGGGAGCTCCTACTGAGAGACAGGTTGATGGGTTATGTGTATTGTGTTTGTAGGCTTACCCATCCAAGATCTCTCTTGTAGCCCTCCCTGTCTACCGATGGCGACATGATGCCAGAGCCTCCGCCCTCTCTGTGCCACCGACCACCGGTCCCCGCACCTTCAGAGCCCCTTGCGTGCCGAAGTGAAACCGGCTCGGCGATCGCTCATGATGTCCAGAATGCATTCCCTTCGGAAGGATGTCGCTTCCGGGTTCTGGAACGCACGCCTTCCGCTCTGCGCTCCGGGACCCGTGTCGCGTCACTTCCGGTGGGCCGGGGCAGAGACTCGGTGTACGGCCCGCCTCTGTCTGTAGCCATGGGAACCTGTAAACAACCTCCGCTCGATCCCCGGCCCGTCTGCCTGCCACCGATCGGCTGGAGGGATGAGCTGCACCCCAAAAAAGGACACCAGATGTGACTTAGATCAATGTATAGAATTGTCACTTTATCAACTGTGTTCTCTTAGCTTTTATGTCTGAACAGTAACGCCAATAGCCTGAGCTAAAGAGTGGCACCAGATGTTAGAAAAGGGTCACTAGAATTCATTAATTCACTTGGAACTCTTCCCTATATTGTTTGGGACTCTGTAGTATGCCCCCCAAAAAAACAAGATGTTTCATAAGTAAATCAATCAAAAGTGCTGGTGTTGGGCTAACGGGGGGCCAGACAGAACGGAGAATAAATCAAAATAGTTATAACAATAAAAATAAATATATATATATATATATATAAATGGAAATGGTAAACGTAAAGAACCTTCTTTTTAATATTATTGCGCACTGGACAGTCGCGCCTTTAACTCCCTTTTTTTGGACACAAATCCGGCTAGAGTTCACCAACTCTAGTGTACCATGTGGTGTTCCAATTTGTTAGCATGCAGTACTAATGTCATTGCATTTTCGATGAAAAATGATCATATATATAAACGTGTATCGTAATTTTAAAATAATGAGGACAAAAAAAAAAAAAAAATTATATAAAATGATACATGATAATATTGCATAATTCAAGTGGCCTATGCATGTACAGCTAAAATATATAAACATCTTAAAACCATTAGAATAATGAATGTGCTGAAGGCTTGTTATCACTGGGACTGCCATCAAATGTGTATTTAATAATTATAAAATATATAATATTTAATATTGTGGACCAAGTCCACCCAAAGTCCTCATACCCAAAAGCCTGTCCCACTTGGTGGAATCTCCTAAACTATAATTGTACCCCAAAACCCACCCTCCTTCTCGCACCTCCTATTCACTCACCACCTCTCACTTCCCCCCCCCCCCCCTCCTGATGTGGTCATCACTCTTCGATCCCTCCTGACCAAAGCCATGGGACGGGCTAAACCTGCAATCAACGTATAACAGCTGTAATATCCAAACACTCATTCAATCCCCTAGGAGCCAATGGCACTGAGTCTCTGCCCCGGCCCACCGGAAGTGACGCGACACGGGTCCCGGAGCCCAGAGCGGAAGGCGTGCGTTCCAGAACCCGGAAGCGACATCCTTCCGAGGGGAATGCATTCTGGACATCATGAGCGATCGCTGAGCCGTTTTCACTTCGGCACGCGAGGGGCTCTGGAGGTGCGGGGACCGGTGGTCGGTGGCGCAGAGAGGGCGGAGGCTCTGGCATCATGTCACTATCGGTAGACAGGGAGGGCTACAAGAGAGATCTTGGATGGGTAAGCCTACAACACAATACACATAACCCATCAACCTGCCTATCAGTAGGAGCTCCCACCCAGAGTGTGCACACATTACTACAACTTCATGACACAAAATGTTATGTGTTTTCATATGTATATATATGTATGGGTTTTGGCTCTGCTTCCCTGGTTTACATTGCATGATCCTGTGGGTCCTGATTTTTTCCATTTGGGTTTTTAGATAGTGGCCACTGGTATTTTGAGGGTTAATGTTCATCTAAGGCGGAGAAGGCCTTTTGTTGCACTGGACGGTCCTGCCCATTCCCTCTGGGGGGGATGAACCATTTCAATTGAAGCTACTATATATATTTTGATCTGCTACTGGTATGACCAGCTCTGAGGAAGGGAGCTTGACTCCAGAAACGCGTTAGCGGTTCTATCTTCAAGGACATGTTCCAATTCATGTGTGATGGATTCTTGTAACACGATTTTAATATCTTCATGTCTGTGAGTATGCATTTGGCATTTTATTAAAATTTTATAAACAGTGACCACGGGTAATGCACTAGGTGTTTGCGCCTCCGTTTTCTTTTCTTTTATGTACCCATGTTGGAGTTATCTGCCTGAGGAGAGCAGCACACCAGTCTTCCCCTTCGGAGTGAGCGATTGGCTGAATTGTTTGTTTGGATGTTTGGCATCATGCCTAACTATATACAGTTTTCCTCTTCTGAAAAGTTTCTTACCTGGAGATCTGATTAGATCCTCCTAAGGCTCAACATAGGAGCATGCAAGGCAGGCTGACAATGATGCTGACAATTGCAAGGTAGTGACTTAGGGTTGTCAACCTGCAACAGGTGGTGCTGTTACTGACAGGATCTCAGGCGAAGAATATTTATTCAGATTCAAATAAAGATTACTAGTGTTTCATAATGCCTGATATACTAAACATACATACACTTTAATCTTAATGTAATCTTATTACTGTGCGTTTACACAGTCTTGTTTAATATTTGGTGGGGGAAGGGGTTATGGGCAGAAAACTGCTGCCGGTATCTGCAGACGACTCATTTTTGTTTGGTTTCTGTACTTTATACCTGTCTGTACTGTGTGCAGTGCTGTGGTGAGGCCCTGTTTACTTGAATGAGTGGTATTCGGTGGTGGTACTGCCTGCCGAACGAGATGGTATAATATTTGCCCATCCAGATGACTTTGCAGTTTAACGTGATTGTAACATAATTTTTCTTTTTTTAATAACAAACAGGTTATACTTACCAGCTCTGTAGCCCTGATCCTTGCTCAAAGGCATTTGTGTGGGCTAGATCCGGAGCCATCCTCTGTTTGTCTATTGACACAGCACAGCTTGGCCCTGCCCCTGATCCATCGTCACAGGCTGTAATTGACAGCAGCAGGAGCCAATGGCTCCCGCTGCTGCCTCCATGCCCAGTGAGGAGGGAGAGAGCTGCTGCTCTTGGGCACAGTACTGGAATGAGATCGGTCTCAGGTAACCTAAATACAGAAGGTTTTTTACCTTAATGCATTAAGGAAATAAACTTTCTGTCTTTAGAACCACTTTAAGGGGGGAGGTGAAAACTCATCTGAACCGTCTATTTTTACCGCACCCTCCCCTCCCCCCCCCCCCCCCCCCCCCCCCCCCCCCATCCCAGCTGCAAGTAAACTGGCCCTAACTGTATTAAATCAAGGATGATGTGCCTATTATCAGAACATTGTAACTTTTCACATAATATCTGTTTTTATGAGGTTGATTTTTCATTGTATTTTTGTAATATTTAACAATAGAAAAATAATACTTTGTTGAGGGTGTGTGGAGAGCTATTATATTTCATGTAATATGAGGTGAAAGATATCAAAAAGCAGAACTGACATTTCACCAATCCAGGCATATTCACATTTTGTAAATTGAGATCCATGAACACCACAGTGCAATGCATATAAAGATGTGTAACGTTTTGTTGTCCATTTTGCCCTGTTCGTTGCCCTGCAAATCCCTCTTAAAAAGACCTTACATATAAGAAGATGGCTAGAGTGGCTGCTTAATCACAGTCCTGTTTTCACTTGTGAAGCTATTAATCTGTGATAAGAGGTTTTCACTTTTGGCTGAACTTTTCTAGCTCGCTTGAGTACCTCTTCAGTTAATTAGAGAAAACTTTGGGCTAAATAAAAGTCAGGATATTATTTTAAAATGTTAAACGTTATTTTGAAATCGCTAGATACAAAAGGTTTACCTCCTTTCATTCTAATGAGAGAGCAGCTGATATTGAAAAACATTCTTACACTGTCAGATATTGATTGCCTATATCAGTGGTCTCCAAACTGTGGCCCTTCATTTGCCTTTATCCAACCCTTGGGGCACTGATCCTCCCACTGACACCAATGATGAGGCACCATTCTTTCCTATGACACCAACAATGGTGCACTATTCCTTCCACTAACCCCATCAATGGTGCACTATTCCTTCCACTAACCCCATCAATAGGGCACTATTCCTCCCACTGATACCAACAACATGGCACTATTTCTCCCTTTGACACTAACAGTGGGCCTCTATTCCTTCCACTAATACCAACAACATGGCACCAGTTCTCCCTCTGATACCAATGATGAGGCACTGTTCCTCCCACTGATACCAATGATGGGGTACTATTCCTCCCTCTGACACCTCTGTCTCTATTCCTCCCATTGATAACAACAACATGGCACTATTCCTTCCTCTGATACAAATGTTTGGGTACAATTCTCCCTCTGATACCAACGATGGGGCACTATTCCTCCCACTGATACCAACAACATGGTATTATTCCTCCCTCTGATACCAATGATGGAGCACTATTGTCTCCACTAATACCAGTGACAGAACACTGATCCTTCCACTGGTAACCAATGATGGGGCACTATTCGTTCACCTTCTGACCACAAGAGCCATGTCATTTTTGTACTGCCACTAACCACCAAGCCTGAGGCATAGTTTATTCCCAATGACGTTGGGGCATTTTCTACTTTCTTATGCCCCATTCTAGCCCCTCTAAAGTCTGAAGTACAGTATATTGGCCCTTTGTTTAGAAAGTTAGGAGACCCCTGGTCTATATTTTGTGCACAGAGTAGAGCTTTTATTGCATAATGGGAGTCAAGTTTCCCCACCCACCGGTTCATCTACAAAATACTCTGGGCAAAAGGGGTAACTGTGCAGAAGTTCAGACTTCACACAGATATACTGACAGTTTTTTTCGCAGAATAGGCTGTAGTTGTACTTTCAAATTTAAAAAAAGTCAGTTTTAGATGATTGTTCTTAGCAGAGTTTACCACTTTAAATTGAAAATGAAGTCTTAAGACCTGATCAAGGCGCTTCTCTGCAGTAAGCATACACCTAGGATATTTTCTCTTCATTTTGATTTCTGGAAACAAAGCTTCCCAGTGCATGTTCAGTCTTAATTACTTACCTAGATAGTCTTAGAACAAGGGCATTTGGAAATCTGTTTCAGGAGCTGGCCAAGCATGTCTACCAATATTGCAATTGATTTTTACATTACCATCCTAAGTAGAATGAATATGTACCCTCATCAGTTCCTGTATCCCAAGGCTTTAGAATGCAGGTGTTTAGTGGCGGGCTCTATTTTTAGTTTCTGTTGACTGTTTGTAAAGCTTTCCTGGTAAAAGAAAAAAAAAAAAGCCAAATTTTGTCTTCTTGTTAACTGACCACATGACTGTCCAAAGACAGAAAGAAACATTTCTTCTGAGTCTCAGATATTAGCCATTATGATGACGTGCTGCAATATGCATTGACACATCAGGGCTCCTACTGACTCTTAAACGGTATTTAAACCCAAGCCTGTCATGTATTGCATCTTAACAATCCTTAGATACAGTGGCTGCATTCGTTTTTTTTTCCCCCCAAGCTTTTTCATCCTGTGATCCTGCCAGTTACTCGCTTCCTCTCCTAGGAGGAGTTATGGAGGAGCAAAATTGTCACCCTTGGACAAGAAGTGTATTAGGACTTAAGAGCTTCTCCCCCTGTCCTAATGTCCATACTTTAGAAGGGGGTGGTCCGTATTCATGAAAAGAATTTGACAGGGCTGATGACAATGTTAAAAGTGAAAATCCAGCCTGTTCCAACGAAGCCTAAACCTGCTCTCACCCTTATCTAAACCCTATTCGATCTACCCTGCGAAAGGAAGATGTGTATACTTACCTATTTTTTGAGCAATTGGTCTAATCACATGATCTCCTCAGTGGCCAGTTTCAATGAAGAAGGGAGATCGCCAACAGATGACGTCACCCATAGGCTTACTATGGGGCATCCGTTGTCGGCTGTTCTTCCTCTACACGGAAGCTGCTGCTGACAGCTGACTATGTGACCAGACATGTTTGCTCTTAGAATAGGTAAGCATGATGGAACCATCCAGCACCCAGCTTTGGTGCTTCTCTCAAGATATAGCTTTCTCCAGTCTAGAACCAGGTATTGTAGCTGAGCACCCAAGACTAGGCAACACTGACTTAGATGCAAACTGGAACTCTTTATTGTACAGAAATACAGGTTTTTATACACTTTAAAAGTAGGTCAGTCACCACATGAACAATAAAACCAAATATTATCCAATGGTTCGATAACAAGGTAGAGCTGACACAAGGCTAATCCCATCATGTAGGAAACCTCGAAGAGTTAACCAATTTAGCCAACAGACCGAAACAATAGGTGACTTAATTGACTCATTTAACAACGGGAATTCACACCTAGATAATGCTTTCATTAATGTAGGGACCCCATACTGTCCAGCAACAGTCTAATGTGGAATTTATCTTCATATTTAAAATGTGGAATTTATCTTCATACATTTCTTGAGGGATATTGTGGATAAATATTTCTGTCCCAAGTGAAGGATCCTCCCCAACCTGGTCTGCAGGAGGGCCACCAATCTTCCTTCTTACCATTAACATGTACACTGTTAATAATATGCCTTTCCATCCACTCCAGAAGGAAAGCTTTACTGTCCTTATTCATAGAAATAATCCAAGCCTCGCTCTTAGCTTTCATCACTTGGTTGTCCATCATTGGTTGTCCATCATCTGCTCTCTCAAAAGCCAGGGCCCATAGTCAGTAGGCAAGAGGCCACCCTGTAGTCCCCTCCAAAAGCCCCTGTCCTGTTTGGGTCTGTTACAAGAAGTATAAGCATTTTCCTATCACGGAGTACATAGAATCAGGTTTAGAAGGGGATGGGAGCAGGTTTAAGCTTAGTTAGGAATAGGCTGGACTTCCACTTTAATAATACTGCATGAAGTGTAGAGCTGACAAAAGAAAGAATGGTGGAACACTGCAACAGGGTCCAATGATGAAGACTTCTTTATTGGTCAGTGCCAGACAAAAATAACAGGAACAGTTGACGCGTTTCACATGAACGATTCTCTTAATCATAACATTGATATGGTCCAAAAACCAGGAATTTAAGCACACTCACAGAAGAAGTGTATGCACAATCTCCGGGATGATTGGCCAGGTGCTACATGACCATTGATAACAGGTGAATAAAATAATTAGTACACGGAAAAGAACAAGCCAAAAGCGACACATGCAGTTAACATCGTGAGATACATGAGGACATAAAGAGCACATTCTATACATGTTACGAATATTTCAAACGATCTTTCATCACTATAATGACAAATATGTGGTGTGTTGTCATGCAAAGATGTCTGTGGGCACTTTATGCCCTCAGATAGATGGATTGCTGGTAAAAATGAGCAAGTATAGGTAATACATATCACACTAAGGTGCATACAAATATATATAAAAATACCTCCATATCGTCAAATACCTAACACACCAGATGTGTGAAACATAAATATTCCCATACAAAAATTGAAGGTAAAGACAATGACAGCTGACGCAAAATCTAGATACGGGCGACAAAAATATGTGGCCCGTATATAGACTATCCGTGTATACAAAACACAATCCCATAAAAAAAAAAAAAAAACCCCAAAAAACAAAGGGATTGTATAATGAAGTGCCTAAGTTTAAACAATATGCATATAATGAGCATAGGAGCAATAAGAAACTAAGTTCATGCATCCCACTATATATCCCGCTAATCAAAACAAAATTTATAAATTTATATATAATGTATCAACATTATATTCCCTACCTCTAGCAGGGAAAACCATGCAGCACGGGACATAAAAAACAAATACGGAGAACCTACAGATAGAAAGAAGCAAAGGAAGACCCAATTGGACCTGCTGGAAAAAGGGAACATAGAAACCGAAGTTGCAGTTCACAATAAGCAAACATAACATTTCTCTATCATTCATTGGCGGATGCAGTCTCTGATCTTCATATCTTCATATCAGTAGGGTTATACTGCCCCCTACAGGAGTAGGACACTAGGCAGAAAAAAGTTCTGGCTACGCCTATGGGCAGTCCCAGGGGGTATACCCTCTCTCCCTGCTATAGGATGTCAGTTATAGTCTGCCTAGTCAGGAATAAGGACCTAGTTCCTTGCTGGGATCTCTGGTCCTGGCAAAAGTTTTTTTTTAGATAGTTTTTTCTAGTAAGCCTTTTCTCCGGATTTTTTTTTTCTGTAATTTTGTGATTTTTTTTTTTTCACTGGCGGCCATGTTCTGGGAGTTCCTAGAGGCAATTTTTCTGGTGGTGAAGCCCCTCCCTATACCCTAGCGCTGACACTCAAATCTTTCTCTGAAGATCGGGATCGCTGCAGACCCGTGCTGTGCAGACGTTCTGGGCCTTCCTGGTGCATCTTTGGTGAAGGGTGGTGAGTATGGGGGGGTCTCTCTCTGCTGGCGGTCTTCAGTGAGCTCTACCTGACCTCTTGTGGGACGTTCTTGAATAAAAATAAAACATTTTTCTCAACTTTTTGCTGACGGGTTACCCTAGTGCAAAATGGACCCTGCAGAACATGTGATCCCAGATGTCCATAGATGCACTTTTGGCGGTCCTGGAATAGTTTGTGTCCTGGGTGGAGGTGGCCTTTACCCGCCTACCCCTGCCTCATCTGATGTGTAAGATTCTGAATCTGATTCAGCCAACGCAGATGCGGGTCTCCTTGCCAGGTCTAATACCTCGCCCCCTGTCTCCTCTGATAGTGAGGATAACATCTCTACCTCCGCCACCACGCAAGAAAAGGCGCTGGTGGACGCACTGGTTGTATCTGTGCGTGAGACCTTAAAAATGGAGGATGCAGCTGCGACTGCGAATAAGGTGCAGATTACGTTTGGCATTCACAAGCCATCCAGAGCGGCAAAGGATTTTCCCTTTCCCGCATATTTTGACAACATGCTTAAAAAAGAATGGGATTGTCCAAAGCGTTCCACTGGGATGCCTAAGCGGATTGCTAGACGCTACCCCTTTGAGGAGTCCCTTATAAAGAAGTGGACTGTGCCACCTACGGGGGACCCTCCAGTCTCAAGACTGAATAAAGCTACCATGATCCCAGTGGAGGATTCCCCATCCTTTAAGGATCTAGCAGATAGGAAGGCGGAGTCTGTGGCCCGCAATATGTACTCCCTGGCGGAGTCTGCACTAAGACCGGTGTTTACGGTTGCCCTTGTCTCGCAAACCTTGACTGAATGGGCTAAGTTGCTACGCCGTTCCCTGGAGGGGCACAACTTTCCCCTGCCTTTGCGGAGCTGTTGGTCCAGGGGCTGCAATTTGTTTGAGATGCCGCGCTGGATGCTGCTCTCATTTTGGGCCGACTGTTGGTTTCGGTAGTGGTCATCTGGCCTATACTTTGGCTAAAGTGCTGGTCTGCGGATCAGACCTCAAAGAAGGCCTTGACTGATCTGCCTTTTCAAGGAGATTGCCTGGGCTACCATGGATGACATTTTCAAAGGTCTCACAGGGGGTAAGAGTACCTTTTTCCCACAGGCTAACAAGGGTAAGGGCCCGCTTTGCAGACGGCCCCTCCTTTTGCCCGTTCTGCCCTTCCAATGAGAGACTGTCCCCAGATCGTCTACAGGCTCTCCTTGGGGCGGTAAAGGACCTGTTACAACAGGGAGTAATAGTTCTGGTTGTGTGCGTAAAGTTTTCAGGGCTTTTATTCAAACCTGTTTACGGTCCCCAGGAAGGAAGGCAAAGTGCGTCCAATTGCTTTGTGCGAGTTCAAAAATTTAAAGATGGAATCCATTCGCTCGGTGGTGGCTTTCCTACATCAGGGGGATTTCCTGGCCTCCATAGACATCAAAGATGTCACATCTTGTCACATCCCAATATGTGCAGGACATCAACGGTTTCTGCGCTTTTCCGTGGGAGAGGATCATTATCAGTTTGGGCGTTACCCTTTGGTCTCGCCTCTGCTCCTCAGGTCTTCACAAAGGTGTTGGCTCTGGTCCTGGCGCTGTTACGACAGCAGGGGATATCGGTCTTGGGTTACCTGGACGATCTGCTTCTTCATGCGGAGTTTCCCACGGTGCTGGTGACAAATTTGGAGATCACCATGAGAACTCTGGAGGAGTTTGGATGGCTTCTGAACCTTCAGAAGTCGTCCCTGGTCCCTTCCATGAGACGACTATCTGGGCCTGACTTTTGACTCGTCCTCAGCTAGGGTGTTTCTTCCTCTGTAAAAACTCCAGACTGCGATTCATCTGTTGCTGTCCCGCAAATGGTCATCCCTTCGGACCTGTATGAGAGTTCTGGGACTGATGGTGTCGTCCTTCGAGGCGGTCCCCTTCGCTCAGTTCCACACAAGAATCCTCCAGAAGGAAATCCTTCTTAAATGGAATAAGAATCCAAATTCCCTGGACAATCAGATCAAGCTGAGCCAGGTTACCAGGGAGTCCCTGATCTGGTGGCTTCAGTCCCGATGCTCAAACAAGGGAAATCCTTCCTTCCTATATATTGGACAATTGTCACCACGGATGCCAGTCTGTGCGGGTGGGGAGGGGTTCTCCGCAGGTTTTCTGCTCAAGGAGTCTGTTCCTTGGAAGAATACAGGTTACCGATAAATGTACTGGAGCTGAGAGCGATCAGGCTTTGCCTAGTCCATTGGACCGAGTACCTTCAGGGTTGTCCAGTGCGTATTCAATTGACAATACTACGACCGTGGCTTAGGTCATTCACCAAGGGTGCACCAAAAGTGTCCTTGCGGCCTTGGAAGTGGCCGGCATCCTCCGATGGGAGGAACGCTTTGTTCCAGCTCTCTCCGTTGTTCACTTTCCAGGAGTGGAAAATTGGCAGGCAGATTTCCTCAATCGACAGACCTTGGATCAAGGGAAATGGTCTCTCCATCCGAAGGTGTTCCAGCAGTTGTGCCTTCGTTGGGGCACTCCAGATGTAGATCTGTTGGCATCTCGGATCAACAGAAAAGTGCAAAGGCTTGTGGCCCGCTTCCGGGACCCTCTGGCGGATGGCACGGACAAGCTGGTGGCCCCGTGGGTTCAGTATCAGCTGATGTATGCCTTTCCTTAGCTCAAGTTGCTGCCAAGACTTCTTTGCATGATCGAGGTGGAAGGGCTCTGGACTGGCCTCGCCGAGCTTGGTACGCCAACCTGGTCAGGCTTGTACTATCAACCTGAACCTTGATAGTACTCACGGCTAACTTTTTATCAACTCCCCTTTGTAGGAAAGCCAAGATCCAAGCCACAGAGTAAGAGCGAGGGGGAACCCCAAGAGACTCATACCACGCAATAAACAATTTCCATGTACGATGATAGATCTTCCTAGAAGTAGCTTTCCTTACTTTAAACAGAGTAGGAATCACTGAAGCAGACAATCCCCTGTCCTTCAGCACCTGGCTTTCAACAGCCAGGCCGTCAAAGCCAGTGACTGCAAAGCAGGATGGAAGATCGGCCCCCGAGACAGTACCAGCCGATGAGCGGTCCTTATGCCATCATGGTGCAGTATTATATAGACTTTATTCTGATAAAAATAGTAATCTCTTACAGTATAGGCTTTGTTTTGCCAGCACAAACGCGAGCCGCAGGCCTACGCTGCTGTGTCCCGATACGTCACTTCCGGTTTTTCGCTGTGAACGCCGTTGTACTAGTTGTTTGCACACTAATCACCCACCGTTTCATTTTGCACACACAGCACCTTATTTCAACTGGTTTTAGTATATTTATGTGATTTAATTCTGTGCACCAGATTTAGATTTAGCACCTTAATAGATTTGCACCTTAATAATAATGATGTTATTGATCAATTAACAATTGAAGGAATATATTGCACATACGCACCTTTTATATTTATTTATTGGAGTAATTTTTTTTTTATACTCACAATATGGATGCTATTTATGAATGAATATCCTATATAACCAACTGTATGATTTGCTGATTTGAATTGATATTAACTATATTCCTGAAGCGCAGTACCCCCCCTCTTTTTATCTTTATTTAGTAGACTGCCTAGGTACCAGTTTCTGTACCTGCAGCATCAGGGGCACACGTATTTTTTTAAATTCCCGTGATAGCGCAAGAATCACATTTACATACATTCATTAATAAATCATCTATGTAGCGATAGAACAGCTTCATATGTTGTCTAAAAGGGTGGCATGCTCCATAGACTCGTGATCTCTCCCACCATCCCATGTAGAGATCGCTTCTCAACACCTCTGCAGAAAAAATTCACTATTAAAAAAAATGTGGGTTGTTAAGTACAGCAGAACATCCAAAATGTACAGACGTACTTCTGGGGTGAAATTGGTATAATGCTCCGCAAAAAACGGAACCGCGTCAATAGCCAGGTTATGAGGTATGGAGGAATGTAGGCTACTCACATCACAGGTGACCCATGCGGCATAATCATCCCACACAAAATCCCCTACGATGTTTAACAAATGGTTAGTATCTTTAAGATGACTGGGGAGATTATGTACCAGCGGTTGTAAAATGTTGTCAAGCCATTGGCCCAATCTCTCATTGAAAGAGCCAATGCCAGAAATGATGGGTCTCCCATATAATGGATTTAACCCCTTATGTGTCTTTGGGAGATGGTGAAAAATGGATACCACCGGAAATTCAGGGATAAGGCTAGTGCTCATTTTAATATCAAAAATACCTAACTTATCCCCTTCATTAACCAGTTTCGTCAAAATAGCTTTGAATCCTTTCGTTGGGGTTTTTTATGCACCTCAGTGTGCTATTTAATATACACCATTATTTGCTTATTTTTGCCAGCAATCCATCTATCTGAGGTGATAAAGTGCCCACAGACATTTTCGCATGACAACACACCATGTAGTTTTCATTATAGTGATGAAAGATCATTTGAAATATTCCTAACATGTATGGAGTGTGACCTTCATGTCCCCATGTATCTCACAATGTTAACGGTATGTGTCTCTTTTGGCTTGTTCTTTTCCTTGTGCTCATAATTTTATTCACCTGTTATCAGTTGTCATGTAGCACCTGGCCAATCATCCCGGAGTTTGTGCATACACTTTCTGTGATGTTTGCTTAAATTCCTGGTTTTTGGACCATATTAATGTTATGATTAAGCACAAATTGTTTGTGTGAAACGCGTCAACTGTTCCTGTTTTTGTCTGGCACTGACAAATAAAGAAGTCTTTTTCATTGGACTCTATTGTAGTGTGCCACCATTCTTTCATTTGTCGGTTATATCTCTGGTGGTAAACCTGGGTGTGCACCTGCGTGGGTCAATCTACTACTAATTGCCTAAGCGATATATCATTTGTGTTTGAAGTGTAGAGCTCCTGGATTTCCGGTAGATCACCAGGTATTTTTCCACACTTGCAGTGTTTAAGAGAGAAACATTGGGAAATGTGCATGTATCATGTATTTGAGAAGTTTGCTAAATATCTGTTTTGCAACCCAGAAGAATGCACTCCTGTAAAAGGATCGCTAAAATATGCAGGAAGAACACTTACCTGCTGCTTATGCGTCACTCTATTGCCAGCTGAAGAATGTAAGTTGATGTCAAGAGAGTGATGCCTTACACATCCAGCTGGTGAGGGAGCGACATATGCAAGCAGTGTTTTACCGTGCTGCTTTGTTTTCCATAGAGATCCCTTCTGCTGCCAGTAGCAGACATTGGTGTGACATTGGACTTTCCCTTAGGGATTTTTCTCTTACTTCCTGTCTGGTAAAACAGTTATCACCCTGACAGGGAGAAAAATAAATATCTCTACCAAATTGACCATTAGGGAGGAAAAATCTCTAAAGGCGCCTCAGATAGCTGTAACCTGACAGCATTGTAATCCTTCCTGATTTTATCCAGAAAAAAAAAACAAAATTTAGGCTAAACATACACTTTTTTGGTCTAAGCAAGTTTATTGATGAGTTGTGCAGTACAATAATAAAAAAAGGTACAATTATATATTGCAGATGAGTGTTGAGTAGTCAGTGTAGGACACACAAATTTAACCACTTGCCTACTGTGCACTTAAACACCCTTCCCATCCAGGCCAATTTTTTAAGCTTTCAGTGCTGTCACACTTTGACTGACAATTGCGCGGTCATGCTACACTGTACTCATATGAAATTTTTATCATTTCTTTCATGCAAATAGAGCTTTCTTTTGGTGGTATTTAATCATCTCTGGGTTTTTTATTTTTTACAAAAAAAAAGAATAAAGACAGAAAATTTTGAAAAAAAAAAAAGTTTTTCTTATTTTCTGCGAGTAAATTTTGAAAATAAATTTTTCTCCTTCACTGATGTGCGCTGATGAGGCGGCACTGATGGGCACTGATGAGGTGGCACTTATGGGCACTGATGAGGTGGCACTTATGGGCACTGATGAGGAGGTACTAATATGCCGCACTGATAGGCGGCACTGAGAGGTGGCACTGCTGGGCACTGAGAGGTGGCACTGCTGGGCACTGAGAGGTGGCACTGCTGGGCACTGAGGTGGCACTGCTGGGCACTGAGAGGTGGCACTGCTGGGCACTGAGAGGCAGCACTGACGGGCGGCACTGATGGGCACTGATAGGCGGCACTGAATGGCACTGGCAGATGGCACTGATGGACACTGACGGGTGGCACTGATGAGCACTGATGGGCGGCACTGATGGGCAGCACCATCAGTGCCCACACTCAGTGCCCATAGTGCTGCCAGTCAGTGCTCATCAGTGCCTAGATGAGCAGGCACTGATGGGCACTGACTGGCAGCACTATGGGCACTGATTGTGGGCATTGATGGGGGGCACTGATGGCGGGCACTGTGGGCACTGATGGGCAATTTGTGTATGTTTTTACCTTTAGTAATCAGGGCACTGGTGATTAGTGCCCTGATTACATTCCTGTGTGTCCCCGGCGGCTGACGGCTCTCCCTTCTTCCTCACACTGCAGGCTCCGTGTGAGGAAGGCGCGCTTGCGATGAGAGATGATCTCTTATGTTTATATATGAGATCATCTCTCATTGGACGGCTTGATCACGTGGTGAATGGCCGCTGTGATTGGGCATTCACCACGATCTGTGATCGGCTGTGTCCAAGGGACACGGCCGACACAGATTCTCCCCGATGCGCGCTCGCGGGAGCGCGCGGGGAGGCTCTTTCTGGGAGGCCGTATAAAAACGGCCTCCCGAAAATTCAAGTCCGCGCTGCAGCCGTATATAGGCTGTAGCGCGGATGGCAGGTAGGTAAAATAACGTAATTAACTTGTTGTGCAAGATCGTGAATAAAAGAACAAACTAAAGCATCAACAATAAACTTCCAAAACAAGGCAATGAGGGAGACTTCCTAAAACAGGAGTGCACAGAATCTGGTACAGCTGTATATAGTAACCAATCAGCTTCTAGGTTTTATTGTCAAAACTTAATTGAACAAGCTGAAATTAAAAGCTGATTGGTAACTATGCACAGTTGCACCAGTTTTAGTAAATCTCCCCCATTGTGTCATAGTCTCATTTGTAGTGGATTAAGTTTATCGGGTATGGCATGTATGTAAGAAATTTAAATGCATAGTTCAAATTTAGTTGGATGTCCTCTGTGGGAATACACTATTTTTTATGAGGTAGGGTGGAATTAAAAAGTGCTAGCCATTTGTCAGACACTGGAGAGGAGGTAGATAGCCAGCATACTGCTACCGTTTTACAAATTAAGACTGTCAGTTCTGAAATTGTAATATGGTGTTCAGTGAAGTGTTCACTCGCTATGCCCAATGGGCAAAGATTGGGTTAAGGGGAACTGGAAAGCCCATACTGTTTAAATTGAGTGGTTTGAAGTCAGAATGAATCTATGAATGGACAAGCCTGTGCCTAAACTTGGAAAAAGTGACTTTGGGAAGTGATGTGACCTTAGCCGATCCTCTTTCAGAGGAAATGATTCCAACATGCTCTGACATTTAGTTAAATGACTAGCGCTCACAGAAGATGAATTCCATTCCTGGGGTGAAAGAGAAGTATGTACCTCCTATCGTTCTAGGAGGGTGACCTTTAAAGGGCACGTTAAAGCTCAAATTCAGCCAAATTTTTTTTCTCTTTCGTATATTGACGGACACCGCTTTTCATTTTCATGACTATATGGGTTATACTGCCCCCTACAGGAGTAGGACACGAGGCAGATAAAAACTTAACTACACCTATGGGGCAGTCCCAGGGGGTATACTCCCACTCTCTGCTATAGGTATTCAGTTTTTTTTTTTTTGCCTAGTCAGGAGTTAGGACCTAGTTTCTTGCTGTGATCTCTGGTCCTCGCAATTTTTATTTTTTTTATATTGAATTTTTTCCTCTTTTTATTATTTTGTTCCTGTGTGATCTACAGTCAAATGTCAGATTGGGCGACAAAATAGATAATCTAGATCCTTAGGGATCCCCCCCCCCCCCGTCCGACCAGCGAGTGCATGCAGACCGCAGCTCCGCACTAGGTCGGCCATGACACAGCTCCACTTGCCTGGGGCTGGCAGGGGGGGAATAAAGTTCTGCGAGGGCGCATACGAAATGGCTGCCGGGGCCCCCTTCCTGTTGGGATTGTTTTTGTGCTGTTGGGGTCCCCCATTTTCTTGTAGCTTCTTTTTTTGTATACAAACTTTTATTGAAAGGAAACAGAAGATGGTGGTACAAAGAGAATTGGTACAATAATATGACAAAAATTGGTATCACATAGAGTAAACAGAGATATAACAATCTTAAGTCATTTCAAGTTAACTCTATTCAAAATGGGAATTTGATATCAAAATAACAACAAGGGTATCGAGAATATAATTCCTGGATATAGGTACAGAGCAGAAAGAGATTTCCATAACACTAAGCGTTAGGCCGGAGACACGGTGTCAAATAAAAGGGTTTTAAATAGTTAGTCACCTATACAGTAATTAGAAAAAAAAATATCTGAGTGTGTAATCCATGGGTCCCATTTATTAGTGTGAAATTTAATAGAGTTGTAAATAGTATGAAAATAGCCTCAGCGGCCATTTTCTTGTGGTTTCCCATTGAAAATAGCGGCGGCCATGTTTTTGGAGCTGGATGGGGGGTGATTCAGCGGTGGGAGCCTCTCCTCAGCCTCTAGTGCTGATCCCTGGACATTTCTCTTCATTATCACCGCATGGTGTGCGGTAAGTCTGGTGCTGTGAGTACCTGAGCAATGGTGGTGAGTCCTTTTTTGGGGGTTTTCTCTCCCTTTCTCTGATATTGCAGTGGTAGTGCTCTGTGCTGGGCCTTGGGTTTGCCACAGCACGGTGGGGTGTCCATTACAGTGTTCTACACATTTTTTGGGTTGCTTCCCCTCTCCACTAATGGAGTCCCTGGAGCATATCTCACCACCTGATCCCCTCTCTGAGGCTGTCGGACCCTACGGGTCCCTACAACTGACTGCACTGCCGGTGGTCCTGGAGTCCTTGGTGTCCAAGATGGATTTGGTCCTGGGCAAACGGGGTAGCAACGCTTCACCTGTTTCCTCTGTCTCATCAGATCCAGAATCTGATTCGGCTGCCGCAAATGTGAGTCTGCGTCCACGCACCCCGCATGCTCCGATTAGTAAGGATGATTTCTCTGCTCCTCTAGCGGCACATAAGGCACTAGTGGATGCACTGATTGTACCAGTGCGGGAAACCTTAAAGATGGAGGATGCGACTAAGGCAGCATCAGAGGCGCGGGTCACCTTTGGCACCCACAAGTCCTCCAAAGCGGCAAAGGTGTTCCCCTTTCCTGCCTTCTTTGACAATATTGTCACAAAACAGTATGGGTACCCGAAACGTTACTTTGCAAAACCTAATCGATTTGTAATGCAGTACCCCTTTGAGGATTCCCTCCTTAAAAAATGGATGGTTCCTCCTGTAGTGGACTCAGTTTCCAGGTTGAATAAAGCCAGCATAATCCTGGTTGTCTGTCTCAGTGGTCCTATGGCGTATTATCTGGCTTAAACGCTGGCTTCTAAGAAGGCCTTATCCGACCTTCCATTTGTGGGGGTTCGCCAGTTTGTAGCTTCCGTGGATGTCATCATCAAAGGCCTCACAGGGGGAAAGAGTACACTTCTTCCTCAGGCTTCCAACGGTAAGGAGTCTTGTCGCAAATGGGGGCCTTTCTTTTTCATCCCTCAGGGTCTCAAGACCAGGGATCTAAGCCCTTCAGGGCCTCCGCCGGGGGTTCTAAGAGGTCTTGGCCTGGCAAGCCCCGAGTGGATTCTGCCAGACCTGCAGACAAGACTTCTTCCACATAAAGGATCGCCCTCACCCGTATCTGGGGTGGGGGGGACGTCTTTGCTGGTTTCTGGATCCGTGGACTTCCCTGATCCAGGACAAGTGGGTCCACAATGTAATTTGCTCCGGCTACAAGATCGAGTTTCGATCATGCCCTCAGGAAAGGTTCTTCCCATCCAACCTGCACTTGTCCCTGGATCGCTTAGGGGATCTCTATGAGGCAGTGCAAGACTTGTCACTTCAAGGGGTGATTATTCCGGCTCCATCATCGGAACGTTTTCAAGGTTTTTACTCAAACCTGTTTCCAGGAAGGAAGGCAAAGTGCATCCCATTTTGGACCTCAAGACTCTTAACTTGCTTTGTGCTGGTTCAGAAGTTCTAAATGGAATCCATTTGCACGGTAGTGGCGTTCCTACATCAGGGGGGATTTCCTCCCCTCCATCGACATTGACGCCTACCTTCACATCCCAATAGGTGCCGCCCACCAGCGCTTCCTCCGCTTTGCCGTGGGCAAGGAGCATTATCAGTTTGTGGTGTTACCCTTTGGTCTTGCCTTCGCTCCTCGGGTATTCACAAAAGTATTGGCCCCGGTGCTAGCATAGCTGCGTCAGTGGGGGATAAGGGTACTGGGATATCTGGACGATCTGCGTGCAGAATCTTTGACTGCTCTGTTGGACAACTTGGAGATTACTCTGTGAACCCTGAAGGAGTTCTAAAGATTCAGAATCCAACTGAAGTCTGCTCTGGTTCCTTCCACAAGTCTGGACTATCTGGGTCTTCCTTAGATAAACTTCAAAAATTGCAGGAGGCAATTCAGCTTCTGCTGTCCAGCAGAGGGTCATCTCTTCGGACTGGCATGCGGGTGCTGGGCCTGATGGTGTCTACCTTTCCATTTGCACAGTTCCACACGAGATCTCTGGAAAAGGAGATTCTGGTGAAATGGAACAAGGATCCTCAGTCTCTAGACAATCTGATCCTGTTGAGCTGAAGTACGAGGGGGTCCCTGGTTTGGTGGTTTTGTTCTCCGGCACTTGGTCAGGGAAAATAATTTCTTCCCCTGTACTGGACGGTTGTCACCACAGACGCCAGTCTGTCTGGGGGGGGGAGGTGTCCTCATCACAGAGTGTGCTCAGGGGGTCTGGACTTTGAAAGAGTCCAGGCCTACTGTTTAATGTACTGGAACTCCGAGCGGGTGCCTGGTACGGATTCATTCAGACAATGCCATGGCTGTAGCCTATTAAAATCACCAAGGGGGCACAAGAAGTGTCCTGGCTGCTCGGGATATAGCCAGCATTCTAAGGTGGGCAGAACAAATCATTCCAGCCCTCTCTGCTATACACATTCCAAGGGTGAAAAATTGGCAGGTGGATTATCTCAGTCGACAGGCGTTGGACCAGGGGGAATGATCACTTCATCTGGAGTGTTTCATCAGTTGTGTCTCTGGTGGGGTACTCCCGAGGTGGATCTGTTGGCCTCTCGCATCAACAGGAAAGTGCAGAGGTTTGTGGCACGGTCTCGGGATCCTCTAGCCGACGCCACAGACGCATTAGTAGCTTCTTGGAGTTAGTATCGTCTGATTTACGCCTTTCCTCCTCTCAAGCTTCTGCCGAGACTCTTCCGCAGGATCGAGGCAGAAGGGATTCCGGTCATCCTAGTGGCTCCAGACTGGCCTCGCCGGTCTGTAAAGGAAGAAGGTGTAACATTCTGATACTGAGGTAGTTAAAGCGGTTGTAAACCCTAGGAAAAAAAAAAAAAAAACCTGCAAGACAAAGGCATAATGGGCTAGTATGCATCGCATAATAGCCCATTATGTGTAACTTACCTTAGAACGAAGCCCCCACACGGACCCCTGGACATCGCTGCGGGCGCTGCCATGATCCCTCGCCGTCTCTTCCGGGTTCGGCAGCTCCGGCGCGGTGATTGGCCGAAAGAGACGGCTCCGGCGCGATGATTGGCCGGAGCCGCGATGACGCATGCGCGCGGGAGTGATTTTCCGGCAAGCTCCCGGCAAATTAATTGAAGGTTCCCCCGGACCTTCAGAGCACATGCGCCGCTCGCGAGAGCGGCTGCATGCACTGTAAATATCTCCTAAACAATGCCGGTTTAGGAGATATTATTTGTACCTACAGGTAAGCCTTATTATAGGCTTACCTGTAGGTAAAAGTGTCAAAAAGCGGGATACTACCGCTTTAAGGGATTATTCCACCTTTTCCATTATTGTTCTCATGATCAATGTACATTTACTAATATTTTGGATTGAAGCCTGCAGAGCATTGCAGTTTTGATCAGGACATTGCATTTACAATTCACAGGCTCCTTCTTGAGCCAACTCAGTCCATACAGAGTTATTGCTATGAGGCTGGAGGAAATGTAGGATACCAGGAGAAAGAAAGGATTGATGCAGCTCTGCACAGTCCCTCTACTATGGTGGCAGGTGGGGCTTGTAGCAATTCAATGGAAACAATCTCAGAGCTGAATGATAGGACTATGCAGGCAGAGCCGCGCACAACCATACTGAATTTAAATAATTAGGCCTCATTCACTTGGACGCTGAACCTCGTAGACCGCAAATTGGCAATTTGGTAATGCGATTTGAGCATTCAGGTTGTGTGTGCAGGCAACCCATGTAAGTCTATGGGGACTCAGAGGTTGTGCAGAAATGGTTAGTAATTCCAGTTTGATAGGGATGTGGGTGAGTTGCCCTGAATTCACACTGTTGCCTGTCTATGGGGAAAGATTAACTGAATTGAAATTATTCTCTTTTGAGAAGAGGCTACTAAGGGGGGTATTTATCATCATGTACAAATGCACAAGTGGTCTATATAGTGATCATGGTGTGGAGTTATTCACATTAAAGACATCACAAAGGATAAGGGGGCACTCTTTTGTCTGAAGGAAATACTTCTTGACAGAGCTGTGAAAAATGTGGAATAGGCTACCTCAACAACTAATGCGGGCCAGCTCAGTAGATTGTTTTTAAAAAGGATGGATGCATTTCTAAAAGCACAAAAAAATATCTGGCTATTAACATTTATAGGTAATAACACCAAAAATTGTTAATCCAATGAATATCCAATTGGGCTCTGGGGGATTGGGAAGGCATTTTTCCCCCTTCTGGAGCAAGTAGGACAATTTTCTATGCAGGGTTTTTTTGCCTTCCTCTGGATCAACTGTGGATGTATGATTCTGTTTTTATAGAGGGTTTCTAATAATTTCTTTTCTATTTATTCCTTTTTATTATTTTTTTTTAATAGTTGAACTATATTGATTTGTGTCTTTTTAGCCCTAACTATGTATGAATGTCTATTTCCTCTCCTTTGAACTACAATTTTTATTGCTTTGACCAATCTTCCAGCAATGCCAAATCATGTTACAAACACCTCCATTAATTTCAACCCTATTGCACATAGCTCCCAACTGTCCCTGATGTCAAGGGACTGTCCCTGTTTTGGAACAAAGTCCCTCTGTCCCTCTTTCCCCCTCATACGTTCATCATTTTGGTCTGATCTATATAGCTGTATATAAAATGCAGTATTTATCTTTCAAAAAATGGTTTCTCAGTGCTAAACCTTTCGTCCAATTTGTTAATTGCTGTATTTGTAAATGTCGAAAGTCAGAATAAAGCAATAATAGTGGTGAAAAAAGCACTTTTGGGTTTAGCAATTTTTTTTGTATAATTTTTCTTTTAAAGGGGCATGACGGGGGGGGGGGGGGGGTTGTGTGCCCTATGCCTACATACTTTTGCTAATCCGTAATTCCTATCTCAAAAAGTTGGGAGGTATGCTATTGCACACCTTTTTTGTCATAAGCAAAAAGACATACCTTCAGTTATGAAAAAATAAATAGATTAAATAGGACAGAACCTTGTACAGAGCCTTGTGGTACATTACTTCTGACTGGTCTCTGCCCCTAATGAACCTAATTATCAACCACACTCTGAGATCTATCCTTTAGCCAGACGCATATTCTGAGATCTATCCTTTAGCCAGACGCATATCTGCTGAACCACCTTGGTTAAAGTGAATGTGAACTTTATCAATTAACTTCTCTTTTTTGCTTGCATTTCCACACTCCCAAGACATGCTGGTAATTTAATTGGCTCCAGTGTAAACTGGCCCTAGTATGTGTATGTATGAATGTAAGATGGGGACCTTAGATTGTAAGCTCTGTGAGGGCAGGGACTGATGTGAATGTACAATATACAGTGCTAAGCATAAATGAGAATACCCCAACAGATTTGTCAGAAAGCCTAACTTTCCTTTCAGAATCAACATTTTCTATGGGACACTATATTACAAAATACTCCTACAAATGCAGGCCATTGATTACAATTAAGATTTGTTCACAAAACAAGTATTTTTCCCAACAAATTAATTCAAGACTTTGTTGCAAAAATGAATACACCCCAACTAAAGTCTTAAGAGCAAAGCTAAATTTTAGATGACAAAATCTTAATTAACAAGAATTCAACCTCAGGTGAGTCTAATTCCCTTCCCATTTCATGTCAGCAATAGCACCACATTAAAGAGAAATGTCACAAGGCGTGAGTAAGAAAATAATTTCTTTACACAAGAAAGGTAAAGGCTACAAGAAGATCAGCAAAGCTTTACTCATCAGTTAGAATACTGTAACAAAAGTGATACAAAAATTTAACAGATATGGAACTGCAACCATCTTACAGAGATGTTCAGGCCATCCAAGGAAGTTAACACCTCAACAGGAGCATCTTCTGATGAGAAGGGTTGAAGAAAATCGCCATGCAATTACACTGTAGTTAGCTAAAGAAGTAGAAAGCGAAACTGGGATGATTGTTTACCGTGACACAATATGGTGTACACTGCAGAGGAATGGCGTGCATGGGTGTTATCCATGAAGGAAGCTTCTCCTAAAGCCAATGAACAAAAAAGCCCACCTAGAATTTGCCAGGGCCCATGCTGAAAAATAAGACTACGGGGACTCTATACTATGGACTGCTGAGACCAAGGTAAATGTTTTTGGAACCGATGGCTTCAAAACTGTATGACACTCACAAAGGTAAGGAGTACAAAGAAAAATGGAGGGTGCCTACAGTGAAACATGGTGGTGCCAGTGCCCTTCTGTGGGGCTGCATGAGTGCTGCTGGTTTTGGGGAGCTTAATTTCATTAATGGTATCATGAATTCACAGATGTACTGCACTATATTGAAATAGAAGATGCTACCATCAGTCCGTGCCCTTGGTAGCCGTGCCCTTTTCCAACATAACAATGATCCAAAACACACATCTAAGGCCATTGTTGCATTTCTGAAGAAGAACAGAGTGAACGTGATTCAGTGGCCAATTATGTCTCCTGATCTGAACCCAATCCAACACCTATGGGGAATTCTGAGGAGACAAGTATACCATCACTCTCCATCCATCATCCAGGCTCTAAAAGAAGTTGTTCTTGAAGAATGTAAAAAGATAGCTGTTGCAGTATGTTGCCAATTTGTTTATTCCATGCCTAGAAGACTTGTGACGGTGCTGTCTTTTTCAAATCATGGAGATCATACAAAATACTGAATGTAGTGGTTTTTGTTGTGGGATGTATTCATTTTCGCATCAGCTAATTTGGGTAAAACTGAAAGTTTTGTAATCCAAGTTTATAATATTAACCTACCTTTTGTGTAATGAGCTAAACAAATTTTCTATAAACTCAGTTTTGTCAAAATTTTGAAATTATTCTTTGCAAGCTAATAACTTCCTGTGCTCTCTGCTTGTGCTCAAGGTTGGGTTTTGGAGATGTCATGTCATAGACAGAGCCACTGTATTCTTGGGACATAGTGATAGTAAAAGCTAACTGTTTGGTGTTTCAATAAAAAGCATGCTATACCTACTTGCTCTATGCAATATTGTACAGAGTGGTCCCTTACCTCCTCTTTGTAGGTCCCCTCCTTCTTCCTCCAGGTGCCCCCTAGCAAACGGTGTGCTAATAGATGTGTAGCACCCTCCTAGGTAGGTGCTAGTGAGGGAGTATAGTTTTTGGCTCTGACTACTTACCAGAGGGGCTGCAGGCAAATCTATATTGCTCTTTGCTTACCAGAGAGCAGGATCTGTTAGTGAGGTCTGCTCATTGTGCTCAGTATGCGATTCATTGTGCCTGGAGAGTGTTTCACACTGGTCCAATAGGGAGGCATGTTGGACAGTGGGAGGAAACCTGACGAATGGATGCATAGGCTTTGATATAGTCCTGTTGATTGGCAAAGGCAGGTCGCCTCAGTGCATTCTGGGATACTGTATAAAAGCCAGGAGCACATGTGCTGCGGGGTCTTGGTCTGGAGAGCAGAGTCCCAGAGGGAAGGGGACAGCTGCCTCCTCCTCTGTAGCAGTGGCACGTGGTCGCAGGAGGTCGTCCTGAGGGCCAGAGGAACAGAGCTGAACCCAGAGGTCCTGGAGAGCTGATTGGAGGGGAGACCCTGGAAAAACAGTATCGTGAGTACATGGGCTCGTGTCAAGGGGGGCCACCCCAGGAGTGGGATAGTCAGTGGACGGGTGTCGGCAGTGAAGAGAGAGGATACTGAGGAGATTGTCCTAATGATAACACATAGTTCATCAAGTCATCTTAAGAAAGAGACTCAAAACTAAATTCACCTCAGTGGCATGGTGAATCAACAGCCTGGCTGTATCTAAAGATAGAGGTCCTCCAACATTGTGAATAGTTAATTCAGAGTATCCCACTATTCCCTTCTCCCATCCCTAATTTATAATAAAACACAAAAAACAACCAAATACCCCTGGACTGGTTACTGGAGCAAGCCTGAGGAGGAGTAGAGAGATTGTGCATATCAAGGTTGCTAATGGTAACTCAGGGGGACCCGAAAATGTGAAATCTGGCAGTCCTCAAGGGGGCAGTGCTACAGATGCACACAGCAAAGGGAAGCCATACCCCGTTCCCTCCACACAGGAGGTTGGCTGACATCAGCTGGAGCCTATGACTCCTACTACCTTCAGTGTCTTGCCTGTATAATGGTGGTTTTTACAGGAAGCATTTAGTCAAGCATTGTAAAATGAATTGTTTACTATCCTCTTCCTATCTGTTATGTGTTAAATCAAGCCCCCTCATACATTTTCATTGTTAGCATTACTTATTTAGTATTCTATTTCCCTAGTTGACAATGCTGCCTTTACTTCAGCTACTGTTCAGAGTTGTGAAGTTTCAGGTCATTGGAAATGAGCCATTTTGTTTTATTTTGTTTGACCCAATAGCAATTACCTGAATGCATCATCCTTAATAATTTATGACTCATTTATACATTTCTTTTAGCTCCGGTTATATTATTTATCAGAATTGTAACTTTTCATATTTTATTGTGCACATTGTTAGTGAGCTGACTGTCCAATATTGTGTAATTTTGTTTATTTCATGTAAACACTGTCCATGGCGCTAATCACTATGCAGCTCCTGCGTCATGTAGGACAGTTATAGTTCTGGCTGTCTCCTCTCTTCATAGAACATGATAGTAAAATTTATATTGTTCTAGAAGAGAGGAAGGAGAGAAAGCGATCAATAGTGTAAAATCTAAAAACAGAGTTAACATGGAAGACTGTCAGTGGCAGGGTGGGTTGTGTTTAGGATCCTGAACAGGATCGTGGGATGGTCCTTGCTGCAGCGGCAGCCCTGTGGAGACAGGACAGAGAGGTTGAAGCCACAAGCTGCAGGGAGCCGGATGACGTAAAAAGATATTTTTCACCAGTTCTTGCGCTGACCAAATATACACTTCAGTCCTGGCCGATAGATAGTTACATAGTTACGTAGTTAGTGAGGTTGAAAAAAGACATCAGTCCATCCAGTTCAACCTATGATGTGTGTGTGTGTTTGCTTTTAACCGTACATTGTATACCCCTGTATGTTGTGGTCTCTAAGGTGCCCATCTAATTGTTTTTTGAAACTATCAATGCTCCCTGCTGATACGACTGCTTGTGGAAAAGAATTCCACATCCTTACCGCTCTTACAGTGAAGAACCCCTTACGCACTTTAAGGTTAAACCGCCTTTCCTCTAGTTTTTGTGAGTGGCCACGTGTCTTATTGTATCTCCTTTCTCTGAATAGTTTGTTCCTTATGCTAGGGTCGCCAGTACAGTATTTGTACATTGATATCATATCCCCCCTCAATCGTCTCTTCTCCAGAGAGAATAAGTTCAGTGCTTGTAGTCTTTCCTCATAGCTGATGTCCTCCATTCCCCTAATTATTTTTGTTGCCCTTCTCTGGACTCTTTTCAGTTCCAGCACATCCTTCCTGAGGACCGGTGCCCAGAACTGGACAGCATACTCCAGATCTGGCCGGACCAGAGTCTTGTAGAGTGGTAGAATAATTTCTTTATTTCTGGAGTGAATCCCCTTTTTTATACATCCCAGTATTCTGTTGGCTTTGCTTGCAGCGGCTTGGCATTGCATGCCACTGCCAAGCCTGTTGTCTACCAGTACCCCCAAGTCCTTTTCCATCCTAGACTCACCCAGAGGTTCTCCCCCTAGTGAGTAGCTTGCTTTCTGGTTTCTGGCCCCCAAGTACATTACTTTACATTTTTCAACATTAAATCTCATCTGCTATGTAGTTGCCCACCCCGCTATTTTGTTCAGGTCTGCTTGTAAGGTTTCCACATCCTGCATAGAAGATATTGGCATGCTTAGTTTAGTATCATCCGAAAATACTGAGATTGTACTAGATATCCCCTCCTCTAGATCATTTATGAATAAATTAAACAGGATTGGTCCCAGGACAGAACCCTGGGGGACCCCACTTTCCACACCCGCCCAATCCGAGTACTCCCCATTAATCACCACCCTCTGGACTCTCCCCTGGAGCCAGTTCTCTATCCAGGTCATAGGTGTGCGCAGCCTATTGCATTAGGGTGTGCACCCCAAAGTTTAAATACACATGCATGTGTTTGCCTACATGTATATGGCCCCGGTACATTACTCTCCCTGCTGGCAGAGTGAAATAGAAGTGTGTGGCACTTCTCTTATGGCAGAGCAGGTCCGAGGGAGATCTTTCCCATCTCCTCACTGGCAAACAGAGCGATAATGCTAATGTTCCCTAGGTGATTAGGTGCGCACGCCTATGATCCAGGTACTCACCTTATGGTCCATACCTACCGTCCTTAGTTTGTACAGTAAGCGTTTGTGGGGAACGGTGTCAAAGCCTTTGCAAAGTCCAGATACACCACATCCACAGGCTTTCGTTTATCTAGGTCTATAGTCTTTCTTAGAAAAGAGGGAGGTGGATGACATCTGTGAAAACTCTTCAGTGGAACTGACCGGTGCAGCTCATGGCTTCAGCGTTTCTCTCCTTTCTCCACGGGGCTGCTGCTGCAGCAAGGACCATCCCACGTTACCGTTCAGAATTCTACACACAGCCCACCCTGGCACTGACAGTCTTCCATGTTAACTCTGTGAATTGAACCTGTTATTTTGTTTTTTATATTTACTCATTAAACGGTTTTACACTATTGGTCACTTGGTGCCTTTCTCTCCTTCCCCTCTTCTGTTTCAATGTGTGTTCCCTGACCCCAAAATAAGCCTGTTTCCTATGGACACCACAGACACTTCACAGTGATTTCCCATCCAGACAGAGTACGTAGGAGGCACGGTTTCATATTTAGATGCATGTTTGTTTGTACGTAATTTATTCTACTTTTTATCATATTTTATTTTTCACTATCCTGGACATTTTTATCATTTTTTTTTTGGACTTCTTACCAGACAAGCTATGGCAGCGCTGGGAATTGTGTGTTAGGTAAGCTGCGTGCAGTAGTGGGTTGGTCCCCTGTCAGTACAAGTTGAATTTGTAGAGTGTCCTATGGAACATTTCCCACATAAAGTCCGATAGCCCCCCCCCCCCCTCGCTGGTTTTTCTAGAAATCTTTTAAACTCTTATGGTAAGTTTCTGTGCTCCTTTCCTGCTGTGCACTCTTATCAGTTACATTGTTCCCAGTTTTTTCTGAGGTCTACAGAACTGCTCATCTCTGTTCTGGAGGAGAGGTGTGGGGTGTTCTATAGCCCTGCCTAGGGTGACAGTGCTGCTTCTGCATTGATACAGTGGGTTACGCCAGCCATAGATGGTTCAAATCTTAGCTGGTTGAACAGGGACTGACTAAGATTTGATCCATCTATGGGTAGACGGATTGTACCCAAGTTGATCCGTCGATTAACTTGGGTACAACCAGCATGTCGGATTTCTATTATGCAATTATTGCCAGCGGCTGTAGCTACTAGCAACAATTATTGTGTTGTTGGCAGGGACGGCTCCCCTGCTGGAAGAACACAATAGCTCCGCAGCATGGATTTCCCCATCCACACTGTCTGTGTGGGTATTAAGCAATTTTCCGCATAATCTATGGCCAGCTTTAAAGTGGAATTTAATCCTTACTCTTAACCATTCTTAAGAATGCATCCCCCCCTCCTCATACCTATCCTGCTTTCCCTGTGAGGAAAAGATCAGTATACTTACCTTTTTTTAGTCCACCTATCTATTTCTGCAGCTCTGGCTCCCCTGTGTCATGGAGTGCTCAACAATGGCTTGGAATTCTGGGAGCAGTATCTTCACCCATAGACTTCCATCTCCCAGCAGTTGTCAGGGCTCCCTCCTCTCCCATGCAGCAGCTGCTCACTGACACAGGGAAGCCAGAGCTGCAGGATCAAGTGACCGGGGGGGGGGGCAGACTAAAATAAGGTAAGTATACAGATCTGTTTTACACAGGGTAGGCAGGATGGGTAGGAGGAGAGGGAAGGGAACATTTTTAGGAATAGTTAGCGGTAGGCTTAAACTTCACTTTAAAGAGGAAGTAAACCCTCCTCTGCAACTTTTACCTATAGGTAAGCCTATGATAAGGCTTACCTATAGGTACTGGAAATATCTCCTAAACATGTACCGTTTAGGAGATATTTACCTTACATGCAGCCAGTGACATCACTGGCGCATGCGCTCTGAAGGAACGGCCGCTGGTGCCGTTCCTTCAGAGCTTCGTGCCGTGACCGCCGGCTCCCGCACGCGTGCGCGGGAGTGACGTCACGGCGGCTCCGGCCAATCAGATGGCCGGATGCCGTGATCCTGGAAGACAGGCGACTGAACATGTCACCCTTCATAGAGGTAAGCGGGCGGCACGGCGGGGGCTCGTTCTAAGGTAAGTATTTCATAATGAGCTAGTATGCGATACAACCTCTTTAAGGTCGTAACCCTAGGACAGGAAGTGTGTTACTGGCAGCATCACTAGGTAAAAGCAAAGGAAAATGCAGAAGAGCACCGAGCGAGCATGTCCTTGGCACAAAAAAAATTCTGATAAACACCTAAAAACAAGGAGTTAAAGCTGAACTCCAGACATAAAATTTTATTTTGAATACATTTCTCAATAGCCACAAAGAATAAATCCACTTTCTGAACACCAAATGTCTTTCGAGGTGACGGAGACAAGACCAGTCAGCCTGCACAAGGAGAGAAAACAGCAGTGACTGCTCTTTATTTTAGAAAGTTCCTACCCAGTGGCAGAGTTTCACACTGGATGGCACGCTTACCCCCTCACGCAAGTGGTCAGACGCTATAGCTAGCTTCTGTGTTCTTCACATATAGCAGCCTATTTTCCCATAAGGCAAGAAGGCCTACCTGTACTCGGTTACCTCCAGGACTTATACTTAATGCTATAGTGCCTGGCTACCACGCCAGGGCATGGGCAAACTGAGCAAAGCCAACTGGTACTTGCGGTTGGCAGACAGGCAGAGTGGTTCAATGACAGCCTGGATACAAGGCAGGCAAGGTTTAGAGGAGATGGGGTAAATATAGAGCTGCATGATTCTGTAAAAAATGAGAATCATGATTTTTTTTTGCTTAGAATCAAGATCACGTGTGTGTGTGTGTGTGTATATATATATATATATATATATATATATATATATATATATATATATATATATATATATATATAAAATAAAAATATGTATATATATATATATATATATATATATATATATATATATTATAGTAATAATTTTTATTAACCATTTGAAATAAAGCTGTGACTAGGATTACCCCCTCTCCTCTGTCACGGATTACCCCCGGCTACCAGTGTTAATTTTGGCAGCAAATTTCAATTTAGTTTTAGTCTTAGGACTAAAATGGCATTTTAGTTTTAGTCCCATTTTAGTCTTCTGCAAGTGTTTTAGTTTTAGTCGTATTTAGTCGACTAAAACTCCAGTACATTTTAGTAGATTAAAACATCTTACATTTTAGTCTACTAAAACGTCCTACATTTTAGTCTACTAAAACGTCCTACATTTTAGTCGACTAAAACTCATTTTAGTCATCTAAATGGTCAGGGTCAGGTCAGAGAGGAGGCCTGTAATGCTGCTGCCTGCAGTCAGTGCAGTGAGTGCACACAGTGCTGCTCAGAGTCCTCAATGGGGGTCTCAGGTTTAAGGGTGGTCTCTGGTCTGACTCTGAACTGAAGTTGTTGAACAGGATGGGCCGGGCGGGCCTCAGCGGCCTATATGCACGCACACAGTCCTGGATGGATGGCGGAATCGGATGCCAGTGGTGACTGGTGAGTGGTCTGAGGGGACTCAGGGAGGCAGTAAAGCTGGCCTGGCTGTTAACTCACAGTGGGTGCTCTGCTCTGGATGTGGTGGTGGCCAGGTGCCAGTGCCGTGTGATGAGTTGGGCCTGGCGCGTCTGGCTGTAGTGCTGCACCTGCAGTGCTCTGGTGAGGTCAGGTGACTAGTCTCGAGTCGACTCTCTTGTAGTAGTCCACTCCTCACGTCAGACGTCACGGGGCACGCCACGCCAGACGCCACACAGGCGGAGCCCCTTGAAAACCAGAAGTTGGGTAAACGTCCCTGCCTCACATTCTCGTTTAGTTTTCGCTCGTTAACGAAAACAGATTTGATTTTCGTCATAGTTGTCGTAAATTGGCGAAAATGTGCTATACTTTGCGTCTCGTTTTCGTCAGTTGAAAATTGCCGGTGACGAAAGCGGTGACTAAAACGTTTTCGTTGACGAAATTAACACTGCTGTAAACTCCATTGGCTGTAATGTCATTGCACATATTACCTGAATATATTACCAACATTAAATATTAGGGAAAAATATAAGTAAAGCCTTTTTCTTAATTGTTTAGTTTTCAGCAGCTTAGTAGATGCTCCTTACTTATGTGTATGCGGTGGTGCAATACATGTTTAAACTTTAATGTGCTATTATTACATGCTCTGGATGGAATTGTGTTGCCGAAATAGAAATGGCCAGCAGAGGAGTGTTAATTTTGATGTCAATTTTTTATTTAGTTTTAGTTATAGTCTTATGACTAAAATGCCATTTTTAGTTTTAGTCATCTGAATTGTTTTAGTTTTAGTCGTATTTTAGTCAACTAAAATTGTGTTAATTTAGTCGACGAAAACGTTTTAGTCGGTTTTATTTGACTAAATTAACACTGCCGGGTACTGCTGTGAGTACTGCTGGCTGGTGGGTACTGCTGTGAGTACTGCTGGTTGGTGGGTACTGCTGTGGGTATTGTTGGTGGGTACTGCTGTGGATTCTGTTTGGATACTGCTGTGGGTACTGTTTGGTGGGTACTGCTGTGGGTACTGTTGGTGGGTACTGCTGTGGGTACTGCTAGTTGGTGGTTACTGCTGTGGGTGCTGTTTGGTGGGTACTGCTGTGTGTGCAAAGCCATGCCTCCTGTAGTTTCGCTCTCCTCGGTCTTCTCTCACAGGCAGAATGCATTTGATATTACTCCGCCTGTGACATAAGAGAGCCGGAACTACACAGGATGCATCGGCTCCATTCTGTCAGCTCAGCTCTGCCACAGCTGCAATATCGCCTGTGTGTCAGCCAGACATCCCAAGTCTCTGGCATGCGGGCTGCTGCTGTCTGTGATGTAGACACATATAACACTGAGTGAGAATCATCAAAATTTGGGAGTGAGATTGTGGGGGGGGGGGGGGGGGGATAGGTGAATCGAGATTGCGATTCCTATACGATTAATTGTGCAACTCTAGGTAAATCTATAGTTAAAGTGTTACTAAACCCACAAAAGTAAAATCAGTCTGTATATGCAGTATAGCATGCTTGTTATTAGGGCTGGGGAATATAATCGAAAGATCGATGCATCGCGATTCGACCCTTCGCGATTCTGCATCGATGCGGGCTGCCGGCATAATCGATTATACGAAATGACGTCATCAGCCGCGGCCACGCCCTATCGCGCAAGGGAAAAAAAAAGATCGCAGGATCGGCAGCTGATTGGTGGGTTAGTGGCGGGAGCTTAATAAAAAGGCTCCGCCCCTCCCCTTCCGCCTCTTTGACCCGGGCCGAGGCGCAGCAAGACATCCCCCGCGTGTATCGGCGTCCCACCTGCGGCCTAGAAGCCAGCCAGCCATCCAAGCCAGAAGCCGCCAGTCCAGTGAGTCCACACACAGGAGCGAGGAGCCCCAAGTGCGTCCCCATCGCAGCCAGCCAGCGCCGCCCGCCTCACCTCACCTCACCTCACCGTAGCCGACAGGCCCTGGAGGCCCAGCCGCCACGCCACTGCCAGTGACGCCAGCCGCCCGCCACAGAGCCCAGAGAGCAGCACAGCACCTGTCCTCCTCTGCAATGCAGTGCACAGCAACCCACACAGTCACACAGCAGGTATGTCCGAACAAATAATTGTGTAATCATTCATGGGGGTCTCTTGTCTGTATCTCTGGGGGATGTCTGTGATGGGGGGGGCCTGGGACAGGGGACGGTCGGTCGGGGCCCGGGGGTACTGTTCTGCTGTGGCAGTCTGGCAGCCAGGGGGGTCAGTCAGTGTCAGTGGGGGCCTGGGGGTCTCTGTCAGTGTCAGTCATCTATGGGGGTCTGGGCAAGGGGGGGACTCACTCAGTGTTTGTCAGTGCTGTGGGGGATTTGTGAAGGTGTGGGACTTCCAGGTTTCTGTCAGTGTGGGGGTCTGGGCAAGGGGGGGGGGGACTCACTCACTCTGTGTTTGTCAGTGCTGTGGGGGATTGGGGAAGGTGTGGGACATCCACCCAGGTCTCTGTCAGTGTGTCAGGCTGCAGTCAGCTCAGCTGTGGGGGGAGGGGGGTCTCTGTCAGTGTCACAGGCAGCTGTGGGGTAAGGGGGGGCCCCGGGGGTTTTGGCTCAGTGCATGCAAGGAAAGGAGTCTGACAGACAGACAGACAGTCATATTTTATGAAAGATGTTGCTTGGTTGATTTGTTGCAGCTTAGTTTACAAGTTTTTTTTTTTTTTTTAAACACTGACAGAGTTTGGCAACTTACGTCATCCGTCTCCATCACATACGTGGTAGTAACTTTATCCAAAATCCAAAAAGTTTGGCCTTTAGTTGTACTTTAAATGGTAGTAGGCCTGGCTTATATTAATATTTTCTTTTATGAAGCAGTATACTGCACTACTACAGTTTTTTACTAATTTTACTGTTACTTCTAGTAAAATACTAGTGTTGTTGTCTGTCTCTGCTATGCTGTTTGCATTTTCAGACCTTCCTATATGTTTGCAGTGCAAGTGCACTAAAGTATGCAGGGCTTGCAGGCCATGACAGGGTCCAGGAAAGTGTCCTTTGAAGCAAATGAAAATAAAAAGGATTCTTTTATTTGTGACTGCTTGATTGTTTGTTTTTTTTGATAAAGTTTTGAAAACCATTGGGCAGTGGGCTGGGCATGGGCATTGGGCAGTAATCGTGATGCATCGTGGAATCGAATCGTATCGAATCGCGACCCTAATAATCGTAATCGCATCGAATCGTGAGGTAAGTGAAGATGCACAGCCCTACTTGTTATACTTACTGTGGAACCTAAGGGGATAATCCTTTGCCTTGTGTTTTGATCATGTCTCTCTGATCCTCTTTCACTGTCTCAAAAAAATAACCTGATATTTACAGAGCCAGGGGACGGGCTGCACATGCTGAGTTTGGTTGGTATTGCTAGAGATTTTTCTTCTTGGGAGAGTGCATGTGATCAGCTTAGGGCCAATTAGCACTGTCCAGACAGAGGATCAGGGTAGAAAGAAAAATCCTCCAACAAGCTTTACTAGGAACGGATGCAAGTCACAAGACTGCTATATACTGCTGATGGGAAAAAGTATTTATCTGTTTAAATTTACTAAAATAATTGCATTTCCATGTACTGTGAGAGACCAGATATAGTGGTTCTAGGTTTAGTAACACCTTAAAGGCAGGCAGAGTTTAGAGAATTGTAGATATGTTATCCGAGGTCGTCAATGAGGGAATCCAATCTAGCAGAGCAGGGCAAACAAAGAGGGAGTTTTGTATCATGTATTACAAACGCTATCAAAAGCATGATACTGCAGGCTTGGCTGGCTTAAATCAGGTTTGGTCTCCACCCAGAGACTGGCCACATCAATCACCTTGCAGGTGGACAAACAGACAAGCAGAGTGCCACAGCCAAGACCAGAATGCTGAAACCAGCAGCAATTTCAAAGTCAAAACCTTAATGCCTAAAGTCCACCTTCATTTTATAAAGATTTTTATATGATTTCCTATGCAAAAACATGCTGTGAAGTATGGACACTATAAGAAAAGATGGTGGAAAATACATTTAGAATTACCCACATGGGATAAGTGATATTTGCTACTGCAGTATGCAGGCTTTGCGTCATTGTTTAGTAGGACTTCACGACTTTGTCCCTGCTGATCTGTGTTCTCACAAGTCTTCAAGACCAGCGTCTGTCGTACTGAAATGAATAGACTGACTACAGTCTTTAAACACTCCAGATACCTACAATTCTGTTGGTAAACAAATACCATGTGATTCTGATTCGGAGCCATGGAACCGTTTTTTTTTTTTTTTTGTTCCGTCTAATTTATGGCAAGTACTTTTTACTACAAATAACAATGTGCTTTAGTAATGCTATGCACCCTATTGAGTTATGCAAAGTGTAAAGTTTATTGATAGGTCCACTTTAATTTGTTTTAAAAGCAATTAATTTCCTCCATGGTAATTGCTTTATCCTAGTTTTCATCATGTGAGCAATGATCTGTGTTCTCTGCATGGTAAGAGTTGACAAAAGTAATTTAAAAGTATCTAAAAATATATCACCTATACCGAAGCTATTTGCATTGACCATAATTTACCGCTGCCTTTTCTGTCACTGCCATTTTAAATTATAGATCTCACTGGGTATTGTGTATTGGTGTGGAAAATGAGTTCACAGTAATAAAGACTTGGTCAGTGAAGCTTCCTAAGCATCTGCCATAGGGAGATGTCTCTGCATTACAGATATGGTTACAGAGTACAGTGCTTTAGTCAACATATTTGTGTTCAGAGCTGGGTTATTTAGTTTGCAGGAAATATTTTAGTGGTTTACAGTGAGGCAAAAAATATTTGGTCCCCTGCTAATTTTGTACCTTTGCCCACTGACAAAGAAATGATCAGTCTATACTTGTAATGGTAGGTTCATTTTAACAGTGAGAGACAGAATAACAATAAAAAAAATCCAGAAAAATGCATTTACAAAAAGTTATAAATTGATTTGCATTTTAATGAATGAAATACAGTATTTCACAAAAGTGAGTACACCCCTCACATTTTTGTAAAGATCTTTTCATGTGACAACACTAAATAAATGGCACTTTGCTACAATGTAAAGTAGTGAGTGTACAGCTTGTATAACAGTGTAAATTTGCTGTCCCCTCAAAATAACTCAACACACAGCCATTAATGTCTAAACCGCGAGCAAAAAAAGTGAGTACACCCCTAAGTGAAAATGTTCAAAAAGTGCCCAATTAGCAATTTTTCCTCCCCGGTGTCATGTGACTCATTAGTGTTACAAGGTCATAGGTGTGAATGGGGAGCAGGTGTGGTAAATTTGGTGTTATCGCTCTCTCTGTCTCTCACACTGGTCACTGGAAGTTCAACATGGCACAACATTGCAAAGAAGTCTCTGAGGATCTGAGAAAAAAGAATTGTTGCTCTACATAAAGATGGCATAGGGTATAAGAAGTTTGCCAAGACCCTGAAACTGAGCTGCAGCACGGTGACCAAGACCATATAATTAGGCCCAATTTGGACATTTTCACTTAGGGGTGTACTCACTTTTGTTGCCAGCAGTTTAGACATTAATGGCTGTGTGTTAAGTTATTTTGAGGGGACAGCAAATTTACACTGTTGTACAAGCTGTACACTCACTACTTTACATTGTAACAAAGTGTCATTTCTTCAGTGTTGTCACATGAAAAGATATAAAATATTAACAAAAAATGTGAGGGGTGTACTCACTTTTGTGTGATACTGTACATGCACTTTCTAAAGCAGGGGGACCTTGCAGGCACTGCAGGATTTTAGTCCTTCTTGGCGTAGTGTGTTACCAATAGTTTTCTTGGTGACTATGGTCCCAGCTGCCTTGAGATCATTGACAAGATTCTCCTGTGTAGTTCTGCGCTGATTCCTTACCGTTCTCATGATCATTGAAACGCCACGAGGTGAGACCTTCCATGGAGCCCCAGACCGAGGGAGATTGACAGTTATTTTGTGTTTCTTCCGTTTGCAAATAATCGCACCAACTGTTACCCTCTCACCAAGCTGCTTAAAGCGGAGTTCCAGCCTTTTCTGTGTTTATTAAAAGTCAGCAGCTACAAAAAATTTAGCTGCTGACTTTTAATAAACACACACTCACCTGTCCCACAGTCCCCGAAGCCTCGATCTTCTCCCTCTTGTCTCGGCGGCACCGGCATCACTGGTGTGGGCACCCGGCTGTCATAGTTTGTGGCTTCACAGCCAGGTACGCACTGCGCATGCGCGGGTGGCGCTGCGCGTCTTGATTGGCCGGCAATCTTCTGGGACCTCTGACATGTCCCAGAAGATTGCAGGGAGGGAGGGGGAGAGGAGAACTTCCGCTCAGGGCGCAGCGGCACTCCGAGTGGAAGTGGGAGCGGGTACCTGTCAAAACTAGGTACCCGCCCCCCCCAAAAAAATGACATGCCAAATGTGGCATGTCAGGGGGTTAGGATTACCTAAAGCGGAAGTTCCACTTTTGGGTGGAACTCCGCTTTAACTAAGCCCATTCCAACCTTGTGTAGGTCTACAATCTTGTCCCTGACAACCTTGGACAGCTTATTGGTCCTGGTCAGGGAGGAGAGATTGGATTCTGATTGCTTCTGTGGACAGGTGTCTTTTATACAGGTAAGAAGCTGAGGTTAGGAGCACTCCCTTTAAGAGATTCCTCATAATATTAGCTCATTACCTATATAGAAGACACCTGGGAGCAAGAAATCTTGCTGATTGATAGGGGATCAAATACTTATTTCACTCATTAAAATTCAAATCAATTTATAACATTTTTTAAATGTGTTTTTCTGGATATTTTTGTTATTCTGTCTCTTATTGTTAAAATAAGCCTACCAATAAAATTACAGACTGATCATTTCTTGGTCAGTGAGCAAACGTACAAAATCAGCAGAGAATCAAATACTTTTTTCCCTCACTGTATCTCTTGTTTTATTTTTATGTATTTCTTGAACCTGTCTACCTTTTTTCTTAATTTTGCCCTCACATGCACTTTTTTTTTTTTAATGAAATCCTGTGATTTATCCTTTTAAATCACTGCAAGAAAAATAACTGTTGATCTGCCAAAAATTCAGTGTGCTCCTAACTTTAATTTTGGGCCTAAAACACAGTGCTGAAATCCCAACAATAGTTGTTAGCCCTGCCTACTGGACTGCAGAACTCTACCTAACCCCCATCCCTCTTTTTCTTTCTTAACTAAAATTGAAGCGGCGCATCTGGGGCGCTTACCTCCCCAAATGTAAGCCGACATCAGCCTAGTCAACTTGAGAAGATGTGTCGCCGGAAAGTGAATGGGAAGTGCTCTGAAGAGGTATAATATTTGGGGCAATATAAACATTTTATAGGCCGCTACTCTTCCACTCCAGGAGAAGTGGGGGATATGCATGCGAGAGATGTCCGCATTGATCTTGGTCACTAGTCTGCTGATATTTACAGGTAGCAGTCTAAGGGGGTTGGCCGTTAGATCAATACCCAAATAATGGATGCTGTCCGAGGACCATGGGATAGGAATGGAGGCTTGCAGTTTAGATTGGAGCGTAGCAGAGACCCCTAAGTTGAGGACTGTAGACTTAGAGGCATTAAGTTTATAGAACGAAACCCTACTGTAAGAGAGGAGTGTGGTGTAGGCTGCTGGAAGCGAAACTTCTGGGTGGGTGAGCATCATAATAATATCATCTGCAAATAAATTAATCTTATGATGGTATGTATGTAGTTTAAAACCTGTAATGAGGGGGTTGGATCGAATTGTTTCGGCCAATGGCTCTATAATCAAATTAAAGATTGTGGGAGATAAGGGGCAGCCCTGCCTTGTACCGTTTGTGATATTGAAGTTTTTAGACAGCGTGCCCGAAGTGTATACTTGTGCCGTCGGTGTAGAATAGAGGGCCATAATGGCAGACAGAATGGGTCCTGAAAAGCTAAATTTTTGGAGCGTAGCTCGCATGTAACCCCAATGAACTCTGTCAAATGCCTTTTCGGCATCTAGGGTTAATAGTACAGAGGGGAGTTTGGAGGAGTGTGCCTGATGCATGATGCCCAAGATTCTCCTTGTTGCATCAGAGGTCTGCCTACCTGGTGTGAATCCCATCTGATCCCTATGTATAAGCGTGGGGAGAATAGCTTGAATGCGTTTGGACAGGATACGGGCGTATATTTTTGCATCAGAATTCAATAGGGAAATGGGGCGAAAATTGGCCGGTGTGGTCGGATCTTTACCTGGCATGGGCAACGTGACAATATGGGCACTCAGGATATCTGAGGGTAATGAGGAAACTTCCATTGCTTTGTTATAGACTTCCGTCATAGTAGGGCTTAAGTGTTGACCAAAAAGTTGATAAAATTAGTTGGAAAACCCGTCAGGACCAGGTGATTTACCCTTCGGTAACGATGTGATACTGGAGCGCACCTCCATAAGCGTGATCGGAGAGTTAAGTGCGAGCAGTTGGCTTTCTGAGAGGGAGGGTAGGGACACTGCGTTGAGGAATCGGTTAATATCCTCCGCTGACGGTTGGTGTTCAGATGGGTTATCCCCAAGATTGTACAAGGCGCTGTAAAAATCAGCAAATGCATCCGCTATGGCTTGTGGATGAGTAATTTTAGATGCAGGTGAGGGGTGAAGGAGGAAGGGAATTCTGGATTTAGCCTGTTTGCGCTTAACCTGTGATGTCAAGAATTTGCCAGCCTTATTGGCTTGGCAGTAGTATTTTTGTTTAAGATACTGAAATTGTCTGTTGGATTGTTCCAGAAGGAGAAGGCGTAATTCCTGTCTCAGTGCCAGAAGTTCCCGGGATACGGAATCAGTAGGGTTCGTTTTGTTATCAGCGTCTAAAACATGTATCTTGTGTGTCAGGATGGAGACCTGATCCCTCCGCTGCCTCCTGAGCCGCGCCTGCTGCTGGATGCACACCCCTCGTATGAAGGCCTTTTGTGCACCCCACAGCACCCACAGGTCAGAGACAGAGGTACTATTAAAATGAAGGAAGTCTTGCAATTGCTTGGATATGTGGGCTCTACATTTCTCACTCTGCAACATATTAAGATCACATCTCCAGATATAAGCACTGTTACATTTTGCCGTGTCCTCTATGGTCAACTCCACCGCCGCATGGTCCGACCATGTAATGTCGTTGATCATAGAGGAGGAAGCCTTACCCAATAAAAACATGTCAACAAAAAACATATCTATGCGGGAATAGGAGCGATGCCTGGAAGAAAAAAAAGAATAGTCCCGCTCCATGGCATGATGGCATCGCCACACATCAAACAATTTCTCCCCATGTAACACATGCCCCAAAGACTGCTGTCGGCACCGGGGGGACGCCGAAGAGTCCAACCCGGGGCCGACCACAGCATTAAAATCTCCACATAACAGCAGATGACCGTATTGGAGTGCTGATACCTTCTTAAGGATTCTCCGCAGAAAGCGAACTTGGTGGGAGTTCGGAGCGTATACATTCACCAAAGTGAGCGGAAGGTCATTAAGATCACATGTCACTATAATATACCTGCCGTCCGGGTCCAGTACCGATTTGTGTACACGCACTGTGAGGGAGTCCCGAAAGGCTAGCATTACTCCTCTTTTCTTTTCAGTGCTGGAGGCCAAGAATACCTGTGGGTAGTTCTTGTGACCATGGTACGGCACATTGTCGGCCTGAAAGTGGGTCTCCTGAACTGCCAGCACATCTGCTCTATGAAGCAATGCCTCCTTCCACAGAGAACGCCTCTTAGCCGGATGATTCAGACCGTTCGCGTTAATGGTCAAAAGTTTGATGGTCATGTTTCAGGCAAGGTGATGATCAAGGCAGAACAGATGTCACACATAAGCAAGGTAGGTGCCGCGAAGAAAGTGTTGAGAAACCAGTAAGCGGGAACAAAAAAAAGAACCATAGAAGAACATAAAAAAAGAGCCGTCTCAGCAGCTCGCGAGCGAGAAACTCGCCAAAAAAAAGAACATCTTTCAAGGGCCATAGACACATTGTAGGACATCAGCGGTGATTAGGGCTGGTATGAGTTGAGGAAGGCCTGGAAGACCGTTTCCGGGACGCTACATGCCATTCACTATCCAGTGGACGCAGAGGCGATGAGGTTGGAGCAGAGGCTTGATCAGCCGGGAGGATGTTCCATTTCCTGAGCATAGTGAGGCCCTCTTCTAAGGACCTGATCACTGCCGTGGAGCCTCCATGCGTCACTAGAAGAGTCGCTGGGTACCGCCACTTATGTTGGATTTGGTGGTTACGCAGAGCTTTGGTTATGGTAGAGAGGTTGCGCCTGGCCATCAGCGTGTGCCTGGATAGATCAGGCAGCAATTGCACGTTGCAATAGGGTTCAGGTAGCTGTCCACTCTGTCTGGACGCAAGCATTATTTTGTCCTTAGCAGTGAAAAAGTGGACTCTAAGCAGAACATCCCGTGGTACGCTACCCTCCAAGAACGCTGGCTTGGGCAGTCTGTGGATCCGGTCAATAAGAAGTTCCGATTCATGCAGAGTAGGAACCAATAATTTGAATAGAGAAATAACATGCTGCTGCAATTGGTCAGGATATGCCTCGTAGTTTTATATTGTTGCGTCTGGATCGATCCTCCAGATCTGCCACTTTATTCTTCAACCAAGAGATTTCTTCTGTGTGGGTATTTAAGCGATCTATAACCGAATTGATTGTTTCAGCATGAGTGTGCACCGATTGTTCCACAGATCCAATTCTGGTCCCCAAGGCAGATATTTCTGCGGTGATTTGTTGCGTCTGCTGTTTCATATCAGCTTGCATGGTAGCCTGCAAGGAGAACAGCATGGCTCTCATAGCCGATTTTGATATGGGGTTTCCCCCAGTAGATAGCTGAGCGGGCTGGGCTATGTCCGAGGGTAGCTGCAGCGCCAGAGTGGAGGGGGGTATAGTAGTGTCCATACCTGAGCTGTAGTATACTCCAGGAGGTGAATCCCTTCTCTGCCTGCTCTTGGCTGGGCTTCTGGAGGTCGGTGATGGCGGGGAGGGCGAACCCGAGGAGGGTCCGCTATCCGGGTTTCCTATCACCCTGTGCTGCGGGGGTAGCGGTTTTAGTGGAGGGAGTTTGGCAATCGGTCCCGCTGCTCCTGCATCTTGTTTGTTGCTCCGAGCGGGTCCCGGTCCGCCGCCGCCATTTTGTTGTAGTCCATGTGCTTGTGATATGAAGAAGCCGGACAGCTTGTCAAGCTGACCGGTCTCCTTCTTCTTGTTGCGGGTCATCCCGGCGGCTACAGCGGGTACTCACCGGGTAGTACAGCGGGTTGTAGGGGCGGAAGTAGCCCTAGATGCGGCGTGTGTCTTAGGGTGGCCGGCGGAGCAGACTCAAAGCACGTCCATCTGCTGCGCTGGTAGCCACGCCCTCCCCTCTTTTTCTTTCCATAGCATACATTGATGCCCTGGCTCCCAAGAGCATGCCCATACACTGTGTTAGGAAAAGGGCTCTTGGGAGATGTAGCTCTGGGGGTGTGCCTACGTCTGTAGGAACTTCCCTTCAGATAGCTGCCCCTTGAAAAATATTACAAGCCTAAGGATTATATCACAGGGAGCAATAAGCTCTTTTTTTTTTTTTTTTTTTTATTATTTATTTATTTTTTTCACTACAGAAACAAGGTAAAAGCAAAAAAAAAAAGAAAAAAGTTTTTTTTATTTTTTATTTTTTTTTATTATTGCGAACTGTGGCGATTTCCCTTCACTTGTATTCAGGGGAAGAATTAAAAGGGACATATCACCGTAGGGTACACCGTAGGGGAGGATAGAGCCTCGGACAGTGGTATATTTCTGCCAGCACTTTCCTTTGGTGATAACTACTCCCTCTATTTCTTTTACATGTGTTTATTGACATTTGTAGAGGCTCATTACACGTTGGTGGTATTGCAGGATTATAAGAAGAAATACCATTACAGAAGTAGCAGTTAATGCATCAATCTGTTGATGGAAGGAAGAAAGGTAAAGTGGAAGTAATGTCTACAGCCTCTAGAGTGGGTTTTTCCAGGTAATAGAAGTTACAATGTGTCAAAGAGGACAAGTATGTGATTGTTGTATTGTGAAGAGGAAAGAGGAACAGGAAGCATGGGGAGTTAGGTGAGGGTGGTCTGGTATTTGATGAAGAAGGGTGGAGGATGCTGGGGTAGGTAGGGAAATGATGTTTGAAAAAGGGTACCCCCCTGTTTCTTTTCCTGGTGTCATGGAGACAGCAAGTAAATGGAAATCTATCCATCGCGGTCACCATGAGACGTAAAAAGCTGACAGATTTTTCAGTCTTTTGCAGCTCTATTTAAAGATAACAAAAGAAAACTGACTAGACTTTGGCTTTTAGTTAAGAAAGTATGAACAATGTGACAAACTGTAGGTGTTCTAAAGATGACCATGTATGTTAGCTGATACCCTTTGTAACGGTTTTGGATGGAAGACTACATTGATGTTATTGGATACATTGGATTAGCTAGCTATAGATTGGCAGATGTCTAAATCCTGTAGTGCTAGGGCTTGTGGCAAACCCTGAAGCCTGAAGTGCCAGATGTGTAGATGGATTAACATCGGTGGCTTTCGTTGTTCAGAAGTTTTTCAAAATCTCTCTGAATGATATTGATTGCTTCATGATGGAAAGCAAGTCCTATACAGCCTAATACTTGTTTGTTTATGCATGTCCTACTGACTCAGCATTCCAGTAAGTGTAGTTTTCTTCACCATGTTCAGCCAGCCGGTAAGTAGCCTATTGTTTTGCAAATGGTCAGCACAGCTCAAACATGCCATTGGAGTAATATTGGGGCTGCAGTTGCTGGCCTCTTTCTGAAAATGCAGATTGTGCTTGGCTTCTAAATTTCAGAGGCACATATCTGAAACCCACATTCTGCGAAGACATTTGCGGGAAAGTCAGAATACCGCCTATGCATGCGATTCCACGATTTGAAGCTTGGGCTTTACAGCCTTAGCACATGCAGAAAGTAAGTAAACTGCTACTTCAAGTTAATTTTGGTGACAGCCACCACAGCTTTGCCCTGAAGAATCACAATCCAAACAAGGATGGTTCACACATTCACATCAACATTGAAAAGTTTATTAAACTTTTTATATATATATATATATATATATATATATATATATATATATATATATATATATATACATATATACAGTACAGACCAAAAGTTTGGACACACCTTCTCATTCAAAGAGTTTTCTTTATTTTCACGACTATGCCCTTTTGCCTTCTAGGCCATTTTGCCTTCACTCTGCGGTCCAGCTCACCCCAAACCATCTCGATTGGGTTCAGGTTCGGTGACTGTGGAGGCCAGGTCATCTGGCGCAGCACCCCATCACTCTCCTTGGTCAAATAGCCCTTACACAGCCTGGAGGTGTTTGGGGTCATTGTCCTGTTGAAAAATAAATGATGGTCCAACTAAACGCAAACCGGATGGAATAGCATGCCGTTTCAAGATGCTGTGGTAGCCATGCTGGTTCAGTATGCCTACAATTTTGAATAAATCCCCAACAATGTCACCAGCAAAGCACTCCCACACAATCACACCTCCTCGTCCATGCTTCACGGTGGGAACCAGGCATGTAGAGTCCATCCGTTCACCTTTTCTGCATCGCACAAAGACACGGTGCTTGGAACCAAAGATCTCAAATTTGGACTCATCAGACCAAAGCACAGATTTCCACTGGTCTAATGTCCATTCCTTGTGTTCTTTAGCCCAAACAAGTCTCTTCTGCTTGTTGCCTTTCTTTAGCAGTGGTTTCCTAGCAGATATTCTACCATGAAGGCCTGATTCACACAGTCTCCTCTTAACAGTTGTTCTAGAGATGTGTCTGCTGCTAGAACTCCGTGTGCCATTGACCTGGTCTCTAATCTGAGCTGCTGTTAACTTGCGATTTCTGAGGCTGGTGACTCTGAAAATGTCCCCAAGTGCAGTCACAAAAACAATCAAGCGCTATAGAGAAACTGGCTCACATGCGGACCGCCCCAGGAAAGGAAGACCAAGAGTCACCTCTGCTGCGGAGGATAAGTTTATCTAAGTTTTCCCAATTTTTCGGACTGACTGACCTTCATTTCTTAAAGTAATGATGGCCACTCGTTTTCCTGTACTTAGCTGCTTTTTTCTTGCCATAATACAAATTCTAACAGTCTATTCAGTAGGACTATCAGCTGTGTATCCACCTGACTTCTGCACAACACAACTGATGGTCCCAACCCCATTTATAAGGCAAGAAATCACACTTATTAAACCTGACAGGGCACACATGTGAAGTGAAAACCATTTCAGGTGACTACCTCTTGAAGTGTGACTTTACAATTTTCATAGTCATGAAAATAAAGAAAACTCTTTGAATGAGAAGGGGTGTCCAAACTTTTGGTCTGTACTGTGTGTGTATATATATATATATATATATATATATATATATATATATATATCTAAAACCATATATAAATGGTTTAAAACAGGTGTTCTGCAAAAAAACACAAAAAAACAAATGCATGCCCTTTGATTCTAATAAACCCTCCAAAGCTTGGATGTAAACATGCAAACATTATGGCTTGACAGAATTTTAACAAGGAGGGGTCTGCAATGGCTGCCTACATTTATGTTTTAAGGCATTTTTTTTAAGCTGCCAAAGCAACAAGTGGTAAGATATGATCCTGCCCCTGATGTAATCTCAGCACTGGGGCACACTGTCATTTTCAAAAACCTTTGAAGGATTTGTGAGTTCTTTAGGTGCAGAAGAATGATTAAAAATCAGATCCAGTGTACAACCCAAAGTCTTAAAAAAAAGTTGGGACACTGTGTAAAATCAACATAAAAACAGAATGCAATGATTTGCAAATCGCATAAACTCATATTGTATGCAAAGTAGAAAATATATCAAATGTTTAAACTGAGGCAAAGTGACAGTTTAAGAAAAAAAAGGTAATTTTGAAATTTATGGCGGCAACACGTCTCAAGAAAGTTGGAAGAGGGCAACAAAAAGCTGGCAAAGTAAGTGATGCTAACAAGGAAGAGCTGGAAGACCATTTTTCCTAATCTTCACAGACAGTATATTGACAGGAACTGTACCGAAGTGACTGGAGGAAAGCTAATGTGATACCAATATTCAAAAAAGGGAGGAGGGATGTTCCGGGAAACTATAGACCGGTAAGCCTGACACCAGTTGTATATAAATTATTGGAAGGGTTGATAAGGGACTACATCCAATAATTTGCTAAGGACAACAGTATCATCAGCAATAATCAGCACAGGTTCACAAAAGGACGTTCTTGCCAAATCAATCTGCTAACATTTTACGAGGAGGTAAGCTGTGAGCTAGATAGAGGGAGACCTGTGGATGTGGTGTATCTGGATTTCGCTAAGGCATTCGACACTGTTCTCCACAAACGCTTAATATACCTGCTAAGGTCTGCAGGCATCGACCTCAAGGTTTGTTCTTGGATAGAAAACTGGTTACATGGGCGTGTCCAAAGGATTGTGATAAAGAACGTGTATTCAGACTGGTCTAGACTGGTAAGTAGGGTCCCCCAGGGCTCAGTCCTGGGACCAATTTTGTTTAATTTACTCATCAATAACATAGAGGACGGAATCAGTAGCTCAATTACAGTTTTCGCGGACGACACAAAGATAACTTCTCATCAGGATATAGAAAACTTACAGAAAAACCTGAACAAATTAACAGAGTGGGCAACTACGTAGCAAATGAGATTTAACGTAGAGAAGTGTAAGGTATTACACTTGGGGGCAAAAAACATCAACGCAAATTATGCTCTGGGGGGAACCTCTGGGGGAATCCAGAATGGAGAAGGATTTGGGGGTTCTAGTGGAGGATAGACTAAGTAGTAGCATACAATGTCAGTCTGCGGCTGTCAAAGCCGGCAGAATATTAGCATGCATAAGGAAGAGGATATACTCCAGAGATAAAGCTATAATCCTGCCACTTTATAAAACCCTGGTTCAGCCACACCTGGAGTTTTCTGTCCAGTTCAGATCGCCAATCCTAAAAAAAGGATGTGCTGGAACTGGAGAGAGTCCAAAGAAGGGCAAATAACTGATTAGGGGATTGGAGGACCTTAATTATGAGGAGCGATTTACAAGCGCTTAATTTATTTTCCTTGGAGAGGAGACGCTTGAGAGGGGACATGATATCAATCTACAAATACATCAATGGCCATCCTAACACACACCTACACAGGTTGAACTGGATGGACTGATGTCTTTATTCAACCTCAACTACTATGTAACATTTTGCAACTAATTAGGTTATTTGGCAACAGGTCAGTAACATGACTGGGTATAAAAAGAAGATCTTAGAGAGTCAGTCTCTCAAAAGTAAAGATGGGCAGAGGTTCACCAATCTGTGAAAAGCTGCATCTAAAAAGTCGGATAGTTTCAGAATAATGATCCATACCGTAAAATTGCAACAGCTTTAAATATATAATCATCTACAGTACAAAATATCAAATGATTCTGAGAATCTGGAGAAATCTCTGTGCTCAAGGGACAAGGACAAAATGCAATATTGTATGTCCATGATCTTCGGGCTCTCAGATTACACTGCAATAAAACAGGCATGATTCTGTGATGGACATCACTGCATGGGCTCAGGAATAATTCCAAAAACCACTGTCCATAAACACAGTTTGCCAGGCAGATGCCTTCAAAGTATGTAAGTTATAGCTCTATCATACAAAGAAGAAGCCATATCCGAACAAGGTCCAGAAATGGCGTCTTCTCTGGTTCAAAGCTCATTTAAAATGGTCTGTTGCATAGTGGAAAACTGTTCTGTGGTTAGACGAATCCCAATTTGACATTCTTTTTGGTAACCATGGGAGCTGCACCCTCCAGGCTAAAGAAGAGATGGCCCTTCCCGCTTGTTATCACCGCTCAGTTTAAAGGCCTGCATTTCTGATGTTATGGGGGTGCATTAGTGTGTCTGGAATGGGCAGCTTGCACATCTGGAAAGGCATCATCAATTCAGAAAGATATATCAAGGTTTTAGAGCAACATATGCTCAGGCATTAATGGAACCATATTCCTCTCCCAAAACTCCAGCAACTGGTCCTCACAGTTGCCAGATGTTTACAATGTTGTTAAAAGATGAGGGGATAATACACAATGGTAAACATGGCCCTGTCCCAACTTTTTTGGAATTTGGGTTGTGCTTTGCCATAGTAAATTTTCTCAGGTTAAACGTTGGATAGGTTTTTTATTTTCTATTGTGAATAAAATATGGGCTTATGAGATTTGCAAATTGTTGCATTCTGTTTTAGATTTTACACAGAGAGCCAAAATCTTACATATAATGGCCATAGGTGCCCATTTCCTCCCCTTTTGGATACCAGTATTGTCTTTAATATCAGTTTAAAAAAAAAAGGGAGTAACATACTGTGCACTATACCTATTATTATGGTTTGTCTACGTTCTTATTGATGTAGTAACTTGCACAAAGTTTTTACTCTTCAAACTCAGGTATTTCTATTTTCTCAATTTTGATGACTTATGTTCTATATTTCAATGTCTATTCAGACTAGATGTTACCAATGATTTAATAATGATCTGTCATTATACCTATTGGAGAATATATAATCTTCATCTTTTTTTTCTCAGAAGCATATGTATGAGAATACTGTCTTTTCCTTATTGTATTTGAAGTTAAAATTCAATAAAAATCATTCTTTAAAAAGAAAAAAGAAAAAAAAAAGGGGAGTAAATCATAACCGTTAGGGGGAAAGGTAAAGATTTACTGGGGGGTGTAATATTTTCATTTTTTTCAATATTGCCATCAAGTAAACAGAATAGGATGGATGGTGCTAGAACAAGTCTAATACAGGAAGGGGTGAATCCTACCACGCTATTGCTAAGGTGTAAAAAGATGTACTGGATATATAAATTAGGTACACTTAAACCCGCTGGATTAAATGAGTACTTTTCCTTTAAATTCTATGGATCTATTAATTTCAGTGTTTTAAACCGACTGGCTTTATTTATGATTGTTGGGGTTAAATCTCAGTATGATGAGTCTGTGAGATATAACCTATTTACAAAGAAATGCTGTTATAAAGTACTGAAAGTTCCCCTGAAGAGGACTGGCAGTATACATGGGGAGTTCCCCCTTATATGATGTCCTGATGTGTTCTGTGAAGTAAGTGTGTATGGGTGTTGCTCTTTTACCCAATCTACCTTTGGTTGGTTGGATCCAGGTATTATTATTATATAGGATTTATATAGTGCAGACAGTTTACACAGCGCTTTACAACTTAAGGGTAGACAGTACAAATACAATACACTTTAATACACTACAGTGGTGTAGTGATTAGCACTTTCACCTAGCAGCAAGAGGGTCACTGGTTCGAATCCCAACCACGACACTACCTGCCTGGAGTTTGCATGTTTTCCCTCTGCCTGCGTGGGTTTCCTCCGGGTACTCCGGTTTCCTCCCACACTCCAAAGACCTGCTGGTAGGTTAATTGGATCCTGTATAAAAAAAAAAAATTGGCCTTACTATGTGTATGAATGTGAGTTAGGGACCTTAGATTGTACGCTCCTTGAGGGCAGGGACTGATGTGAATGTGCAATGTATATGTAAAGCGCTGCGTAAATTGACAGCGCTATATATAAGTACCTCAAATAAATAATAACTGTGGGGGGGTGGGCTGATGGAGAAAATAATATAAAGTTGTTAGGTGGATGCCAGATAGGTTTCGCTGAAGAGATGTGCTTTCAGGGATCGTCTCAAAGGAGACAAAGTAGGAGATAGTCGGATAGATGGGGGTAGAGCATTCCAGAGGATGGGAGAAGCTCGGCAGAAGTCCTGGAGGGAAGCATGGGAAATGGTTACAAGGGAGCTAGAGAGCAGGAGGTCCTGGGAGGAATGAAGAGAACGAGTTGGTTTGTGACTAGATTAGTGATGTAGCTGGGCGCCAAGATATGGATGGCTTTCTAAGTTATGGTTAGAAACTTGAATTTAATTTGTTGGCTGAGTGGTAACCAATGGAGGGATTGGTATAGAGGGATAGCAGACACAGAGCGGTTTGCAAGGTGGATGAGCCTGGCAGCAGCGTTCATTATGAACTGAAGATGGGATAGTCTTTTTAATGGTAAGTCAATGAGAAGGGAGTTACAGTAATCGAGATGAGAGATGACCAGGGAGGGGATTAGAAGCTTTCTGGTATCATTGTTTAGGAAGGTAGATGACCAGGGAGGGGATTAGAAGCTTTGTGGTATCATTGTTTAGGAAGGGACGTATCTTGGAGATGTTGCAGAGGTTGAGGCGGCGAACTTTGGACAGTGACTGGATGTGTGGCCGAAAGTATAGTTCTGAGTCCAGGATTATACCTAGGACCTTGGCATGGGTGGACAGGTTGATAGTTGTGCCGTTGATGTTGACAGAGATATCAGGGGAAGAGGACTGTGGAGGAAATATCATGACCTCGGTTTTGGATAGGTTGAGTTTGAGGAAGTGATGTGACATCCAGGCTGATATGTCTGTTAGTAAGCTGATGATGTGTGAGTAGACTAATGGAGTGAGCTGAGGGGTGGAGACAAAGATTTGGGTGTCATCAGTGTAGAGATGATATTGAAAGCCATGGGAGGCAATCTGCTGACCCAGGGAGGAGGTGTATATTGAGAAAAGGAGTGGTCCAAGGACAGAACCTTGGGGGACCCTGACAGAGCAAGGAAGAGTAGAGGAAGTAGTAGAGTTGCAAGTAGCACTGAAGGTGCGTTGAGATAGGTAGGATGAGAACCAGTAGTGAAGAGTACGGTCACGGAGGCCAAAGGAGTGAAGTTTTTTGAGGAGGAGGGGTGTTCTACTGTGTCAAAGGCAGCAGAGAGGTCCAGGAGGAGTAGTACAGAATAGTGTCCATTGGTGGTTGCTGTTAGTAGGTCATTTGTTAGTTTAAGGAGAGCAGTTTCAGTGGAATGTTGAGGGCGAAATCCGGACTGAAGGGGATCAAGAAGATTGTTCTTAGTCAGATGGTCGCTCAGTTGGTTGTAGACCAATCGTTGAAGGAGTTTGGAGGAGAAGGGGAGTAAGGAGATGGGGTGTAGATTGTGATGGTTGGTAGGGTCCAGTGAGGGCTTTTTAAGGATGGGAGTTACTATTGCGTGTTTTAGAGAATTAGGGAAGATGCCAGAAGAGAGGGAGAGGTTGAAGATGTGTTATGCCCCATACACACGTGCAGATTATCTGCAGACTTTTGTCTGCAGACTTACCAAAACCATATAATATGAGGTCAAACCTAAACACTTTCAATTTGTATGCAATCCGGCAGGCCCTTGCACTACATAGAAAAGGTAAGTCTGCAGACAAAAGTCTACAGATAATCTGCACGTGTGTATGGGACATTAGAGAGCGTAGAATAGAGTCAGAGGGTGAGCGTAGCATGTGCGAGGGAGCAGGATCTAGGGGGCAGGTGGTTAGATGGGTGTTAGATAAAAGTACAGCAACCTCGTTAATACTAGTAGGGTGGAACAAGGGAAGTAATGATTGTACCTGTGGATATGGGTTGTTAAGTGGGGGAGGTTTCTGCACACTGGAAATCTCCTTGCGAAGTATGTTCCCATCCCTTAATAGAGGTGTGAGGGGGGGTATGTAGGAGTAATGTGTTGCTCAGTGTATTAAGCGCCTGAAGAAGGGATAACTTTCCCCAAAATACTGTGAAAGTTTGGATCCATGATGGCAAAATAAATTGGATAACCTTGGAAAGGCTGTGAGGTTTTCTTCTTTTTTGGACTTTCCTTATTGAACTATACACCCTGGAATGCTAGTATGCTTCCAGTGATTGCTAAGAGCACATGTTACCTGACCACATTTTTTGTATTACCTTTACTGGCCATCTTTTGACTGACACTAGAGGCAAAGTCAGCACCCATGTCATTCATGTTAGCATTTATAGAACATCACTTCTTCACCTGTTTAAGGATTCTAAACATCACACCAAAATGTAACAAGAAGTGATTAGACAATCTTGGTAAGAATTAATTGCTTTATTTTAGATAAGCACTCAAATCTAAATAAGCCACGTTGTGATATTGTCTTCCAGCTTTACAGCTTTTTGTTTTTTCAACAAGTATCTGGAGGGAGTAGCATGCATCAAATCAGCAGAGGGAAGGGTAAGCTGTTAGATGGTATAATAGGACAAACCGTTTTTTATTGGAAAATCTTACAATCTCTCCAACTATTGTTATTGCACTGTTTGTATCTGTCCCACAGTGCTTTTTGTTTTTTTATGACCTTACATGGGTAAAGTCAGTGTGTAATTCTTTCTTGCATACTAAAGACCCATCTCAAGGATAAGGCAACCTTAGCCAGTTACCCTAGGCCCCCAAAGCCAGCAAGTACTCAATAAGTAATATTTTCTAAAGTTATTTCTGATCCCTTTTGAGAAGCCCAGTTATAATGGTGAGACACAGCTGTATCACCATTTCCACAGTATAAACTCAAGTAAGTGGCTTTGGAAACTAGAAAGACCTTTGAGTATCCACAATACATACTGTTAGGATTGAGTTTGCTGCTGGTGGCACTGTGATGCTTTGGGCTGATTGCTGCAGTTCCAGTGTCCACCTGCAGGTGTCTCCCAGCAGTCAGCAGGTTCTAGCAATCAGCTCCACTTGGCCACACCTGCTTGGAGGCTACTTAAAGTGGAGTTCCACCCATTTTCGTAACTTTAGATGTATGTAATCCCCTTTAAAACGACTTTTAGCAATGGATACTTTTTTTTTATTTTTTGCTAGTAAATACCTTATTTTCTTGTTTATTCTTTCTCTCCTCACTTCCGGGACCGATCGGCGATGACGTCCTTCTGCGATTCGCAGTGTGTGCTGGGATGTATTCCATGCCAGAAATCTTGCAGTATTACCCAGGAGCTGAGCTGAACTGTGTGTATTCAGGCCGTGACCTGCCTCCGCCCCGCCTCCTCTCAGTGAGTTGTACTGTATGCATTGTATTCAGGACGTGCTCTGCCCCGCCTCCTCTCAGTGAGCTCAGTGAGGATATAATGCTTTCAGTCCTCGCTCACTGAGAGGAGGTGGGGCAGAGAACGGCCTGAATACAATGCATACAGTACAACTCACTGAGAGGAGGTGGGGCGGAGGCGGGGTCGGAGGCGAGGCAGGTCACGGCCTGAATACACACAGTACAGCTCACCTCCTGGGTAATACTGCAAGATTTCTGGCAAGGAAAACATCCCAGCACACACTGCAAATCGCGAATGACGTCATCGCCGATCGGACCCGGAAGTGAGGAGAGGAGGAATAAACAAGAAAATAAGGTATTTACTAGCAAAAAAAAAAAGTTTCCATTGGTAAAAGTCGTTTTAAAGGGGATTACATACATCTATGTAATCCAACGTATTAAAAATGGGTGGAACTCCGCTTTAAATTATTGGTTGGTAGGGGATCAAATACTTATAAATTGAGTTGCAGTTCAGTGAGTAAAATAAGTATTCGATCCTCTACCAACCAACAATAATTCTGGCTCCCACAGACTGGCTACTGTATGTGTCCATGTGGTACACAGATTAGTCCTGTCAATTTAAGATGGTGCTCCTATGGACAACTCATTGTGTATAAAAGACACCTGTCCACAGAATCTCTTCCATTCAAACCCACCATCATGGGCAAGACCAATCAGTTGTCAAAGGATGTCAGGGACAAGATTGTAGACCTGCACAAGGCTGGACTGGGCTACAAGACCATCAGCAAGAAGCTTGGTGAGAAGGAGACAACTGTTGGAGCTATTATTTGCAAATGGTAGAAACACAAAATAACCATCATCACCCTCGGTCTGGAGCTCCATGCAAGATTTTGCCTAATGGGGGTAAGGATGATCATGAGAAAAGTGAGGGATCAGCCCAGAACTACACGGGAGGAGAGAGTGAATGACCTCAAGGCAGCTGGGACCACAGTCCCCAAACAACCAATGGTAACACAATATGCCGCCATGGATTGATATCCTCCAGCGCCCGCAAGGTCCCCCTCCTCCAGAAGGCACACATGTACAGGCACTGAAGTTTGCCAATGAACTTCTAAATGATTTAGAGAAGAATTGGGAGAATGTCCTGTGGTCAGATGAGACCAAAATTGAGCTCTTTGGCATTACCTCCATGTTTGGAGGAAGAAAAATGCTGACTAAGAACACTAAGTCAAGCACGAAGGTGGAAACATTATGCTTTGGGGCTTTTCTCTGATAACGGTACAGGCCGACTTTGCCACATTGAGGGTTTAGTGAACGGGGCCATGTATTTTAAAATCTTGGATGAGAACCTTCTTCCCTCAGCCAGAACACTGAAGATGGGTCGGGGATGGGTCTTTCATGACAAGGACCCAAAGCACACCACCAAGGCAACAGGTGTGGCTCAAGAAGAAGCACATTAAGGTCATGGAGTGGCCTATCAAGTCTCCAGACCTAATCCTAATGAAAAATGAATGGAGGGAGCTAAACTTTGAGCTGCCGAGCAACAGCCAAGAAACCTTAAAGGAAATGTACAGCCTAAGCTTGTTTGGCTGTAAATCTTCAATGGGTCACAGGAGTGCAGTTCGTTCTTTACTCCTGTGACCTGTTTTCTGCAGAGAGCAGGCTGAAGTCCGCTCTGCTGACATCACGGATGACAGTTCAGGCACCATGTCATCATGACCACGGAGTCCGGATCTGTGCGGTGCCTGGACCGACACCCGGCTCAGCCTCGCAGTGAGCCACAGGGAGCCTGAGCTGGCAGCTCCCCGCCCCCCCTCAGTGCTCCAGTGAGCGAGAAGGGGACAGAGCAGAGAGCTGCTGAGTGACAGCCAGCAGCTCTCTGCTTAGGAAACTGTCAGAACTGAGCGATCGTCGTCGTTCGATCACTCGGTTCTCAGTGTAGAGGCGCCGGGGGCCAGATGCAGCATCGGACGGATGGTGCATCCATCTAGGTAAGTATAACTGGGGAAAAAAAGCGAAACCTATACTGCTCTTTTAAGGATTTAGCGAAGATCCGTAAAGAAGCGTGAACCAAAATCCCTCCTGAGATGTGGGCAAACCTGGTAACAAACTACAAGAAACTTCTTACCTCTGTGCCTGCCAACAAGGGTTTCTCCACCAAGTACTAAGTCATGTTTTGCTTGGGGATCAAAACTTATTTTACTCACTGAACTCCAACTACATTTTTATAACATTTGTCTCATGGGTTTAAAAACTGGATTTTTTGGTTGATATTCTGTCTCTTATCATTTGAAGCGGAGTTCCGGCCACAAAATCGACATAATCGATTTTGTGGCCATCCGCTTGCTGCTCTTCACCTGAAAAGGAATTGGATAGTTAGGATTATTTTTATTTTTTTTTACTTACCTTGTAATTGTAGAGAGAAATACTCACCTATTTTCCACTTCCTCCCTCTGTGGCCGCGGCCCGCGCCGTCACTTCCGGTGTGCAATGATTCCTGGGAGCTGAACGTCATCACTCCCAGGAATCAATGCGCCTGTACCGGCCCCGCTCGTCACTTCCGGTGCGACGCCGCATTCCCTGCTAAACAGCTTCTGGGCGTGCCCAGAAGCTGTGTAGGAATGCGGCGCCGCACCGGAAGTGACGAGAGGGGCCGGTGCAGGCGCATTCTGGGAGAAGACACGGAAGAGGACGCAGAAGAGGATCGCGCTGGCTTCAGCTGCCCACAACAAAGATGGCAACGCTGTAGAAGAGATTTTAAAAGTGAGTATTTCTTCTTGCAGGTAAGTGCGAATCGGGACAGATCAGAGGCTATCCATTGTGGAATGTACTAGCCCTGACTGTCCCGGGGGTATTTTCATTGAAAAAATGTTTTAGTGGCCGGAACTCCGCTTTAAAATAAAACCTATGATAAAAATTATAGACCCTTTATTTCTTTGTAAGTGGGCAAACCTACAAAATCTGCAGGGGATCAAATAAATATTTTCCACTCTGTACATACATGGTCTGGTCCCAGTTTCTGTGTGTAGCTTCATCTATCTGGTCATCTGTGCTGATTCCTGACACATATTTTGATATCCTTTCTACTTTCTTTATAGTACTCTTGTGGCTACTCATTCATCTATACTGGAACAACTGTAGTCTTCATCTGCCATTTAGTAGGAGCACATCATGACTGTATGTAAATACTTTCCCTAGGCAGCATACAGAGACTCATCTTGCACAAGTGCACTGCTGTGTATCATTTTTTTAATGACCTAAAAATTCAGCAGTGTAATTTAAAATTAAAGTCACATTGGGTTACAATGTTTCATGCTTGCTTGCACTTCATGTTTTATCAAAATTTCCATAACACAGAAGTCTGGCCAACAATAGCAGATGTCCCACTGACACATTTGCCTTCCTTCAGCATGCTGTAACTTTGCGAAGACCTGTTGCAATGAGTTTTTAATCCCTATCATTGTAAGATTTTCAGACTGTGAGGACACTCGCTACTCTAAGGCATTTTTTTAGTTTTTTTTTTGTTGGCGACTATACTGTAGTACTGTTTGTTGTAGTTCTCTAGGCACCCTTATTTTTAATACATGCATTCATGATGTGCAGAAGACAGGAATAGAATGTGTTTGTAAAACTAAATATTTTTTAAATAATCACAGTCATCTTATACTTGCTCTGTGCAATGATTTTGCACAGAGAGGTCCCAACCTTATCTTCTTGGGTCCCCAGTTTGCCCTGTCTGCTCTTCCTGCTCTTCCTCTTCCCTGATCATCCCCCGTAGCAAAGCCGCTTGCTATGGGGGCACTTGTGCAGGTGTGCTCCCGAGCGGGGCTGTGTGCATCCATAAAAACACAGTGTGGCTTGGCCCCACCCCCCGCTCCCTCCTCACAGGATTTATCTGACAGCAGCAGGATCTAATGGCTCTGGCTGCTTTTAGTAAAGCCCGTGAATGCAGGAAGAAAGCAGAGCAGAGGTGGCACTAAAACAAGTGTCAGGTAAGTGTTTTTATCTTTTCCTTTTAAGAGTAGAGAAAAGATTTGGAGCCTTTTAGACCCCAGATCTCTCCATAAAGAGGACCTGTATTCTGTCATTCTGTATTGTTATCGCAAGGGACGTTTATGTTTTGTGCGATAGCTATACAAGTAATCAAAATTTTTTTTAAGGTACAGAGGAAAAATTTTAAAAATATAATAAAACCTTAATAAATTTTAAGGCTCCCCCATGTGCAGTACTGTAGTGAGTGTATACGTAGGTCAGACCCACATATGTAAACAGTGTTTGCACCACACTTGTGAGGTATCTCCACAAATGTCTGAGCGAGAGCAATAATTCTACCATGAAACCTCCTCTGTAACTCTAAACTGGCAACCTGTAGAATTTTTTAGAGCGTCACCTGTGGAGATTTTTAGGTACCATAGTTTGGCGCCATTCCACGAGCACGCACAATTCTAAAGCATAACATCTTGGGTATCTTTTTACTCAGCGTAACATCATCTTTCATATTCAAAAAAAGTTGGGGTATATATTATGTTTTGTGTTTTTTTTCTTTAAATTCATTAAAATTTATTTATTTTTTTTAAAAAAAACTGCATTTGAAAAACCAATGGGCAAAAAACATGTGACCTAAAAAATTTCAAACCTCAGCTTGGGTGCCCCCAAAGCTGCCTGCTTTGGGGGAACTTAACAGGAGGGAGGAGCGAGGAGCGCCGAAGAGGGACCCGAGAAGAGGAGGATCTGGGTTGCTCTGTGAAAAACAACTGCACAGAGGAGGTGAGTATAATATGTTTGTTATTTTTAACAAAAAAAAAAAAAAGAGACTTGGGTATCATGTTAATTAAAATAACCAGCAGGAACACGTTCTGTTCTGATGTGTTTTGTGCTAGACAAAGCGCTGTCCCAAAGAATGCATAGCGCTGTGCCTAGTGTGAAAAAGTTCAGAATAGAAGCTGCTGTTTGATTAAAGGAAAATTATGTTACATCTTAGGCCTCTTGCACATGGTACTGATGTTTGAGCTCCTGCTTTTTTGGACTTCATTTTAGGTGTATGTTTTGCACATATTTATGCGTGTATTTGCACGTATATGTGTGTGCGTGCATAATACCTTCTTGGGGAAAATGAATTGATATTTAACTCATTTGCACGCACCACATTGACCAGGAACGGAGTTTTTTTTCTCCTTTTTTTTTTAAACTTAGGAATACTCTGCGCTTGTTTTTCGTGCTTGTGTGCACAGGCATAATGTAAACAATGGGCTATATTTTAGCTCAGTCAAAATAATTCTGTACTGAGCTTTTTCAAGCTGCAGTGTGCAGGAGTCCTAAGTGTGTGGCATTCCTGATGCTGATGCAGTTGATTACTTTGGTGACAATTGATTACTTTGGTGTAGGAGAGCTGAGCCAGAAACTAAGATGTGATTGTGGAGTGTAGAGCCTCATTTTGCCGGGAGTGGCACATTCATTTGTCATTGGATGAATCTAAATAGGTAACTAGAATATTATTGGGCCAGGAGTTCAGCTGTAAACGGTAACTCCACTTTCATGGGGGAAAAAAAGAGCAAATAAAAAAAAAAAAATGTATGTATGTGTGTATATATGTATATATATATATATATATGTATATATATATATATATATGTGTGTGTGTGTATATATATATGTATATATAGATATGTGTATATATATCATATACAATTGTGACACAAGTCATATTGTAATTGAATGTATTAAATATTCCCCTTCTTTTCAATCTGCAGCTCTGTAGTTTTCGGTAAAATGCAATGCAATATGGCTGCCTGGAAGTGTTCCGTACACAAATGGTGTACAGAACACACCCCAGGTAGATACTTTCCTGCTTGTGTGATTGGTTTACTGATTGTCCTAGAAGTCTGCACCAAGATGCACATTTGATTTTAGCATCCCCTGCAGCAAAAATGCCATGTTTTGGTGAAATACCCCCTAAGGGAAACCACGTCTAAAGGGATGCAGACGCAGCAATTTTCCTCATTAGAGCCCTGCAGGTGCAGCAGCTGATTGATAACTATAAAACCACTCCCATACAGATTCGCTGAACACATGAACACGGAGAGGCAAACAGATATTTCTTCAGGATAACAAAAGATAGAAATCGTCAACAAAGTTTGTTAAAAACCCTGAAATGTACATGGATTACCCAGAGGGGAATATTTTTTTCTCAAAAAAAGCAGTTACTCTTTAATTTTTTTAGATCTGCTGCTTTTTCAGGAAAGAGATAAAAATATAACTGTCAAAGCATAGAGGACCAATCATTTTGTTTAAAGGGCAAAAACCGAGTGAGATTCATTAGTTATAAATGTTAAACACTTTCTGCACTGAATAATTTAATAAGCACTTCAGAAAGAAAAAGTCCAGCTTTGTGGCTTAAATACTTTATGCAAATGTTTGGTTCGCAGTGTTCTGCTACCTTGAATGCTTCATTACAAATGTGAGGTATTCTGCATCAGGCTGAAAACATTGCACACAAAATGAGCTGTTAAAGTGATACTAAACAGAGAAGTGTTAATTGCCACGATTCATTCACATAAATCCTATATGTCATACCACTGTATTTTGTTTCCTTTTTTTTAATTCTCTTAGTACCCAATTCCTGCTGCACTGTTGTGTGGTTCTTTGGCATCTGCAGGGACAGATTCTTGCTAGGGGTATCTATTACTCTGCTGATGTATGCTCTCTACCCTGATTGGTGCTGTGCCAGTCACACGACAAGAATAAAAAGAAAACCTTTTTAGAAGAGCACTTGAAATTAAATTATAAATATCAAAAACTGTTTTACAGTTCCCAATAAATCTTTTTTTGAAAATCAAATGTGTATTTCTCTTACGTCCTCCGACAGTCGCCGCCTCTTCATATTCGTCACATATGGGGTATTAGACTTTGCTCCGAAGGAGTAGCTAGGCAACAGAATATGTTAACAATAAAGCTTTAACATATCCCACCCTCAAGGGGTGGTCCCCTCAGTCAATACCCTCCTACTTCCTGCAACCATATCTCAGTTTTAATGTCTAGCTTGTCAGGAGTGGCTGGCTCTCTCTGTGCTGGGACTTTCTGTCCCAGACTCTTTCTTCTTTTTAATATTTTGTTTGAGTTTTTCTCTCTACCTTTCATTAGCTGTTATTTTGTCAGCGTTAGTTAGTTCTTCGGACGAAGAGGATCATGCGGACTGGGTCTCGGGCTGATCCCCCTGGTCGCAGGTCGTGGGTCAGTGGCTTCCCAGTCTGCCATCGAGCGTTCAGCCAGGTAACGCTCCTGGCATAGTGAACGACCCATCCCTGTTCGGTGCAGGGATGATTGGTGAGGTGGCTACCTCACCGGACGCTGTGCGGTTTCTTAACCTCCATTGTGTGCGTCTTGAATTGCGACTCTCCCTGCCTCATGTGCAGCGGCTTGTTCGCCTGTGCGGGTTCCCCACGCCATGTGAGGTAAGTGTATTTATGTGGGGACCTGTCTGTCTGGGGGGGGGTATCAGTCTGGGACTGTGTAACCTGCCTCTATTCACACTGCTTGTCTCCCGGCTGCATGCTGTGGGCTGCAAGGGGGGGGGGGGAGCTGTATGACACTGTGTGTGTCAGGCTGGGCAGTGTGAGAAGCTGTGTGCTGTGGGGCATGTTTTTTCTTGGCATGTTTGGGCATATACAGCGATCGCTGCGGCGATCTAACATGTATCCTTATATTGGGATGTAATGTGTGTGTTTTAAGGCACTGTGGAGCGGCGTTTTCGCCGCCAAACGACGCCATTTTACCGGCGCCCGCTCCGGCCGCATGGTTTACATGCATGGCGGCCATTTTCTTGTAGCCTCCATAGGCTTACATAGAGCGCCCTGGCAGCATCACTTCCTCTTTCCAGGAACACCGATCGAGGCAGCAGCAGCAGCGAGGGTCTCCTCAGGTTTTATCCTTCTGTTCTTGCTATCCATTGCCTGTGTTCAGTGTGCATATTCCCTGTGGGGGTCTCATTGTGCTTGAGTGTGGTGCGGTGGGCTGCGCTTGCCGCGCTTGCTAAAAAGGAGCAGTTAACCCTTGGTTGTCTGGCATTACAGGGGCAATGGATTCTCAGGAAAAGCCAGGGGACCGCTGTTTCCCCCCCAGGGGGGATTTAGCCACTATTGTGGCTGGCCTTGCTGCCCAGGTGCAAATGCTGGTGGCTGCTCAATCTACTAAACGGCCCAGAGTTGCTCTGTCCTCTGATTCTGAGGGTGAAGGTGATGGGGCTGTTCTGGCAGGGACCTCCTTATCGGGGTCCCACTCCTCTCTTGATCTAGTGGGGTCTGAGGTGGAGGCTGAAGTTGAGGGGGTCGATAATTCTCCCCCTGGCTCGCCTGAAGAGCTTGCAATCATGGATGTGTTGATTGCTTCCATTAAGCAGACGCTGCGTTTGCAGGACGAAGTGTGTCCCCCCGCTGCCTTGGCGGCTTATGGGACGCAGAGGAAACGCAGGACGCCGCAGGTTTTTCCCTGCAATGCTGATTTTCAGCGCGCTGTTAAGGATCAATGGCGCGATCTGCGCAAGCCTTTTGCGGTACCAAGTAAATTCAAGCTGCGTTATCCTTTCTCGCCTGCCACTGATGAACGGTGGTGTGTGCCTCCGCCGGTGGATCATGCAATTGCGGTTTTGAACAAAGCCACTGCGATTCCTGCAGAGGGTTCCCCTGTTTTCCGTGATGCCACGGATAGGAGACTGGAGTCTCTTGCCCGTCATACTTATTCTGTTACGGGTTCTATGCTTAAAGCTCTGTTTGCTTCTCTCATGGCGGCCCAGGCGATCGCAAGTTGGACACAGATGCTTAGGCGCGTCCTAGTGGCCGATTCGGCCTCGGCGGCGACCCTGGATATGGTGGATCAGATCCACCAGGGTGTCATGTATCTGTGTGATGCGGACCTGGACCTGATTCCGTTGGCTGCACGTGTGCACAGCGTGGCGGTGTTGTCTCGCCGCCTGGTTTGGTTGAAATGTTGGTCGGTGGACCAATCTTCACGTAAGACCTTAGCCAATCTGCCTTATGATGGGTCTCGCCTTTTTGGGGAGTCCCTGGATGTGTTGCTTAAGGGGATCACCGGGGGTAAGAGCACTCTCTTGCCCCATTTCCCCAAGGCTAAGGGGGCTTCTGGGAAGAAGCATGCAAGTTTTCGGCCCCCTCAGGGGTCCTTTCGTGCCTTTCGGCCGCACTACAAGGGCAAACCGTTCAAAGGCCAAGGCTCTCAGAAGAAGCCCTGGTCTGGGAAACAGAAGTCCGGCCAATCCGGACCTGCAGCCCATAACAGTTCGGCCTGAAGGGGCGCCCTCACCCAGTTTTGGGGTGGGGGGACGCTTGCTCGGTTTTCTTCAGCCCTGGTTGGCCCGTGTGCGGGACAGATGGGTTCTGGAAATCGTTCGATCTGGTTACAAGATCGAGTTTCTCTCTCGGCCGGAGAGCAGATTTTTTCCCTCAAATCTTCAACTGTCTCCAGAGCGCCTGCGGGATCTGCACCTGGCGGTGCGGGACCTGAGGGCTCAGGGAGTGGTGGTTCCGGTGCCTCATCGGGACAGATTTCGGGGGTTTTATTCCAATCTGTTCACCGTGCCCAGGAAGGAGGGCAAGGTTCGTCCGATTCTGGACTTGAAGGCTCTGAACCGCTCTGTGCGGGTTCGCAAGTTCCGCATGGAATCCCTGCGGTCGGTGGTGGCTGCCCTGGTTCCGGGGGAATTCATGGCCTCCATCGATTTGAAGGATGCGTACCTTCACATCCCCATATTCGAGGGTCATCAGAGGTACCTTCGATTTGCCATTGCGGAGGATCACTTCCAGTTCGTGGCGTTGCCCTTTGGTCTCGCCTCGGCTCCGCGGGTCTTCACCAAGGTGCTTGCACCGGTTCTGGCATTATTGAGGGCCCAGGGCATTTCTGTCCTGGGGTATCTGGACGACATTCTGGTTCGGTCTGCGACCAGACAGGGTCTGGAAGAGGACCTGTCTGTCACAATGCAAACTCTGCAGGAGTTTGGTTGGACGATAAATGTTCCAAAGTCGACACTGAGTCCGTCGGTTCGTCTCCCCTATCTGGGAATGATACTGGACTCGGTGCAGGCGAAGGTCTTCCTGCCGGAAGACAAACTCAGGACTCTGCAGGAGGAAGTCAGGTTCCTCAGGGACGTTCCGAACTCGTCTCTGCGGACGTGTATGAGATGTCTGGGATTGATGGTCTCGGCCTTCGAGGCGATTCCTTTCGCACAGTTTCACACGCGGGGTCTCCAAGCGGAGATCCTGTCCAAGTGGGACGGGCGACCTCAATCTCTGGATCTTCAGATCTCGTTGAGTCATCGCACCAGGGAAAACCTTCTGTGGTGGCTCCAGTCCCCGTTGGTGTCCGGGGGCAAGTCGTTTCGTCCGATCTCGTGGACGGTAATCACCACGGATGCCAGCCTGTCGGGCTGGGGTGGAGTTCTGGGCGTTCTGTCCGCCCAGGGGACTTGGTCGGAGGGGGAGTCTTCCCTTCCGATCAACATTCTGGAATTGCGTGCGATAAGGCTCTGTCTTCATCGCTGGACGGACCGGCTGCAGGGTTGCCCGGTTCGGGTGCAGACGGACAATGCCACGGCGGTGGCCTACATCAACCACCAAGGGGGCACCAAGAGTGCCCGAGCGGCTCGAGAAGTGGCCGACATTCTGTCTTGGGCCGAGACTCATGTCCCGGCGATAACGGCGGTTCACATTCCGGGAGTGGAGAACTGGCAGGCGGACTATCTGCGTCGCCAGACCCTGGATCAGGGGGAATGGTCTCTCCATCCGGCTGTCTTCCGGACGTTGTGCGCGAGGTGGGGTCTTCCAGATGTGGACCTGTTCGCGTCTCGCCTCGACAACAAGGTGAAGAGGTTCGTGGCAAGGACGCGCGACCCTCGGGCAGACGCGTCGGACGCGTTAGTGGCCCCGTGGCATCGGTACAGGCTGATGTACGCGTTTCCACCAATTCAGTTGCTGTCCAGGTTCCTTCGCAGGTTACACTCGGAACGCAGCACGGTGATTCTTGTGGCACCGGACTGGCCTCGCCGGTCCTGGTACGCAGACCTCGTGAATCTGGCGGTCGACGCCCCTTGGCGTCTGCCTCTTCGAGACGATCTACTGTCTCAAGGACCGATTTACCATCCTGCTTTACAGTCGCTGGCTTTGACGGCCTGGCTGTTGAGACCGAGGTCCTGAAGGAGATGGGTCTCTCTCCAGAGGTCGTTCATACTTTGATCAACGCGAGGAAGTCTTCCTCGGGGAAGGTTTATTACCGTACTTGGAAGGCCTATTTTGCCTGGTGTGAGTCCAGGGGGTTTTCACCCCGCACGTACTCGGTTTCCCGTGTGCTGTCTTTCCTTCAGACGGGTGTCGACCAGCGTTTGGCGCTGGCTACGATAAAGGGTCAGGTGTCTGCGCTGGCCGTTCTGTTTCAACGTCCCGTGGCTTCCAACTCCTTGGTTGGCACTTTTATTCAGGGTGTGCGGCATCTGGTTCCTCCTAGGAGGGATCCTTTGCCCCCTTGGGACTTGAATCTCGTTCTATCTGTGTTACAACGTGCTCCTTTTGAACAGATCAGGGAGATCTCGTTGTCTATGTTGTCCAAAAAGGTCGCCTTTTTGGTGGCGATCACTTCGGCTCGCAGAGTGTCGGAACTGGCGGCTTTGTCCTGCAAGTCTCCGTACCTGGTTGTTCATTTGGATAAGGTGGTCTTGCGACCTAATCCTTCTTTTCTGCCTAAACGAGTTTCGGAATTCCATCTTAATGAGGATATTGTCTTGCCTTCGTTGTGCACGAAGCCTAAACATCCAAAGGAGGTGAGATTGCACTCTCTGGATGTTGTTCGGGCGATAAGGGTTTACCTTAAATCGACTGAGTCTTTTCGTAAGACGGACTCCTTGTTTGTTCTTCCAGAGGGTCCTTGGATGGGCATGGCGGCTTCGGCCTCTACCATCGCCAAATGGATCAGGCAGACCATTGAACAGGCCTATGCTTTGCAAGGGAAGGTTCCCCCTGTGCCTGTGAAGGCGCACTCTACTAGATCTCTGAGTACGTCTTGGGCCTGTCGTCATGGGGCTTCTGTAGCCCAGGTGTGTAAGGCGGCGACTTGGTCGACCGTGCACACTTTCACAAAATTCTACAAAGTAGATGTTCAGGCATCGGCGGATGCTTCCTTTGGCCGCAAGGTTCTTAGTGCGGCTGTTCCCTAGGGTCCCTTGTTGGGGACTCCTGGCTGTTGGGATATCTTTTGTATCCCCTGGTTTTTTTGTCTTTTCCTGGGTTGTTGCTCCTGTTGAGCACTTGTTTTTGCTGTTGCCCAGCTGGTTTCCTTCCTTTGGTAAGGTTCCTTTCTTTGATGTGGAGACTGCGTTGCCTTTCGGCGCGGATGCGTTTCCCACCCCTCATGTTTGCACTGCTTTGGGACGTCCCCATATGTGACGAATATGAAGAGGCGGCGACTGTCGGAGGACGTAAGAGAAAACGGAATTTTTGTAAAATCTTACCTGTAAAATTCCTTTCTCTGAGTCCTCCGTCAGTCGCCGCCCCCGCCCCTCTTTTGGGGTTTGAATGTATACTCTACTGCTATTCCACTAAAACTGAGATATGGTTGCAGGAAGTAGGAGGGTATTGACTGAGGGGACCACCCCTTGAGGGTGGGATATGTTAAAGCTTTATTGTTAACATATTCTGTTGCCTAGCTACTCCTTCGGAGCAAAGTCTAATACCCCATATGTGACGAATATGAAGAGGCGGCGACTGTCGGAGGACTCAGAGAAAGGAATTTTACAGGTAAGATTTTACAAAAATTCAGTTTTTTAGTGCATTATTATAGTGTAGGCGGAGATAATTGACACTAGCTTTGATTATGTTTAGACCGCATCTACATCAAGGCTCTTTTTTACTTTACAGGTATTAGCAATTATATTTTATTTACTTAATACTGATTTATATTAAAAACCAAGCTTTTTTGTTAGTTTCTTAGTGAATGAACTCAATTGGCATACTATACCCTGCCCCCCATAGTGTTTACCAATAGGAAGACATGGAGGTGGGAGGGAGGGGAGCGTCATTTACCACTGTGTATACACCCACATGTATGACTCTATAGTCATGTGGGCTGCACAAATAAGAAAGCGGAAGAAATGAAGAGCTTAGTAGGGAACTGAAATTGAACATGGGACAGGGAAGATGGTTAAAATTGATGGGAAGATGGATGGAGCCAAATACAGGACCATTCTGGAAGAAAAGACCTGAGACTGGGACGGAGATTTGTCTTCCAACAAGACAATGAGCCAAAACATAAAGCAAAATCTACAATGGAATGGTTCACAAATAAACATATCCAGGTGTTAGAATGGCCAAGTCAAAATCCAGACCTGAATCCAATCGAGAATCTGTGGAAAGCACTGAAAACTGCTGTTCACAAACGCTCTCCATCCAACCTCACTGAGCTTGAGCTGTTTTGCAAGGAGGAATGGGTAAAAATTTCATTCTCTCGATGTGAAAAACTGATAGTGACATACCCCAAGCGACTTACAGCTGTAATCGCAGCAAAAGGTTGCGCTACAAAGTATTAACTTAAGGGGGCTGAATAATTTTGCACGCCCAATTTTTCATTTTTTTATTTGTTAAAGTTTGAAATATCCAATAAATTTCGTTCCGCTTCATGATTGTGACCCACTTGTTGATTCTTCACAAAAAAGTTACAGTTTTATATCTTTATGTTTGAAGCCTGAAATGTGGCAAAAGGTCGCAAAGTTCAAGGGGGGCCAAATACTTTTGCAAGGCACTGTAGATTGACCACAAAGCAGTGAGGCAGGGGGACGCTGACTCACTCAACCAAAACCGCAGGAGCAGAGAGCCAACACTGCATGAGTGTCAAACAATGAAAGAAAAAATTGGGCCATGGGGGATTTTAATGGTGCCGTAAAAATAAATATACACACAATTCATAGAAAAAAATGGTATAAAATTGAACAACTTTATTAATACAGACAAACAGACTATTAAAATCTTGTCAAAATGACGAGAAAATACATAACATTTTCACAGACAAAACCATGATAATATTGCTTAATAAATGGGACATGGACTGATAAACAATAAACTGTTGTCGATAGTAAAGTAAGATGTTCCTACTACAGAGTAGCAGGGTGGTCCATGTCCAATTGAGCACTTGACATGTTTCGCGGTGATTAAACCGCTTCTTCAGAAGTTTGGTATAAGCTGAAATAATAAACAACAGCTTCAAAAAGGTAAATAGAACATATCACAAAAACGCAGAGTGACAACACAGTCAGAAGAGCCGACAGGAATGCCCAACCATCACCGTAACACCTTCACCAATGATGTTTAAAGAAAGGGAAGCAAAGAAAGCCGCATCAAATAACATATATGAATGCTTTAGAGGCTTTGTGCATATTAACACTCTGTTATATTGCATGCTATGAGAGTTTTTCATAATCTGTGTAGAATGACATTTTAGGGGGAATCTTCCCTAACAATGCAATAAAGTATGGAGATCAGAAAACATAACTGTGCTTTGCCTATGCAAGGCAAAGTAAGAGGCTTTCTTTAATACCGCCTCTCACATGAGCACATACCCCAATAGTCAGAGCTTACACAGGGCTGAGAACTGTTTCCCTGTCATCATTTGACCACATTGACCCAACCCACAAAGCATGAGCTCTGTTTAATGCAGTGGTTCTCAACTCCGGTCCTCAGGACCCTCTAACAGGCCAGATTTTAAGTATCACCTTAGGCAGATGCAGACTAGAATACTGCAATCACTGAGCAGCAAAAAATATCACCTGTGATGCATTTCAGTTATCTTGCAAACCTGACCTTTTAGTGGGTCTCGAGGCCCGGAGTTGAGAACCACTGCCCTAATGGGACAGCATCGCCTGCTCTAACCAGGAGTACCAGGAAATCTCTTTGATCCTGGCAGCTGAACACAAAGATGAGCAGGTGAAATAAAAGGTATGTTCTGCTGAAAACAATGGGCATGAACAAATATGACAAAATACCTTTAACAGTATATTTATTTAACAGATTTTTTTTAAAATTACTAACAGGTCTATACTTACCTACTTTGTGCAAAAGAATTGCAGAAAGTGCCCGTGAACCTCCTCTTTTTGGGTACCCTGCCGGTGCTCCTGGCCCCTCCCCTATGACCTGTGCCCCCATGGGAAGCTTCTTTCCATGGGGGCACTCTTGCATGCTTGCACCTGAGCCCTGCTGCTGCGTCCATTGATACAGACAGTCAATGGCTTCCAGTGCCCCAGCAAAGCCAGCGAAATCTGGAAGTGAGGGGAGAGAAGAGCTGAAGACGCGCAAGGCGCTGGATCAAATAAGGGTTCAGGTAAGTAAAAGGAGGGTGAGGGGGGATGCCAACAATGAAACATTTTTTACCTTAATGCAAAGAATGCATTAAGGTAAAAAAATGTTTAGGCTTTACAACCAGTTTAGGTACACTGAGGCAAAACACTAGTGCTGCAAAAAAATAAAAACCCTGATTGATTTCAGACTCTTTATAGAAACTGTGATTGTAAGCAGAGACGAAAGACATCTAAGACTTTACCAAATTGTACCGATTTTAGGCAGAGTGAAAGTCTAAGTGTCTAAGAGTTTAAGTGAAAGACCTCTGTACATTCTCTGCCGAGCAGCTCTAAGGGCTAATGCTGCTAACCTTTCTTAGGTAAGATACCGTTGTTTAATTTAGGCTGTACCTTATACGCTGGGACAAACATCAGAAACGCCACTGATAAGCCATGGGTTTCTGAGCAACTTGGAAGTGTGATGGCATCAGCGGTGCTATTATAAAAACTTGTGCCCACAGATGTTCAGAGGCTCAAAAGTGCACAAGCATAAAATTCCCGGTGCTTTCCTGTGTCCGGGGAGCCGAAGGTGGCATGTACAGCTGGCAAAAGAAGTGAATAGGTGCTTGCGACCGTACTTGTGCAAACGCCGATGCACCTGTGCATTGATGTTTACCCATGCATGTATATTTCCTGAATGCTTCAGTTGCATTTGGGGAAAATATGCCATACACCCATGCATGGGTAAACGCTGATGCACAGTAGCCTCAGTGTTCACACAACTACAGACTTCGTAAAGCCATTCACTTGTATGGCCGGCTGTACCTGTGGCCCCACCAGGCATTTTAAAGTGCCAGGAATTTTACATTTTGCATTTCAGAAGCTCTAAACATCTGTGCACATGAAACTTAAAACATATGATCAAGGAAACACCTGCCAAAAAACTTTGGGGCCAGATAAAAGACTTCTGCTTGAACTATCTTGGAAAATATTACTGAACTACAGAAGTCACTACAGTTATCAAAATGCTCAAATTTAATTTGGCCTTCCTGGCATGTTTACTCAGACAATTTGATGGGTAGGAGATTACAACCAGATACCAGAGAAGGATCAGTAGTATCAAGGCTGTTGCTACGTGAAATTCATGCGGTGGGAAGTAGAAAATTGGTTATCAGGTTACAAAGGTTGTTATTAATACTGTAATTCAGTCGGTATAAAAGGTCTGGCAGGTATAAGGCATGAATTCACTAATAGACAAAGCTTAGTATCAGCAAGTCAACTAAAAATGCTCAATTTGGAAGCAGAAAGCTTGAATCATTTAACAGGCAAAGATTATCAGACAAGACAGTAAAGTTGGCCACACATGGATCGAAATTCAGCCTGTTCAGCATTGATCCTATCGATTAGACTTCTGCACAGCTGCCCTGTTGGATTTTCCACACTCAATCAGTGCCTCAGGCTTTAGACTGCAGCTCTTCTCAGTGTATTCTGATGGCAGTGAAGTCTCCCTGCTGTCAGAATACAATAGCTCAGCGGGGAGGATTCCCCCATTCTCACATTGAGTGTTTGAATGAAGAATTTGGGTTTTTGGATTTTTTTAAATTTGTTCAACCCACCAATGTTTGAGCTGCTTAAGGTTGTAAAATTAGTAGGTAGTGGATAAAAAGTGATAGACGGGACCAGCAGGGCAAACAATAACTGTTCACAGATCATTTTCTGCAGGATAAAACTTTGTAGTTCTGTTTCCAGGGAATGCAGAAAGCCACGTGTAATTGCATTTCTGTGCATGTTATCCTCTCTCCCTAGTAAGCTATCTATTATTTTGAATACTGGCCCGACAAACTTGCCATGTCTACTTATTCTACCTTTTTTTCCTGAGATACTCGATGGACCAGTGATAATGATGAATTGCGAAGGATGTCAAGCCCCATCCTTAAAATATAATTTCAGAGAGTGGCCAATCCATAATGGTGTATTTTAATAAAGGGAACTATTAAAGTTGTTTTATAGTGTATATGTTTTAAAGAAATGTTTAATATCTGTTTTTATGATTCGATGTATGCCTATTGTTTTGGGTAGCGGTCAACACCTGCTTAACAGGAATGACAATAAGGCTGAATGTAGCAAGGCGATTTGGCCTGCCAGTCTCAAATCCTGGCTTTTTTGGGTGTCCAGGAGGCAAAGGTTCGGTGTTCCAGCCACGCTTCCAGCAGCCTGTCAAAATAGGACTTTATGTAGGTACTCATCCCCCAAACACAGAATTCCTGCTCTTTGGGTCCCTGAAAACAAAAAGCCTTTAGCAAAAGTACTGCTCAGTACAGAGTCCAGCTGCTGCTTATTGCCGCTTGTCAAAATTTTTTACAGCCTGCTGTACTTGTGAACCCCCGAGTGTCCAAAAACACCGGGATTTTAGGGTAACAGGCCAAGCCAACTGTGTGCATGAGGCCTAATAGATATTTTTCAGTGTACGAAATTCAAGGCACAGCGGCAGATAAACTGGAATTGCAAAGTTACATAATATAAGTACTGAGATATCCTATGAGAACAACTGCTAGCAAATTCTTGAGCACACATAGTCCGAGTTCTCACATGGAACCAATAACGTGGTATATTTCGAGTGAAGTGCGTGCTGTGTTCCAAAGAGAAAGGCAAGTACCAACCATGAATAGGATAGGAAGTGAATGAGAGAGAATGAAAAGGTTATTGACCACAACATGACCAAGCCTATTTCTGACACTTTTTAAAAAGTAAAAATCAGTATTTTTTTGCTAGAAAATTACTTAGAACCCCCAAACATTATATATATCTTTTTTAGCAATGACTGGAGAATAAAATGGCAGTCGTTGCAATATTTTTTGTCATGCAGTATTTGTGCAGCGGTCTTTCAAACTAAATTTTATGGGAAAAAAATTAATTTTACTGAATTAAAAAAAAAACTAAACAGTAAACTTAGCCCAATTTTTTTTTGTAAATCGAGTAAATCGATACCTAACATGTTACTATTTGTAATTGCGCACACTTGTGGAATGGCAACAAACTATGGTACTTAAAAATCTCCATAGGCGACGCTTTAAAAAATGTTAACAGTTACCAGTTTAGAGTTACAGAGGAGGTATTTTGCTAGAATTATTTCTCTCGCGGCGATACCTCACATGTGTGATTTGAACACTGTTCGCGCTAGTGTGAATGGACCCTTACATAAGTATTCACAGCCTTTGCCCAATACTTTGTTAAAGCACCTTTGGCACCTATTACAGCCTCACGTCTTTTTGAGTATGATGCTACAAGCTTGGCACACCTATTTTTGGGCAGTTTTCCCCATTCTTCTTTGCAGGACCTCTCAAGCTCCATCAGGTTGGATTGGGGTGCGTCAGTGCAGTCATTTTCAGATCTCTCCAAAGATGTTCAATCAGGTTCAAGTCTAGGGCTCTGGCTGGGACACTCAAGGACATTCACAGAGTTGTGCTGTAGCTACTACTTTGTTATCTTGGCTGTGCGCTTAGGGTCGTTGTCCTGTTAGAAGATGAACTTTTGCCCCAGTCTGAGGTCCAGAAAGCTCTGGACCAGGTTTTTATCAAGGATGTCTCTGTACATTGCTGCATTCATCCTTCCTTCAATCCTTTATCCCATTCTGGAATAAGGCTGTAACATAACAAAATGTGGAAAAAGTGAAGCAATGTGAATACTTTCCGATGTACTGTACATCTTATGCCTGGGGTCTGCAGGGGAATCCCCCCACGTGCTAAATTTGTCTCAATATATGTTCCTTCAAAAAGAGCAGGTTCAACCTCATCCAAGAGTATGCTGTGGAATTGGAATACAGTATGACTGCAATTGTATTCTTAGTTTTCCTTTTGATTTTTTGTAGGAATCAAGCTTAAGAGAAGATCAAGAGGTTCTCCTTATCAGAACAGATCAGTCAGGAAGAGCCTGGCCTGTGAACTCCTCTGGGGAACAATCAGAACAAAAGGGAGGAAGGAGAAAGAGACAGATGGTAAATATTGGGTTATTTTATTTATTGTATGTATTTATATTTTATTGCTGCATGTTGTGCTACCTAAAGACCTAAAGCAGCTGATAAAGTACTACAAAGTGTAGTAAGCCAAAAAACAAAGCATATTTAAAGGTATTCTAAGGGTGTTTTTTTTTTTTTTTTATTACCTTTTTGCATTCTATGCATTACGGTAAAAAACCTTCTGCATGCACCTCCCCCCCCCTTAAATATTTACCTAAGCCCCATCCAGCATTGTGGATGAGAGGAGCGGCTTTCTCCGCTCTCTCTCTCATTGGACAGAGAGGCAGCACCAGGAGCCATTGGCTCCTTATGCTGTCAATCACAGCCAGTGAGGAGAGAGGGGGGCAGGGCCTAGCCTGTATATGTGTTGAACATTTCCTATCCCGCTGTGTGGGTGGGTTAGTAGATACTGCCTCATATCAGTACATATAATATAAAATATTCAGATGTTGGTCTATAGAACTGAAATGCAAAAAACGTCTCCTGAGGAGGCCACTTGGTGCACAATGCCTAATAGGTGATTTGTTCAACAATTACATCAAGGAAGTCTCTCTTATCTCAGTAATTGCCCTGGTTCCAGAAAAGAAGTTTCAGGGGTTCTACTCCAACCTGCTCATTGTTAAAGTGGAAGTAAACTCCCCTGAACAACTTTACAGCATGCAAAGCATTTTACAATCACTTACATGTAGGTGGCTTTAAAAGTAATACAAACTGCGCTGTTTAAGAGATATTGCTGTTGTTTGTGTTCATGGCGTCACTCGCGCATGTGCGTTTTGTCCCTCATTTACAGCACACTCAGCAAGATGTCAGTCTGTGCATCTATGTGCCGTGCCTCTGATTGCAAAGCTCCACAGCATTACAATCCCGCGAGATACCGGTGTTCTTGAAACACCCCATGTGACCAACTACGTCACAGGGGGGTGTGAACAATGATATTCATGGTTAAGACAGGGAGGATATTTACATGTGTACTCTTATTGGTTTTCTGGGCTTTGTCGCCAAGGTAACGGTATACTAAAACGAGGCTTGGTCAATTTTTACTGAGCATGCACAGGATTCTGGCTGTGACAAAGAGGAAAGGGCGGAAGTACAGATGAGGCTTGAATCGGAAGGCAACCACAAACATGGCGCTGGCTTCAGTCAGTAAAGATAAAAAAGAAACCAAGCTGTACAATCAGTAAGAAAGATCCTGTAGGGCTAATTCATATCCTGTTTTTTTTTAGAAATGATATACATAGTGGCCATATGATTACTGGAAACATTTCTTCAGAGTTTACTTCCTCTTTAACAAGACGAAGAAAAGCATTTGCCATATTCTAGATTTGAAGATTCAAATCTATGATGCAGCTGCAGGCATCATTCAGATATAATTTTTTTTCAGCCGGCGATTCCTTCACCATAAGAACAATCGTAGGGGCTGTTCAGCCGATTGACCGTTCTTACGATCGTTCCCCCTCCCGCTACCCTCCATTGCTTCTACCGGCTCGCCCGTGCGATCGGCGAGCTGGAGAAGGAATCCGCCGCCGGCAGAAGTGTCACAATAGAGACTACGAGGACCAGATCATTCACGCAAGTCTCTATGACTCTCGGAGTCCCGGGCGCGACGTGATGCTGTCACGCCCAGTCTGGCAGTTTTCAATACTGCACTGATCTTGGCTGAATAGCCGAGGCTTTCTAGCCTGTAGGAGAGATCGGAGGTCTTATTGACCCCAGATCTCCCCATAAAGAGGACCTGTCATTCACTATTCCTATTACAAGGGATGTTTACATTCCTTGTAAAAGGAATAAAAGTCACGGCTGCATATGTAAACGGCGTTCAATCCATACATGTGAGGTATTGACATGAACATTAAATTTTAAAGCATCGCCTATAGAGATTTTTAAGTACCGAATTTTGGCGTCATTCTGCGAGTGTGCGCAATTTTAAAGCGTGACTTGTTAGGTTCCTATTTACTCAGCGTAACATCATCTTATACATTATAAAAAAAAATCGGGCAAAATTTAGTGTTTTGCTTTTTTTTTTTAATTCATAAAACATTTTTTTTTCCCCCCATAAAATTGCGTTTGAAAAATTTCTGCGCAAATACCGTGTGACATAAAAAGTTGCAATGACCACCATTTTATTCCCTAGGGTCTTTGCCAAAAAAAAAAAATATATATATATATATATAATGTTTGGGGGTTCCGAGTGCTTTTCTAGCAAAAAAAAATTACGATTTTTTACATGTAGGAGCGGAGTGCCAGAAATCGCGCAGTATGGAAGGGGTTCACACATGGCAATAAAACAAACTTCCTTTAATGTATCTCTTCTTGGTAGCATGTACATGCCTTCATTTAACTGCATTTGCTTCTCAGAGATGAGAAAAACACAAGTTTGTTATAAAGTTTAAAGATTTAGAATACAAAGTGCTATGAAATCTGTTTGTGTATTAAAAATGTCATCTTCGTTAAATAGATCCCATTATTTTTAAAGTAAATCTGTGCTATTTCCAGACTAGGCAAACTAACGCACAGGCTGCACAGCAGGTAACCTCTTCTTATACTTCTTTTCCTGGTCTGCACACGTTAATTTGCCTTGGTTTATGACAAGTTTACTTTAAACCCAGACTTGATCTTATTTTTAAAACTATGTAAAGTTAAGATCAAGGGAAATTGAGTTTAGTGAGTTGCACTAATAATCTAGTTTCATACCCACACATCTTCAGCCTCAGCTCCTGGCCCTGGAGCTCTTCTAGGCCCCTCACCTCTAATACTTTGAAATTGCGGATTGGGGATTTGTTGATGTCAAGTTGAGTTTAAGTTTAAAGCACAACTCCAGCCAAAACTTCAGGCCAAACTCCAGCTTTCTCTTACTTTAAAATAGTTTGTTTTGGCCAAGCTGGTTCACCAAACAAACTGTTTTCACTAACAGATGTGCAAACTGCACTGCGTTGAAACGGCACTTCCCATCTCATTTCCATCTAATTTTCACAATCCAGAGTACTGCACAGCCACTCACTGGGAGCTTTGTATTTTGTGAATGAGTACAAAGCTCTTTCTGTTTGGCTGAGATGGAGATCATGACATTATCCAGCCACTGTGGCAGCTCAGTGTTCAAGTTCAGCACCGTGCTGACACATTGCATAAAGCCAGTGTTAAGGGAAAAAGTGTTTAAAAATCCTAACAATGAACCCATCTTTTTTGCTCACTTTTTGGTTTGTTTGGCATTTGCATCAATTTAAGTGTAAAAAGAAAAACCAGTTGAAATTCGGAACTGTCCTTGTTCCTATCTTGCACTACAAAATGTGTTAGCCTTTTTGTTGTTGAGATCTGAGAGTGGGAGTGGCTGAATGGTTTAACAAAAGACACTGGGCAGGGCTGACACTACTCCATCTACAAAAAATACTATATGTTGCAAGCACACAACAGAATATAGGAGCTGAGTGAATTTCTGCCAGATCAAAATATTTTTTTTACTTGCAGTGTCTTTATAACACAAGGAAATGTGCATGTATTATGTAGCTATGTAATTCACGTCTTTTTTTGTTTTTGTTTGCCTTGATATACATTTTAAGCACAGTGTTTCACATTTTAGGCACTACAGGCAAACAGCTAAACACACGGATAAAATATATACTGTATATGGGAGCAATTTTACCTGCCAAAGAACTTGTAATTCTGTATATCCAGTCCTAAGATTTACACAGCTCTACCACACTACACAGTCCTGTCTGATTTTTCTCTGCTGGAGTAAGATAACGCTTACAACCTTGCACTACCACTACTACAGGGATCTTCTAACGTTCTTTTTTTTTTTAATCAGAAAAGGTTTTGATTTAGAAAATACCGGATACAAAGAGAAAAAGAAACAAGTACAAATACTTTTTCCATTCCAGTACATCGGTAGATACATCTTAAAGCAACTTACAGTCCGGGCAAATAAGGTACAAGAATAAGCTGCGTCTCTTGTCCTGCAAGTTTATACACATCACCCCCCTTTGGACCTACCTTGTCCATACTCCCAAACAGATAGGACTTGAGTAAGTGGTTTGTAGAACCTGTGTGAGGCTATATGTCTCTCATTCTCATCACCCCTACTTGTGTACTTGTGTGACAATCACCCAAAGTGTACTTAGCCTGTAGGACACTGCAACACCCTCATCAGAACAAGCTCCCTTGGGGATAAACCAGGGACATCAAGCCATGGAGACCATGGTTTCTCATTTTTATTGAGTAATTTCCTATGTTGATATATATATATCTCTCCAAGAGGAGAATGTTCCATATATGGGCCACCCACATTTTAACTGATGGGGGAGTTAGACTTCCAGCCTAAAATAATGACCTTCCTGGCCCTACATTAGGCCATGGAGAAAGCAACTTTTGTCTTTTCCTCAGGTATAACCTCTTTGAGGATTCCAAGTAAACAGTGGATAGGGTTCAAGGGAACATTTACCTGGAAGACTCTTTTGAGCATAGAGAGAACCTTGCTCAAGGAGCGATGTAACTTAGGGCATCACCAGAGTAGATGGATATGATTCCCAGATGTTTGTCTGCATCTACCACATAACGGGTCGAGGAGTCTACACATCCTGTGGCATTTCACTGGGGTGTAATGTAAGATATAAAGTTGTGACACCTTCTGTGAGACATTAAGAGAGCACATATTATCTGACTGAAAAGCCTCCTCCCACTGGTCTCCTGTTAACATTCCTACGTCCTCCTCGCATTGGGACATTGCCCTATTTGGGTAGGCCCTTAGGTATTCCATCAGGAGCATATGACAACACTGGGATATGAAACCTTTCGTTTTGGTTGCTGACTGGAGTAGGTGAAAAATGGGGGTGGGTGAAAGCGACCAATCTATTGCATCTCGCTGAGCTTTAACTGCAAGGGATAGCTGTAGGTAATAATAAGACATGTAAGCCAGTATGGCAAATTTATGTTGGAGGTCTAGAAAAGGCATTAACCTCCCATTTTGAAACACCTGGGATAGGAGAGTTACCCCCAGGCACGCCATCTAGGTCCCTGCTGGATTTTGGCCAGTTCAGCATAAGTATTATTTCCCCAACGTGGACTGCATGCAATTTAGCCTGTCACTTATGACTTATAACTTATGTTATGGATTAGTACTTAGGTAGGCTTTTGCTTATTGGGTTTTCGGAATGCTTGAGCTTCCAGACCCTCCAGGATGGAGTCTGCACCAGTGCCAATAAACAAGAGGCAAGCAGAAGAGCCTTCGGGGGCAGGAGACATGGAATCTATAAGTTGTTGGAGTTGGGCAGCTATGTAGTAAATCCAAGGGTTTGGGAGGGCAAGGCCTCCACCGTCCTTGTGAAATTGCAGCTGTTCCAACCTAATTCTGGGGGGACGGGCACCCCAAAGTAAAAGCTCAAAAAGAGAATTGACCACCTGAAAAGTTTTTAAGGGAACTTCCACGGGGGAATTATGAAGGGCATCTAAAAGTTGGGGCATAAGCATCATTTTAATATGATTAGTTTTCCCAGCCAAGGACATTTTGAGCCTATTCCAGATATTAATTTTATATTTGAACTGGGCCATTAAGGGGTGCACATTAAGGTGGCAATAGTCTGTAATGACAGGGGAGATTTGGATCCCCAGGTATCTGAAAGAGGTCACTAAGGGAATGGAGCATGGGATAGATGCTGCTTGTCTAAGCGTGTTATCTAAGAGCATTAATGCAGATTTGGTCCAGTTAATAGTGGGACCAGAGAACGGCCCAAACTCTGAAATTATGGACATAGCACTGGTCAGGGATGAGGAGGTGTCACCTAGAAATAGTAACATATCATTGGCGTATAGCATGATCTTTTCATGTAGATCACCATACTGAAACCCGGTAATATGTGGGCTGTTACACACTAAGGTAGCCAGAGGCTCAATGGCTATGGCAAACAGCAGGGGTGACAGGGGACATCCCTGTCTGGTTCCCCTGCCAAGGGCAAAAGCAGGTGACAATCTAACGGACACCCTAATCGCTGCCCGCGGAGAGCTGTATAAAAAGCGCACGCAGGAAACCAACCGAGCACCAAAACCAAACTTATACAGTACCTGCCAGAGCTATGGCCAACTGATACTGTCTAACGATTTATTTGCATTCAGGCAAAGGAGTGCCCTACGTCCCATGTTATCTGCCTGCGTCTGCATGTTTGAAAACAACCACCTAATATTGGTGGCCGTGGACTTTTGAGGCATGAACCCTGCTTGATCAGAGTGTAAAATGGACCAAATAAATTTGTTTACCCTCAGCGCCAAGCCTTTGCTAAGATCTTCACATCACATTGCAACAAAGATATGGGTCTATAGGAGCTAGGGTCTAACATTTCCTTTCTGGGTTTAAGCAGCAATACAACAATTGCCCTAGACATTGAAATCAGTAACCGGCCTACCTTGGCAGAGGCATTAAAAACCTCCAGCAACCTGGGCAGGACCGTCTCCCCATTGGTGGTGTATACCTCCATTGAAATACCATCATCCCCAGGGGCTTTGCATGTGGGGAAGGAACAGGCCGCCTTTTGTAGCTCATTAAGAGTGAGCAGGGCGTCCAATGCCAGACATTCTGCAGACGATAGAGTGGGCATGTTCAAGTCATTAAGTTAACCTGTCACTGACTCAGAAGAGTAATCATCTCGGGAGCCATAGGTGTCTAGAAAAAAAGGATGATAGTTTGCTAATGATTTGATCTGGGTCGCTGACCCACCCGCCTAGTGAAGGAGAGAATGGCTCCAATAGCTGGTGAGGACTGTTGTGACCTAGCAATTTTTGCCAGTAGGCGACCTGTTTTCTCCCTCTCTTCATAGAACACCATTGTTATGAAAAAATGTTTCCTTTCTGTGGTGGAGGCGATCGAAAGAATCCTGGGCCGACATCCATACCTCACTTCGGGAAATGGCATGGATCCAACACGTATGATATTTCCAACAATCGTACCTGGCCTTCAACCTGTTCAAGAAGAATGGAGGAATTGCGTTTAACAGCAATAATTTCAGTAATGAATGTACCTCGAAGGTATGCCTTGAAGGTGTCCCACCTCAACAGGACATCATCACACTGCGTGTGTGTATTGAAAATTTGGTCAATTTGCTGGGTTATGCGGTCATGGGAGCAAAACAGTTTAAGCCAGAAAGCATTCAACTTCCACGGGGCCCTACACATAGTAGATGGAGGCCTGGTTTTCAGCCATATCGGTATTCTTCAAACTTTCTAAACACAGGGCCATTTTATGGTCCTCCAGGGTTTAGGAGGACCGGACTATGGCCAATGGAAGTAAAAAATGCTGCTGCATCAGTGGGAATAAACAATGCTGTATCATTTGTTTTTGTAGGAGGAATAGTGCCACATTGTTGGAATGAGGGGGAGGAATAATGCCCCATCGACTGTATCGGTAGAAGGAATTGTGTTCAAGGAAAAGTATCCCAAGGGCTGCATAAAAACAAGCAAAGGGCAACAGTTTGGAGACCATTGCTCTAGCTGAACAGTGATCAAGTCAAGCAGCAGATTTATGAGCTCATCTTTCATTGTGCTCTATCCTCCTATCAGCATATCCCTTGTTGGCACATGAGAATTACAACACAATGCACTGGCTTATTGTGCTGATTCTCTTTCCCAATTCTGGGAGCTGCTGTACAGGCGATTACAAGATTCTGCCACCAGGTCAAATTCAGGTACTTTCACTGTTGGCACTTAACAAATACATGTAATGATGTACAGTGAGGGGGAAAAAGCATTTAATCCCCTGCGGATTCAGTACATTTGCCCACTGACAAAGAAATGATCAGTCTATAATTTAAACGTTAGGTTTATTTTAACAGTGAATCGAAAATAAAGTGCAGCGCCTATAAAATACACATTTAGGTGGTGAAAGAATTAAACAGGCATATGAATGACTGGTAATTGGTAGTTGATAGAATTCAGTCCTGGCATACATCAGTCTCTGGGATGAGAGGAAAAAGTGATGACAGGAAGCTGCTTCCCACTGCAAGAGGATAATCCACCACCGTGTTGTAAACGAACTATCTACTCTTACCAACTGCAGTGGACCCTCAACTTAATGATGGGTCAATCAAGCATACAGGACAGGGATCAGCTCAGAAGGATCATCATCACATATCGACTCTCCATACTGGATCAGATGTAATAGATCGTATGTGAAAAAAACTTCCCCAAATCCTCCACAGGCAGATCATGCAAGGATAAAGAAGGGAATCCAATAGTGCAGTATGTCCAACAAATAATATTTTTATTGATAAAGACAGGTACTCGCATAAGAGTTAGATGAAAACAGCATGTAGGAACAAAGGTGGCCGCGGCGATAGCGTGCTTGCGTCATGCGTGACTGACGCGGTTCGTCATCGTAGACATTGTCAAAGGCGTGCCACTTCCGGTCTGCCCACTGTGTATTTAGGTCGCTACTTTTACGTTAAATATCGGAGTTATGGCAGCACAGATGCCATAACCCGGTATTTCTCTCTCGTTCATTAACGAACACAGCCCCTGATCTTCCTAACCATTGGGTTATACTGCCCCCTACAGGAGTAGGACACTAGGCAGAAAAAAAGACTGACTACGCCTATGGACAGTCCCAGGAGGTATACTCCCACCCTCTGTTATAGGTACTCAGTTTTTTTTCTGCCTAGTAAGAAGAAAGGACGTAGTTCTTTGCTGGGATCTTTGGTCCTGGTCCTTTGGTTATTTTATTCAAATATTATCTTTTTTTATTTAGGAATTTGTCAGATTATACATAACATTTCTGGTATCATATACATTTCCATCTTAATATATAATTTAACATCTCATCTTACTATTTCCTTAAATTCCCTTTTTTTCTTCCTTCCTTTCCCTTCCCTCCCCTTATCAAACCAAACCAAACAAACCCAAAAAAAAAAAAAAAAAAAAAGGATTTTTAAATTATAATTTTGCGGTCAGAGATGGGGGAGTCACCTCTCTCTCCCTATCTTACTTTTCCCTTATTTTATTTTGCTATATATTGTTTCCCTTCTTCCGAGCATATAAAGTGATTCCACAGTTCCCACGTTTTCCTATACTTTTCTTGCCTGTTTTGTGCCGTAGCGATTAATTCTTCCAATCTCCTATTATCTTCTACCCTATGTATCCAGTCGGATACCGAAGGTGATTGTGATTTTTTTTCCAGAATTCTGGAATGCATGCCTTTGCCGCATTTATCAAGTGGGGAATTATCGATCTTTTATATTTATTTGCTGACATATCCGATTAGTTTAACAAGAAAAAATCGGATTCTCCTCTATTTCATATTCCACGAATTTCTGAACTATAGACTTCACTCCTGCCCAATATGTTTTAATCTTAAAACAGGTCCAGAAGATATGGTATAGTGTGCCTACTTCTTTTCCACATCTCCAACATAAATTAGATTCATTTGGATACCAACTATGTAGTTTCTTGGGCGTTACGTACCATCTCGTTATCAGCTTATAGTTCGTCTCCTGTATTCTGGTACATCTAGATGGCCCAAAGGCAAACCTCAATATCCTCTGGATCTGTTCATTTGTCAAGTCACAGTTCAGATCTATCTCCCACTTTCTCACCCAAGGTAATTCTGGTTGTTGTTCTGGGTTCGTCAGTAGACCATATGCGATTGATAGAGTACGTAATAGATTTCCTGGTTTTACGCAAACTTGCTCAAATCTCGTAAGTGTTCTACCAAAGTCCTCCGGATTCGGTATGGAGACTAGGAAGTGGTGTAATTGAATTGCTTGCCAGAATGGCATGTTATATGGACCATCCCCATCAATCAATCTGGTCACTGAGGGCCACTTTTTTTGTATTAAGAATGATGAGGCCTGTTCCTGTTCTTTTTCCCTTAATATTGTAAACTGTCTATTATCTAGTCCCGGAAGGAACTGGGGGTTACCTAATATTGGAAATAAAGGGGATCTTTCCGTTGTCAATTTGGAGTATATACTTGGTCTCGTACAGATACGTAATGTATTTCCAATTATTAGATGATGTTTTAACTTTCTGGGTATAGCCTGGTAGCACCATATAGCTCTTTTCAGGTTTACCTCTGTTTGTGCCTGTTCCAGCTTTACCCATAATTTAGACTCCGAATGGTGCAACCAGTCTAGGATTCTACTTACGTGTGTAGCTTGGTAATATGCTCTCATATCTGGAAATGCTAAGCCCCCCTTTTTTTTTAGTAAGGTCAGAATTCTCCGTGCTATACGTGATTTTTTGTGAGACCAGATATACTTTACAAATAGGGAAAGTATCGCTTTAAAGAATCTACTTGGTATCATCACTGGTAACGCTCGAAAAAGATATAGGAATTTTGGCAATATGATCATCTTCAGTAAATTACATTTACCGAACCATGACTGCATTCCTCCATTCCATTGTTCTAGGAGTCTCTTTTCCCTGCTATCAGAGGTAAGAAATTGAGATCCTAAACCTGTGTTAATTTCGCCGATATATATGTTCCTAAGTATCTCACTGCCGTTTCATTCCACTTAAAGTTAAAGCTATTTTTCAGTACTTGTGTTTGAACCGGTGGCATCCCCACACCCATTGCCTCTGATTTCCTAAAATTGATTTTTAAATTTGATACGGACCCATATCTTTTAAACTCTTGTATCAGGTTCGGCAGTGAGATGCTTGGATTAGTTAGGGAGAATAACATATCATCCGCATAGGCGGCTATCTTGTATTGCTTTCCCTTTATTCTTACTCCTTCAATGTCTGGGTTTAAACGGACTCTACAGAGGAAATGTTCCAATGTCAACGCATAAAGGAGGGGGGATAACGGACATCCCTGCCTTGTGCCATTTTTTATTGTAAATGGCTCTGATAGTATCCCATTAGCTTTCACCCTAGCTATTGGGTTTGTGTAGACTCTGGTTATCTTGTCTAACATCGAGTTTCCCAACCCGATGTATTTGAGCACGGCAAACAGAAAAGGCCAACTAACCTGGTCGAACGCTTTTTCTGCATCCGCGCTCAACACCACGCAGGGGGTCTTCTCTTCATCTACTATTTGTATCAAGTTAAGTATTCTTGTGGTATTATCTTTTGCTTCTCTTGATGTCATAAAGCCCACCTGGTCTAGATGTATCAATTTTGACAATATTCTGGTTATTTTATTCAAACCTGTTTACAGTCCCCACGAAGGAGGGCAAGTTGCATCCAATCCTGGACCTCAAGGCACTGAACTGCTTTGTGCGGGTACAGAAGTTCAGAATGGAGTCCATTCGCATGGTGGTGGCATTCCTACATCAGGGGGATGTCCTTGCCTCTATCAACACCAAGGATGCTTACCTAAACATTCCAGTATGTGTTGGTCAACAGTGCTTCCTCCACTTTGCCCTTGGAGAGGAACATTATCTGTTTGTGGAGTTACCCTTTGATCTCACCTCCGCTCCTTGGGTGTTTACACAAGTGTTGGCCCCGGTGGCCCCTAGCATTGTTACGTCAGTGGGGGATTGCAGTACTGGGATACCTGGACGACCTTCTTCTGCGAGCGGAGTTATCTGCTGCTCTGGTGGATAACATGGAGATCACTATACGGATTCTAAGGGAGTTTGGCTGGCTTCCGAATTTTCAGAAGTCTGCTCTGGTTCCTTCCACAAAGCTAGAATATCTGGGTCTGAATCTGGACTCGGCTCTAGCCAGAGTGTTCCTTTCTCGGGACAAACTCCAGAAACTGCATGCTGCAATTCATCTTCTGCTGTCCAGCAGATGGTCATCCCTCTGGACTTGCATGCGGGTTCTTGGCCTGATGGTTTCTACCTTCAAGGTGGTTTTGTTTGCACAGTTCCATACGAGGTCCCTGCAAAGGGAGATCTTGGCCAAATGGGACACGTGTCTGCAGTCTCTGGACCATCAGATCCGGCTCAGCCGGGAAACAAAATGGTTCCTGATCTGGTGACTTTGTTCTACGGCACTTCGACAGGGCAAATCCTTTCTCCCCTTGTATTGAACAGTGGTTACCACGGATGCCAGTCTTTCTGGGTGGGGAGACGTCCTAGGCCGGAGCTCTGCTCAGGGTGTCTGGATACAGACCGCTGTGCCTGAATCACTGGATGAATCACCTTCAGGGGTGTCTGTTGTGAATCCAATCAGACAATGCCATGGCCGTGGCTTATGTCAATCGCCAGGGTGGAACATGAAGTGTATTGGCAGCTCTGGAGGTAGCCGGAGTTCTTCGGTGGCAGAACTTTTTGTTCTGGCCCTCTCCACCACACACATTCCAGTGGTGGAAAATTGGCAGGCGGATTATCTCAGTCTGCAGGCATTGGACCAAGGGGATTGATCCCCTCATCCGGAGGTGTTTCATCAGTTGTGTCTCCGGTGGGGCACCCTCGAGGTGGATCTGTTTGCATCTCAGCACAACAGGAAGGTGTACAGGTTTGTGGCACAGTCACGGAATCTGCTAGCAGACGCCACAGACACGCTGGTGGCCCCCTGGGGCCAGTATCGTCTGATTTGCGCTTTCCCTTCTCTCAAACTTCAGCTGAGACTGTTGCATAGGATTGAGGCAGAAGGAATTCCAGTCATTCTAGTGGCCTCAGGTTGGCCTCGCCAGTCTTGGTATGCCGACCTGGTGCGGCTGATCGACGACGCCCCTTGGAGACTACCACTCAGGGAGGATCTGCTGTCCCAAGGGCCAATCTTCCATCTGGCTTTACAATTGCTGGCTTTGACGGCTTGGCTGTTGAAAGCCAGGTGCTGAAGGATAGAGGTTTGTCTGGATCGGTGATTCCCACACTACTGAAGGCTAGGAAGTCTACTTTTAGGAAGATCTACCATCATACATGGAAAGCGTACATTTCATGGTGTGAGTCTCTTGGTTTCCACCCTCGCTCTTTTTCAGTGGCTCGGGTCTTAACCTTCCTTCAATGGGGGGGTTGAGCAGAAGTTGACCTTGAGTACCATTAAGGGTCAGGTGTCAGCCTTTGCTGTCTTCTTTTAATGACCCTTGGTCAAACACTCCTTTGTGCAAACTTTTATTCAGAGGGTTCGACATTTGACTTCACCAGTGCGGTCCCCACTACCACCTTGGGATCTCAACTTGGTGCTTTCAGCTCTACAGAAGCCTCCCTTTGAAAATATTCTGGAGATCCCCCTCCTTACGCTATCCCAGAAGGTGGCCTTCTTGGTGGCTATCACATCTGTGTGCAGGGTGTTGGAGTTGGCAGCGTTGTCTTGTCTTTTTTGGTGATCCACAAAGATAAGGTGGTTCTTCACCCCTGTCCGTTGTTCCTTCCAAAGGTTGTCTCTGATTTCCATCTGAATAAGGACATTGTGTTGCCTTCAATGTGTCCCAGGCCAAAACATCCTAAGGAAATTGCGTTGCATTCCCTGGATGTGGTCTGGGCTATTCGGGTGTACCTTACTCACTATTTGTGCTTACGGATGTGCCTCAAAAAGGACTAGCCGCTTCTTCTGCAACCATTTCTAGATGGATCAGACAGACGGTGACAGGCCTATTCAATTAAGGGTCAGGCTCCTCCTTTCCCTACGCAGGCGCTCAGTGCTTCTTTTGCCTTTCGTCATCAGGCATCAGTAACGCAGGTGTGCAAGGTGGTTACTTGGTAGTCGGTGCACACTTTTACCAAATTTTATAAAGTGGATATGTTGGCATCTGCGGATGCCTCTTTTGGCCGCAAGGTTTTGCAGGCTGCTGTCTAGGGGACTTATTCCCTCTTTGGGGGTGTACGTTTTTTCAGGTGGGCTCCAGTTGTTTTTGTTCAGCTCCTGCTACCTGGTTGGCTACGGTTTAGCTTTGGGAATTTTGACACTGCTTTGGAACGTCCCAATGGTCAAGAAGATCAGAAGCTGTGTACGTCAATGAACGAACGAAAAAATTGGATGTTTGACTTATCGTGAAATCCATTTCAGTGATGTTCATTGACGGACACAGCACCCACTCCTCTATAGAGTTGTATTACTTCTGACACTGGCACACTTTTGCCTAGTGTCCTACTCCTGTAGGGGGCAGTATAACTCAATGTTTAAGAAGATCAGGAGCTGTGGCTGTCAATGAACATCAGAGAAAGGGATTTTACGGTAAGTCAGTAATCCCACTTTTGCGAAGGGGTCAAATACTTTTTTCACTCAATAAAATGCAAATCAATTTATAACTTTTTTGAATGCTTTTCTCCTGCATATTTTTGTTATTCTGTCTCACTGTTAAAATAAATCTACCATTAAAATTATAGACTGATAATTTCTTTGTCAGTGGGCAAATGCAAAAAATCAGCAGGGGATCAATTACATTTTTCCCCTCACTGTATTAAAGAATAAGTCCACTTTCAGACCAAATGCACTTATTTTTTTTTGCCCCTGTGCCCTGAACTTAACAGTCCCACACGCACAGATCGATACCAAGCTATGTTAACTGCCCAGAGCCTTCCGGAATTGTTTACATCCTGTGCTACCGGAGGTAGACTTGCAGTTTGGGATGTAAGCAGTCCCTTAAGGCCAAGGCTTTGGATCTAGGTAAGTATGGAGGGTGAGTGTGGGACACTTTAGGTCAGGGCACGGGCAAAAAGAATAAGTGCATTTGGCCTAAAAATACACTTATTTTTTAATGAATGCAGATATATATTATGTATCTCTTTATCTGATTTGAGTTCAACTTGAAGCAACCTTCATTGTAAAATACTTTTCCTGCTATTCCTTGAATGGTTCTGGCACTTCCCTGTAGGTTGTAAAAGATTATCCTAGTGATGTATTAGATCACCCAGCGTCTCAGCTCTTGTAGGCAGCTCTCTTTATGCTGTATGTTTTATCTTCCATGACACAGTGGCTTTTCACACCTAATGCATCACTGCGGTGGCAGCGGCCTGCCCGTGTTTGTCCCCACAGTCCATAAAGCACACACAGGCCTGGAAGCACGAGCTACAGGGATGATTGGGTTCAGAGGTAGAGGCAAAGGAAGGAGAATCTGAATTAACTTTTCCTTCCAAACTCTGTATTAATATGAACAGCTCATTTTAATGTTCACTTTCTTTGAGGGCATTTTCATTTAAGTTTCCTCTCATGGGAAATAGGCTCATCAGCATGACTGGAATGTAGAGATTCTGATGCATGCAATATTAAGGATATAATATATAGTGAATCATTAGAGAAATGTGTCATGCTAAGCTAGAGATATTATTTGGGGATATTACCACCATATTTTTTCTTACTACTCAGTTGATATCTGGCTTCACTGGGTTTCTACGCTCTGTCATTTCATGCTAAAATGGTAGTGCATTGATTGGCACCATTCAATGAAGGAAGACTTTGTGATCCGCACATTAAACAATCCCTTTGTTCTGCTATATGAAGCATAGACAATCATTTAACTACTGTTCTGGGAACCCAGAAGCATAGGGCCCAGTCTAAGGTTGGAAGTTGCAAGTGAGAGGGTCAGCAGCCTTTTCTTCATTAAGGCTCCATTCACACCTGAGCGTATAATTTTTAGGCGGTTTTTCAGGCTTTTTTGCAGATGTTTGGAGGCAGACATTGACATCTAACAAAAACGCTTGTAATCTGCCAAAAAAGAAGCTCATGTACTTTTGTGAGCTTCAGGCGTTTTGCTTCAGGCTTCAAAACGCTCATATGTGAACAGGGGCCATTGAAATGAATGGGATTTTGCATTTTGAGACTTCAGAGATAAGCGTTTTATGAGCTGAAAACCGCTCAGGTAGGTGTGAATAGGGCCTAAATGCCAATTGACAAGCATAAACAGTCATCATGCAAGCGAACAATAGAGTGCCATAGCTGTATAGTTTGTTTTACATTTTTGCACTCCTAGGTATACTGCTAATGGCAAGTTATAATCTCCGATAATTTTGTAGATCGGTCCTTATCAATCTTTCACTGAAATTGGCTTTGCATGCCAGGCTTGGCACCAATGCCATAGGTTGCTGACAGTATGAACAATAGGGGTTGCTGAAGAAGTACACTTGAGTAACTCCTTTGTTCACACTGTTATTATTGCTTTATGTCCTGCTAGATCTTGAAACTTGAGTGTCAGATCTCCCTGCCACTAACTTGCACCAATCTGGGGGCGTGGCCTGATGGCAGACCAAGCAGGACACTAAATCTTAGGCTCTGAATTCCCTCTTCCCATCCTGCTGTCCATCCTGTTCTGTTTCCCTCCTGGATCACACCACTAGATTCCTCAACATCCCGTTCTTCCACTGAGCTTGCAGCATGGTGAAGATCGAACAGCATAAACCGCCTGCAGCGGCTGGAACCCTGAACAAGTTCCTCACTGAAAATGGGGCCAGCGACCTCGTTTCTTCCTCAGCTACAGCAGCCTCATTTCCCCTACTGAATACACAGGAGGGTTTCTTTCAGTCCATGGCTCTTGGACTTCCTGACTCCCCTCAGGACCCTGTACCCTATGGACCCTGTACCCTATAGAGGAGCTCATTCCTGATACAGCAGAACCAGGTGAAACTGCAATTCCCCCTGCTGAACCCACTTTGGCACAGATCATGTCTGCCATACAAGACTGTAAAGCTACACTGACGGCACCAATAGAGAACATACATATTAACTTTCCACTATTGAAGCATGATGTTCAGAATCTGTGTGATGATCGTACTGGAGACACTGAGGACTGCATAAGTAATGTAGAAGACACCCTTACGCCCCTCACTACTACCATGTGGGAAACCTCCAGTGAGTTAATGGCACTCCGAGCTAAAGTGGACGATCTTGAAAATAGGTCCCGCTAAAATAACTAGCGCTTTGTGGGTTTCCCTGAAAAATCTGAGGGGACCAACCCAGAGCAATTCCTACTGGCTTGGCTGAAAGGAACCCTGGGCCAAGATGTCATCCATGCCTCCTTTACCATTGAGCGGGCGCACCGCACTCCTCCTCGCCCTCCCCCTGTGGGCACTCAACTGCAACCCTTAATTCCTTGCATTCTTAATTTTCAAGACAAAGTAGCTATTCTACGTGCTGCACGACTGAAAGGCGAGCTACACTACAACAACCAGATCGTTCACATATTCCCGGATTTTTCTGCTGAAGTGCAGGAACAGCACGCCTTTTACCTCCATTAAGGCCAGACTGCGAGCTCAAGAAATCCAATATTCCATGCTATATCCAGCAAAAATTTGTTATCCATGCAAGCAAGTCTCATTTCTTCATCTCACCTGCTGATGCCTCCTCCTGGCTGAATGAAACCTTTAGTGGCTCACAACACCCTCGCAGACGTTGAATGATGATGATCCTGCTGTTACTGTCTTATGCGCTGTTTTGAATTTTCATCAGTTCTAGTTTACCTGTAGGATAATTTTACCTCCCCAGATGTTCTTCTAAACTCATCCTGCACACTCTCTTTACCTCGCTGGAGGACAATCCTCTTACTGAATGCACTGTTAACCCTTCTCTCATTGCTACTCTGCTCATGCTCCTTACTCTGGTTACCGACCCACATGAGGAACCAGACTACACTCTATCCTTAATTATCTAAAGAGTGTTGCATTTCACACTATCTCCGAAGAGGGTGACACCCGATGTTCCGTCCTTCATCCCTGTTATAATCCCCTACCTGTATGTAATGTCCGCATCACGGGGTTTGTTGACTATTCTTCCCTGTTTGGGATAGAAGCGCTCTATAATTGGGATACCAATGTGTTATTATTTTTTTTCTCTTTTGTTGTTTTTCATTATTATTGTTTATTAATTGTCCATGCCTCCCTTGTGTCTCAATTACCATACTCACTCTGTCATGCTGGCTGAGGACTGTTGGACACCCTATGGAGTGTCCTGCACTCGCTAATACTCTTCTGTTTTCTCAATATGGCTAGTCATTTAAAGATTCTTTTATGGAATGTTAGAAGTTTGGGTTCACCCCGCAAACGGTCCCTGGTCTTCTTTTCTTAAGAAACACAAACCCCAAATAATCTGTCTGCAGGAGACTCCTTTATTGCCCCCTAAACACCTTGCCTTGAAAAAAAGCTTGGATTTCACGCTCCTTCCACGCTTTTCACACCTCCTACTGTAGAGGAGTCTCCATATTATTAGCCAAATCCCTCCCGACTGAGATCATCCAAGTCCAAACTGACCCAGAGGGTCATTTTGTCCTTCTATCACTACACATTGGCCGATCCTTCTTAAACTTAGTCAATCTTTACATACCTCCACCCTTTTCAGCTGAAATTCTGACTAAGGTTGCCTCGTTCACTCTTGATATCCCTAAAGGCCCAGTGATGTACATTGGTGATTTCAATGCAGTAATTGTTCCTGCTTTAGATCATTTGCGGGGGAGGGAAAACCTTTCAATCTCTTTTGGACTGGATACAAGTATTTAATCTCATGGATTTATGGAGATGGAGGCATACAGATGCTAGACAATTTACTTGCCACTCAGACTCCTTTTGCACCATGTCCCGTATCGATATGGCTTTTGCCACCCCCTTCACTCTCCCTCTCATATAGAGTGCCAATATCATGCCCTGTGGGGTATCTGATCACGCACCACTTATGGTGGAGATGGATATCCTTCCCCCTTCTTGCCCACCCCTCTGGCGTTTTAAACCCGCAATGGTTAGATGATCAAATAGTCCTTAATGCATGCATGAGGGGCATAACAGGTTGGACTTGTAATCTTTACTCCATTTACTCTTATACAGAATGGGAGGTATTTAAACCCTCAATGTGTGACACATTCATGTCCATTACTGGGGTGCTTAGAAAGAATACTACATTTTGCACTGAGGAATTTGAATCTACCATGCTGAAAGCTATCATACCACTCCCACTCCCCATACACATGCCACTTGGTTACATGCCCGTAGAAGTTATGAACTTTTCCTCTTAGATCCTACACAGAAATGCATGCTATACACTTCTCCAAAAATATTTGAGCATGGAAATAAGGCAGGTCAATTGCTGGCCTAACTGGCATGTCCGGATTACTCTCCTACCTCGATGCTGAGAATCCGTACATCCCCAGATAACATTGTTGACACTCCCCAAGCTATTCTGGATGCCTTCATGTACTTTTATACCAAGCTATATTTGACAAACGCACTGTACGATGACAAATTATTATTTGCATATTTAGATCATATTCCTCTTCCTTCCTCAGGAATGAGTTGAAAGCTCCTCTCACCAAAGAGTAGATTGAGCTGGCTATCATGCAAATGCCACAACACAAAACCCCTGGCCCAGATGGATTCCCTGCAGAATGTTATAATACATTTTAACATCTGTGGAGTCCCTACCTTCTGCATGCCTTTGATGTGGCTCTGGAGGCAGGAATTCTTCCTCCTTCCATGAGAGAGGCTCTGATCATCCTCATTCTTAAGCCGTGCAAGGATCCTCTAGAGTGTGACTCCTATAGACCCATTTTGTTAAATAATGTAGATGCGAAAATATTGGCGAAGGTGCTTGCCAATCGACTAAATAGAAAAGCTCCTTCTCTCCTCTCTATGGATTTGGTCTTTAGATGATCGCCTGGATATGGCTCCTGTACACTAAACCGGTGGCCAGGGTTCAAGTTAATACCTCGGTTTCCCCAACATTCTCCATTTCTAGAGGGACACAGCAGGGACACCCCCTGTCTCCACTCCTTTTCGCATTGGCCATTGAACCATTAGCTATTCGTATCCACTCGTCATGTAGTATACAAGGCCTCATTATTGGCACTATAGAAGGGCTAATTTTGTTATATGCTGATGATACCCTCATATACCTGGCTGACCCTTCTGAGTCCTTGTACAACCTTTTACAGGAGATGAAGAATTTTGGTGGATTCTCAGATTCCAGATCAACTGGTCCAAGTTCAGTCTTTTTCCCCTAGATCCAGGGGCAGAGCAGGTGATTCATGGGAGTTCTCAACTCCAGGTGGTCCACTCCTTTCACTATTTGGGTGTGATGGTACAGTTACCTTTACACTCTTATGTGACTAATAATCTTTGTCCTCTTATTACACAGCTGCAATACTGCACAATCCAGTGGATGAATCTCCCATTAGACCTCATGGGTAGAGTCAGTTGAAATAAAAATTATCGTTCTCCCAAAACTCCAATTTGGAATGGCTAATGCCCCCTGTAAGATCCCTAAAACTATATTTAGGAGAATTGGTTATCTCTGCACAAGTTTCCTTTGGAACCAATGTGCTCCAAAAATTCTGAAATTGCCCTCTCATTTAGCTGGCTTAGCTTTCCCAAATTTCTATCTTTACTATTTGTCATCTCAGCTGGTGGTTGTACATGACTGGTTACATCCCTCTCCACATATTGCCTGCACTACCACTGAAACCGCTATAGCCTCCTCACTTGAGACTTTACACAATATCATATATCGTAGGCAACCCCTAGCTGGTCCGGGAACAACAATGCTGCAAACTAGGCGGTCTCTTTTCATAACAGCAGTGACCCATTTTTCCAAAGATACATGGGCCTCCTCTCCCAACAATCCGCTTTGGAATAATATCACACTGAAAGATTTATTAACAATCACTCACCCACACTTTTGGATTGTCAAGGATGTTAAATACCTTTGCCACTTATGTACGGAACAAGGCCTTAAGTCCTTTATTCAACTACAAAAAAAAATGTAGTCTTCCCCCCTCGTCTCTGTTTTTTTATTTTCAACTTCACCATGCTCTAAGAGCACAATTTGGCTCACTCTCTCTTCCATTACAGATGGCCCCCCTAGAGAAGTTATTTAGGAACACAGATACCACCAAACTGATATCCCAATATTACTCTGCATTGCTAGCTGATTTTAACCTTAGGTTTGTAGTACTACTTTAGACATGTGGGGCTACTTTAGACATCCAGTTTACTGATGATGATTGGGCCGAATTTGCAGATACTTACAAAAGCTCATTCATAGCCTCTGGAGATAATTATTCAGATTAAAATATTTCATCACAGCCATCTCACTCCCTATCGAATGTGTAAGATGGGATTAAGATCTGCTTCGGTGTGCTTTAGAGGTTGTGGTGCTGAGGTTGACTTTATTCATTGCTTTTGGTCCTACCCATTGTTTTTTTCTTTCTGGTCCACAGTTGATACCGTTCTATCCACCGTTCTGGGTGTTCCTAAGGAGAAGCTGGAAGGAGACCTTGGGGCCCATGATAACCTCCTGGCTCCAATTGAATAACAATAGCCTATCTCTCTATAAACTCACTTTTGAAATGCGATATTGATCTCTTCTTTTTGACAAAATATGGAATAGATGGGTGTCCAGCCCTCTCACCTTGACATCTTCGGGCTCAGGAAACTTGTCTATATTACTGCTAATATTTACCTCTCTGACTAAATGATCTGCTGTATGCTGCTGTAGCTCTACTAAATGTTAGATTACTATAAATGTATTCCCTTCTATGTATAATTTGTACATGATACTAAGGAGGCATTGTTGGGTTTTGGTTGCGATTGCAACCGTTAATGTTAATGTCTATTGTTTATGCAAAACCTTAATAGATATATCTTTAAAAGAAAAAAAAAAACTTGCACCAACTTAAGGCTGGATCCTGAGGCTCTGGGGTCTCATACCTCAGAAGCCTGAATCAAAAGTGGGAAGCTTGTACAAAGCATTGAAAGGAGCTGCAACTGTCCGTTGTTGTGGGTTTACATGTGGTAAGGGTCAGTTAATTGTCCTTGCATGTGTCTATGTCCAAGGCCGATAATCTGCCCTATCCACAGGTAAGCACTGGCTATACAACATGATTACATGCAAACAACGACGGACGGCTGCAGCTCCTGTCAGCCTGTTGTTGCTTTGCACAGGCATCGCAGCCACAGCTGTTTTGAAACACCTGTGATTCTGGCAGCAAGAATCCGCTGCCAAATTTATTGTGAAGGAGGCATTGCGATGTATGTATAGATAAAACTAGCTATTATGGGAGAACATTTAACCACAATACTGATTGATCCACATGATTGAGGGTATAATCATTAAATGATGAATAAACCCTTTGTTTCTTTATGTATTGCATGCAAATGCATAGATTGTATCTAAGCTCATTATCTGCCTTATAAAAATGTTGTGAATCTTGTTATATTTGGCTTTTAATTTAGAAATAGGTTGAAGAAATAACAGTAGTGCTTTGTTTAGAGGCAGATTACATATAATTTTATTCCTGTTTATAATATTGAATATCTGTGTGTTGCAGGTAGAAACACATGTTGATAAGGAGCGGGTTCGCTATTTTCATGATGATGACAACCAGAGTCTGCATGATCTGGTGAAGAGAGAAAAGATGGGAACAGCTGAAGACCAGAATAAACTCTTTATGAGGATGGCTTCAAAGGTAATGTCAAGCACCATTTGCAATGTCCTTCATAATATATAGGATATTCTTATCATTCAGGAGTCATATAGGGCTATCAGTTAGCAAAGCACTTTACAAAATGGAGGGAGAAAGTAGAGTTACAATACCATTCAATATAGGAGGGATCAGAGGGCCCTGCCCATTAGAGCTTACAATCTTAAAGGAAGGGTCAAGTGATACAAAAGATAATAACTATGGGTGATAAGCCGATAGTGAAAGTAAAGGTGGAATTTATTAGTAGCTTTGAGGTGTCGGTTTAGAAGGAGCATATTTTGGAGATGTTATGGAGGTAGAGTGGGCAAGATTTGGACAGTGATTGGATGTGGTGCTTAAAGGGGAGTTTAGAAGGGCACAGGAAAATAAATATTATGAGTTCAGTTTTGGATAGATTGAGTTTTAGAAAGTGTTGTGACATCCAAATTGACATGTTTGTTAGTAAATTAGTGATGCACAAGGAGGCTGAGGGGGTAGTAAGATAGATTTGGGTATCCTCAGCATAGATTTAGATTCAATCTCAGAATACTTTATTAATCCCAAAGGAAAATTATTAAGGTACAATTACATAAAACAAAGACAAAAACTCAATAAAATGAACAATAACGGCAATTAATACCAAATAAAACTAAATTAATACTGGACTCTAATAAACCATACAATCCAATAAAAAAAAACATGGAATAAATGAGACTGATTGAAAAAACAGAAAATCAAACTAACAAAATACAACTATTAGTGAAGGGGTAGTAATATATGAAACATAAATTACAAAAGTGCGCTAAACAAATTAAGAAGAACACAAATGTTCATGTGAAATGTCTGCTTGGTCAGCAGTGGGTGCACAACCTGTGTAACCAAAAGACAATAAAAGATAAGAAAATATATGAAAATATATAAAGTCTTTCAGTCCAAAAAAGGTGAAGGTTAGGGAGTGATGGGAGGTGGGTGGGGCCTCTTCCCAGACTGTGATCCAAAGTGAATAAAAGTAATCTCAGATGCACTGTGAACACCCAGTGATAGGAGTGGACTCTTACCACAATGTGGAGAGATGTGAGTATATACTGTATTTGTCCGGAGGTCCAAACTTCTCAAATAGATGATACGATTCTCAGGAGAATAGATCAGCTAGCTGCTTCCAGATTGAGAGGATCTATAGGCTTCCAAGCAGGGGGATAGTGCCAAAAGATCGTGCCCAAAAAAGAAGAGGGGACTATAGTGCATTACCTTCAGTTTATTAGCAAAAGCAGGTGAAATGACACTTACAATTTCCAGATGAAAAAACAGCGTGTACAGGATAGTCCCGGACGTCTGCAGTACGGTCCGAGACTGGTGACAACACGGCTAGCTCCCCCCGACGCGTTTCCACTGATGAGTCGGCTTCTGGGACTGGAGCTGTAGCCGTGCTGTCTACATCTCTCGTAAATAGTTTGGCTGGTGGAGACTTCCGGTGCGGCCGCGGCGGGGACCCGGAAGTGTAATGACGTACTTCCGGTCACGGGGTCAACCAATCAAAATGGATCAACCCGAGGACCCGGAAATATTATGACTGTATATATTTAGATAAAGCACAAACTATAAAAGAATTAAAAGAGTATAATTATACTCTTTTAATTCTTTTATAGTTTGTGCTTTATCTAAATATATACAGTTTTTGCCTTTTAATAAAATAAAATATTTCTTTAAGAGCCTAATTAAGAAGGCAAGATATGGCTACATCGCTTGCCTCCGCTTTGGAAAAGACACTTTGAGCATCGCAAGATTGCAAAAGTTTGCTCTTTCCATATCCCGGTGTCACTGACAAGATATCTTGTTTACATTTGCTGCTATTGGCCAGGGAGAACACCGGAAGGACGTCATAATATTTCCGGGTCCTCGGGTTGATCCATTTTGATTGGTTGACCCCGTGACCGGAAGTACGTCATTACACTTCCGGGTCCCCGCCGCGGCCGCACCGGAAGTCTCCACCAGCCAAACTATTTACGAGAGATGTAGACAGCACGGCTACAGCTCCAGTCCCAGAAGCCGACTCATCAGTGGAAACGCGTCGGGGGGAGCTAGCCGTGTTGTCACCAGTCTCGGACCGTACTGCAGACGTCCGGGACTATCCTGTACACGCTGTTTTTTCATCTGGAAATTGTAAGTGTCATTTCACCTGCTTTTGCTAATAAACTGAAGGTAATGCACTATAGTCCCCTCTTCTTTTTTGGGCACGATCTTTTGGCACTATCCCCCTGCTTGGAAGCCTATAGATCCTCTCAATCTGGAAGCAGCTAGCTGATCTATTCTCCTGAGAATCGTATCATCTATTTGAGAAGTTTGGACCTCCGGACAAATACAGTATATACTCACATCTCTCCACATTGTGGTAAGAGTCCACTCCTATCACTGGGTGTTCACAGTGCATCTGAGATTACTTTTATTCACTTTGGATCACAGTCTGGGAAGAGGCCCCACCCACCTCCCATCACTCCCTAACCTTCACCTTTTTTGGACTGAAAGACTTTATATATTTTCATATATTTTCTTATCTTTTATTGTCTTTTGGTTACACAGGTTGTGCACCCACTGCTGACCAAGCAGACATTTCACATGAACATTTGTGTTCTTCTTAATTTGTTTAGCGCACTTTTGTAATTTATGTTTCATATATTACTACCCCTTCACTATCAATTTACTTTACAGTGCTGCTTTCACCTTTTTTTATCCTGTCACTAGGTTCGCGCACCTATTTTTCCTCATTTACAACTACCCTACACGTTCACAGGTAGCTGCGTTCCTTTCCGGGAATGGATATTTTTGAATACCACAGTTCCTGCAAACTAGCAGTGGATGATGTGTTCATTAGGACCAAACCAGAATCCACTGATCTCAGGGGAATATTCATGCGACTCAAAAATGTAATGGTGGCAGAGTTACATGCCGCATGGGATATAATCTTCCTTGAGAGATATATAGAAGAAAAAATGGTTCCCCGGAGCCTCAGGTGGAACATTAACCCCGACCAGGGGGATTTGGAACTTCTAGAGTGGAGTCAGTTCTTCAATGGTGCAGGCATTAGCCTGCTAAGTTTCCTCGTTGATAGAAAGAGAAGGAAAACTCTTAGACTTAATAAGGAGATTTTAGAAATTAAGGAGAAACTGACACCATTCAAAGAAGAAGAGGCTTATAAGATGTATACACAAGAATTAAAAGAGATCCTCGCCATGGAGGAGGAGGAACAGAAAAGAAAGAAAAGAAAAAAGTACTTTCGTGATGTGGATGACTATAAGTCTACCCAGGTGTTTAAGTGGCAATTGAACGCTGGGGAGACACCTAGTTTAGCCACTAGTGCTTTATCCAATGTTGAAGGTGATACTCCAAAATCTGGAGAAACACAAGAAAATCTACATTCCATCAGCCGGAAACTCCCCCTTGCGGGAGATCCGGTACCTTCTACGTCTGGAGTTCAACATTCCAAATTTAAACCTTTAAAGGAGAAACCCCTTTCCCAATCTACTAAAGCGAAAGGGAAAAGTGGTAAAGGGAACACCCGTCCTCAGACTAAAAATCTAAGATGGGAGGAGGAAGGTTCTAGATCTGCTTCTAGACAACGGACCTCACCCTCCCCTAAATCTAGAAAACTTTCTCTAGATTATGAAGGTAACTATCTTGGACCTTCTTATCAAGATCCAAGACATTTAGTGTCCAATAATAGATATGAATCTTTACAAGAGGACACAGATGAGAGTGAAGATGATGAATATGAACACCAATATAATCATCATAACAATACCCCCATCAGTCAAAAACCGAGGGGTTTTTTAGGGAAGGGCCACAACAAAGGCAAAAGAAAAAAACAAGGGGGTGCAGGGGAGGTGACTCCAGGAAAAAGGAAAAGATGAAAGGGCAGGGCATCTTCAACCTGAGTGGAGTCACACTAACAGACTCAGAACAACGCACCCTGGATAAAGGCTTAAAATATGCACCAAAGAAAGGCATTAACAAATTTGACACATTTATAGATGTGCACAAATTTGTTAGAAAGTTAAATGTAAAAAGGCACTTTTTGTCAAATGCCAAGGAAAGAAACTACACCAGTTACCAAGTTTCTCCATATACTCATACTACCTTAAAAAATGCCTCACTGTTTAATCCCCAAGGTGTGAAAAGTAGCAACATCACGGTGTTTAAGGATTTGGTTTTAAAAGACCTTGATGAAGCTAAATTTTCTCACCACCCCCAGAAAGATCTGATGACAGGAGTCAAGTCATTATGTGAGCGTAAAGATCTAATTATACGCCCAGCTGACAAGGGAGGTGGAGTTGTGCTGCTTAAGAAAGATGACTACATAGAGGAGATGGACCGTTTGTTGTCTGATAGCGACACATATCGGATTCTTCCGAACGACCCAACCTATTCATATAAGAAAAAACTTGAACGTTTAGTCTTGAGAGGTTATGAAGAGGGCATTCTCAATGAAAAGGAGAAAGAACATCTAGTTCCCTTAGCCCCAAGAATTCCACTTATCTATTATTTACCCAAGGTCCACAAAAGTTTATTAAAACCCCCTGGACGACCAATAATAAGTGGTATAGATTCAGTCACCTCACGTATAGGGAAATACGTCGACCATTTCCTCCAACCCTTAGTGCAGCAAACCCCAGCGTTCCTCAAAGATACATCCCAGTGTATCCAGGAACTTACCAGTTTGGAGGTAGATGGTGACATATTGATGGTGACAGCGGACGTTTCATCCCTGTACACCATCATACCTCACCAGATGGGATACGAAGCTGTCAGCACCTTCCTTGATAACAACTATGATCTCCCAGTCAGACAAAAAGTGTTCATTCTGGAATTATTACAATTCGGAATGGAACACAATTATTTCTACTATGGCGGGAACTTCTATCTGCAACAGACTGGCGTGGCAATGGGAGCTAAATTTGCTCCCAGCCTAGCCAATTTATTCATGGCACTATGGGAGGATCGCAACATCTATGAGAACAGAGAATCTAATATCTTCCTTTGGAGAAGATATATAGATGATGTCTTACTGCTGTGGAAAGGTGACATCTCTTCCCTTAAACTTTTTATGGACCGACTGAACTGTAATGATTGGGGTATTCGCCTCACCTACCAGTTCAGTGAGGTTTCCATCAACTTCCTAGATCTCATCATCTATAGGATAGGATGTAAGTTCGGCACTAAGACATTCTTTAAACCCACCGATAAAAACGGGTTTATCCCCCTTGATAGCTGCCATCATCCCAATTGGCTAACCTCGGTTCCCACCAGTCAGTTTAGGAGGATCCGCCGTAACTGTACGGACCCCCATGACTTTGAGGTACAGAGTAACATACTGAAGGATAGATTCCTGGAAAAGGGATTTAAGAAAGAAACTTTGGAACAAAATATCCTTCAAGTTAAAGATCTACTACAAGAAGAACTGGTGGTTCCCAAACCCAAACAAAAAGGGGCCTTTTCCAAATTTGAATATGCCTTTATCACCTCCTTTTCTACTGGATATAGATGGGTTAATCGTACTTTCCGGAAGTATTGGCATATTCTCAGGGGAGACAAAATATTGGGACCCAATCTTCCCGAAAGACCTCCCATCATTTACAAGAGGGCCAGGAACTTAAAAGACCTGATTGCCCCTACTCCAGTCGAAAAGCCTGCTATCCCTAAAATGTTTTCTAATCTAAAAGGTTTTTTCCCTTGTAAGAAATGCCGTGTATGCAAAGAGTTAAAAACCCAAAGAACGAAAACTTTTTACTCGACTGTAACCAAGAAGGAATATGATATCCAAAACTTCGTCACTTGCCACAGTAAAGGAGCTGTATATCTCCTAACATGTGGATGTGGTTTGCAATACGTTGGGAGAACCATCAGGACTCCAAGTATTAGAATCGGGGAGCACCTCACCAACATATCAACTGGCTTCCCTGGACATAGTCTCTCAGCTCATCACGACAAATGCCATCAACAAAGCTATTCACAATTGAAAGCTGTCGTGATTGAGGGTTACTCCCCCCATTGGAGGGGAAGTGACATGAAGAGAACCATCTCTAGGCGTGAAACGTTTTGGATACATGAATTAAAATGTTACCAGCCCTGGGGTATGAATGTGGAATGGGACATTAATGCCCACATCAATAATGATTAGTCCCCTTATACATATTGGGCATGATAACATTCTTATCCACTGTCTTTCTTCTGGTTACCTTTTTCCTTCCCCGTTCCTTTCTCCTTTAAGATATTTAAACCATAACTAGTGGCGTTTTTGTATATGTCTATAAATTGATGTCTGTGATTTTTGTCACTGGAATTCCAATGTTAGTGATGTATACAAGGGTTGGAGGGTGGAGATTTTCATTGCGACCCATTCCAACCAATTGCCCAAACTTTATGGCTTTTTATATATATTTTTTATTATTTTTAAACTTTTTAATTTTTTAAAATAATTTTAAACATTTGAACCAATGTTTCACATGGTGCCTATATATACTTTTGTGGCCATGTCATTAACTACTCCTTTGAAGTAAATTCCCCAAGGATTATTTAATAATTTTAAAATTATACTCTTTTAATTCTTTTATAGTTTGTGCTTTATCTAAATATATACAGTTTTTGCCTTTTAATAAAATAAAATATTTCTTTAAGAGCCTAATTAAGAAGGCAAGATATGGCTACATCGCTTGCCTCCGCTTTGGAAAAGACACTTTGAGCATCGCAAGATTGCAAAAGTTTGCTCTTTCCATATCCCGGTGTCACTGACAAGATATCTTGTTTACATTTGCTGCTATTGGCCAGGGAGAACACCGGAAGGACGTCATAATATTTCCGGGTCCTCGGGTTGATCCATTTTGATTGGTTGACCCCGTGACCGGAAGTACGTCATTACACTTCCGGGTCCCCGCCGCGGCCGCACCGGAAGTCTCCACCAGCCAAACTATTTACGAGAGATGTAGACAGCACGGCTACAGCTCCAGTCCCAGAAGCCGACTCATCAGTGGAAACGCGTCGGGGGGAGCTAGCCGTGTTGTCACCAGTCTCGGACCGTACTGCAGACGTCCGGGACTATCCTGTACACGCTGTTTTTTCATCTGGAAATTGTAAGTGTCATTTCACCTGCTTTTGCTAATAAACTGAAGGTAATGCACTATAGTCCCCTCTTCTTTTTTGGGCACGATCTTTTGGCACTATCCCCCTGCTTGGAAGCCTATAGATCCTCTCAATCTGGAAGCAGCTAGCTGATCTATTCTCCTGAGAATCGTATCATCTATTTGAGAAGTTTGGACCTCCGGACAAATACAGTATATACTCACATCTCTCCACATTGTGGTAAGAGTCCACTCCTATCACTGGGTGTTCACAGTGCATCTGAGATTACTTTTATTCACTTTGGATCACAGTCTGGGAAGAGGCCCCACCCACCTCCCATCACTCCCTAACCTTCACCTTTTTTGGACTGAAAGACTTTATATATTTTCATATATTTTCTTATCTTTTATTGTCTTTTGGTTACACAGGTTGTGCACCCACTGCTGACCAAGCAGACATTTCACATGAACATTTGTGTTCTTCTTAATTTGTTTAGCGCACTTTTGTAATTTATGTTTCATATATTACTACCCCTTCACTATCAATTTACTTTACAGTGCTGCTTTCACCTTTTTTTATCCTGTCACTAGGTTCGCGCACCTATTTTTCCTCATTTACAACTACCCTACACGTTCACAGGTAGCTGCGTTCCTTTCCGGGAATGGATATTTTTGAATACCACAGTTCCCGCAAACTAGCAGTGGATGATGTGTTCATTAGGACCAAACCAGAATCCACTGATCTCAGGGGAATATTCATGCGACTCAAAAATGTAATGGTGGCAGAGTTACATGCCGCATGGGATATAATCTTCCTTGAGAGATATATAGAAGAAAAAATGGTTCCCCGGAGCCTCAGGTGGAACATTAACCCCGACCAGGGGGATTTGGAACTTCTAGAGTGGAGTCAGTTCTTCAATGGTGCAGGCATTAGCCTGCTAAGTTTCCTCGTTGATAGAAAGAGAAGGAAAACTCTTAGACTTAATAAGGAGATTTTAGAAATTAAGGAGAAACTGACACCATTCAAAGAAGAAGAGGCTTATAAGATGTATACACAAGAATTAAAAGAGATCCTCGCCATGGAGGAGGAGGAACAGAAAAGAAAGAAAAGAAAAAAGTACTTTCGTGATGTGGATGACTATAAGTCTACCCAGGTGTTTAAGTGGCAATTGAACGCTGGGGAGACACCTAGTTTAGCCACTAGTGCTTTATCCAATGTTGAAGGTGATACTCCAAAATCTGGAGAAACACAAGAAAATCTACATTCCATCAGCCGGAAACTCCCCCTTGCGGGAGATCCGGTACCTTCTACGTCTGGAGTTCAACATTCCAAATTTAAACCTTTAAAGGAGAAACCCCTTTCCCAATCTACTAAAGCGAAAGGGAAAAGTGGTAAAGGGAACACCCGTCCTCAGACTAAAAATCTAAGATGGGAGGAGGAAGGTTCTAGATCTGCTTCTAGACAACGGACCTCACCCTCCCCTAAATCTAGAAAACTTTCTCTAGATTATGAAGGTAACTATCTTGGACCTTCTTATCAAGATCCAAGACATTTAGTGTCCAATAATAGATATGAATCTTTACAAGAGGACACAGATGAGAGTGAAGATGATGAATATGAACACCAATATAATCATCATAACAATACCCCCATCAGTCAAAAACCGAGGGGTTTTTTAGGGAAGGGCCACAACAAAGGCAAAAGAAAAAAACAAGGGGGTGCAGGGGAGGTGACTCCAGGAAAAAGGAAAAGATGAAAGGGCAGGGCATCTTCAACCTGAGTGGAGTCACACTAACAGACTCAGAACAACGCACCCTGGATAAAGGCTTAAAATATGCACCAAAGAAAGGCATTAACAAATTTGACACATTTATAGATGTGCACAAATTTGTTAGAAAGTTAAATGTAAAAAGGCACTTTTTGTCAAATGCCAAGGAAAGAAACTACACCAGTTACCAAGTTTCTCCATATACTCATACTACCTTAAAAAATGCCTCACTGTTTAATCCCCAAGGTGTGAAAAGTAGCAACATCACGGTGTTTAAGGATTTGGTTTTAAAAGACCTTGATGAAGCTAAATTTTCTCACCACCCCCAGAAAGATCTGATGACAGGAGTCAAGTCATTATGTGAGCGTAAAGATCTAATTATACGCCCAGCTGACAAGGGAGGTGGAGTTGTGCTGCTTAAGAAAGATGACTACATAGAGGAGATGGACCGTTTGTTGTCTGATAGCGACACATATCGGATTCTTCCGAACGACCCAACCTATTCATATAAGAAAAAACTTGAACGTTTAGTCTTGAGAGGTTATGAAGAGGGCATTCTCAATGAAAAGGAGAAAGAACATCTAGTTCCCTTAGCCCCAAGAATTCCACTTATCTATTATTTACCCAAGGTCCACAAAAGTTTATTAAAACCCCCTGGACGACCAATAATAAGTGGTATAGATTCAGTCACCTCACGTATAGGGAAATACGTCGACCATTTCCTCCAACCCTTAGTGCAGCAAACCCCAGCGTTCCTCAAAGATACATCCCAGTGTATCCAGGAACTTACCAGTTTGGAGGTAGATGGTGACATATTGATGGTGACAGCGGACGTTTCATCCCTGTACACCATCATACCTCACCAGATGGGATACGAAGCTGTCAGCACCTTCCTTGATAACAACTATGATCTCCCAGTCAGACAAAAAGTGTTCATTCTGGAATTATTACAATTCGGAATGGAACACAATTATTTCTACTATGGCGGGAACTTCTATCTGCAACAGACTGGCGTGGCAATGGGAGCTAAATTTGCTCCCAGCCTAGCCAATTTATTCATGGCACTATGGGAGGATCGCAACATCTATGAGAACAGAGAATCTAATATCTTCCTTTGGAGAAGATATATAGATGATGTCTTACTGCTGTGGAAAGGTGACATCTCTTCCCTTAAACTTTTTATGGACCGACTGAACTGTAATGATTGGGGTATTCGCCTCACCTACCAGTTCAGTGAGGTTTCCATCAACTTCCTAGATCTCATCATCTATAGGATAGGATGTAAGTTCGGCACTAAGACATTCTTTAAACCCACCGATAAAAACGGGTTTATCCCCCTTGATAGCTGCCATCATCCCAATTGGCTAACCTCGGTTCCCACCAGTCAGTTTAGGAGGATCCGCCGTAACTGTACGGACCCCCATGACTTTGAGGTACAGAGTAACATACTGAAGGATAGATTCCTGGAAAAGGGATTTAAGAAAGAAACTTTGGAACAAAATATCCTTCAAGTTAAAGATCTACTACAAGAAGAACTGGTGGTTCCCAAACCCAAACAAAAAGGGGCCTTTTCCAAATTTGAATATGCCTTTATCACCTCCTTTTCTACTGGATATAGATGGGTTAATCGTACTTTCCGGAAGTATTGGCATATTCTCAGGGGAGACAAAATATTGGGACCCAATCTTCCCGAAAGACCTCCCATCATTTACAAGAGGGCCAGGAACTTAAAAGACCTGATTGCCCCTACTCCAGTCGAAAAGCCTGCTATCCCTAAAATGTTTTCTAATCTAAAAGGTTTTTTCCCTTGTAAGAAATGCCGTGTATGCAAAGAGTTAAAAACCCAAAGAACGAAAACTTTTTACTCGACTGTAACCAAGAAGGAATATGATATCCAAAACTTCGTCACTTGCCACAGTAAAGGAGCTGTATATCTCCTAACATGTGGATGTGGTTTGCAATACGTTGGGAGAACCATCAGGACTCCAAGTATTAGAATCGGGGAGCACCTCACCAACATATCAACTGGTTTCCCTGGACATAGTCTCTCAGCTCATCACGACAAATGCCATCAACAAAGCTATTCACAATTGAAAGCTGTCGTGATTGAGGGTTACTCCCCCCATTGGAGGGGAAGTGACATGAAGAGAACCATCTCTAGGCGTGAAACGTTTTGGATACATGAATTAAAATGTTACCAGCCCTGGGGTATGAATGTGGAATGGGACATTAATGCCCACATCAATAATGATTAGTCCCCTTATACATATTGGGCATGATAACATTCTTATCCACTGTCTTTCTTCTGGTTACCTTTTTCCTTCCCCGTTCCTTTCTCCTTTAAGATATTTAAACCATAACTAGTGGCGTTTTTGTATATGTCTATAAATTGATGTCTGTGATTTTTGTCACTGGAATTCCAATGTTAGTGATGTATACAAGGGTTGGAGGGTGGAGATTTTCATTGCGACCCATTCCAACCAATTGCCCAAACTTTATGGCTTTTTATATATATTTTTTATTATTTTTAAACTTTTTAATTTTTTAAAATAATTTTAAACATTTGAACCAATGTTTCACATGGTGCCTATATATACTTTTGTGGCCATGTCATTAACTACTCCTTTGAAGTAAATTCCCCAAGGATTATTTAATAATTTTAAAATTATACTCTTTTAATTCTTTTATAGTTTGTGCTTTATCTAAATATATACAGTTTTTGCCTTTTAATAAAATAAAATATTTCTTTAAGAGCCTAATTAAGAAGGCAAGATATGGCTACATCGCTTGCCTCCGCTTTGGAAAAGACACTTTGAGCATCGCAAGATTGCAAAAGTTTGCTCTTTCCATATCCCGGTGTCACTGACAAGATATCTTGTTTACATTTGCTGCTATTGGCCAGGGAGAACCCCGGAAGGACGTCATAATATTTCCGGGTCCTCGGGTTGATCCATTTTGATTGGTTGACCCCGTGACCGGAAGTACGTCATTACACTTCCGGGTCCCCGCCGCGGCCGCACCGGAAGTCTCCACCAGCCAAACTATTTACGAGAGATGTAGACAGCACGGCTACAGCTCCAGTCCCAGAAGCCGACTCATCAGTGGAAACGCGTCGGGGGGAGCTAGCCGTGTTGTCACCAGTCTCGGACCGTACTGCAGACGTCCGGGACTATCCTGTACACGCTGTTTTTTCATCTGGAAATTGTAAGTGTCATTTCACCTGCTTTTGCTAATAAACTGAAGGTAATGCACTATAGTCCCCTCTTCTTTTTTGGGCACGATCTTTTGGCACTATCCCCCTGCTTGGAAGCCTATAGATCCTCTCAATCTGGAAGCAGCTAGCTGATCTATTCTCCTGAGAATCGTATCATCTATTTGAGAAGTTTGGACCTCCGGACAAATACAGTATATACTCACATCTCTCCACATTGTGGTAAGAGTCCACTCCTATCACTGGGTGTTCACAGTGCATCTGAGATTACTTTTATTCACTTTGGATCACAGTCTGGGAAGAGGCCCCACCCACCTCCCATCACTCCCTAACCTTCACCTTTTTTGGACTGAAAGACTTTATATATTTTCATATATTTTCTTATCTTTTATTGTCTTTTGGTTACACAGGTTGTGCACCCACTGCTGACCAAGCAGACATTTCACATGAACATTTGTGTTCTTCTTAATTTGTTTAGCGCACTTTTGTAATTTATGTTTCATATATTACTACCCCTTCACTATCAATTTACTTTACAGTGCTGCTTTCACCTTTTTTTATCCTGTCACTAGGTTCGCGCACCTATTTTTCCTCATTTACAAAATACAACTATTACCTAGTTAACCTAATACCAACATAATATAAAAACTACATAAAGATCCAGTTCATAAACCAGATTAAATCTTCACATCCAGTGCTCACAGAGAAGAATTATTTAATTTGATGAGCACAGGCAATAATGATTTCCTGTGTCGTTCTGTGGTGCATTGTATTTTTAACAATCTATCACTGTTGTTAAAGAATCCAACTCCAATCCAACAACATCACTGGCCTTGCAAATCAGTTTGTTGAGTCTTTTGGTGTTGGCCACCCTAAGCTGGTTTACCCAGCATGCCACCACATACAGGAGAGCACTGGCCACCACAGACTCATAAAATATTTTCAACATCATGCGGCAGATGTTAAAAGACCTCAGCCTCCTTCTTATAGAGCATCTCAGTGCTCATGCTCCAGTCTAGCTTTAACATTGAAGTGCGCTATAGGAAGGAATAGTATTTGAAGACATGTGAGTGTAGCTAGAGAGTAGAAGACGTTCAAGGACAGAACCTTGGGGGACCCGAAAGAAAGAGGAGAGAAGGAGGTAGCATTGTAAGTGACATTGAAGGTGAGATAGATAAGAGGAGGGCAAAGAAAAAGCAGGGTCAGAGGCCAAGGGAATGGAGTTTTTGAGGAGGGAGGGGGTGGTCAACTGTATAAAGGCAGCAGAGAGGCCCAAGAGTAAAAGTACAGAGTAGTCACCATTGGTTTTAGCAGTTAGTAAGTTGTTACTGAATTTTAGGAGAACAGTTTCAATTAAGTGTTTCTGCCAAATTCCAGATGGAAAGCAGTCAAGAAGGTTATTATAAGTAAGGATGGTAGCACAGGCAGTTGTAGACTAGGCGTTCTAGTATTTGGGAGGTAAATAGGAGCAAGAAAATGGGACTTGGATTATCAAGATTGGTGGGGTCTAGATTGGGCTTTTTAAGTATGGAGGTAACCAGTCAGGGTTCATACGGTCATGAAAAACCTGGAGAAGTCATGGGATTTTAAAATGGCACTTTCCAGGCCTGGAAAAGTATTGGAAAATTAACTTAACCCAAAAGTTTTGGAAAAGTCATGGAAATTATTTGTTGCATATGCAGAAAAGAGAGAAAGGCGCCACTCAGTGGAGCATGTAAATAATTTTATTGACGCATATTATAATTAAGAAATTACATATATGTGTAAGCGTCTATCAAAGCTCGGCATCCTTCCGTGTCCTCTGTGTTTCCATCCCAGGCTGGCCAGCAGCCGGGGGAGGGGAGAACCCATCAGGGGACTCAGTGTGATTGAGGCAGCGGTGAAGCGCATACCTCACTGGAGGGCCGCACGAACGTGATAACGCGGGGGGGCGGTAACAGGTTTTGGAGCATGCGTGAACCAAAAGCATTCATCAAGGAGCGGTTCACGCATGCTCCAAAACCGGTTGCCTCCCCCCCCCCCCCCCCGCCGTGTCATCACATTCGTGCGGCTCTCCAGTGAGGTATGCGCTTCACCGCTGCCTCGATCACACTGAGTCCCCTGATGGGTTCTCCCCTCTCCCGGCTGCTGGCCAGCCTGGGACGGAAACACAGCGGACCTGGAAGGGCCCAAGCTGTGATAGACGCTTACCTCCATGTAATTTCTTAATTATAATATGTGTCAATAAAATTATTTACATGCTCCACTGAGTGGCGCCTTTCTCTCTTTTCTGCCTGTTCGTGGGACTGTGGCTTCGGCCTAACAAAGAGCTGCCCTCGATGTAAGTGCCCCATTTGTGCATCTGTGCCATCCATACCAGTCCGGCTGCACCTTATCCATCATGACTGCCTGAACTGAAGCTTTATCCCCAAGCAGGAGCACCCATCAAATCTTTTTCTTTCTCCAGTATATTCCAATATAGTTGATAACATTGGTTAAATTACAATAGTTAACTAAATATTTCATATTCTACTGTACACTACAAAGCTTGTCATTTATTTTAGTAAAAATATCCTGGGTGTAAGATGGGTTTTCTTCTTATATAACATGTATACATAGACATTTCATGAAACATTAGGTCATGAATATTTACTTGAAGTCCTGAAAAAGTCATGGAAATGTCATGGAATTTTATTGGTAAAAATGTGTATGAACCCTGCCAGTGCAAGTTTTAGAGGGTTGGGAAGTATTCGTAAACTTGGCGTTTCCTAGGTCTGTCAGCTGTAGATGCATTTTGTTGACAAGTTTTGATTTACCAAAAAAGGCCTAATTATGTTGGACTTTACAGGTACCAGAGAGGAATAGAGACACGTTTTTATAAAAAGTATAATATTTTATTAGAAAATATTAAGACATTCATAAAACCATAAAAAAATACTCTTATTGGCCAATCCAAAAGAGAAGGAACAATAATTGATACATAACATATAGCTGCTATATGTTGTACCTTTTCTTTTGGATAGGCCAATGTTTTTTGCTGCCAAGGCAATGAGGTCTCGAAGAACCAATTAGATGTGAAACGCGTCGACCTCTTGGAACATATAGCAAAGATTCATTTTTGTAATTCTACTATATGGTCTATATTGTCCAATAATTTTTTCATGGTTTTATGAATGCCTTATTAATATTTTGTAATAAACATTTATTTATTTTTATAAAATGTGTGGCCGTTCCTCTCTGGTGTCAGTAAAATACAACATAATTTGGTCTTTTTTTGGTAATGTTTGATAATGTATGAGGTACCCTTTTAATGGCCTACTTCTTTTTCTTTACGAGTTTTGATTTACATTATTGAATGTTTTCTGACAATCCAACCTGATCCCCTCCAAACCCCTGGTTAGTATAGTAGATAAACTGTGTTTCATCCTTTGGCTAAATCATTTATTGGTCTGTTCATGAACAGAGTAATTTTGAGAATGGCTCAAATTAGAAAGCAACATTACCATGGCTTCCTATTATGTTAATTAACCAGTGTTTTTTCCCTGAACGAAGTTTCCCATAACATGTGCTTTTTTTTTTGTAACAATGCTTAATTTTATAAACAAAGAACCCCTACGATATGGTGGATGCGGCATTGACTGGCTGGTACTGTGCCACCTTCTTCTGCTTTTGCGTCCACTTTCTTGTATTAGGAAAGCAGTGCAATGCATCCGATGTGGTAGTAAGTCAAGTAGCTACTTTCTTTTCTGTAGAACATTGCCACTTTGGGACTACCTGAAAGTAGCTCAGAGGCCAAGCAAACACTGTATAAGACTGAAGGCAATGCCTGGTACACACTATTAGTCTTTTTCTGTTCAATCCAATGGGTTGAACAAAAAAAATATCTGTCAGCTCCAGCCGCAGCCCCCTTTAGCACCAGAACACATCCGAGAGCACTGATCGGGAGCCGGCCACCTGCTTGTTTTCCAGCATGCTCGTCCGACAGAACCCTGCGAAACGGCTGATTTCTGTCAGAGCGGCTGGCTTACACACGGGCGAAATGTCGGCCTTCTTTTTTTTTTAACCAGCTAATGTCAGCTGACATTCTGCCCATGTTTACGGGGTTTAAGGCCGTAGTTCATCTGCCTTGCTGAGATTACTCTTATTATGAAATCCCAGTAAAAAAACTGAGGATCTGAGGGTCTCCAACCTCTCTCAGTACAAGTCATTATTGATCACAGTTTTCCTCTCTTAATCAAATGGGAACTCACTTTAATTTATTATACAGATTGCATGCTTTTAGAAATTATTTGGAAAACTGAGCGCTCCCATCTTTCTGCAGCTGTGCAGTCATTGCGTATGATCAAAACTGAGTTTGGCTAATGGTTTCTGACTGATGCCAAATGCATGAAATAATTACTAAGTACAGATGTCTTCGTTGTCACTGCACACCCCCTCAGTCACTGGAACGTGTCATGAGGTCTGTGCATGGTTCTTAGTAAATTAAATCTCTTCTCCAGCAACATTTTCCATCCGTGACTTGACTGGAGATCATAGGATTGTCCAAACAATTCAAGCTGTTATTTTCTCTTCTCTCTCCACATATCTGATGATACCTGCACAGACCTTTTATTATAAAACTGCCATTTTGTTTTCATAAAATAATTTTCATCTCCATGATGGCATATTTTGCAAGTGAGAAACTGAAGCTGGCATGTACTGTATATTGCGAGTTACTGGTTGGATTACTTTGGGTATAGTGGCTGCCATTCTCCTGTCCTGGCATACTCAGGAATTGCAGGTTAAAAAGCTAGTCGCTCTATGTTCTGTACACTTACTTTGCTGGAAATATTATTCTAACAAATATTTTGGAGGGTGATGATGGGAGAGAAAATGCTGATCTTACTGAATGTAAAAAGTACATTTCAGGCAATCATCTAAATGTAAAAAGTGAAGAGAAGCAGACTACTGGTCCATTGCTCTTATTTATCAGGCATTCCCACTGCGTATTATTTTCTGGCTGATAATCAGTTTTTGTGAACATCTGATTCCAAACTTGCAATTCAAAATCCATGAAATTTTAAACTCTGCCCCAAAGATTTTTCTACATTGTACTTGTGCATACATATGATTGCTTAGACATACAATACACGCACTTTTGCTTCACCTTATAATTCAGAGAGATTTCTCTCTAAAGGAGGTTGATTGGTAAGCAGCTACACTCCTTGCAAGAGGCATTAAGCACCTTCCTTTTTGTCCCTAAAAGCCTCATGGGAAATTAAAATAAATCTCCAGTTAAGGTAATGTAAGTTGATTTTATGACTATAAAATAATCTCCAGTAATCTGTAAGAAACCAAATGGAATTCCGCTTTAAAAGTGAGAGCAGCCCTTGTGCCAAAGAACATTTTATTTTCACTTTTGCATACAGATTTAGGGCCAATCTAATGGAAATCCTGGAACCTGTGTAGCTTTATCTAGTGAAGCATCCAGGTGCATTGAAATGCAGCAATTTCAACTTGACTAAAGAGACTCCTTTAATGCCAAACTCCAAGCAGATAATTATAAATGGTTGAAAAATATTTTCTCAGAACTGTTTTACCTGTCAAAGGATCTAAGGATTTGTTCAACAAGTCAAGGAATCCTATTGCCAGATAGACAGCATAGCTAAGTCAGTGACCCTACTTTTCTCCACTACAGTTAGGCAAATAAACTTGGTCAAGGACACAGCTCTAGACAATGAAGGAAGCCGCACAAAACTGATGAGGTCATTCATCTGTTAATACTTCTGCAAGCTCATGTTATATTTACTTAGCCTTCAGACATTCACAATATGCAGCACTTGTATTTCTTATAAGTGTATCTATGGTCAACATTTAAAATCATAAATTTATATTCAATTACCTCTAGATTTCTCCTAATATTCTGAATGATCTTGAGAGTCCATAAAGGAATCACAGCCTGCAGGCAGCGAGGTATCATGGGATATGTAGTCCTTAGAAAGGGTAACTCCACCTTTCTAAGGGAAAAAAATAGCAAATACAAAACAAATAATATAGCGTATACAATTGTGACACAAGTCATATTGTCATTTAATGTTATAAAAAATTACCTTTTCCTTTTCAATCTGCAGTCGTTGTCATTTTCTGAAAATGCAATGCAATATGGCTACCTGGAGTTGTTCTGTACACAGAAACATCATTTCCTGCTTGTGTGATTGGCTTTTCCCAGAAGTCTGCCTAAGATACAAGCCAGATTTCAGGCACCCCCTGCAACAAAAATGTTACTTTTGGTGAGATACTCCCAATAGGAACACGTCTAAAGGGATGCAGGCCCAGCAGATTTCCACATTAGAGCCTTGCAGGTGCCACAGCTGATTGATAATTATGAAAACACTCCCATTAGACCCATTAAGCACGGGACATAGAGGAACAAGCAGTGATTTCTTCAGAATAAAAAAGGTAGTGATCTGCACCAAAGGTTGGTATAATCCTTGCAATGTACAGAGATCACCCAGAGGGGAATGTTTTTTTTTCTCAACAAAAGTGGAGATACGCTTTAAAGCAAACCGTAGAGAATATGATTCAAAGCATGCAGGGAATCAAGAGAAGCAAACAGGCAGCACTCACATAAAAATAGTTTGCAAGTAAGCTTGAAAATTTGATTGTCAATAATAAGTATTTTTCAATTGCTCTTAATAAAATGAAAGCATACTGTATGTTACCATAGAACTCTAAACTGGACTTTTTGTTTTACCTTTGTCTGGGGTTCAGCTTAAAGCCAAGTCTATTTTAGAATATATTTTCTCTAGAGATCTACTCTGTTACATCTGAATAAAGTCTAATATTGATAAGGTAATTATTGTATCTGCCAAGCATTTCTCACATGTCTTGTGTAAGGAAAGATGGAATCGCTAAGTGGAAAGCCTGCATTTTTTAATGCTGTCATTTTTTCTGTTTCGATTCATACACATGGGAGTTTAGGAAATAGAAATCAGCATTTCTGGTTCCTTTACTGTGGCAGAGACACTAGAAAAAAATGTATGTCTTTAGCCAGTCTCTCTCCCAGATATTGGTTTTAGAGCTAGTTTTTTTAATAACATAATCCATTTCAGCCACCCACTCATTCGTGTGACGGCAGTCTCCGAGCAGAAGGTCAGTTGCAATTTGTCTCTGTGTTAAAGCAAGTGTTTGAGAAGTGTGGAATGGCTTCTTTCTTATTGTAGTCCACAGATATTTTGAGCTTTACAGTTTGTCATCATGGCTAACCAGATTTAGAAGGGATTGGTAGGATAAGGCTACAATCACATTCTATTAGCTATATGCATAATTAAACTGGACATAAACATGCAGACGATAATGCTGATAAGTAGCCTTCCTTCTATTTTGACTTGCTTGCTTCTTGGGTGGCATACCCAATGGACTGAAGGGCCAATGCACTGTTCCAGACCTCTTCTCTCTGAAGTGCAAATGCACTGTTCCTGACCCCTTCTTATAAAAAGGAAACTATTTGGCGGATTATTTGAAGTTTCCCATCCAGTCATAAAATATCTGATCACAAAAACAAGCATTCCCAACACTTGTCTCCTAGAAGACCATTAAAGGCCCAACCCTAGTTTAACATAGAACCAGTGTGATGGGATCTAGCCTTTGATGGCTATCCTCTACACGTCATCACACATGGGACCTAAATGTGGCCATACATTTTCAACTTTATAGTGTGTTCGTCTTCTAGTAGATGACATGTCCGGGAACTTTTTTTAAAATGTCGTGAGACCAGGGACACTTTTGATCTAGTGGGCTGATAAAATTCCCTAATTGGTCTATTATAACTGATGTGCAGTATTTCTCACTACTAGTAACTAGGTGATCTCCTAACATGCTGAATAGTGGAAATACTTAAAGGATTTCCTTTAGATCCCTAAACAAAGCCAGTTTACCGCCCTTCAGAATTGGGGGCGGCACTGTGGCCAATGGGAGTAGAAAATGTTCTTTCATCAGTGAAAGTAAGCTATGCCTTTTTTTTGGTGTCCATGGGAGGAAAAGTGCCTCATCATTGGTATCAGTGGAAGGATTTGTGCCCCCATATAGTGCCTATTGAAGGAAACAACGTGCAGGTACGTTGTTTTTTTTTTATTTCTTTATTAAATTTTCCAGGTAAAAAATTATTTACAACACTCCAATCGCTGGAGAATTTTTTCATATACATTTTACACATATTACCTTTTATCCCTTTTTTTTCCCCCCTCCCTTCCTTATCCCCCCCCCCCGTCTCTTCTTATCATTCGACTCCTATTATTTCTCTGTATTCCCTTGTGTCCTTAAACTCTTGCCACTCATCCCAAATCTCCTCTTCATTCCTCTGTTCCTCCTCCTCCCAGGTCCTCACCTGCTCCAACTTTCTTATTTTCTCTACTTTTAACAGACAATCTTTCCTGGAGGGGGCCTCTTCTTTTTGCCAATTAAAGGGAATCAAGCTCTTAGCTGAGTTTAATAAGTGAGGGAGTAATGTTTTTTTATCTTGCTTCTCTGACATATGGGTTCCATGAAACATGCATTTCCAAGGATCCAAGGGAATATCTATTTTAGTAATTTTACTTATTAATTCTATAACTTCAATCCAGAATACTTTAATTTTTGGGCACTCCCACCATATATGGGCTATAGTCCCTACCATCTGACATCCCCTCCAGCAAAGTCTTGAACTCTCCACCTGAATTCTTCCCATCTTATCAGGAGTGTTGTACCACCTTGTGATCAATTTATAGTTCATCTCCTCCGTGTTGGTGTCTATCGCGGATTTATGTACTAATTGAAGGCTCTTATCCCACTGTTTGTTGTTACTACACGGGCCGAGGTCTCTTTCCCATTTTTCTTTTAATGATATTCCTCTCTCTTTTGTTATTGTTAACAGTATTTTATACACATTCGAAATATTATTTATTATCTTATCCTTAAGACATAATTGCTCAAAAGGGCGGAGGTCGTTTATATCTCTCAATGGCTGCGGTAGTGACAATGTGAAGTGCTTTAGTTGGATATACCTCCACTCATTTATCTTCCAGTTTTCTTTCCTTTGTTTCAGCTCCGCCAAGGTTATAATTTTCCCCTTCTCTACTATATCCCCTAATTGTGCTTCTCCTTCTTCTATCCATTTACCTAATTCCTTCTCTTCCCCTGGTGCAAAAAATTTTGTGCCCTGTAACGGGATCAGTGGTGAATTGTGTTTCCAATTTTCTTTTTTATGTATATTATCCCAAACCTTAATAGCATGTCTTGTGATTATATGCGTGTTAGTGTCCAGATTTCTAAACCTCTCAGGTATCCATATAACTTTTGCTGGGTGTGTACCACTCATCGTGCTTTCTATTACCACCCAATTTCTATCATTATTTTTTTTTGTCCATTCTATCACCCTTGTGAGTATTGCTGCAAAATAATAATTTTTAAAGTCGGGTAGGGCTAGTCCCCCTTGTCCCTTACCTTTACATAGTGTAGTGTACTTTACCCTTGGCTTTTTGTATTTCCAAATAAAGCGGGATATTAATCTTTTAAGTGTTTTAAAAAATACTTGAGGTAATGAAATCGGAATCATCTGGAATTTATATATAATTTTGGGCAGGATTATCATTTTTATCGTATTTATTCTCCCTATCCAGGAAAAGATTCTCGGGGATAATCTATTTAATTCTGATCTTACTTCATTCAGAAGTTCTAGAAAATTTGTTTTGTAGAGTTTTTCTGGAGTTGGGGTTAATTTTATCACTAAATATTTAATCTCATCTTTTCTCCAGTTGAACTGAAATTCTTTTTTTAACATCTCCTCTTCTTGTTTAGGGATATTAATATTTAATATTTCAGATTTTTTTTGATTAATTTTTAAATTGGATAGTTCTCCATATTGTTTCATTATTTTAATTATGTTGGGCAAAGTGATCCTCGGATTACTTATGTAAAGCAGGATATCATCTGCGAAGGCAGATACCTTATGCTCCACTTGTCCCACCTTTATGCCCCCGATGTCCACACTATTTCTAATAGTTGCCAGTAGTGATTCCAAAGATAAGACAAATAACATCGGAGACAAGGGACATCCTTGTCTTGTTCCATTGAGCATTTTAAACGAGTCTGACAAAGTTCCATTGACCTTTACCTTTGCAGTTGGTTGATTATACAAAGTTTTGATCCAGGCCAACATTCTAGGTTTTATTCCCAACTCCACGTTGTTTCGCGCAATAGAGCCACTTCGCCACAGTATATAAATGGCGGCCGGTCGGCAAGTGGCTAAAAAAAGGATATATTTTCTCTAAACACCTCTAAACTGAATGTACCTAAACACAGGTGAACACCAGTGTGATTTATGCTTATTAAATATCAAATCATGCTTTGGTACATGTCATGTTAACATATACATAGTAGAGTATATGTCATTGCCTGTGTGAATGAGGCCCTCTTTTTTATTCTTAAGGCAAAAAACATTTTCAGCAAGTACAGTGCCCTTTTCACATCCTGTGAATTGATCACAAACAATCTGAACTTCCTTTAAGCTATCTTCTGTGAACTATAAATCCTTCTGCCTTCCCCCATGTAATGTAGATGAAGAGAAGAAGATGTGTGCTTTTAATCATCAGGAAAGCAGCTTAGCTGACTTGATAATAACCCAGTTCTTCTAAGATATGGATATGTGGATTTTTCTCCGCTGCCTCCTTTGGTGCATTTTCTGGTGTTTTAGGAGCACTTTAACATGGCACGTGTTAAGCCAACAGCTTTTCAGTCTTTTCTGTTGTGCCTCCAGGGTAGGAAAGAAGAAAAATCTCCCTAATTCAACACAGACAACTTTACCAAAGAAAACTGACTTTGTATGCTGCATCATTAGAGATCCCATTCACAGGCAATGCCTAAAAACAATTTATGGTGGTTATAATACCTTCCATATACTCAGTGAAGTGACTGGCCTCAGGTGATACACAGAGATGAAACAAATCCCCCTATATACAGTCAGGTCCATAAATATTGGGACATCAACACAATTCTATTTTCTCTGTCGCTCATTGACAGACGTAGTCCTCCTTGATTAATATCAACTTGGGTTATACTGCCCTCTACAGGAGTAGGACTAGACAGGAAAGAAAACGTTCTGGCCACACCTTAGGGGCAGTCCCAGAGGGTATATCCTCTCTCTCTCTGCTACAGCAAATCAGTTTTTTTCGGTCTAGTTAGGAGTAAGGACCTAAGTTCCTTGCTGGGATCTTTTGGTCCTGGCAAGATTTTTTAGAAATACTTTTTTAGGCAGCTTTTCTTCTCCAGTGTTCCTGTGAGATCTTCAAGCAAGTACGCTGAAACTGGGCGACGGGCTGGATGTTGAGATCCAGTGGTCACCCCAGTTCAGCCTACAAGCGCGTGCAGGCCATAGCTCCGCGCTGGGTCGGCCGCGACATAGTCCCACTGGATGGGGACTGACCCAGCGAGTTAAAAGTCTCGCCTGGACGCCAATGACCAGTTGCAAACTGAGTCACGGCGTCCGTATTGGTCGACAGCCCCCCCACCTCGGTGGAGAGGGGTTCTGTCAGGAGTTGGCGCCCGCCTGGTTCCGGTATAGTGAGTAGAATGTTCCCCCTCTCCCCCTGTCGGGTTTGTTGGTGGACGCGGGTCCCTCTCTGGGATGGATGGACGTGATCCTAGCAAGTGTCATTGATCCCCCTCTTAAGAGCTTGGTTTGGGAGCTGACTATCTATAGTCACTATATGACACTATAAGGGAGATGACTGAAGTCAGTGGCAGACTGCTAAAAGGCATTACTATTAAGGTATAGAGGTATCTTACCTCACATAATGTGTATACAGGCCGATGCCTATGCCTGGATTACCGCATCCGCAGGTCGCCATCCTTCCATAAAGCCGGTCACTTCCGCAGGCCGCACAGCCTCCCGCAGGCTGCACAGGCCGAGGACTACCTCACGCAGGCCGCACAGGCCAAGCGCACACTCCCGCAGGCCGAGGACTACCTCCCGCAGGCCGCACAGGCCGAGCACACACTCCCGCAGGCCGCACAGGCCGAGCGCACACCTCCCGCAGGCCGCTGTTACCTTGCAAGCCGCCGCTATCCTCCACAGGTTGCCGCCATTTTCCTGCAGATCGCACGGGGCCGCCATTTTGGCGTAGCCTCGTGTATCTAGCATGGGGGCGGCCATGTTTGAGGTGACCAAACACCTCGAGGAGCAATTGGGAGGCGCCGGAAGGCGTGTAAAGGGGCGGAGCCGCCTCCTTTACCCGGGAAAGCAAGCCAAAGACTTCCTGTCTGTAACAGACAGTGCTGAAAGCAGGTTGTATAGAAACTTCTGAGCATCAGGTGGTGAGCCTTGGGGTCTCTCTCTCTCTCTCTGTAGGGGTCCAAAAGCAGGTAACACTGAGGGGCGCTGCTGCGCTGGGGGACTAAAAAGAAAAAGAAAAAAAAAAAAAGTTTTTATTTTTTGATTGTAACTTTTTTCTGGCAAGTGTCTTGTATAATCATGGACCCTGCCACACATGTATCCCCACCTGATCCCCTCGAGGTGGCCGCAGGACCCTCCAGTGCCTCACAGAGTATTGATGCATTATCAGCAGTTTTGGAGTCTTTGGTATCCCGGGTGGAGATGGCCTGTCAGGGACGGGGGTCAAGAAAGCGACCCCCGCCTACCCCTATTTCATCTGATACTTCAGATTCAGATTCTGAGATGGTCATTGCAGCTGCAGGTCCCTCTGCAAGGGCTGTGGTCTCAGATAATGTTCCCTCAGATAGTGAGGAGGACGGTTCTACCTCCGCCATAACACAAGAAGAAGCATTGGTGGACGCACTAGTTGTGTCTGTCCAGGAAACCTTAAGACTTGAGGTTACACCGGCAGAGGTAACCGAGATGGAAATTCCTTTTGGTACTAGTAAGCGTGCCAAGATGGCGAAGGTGTTTCCCTTACCCAAATGTTTTGGTAGTAAGATTAAAGAGGAATGGGATCATTCGAAACCAACCTTTACGATTTCCAAACGCATTGCTAGACGCTATCCGTTTGAGGAATCCCTCATTAAAAAATGGACGGTACCACCAGTGGTGGATCCACCGATTTCCAGACTAAATAAAGCCACTGTTATCCCGTTGGAGGACGCTCCGTCCTTTAAGGATCCGGTGGATCGAAAAGTGGAAGCGGAATCCCGCACTGTTTTTTCCCTGATAGGGTCAACCTTCAGACCGGTGGTTGCCATTGGTTTAGTTTCACAAACATTGACAGAATGGGCGAAATTGTTACGCCATGACTTAAAGGGGAGAAGTATCCCCCAGGCAGCGTCTGATTTGATGGAGCAAATTATACAAGGACTACAGTTCGTCTGTGACGCAGCCCTGGATGCCACTCCCTTGTTAGCGCATGCATCCATGTCAGCAGTAGTCCTCAGACGTGTGCTGTGGTTAAAGTGTTGGTCGGCGGATCAAGGTTCCAAGAAAGCTTTGGCGAATCTCCCTTTTCAGGGGGATCACCTGTTTGGGGCCACCCTAAATGAGATCATAAAGGATGTCACTGGGGGCAAGAGCACTTTTTTGCCGCTGACTGCTACAGCTAAAGGACCTCGTAACAGGCGAGGACCTTTCTTTTCCGCTCATAAAAGGTTCCTTCGCTCCGCTGGGGCGAGCGTGAAGGGCAAAGCCCCTTCAGGAGGTTTCAAAAGGCGCTGGTCGGGTAAACAAAAGGCCGACTCAGCCAAACCTGAAGATAAGGCTAATACAACCTGAAGGTGCGCCCCCACCCAGCTCAGGGGTGGGGGGATGTCTTCACCGGTGTTCAGATCCAGGGCTTTCCTGAATCCTGGACTAAAGGGTTTAGGAGATCATACGATCAGGATACAAGATCGAGTGTCGATCACTTCTACCGGTGCGATTCTTCCCTTCCAACATTTATATGCTACAAGAAGCGGTAGTTCCCGTTCCTTGAGCAGAACGTTTTCTTTACCTTTTCCAAAGATCATTCCCAGTTCCCTCCAGGAATCGGATCCGGTTGAGCGAGCGGACCAAGCAGTCTCTGGTCCGGTGACTTCGGTCTCTAATGCTCAGCCAGGAGAAGCCATCACTTTCGATAGGAATCAAGTTTCTGATAAATGTGTGGGAACCGAGAGCGATCAGACTTTGTCTGATTGCCTGGACCAAGCAGCTCTAGGGCAGCCCGGTTCGGATCCAGTCAGACAATGTCATGATGATGACTTAGGTCGATCGCCAAGGATTTCACCCTACGTGTCTTCAATAGGGCATCCCGGAGGTGGATCTGTTGGCATATCGGCTCAACAGGAAGGCGCGGAGGTTGGTAGCTCGCGCCCGCGATCCTCTAGCGGACACAGCAGACGCGCTGAACGCCCCGTTGGGGCAGTATCAGCTACTATATGTCTTCCCCCCTCTCAAGTTGCTGCTGAGTTTTCTCCGCAGGATAGAAGTGGAGGGAACTCCAGTTATCCTGGAAATTCCGGGCTGGCCTCGTCAAGCTGGGTACGCCGACTTGGGCAGGCTAGTCGCAGACGCTCCTTGGAGACTTCCTCTCAGGGAGGATCTGCGGTCTCAAGGACCGATCTTCCATCGTGCTTTACAGTCGCTGGTTTTAACGGCCTGGCCATTAAGACCCAGGTACTGAAGGACAGAGGATTGTCAGCTTCAGTTATTCCTACTCTAATTAAAGCAAGGAAAGCGACTTCCAGCAAAGTCTATTATCGCACATGGAAGACTTATATTGCGTGGTGTGAATCTTTGGGATTTCCTCCACGTACCTATTTGGTGACCCGAATTTTGGCTTTTCTGCAAAAGGGGGTTGAGCAGAAACTATCCTTGAGCACCATCAAGGGTCAGGTTTCAGCGTTAGCAATCTTCTTTCAGAAGCCGCTGGCTACTCATTCCTTGGTGCGGAATTTCATCCAGGGGGTGCGGCACTTGGCTCCGCCAGTGCACGCGCCCTGGGATCTTAATTTGGTTTTGTCGGTTCTGCAGAAACCTCCCTTTGAAAATATCAGGGAGATTCCCTTGCTTACATTATCCCAGAAGGTGGCCTTCTTGGTGGCTATCACTTCTGCACGCAGGGTGTCAGAACTGGCTGCATTATCATGCCATTCCCCATATCTAGTGGTTCATAGGGATAAGGTAGTTCTTCATCCGAAGCCATCCTTTCTTCCTAAGGTGGTTTCAGATTTTCATCTGAATGAAGATATTGTGCTACCTTCCTTGTGTCCTAAGCCCAATCATCCTCGGGAATGTGCGTTGCATTCCTTGGATGTAGTTCGGGCAATCAGGGTATACCTGAAGACTACGGAATCGTTCCGTAAAACTGATTCACTTTTTGTGATCACGGATGGCCCCAGAAAGGGGTTGCCTGCATCTGCCGCGACTATCTCCAAATGGATTAGACAGACGGTGGTACAGGCTTATTCTATTAAGGGTCGGAATCCTCTGTTCCCTGTTAAGGCGCACTCCACTCGAGCGCTCAGTACTTCCTGGGCCTACCGCCATCAGGCGTCAGTGGTCCAGGTTTGCAAGGCGGCTACCTGGTCGTCGGTGCATACCTTTACAAAATTTTATAAAGTTGATGTGATGGCATCGGCGGATGCCTCATTTGGCCGCAAGGTTTTGCAGGCCGCAATTTGAGGAGACCGGTGGTCTACCTCGAGGGTTTTTTTCCGTTGGAATTTTCAGTTGAGTCTCATCTTTTGATTGATGAGCCTTTAAAAATTTCTAGTTGGCACCGGTTGGGCCTTCTAGATTGGATTTTGATTTCCATTTTCCCACCCCTCATTTGTGGCACTGCTTTGGGACGTCCCGAGTTGATATTAATCAAGGAGGACTACGTCTGTCAATGAGCGACAGAGAAAAATGGATTTTTGTAAGATCTTACCGTAAAATCCTTTTCTCTTAAGCTCATTGACAGACGTAGTACCCGCCCCTCTGTTTTTTGAGTTGGGTTGGGTTAAATTCTCTAAACACGGCTTTGTGACATAACTGATTTGCTGTAGCAGAGAGAGAGAGGATATACCCTCTGGGACTGCCCCTAAGGTGTGGCCAGAACGTTTTCTTTCCTGTCTAATCCTACTCCTGTAGCGGGCAGTATAACCTGAGTTGATATTAATCAAGGAGGACTACGTCTGTCAATGAGCTTAAGAGAAAAGGATTTTACGGTAAGATCTTACAAAAAAAAGTTTTTTTTTTTTTGGCTCTATACACCACCACAATGGATTTGAAATGAAACAAACAAGATGTACTTTAACTGCAGACTTTCAGCTTTAATTTGAGTGTATTTACATGCAAATCAGGTGACAGGTGTAGGAATTACAACAGTTTGTATATGTGCCTCCCACTTTTTAAGGGACCAAAAGTAATGGGACAATTAGCTGCTCAGCTGTTCCATGGCCAGGTGTGTGTTATTCCCTCATTATCCCATTTACAAGGAGCAGATAAAAGGTCCAGAGTTCATTTCAAGTGTGCTATTTGCATTTGGAATCTGTTGCTGTCAACTCTCAATATGAGATTCAAAGAGCTGTCACTATCAGTGAAGCAAGCCATTATTAGGCTGAACAAAAACAAAACAAACCCATCAGAGAGATGGCAAAAACATTAGGTGTGGCCAAATCAACTGTTTGGGACATCCTTAAAAAGAAAGAACGCACCGGTGAGCTCAGAAACACCAAAAGAGCCGGAAGACTACGGAAAACAACTGTGGTGGATGACCGAAGAATTAATTCCCTGGTGAAGAAAACACCCTTCACAACAGTTGGTCAGATCAAGAACACTCTCCAGGAGGTAGGTGTATGTGTGTCAAAGTCAACAATCAAGAGAAGACTTTACCAGAATGAATACAGAGGGTTCACCACAAGATAGAAACCATTGGACAATGATCCGAAGCATACTGTGAAAGCAACCAAAGAGTTTTTTAAGGGAAAGAAGTGCAATGTTATGCAATGGCCAAGTCAAATCACCTGACCTGAATCCGATTGAGCATGCATTTCACTTGCTGAAGACAAAACTGAAGGGAAAATGCCCTAAGAACAAGTAGGAACTGAAGACAGTTGCAGTAGAGGCCTGGCAGAGCATTCCCAGGGATGAAACCCAGCATCTGGTCATGTCTATGCGTTCCAGACTTCAGGCTGTAATTGACTGCAAAGGATTTGCAACCAAGTATTGAAAGTGAAAGTTTGATTTACGATTGTTAATCTGTCCCATTACTTTTGGTCCCTTAAAAAGTGGGAGGCACATATACAAACACGGTTCACCTGATTTGGATGTAAATACCCTCAAATTAAAGCTGGAAGTGTGCAGTTAAAGCACATATTGTTTGTTTCATTTCAAATCCATTGTGGTGGTGTATAGAGCCAAAAACATTAGAATTGTGTCGATGTCCCAATATTTATGGACCTGACTGTAAGTTGTACCTGTTTATCTGCATACATTCAAAGTGCATCATTTATAAAGCTTGCCTGAGCTGTCAAAAAAAGGGGGAGTAGAGTTGAAGTTACACACTACAGATCTCAGTGAGGAGAGTTCTGCGAACTGATTGGAGTGAAGGGATACACACCCCCTTCACACAGCACCCAGGAACAGAGCTGAGGCTGTCAATCAGCTGCAGCTCCCTCCCCGTCACCATTTTTCTCTTGGTGTTAGGAAAACTTCTCAAAAGTGACTCATGCTGATAGCAGAGGAATGAGGCAGCAGATGGAAATGACGCTTTGTGCTCCTTATTGAGTACACACTATAAAGGGATATGCTTTGTTCATATTTCATATATAAGGTTTACAACCACTTTAAAAAGTTTCCACATACTACTGACCACCAAGCGTTGGGGTGATTAACAGGTATCCACCAATTTTGCCCATATAGTGTCTTTAAAGGAAAAACTGCATCAATAGCGCCATAATATGCACTAACTGAAAATAGACTATTGTTCCTCTATTAGCCAAATGCTTGCACACGCACACACACACACACACATTGTTGCTACTGGGGAGAATATACTCATGTGATAGGTGCTTTTTTAAATGATTTGTGCCAGATCAAAATGTATTTTATGGCATGGCAGCCCACTGTTTCTTAGATAAAATGGAAAGTCCATATAGACATCAGTTGCTCACGCAGGGGTTCTTCGCCCATCAATATGAACAGACAAAAATACCGAGCTACCTGGCTCCCATGCTGACAGCACCAGTCCCTCTGAATGTGCTGTCCAGCTCTACTGGTTCCCTTGGCTCTCTTAGCCTTTAATCACAGTGACCTGTTGCACTGCCCAATCCTGGCTTCTGGATAGGGCTTCTCCTGACACCCCGATAGGAAGTCTTCTGACTCTTGGAATGAGACCTCCTATCTCTTGACTGGGGGCACCTGGGTGGGACTTCCTGGCTGCTGGCTCCTCTGACCCCTTGATGAGACCTCCTGTCTCTTGGCTCCTGGCAGGGGCTCCTCTGACCCCTGGGTGAGACCTCCTGTCTGTGATCGATCTCCAACCTGAGAGCTCTGAGCTATCCTCAGGCCTAATGCAGGCCATAAACGATTTGAATTCTGAACAAATTTTCTTTCAGAAATGTCTTGCGCTTTGTGATCTGATGATGCCACCATTGATTTCGAAAATTCGTCCAACCAAGCCTTATATTTTACCTCATGTTGCTACAGAAAATAATTTTTGTGGCCGGGAATCTTCTTTTCTTTCCAGGAATTTTCTTTTTTTGTGCTCATGCGCACTTTTTCGATTATATCTCTCACACGATTCCCCCATCATTGATTAGAAAATTGTTTGTTTTAAATTTCCAACATGCCTGATTACTCAAATTCAATGAATGAACGAAAATCGGTCATTGCTGCAGCCCACTAATGGTGCGAAGTTCAAACGAAAATTCTAAGATAAGATTTTCTAAAGAAAATTCTTTTGAAATTCAACCATGTGTTGTCAGCCTAAGTATATAACGATCCTGCACACCTGTAAGAATATTTAATAATAAATATCTCGCGCTCGTACTTACAGTGGGTACGGAAAGTATTCAGACCCCCTTAAATTTTTCACTCTTTGTTATATTGCAGCCATTTGTTAAAATCATTTAGGTTCATTCTTCTTCCTCATGAATGTACACATAGCACCCCATACTGACAGAAAAACACAGAATTGTTGACATTGTTGCAGATTTAAAAAAAAAGAAAAACTGAAATATCAAATGGTCCTAAGTATTCAGACCCTTTGCTCAGTATTTAGTAGAAGCCCCCTTTTGATCTAATACAGCCAGGAGTCTTTTTGGGAAAGATGCAACAAGTCTTTCACACCTGGATTTGGGGATCCTCTGCCATTCCTCCTTGCAGATCCTCTCCAGTTCTGTCAGGTTGGATGGTAAACGTTGGTGGACAGCCATTTTTAGGTCTCTCCAGAGATGCTCAATTGGGTTTAAGTCAGGGCTCTGGCTGGGCCATTCAAGAACAGTCACGGAGTTGTTGTGAAGCCACTCCTTCGTTATTTTAGCTGTGTGCTTAGGGTCATTGTCTTGTTGGAAGGTAAACCTTCGGCCCAGTCTGAGGTCTAGAGCACTCTGGAGAAGGTTTTTGTCCAGGATATCCCTGTACTTGGCCGCATTCATCTTTCCCTTGATTGCAACCAGTCACAGCATGATGCTGCCACCCCCATGCTTCACTGTTGGGACTGTATTGGACAGGTGATGAGCAGTGCCTGGTTTTCTCCACACATACCGCTTAGAATTAAGGCCAAAAAGTTCTATTTTGGTGTTATCAGACCAGAGAATCTTATTTCTCACCATCTTGGAGTCCTTCAGGTGTTTTTTTAGCAAACTCCATGCGGGCTTTCATGTGTCTTACACTGAGGAGAGGCTTCCGTCGGGCCACTCGGCCATAAAGCCCCGACTGGTGGAGGGCTGCAGTGATGGTTGACTTTCTACAACTTCCTCCCATCTCCTGACTGCATCTCTGGAGCTCAGCCACAGTGATCTTTGGGTTCTTCTTTACCTCTCTCACCAAGGCTCTTCTCCCCCGATAGCTCAGTTTGGCCGGACGGCCAGCTCTAGGAAGGGTTCTGGTCGTTACAAACGTCTTCCATTTGAGGATTATGGAGGCCACTGTGCTCTTAGGAACCTTAAGTGCAGCAGAAATCTTTTTGTAACCTTGGCCAGATCTGTGCCTTGCCACAATTCTGTCTCTGAGCTCTTCAGGCACTTCCTTTGACCTCATGATTCTCATTTGCTCTGACATGCATTGTGATCTGGAAGGTCTTATATAGACAGGTGTGTGGCTTTCCTAATCAAGTCCAATCAGTATAATCAAACACAGCTGGACTCAAACGAAGGTGTAGAACCATATTAAGGATGATCAGAAGAAATGGAAAGCACCTGAGTTAAATATGAGTGTCACAACAAAGGGACTGAATACTTAGGACCATGTGATATTTCAGTTTTTCTTTTTTAATAAATCTGCAACAATGTCAACAATTCTGTGTTTTTCTGTCATTATGGGGTGCTATGTGTACATTCATGAGGAAGAAGAATGAACTTAAATGATTTTAGCAAATGGCTGCAATATAACAAAGAGTGAAAAATTTAAGGGGGTCTGAATACTTTCCGTACCCACTGTATGTCAGAATATTTATACTGCTCTGAATATAGCAGTGTATTTTTCTAGGTTAATAAGCAAAGATCTGTGAAAAAGGAGAGTCTTCACCTATTGCCATAAATCAATGTCGTGAATTCTTTTTAATTGATTAATTTCTTTTTAAAAGCATATACCAATCTTAGTGAGTACAGTCTACAGCGTGGAATATATATAAAAATATTTATTCAGTACAGTCTACAGCGTGGAATATATATAAAAATATTTATTCTCAAGACATGCAAACACGATATAGGATCAAACAAGAAGTGACACAAAAAGATAACTCTACAGAAAAATACTAACTTCAAATAATCAATGCAATGTGATGTTTAGCTCAATAATGAAAGTGAAACTAAAACAAAGTGAAAGTAAAATGAAAGCAAAGCGAAAGCAAGATTACCATTTCTTCCCAGGTATAGCATAAGCCATAAATTAATGTTCTATATAAACAGACTACAATGGTCTGCGAATCACAGGGCCCAAAGTCATTCCACTGCAGAAGGAATGAGAATAAGCCATGCAAAACGGAAGACTTAAAATTGCAAATAATGCACTTAATCTGATATTAATAAAAATGTATAAAAACAAAAATCAGCTTTTTAGAGAAAAATCTACCATGGTTTATATGGCTGGGATTGTAATCTCATTACCCTTAAATATGCAATATAAAACATATAAGGAAGGAATAAACAATTGTTGAATAAAATCAAATAACATAGCAAGGCATAATTACCACACTTAAGATGGTGCTAGCTTCAAATCGTTACCAGAGTCCTAAGATGGATGCCTTTCTTAAGATGGTGGATTCCCTTCAAGTTTCAGATGAATGATGTGGACAAATAGAGTATGTCTGGATGAGTCTATTGAGGAATGTAATAGTGTGTGTGATGTAAGTGTATTGTCTGATGGGCAGTGTAATGTGTGTCCCTCTCATCTGGGTTGGTCTTTTAAATGGTAAGAACAAAGAGCTATAAAAATTACCATAAGTTAAACCCATAGGGATGAAACATTATCCCTATTGGATGGGATATTCTATACCTAAACTGGTGAGATCATAGACACACCTCTTTTGATAATTAACCCCATACTTGGTATAATAAAATAAGGATGATTTCTCTATATGTAAGATTAATCATATAACACAACATAAAACTTTGTCCAGACTCCCAGTACATACATAAATGTCCACCTGTATCTCCATCATTCACCTTGGCAAGTAATGCCATTTCAATAATTATATTATTTAACACAATATAATATTTTTATATGGGAAATCTGAAATTATCTCAAGACTGCACCTGGTATTTTGTCTCCAGAGGGCAGTATCGTACCGTTCATTAGATTTTGTATTTAACATAATTAAAACATTTTGTTATCTGATGACCTATTGACCTCTAGCTAGTGAATAGCCATTACTTATTTGGATTGTGCCATAGGGCTGTCAGACATAGTCTAGTTTGGTATATTTACGACACCTTGAGCACTAAACTAGTCCAAAGCAATTCTTATATAAACACTCCTACCACATGCCTTAACATGAAGTAATTCGTTTTTAAGACACACAAGTCCTTACACATCATAGAAAAGTATACTTATATATATATATATATATATATATATATATATATATATATATATATATATATATATATATATATATATATATATATATATATACATTATATATCTAATATTATATAAGTATCAAGTTCACACTTCTATATTAATAAGAATACAATGTATTATCGTTAATATACATCTTATATATGATGATGTTTTCTAAAACTTATTTTTAAATAATCCTTTAAAAGAAATATACTGACTATATTGTTCATTGTTATATATACAGATAAGATTACAGGCCAGACTAGCCATGAGTGACTAGTACGATGTCTCGCCAATTGATTCTTATCTGATGAAATGTATGTATTACCTTATTTACGATTACATAGATACAAAGATCTCTGTTGGAACTATAAGATCCTATTGTTGAAATTCTATGCTCTCTTGTAAGCTTGTAAGAGACATTTTGTTTAACAAGTACGTATGTGAACTTTGTTTCACCCTGAAAACAAAATGGAGGCTGCACCATTCAGAATCTCTTATGCATGATATGTAATACATTGCTTTCAAAATCATTTTTCTTTTTACCTATTATTATTTTAATCAACCCCCAATAACCCCGACACACCTTTGTACTCAGGCTGCAGGCATTGGGTAAAATCCAAACACAGGATTGAGAGTTCCGATCCAGAACTACAGAATCCGCAGCCAAAAACACAGCTTTCTTCACTCTGAAATGATAGTCCTGAACCTCGCATTAACCCTCAATGCGAATCCTGTGTCATATTCTCCATTTTCACAGTGACCGGGTCTTGCTCTGTCAAAATATATATGAAGATGTATAAACAAAAATGGTTTCGTTTTATCTGTGAAGGGAAAGTAATCTGGGGATCAGTGAGTTAATTTTCAAACTATCATCCCCCGCTCCTTGTATGGCCTACTTATATCAACTTGCTTTCATATACTGTACAGGCTGTGGTTATATAATATGTTAATACTTGCAGAATGGGATAAATAAAAATCATATTTGCTGTAAATATCACTAGGTTGTGTATATAATGTATACAGCACTGGCAATAAAAGGATGTGTATTGGATAAAACATCAACAAGTATTTGATTTGGAAACCATGAAATAGTAGTGTAAATGTAATCATCATGATAAAAATTACTAGCTTATGCATTGCGTTCACTGCTTGCTGTTAGTCTGCCTCAGTTGCCTCATGAAATTTTTAAAAAGCTGACAGAGGCATATTTTAAATGAGCAGCCGAGGTCGCCCTAATCCTTGTGAAGAGATAGACCACAGGGAGTTATCTGCTTCAAAGAGCTAACCAACTACAATCAATTGTGTTTCAGGTAAAAGCCGCAGGCCATAAAATGTTATATCGCTTTGGGATCTGCATAGCCTAAGCAGAAAACCTCTTTTTTTTTTCACGGTTACATTACTGCATTTAAATAACTTAATCAAAAGAAACCGTCAGGATGAATAAATTGGGGTTGTCAGCAGATTTTAAAGGTGCATACTTCTTAGTTGTGGTTCTGGATGCACGACTTAGTGAGCCATTGACCCAAAACAATAATGCAACCATTGGAGATCAGACTTTCCCCTGTATCCATGGTCTGTATCAGCTACTAAGTAGTATAGAAAGGGTGAAGATGACTCACCACTAAGTATTAAAGTAAGAGTGAGGATGACCATTTTGGAAACCACACCTGGGTATCTATGGAAGCAAAGGCTGTGTTGTTAAAATATCCAGGTAAAGGGCTACTCAGTAGTTGATTTAGGGATGTGGGGGCTTGTCATGTCTTGATATAGGGAAATCTGAAATCTTGAGCCCAATCCTCAATTTAGGGGATCAAAACCCATAGCCAAGGTTAATGAAGAGATTGGAAGATGCCCCATTCTCTTTAAATAATGTTATAAAACTTTATTTAAATTAAAATAACCCAACATGAATCCCTTTCCGCAGTCATGATTGATGTGAGTAAAGAAAGACCATAAAGAAAAGATAAACTTGTAACAGTGTTTTGGCCGAGATCTAGCAGAGATCAACGTTATCGCCAAACAGCATCCATTTAGTGACCATCAGTTCAGAGATAGGGTTGTGGAGCTTGCTAGAAGCACATGAAACGTGTTGGATCGACTTACAATTTACAATCACATACTCTACATAATTAAACCAGTGATCCTTCCTTTCTCTTATTTTACACTGACCATGGGCTTTGCTCTTCTAAATAGATAGATGAGGGTTAGAGATTCCACATTCCTCCTCAAATTTTTTTTTTGTCACGACAGGTTCCCTTTACATAAAAGCTCATCATTTTTAGAGGGCAGAAAGCTTTAATATTCTGCCTGGAACCTTGTATAAATGGAAATGTGAAGTGGGGAGGGGTGAAAACAACAGAAAATGTTTTATAAAGTTACTAGACAGAAGGCATACCTGAAAATCTCCCTTCTAGGCTAGGGACCATGCATACCTAAATAGATGCCTTCCTAAATATCTGGTCTCCTTTTTATCCAAAACAAAAATCTGATTCTTAGATCCAAGACATATTATAGCCCTAATTGCTTTGCATGCAGCCAGTAGAGCCTAAGAAGTCCTAATCCCCGTACTGTATGCTAGTGCCGAGACGGTGATTAATTGGATAATGAGAAAAAAATCAGTATTACAGCCCCAGAGCCTGCATCTTTATTGCAAACTAGGCCCTCATGCTGTAATTAATTTTTTATGTTGCAGGGTCATCTTCGTAATGCCCCTTCTCCAGGCTGGGGGTTCCCAAATGATGCAGGGAGCTATGCTGACATGGTTGTCATCACCACTCTTATTTTTTCATTACACAGTGAATGCAGGGCTCCGTGCTGTCACCACCTCAGAAGGTGGACCCTTGACTCATTGCACTTACAGTATGTCCTTGATCTTCACGTTTGTAATACTCTGGGAGTCATTCAGTCTGGAAGTCTCAGGACATCTTCTGGTGGAATAGAGGTACTGCGAAGGACAGTGGTGGATTAACCTGTTGCTGCCCACGTAATACAGTATGTGCAGCAGCAAAAGGGTATGCTTTAACACCCATATTCATTCCTGGGCAGCTGTCACATACCTGGTCGAGGCCAAATTGATGAGAGGGCTGCTTTTAGACCTCTTGACCTGTTTCCTCTAGGGATGATGACAGGGTATAACAGGGCACAGAGTGACACGGATGCCTGTAGAAGATTTGGTTCAGGATATCTGATGCAAATGCAAAGCTGAAGCAGACCAGGGGGCAGAGTCTGGAACTCAGATGCGTAGTCGGACGGACAATGGCCAGCAACACAGCTGCAACCGGGCAGCAGGAGTACAGAGTTAGGAATCAGGAGCAGAGTCGGGACCAGGCCATGGTCTGCATCAGGCGAGAAGTAGTACCAGAACAGCAGGCAAGAAGCAGGGTCAGGTGACAAGCCAGTGTCAGCAACAGAAGTTCAGGAACAAGAAGGAACAGCAAGCTTAGTAAAGATATGAGTCATGCAAGGCTTTAAATATGCCACTGGGCGCCAAAGTCTATGAAACACTAATGTTCACGTGCATGTGCACATGCTCGTTTGAATGCCTGCAGGATCCTTATGCTATGCACAGTTCTATGGACCCTTCTGCACACATGCACATTCCTTTGAGCATGGGCATTCCTTTGAACATGAGCATTCCACGGAGTATGGCTTTCCTGACAGCAAAGTGATGTTTCTGTGCTGAGAGCGGACTGTGACATTGGATGCATTTTGTGACTCTCTTGGTAGTAAATGACAGGGTTAATATTTTTATTCTTCCGTACTAGACTTAAGCCTTGGTGTAAGTGTTCTGTTTTGTTTAGGCTTTATATTTTTGTTGAAGTCAAAGTAGAGGCTTAAAGGAGTTAGGAACAAAGCTGGGAATTAAAATTGAATTAAGAAAGCCACTTTATTTATAAGCTTCTCTAGGTAAAAAAAAAAAAAAACCTGCTTTGCATCTGCATAATCATTAAATAATCCATCCCAAAGGGTCCTGTAGTGCAGTAGTTACTCTCTGTAAAGTGATACTAAACACACACTGTTTATTTTACATTGTCCCTTCTATTTCTGTATATGGATGATGGCACTGTAATTATTTTAATAAAAAAAGAAAATCTAAGTACCTTTTTCCTAATCGATATACAGCTGTCAGGTGACCCAGCTCTTTCCTAGCTAATTTGCAGGGAAACATAAGCAGGAGGAGCTTCTAGTCCTCTGCTGCTGGTCACATGTTAAAAAAAACAGCCTTTGGGATACAGAGTAAAAATAAATAATTATTATCAATAAAATGTTTTAAATTGAAAAATATATTTGAAATCAAATCTTTATTATTTTTGGGCAATAACATGGTGTGGGCAGATTTCTGCCAGTCACAGGCTGTTACGCCCCTCCAGCCTGTGTCTTAAGCTGGGTACACACTATACAATTTTCTTTTGATTTTTTTTCTTTAGATTTACCAAAACCATACAATATGAGATCAGACCTAAACACTTTCAATTTATATGCAATCAGGCAGGCCCTCGCACTACATAATTGAAGGTAAAATCTAAAGGAAATCTACCAACAAAAGTTGTATAGAGTGTATCCAGCTTTAGAATAAGTAGGAAGCAAAGCCTCCAATAATCTACATGTAACAACCCACTCCCATTGTGTTTAGCTGGTTAGGGGCATGGAGAAGAAGGGAGGGAGTGGGTTGTCATTTACCACTGTGTATACGACCACATGTGACTCTATAGTCACATGGGCTGCTCAGATGTGATGGGGAGGAAATGTTTAGCATAGAATCTCACTGCAAACTGCGCATGTGCAGAGTTGCCTCCATAGCTGCAAATCCCTAGCTGAATTTGGGACATGAACAGAAAGGTGGAAATAGAGAACAGCAGGATCAACCAGATTTTTTGCAGAATACAGAAAACAAATCTCATAGTGAGTACGAAACAGCCTGTCATACACCATTTATTGATAGTTTTTTTGGTGTGGGCTTAGTGACACTTTAATGTGCAGGGCTCACTGAAGGTTGGGAAATAGCCATCCAGATATAATCTCTGCTGAGTAGAAGAATGGGAGACTTGCACCTCATTCGATTTTGAACATCACAGTTGCATGACAAGTCTTACCCAATGTTTTCCAATGATGACCAATCATATATGTGTGACTTAAAGTCGCAGGACTTCAAAGTAGTTCATGTACTACTTTGGTTCGACTTTCATGGAACTTGAGGGACATAGACTTCAATGTTAACCCTCAAAAGTTGCATGAAAGTTGTACCTGAATGTATTACATGCAACAGTTTTGCAACAGTGGGTCTGACTTTGCAGAGGGTCAACAAGTCACATCCAAGTCGCACCCATCCAAAGTTGCGTCAGAGTTGCACTCCAAAGTCGCACAAGTGTGAATGAAGCCTTAGATTGCTAATGTTAATTATTTTACATAATGATTCGAGGTGCAATATAATACTTCTGAGAGAAAACTGGAAGCTCCCCAGCAGAAGCAAGGGGTGGCGTAACCATATCCCTAGCTGCTAATTGGCCGCAAGTGTTTATTCAGTCCTACCATTTTACTTTGTGTGACTGACTGACTTATTGGTGTCAGAAACTGAACATATGATGTGTCAGGGATTTCAGTCTCAGCAATATCCTATGGCAATCATGTATCGGAAAATGTGCACACATTAATGCAGCAGAAGGTAATAAAATAAATTAAGAAAAAAAAATCATCCTTGCAACGTTGACATGCCATGGAGTTCTCTTGAAATGGTCAGTCAGGTCTTTCAGAGTTGCAGGTCCTTCTTGCTTACTGTAAAGTCTGTCTTCCTGCAAGTGTTTCAAATGAGACATTATTTAACCTCAGAACATCCAACCAAACCTGAAGAATGGTCTTCAGATGTGGACCCACCTGATACAACAGAATTTGGATGACATATTTAAATTCTATACTTTTCTTTGGGATGACCCTTTAACTATAAGCAGTATTATTGTGCTCAGAGATTTTCTTTAATCACTTGACCTCCTAGAAAGTTTTACCTCCTTCATGACCAGGGAATTTTTCACTATTCAGCACTGTGCTACTTTAACTGGCAGTGGCTCGATAATGCAGCACTATACACAAAATTCAATTTTTATAATATTTTTCACAATAATAGAGCTTTCTTTTGGTGATATTTGATCACTACTGGGTTTTTTATTTTTTATTATATAAATAAAAAAATACAGAGTTTGAAAAAAAAAAATGTTTTCTGCTTTAAAACAGCCAACAAAATCAATTTTCTTCATAAATTTAGGTCAAAATGTATTCTGCTACATGTCTTTGGTAAAACCAAACCACATTTTGGGACACTAGTATAGTTCTGATCATGATTAGGATACTGATCTGTATAGACACTCTACTAGTAATTGCGGTGATAAGCGACTTATAGTGTGACGGTGATAGTGTGGTGGGCAATCTGGTGCTAACTGACACTGGCCTGAGAGAGACACTGAGTGACACTGACATCACTATTAACTAGGGTTGCCACCTCATCCCTTTTAACCAGGACACGCATTAATTACACAGGTTCTGTGGCTGATTAAGGTGGTAATTAAACTCGGTGCCTTATGTGCATTATATTAGCCTCAGAACCTGTGTAATTATTATGTGTCCTGGATTAAAGGGATGAGGTAGCAACCCTACTAGTAACACTAACACAGTGATCAGTAATAATACTGTACTAATGACACTGGCTGGGTGACAGGAGTGATCAGGAGGGCAATCAAAAGGTTAACAGTGTGCCTAACAAGTATATGTGTGCTGCTTTTACTTACAGATCATCCGGCTGGGTCTCTCCTTAATCAAGCCAGGTCTGTGTGTTGTGTTTACCGACACACAGATCTCTGTGCTGTGATTGGCCACAACCACAAAATGATTGGCTGTAACCTGCTGACTAACTTGTGCTGTGTCCAGTCACAGCACAGGTCAGCAGGGGATGCGCACCTTTAAACCAGGAAGTGCGCTGCGACATATGGGTACGTCGCAGTGCCAGGAACCACTGGCCACCAACAGTAAATGTACTGCTGGTGATTGGCAAGAGGTTAAAAAATGCACTGCATAAAATGTTCGATCCTCAGGAGTTTCATATTTTGTTTGCTTCTATAAAGATTAAAGGGCAGCGTGCACAGCAGTCATCCACATATTTTAGCGCTTCCATTATCCACACTGATTCATGTATCTGTGTTAGGTGGGTGAGATGTGCAGACATAGCCTGGAAACACATCCTGATTCAGATTGATCTGACCTGTCATATAATGACAGGTGCCTGGAATGGCTTTATGAAGTAATCAAGAGAAAAGAGCTCCTAGTGGAATCAGATGTACAGCCATGGCACGCATTTAGGATCACCATAACCTCAGAAATGCAGATATTAACCATCAAGGACAATACTTTGGTTTGATGTTTGAGTGACATTCCAAAGGTGCTCTGTTGAGTATGTTTTTTTTAAACTTTTTTCCTTAATGTCTTTCTAAAGATTGTTCTGGTTAAAGCTAAACTCCAAGCTAACAGTTAAATATACAGTTGAAACTTTCTGTGCTGACACCCATGCCAGGTTGCAATGCAGGTTGGTGACTTCTGTTTAGTGCAGTTAAGTAATACAAGTCTTCACAATGATGAGGCCATCCCTGTGCCCTCTATTAAAGTGATTCTAAGCACACACACTGTTTAACCACTTCCAGACCCCTCACCATGTATTTACGTTGCTACTTTGATGTTTTATATATATATATATATATAGCTGCCATAACCCCAGTGTTTTCTTACACAGCGGGTGGTCCATTTTAACATAAAAGTGGTCCCAGCGGCAGATTTGCCAAGGGAATGCTTTTATGAGCAGCGAGAGAGGTGCCCACCCCCCTTCCGCTTACCGGAGCCGTCGATAGTGGGGAAAAATGATCCGATCCCCCCTCTCCTTATGGGCAGGAAGTCGAGTGAGGCAAGATGGCCCCCACTCGACTCTACCCCCTTTTTTTTTTTTTTTTTAAAAAAGGACTTTTTTTTTTATTTTTACTTCTTTTGTGTAAATGTGAGATCTGAGGTATTTTTGACCCCAGATCTCACATTAGAGAGGACCTGCCATGCTTATTTCTATTACAAGGGATGATCTTGTACATTCCTGTACTTCACTGATTATGTCGTGGCTTGTTTACTCAACCTTATTCACGGTGCATACTGTTGCTGTTCACCTTGCTTTTCTTTTTTGATGCACTTTGTACTGCTTAAAAATGATGTTCGCTTGTTATGTCATACCATTTTACCTCAATAAAATGTTTTAGAAAAAAAATAAATAAAAAAATAAAAAGTAAAATAAATAAGAAAAAAAATGTAAAGCACCTCTTCCCTCCAAGCTCACGCGCATAAGCGAACGTATACGCAAGTCGCTCCCACATATGTAAATGGTTTTCAAACCACACATGTGAGGTATCACCATGACCATTCGAGCGAGAGCAATAATTCTAGCACTAGACCTTCTCTGTAACTCTAAACTAGTAACCTGTAGACATTTTTAAAGCTTTGCCTATGGAGATTTTTATGTACCAAATAAATAAAGCCACTTTAAGGTAAAAAAAAAAAACTGGTTTGCATCTGCATAAATATTAAATATTCTATCCCAAATGGTCCTGTAATGCAGTAGTTACTCTCTGTAAAGTGATACTAAACACACACTGTTTAATGTACATTGTCCCTTCTATTTCTGTATATGGATGATGGCACTGTAATTATTTTAATAAAATCTTAGTACCTTTTTCCTAATCGATATCTAGCTGTCACATGACCCAGCTCTTTCCCAGCCTGCCTGCAGGGCAGCATAAGCAGGAGGAGCTTCTATTCCTCTGCTGCTGGTCACATGTTAAAAAAAAACAGCCTTTGGAGTAAAAATAAATATCACAACCATGTTTTAAATCGTCATACAAATTTATATTTTAAATCAAATACATTTATTTTTTGGTGTTGGCAGATTTCTGCCAGCACAGGCTGTGTCATGCCCCTCCAGCCTTTGTCTTAGAATAACTGAGAGGAGAAGCCTCTCCATCAATCAAGATGTAATATCCCGCCCCATAGTGTTTAGATGATTAGTCGGCATGGAGGAGGAGAGAGGAAGTGGGCTGTCATTTACCACTGTGTATACACCTATGTGTGACTCTAAAGTCCCAAGAACTGCTCAGATGAGATAGGGAGGAAATGCTCAGCTTAGAATCTCACTGCAAACATGTGCAGAGTTGCCACCAGAGCTGCAAAATCCCCAGCTGAATTGGAGACATGAACAGAAAGGTGGAGTTAGAGAACAGCAAGATCAGCCAGATTTTTTGCTGTATACAGAAAACAAATCTCATAGTGACGGAGTATGACCACCATTTATTGATGGCTTTTTTATGATGTGGTTTTAGTGACACTTTAGGTATGTTTGCAATGTTAGAATGACAAAACTTTGCTAGGCAATTAGTTAGGTGTGGTGGCCCTCCCTATTTTAGTGTGATCACTGCATTGTACAAGAATATGAGAAACCAGTGTCAAGGCATATTCAAAAACTGAGGTCAACCATCACTTTTAGCAGCCAGAAACACTTAGTGGTGCACCTTTACACTCTGTAAAGGTGCACTACTAAGTGTTTCTGGCTGTTAAAAGATTTTATGAAAACTTATTTAGATCTGTAGCGTCTCTTGCCTTTATTGTGCCATTTGTTGCCAGCCTAATTCCCTGGACCAATTACTCCACTCATTAAGTCTCTAATTGTAGCTGAAATGACCGTTGTGGTAAGAATTACATCCAGGCCACATTTAAATTAATTTATTCTTTTGGCGAACATCATCCCCTCATTTGGCAGTAAATTCCAAAGGACACCAGCATGCTCTTTATATAACGAAAAAAAATCAGACCTGCAGAGCCAGCATTAACAATATTAGATCTTTAGTTTATCTTTGATTGGGCTCTAGAGGAGGTTCTTTGAATAAGGCCCCTTTCACACATGCTGTCCGTTTGTCCGTTTTTCATCCATCTGTTGACGGATGAAAAACGGACATCAATGTATCTCTATGTAAAAACGGATGACAACGGATGATCATCAGTTAACATCCGTTTTTATCCGCTTCCATCAATGTCCGTTTTTTTGAACGGATGAGTGCCCTATTTTTCATCCGTCAAAAAAACGGATCGGACGAAAAACCGATGACAACGGATGAAAAACGGATGACAATGGATAAACAGATGACAACTGATGAAAAACGGATGACAACTGACGAAAAACGGATGACAACTGACGAAAAACGGATGACCACTGACGAAAAACGGATGACAACTGACGAAAAACGGATGAAAAACAGATGGAAAACGGATGGAAAACTGATACATATTGACGTGACTGAACTGATGAATTGAACGGACCGTATGTGTGAAAGGGGCCTAAACGTTTTTTTCTAACATGTCAGGTTAGTAAAGCGTACTCCAGCAAATCCAGCCATCAATCTAAACCAGGTTTCCTGACTATTTCCAGGTGGCCACTGACAACTCTTGACCATTTACTTGGAAATAGCATGGCTGTCAGACATATCTCCACTAGTAAGAGTTCTGGCCCATGGCTTTTTCTCATGTTCCAGGTGTGGGGGTTTTACTGTCGGGTTATTTGAAGTTTAGTATGCTGACCTTAGAGCAGGCATGTCCAACCTGCGGCCCGAAACTGCAGGCAATGCGGCCCACTTGTCCCTGACAATTTTTTTTTGCTGGAGAGGAAGGAAGTCGGGTCGGGGGCATGGCCACAGCAACTTCCAACTAACGGTAGGCAGAGGTGGAGGGGAGGGGGGGGGGGCGAACATGTGCAGTGTTTCTGACTTCTACCACCATGACCACTTCAAATCACTGAAGTGGTCATGGTGATTAGAGTGTTCCTTTATTATCTCTCAGAAGAAGTAAGCCTCTGTATACTGATTCCATTTCATTTGATCATCCTCTAGTTGTGTTAAATCAGTGCAGGGGGCGCGGGAAGGGCGCGGCGGCATTTTATTACTTATATACTTTAACCATAGTATATATTTTATATGCGGCCCGAGAAAATTTCTCTACACTCAATGTGGCCCAGAGAAGCCAAAAGGCTGGACACCCATGCCTTAGAGCATAAGCACTTGTTGCGTAGCATGGGTTTTTATTGCAGTTAAAAATTTCTGGACATAGAAAAATGAGCAGCAGTCCATATCTCTTAGATTGTAAGCTCTAACGAGCAGGGCCCTCTGATTCCTTCTTTATTAAAGTGTATTGTATTTGTACTGTCTTCCCTCAAGTTGTAAAGCGCTGCGTAAACTGTTGGCGCTATATAAATCCTATATAATAATAATAATATCCATAGGACCTTACCACTCTCTAAGCTTCCCCTTATGCTGAAGGGTATGCAAGCTGTTCCAGTGATTCCAGGCATGCAGACTTCTTATACAAGTGTAACAGCCTGAGTGCATGGTATACTAGGCGGGTATTTTTTATTATATTTTATTGTGATTGGTCACATTATAACTATGGCAAATGTAGAAGTTCCTGCAAATGATTATAAATATGCCCTAGATAAGGTCAAAGCGTCCTTTTCTATCCGGTATCCTTTACCATAATCTTCAGCATTTAATAAACAGCCTGCAGAGGTCCAAGTAACATGACTTTTCCTATGCATACATATTGGCAGACGTAAGTGCTGAAAAGCTGTCACAAGGGCCCTGCACAGATCACTACTCATTTACAAGTATAATCAGCATTGATTGCAGCTGTGAATAATAAGCTCAACTAGAATAATATTTCTGACAAGGGAGTAAAGACTTTACTTCCAAAACAATATTTATGGATCAAAAATCACCTTTTGATGTAGTCTTCCAAACTAAAGGAATAAATACTGTATGTTCAGTTTATCAAAAATATATATAAAAAAAAATGAAGCTGGCAATAAATGCAATTTTAATATAACAACCCTTTCTTTAAAGAGCTTTTACTTTATATAGGGCCCCAATACTTTAGAAATGGACCTGAATTTAAAAAGTGAAGATTTGCTATGATAACATGTAATAATGTTAGTTTTACCTAAGCAGTACCCTGAAAATTGAACTTTTTTCTTGAATTCTTCCTGTAAACAGTAGTGTGTTTCCTGTACTTTGGAACTCCTGTTCCTAAAACTTCATAGCTGTATATCTGCAGTGTGAGATCTGAGACACTGCAGCCTCTGTATGAATGCAAAATGGAAGAACTGAAACAGCACCATCTAAGTGTAGAGTAAAAAAAGAAACAATTTTATTTCCACAAGTAAGCAACTCAAAGAAACAGCAAGGAGAGCGCTCATCTAGATACAAGCACCACTCTTTGGTTCCAGTCCGATCCCGCTTACTGAAGATCCCTGGAATGCTGTCCCCGTGGCTCCCAGCACTTTCTGGTTGGCTTGGGTCCACTGGGCTGGCAAATATGTTGTCACAATAGAAAATTGTGGGCGTGGCACACGTTCGGAGCATGCATGCTCCTTGATCGGGCCATGGCGCAGTTTCCTTTCTTGCATTTTGTATTCATACCGAGTACCTTCTAGCTCTTGATCAGTCGAGCTTTGTGAACTTTTGGATTAAGTGATTCATTTTAGGGCTCATCGTCACACCTGTCTTTATTCATTGTATACCTGGGTGGCTCCATCTCAGTGCACACAAACACCCTATTTGTTTACTGCTGCCTCTGACTGCTAGTCTCCTGAGATTTGGAGTGAGATTTGGTGATGTCATTACTGTGCTGCGCACTTTTCTCCTTGCTGGAGGCTCTGACACAAGAAGCCAAAGCCCTACCTTTACCAAGATGTTTGCCGCCACACAGAAATACAGTGAAGAACAAGGCATGGTAAGTCTGTGATGGGGGAAAAGATCAGCTGCAGGGAGACCACAGACACTGGTGGGTAGTCCTTTGTCCTCTGCCTGCCCTTTTGTTCAAACCTTCCATTTGCTCTGTAGGTATTTTAAACATAAGCTGCGGATGCAGAATACATTTATCCTCTGATCTGCCGAACGCTGCTATTGTCTAGCAGCACATTACTGCCTACTTAAAGTGGAGTTCCAGCCTAAAGTGAGGGAAAAAAGAATTTGATCCCCTGAAAATATTGTTCGTTTGCCCATTCACAAAGAAATGATCAGTCTATAATTTTAATGGTAGGTTTATTTTAACAGTGGGAGACAAAATAACAAAAATATCCAGAAAAACGCATTTTAAAAAGTTATAAATTGATTTGCATTTTATCCACCTCCTTCCCAAGCCTATTCTGACACTTCGCTCCTACATGTAAAAATTTACTTTTGCTATTTCTTTTATACAATTTTTTTTTTCCTTTTTTTTTTTTGTACAAGCTTTATTGCTATCACAAGGGGTGAACAACATTCCTTGTGACAGCATGGGCCGTCACAGGTCCTCTTGATCTATTAGACCCCAAATCTCTCCTCTGGCCATCCATGCAGCCGATCAGACCGAAATCAGTCCGATCGGCTGCTTCTCTGGCCGCTAGTGGCCAGATAAACAAAGGGGTGGAACCGGACGTGACGAATACTCATAGCTCCCAGTTTCCAGGGTTACAGAGAGAGGGGAACGATGTCAGTTCCTCCATCTCTGTACCTGGCAGCCATCGCCGCTGGCCTCCTTGATGGGACTGGAGAGCCTGGGAGAGGCGAAGGTGGGTAGGTGGGTGGGTGGGTGGGACCCCCTTCCGCCACCCGCAGAAGGGATCGAGTGGCTAATTAGCCACTCAGGTCACTTCTGCCTGAATCAGAATTGCCGGCTGCAAACAGTGATACCAGAATGATGCCTGTAGCTGCAAGCATCATCCCGGTATAACCACTGAAACCCAAGGACGTACAGGTAAGTCCTTGGGTGGAAAGTGGTTAAAGAGTGAAATACGTTTTTGATCCCCTAATAGTCAGCAAGATTTCTGGCTCCCAGGTGTCTTCTATACAGGTAACGAGCTGAGATTAGGAGCACTCTCTTAAAGGGAGTGCTCCTAACCTCAGCTTGTTACCTATATCAAAGACCACCTGTCCACGGAAACAATCAATCAATTAATCATATTCCTATTTCTTCACCATGGCCAAGACCATAGAGCTGTCCAAGGATGTCAAGGACAGGATTGTAGACCTACACAAGGCTGGAATGGGCTACAAGACCATCGCCAAGCGACTTGGTTAAAGGATTACAACAGTTGGTGTGATTATTTGCAAATGGAAGAAACACAAAATAACTCGGTCTCCCTCGGTCTGGAGCTCCATGCAAGATCTCACCTCGTGGAGTTTCAGTGATCATTAGAACGGTGAGGAATCAGCCCAGAACTACACAGGAGAATCTTGTCAATTCCATCTGGGACCATAGGCACCAAGAAGACAATTGGTAGCACACTACACTGTGAAGGACTGAAATCCTGCAGTGCCCACAAGGTCCCCCTGTTCAAGAAAGCACATGTACAGGCCTGTCTGAAGTTTGCCAATGAACATCTGAATGATTTAGAGGAGAACTGGGTGAAAGTGCTGTGGCCAGATGAGACCAAAATTGAGCTCTTTGGCATCAACTCAACTCGCCGTGTTTGGAGAAGGAGGAATGCCGCCTATGACCCCAAGAATGCCATCCTCAACGACAAACATGGAGGTGGAAACATAATGCTTTGGGGGTGTTTTTATGCTAAGGGGACAGGACAACTTCACTGCATCAAAGGGACGATGGAGGGGGGCATGTACTGTCAAATCTTGGATGAGAACCTCCTTCCCTCAACCAGGGCATTGAAAATAGGTCAAAATACATGGCCAAGGCAACAAAGGAGTGGCTCAAGAAGAAGCACATTAAGGTCCTGGAGTGGCCTAGCCAGTCTCCAGATCTTAATCCCATTGAAAATATGTGGAGGAAGCTGAAGGTTCGAGTTACCAAATGTCAGCCTCGAAACCTTAATGACTTGGAGAGGATCTGCAAAGAGAAGCGGGACAAAATTGCTCCTGAGATGTGTGCAAACCTGGTGGCCAACTACAAATAACGTCTGACCTCTGTGAAGGGTTTTGCCATCATGTACTAAGTTGAGTTTTGTGAAGGGGTCAAATATTTATTTCAGTCATTAAAATGCAGATCAGTTTATAACTTTTTTGAAGTGTGTTTTTCTGGATTTTTTTATTGTTGTTCTGTCTCTCACTGTTAAAACAAACCCACCAATAAAATGATAGACTGATCGTTTCTTTGTCGGTGGGCAAACATACAAAATCAGCAGGGGAACAAATTATTTTTTCCCTTACTTTACACTAACTATATTTAAAAAAGTTCCCTCCCCCTCTTGCTACCTTTCCTGCCTAAACTTTGTAAAAAAAAAAGGTGTGTATACTTACCTTGTTTTTTAATTTGTTCCTGCCAAGAGATCCCCTTTGTTAGTGAGCAGGGGCTGCAGGGAAGAACAGAGAGCACTCAGCAACAACTGGGAATTCAAGTAGCTGTGACGTCACTCCCAAGCTGTTGTTGGTGCTCTCCCCTGCAGCTGCTGCTCATTGTCAAAGTGGATCAGGTGACTGGATTGATGCGGACTAAAAATAGGTAACTGAACAAATCTTTTTTCACACAGGCTAGTAGGGCTGCACATGTTCACTTACCTCACGATTCAATTTGATTACGATTATTAGGGCAACGATTCGATACGATTTGATTCCACGATGCATCACGATTACTGCCCAATGCCCATGCCCAGCGCACTGCCCAATGGTTTTCAAAACTTTATCAAAAAATCAAGCAGTCACAAATTAAAGAATCATTTTTATTTTTATTTGCTTTTAAAGGACACTTCCCTGGACCCTGGCATGGCCTGCAAGCCCTGCATAGTGCACTTGCACTGCAAACATATAGGGGGTCTCCTTAGGGATGTGATAAATACATGGCGGTGTATGGAGGTCTCGTCAGGGATATCCGGGATGTGATATATACATAGCGGTGAATGGGGGTCTCCTCAGGGATGTGATATATACATGGCGGTGTATGGGGGTTTCCTCAGGGATGTGATATATACATGGCGGTGTATGGGGGTCTCCTCAGGGATGTGATATATACATGGCGGTGTATGGGGGTCTCCTCAGGGATATCTGGGATGTGATGTATACATAGCGGTGTATGGGGGTCTCTCAGGGATGTGATATATACATGGCGGTGTATGGGGGTCTCCTCAGGGATATCCAGGATGTGATATATACATGGCGGTGTATGGGGGCCTCCTCAGGGATATCCAGAATGTGATATATACATGGCGGTGTATGGGGGTCTCCTCAGGGATATCCAGAATGTGATATATACATGGCGGTGTATGGGGGTCTTCTCAGGGATATCCAGGATGTGATATATACATGGCGGTGTATGGGGGTCTCCTCAGGGATGTGATATATACATGGTGGTGTATGGGGGTCTCCTCAGGGATCTGATATATACATGGTGGTGTATGGGGGTCTCCTCAGGGATGTGATATATACATGGCAGTGTATGGGGGTCTCCTCAGGGATGTGATATATAAATGGCGGTGTATGGGGGTCTCCTCAGGGATATGATATATACATGGTGGTGTATGGAGGACCTTCATACACCACCATGTATATATCCCATCCCTGAGTAGACCCCCATACAGGTCTCCTCAGGGATATCAGGGATGTGATATATATTATATACATGGCATTGGATGGGGGTCTCCTCAGGGATATCCGGGTAGGAAAATCTCCGGTGCTGTGACCATGCCTGATTAGTCCGGCTCCCCCTCTCCCTCAGTGTGCTCCCCCTGTCTGCACCCTCACCTGGCTCTGCCTCTCTCCCAGTTCTCCTCCGGCTCGGACGAGGCCTCATCATCCTCCACCATCACATCTCTGGCTGGGAAGGCCGCCCGAACCCTCCCGGGGCCAGAGTACTGATAGCTCCGCTCTCCTCCTCTCCTCTCCCGCGAGGAGCTCCGTGTTCCACAAGCCCGGCCGCCGCCACTCTCATCAGTAACAACGCCAGTACATACAGGCCGAGCCGCCCCCAGTCCCGGACTTCCATATCTCCGCCAACATGTGCACACAGTGCGACTCCTCACCGAGTCACTCCAGCGCCAGCGCCGCCATGACACTTCTGTACTGGCAGACAACTCCCCCCACCCCCGGAGTACTGACGTCATTAGCTAATCGATTTTGCAGTCACCCCGAATCGATGCAGAATCGCGAAGGGTCGCATCGCGATGCATCGATTCGGCGATTATATTCCGCAGGCCTACACGGTAAGCAGGATATATAGTGCATTTCTATGCATTGTTAGTGTTAGGCTGGAATTCTACTTTAACTTGAAAGGGAAAGCACAGTATCGACTTCCAGGGAATGTACATTTTTTATACATATGGAAGAGACCAGCATGATGTCAATAACCTTTACAATCTTATTTAATGTGTTTTTATAAAGTTTTATTTTTGTAGACAGTTCGATATATTGATTATATAGAAAGAACCTGTTTTCTGGTTTGCAGTGCTGCACAGTGGTTGTACTATATGTTGCTTCTCACAAGTGAAGCCTATGAATCAACCAACTCATTGAAAATGAGTCTGTCTAGGACAGCCTTTCTCAACCTTTTTCCAGAGGAACCCTTGAAATTATTTTCAGGTTTCATGGAACTCCGGCTAAAACCAATTGACTGGTGGTCAGTGGGAAAGATGCCCCTTATATTGGTCACTGGAAAGAATGCCTTTCCTACAGTGGACGCCAGAATGCCACCCTTACAGTCAAAAACATCATTGGTATCAGTCTCTGCCAAGTGGACTGACCCTGGAGCTATGCCATTACCATCAAATGGGAGGTCTCTCACGCACAGCTTGAGGAACCCTGAGCAACCTCTGGAGGAACCCTAGGGTTCCACCAAACCCTGGTTGAGAATGGCTGGTCTAGGAGATATCTTACCCAAACAGTTAGTAAAGTTTATCTAAAGTAAAGAAAAAAAGCAAAAAACATATTTCTTTTTATCATTTAACATCTTATTTTGAATGAAGTGGTGAGGGGTTAGAACCTCTGTCAGGGTTTTCAGGTAGCCAATGTCTCTGCTGAGGAGATAATAAATGTGACAGGTTTTACCCATTCTATAAAATAAAAAAATAAAGTTTGATTTTTGAAATACTTTAAAAAATGAAAAGGTGAATGAATTTGCAACACCCTTCTTACCCCTCATATGCCTGCTGCATGTACCTTATACGCCCTCCATCTCAAACACTGTAAAACACAATTACACATAATGTGAGGCATGATGAGATCAATGGAAAGCACTAATTTGTCAGTGACCACACTGGATCTTTTTGAGGTTCCTTTCTTCCAGGACGGCATCCCAGAACAAAGCAGAGTTTCTCATTGGCCAGGGCAGTCAGGTGGACAGTGAGTGCTGGTCATTGCTCGCGGGGATGACTAAGTGAGGGGGAATAGCCGTTTGCATCGAGTATGTTATTTGGAAAAAAAAAAAAGATGATGGTGAATAATTCATTAAATAAATTATATTGTTTATTTTCATTTTAGTTATTCCTTTTAATGGTTATTTTGTTGCTCAGCATGCCTATTACAATGTAGTTTGCTTTACTTTAATGGCTGTTTATGATGTTAATTTAAGCAGTTGTAATAAGTCTGGCATTTTCTATTTCAGTTCAGGGAGAAGACTGACCAAGATTATTATACCCTGGATGACATGTTTGTCTCCAAAGCAGCAAAGAAGGAACATTCTAGTGAGGAGGAGGAGAGGGAAAGACAACAGGCGATATATGAGCATCGCAGGCTGGCTGCTAGGATGGAGAAATGCCCGTTCTGTTTTGACAATGCTGAGCTTCCAAAACATCTTATCATTGCTATTGGTGTCAAGGTATGTTGCAGCAACCCATTCATCTTACAAGACAACTCCAGTTCTAATCTCATGCCTGTGCTTTTTAAAATCACATTGAAGTGGAATTTTGAGAGCCATCAAATATGACCTATGACACAGTTTGTTTGTGGCATTTTCGAAGTACCCCGTAACAGTAGTTTTATTACCTGTTGATCCTGCCAGTAGATCCATTATTTTTCCACTTCTGTAACAAGCCAAGCTGTCCAGCAAACATTTCTGTTACAGGGTTTTGGACAAACCATGCAACACTGACAGATGTGCTTATAACATTCATCTTTTCTTTATGTGTTAAGCCTCTATTACAAAATAAAAAACTGTTGATTTTAAATGCTTAAAGAGGAAGAAAAACCCTCCTCTACAACTTGTACCTATAGGTAAGCCTATGATAAGGCTTACCTATAGGTACTGTAAATATCTCCTAAACATGTACCGTTTAGGAGATATTTACCTTACATGCCGCCAGTGACGTCACTGGCGCATGCGCTCTGAAGGAAGAGTCCCGTGCCGTGACTGTTGGCTCCCGCGCGCTCCGGATGCCGCGATCCTGGAAGACGGGCGACTGGACATGTCGCCCGTCATAGAGGTGAGTGAGCGGCACGGCGGGGGCTCGTTCTAAGGTAAGTAATGCATACTAGCTCATTATGTCTTTCTCTTGCAGGGTGTAAAAAAAACCAAAAAAAAAAACAAACGAGTTTACAACCTCTTTAAAGGCTAAGTTCACTCTAAAATGGGTGTAACATTCAACTTTTTGAAGAGCGAGGGCCACTTAAGTGATTTGGTAACTGGTCGTGGGCCACAATGAAATTAAATGGTTTAGAATTTTGAATTTGTTTTGAATAGCATAATGAAGATTTTCCTCCTGCAGCTGCTGAATGCCAGGATTTTAGCGGTTGCAGGAGGAAAATGGAGAGGATTGTTTCCTGTGTATGCCACCCCTCCTATCCAAGTGTAAAACAGAATGTGACAGGGAGGCTGCACAGGCCCCTGAAGCATGAGTCAGGGTTGCCTTTGCAAACCCTGACGCTACACCAGTGGTTGGGGGTGTGTGGTAAAACAATGGGGGTTCACAGTCCCCAATCCTCCAATTGTAAACGTGCCCTTACTGTCCTGAGACCCCTGTTAGGCTGCTTTTACACTAATGTGCTGTGGTTTACCCTCACCTGCGGGTTAGCTGTTCTTTACGCTAGACTTCTATTATATCTTGCGGGCGTGGTGCATTCAAGAGTTTTGATGCACTTTCAGAAGTCGCACCAAACCCACAGGATATAATAGAGGTATATGGCTCACAGCAGCTAACCCATGCTATCTCAGTATGGAAGCAGCCTAATGGTTGTTAACCCTTTTATAGGTGTCAATATGCCGTTTGAAAAGCAGCGGTGTATGTTTTGTTTAATACACTGACCTTCTTTTCCTCTTCCAGCTTCTACTGGCCTCGCCTTCTGTCTCCAGGCTTCTAGGAAGGTCCCAGGTGAAGTGCACTTGGTATCACTCAGCCTGGAACAAGAGACGGCGCTGTCGAGGAAGCATCAGCTTACGTGGCTCCTGCTTCTTCTGCGGCCGCCTGCTTTCTCCACTGCCAGCTTAATGCACTCTGATGTTCTGGGATGGCAGGTCGACAAGCCAACCTCACAATTAACGGGTTGCCAACCCTTGGCTTGCGCTTCCCTGGTTTGAGGCTAAGGACCACAGGTTAACCACCCCTGGTGTAACATGTTGCAAAAGATGGAGTTCAACTTTAAAAAGTGTTAGCTGGAGTTGGGCTTTAATGTGTGCCTCTTACATTTACCCCTACATTTCCCTCTAAGCATTCTGTAGTAGAGTGACGGCATTAACAGAAACAGCTTTTTTAACCTCTTGCCTCTCATGTGATGCATATGTGTGGTAGGAGAGAGGGTGGGCTTTAACCAGTTCTGGACCGGTTCTGGACCCTCGTGCGACACTGTACCAAAATAAAATTGATGTCCTTTTTTCATACAAATAGAACTTTCTTTTAGTGATATTTGATCACCTGTGCGATTTTTATATTTTGTGCTATAAACAAAAAAAGAGCGACAATTCTGAAAAAAGAAAAAACAATATTTTTCACTTTCTGCTATATAACATTCCCAAAAAAAAAAAAATTAAAAACTAAAGTCTACAAACCTAGTCTACAAACTAGAGGAAAGATTTGTGTAATTTTTATTTATTTATTTATTTTTACTAGTAATGATCTGTGATTTTTAGCGGGACAGATCAGACCCCTAACTGACATTTTTGACACTTTGGGGGGGGGACCAGTGACATTACTACAGTAATCAGTGCTAAAAATATGCACGGTTACTGTAATGATACTGGCAGGGAAGGGGTTAACCTAGTGGGTGATCAAAGGGTTAAATGTAAGCCTAGGGGAATGTTTATTATCTGTGTGGGGAGGGGCTTGTCAAATGATCATAGAGACCTGTGACCAGATATAGAAGGATCAATGGCGCTCTGTGTTTGCAACAGCCGACCGTTCTTCTCTCTCAGCGGGGAGCCAGCTGCAATCGTTGCTGCCAGCCCCTCTGCATTGGTATCCCTGCTGCCTAGTGGGAGCAGGAGCGCGCCACCATCGGTGCGCCTTCTCCCCCACAGCACCAAGCGCGCAGCTGACGTAGTCCTTCGTCGGTTCGCGCAGGAGGGGCAGCAGGGGCTGCCTGCCGCAGTAAAAATTGCGGCCGGCGGTCCGGAACTGTTTGATGCAAACATACTAGAAGAATGCGTCTATAGACACGCTCACTGTGCACGCTCCCAGCACAGTGACAGAGCTGTCAAAGAAGCTCTCTGTTTCCAGCAAGACTGGGTCCTGATCATGTGACCACTGTGACAGCCAGTCACAGTGCAATAGAATAAGATGCTCAAATGGAATCAGCTTATACATGTATATAACCCATCAGATGCTAAAGGGGAGTGCCCGCACTAAAACCCTACCACTAAAAGTTCTGATCGAACTCTTGGCACACTGCTATACCCCCCTTTTAGCAAACTTTTCATAAAAACAGGGATTTTTAGTTCCCATATATTGCAATACATGTTTAGGCTGCCCAACTGCATCAAAGTAAGACAGCCCATACATGATTTCGATTTTCCTTTTTTTTTTTTTTAACTAGCAGGTGTCATGAAAAAACTGACCCAATTCCTCCATCCACACATTCAAGATGGATGGGAGAATTCTCCCGCTGAGCTATTGTATTCTGACAGTGGGGAAGCTTCACCGCCGCCAGAATGCATTGATCAGGGAGCAGGAAAAAACCTGACCGGTCGGTTGTGCAGAAGTCGAGCGGTAGATCAATTTGTGTACAACCACAATGCCCATACAAGTATCAAAATTCGACAGGTCCCTGCTGAATCGGCTGAAATTTGACCAGCTTATTCCTTTCGGGCCAGTCTCTACTATACTGTGCAAAATACGAAATGTTTCCTTGTTTATAGCATATTATCGAGTCCTTCTCCAGACACCACAATTTAAATACAAAAAGATTTTTGTACTTTTGTACTATACTAGGCATAGCAATATCCTTTCTTACGTGCATGCTGAGCAAAGATATTTATATTTACTATATAATATATATATATATATATATGTGTATATGTATACGTTTATATTTGAGCAAAGGTATATCTTATTTTTGTTGCATACTGCAGGTCAGTGACCAGACCTAAACCTGTAGATCTCCTATAACTTGTGTCTATTCACCCCATATTGGTACTATATCCACTGAAGTATGCCATAAGCAAATCTAAGTATTTTGCAGAGTAGGGACTTGTCAGAGAGGGATTCATTTAACCACTTCCCACCAGCCCTATAGGCAGATGACGGCAGGAAGGTGGTTACATTATCCTGACCGGACGTCATGTGACGGCAGCAGAATAATGTGCTCTGCGCGCCCCCTGGCACTCTGACACACCGCATCTCCAATCTCAGTAAAGAGCCTACTGACGTAAATAGGAAGTGCCGTTGATCGGCTTTCCTCAGTTCGTGCCTGACAGGCACGAGTAGAGGAGAGCCGATCTGCTGCTCTCCTGATGGGTGTGTGGGGGGGGGGGGTCCGCACTGGTAATCGGAGCATTGATTACTAGTGCAGACCCTTGGGAGGGGGGGGGTGCCACTAGAACCACCGGGTTGCCCACCCATGACCCCAGGGATGCCCACCATGGCCACCAAGGATGGCAATCAGGGCTCAGGGAGCCCGCCAGTGCCCTCCCCATCAGTGCTGCCCACCAGTGCCCATCATTGCCAGCTATCAGTGCCACTCACCAGTGCCCATTATTGCCCACCAGTGCTGCCTATCAGTGCCGCCTTTCAGTGCCCATTAGTGCTGCCTATCATTGCACCAATATCGCCAATGCTGCCTATCAGTGCCCAACAGTGCTGCATATCAGTGCTGCCTATCAGTGCCGCATATTAGTGCCACCCAATCAGTGCCTCCTCATAAGTGTCTGTCAGTGCAGCCTCATCAGTGCTCATCAGTGCAGGAAAAAACGTATTTATTTACAAAATTTTATAACATAAACAAGAAAACTTTTTTTCTCTTACGTCCTCCGACAGTCGCCGCCACTTCATAATCTTCACTAATGGGGTAATTGACCTTTGCTCCGCAGGAGTAGCTAGGCAACAATATTTGTTAATATCAAAGCTTTTAGCATATCACACCCCTAGGGGGTGGTCCCCTCAGTCAATACCTCCCTGCTTCCTGCATTCTCAACTCAGTTTCTAATGCCTAGCTTAGGAGTAGCTGGCTGATCCTGTGCTGGGTCTTTCAGTCTCAGCCTTCTATCCTCTTTTTGATTTTATTTTGAGTACTTTTCTCTTTCTTTTACTTAGCTGTTCTTTTTCTCAGCATTAGTTTAGTTTCTTCAGATGAAGATGATCATGCGGAGCTGGCTCTCGGACTGGCCGCCCTGGATCCCAGGGTTCAGGGCCAGGGGCTTCCCAGCCTGCCATCGAGCGTTCAGCTCAGGTTTTCCCTGGCATATTGAACGACCCATCCCTGTTCGCTGCAGGGATGCTGCCTGTGAGGTGGCTACCTCACTGGACGCCATTTGCGGTTTCGCACCGCAGTTCCACTGCGTCCTGGCTGCGACACTCCCTGTCCTCAGTGCAGCGGTTTGGTCGATGGAGAAGGCTCCCCACGCCATCCGGACTGGTAAGTGCAATTCTATGTGGGGACCTGTCTGTTTTGGGTGTCAGTCTGTGACTGTGTGACCCTGCATGTCTGTGTATGTGCTGAGCTCCCTGTCAGATTCCTGTGTGGAATAGCTGCCTTTCTGTGGGTTGCGGGGGGGGGGGGCTCTCCCGCTCTGCTATGTGAGAGTATGGGGCAGACTGGGCTTAGACATGCTGTGCGGCGGCCGCTACTGCGGCCCGCCATTTTTTTGCGGCAAATTATGGTGACCGGCCCTGTGTGGTATGGCGCGGTGTTTTGGCGCCAAACGCCGCCATTTTGGCGGAGATCGATCATACAGCCACACGTCGGCGCCATTTTCTCATTGCCTAAAATGCCTCAGCCGAGCGGCCATGTTTGTGTAGCCTGCATAGGCTTTATAGGGCGGTCAGTCATTGCATCACTTCCTTTGCTCTGGAACAGCGATCGGTGGCAGCAGCCTGTGTGGTCTCTCCAGGTTTTTTACCTTTCCTTTTCCTGTATTTCCTTGCTCAGTGTCCTTATCCCTGTGGGGGTCGGTACATACAGTAGTGTGCGGTGGGCTACGCTCGCCGCGGTCTTAAAGGGGCAGTCCTCCTTTTTTCAATTAGTGCTGGGGCATGGATTCTCAGGATTGCAAGTTTCCTCCCACCTTGGTGGGGGGCCAAGGGGCTGCTGCATCCCCCGAGGGGGCTGATCTGGCTGCTATTGTGGCGAACTTGGCTTCTCAGGTGCAGATGCTAATGGCTGATCGATCCGCAAAATGACCCAGATTGTCTATTTCCTCTGATTCAGAGGGCGATGGGGCTGCTATGGCTGGAGTGCCCTTCTCAGGGTCTCGCTCATCTCTGGACCTTGGGGGGTCTGAGGGGGAGGCTGAGGTAGAAGGGGTTGATAATTCTCCCCCTGGCTCGCCTGAAGAGCTTGCACTCATGGATGAGTTGGTTGCTTCTATCAAGGAAACACTGCGTTTGCAGGATGAACCATGTCCTCCTGTTTTGATGTCCTCTTATGGGACGCAAAGGAAACGCAAAACAGCGCAGGTTTTTCCCTGCCCTGCGGAATATCAGCGTGCTGTTGATGAGCAATGGCGCAATTTAAAGAAGCCCTTTACTGTGCCCAGTAAGTTCAAGCTGCGTTATCCATTTACACCCACCACTGATGAGCGTTGGTGTGTGCCGCCTCAGGTGGATCACGCGGTGGCGGTTTTGAATAAATCTACTGCGATCCCTGCTGAGGATACCCCGGTGATCCGGGATCCTACGGACAGGAGATTGGAGTCTCTTGCCCGTCATGCTTATACGGTTGCTGGTTCTATGCTGAAGCCTATTTTTGCTTCCATTTTGGCGGCCCAGGCTATTGCGGATTGGGCGCAGGTGCTCAGGCGCACCCTGGTGGCTGACTCTGCTCCACCGCCGACATTGGCTATGGTGGATCAAATTCATCAGGGTGTCATGTATTTGTGTGATGCGGACTTGGATTTAGTCCCTTTGGCTGCACGCCTCTCGAGTGTGGCGGTATCGCCTGATATGGCTGAAATGTTGGTCGGTTGACCAATCAACTCGCAAGACTTTAGCTAATTTGCCCTACGCGGGATCTCGCCTTTTTTGGCGAGTCTTTGGATACTCTGATAAAGGGAATTTCCGGGGGTAAGAGCACTCTCTTACCCCAAACTCACAAGAATAAGTTTGTTCGCGGTAAGAAGAATACCTTGTTTAGGCCCTCTCAGGGGTCCTTTCGTGCCTTTCGGTCGCAATATAAGGGCAAGCACTTCAAGGGCCAAGGCTCCCAGAAGAAGCCGTGGGCAGGTAAGCAGAAGTCAGGCCAGTCTGGATCCGCTGCCCATGCCAATTCGGCCTGAAGGAGCGCCCTCACCCGGTTCTGGGGTGGGGGGGACGTTTGCTCGGTTTTCTTCAACCCTGGCTGGCCCGCATTCGGGACAGGTGGGTTCAGGAAATCGTTCGATCTGGATACAAGATCGAGTTTCTCTCTCGGCCGGCGAGCAGATTTTTTCCCTCAAATCTTCAGCTGTCTCCGGAGCGCTTGCAGGATCTGCACCTGGCGGTGCGGGACCTGCGGGCCCAGGGAGTGGTGGTTCCGGTGCCTCATCGGGACAGATTTCGGGGGTTCTATTCCAATCTGTTCACTGTGCCCAGAAAGGAGGGCAAGGTACGTCCGATTTTGGACTTAAAAGCTCTGAACCTCTTTGTGCGGGTTCGCAAGTTCCGCATGGAATCCCTGCGCTCGGTGGTGGCTGCCCTGGTTCCGGGGGAATTCATGGCCTCCATCGACTTGAAGGATGCGTACCTTCACATCCCCATTTTCGAGGGTCACCAGAGGTACCTTCGATTCGCCATTGCGGAGGATCATTACCAATTCGTGGCGTTACCCTTTGGTCTAGCTTCTGCTCCGCGGGTTTTCACCAAGGTGCTTGCGCCGGTCCTGGCTTTACTGAGAGCCCAGGGCATCTCTGTCTTGGGGTATCTGGCCGATATCTTGATTCGATCTGCGACCAGTCAGGGCCTGGTGAACGACCTGTCCATCACGATGCAGACTCTGCAGGAGTTCGGTTGGACGCTAAATTTTCCGAAGTCGACGCTGTGTCCGTCGGTTCGTCTCCCCTACCTGGGGATGATCCTGGACTCTGTTCAAGCGAAGGTCTTCCTGCCGGAAGACAAGCTCCGGACACTTCAGGACGAAGTCAGGTCCCTCAGGGACAATCAGTGCTCGTCCCTCCGGACGGGTGTGAGGTGTCTGGAATTGATAGTCTCGGCTTTCGAGGCGATTCCCTTCGCCCAGTTTCACACGCGGGATCTTCAGGCGCAGATCCTGGCCAAGTGGGACGGGCGTCCGCAATCTCTGGATCTGCGGATTTCGTTGAGCCGCCTCACCCGAAGGGGTCTTTTGTGGTGGCTCCAGTCCCTTTCGTCCTTTGTCGTGGACGGTGATCACCACGGATGCCAGCCTGTTGGGCTGGGGTGGTGTTCTAGGCGTTCTGTCCGCCCAGGACACTTGGTCGGAGGAGGAATCCTCCCTTCCGATCAACGTTCTGGAATTGCGAGCGATAAATCTCTGCCTTCTGCGTTGGACGGACAGGCTTCAGGGCCGTCCGGTTAGGGTGCAGACGGACAATGCCACAGCGGTGGCCTACATCACCTACCAAGGAGGCACCAGGAGTGCCCGAGCGGCTCGGGAAGTAGCCGACATTCTGTCTTGGGCCGAGACGCACGTCCCGGCGATATCTGCAGTTCACATTCCGGGGGTGGAAAACTGGCAGGCGGATTATCTGAGTCGCCAGACCCTGGACCAGGGGGAATGGTCCCTTCACCCGGATGTCTTTCAGATGTTGTGCGCGAAGTGGGGCTCCCCAGATGTGGACCTGTTCGCGTCTCGTCTAAACAACAAGGTGGAAAGGTTCGTGGCAAGGACGCGCGATCCTCGGGCAGACGTCTCAGACGCGTTAGTGGCGCCCTGGCATCAGTATCGTCTGATGTATGCCTTTCCACCGATTCAGCTGCTGTCCAGGCTCCTTCGCAGGTTGGCCTCGGAATCGCACACAGTGATTCTGGTGGCGCCAGACTGGCCTCGCCGGTCTTGGTACGCAGACCTCGTGAATCTGGTGGTCGACGCTCCGTGTCGTCTGCCTCTTCGAGAAGACCTTCTGTCTCAAGGACCGATATTCCATCCTGCTTTACAGTCGCTGGCTTTAACGGCTTGGCTGTTGAAAGCCAGGTCCTGAAGGATAGGGGTCTCTCCCCTGCGGTCATTCCCACTTTGATCAAGGCTAGAAAAGCCTCTTCGGGGAAGATTTACTACCGTACTTGGAATGCGTATTTTGCCTGGTGTGAGTCCAGAGGGTATTCCCCTCGCTCATACTTGGTATCGAGAGTGTTGGCTTTCCTTCAAACGGGCGTGGACCAGCGTTTGGCGTTGGCCACGATTAAGGGTCAGATTTCTGCGCTGGCCGTTCTCTTTCAACGCCCTGTGGCGTCTAATTCTTTGGTTAGCACCTTTGTTCAAGGGGTGCGACACTCGGCCCCTCCTCGGAGGGACCCTTTACCTTCATGGGACTTGAACCTTGTTCTGTCCGTGTTGCAGCATGCTCCCTTTGAAAAGATCAGGGAGATCTCATTGTCTCTGTTGTCCAAGAAGGTTGCTTTTTTGGTGGCGATCACTTCGGCTCGCAGGGTGTCGGAGCTGGCGGCCCTGTCCTGCAGCTCTCCCTACTTGGTGATTCACTTGGATAAGGTGGTCTTACGACCTAACCCTTCTTTTCTTCCGAAGAGGATCTCGGAATTTCACCTCAATGAGGACATTGTCTTGCCTTCGCTTTGCACGAAGCCTAAGCATCCGAAGGAGGTGGCTTTGCATTCCTTGGATGTTGTTCGGGCGATCAGAGTTTACCTGTCACCGACGAAATCCTTTCGCAAGTCGGATTCTCTATTTGTCCTTCCAGAGGGTCCTCGGAAGGGCATGGCGGCGTCGGCTGCGACCATCGCCAAATGGATCATACAGACGATTGTGCAAGCCTATGCTTTGAAGGGGAAGGTTCCTCCTTTCCCTGTGAAGGCGCACTCTACTAGGTCTCTGAGTACGTCTTGGGCCTATCGTCATCAGGCTTCTGTGGCCCAGGTGTGTAAGGCGGCGACTTGGTCGTCCGTTCACACCTTCTCAAAATTTTACAAGGTGGATGTTCAGGCATCGGCAGATGCTTCCTTTGGCCGTAAAGTTCTTAGTGCGGCAGTGCCTTAGGGTCCCTTGTTTGGGTCCTTGGCTGTTGGGGTGTTTTTCCCTTATGTTACTTGTTCTTCCTGGGATGTTGCTCCTGTTGAGCACGTTTTTCCTGTTGCCCAGTTGGTTCTCTTACTTTGGTAAGGTTCTTTTTTATGATGTGGGTACTGCGTTGCTTTAGGCGCGGCTGCGTTTTTTCCCACCCCTCATGTATACACTGCTCCGGGACGTCCCCATTAGTGAAGATTATGAAGTGGCGGCGACTGTCGGAGGACGTAAGAGAAAAAAGAATTTTTGTAAAATCTTACCGTAAAATTCCTTTCTCTGAGTCCTCCGACAGTCGCCGCCCCCGCCCCTCTTTTGGGGTTTGTTTATGTACTCTACTGCTATGCTACTGAAACTGAGTTGAGAATGCAGGAAGCAGGGAGGTATTGACTGAGGGGACCACCCCCTAGGGGTGTGATATGCTAAAAGCTTTGATATTAACAAATCTTGTTGCCTAGCTACTCCTGCGAAGCAAAGGTCAATTACCCCATTAGTGAAGATTATGAAGTGGCGGCGACTGTCGGAGGACTCAGAGAAAGGAATTTTACGGTAAGATTTTACAAAAATTCCGTTTTTTTTTTTTTTCAAACTTTTCGTTTTTTTTTTATTTGTTTAGCAAATAAGAAAAAACCTTGCAGTGATCAAATACCACCAAAAGAAAGCTCTATTTGTGGAAAAAAAATTACATAAATTTGGTTTAGGTACAGTGTTGCATGACCGCGCAATTGTCATTCAAAATGCAACAGCGCTAAAAGCTATAAATTGGCCTGGGCGGGAAGGGGGAAAAGTGCCCGGTATTGAAGTGGTTAACGCAGTTGGACTGCCTCAACATGTGTTGCAATATATGTGAACTAAATAGAAGCAATTATTATTATAAAACATTGTACACTAATTTACACTATTTTAATGTTGCTTTGGGACAATGAGACACCTATCAAATATCTTATTTTAAATATGATCATTACTATAGTGGAAGAATAAAACACAATAGATGGTTTAGAACTTTTAACATTTATTGCACAGACCACAACTGGCCAAAAACAAGTCTAAAAATAAATTATGCTTCTTAAGAACCGTACCAAAAATAAGTAAAAAAAAAAAAAAAAGTAAATAAAAAAATATATAAATACACTCTTTGTTGTGCAAAATAAAAATCTAAAACCGTCGCACAACTTCGCAACTGGTAGACATACTGTAGCCTACTTGAAGTATTTTATAATAATACTGAACAATGTACCAAAAATAAACAATAATAAAAATATATACTCTTTGTAATGCAAATGAAAATTTTTATTACCTGTTTACATATATCAGTTTCATATTTTTAATTTGCACTACAAAGAGTGTATATTTTTATTGTTTACTGGGAAAAAAGACGACTGTTGTAATCCCCTCTGCCTCTATTGAAATCACTGTCATTATTTGCCACATAAATCCAACTTTAGCTCCTAAACATTCATTCATTCATTCATCAATCAATCGATACACTCCTTCCTAACACTCATCCATCCATCCATGCATTCATTCATCCATCCATTCATCCACCATAGCAGCCTTCCATTCTCCCCATCCATCCAAGCTTTCCATCCTAAGTATTAAACCAGTGGTTGTATCTCAAAACCAGAAGCTTCTCAAACTTCTGGTCAGAGAGCCTTTTCCTCTTTGGAGTGATGACAAGTTTCCCCAGACTAAAGAGTCTCTATACTGGGGCGTGGGGTGGAGTGGCTGCATTATATGTGAGTGAAATTTTCTTTATCAGTGCAAATCCATTTAGAGAGTCTATCTCTTGTGCTCCTGATTTGAAATAATCTGTGACTTGACTTTCAGCCGTAGAAGAGGTGTCATCCTCTTCCTCAAAGGAAAATAACTCATCCTCTATGGCTGAGTCTCTGCTAAGGCGGCGTGTTGATGTGCTGGTAGTGGTATCTGCTTGCTGGTCTTGGTCTAGGACAAGTTTCCAGCACTCTGCCAGCAGACTTGCCTTGGCCTTGTCCTTCCTGGCCTGTGTCCGAAGCCAACGTAGTTTGAACTTGGGCAGGGTCACAGCAACCAAGACAGCATCCTCGCTTTCCAGCACCTCTGCAAATCTTGTTTTGATTGCCTGAAATGATAATAATGCAAAGAACATATTTTATTTATTTTATTTCAGGTACTTATATAGCGCCGTCAATTTATGTAGCTCTTTACATATACAGTATCTCACAATAGTGAGTACACCCCGTACATTTTTGTAAATATTTTATTATATCTTTTCATGTGACAACACTGAAGAAATGAAACTTTGCTACAATGTGATGTAGTCAATGTACATCTTGTATAACAGTGTAAATTTGCGGTTACCTCAAAATAACTCAACACACAGCCATTAATGTCTACACTGCTGGCAACAAAAGTGAGTATACCCTTAAGTGAAAATGTCCAAATTGGGCCAAATTAGCCATTTTCCCTCCCTGGTGTCATGTGAGTCGTTAGTGTTACAAGGTCTCAGGTGTGAATGGGGTGCAGGTGTGTTAAATTTAGTGTTGTCACTCTCACTCTCTCATACTGAAACACTGGAAGTTCAACATGGCACCTCATGGCAAAGAACGCTCTGAGGATCTGAAATAAAGAATTGTTGCTATACATAAAGATGGCCTAGGCCAGTGATGGCGAACCTTGGCACCCCAGATGTTTTGGAATTACATTTCCCATAATGCTTATGCACTCTGCAGTGTAGTTAAGCATCATGGGAAATATAGTTCCAAAACATCTGGGGTGCAAAGATTCGCCATCACTGGCCTAGGCTATAAGAAGATTGCCAAGACCCTAAAACTGAGCTGCAGCACGGTGGCCAAGACCATTTAGCAGTTTAACAGAACAGGTTCCATACAGAACAGGTTCCACTCAGAACTGGCCTTGCCATGGTCGACCAAAGAAGTTGAGTGCACATGCTCAGCGTCATATCCAAAGGTTGTCTTTGGGAAATAGACGTATGAGTGCTGCCAGCATTGCTGCAGAGGTTGAAGGGTGGTGGGTCAGCCTGTCAGTGCTCAGACCATACGCCGGCGCTGCACACTGCATCAAATTGGTCTTCATGGCTGTCATCCCAGAAGGAAGCCTTTTCTAACATTTATTCATACGCATACTAGGGCCAATTTAGACAGGAGCCAATTAACCTACCATCATGTCTTTGGAGTGTGGGGGGAAATAAATAAGATGCAATTCTTGGGTGACTGGTTAAAGATATGTAAAGAAATTAAAGTTCTTACCGTGACGACTGCCTCTGGAAGGTCAACTAGGATTTGCAGGCCACTCTTCAGTTCCAAGGTCTTGAAAATCAATGTCTCCAGTGTGGGTAGGAGTGTACCATGAAAACAGTTGTCTTCTCCCTGAAGAATGTCTAAGGCTACTGTAAGTGGCCTCATGACAGTACAGTACTCCCTGATGAACTGATCTCATTCTGTGATGGCTGTCATCCCAAACTTGGACGAGATGTTGTTCAGCTCACCCCTAGGAATCTCACAGATTCGAGCCAGGGCATCATAAAATGAATTCCATCTTATACTGCAAGGGACCATCAGCTTCTTTGCAATGATGTCATCCACGGTCTCTGCCACCCCTGTTGAACGACTAGCCATGTTCCATAAGCCTGTAAATTTTCTGGTAGCGCTTCTGTATATCACTTTTGTTTGTGGTTTTGACAGTAACCACTTTTCAACATCAGTACATGAAACAAGGTTTAAAGTGTGCGCAGCACACCTCTGATGTGGCGGCAAAGTGATCACAATTTCACCACCATCATCATCACCACCGTTTTTGCAATACATCATTAATGTTCGTAAAAGTCACCTGATCCTCATCATCATCCTCAGTGTCCTCCTCCTCGACTGGCTGCTGGTATCTTTTAAAGGTCTTGATGAAATTGGAGCCATTATCCGTGACAGTTGATGTAATTTTATGGGATTTGCCATAGGATGAGTGAATATTGTCAAGCTCAATTGCAATAATGTCATTAATAAGACGACCCTTGAATCTTCTGCATGCTAGTGCTGCTTTCCCCCGCTTCTTGCTGTTTGGATTTATCCAATGCGCAGTTACGCCAAGATAGCTTTTATTATGTGCCTCCCAAATATTGGCTGTTGAAGAAAAATATTCTACATATTCAAAGGTCTTTTTGAGTTCGGCATTCATTCTGGCATACTATGTACTTCGAAAAAGTATTTTTGCAGGCGGGCCTACCCCATCTCGTGGTTATTTTCGCAATGATTGCCCAGAAAGAATCCGACTCAACTGTCGGCAACGGCAGCATCTCCTCAACTATGTATCTGGAAATTATTTTGTTTTATTATGAGTTATAAGAGTTTGCGGTGGTGAAAAATAACGTTTCAGTTGCTTTGATGTTATGGTTCCATCTCCTCCTTAGATAGCGGAGCTCACGTTTTAGCTGCGTTCTTGGCCACTAGTTTTGTGGCGGCATGTGACGATGTGAGGTGCTTCATTAGATTTGAATTACTTGCCACTGACATGGAGAGACTCTTATTTCTCTGTCGCTCATTGACAGACGTAGTCCTCGTTGATTCAACACAACTCGGGTTATGCTGCCCTCTACAGGAGTAGGACTAGACAGGAAAGAAAACATTCTGGCCACACCTTAGGGGCAGTCCCAGAGGGTATATCCTCTCTCTCTCTGCTACAGCAAATCAGTTTTTTTCTGTCTAGTTAGGAGTAAGGACCTAGATGCCTTGCTAGGATCTTCGGTCCTGGCAGGATTTTTTCTTAGAAAGATTTTTTAGACAGCTTTTTTCTCCAGTGTTCCTATGAGATCTTCAAGCAAGAAAGCTGGAACTGGGCGACGGGCTGGATGTTGAGATCCAGTGGTCACCCCAGTTCAGCCTACGAGCGCGTGCAGGCCATAGCTCCGCGCTGGGTCGGCCGCGACATAGTCCCACTGGACGGGGACTGACCCTGCGAGTTGAACGTCTCGCTTAAACGCCAATGACCATGAGTCACGGCGTCCGTATTGGTCGACAGCCCTCCCACCCCGGTGGAGAGGGGTACTGTCAGGAGTTGGCGCCCGCCTGGTTCCGGTAGGGTGAGTAGTATGTTCCCCCTTTCCCCCTGACGGGTCTTGTGGTGAACGCGGGCCCCTCTCTGTAATGGTAAGGATGGGTCTCCCCTCTATCCCATAACATGTCACAGATCCCCCTATTGGAGTGTGATTTTTGTGAACAATAAACCAGGAGGCTTGGTTTGGGAGCTGACAATCTTATTGCAAAAATGTTTAAATGATTGTAGTCAGTAGCAGTATTAGAACATTACTGTGATAGTATAAGGTATCCTACCTGTCAGAAGCCACAGGGCGATGTCTATACATGTATACTGCATTCCAGATCATATTCCTCCAGCTAAGCAGATGCCTCCCGACGGCCACGGACCGCATACGGCCCGCCAGGGTCTGGTACCGCCGGCCACGCTGATCACCATGAGGGTGAAGGTTTGTGAGGCCGAGATACTCCTGCAAACATGCCGTTATTCTGTACAGGCCGCCGCCATTGTCTGGTAGATCGCACGAGGCCGCCATTTTGGCATAGCCTCGTGTCTCCAGCATGGGGGCGGCCATGTTTGAGGTGACCCAAACACCTCGTGGAGCTAGGGGAGGCGCCGGAAGGCGTACAGAGGGGCGGAGCCGCCTCCTTTTTTCCCCGGGAAGCCAGCCAAAAGACTTCCTGTCTGTTCTAGACAGCGCTGAGACAAGTTGCATTTGAAACTCTGAGCATCAAGTGGTGAGCCTTGGGGTCTATCTCTCTCTCTCGCTCTGTAGGGGTCCCTAAGCAGGTAACACTGAGGGGCTTTGTGGCGCTGGGGGTCTGAAAAAAAAAAAAAGAAGAAAGTTTTATTTTTTGGCAAATTGATTTTTTCCGGGTAGTATCTGGAATTATCATGGACCCTGCCACACAGGTACCCCCACCTGTTTCCCTCGAGGGGGGCGCGGGACCCGCCAGTGCACAGAGTATGGATGCATTTACAGCAGTTTTGGAGTCTTTGGTGGCTCGGGTGGAGACGGCCTGTCAGGAACGGGGGTCAAGAAAGCGACCCCCGCCTACCCCTATATCATCTGATACTTCAGATTCAGATTCTGAGATGGTCATTGCAGCTGCAGGTCCCTCTGCAGGGGCTGTTGTCTCAGGTAAAGTTCCCTCAGACAGTGAGGAGGACGTTCATGCTTCCGCCATAATTCAGGAATAAGCATTGGTGGACGCACTAGTTGTGGTGGTTCGGGAAACCTTAAGACTTGAGGTTTTACCGGCAGAGGCAACTGAAATAGAGATTCCCTTTGGTACTAGCAAACCCACCAAGACGGTGAAGGTTTTTCCTTTACCCAAGTGTTTTGGTAATAAGATTAAAGAGGAATGGGAGCATTCTAAGCGTACCTTTACTATTTCCAAACGCATTGCTAGACGCTATCCGTTTGAGGAATCCCTCATTAAGAAATGGACGGTACCACCAGTGGTGGATCCACCTATTTCCAGACTGAATAAAGCCACGGTTATTCCAGTGGAGGACGCTTCGTCCTTTAAGGATTCGGTGGATCGGAAGGTAGAAGCGGAGTCCCGCACTATCTTTTCCCTGATAGGGTCAGCCTTTAGACCCGTAATTGTCATTGGTCTAGTTTCTCAGACATTAACGGAATGGGCGAGATTGGTGCGCCAGGACCTGAAGGGGAAAGATATCCCCCAGGCAGCATCTGATTTGATGGAACAGATTATACAAGGATTACAGTTTGTCTGTGACGCAGCCTTGGATGCTACCCCCCTATTAGGGCATGCATCTATGTCAGCGGTAATCCTCAGACGTGTGCTGTGGTTAAAATGCTGGTCAGCGGACCTAGGTTCCAAAAAGACCTTGGCGAATCTCCCCTTTCAGGGGAATCGCCTATTTGGGGCCACCCTAGATGAGATCATTAAGGATGCCACTGGAGGCAAAAGCACTTTTTTGCCACAGGCTGCTAAAGGACCTCATAACAAGCGGGGACCTTTCTTTACCGCCCATAAAGGGTTCGTTCGCTCTGCTGGAGCAAGTGGGAAGGGCAAAACTCCTCTAGGAGGGTTCAAGAAGGGCTGGTCGAACAAACAAAAGACCAAACCTGAAGCAGAGGATTACACAGCCTGAAGGTGCGCCCCCACCCGGCTTGAGGGTGGGGGGACGTCTTCACCGGTATTCAGAGCATTAGATCGAGCATCGACCACTGCTACCGGTGCGATTCTTCCCTTCCAACATTTAAGTACTACAGGGAGCGGTAGTTACCGTTCCCTGAACAGATCATTTTCTTTACCTTTTCCAAAGATTAGCCTCAGTTCCCCACAAGAATCGGATCCGGTTGAACAGACAGACCAAGGAGCCTCTAGCCGGGTGACTTCGGTCCCTAATGTTCAACCAGGAGAAATCACCACTCCTGATAGGAATCAGGTGTCTGATAAATGTGTGGGAACAGAGAACGATCAGACTTTGTCGGATTGCCGGGCCAGATAGCTCTAGGGCAGCCTGGTTCGGATCCAGTCAGCTCCAGTTGTCCTGGAAATTCTAGGCTGGCCTCGTCAAGCCGGTCTGGCCGACTTGGACATGCTGGTCACGAACGCTCCTTGGGAACTTCTTCTCAGGGAGTGTCTGCGGTCTCAAGGACCGATCTTCCATTGTGCTTTACAGTTGCTGGGTTTAATGGCCTGGCCATTGAGACCCAGGTACTGAAGGATAGAGGGTTGTCAGCTTCAGTTATTCCTACGCTAATTAAGGCAAGGAAGGCGACTTCCAGCAAGGTCTATTATCGCACATGGAAGACGTATATCGCGTGGTGCGAATCTTTAGGATTTCCTCCACGTACCTATTCGGTGACCCGAATATTGGCCTTTCTGCAAAAGGGGGTTGAGCAGAAACTAGCCTTGAGCACCATCAAGGGTCAGGTTTCAGCATTAGCAATCTTCTTTCAGAAGCCTTTGGCTACTAAGTCCTTGGTGCGGAATTTCATCCAGGGGGTGCGGCACCTGGCTCCACCAGTCCGCGCGCCCTTACCGCCCTGGGATCTTAATTTGGTTTTGTCGGTTCTGCAGAAACCTCCCTTTGAAAACATCAGGGAGATTCCCTTGCTTGCTTTATCCCAGAAGGTGGCCTTCTTGGTGGCTATCACTTCTGCACGCAGGGTGTCAGAACTGGCTGCATTGTCATGCCAGTCCCCATATTTAGTGATTCATAGGGATAAGGTAGTTCTTCATCCTAAGCCATCCTTTCTTCCAAAGGTGGTTTCAGACTTTCATCTGAATGAAGATATTGTATTACCTTCCTTGTGTCCTCAGCCCAGTCATCATCGGGAACATGCGTTGCATTCCTTGGATGTGGTTCGGGCAATCAGGGTATACCTGAAGGCTACGGAATCGTTGCGTAAGACGGATTCACTTTTTGTGATCACGGATGGCCCCAGAAAGGGGTTGCCTGCATCTGCCGCGACTATCTCCAAATGGATTAGACAGACGGTGGTACAGGCTTATTCTATTAAGGGTCGGAATCCTCCGTTCCCTGTTAAGGCGCACTCCACTCGAGCGCTCAGTACTTCCTGGGCCTTCCGCCATCAGGCGTCAGTGGTTCAGGTATGTAAGGCGGCCACCTGGTCGTCGGTACATACCTTTACAAAATTTTATAAGATTGATGTGATGGCATCGGCGGATGCCTCATTTGGCCGCAAGGTTTTGCAGGCCGCAATTTGAGGAGACCGGTGGTCTACCTCGAGGGTTTTTTTCTGTTTGAATTTTCTGTTGAGTCTCATCTTTGATTGATGAGCATTGAAAACTTCTAGTTGGCACCAGTTGGGCCTTCTAGATTGGATTTGATTTCCATTTTCCCACCCCTCATTTGTGGTACTGCTTTGGGACGTCCCGAGTTGTGTTGAATCAACGAGGACTACGTCTGTCAATGAGCGACAGAGAAAAATGGATTTTTGTAAAATCTTACCGTAAAATCCTTTTCTCTTAAGCTCATTGACAGACGTAGTATCCGCCCCTCTGTTTTGAGTTGGGTTGGGTTAAATTCTCTAAACACTGCTTTGTGACATAACTGATTTGCTGTAGCAGAGAGAGAGAGGATATACCCTCTGGGACTGCCCCTAAGGTGTGGCCAGAATGTTTTCTTTCCTGTCTAGTCCTACTCCTGTAGAGGGCAGCATAACCCGAGTTGTGTTGAATCAACGAGGACTACGTCTGTCAATGAGCTTAAGAGAAAAGGATTTTACGGTAAGATTTTACAAAAATCCATTTTTCCTGTGCATAAGTTGCACGTTACATAAACATTCTTGCCTTTCACCTCAACGAGGGAAAAGTAGTGCTTATACTTCCAGTTTGCGAAAGCTACCTTCGAACTCGTTGGATTTGCCATCGCTCTGACTCCTGGTCGCCGGTGTGTGCGACTGTGTCTGTGCATGTGTGTGAACTGAACAGTAACCTCAAAAATTCTCTCAAAGGACTTGTAATAATAATGGTTCAATACAGGTGCTAGAGATGATACAGCTTCCATAAGAGCGTTTTTATTTAAGACCATAAAGAGTTTGTTCACACCATGACATGGGTACATAGCCATAGCCTTGATATGCACTCTGACCGTGAGAGGGATTGAAGCACCTGCTGTAGGTTGTGAGGCCAAAATAGAGGCAATCCTGCAGCTGTCTTTTGCCAATATGGCCTGATGGATGGCTGTGGGAGGGAGGGTATGGTGGAATGAAGCACCTGCTGTAGGTTTTGAGGCCAATTCAGCGGCTGTCTCATTTGCCAATATGGCCTGATTGCTGTGGGAGGGTATGGTGGCTCTTGGTGAAACCAGAACAGCCTCCAGAAGCGCTGTATTCCAAGGAACAAGGAGCAGACAGCGGATGGCCGAGTGCCTGAAAATGACGTCACCAGCGGATGTTGATCTTGACAGCGGGGGATCATAGAGATGCGTTCATATGCATTGATGGTACATAGTTTTCTACTACCCTCTTGATGTAGACGAGAGCTCTTTACTAAAGACAACCTATACGAGTCAGTATCGCAGCATTTTATATGGTAAAGGTAACAGCGTTGTAATGGGTAAAACAGTAATTAGTTTGATTAATGCCATTTATTTATAACGCCGTTATTCCCATCACTGGTTCCTGGTAGGGTGAGCAGCTGTCCCCCCTCTCCCCCTGGAGGGTTTTGGGGTGGACATGGGCCCCTCCTTGGGATAGTCGGGCGAAAGTCGGACCCCCGCGTTCCCCTTCTTCCCGCAGGCACCTCCCCCCCCACTGCCAGGTTGCTCATCCTGCCCCCTCTACGCTGGTGCTGTTTGGCTGGTCTGGCCACTTTTCCTGGGATGGGGCAGGGCGATGGGGGGGAGGGTGACCGGACAATAGACTGTGCGGGGGGGAGGGGGGATTGTACTTGGTGGGGGCTCCTGCCAGGGCTCCCCGTCCTGCCTGGATCTGTCCTTGGGGCCTGGTCTCCCTCTTGGGTCCCTGTAAGCCTTTTGGTGCCACGTGGGACTGCTATTTTGTTGTAGCTTGTGTGTTTAAATATACGGCGGCCATGTTTGGGTAGTCCAGTAGCCATTTTGTTGTGGTTTGCCATTGGAAATAGCGGCGACCATGACAGTGGAGCCCTGTGGGCGGCGATTTCGGCAGTGGGCCTTCATCCCCTGGGGCTGACTCCTGGATCATTTTACTTGATCGCCGCACGTGTAGTGCAGATTCTCCTGGTGGCTGCAGGTGCCTGTTTTTGTTGGTGGTGAGTCTAGTGGGGTCCTCTCCCTCTCTGCTAAAGATTGCTTGGTGCTGTTAGGATCAGTGTCATTACGTGGATCACCTGCTGGTGGCACTGCTGTTCCTTGAACTGAAGGGCGCAGTTCCAGGGCCCATCAGCGGTTGTCTCTCAGCACCTGGACTGTATTTTTAATTAGGCTGCACCTGAGGAGGACTGCTGAAGGAATATAAGCCTGCCCTTCACTGAGGTTCAGGGCTTCAGTATTTCTCTGCTAGCTGTGTCCCTGTCTGAGCCTGATCCTGTAACCTGCATCCTGAAACCTGTATTCTGATCCTGAGTCCTGTTCCCTGTACCCTGCTTCCTGTACCTGGCTCCCTGCTTTCCTTGTCTCCTGTCCCTGTCCTGCTATTGTTTGCTGCATCTTTTTGTATATAGTTTGTTAGGTTCTATTGGGGTTTTGTACTGTTATCATTTATATTTTGTTTACTTGTTTATGGTCTACTGGTGTTGGAGTGTGTAGTTTTGCTTAATAAACTTTTTTACATTTTTATCCGTCTGGGTCCTGATTCCTTGGTGCAGCCAACTGATCTGATCACCCTTGCTGGATGCCTGCATGTGGTATCCCTGACAGGTGCTTTGTGCCTGGCGACTGGTTGGTGATGCCAGCGTGGTGGGGGTTGTCCCTTAGCAGTCTTTTACACCTTTTGTGGGGTCCCCCTGGTAACTCATGGAGTCTTTGGAGCACATTTCCCCACCTGATCCCCTCTCGAAGGCTGCAGGGCCCTCTGGGTCCCAACCATCCATCCATGCACTGATGGCGGTCCTGTGTACAAGTCCTTTGTGTCCCGGGTGAAGGTGGCTTGTGGGCAATGGGCTAGCAAAAAGCACTCCCTGCCTCATCTGTCTCATCAGATCCTGAATGTGATTTGGCCGCTGCGGATGTGGGTCACCCTGCTGGGTCTGCGCCTGGAATTCTCTAATAACAAGGATGATTCCTCAAGGTCTGTGACCGCGCACGAAAAGGCACTGGTGGATGCACTGATTGTATACGTGCGTGAGACCTTAAAGATGGAGGACGCAGCTGAACCTACGACGGAGGTGCAGGTGCCCTTTGGCACTCACAAGCCAGGATGCAGCAAAGGTGTTTCCTTTCCCTGCCTATTTTAAAAAGAGTGGGGACAGACAAAATGTCCCCGTTGGTCCCTAAACGCTTTACTAGGCTTTACCCCTATGAGGAGTCCCTTCTTAAGAATTAGACTGTGCCACCGGTGATGGACCCTCTGTTTTCCAGATTAAACAAGGCAACCATGATTCCGGTTGAAGAGTCCCCGGCCTTTAAGAATCCGGCTGACCGGAAGGCGGAGGTTGATGGCTCGCCTCTCTGTTTTGGCAGTGGTCCTTCGGTGTGTTTTTTAGCTCAAGTGCTGGTCACGGGTCAGACTTCAAAAAAGGACCTGACTGATCTTCGTTTTCAGAGAGATCGCCTGTTTGGAGCTACCCTGGATGACATCATTAATGGTCTCACAGGGGGTAAGAGTACTTTTCTTCCGCAGGCTACTAAGGGCAAGGAACCTTGTTGTAGACTTGGGCCTTCCTTCTCAGCTCATAAGAAGTTTTTTTGTCCCTCAGGGTTGACTGACAAGGGCTCAAAGCCTTTCAGGGCCTCTTCAGGAGGATCCAAATTAACCTGGTCTGGCAAGCCAAGATCAGGCTTCTGCAGACCCGTGGACAAGGCTCCTTCAGCATGAAGGTGCGCTCTCCCCCGTATCGTGGGGTGGGGGGATGTCTTCGCTGGTTTCCGGACCTGTGGACTTCCCAGGTGCAAGACAAGTTTGTCCACAAAGTAATTTGGTCTGGCTACAAGATTGAGTTTCGCTCTTGTCCCAAGGCAAGGTTTTTTTCCTTTCAACTTGTACCTGTCCCCAGACCTTTTACTCGGTCTGTTCGGGGAGGTACAAGACCTGTTCCTTCAAGAGGTGATTGTCCTGGTTCCGACCTCAAACCAGTTCACAGTTCCCAGGAAGGAAGGCAAAGTGCGTCCAATCCTGGACCTCAAGGTGCTAAACTGCTTTGTGCTGTACAGAAGTTTAGAATGGAGTTTATTCAAACGGTGGTGGCATCCCTGCATCTGGGGTATTTCCTCACCTCTTTCGATATCAAGGATATCTACCTTCACATTCCAATATGTGCCAGTCACCAGCATTTTCTCCACTTTGCTGTGGGTAAGGAGCATTATCAGTTTGTGGCATTACCCTTTGGTCTTGCATCTGTTCCTCGAGTCTTCAAAAAAGTGTTAGTCCCAGTGCTAGCTTTGCTATGCCAAGGATGGATCGCGGTACTGGGCAACTTGGACGATCTCGAGTGGAGTCTCCCTGTGCTCTGGTGGAGAACCTGGAGATCACAATACAAAGTCTGTGGGAATTCGGCTGGATTCTGAATTTTCAGAAGTCTGCTCTGGTTCCGTCCACAAAGCTGGACTATCTGGGCCTGACTCTGGACTCGGCCTTAGCCAGAGTGCTCCTTCCTCTGGACAAACTCCAGAAATTGCAGGCTGCAATTCACCTCCTGTTGTCCAACAAATGGTCACCCCTCTAGACTTGCATGAGGGTGCTGGGCCTGATGGTGTCTACCTTCGAGGCAGTTCTGTTTGCACAATTTCATACAAGGTCCCGGCGAAGGGAAATTCTGACCAAATGGGACAAGACTCTTCAGTCTCTGGACAATTAGATCCAGCTGGGTCAGGGCACGAAGGAGTCCCTTATATGGTGGCTTCGTTTTACGGCGCTTCAGCTGGGAAAATCCTTCCTCCCCTTGCATTGGACAGTGGTCACCATGGATGCGAGTCTGTCTGGCTGGGGAGGTGTCCTCGGCAAGCATTCTGCTCAGGGGATTTTGATGCTAGAAGAGTCCAGACTTCCAATGAATGTCTTAGAACCCCGAGCCATCAGACTGTGTCTGGATCATTGGATAGATCATCTTCAGGGTTGTCCAGTGCGCATTTAATCGGACAGTGCCACGGCTGTGGCTTATGTCAATCACCAAAGGGGCACAAGAAGTGTCCTGGTGGCTCTGGAGGTAGCCGGCATTCTAAGGCTATCTTAGTCGGCAGGCGTTGTACCATGGGTAGTGGTCTCTTCACCCTGATGTGTTTCATTAGCGGTGTCTCCGATGGGGCAACCCCGAGGTGGATATTTTGGTGTCTAGGCTCAACAGACAGGTGCAGAGGTTTGTGGCTCAGTCAAGGGACCCTCTGGCGGACGCCACAGATGCGCTAGTGGCCCCATGGGGTCAGTATCCTCTGATTTACACCCTCCCTCCGCTCAAGCTTCTGCTCAGACTTCTATGCATCATTGAGGCAGAAGGAATTCCTGCTCCGGACTGGCCTTGCCGGGCTTATTACGCTGATCTGGTCGCGGACGTTCCTTGGAAGCTTCCTCTCAGGGAGGAATCAGCTTTCCCAAGGCCCGATCCTCCACCCTGCTTTACAGTCGCTGGCTTTGACGGCTTGGCTGTTAAATGCCAGGTGCTGAAGGAAAGGGGTTTATCTGAGTCTGTGATTCCTACACTGTTAAAGCTAGGAAATCTACTTCTAGGAAGATCTACCATTGTACGTATTGCACGGTTTGAGTCTCTTGGGGTTCAGCCTCGCTCCTTCTTGGTGGCTCGGATTTTAACCTTCCTTCAATGGGGGGTTGAACAGAAATTGCCCTTGAGTACCATCAGGGACCAGGTATCAGCTTTGGCGTTCTTCTCCCAACGACCTTTGGCCACACACGTTCTTCTCTAATGCGTGCCTTTCTTTAGGTTGTCCAACATTTGGTTCCTCTAGTGCGGGCTCTGTTGCTGCCTTGGGATCTTAATTTGGTGCTTTCAGCTCTACAGAAGCCTCCCATTGAAAATATTTGTGAGATTCCCCTGCTTACGCTGTCCCAGAAGGTGGCCTTTTTAGTGGCAATCACCTCGTGCAGGGTGTTGGAACCGGCGGCGTTATCCTGTCGTTCACATTACCTGGTGATTCACAGGGATAAGGTGGTTCTTTGCCCCTGTCTGTTGTCCCCTCCAAAGGTTGACTCTGATTTTCATTTGAATGAAGACATTGTGTTGCCTTTCCTGTGTACCAGGCCTAAACATCCGAAGGAAATTGCCTTGCATGACTTGGATGTGGTCTGGGCAATTAGGGTGTACCTGACAGCTACGGAGTCTTTCAGGAAGTCAGACTCTCTATTTGTGCTCACAGATAGACCTCAAAAAGGGTTGTTGGCTTCCTCTGCAACCATTTCCAGATGGATCAGGCAGACAGCGGGTCAGGCCTATTCCATCAGGGGTCAGGCTCCTCCTTTCCCTGTCAAGGCACTCTCTACTAGGGCACTTAGTGCTTCCTGGGATTTCTGCCATCAGGCGTCAATGACGCAGGTTCGCAAGGCAGCCATCTAGTCATCTGTGCACACAAAGTTTTATGAAGTGGATGTGTTGTATTGTGTTTTATATCTGTGGATGCTTCTTTTGGCTGCAAGGTTTTGCAGGCTGCTGTTTAAGAGGACCTGATCCTCTGAGGGTGTGTTGTTTTTTTTTAGGTGGGCTCGAGTTGTATAGTTGAGCTCCTGTTGCCTGGTTGGCTAATATTTAGCCTTGGGAATTTTTTTGTTGTTCCCACCCCTCATGTTTAACACTGCGTTGGGACGTCCCAACGGTTATGAATATGAGGAGCTGTGTCCGTCAATGAACGAAAGATAGGTAAACCAATAAAGTCTACAAAGGTGGAACGGAGTAATAAATAAGTATATGTCCTGATGTCTATGAAACTCAACAGTCAGACTGTCTGTGTACTATGGGCAGAGCCGGTACAGGGGGGGGAAGGAAGGGTCGGGTGCCCTGGGCGGTAACATTTATTGGAGATATGGGGGCGCCAAAAGTGGCTGAACAACTCACACTGACTGTGTGTGCGTGTAATTCCGGCCGGCAAAAGCTCTGTGTACTACTGCCTGCAATGTGTCTAGTGCGCTCCTGCACTCGACACAGCCTGAAGCCTTCCCTTCTGTTCTTCTGTCAGCGGAGCGGAGGAGAAAACTACCCCCCCAACAGGAGCTCTGTAGTCCCGGCCATGATGTCATTTACTCTCTGAGAAGCCAGCCTGGAGGATGGGAGGAACATACCGCAACCTCGAGGAGCCGAAGAGAGCTGAAGTCACAGCACAGCCTGGCTGGTACACACACTGTCTCTCTCTGTCTGCAGCAGCTTGAAGCCTGCCTGGTGAGGAGATAACTACAAGTTGTTAACTAACTATATTCAGATGGGGGGGGGGGGGTTGGAGGGGGGATCTGTCTGGTGAGGAGATTACTACAAGTTAACTAACTATATTCAGATTGGGGGGGGGGGAGGCAGGTCTGTCTGGTGGGAAGATAACAAATTGGTAACTATATTCAGATGGGGGGGGGGGGGGGTCTCTCTGGTGAGGAGATAAATACAAATTGGTATGACAGAAAAAACACTTTAGCCTAATATAAAAATACATATAATTAAAATGTGTGAGTGATTTATGTTTCTATTGCATTAAACCTAATTTAATTTGTATTGTTTTAAGTTATATTACACCCGGGACGGGATGGGGGGGGGGGGGGGCAGTTTGCCATCTTCGCCCTGGGCACCAAATGACCTTGTCCCAGCCCTATGTGCTTATTGTATTATCTGGTACTATGCTGTATTTTTAAATGCAAAAATGATTTCCATTCGTTCTGTTGGGGTAATTATGCGCTTTAAGAAAGGCATACAGTATATGTTTGAAAATTTGTGTGTGTTATGGGATTGTTTGTGTGTGTTAGCATCAATTTTGTCAAGTATTATACGTTTGTGTTGCACATGAGTTAATCTCTGGAGAATGAGAAAATTAGACGATAACCATGTTTAAAAATGCATTTCTTTGGCTGCCAGTATACAGAGATGTTCTATTTTATGCCTCATGGACTACTTTACTGAGAGAGTAGTGGTCGCATGGAATAACCTTCCTGCAGAAGTGGTAGCTGCAAATACAGTGAAGGAGTTTAAGCATGCCTGGGATAGGCATAAGGCTATCCTTCATATAAGATAGGGCCAGGGACTATTCATAGGATTCAGATATATTGGGCAGACTAGATGGGCCAAATGATTCTTATCTGCCGACACATTCTATGTTTCTATGTTTCTATGGACACTGGGTGTTTCACTTTTGGTGAAGTTGCCATTCAATGAATACAACACTCCCTTGAGTGCAGCCTACTTTGCATAATATCTTCTGTCTTCCCTAATTTGGAGATCCTTCCTCTGACAAGTTCCTGTTGATACTGCACATGCATGCTGTAGCCCCATACATTCCTTCCGTTGGGTAAACCATACTTATGGTGGCTGGTATGGATAGGAAACAACCAGGACCAAGAACTTTGGATCAGGGAGGAAGGCAAGTATTATGCAAGGTAACATGCACTTTGTGGGGGGGGTTGATTTATATATTTTTAATAACTTTACTGTAGGTTTGCTTTCATAATCATCATCCAACACCATAACAATTAAAGTCAACTTCCCATAAAAGTCCACCAGACAAATATTTTCTTTTTTTCTGTGCAGTTAATTTGAATGAGATAAAGTATGCAGAAGTTACATATTGTAGCATAAACTTTAGTTCCCGACAATAGGCAAATGAGCCACAGAAAAGACAGCTTAATATAATATACTCTGCTCAAGTATAAATATCAGCACACTTGGGTATTGTCTGAGCACATTCTTCAAACAAGCCATATTTACAGTACTTGTACTCGCAGCCTGTCTTTGGCTGCTTAGAAAATGAAAGCAATATGGTTTCACCTCAGAAAGTCAGATCAGAGTTACCCAGTGCCTATATGACTGTCATCCAATCTGAACAACTACATCCAGATTGGGTGATGATCATTGTATCCATGGGTAGTATCAGACAGCCCCAGCCACTGCCAGTCAGCTCTGTGGGAACAGGCAGTCAGATCAGTTTATTTTCTGGGCTGACCTAATTCCTCTTTATATTAAGGTAAACCCCAATTATAGCCCAAACCTTGTTTGGATATATTACGTAAGGGTTGGAACCACTGTCAACTTTTTATTGCTGTCTGTATCACCCTTTGGGAGATTTCTCCTCACCTCTTGTCTAATTTAAAGGGATTCAGACAGATGTGAAGAAATAAAAAGCTAATATCTTGTTAGAAATGTACAACAAAAATAGTCAGCGCTAAACACCTATCCTACAGCTGCTGGAAATAAGGTGAATATATACAGGTGCATCTCATAAAATTAGAATATCATCAAAAAGTTAATTTATTTCAGTATTCAGTTCAAAAAGTGAAACTGATATATTTTATATGGATGCGTTACACACAGAGTGATATATTTCAAGCATTTCTTTCTTTTGTGAAAACCCAAAATTCAATATCTCCGAAAATTAGAATATTACATAAGACCGATAAAAAAAAAAAGTAATCACTGGGTTTTCACAAGCTGTAAGCCATAATCATCAAAATTAAAACAAAGAAATGCTTGAAATATATCACTGTGTGTAACACGTCTATATAAAATATATGTTTGACTTTTCAAATTGAAATACTGAAATAAATGAACTCTTTGATGATATTCTAATTTTATGAGATGCACCGGTATAAACTTCGTGGAGCGAATGCCTATAAAATTGCAGCACTAAAAAGATCATAAACTGTAATTAAAGTGCAAACAGTCTTCAAATCCTCCCAAAATAGCCACATTTCTCACCAGAAATCCTGGCTGCTCACTTGAGTGCAGCAATAACGCATGTATCTTTAACCTCCAGGGTAACTGGAACCTCTTTATGGTCATTAAGACTCTAGACTCAATACTTAGTAGGGGCTCCTTTTGCATAAATTACTGCATCAATGCGGCGTGGCATGGAGGTGATCAGCATGTGGCACTGCTGAGGTGTTATGGAAGCCCAGTTTCTTGAGTCTGGTGTTTCTCCTCCTCCTCTTAACAATACCCCACAGATTCTGTATGGGGTTTAGGTCAGGCAAGTTTGCTGGCCAATCAAGCACAGTGATACCAAAATCATTAAACCAGGTATTGGTACTTTTGGCAGTGTGGGCAGGTTTTATTTTTCAGATGGGGCTCCTGTGACTGGGTTAAGGCTCCTGTGTCCTGGTTAAGGGCTCTTATGTTTAGCCTTGGGTTATTTTCCCTACCCCTAATTTTCCTTTTGCCACTGCTTTTGAACGTCCCACTAGTTATGATTTATGGAGCGCTGTGTCCATTGATGAACGAAAAAGAAAATGGGAATTTTATACTTACCGTAAAAAACCTGTTTCTCTGAGTTCATTGACGGACACAGCACCCACCCCTCTATGGAGGGAATTCTGATACTTCTAATACTGCCTTCTACTAAACTAATTACCTAGAGCAGAGAGGGGGGTTATATACCAAGCGGAGGATGATCCATGGGCTTAGCCAGGTGTTTTTGTTCTGCCTAGTCCTACTCCTGGAGGAGGCAATATAACCCAGTAGTTATGATTTATAGAGGGGTTTGTCCGTCGATGAAATCAGAGAATGGATTTTACGGTAAGTACAAAAATCCAATTTTTTTGACTCATTGACCATCGCACACAGAAGGATTACTTTGCATGGTGTGAGAACAGACAGCTGAACCACAGAGAATACTGATGTGTTTTTACCTTTCTTCAGACTGGTGTTGACCAGCAATTGGCCCTAAATACCTTCAGGGGGCAGGTTTCTGCTTTATTTATTCTCTACTAGAAGCCTCTTGCCTCACAATCTCTAATCAAGACTTTTCTTCAGGGTGTTGCTCATAGAAATCCTCCAAATCAACATCCTTAGGATTTTTTCCTGGTGCTCTCTGTCCCTCAGTGACCTTCTTTGAACCTATCAGATACATTTCCCTCGGAGGACCAAGTTGCCTTACTGATCACCATTACACTGTTATGTGTGTTTTTGAATTGACAGCTTTTTCCTCTTCTGGATTTGACATGGCTAAAAGATTTTGAGACCAATTTTCTTCTTTTTTTTTTTTTTACCTAAGGTGGTCGCTTTTTTTTACCCCTATGTGGACATTGTCCTTGCTTCCTCTTTCTCACTCCAAAACATGACAAGGAAATTCTGAATGTGGTCAGGGCTGTCACAGTGTACTTAGCAGTCACAGCCTCTGTACACAAGATTGACTCTTTCTCTGCCTGAAGTTCCACTTATAGGGGACATCCTGCTTCCTGATCCACGATTGCCAGGTGGATCAGGCAACCTTTTTTTAAATAGCGGGTAGCCGTGTGTTTAGCAATGGTACATATAGTTGAAATTGAATAGTGATATCAGTTCTCCAGTAAAAATATGCCCCCCCCCCCCCAGCACCACACACAGCTGCTTCTCTGAATCATCTCTTCTGGACCTGTGCAGAGATGAAGAGAAGAGAAATCTTACAGGACCACAGACCGCAAAACACAAAACCCTAACACGGGGTCTTGACATTCCCTCTGCTATACTAAAAATTGGAAAAAAAAATTGGCTTTACATACAATTTAATTAGGATTGTAATACCTCTTGGTGATGCAGCTGTCTCGTGTCTTTACAGGTTCATTGGTTTGGAGGCTCTTGGATATAATTTGCACAGAGCTTGAAACAGTTATTATGCAGCTAATGGGATACACTAAAGATCTTGCCTGCCTTTTGCTGTCCTGCTTGTGTGATTGGAATTAAATTGTATCCAAAATGGGTGCCAGAATGAAGGTTGTTTGAAGGTCGTATTATCTGGCATTGCTGTGGCTGAAGCATTCTACAATTCCAAATAAATGACTGGTTGTTTCTGCTGTTCTGGTCACACATTGAAACTGTCATATGTTTTCATAGCACAGATGTGATGCATTAACATTGTATGTGGCCAGCTGTATTGTGAAAACAAATGAGCGATTAAACAGACACTTGCTGGGCTCTACTACAGAGATTGAGAGTCCTTACGCCAAGACATTTATAAGCTTATTTATTGAGGCAATGCACACATTTCCATAACCCAATCATGGGTTTTTTGTTTTCTTAACAGGTAAGTTTATTGATTTTGCATAAAAAACAAAATAGGGTTGCACCGATACTGTTTACTTTCAGTTAAGTACTCGCCGATAGCAAGTATCGATACTTTGTGGTGCGAGTTGGATCAATACAAAAAAATTGCCGCAAATCATGCTGCAAAGAATTTCATGTGATTTGAACAGAAATGCGGTGCAATTCCTGTATGAAATGCATGTGATTTCCCCCACTGCTCCTGTGTGTGTGTGTGTATAAAAAGGGAAAAGCGCCATTTAGTGGGCAGTTTAAAAAAATGTTAGAACTCATAGTACATATCTGTCCTGGTCTGCTGATGATAGCAAATCAGGGCTGCTGGAGGTGCTCGCAGGGCTGGAGAAGTTCCGGGACCCCATTGGTATAGGGCAGAAGTGATGTCAGTTGGGGGCAAGCCACCTCTACATCTCCTGCAGCCTCTGTGAGCCCCTTAGTTGGCAGTGATTTGCTATCATCAGTGGACAGGGACACCTATGTAGAATATTTTGCATGTGGCCAGATATGTACTGTGAGTTGTATTTTTTTCTTTTAAACTGCCCACTAGATGGCGCTTTTCCATTTCTAAACACACAAGCACACACACACACACACACACACACACACCGCATGTGATTCAGGCAGGAATCGTACCGCATTTGTTGCTCAAATCGTATGTGATTACTTGCAGTTCAATTTGCGCCCATTCATATTGTATTGACTTAAATTGCAGCGCAAAGTATCGGTTTCAGTATCAGGAACATTTGGGCGAGTACCAATACTCGCGCAAATGCTTGGTATTGGCACCGATATCAGTTTCGTGCCCTATTAAATAACATCCAAATTTGGGGCTTGTACAGCACATCAAGTTATAGCAGAAAATAGACTACAAATTAGCATTTTTTTATCCAAGGGGTTACAAATTTCACAGTGAAATCACATCATATCATATAAAAAATTTACACATCTTAAGGGCTCTTTCACACGGGCGTTCCGTATGTCCGTTTTTCATCCCATCCGTTTGCGGATGAAAAACGGACATAATGTATCTCTATGTAAATACGGATGTCAGCGGATGATCATCCGCTGACATCCGTTTTTCGTCCTTTCAGTTCAGTTCAGTTTTTTGGAACCGAAGAGAAACCTATTTTTTCTTCCGTTCAAAAAATGGAATGGACGCAAAAACGGATGTCAGTGGTGTCATCCGCTGACATCCGTATTTACATAGAGATACATTATGTCCGTTTTTCATCCGCAAACAGATGGGAGGAAAAACGGACAGACGGACCGGATGACACAAGTGTCATCCGTGTCCGTTTCAAAAAAAAAAAAAAAAGGACCTGATCGGGCAAAAAAAAAACTGAACACCCGTGTGAAAGAGCCCTTTAAAAGGGATAAAATATACCCATCTGCAAGCAGGCAGACTGGCAGCACAGGAGATACTAGAGAAGTATTAGTTTGGTTGAGTCTCTAAAATGGGTGGGTGGGGAGGGGAGAGGGGAAAAGCATAGCAAGTTTTTGCAAATATTAGAAGACAGCTGTGGTGGTCATTGCTTTTGTGTATGACAGGGATTGTGGGATGGGGGTGCAGCTCATAGAGGAAAAAGCTAAATCATCTAGACATAGGCTTCAATCCCCGTGCATCCACCCTGCTTGCTGAGATTTTTATCACACTTTCTCGGCAGTTCTAACCAGCGTAAGTGAGCTTGTAAAGAATCAGAGCCATGTTATCAGGGGTTTGCCATGATTTTACGGGGGGATGGAGTTTCCATCTATGTAGAACCTCACACCTAGCATAAGGTGCTGCATAACAGTTTCAAAATGATGGGTAGCATCAGTAACACCTAGAAGCATAAATAAAGGGTCCACTCCCAGCATCTGACTTCCCACAGTATTGATAGTACCTGCCAACTCCTGCCAAAAGGACTAGGGGTGAGGGCAGGTACACCCCACATAAATAAAGAAACCAGGTGCAGTCTGACAATCTATGACACAATGCAGTAACATTCAGGTACTACAAGTTGTATTGGGATTTTAAAAAGCTCTATATAGGGTTTTAGGCTGTATAGACCCATCCCAAGCAGAAATAAGACAACGATATTGGTCAAGACTTTCAGACCAGTCTTCCTCCTCCAATACAAGGATATGTTCCCACCATCTCTGGAAGAGGTGATTCAGCCTTGAGTTATTGCAGGAGAGCTTTAGATATAAGGAAGAGAGTGGCTTGTTAATTCTATCGGTAATCAAAAGGTTTGAGGCAAGGGTAAAAAAATTAGGAAATTGGGTTTGACTCTTGTGTCTTGACTGCAGGAATTAAAAAAAAAAAAAAAAAAAACATCAAGTAGATAACTAAAAGGGAGTTCTATCAAATGTACAGTACCATTTGGCAGCAAATGATCCAGGTTTAACTCCAAACCTGTGGATAAGTAAAGGTTTGTAGATGTAGGAGAGGGATTTCCCCATAAGAGGTTGAGTCGAGAGAAGGTATTAGGGACAGCCTAATTTTCCCTCGCCTTTATCCTGACCATTAGAGTGGTCTTTATGGGGGTTGTAATAACAACAGAGTTGAACCAGGGCTTCCGTAAAACCAGGTTACTGAATTCGCCTCAAGTGTCACTGCCAGGTTGTTTGCTTGTTGGGCAAACTACCAGCGGACTGTGACCAGTACTACAGCCCAGTAATCTCTGTACCGGTTTGTCTCAGTAATAATTTTTTCCAATAACCTCATCGGTGAGAAATAATTGTAAGTATGCCAAGGGGTTGTCGTGTTCAACGTCTGCTTTCATACCAGATGCTCCAGTAAGTGGGAATCTTGGGGCGCTGCCTAATCCGTAACACAGTCAATAGAGCACCAAGTTCACCCATCACTGAGCTCAATCGCAGGATCATCGCTGTCATCACTTTCAGTCTCTGATGACGGAATTCCCCACTAATCACTATCGCTCAATTCTGCAAGTGATTCTTATTCACTATCGCGGTATTCTAGCTGGTCTAAAACCGCTTTTCACCTCAAGGGGCGCTTTTTGGACGCCATGAATGTTTTCAAGTTTACAGGCAGAAAGAACGGTAAAAGAGCATGCAGGGCACTGGGCAAAGCAGGAGGGACAAACTGAGGTGAAACGGTTTAATACAGTAATGTATTCCCGACAGCTTACAATGAATTGTGTGTATGTCATGTTTTGTTTATTTTTTGAATTTCCCACCCACTGGACGGGGGCTGGCCTGCGAGTTAAACGCCTCACGACTGGGTGTTGGCCCGGGTCGCAGCGTTCCTCCTGGCTGACAGCCCTCCATTTCGATCTAGAGGGATTCTGTCTGGAGTGGTGCCCACCTGGTTCCTAATATGGTGAGTAGTTGTCCCCCCTCTCCCCTGGAGTGTTTTTTGGTAGACGTGGGCCACTCCTTGGGACGGTCGGACCACCGGGTTCCTCTCCTTTTAGTAGGCACCCCCCTTGCCGAGTCCCTTACCTGCCCCCCTCCACATATGTTGGGGCTGTTTTTGGGTGGTCTGGCCACTGTTCTCGGGGTGGGGGCAGGGTGCTTACTAGCAATGGGGGCCAGGGGGTTGCACCGCCAGCATCTGGAAGATCGACTGTGCAGGGGGGGATTGTATCTGGTGGGGGCTCCTGCCAGGGCCCCCCCATCCTGTCTGGATCTGTCTCTGAGGCCTGGTTCCCTGTATGCCTCGTGTTGCCATGCGAGACTGCTATTTCGTTGTACCCTGTGTATTCCTATACACGGCGGCCATGTTTGTATAGTACAGCGGCCATTTTGCTGTGGTTTTCCATTGAAAATAGTTGCGGCCATGACAGTGAAGCCCTGTGGACAGCGATTTCGGTGGTGGGAGCCCCTCCTCATCCCCTGGTGCTGACTCCTGGATGATTTTACTTTTTGATCGCAGCATGTGTAGTGCATTATCCTTATGATTGTAGGCGCTCATTTATGCAGGTGGTGAGTCTGATGGGGTCCTCTCACTCTCTGCTGAGGATCGCTTGGTGCCTTGTGCCTGGCGACCGGGTAGTGCTGCCAGCGCGGTGGGGGTTGTCCTTTAGCAGTGTTTTACACCTTTTGTGGGGTCCCCCTTGCTATGCCAATGGGGGAATCACGGTACTGGACTATTTGGACAATCTCCTTCTGCAAGGGGAGTCTACCTCTGCTCTGGTGGACAACCTGGAGATCACAATTTGGACTCTGCGGGAGTTTGGCTGGATTCCAAACTTTCGGAAGTCTGCTCTGGTTCTGTCCACAAAGCTGGACTATATGGGCCTGACTCTGGACTCGGCCTTAGCCAGAGTGCTCCTTCCTCTGGACAAACTCCAGAAATTGCAGGCTGCAATGCGTTTCCTGCTGCCAACAGATGGTCGTTCCTTTTGGACTTGGCATGCGGGTGCTGGGCCTGATGGTGTTTACCTTCGAGGCGGTTCTGTTTGCACAGTTCCAAATGTGGTCCCTGCAAAGGGAGATTCTGACCAAATGGGACAAGACTCCCCATTCTCTGGAATATCAGATTTGGGAAACGAGGAAGTCCTTGATATGGTGGCTTCGTTCTCTGGAGTTTCGGCCGGAAAAATCCTTCCTTCCCTTGTATTGTACAGTGGTCTCCACGGATGCCAGCCTGTCTGGCTGGGGTGGCGTCCTCGGCAAGCATTCTGCTCAGGGGATCTGGATGCTGGAAGAGTCCAGACTATTGATCAATGCCTTGGAACTCTGAGCGATCAGACTGTGTCTGCAGGCATTCTAAGGTGGGCAGAATGGTTTGTTCCAGCCCTCTCCGCTGTACACATTCCCGGGGTGGAAAATTGGCAGGGGGACTATCTTAATCGGCAGACGTTTGACCAAGAGGAGTAGTCCCTTCATCTGGAGGGGTTTCATCATCTGTGTCTCTGAGGTGGATCTGTTGGTGTCTCTGCTCAACAGAAAGTTGCAGATGTTTGTGGCTCGGTCAAGGGATCCTCTGGAGGCCCCGTGGGGTCAGTATCTGCTGATTTATGCCTTCCCTCCTCTCAGGCTTCTAGAAAAAAAAAACAATTAGTTTATATTGATTGGTTTGGGCAAAAGTTATCACATTTGCAAACTAGGGGATAGATTTATGGCATTTCAATTTTTTTTTACTAGCAATGGCGGCGATTTTTAGTGGGACTGCAACATTGCAGCGGACAGATCAGATACCTAACTGACACTTTTAACACTTTTGGGGGGACCACTGACAATACTACAGTAATCAGTGCTAAAAATATGCACTGTTACTGTACTAATTACACTTGCAGGGAAGGGGTTAACATCTGGGGCGATCAAAGAGTTAAGTGTGTCCCTAGGGGATGCTTTCTAACTGTGTGAGGGTGGATTTACTAGATGAACACAGAGATCCATGTTCTTAAATAGCAGGAACATAAGATCACTGTGTTCATCTCTGACAGAACGGCGGTCTGCCTTGTTTATATTGTCTGTCTTTCTGGGGAGTGATCACAGGTGGCCAGCGGACATTATGTCCGCTGGACCCGCTGATTGGCTCCCCCTCTGGACAATTGGCACGTGCCCCCCCTGCTGGCTATTGCACTAGACGATGTACAGGTACGTTGTTTGGCGCAATTGAACCAACTTGCCGCAGTATATGTACTGCTGGCAGTCGGCAAGTGGTTAAAGAGCGAGAGAGACAGACCAAAAAATCTATTTAGGTTCTAGCACAGGCCTCATTCATACTGGCACTGTCAAACCTGCGTTTATATGCGTTTAGAGCACAATTGTAAATACAGGTACAGTAAACCCCCGCTCCATCGCGGTTCAGTTTTTTGCGGTCCCGGTATATTGCGTTTTTTTTTGTAATGTTATTTTACTATATAAATCATTAAAAATGAAATATTTTTGTGTTTTCCATAGCTCTTGCTATGTCTCTCAGTATCTTTTATGTGTTTAAATGAGTTCCTATTGTATTAAAAGTGTGTTTAAAGACCTTAAAATGCTTTTACACGTACAGTGACAGTAAAAAAAAAACCATGCCTACAATGCATTTTAATAGGGTTTTTCTATTTCGCGGATTTTCACTATTCGTGGCTGGGAGGGGGGTTTACTGTAATGATTTTTCAATGGTGCCATTCACACTATGCATTTACTTGTGTTTAGAGAAAATAGATTTTTGTGTGTCCTGGATTTGATTAGAAATATATATGTATATATATTTCTATACATATATTTTATATATATATATATATATATATATATATATATAAATATATAGAATATGTATATGGTGTAAGTTCATCTAAGACTGCCTAAACCTGCTGTAAAGCAAGAACATCCAAACGTAGGACAAAGTGATCTGGGAAGAATAAATGTTGTTTATACCTCACAGATGAGTGCCACTGTGCATAAGGCCTAAGTAGTTTAGTTTATGCCAGCTGAGTTACAGTCTATGGCAGCATACATTGTAACTGAATTGGCATAACAAATGTAACGTGCACCTGTGTTCAAACTAGACACATTACCATTTATATATTCATAAGAAGCTTTAAAGCAAGCCATCCCTGACCTCTCTAGCGGCATGTGATTCATTTTAAAAGATCTCCGGTAATAATTTTAAAAGATCTCACCAAGGACTCTAAAAGGCCCTTTTACACCATTTGCATTGGGATGCACTGTGCAATGTTCCCCAGCACAATCCCAACGCAAAGACAAGGACATTTGCTTTGTTTCCTATGGTGTCAGTTCACAACATGGATGATGTGCCTTTAAAAAAAAACATACTGCACACAGTACTTTTATTTTATTTTTTTAAGTCCTTTCACTGGAATAGGTCGTGTTTGGCCATTGAATGTGACATGGGGTATCCATTTTGCAGCAGGCACCAAGTAAAGCATTATGGTTAAGACCATGTGTAAATGAGGACTAAAAGCAAGGAAACACCTGCTGTATGTTTACATTAGAAGCTGGTAGACTGCCAATTCTGCTGCAATAAAAATAGCTAAAGTTCCTAAACCTCTGCTAAAGTTTACGTTACCCCAACATTTCATTTTGATGTGTGCATGTTGTACCATGAACTTGCATTAAAAGGTATCCTGTTCTCTTTGTATCGCATCCTTGGTTTGAAATACTTGGTGATCCTGTCAGTCCCTCTGCTTTCCTATTTCAAATTGACCACGCTATGTATAGAAGCACATCCTTCCCAGTGGGGTCAGTTTTCTGACTGTATTGGGAGAATAGCCTGCTTGTCCACCAAAGGTCAAACTTTGGGTTAATGTGTCACAAATAATCTTGTGAGTCAAGAATAGCTACAGCGCTTGCTAATGGTACTATGTGCAATATTCAAATAAATAATTTATATATAAATAACTTGTGTGGATAAGTTAATGTGCAAACAATTAAAGTCTCACAATTGAAAGTATGAATAAATAAATCAAAAGGTCGCATAAATGTATGCAATATACATGTGGGTATTCCAGTGTTAAACCATACAATACTGCAATGATCAATAAATATGACAATAGTGCAATATTTTTATAAAAATAAAAAAGAAATGGTTAATTAAATAGAGTGCAATTGATTGAAAGTCCATCAACATTAGGGACAATGGTTAGTAGAGTCCAAATGATTTCTTTTTTTTTTTTTTTTTTTTTTTTTTTTTTTTTCCCAAACAGTTTATTAAGGTAAAAAGCATACATAGTACAAAAAAGATCAAGGCAGTAATGGGCATTTGACAAAGCCCACAAAAATGAGCAAGTACAAAAGTGATATACAGGTAAGCAGTACAATGCACGTGAGGGACAATAAGAAAACATAGGCAAACCCATAAAGTGACATATAGCACTAAGGTGCAAAAATAGAGAGCTCGTGGGAGTGCCAAGGGAATATGGGTCTATTGGAAGGGTTCGTTGGGTAGAGCACCCTCCCACCTGGTGGGAACCGGAATATGAGGGTTACCTGTAAGAAAACCTAGTGGTTCCCCCAAACCCGACACCCCTTAAAGGGAGCTACCTGTGTCAGAGAGTGGGGGATCCACCGCAGAAGAGTGAGGAATCCGGTATGGACATCTCTGAACCAAATGATTTCTTATTATGAAAATCTTCCAGTTCTTAAATCAAAGTGCAGGTGCTCTGTGCTTAAATTATCCCATAGACTCGTGACTTTAGGTGGCATGGGTTCCTTTTTCCAGTGATATTGTAAAGATGGATCACTTACTAGAAGTAATGGGTCTTATGTGCCATATAGCACTGAGACCGATCACGCTTGTAGGCCCTCAGAGCTAAGATGGATTCCCTTGTGCCGCTCCTTCAATGGGGTAAAGGATGGCTTCCTCCTCCCCTTTTTCCTCTCATCAGTATGGGCCAGGGTATGCAAAGAAAGAATGCTCCAATAGTGTAGTACAATTAAAATAATTTATTCCCCATCCATGGGTATAAAAACGGCATCAAAATACAGGCTCTGTGACATACAACTGCTATCATGCAGAGTGGCGAGCAGAGTGTTCCGGCTTGCGTTCCAGCTGCGTGGTTACGTCATGCCGTGCGTTCCAAAACTGACGCGTTTCGTCACTTCCTGTGACATTTATTTGCTCTATTGTCATATTTATTGATCATTGCACTATTGTATGGTTTAACACTGGAATACCAACCTGTATATTGCATACATTTATGCAACCTTTTGATTTATTTATTCATACTTTCAATTGTGACACTTTAAGTTATTTATATATAAATTATTTGTTTATTTGAATATTGCACATAGTACCATTAGCAAGCGCTATAGCTAGTCTTGATTCACAAGACTATTTGTAACACATTATGTTGTCAAAAGTATTGGGACACCTGCCTTTACATGCACATAAACTTTAGTGGCATCCCAGTCTGTAGGGTTCAATATTGAGTTGGCACACCCTTTGCAGCTATAACAGATTCATCTCTTCTGAGAAGGCTGTCCACAAGGATTAGAAGTGTGTCTATGGGAATGTTACCATTCTTCCAGAAGCACATTTAGCATGTTTAGCACTGATTACTGTAGTAATGTCACTGGTCCCTCCAAAAGTGTCAAAAATGTCAGTTAGGGGTCCGATCTGTCCACCGTAATGTCGCAGTCCCGCTAAAAATCGCAGATCGCCGCCATAAATAAATAAAAATGATGTCACTGGTCACCCTAAAAGTGTAAAAAATGTCAGTTAGGGGTCCGATATGTCCGCCACAATGTCGCAGTCCCGCTAAAAATTGCAGATCGCCGCCATAAATAAATAAAAATGACATAAATCTTTCCCCTAGTTTGTAGACGCAATACCCTTTGCGCAAACCAATCAAAATACACTTATTGCGATTTTTTTTTTTTGCCAAAAATATGTAGCAAAATACAAATTGGCCTAAAAGGATGAAAAATTTAGATTTTTACATTTTTTTTGGGAATGTTATATAACAGAAAGTGAAAAATGTTTTTTTTTCTTCAGAATTATCGCTCTTTTTTTGTTTATAGCGCAAAAAATAAAAATCGCAGCGGTGATCAAACCACTGTTCGAGTTCGGTAAAGGGGGATGAGAAATCTTCAAGTTGTGCGAAATTCCCTGGGGGGACCAATGCGATCTTGGCTCATGGAATGTCTTATAGCGTATCCTGTAGAATGGAAATGGATCAGGATACCTGTCTAGCACTTAGTGAGGAGAAGGTCTTGGTACTTAGATTCTCTGGTTCTTAGACCGCAAAATGGGAGATAGCGAGGGGAGTCACCAGGGGCTGACTGGCAACTTTCAGACCAGGGGGCAAGTACAAACCAGAGGCCCATGGTACAGAAACTTGGCCCCCGTCCCTCTCTCCCTCTTCCCAAGCCTCCTCCTGACCCCCATTCCAGGCTGAAGCTCCACTCCAGGTACTCGCTATTCACCGGCCGAATTTGGTTTCCCGACCTGGCCAGCAGGGGCAGTTGGGGGGAGCTGGGACAGTTCAGTTGGGGCTGGCCAGAGGAGGAGAGTCTCCAGTGGGGCATAAAACCGGCCTTTGCTTAGACACAGCTTACTACTACACCATCCATGCTGGGGGAAGGGCTGCGCTCTGTCCTTGTTTACATCCCGCACTCAGTAGGTCAGCGGTGGACTTTTTACTTCTCTTCACCAGGAATCTTGTAGGCATGTCTGTGGCAGAAGTGGTGCAACCTTTTTATGGGGCATCAGAGTGGCCCCGGGGGCAATTGCCCCCCTTGCCCAGTCCTCCTCTGGGAGTCACTAAATGCGGTAACAGGCAGAAATGATTGAAGGCAAAAAAAAAAAAACAGAAAAAAAAGAAACATGTTAGTTAGAGCCATCATGGCATGCTCTCCTATGTGCTGGGGAGGCCATTGGGCTGCTACTTTTCCTGTTCCTGGGGTTTGCCAAAGTAGGCAAGCGTGGGGATGTTGACCTTCAGCGAGGAATATGAAATTATTTACAGACTGGTATGGTGCGGCCCGTCTCATCCTTGGTATACAGAAGGTGCTGTACCAGTCTGGTAGGTTGAGAGGTAGATTCAATGTTTCACAAGGGTCTTAGATCTTCAGGTACTCTTAGATTTACTGTGCGACCAAGATTAGAAGCAGAAAAGCAGAATGGGAATTTCCATCTGTATTGTATACCTTTAGTGTGCAGTATATCAAGTAGTGGGTGCAAATCTCTTCTGTTTTAAAAAGTAATGGCGGTAAAGGTCCTGGAATATTTTAATTTCTGTTCCCTGGTATAAGAGACTATGGCTGTCTCTTGCTCTCCTAAAATCTCCTTCAGTCTAAATTTGACCAGGCAACAAACCATGTCTCTAGGGGGGTCAGTTTATCTTCCTCTGGGTTTGAGAGCTCTATGGAGGCATTCGCATTAAATTGGGGATTCAGGTGGTCTGCCAAGGAGGTCATTAAAGATTGCATAGGTTGGTTGGCTTTGAACGTTTCAGGGAGGCCTCTAATTCGCAGATTGTGGCGTCTGCCACAATTATCCAGATCCTCTAGATGTCTATGTAGCTCTCTAAGCTGTAGACTGTGTGCGTCTGATGTCTGTTGAATCTACTGAATGGCTGAGTCATGGCAGGCTGCTGTATCTTCTAGCTCAGGGATTCCCAAACTACGGCCCTACAGTTGTTCAGGAACTACAATTCCCATCATCCTTAGTCATGTATGTGAATTTCAGAGTTTTACAATGCCTCATGGGATGTGTAGTTCTGCAACAGCTGCAGGGCCGTAGTTTGGGAATCCCTGTTCTAGCTCATCCATCTGTATGGCTATGGAGTGAATATCATGTCTGAGGTCAGAAATTGCTGCTGCTGCTAGTGTCTTTGATGTCTGCAGGTATTGATTTTAGATCACCCAGGTTGAGTGGTTGGGCGGCCGGCGTACATGTAGCCCGAGATTGTGGGCAGCTTCTGCTCGGGGGACAGATGCTTGACCAATGCGCGGATCGAGTGGAGGCTTGAGACGAAGCCGCGGCCTCACATGGCTGGGTCTGGAAGATTTCCTGGATGTTGCGACTCAGCTGCATCCCTGTATCTCGGGGGGATTGGGAAGGATTCTGCATTGTTTTCCCCATACTGTTATTGGGTTTAGGCTCCAGCTAAGCTGTTTGCAGGACCTCTGAAGACGAGAGCATGGAGATTAGGCAGCCATCTCGTCTCCGCACCAAACCACCCCCCCACCCCCAAATTTGATAATTTTCTGCTATTTTTGGGAGAAGTTTATTTGGTTTATTTATTTTTGATACCTTGAGATTAGAATTAGATGCACTAAACCATTTTATTATGTGTGTATGTTGCGGAGTGCTGTATTTTCTGGGGAGTGTTCCTCTTGCTCTTTATTTTGGTATACGTTTAAAGGGTGTTATTACAGCAGCACATGGGTATATTTGTGGAGTATATTCTGTTAATAAATTCACCTGAGACCTTTTTTTGATCCTAGTGCAGAGTGGGATCAGTCTTTAGTTCACTATAATACTTAGAGTGATATACATTTGTTTTTTTCTTAAAATAAAAAAAGATTGAATACTTCCCTGCTCTGTGCAACGATATTGAGTGTTCACTTCCTCTTCGGTGTCCCCTGCCAGCGCTGGCCGCTTCTTTATCCTCCAATTGCCCCCTCTGCAAGTTGGGTGCATAGGGGGCACCTGTGTAGGCTTGCATGAAAGAGTAATGCCCCTTTTGTTAGGAAAGAAAAAACAATCCCCTCTGGGTGATCAATGTACATTGCAAGGATTTAACAAATATTGTTCTAGATTCCTTTGTTTTGTTGGAGTGATTTAATTTATCAATCAGCTGCTTGCAGGGTTCTCACGTAATTTCCCTTTGGGAGTGTCTCACAAAAAATTATGTTTTTGTTGCAGGGAATGCCCACAATCTGACTTGAATCTTAGTGCAGACTTCTGAGAAAATCAGTGAGCCAATCACACAAACAGGAAATTACATTTCTGGGGGCGTTCTGTACACCAACTATGGCCACCAGGTTGCCATATTGCATTGCATTTCACAGAAAATTCAGCGCTGCAAATTGAAAAGGAAACTTTATTTCTGAAAAGCAATAACTACAATATGGCTTGTCGTGGTTGTATATGCTATAATATTTTTATTTATTCACTGCTGTTTTTTTTCCTCTACAAAAGTGGTTACTCTTTAAGTTAAAAGAACCTCAATTTTCCTCCATAATCCTGACTTTTGCAGCACAAAGATGCCAGTGTGGCCAGTTCAGCTAGCCTCTGTCAGTACCTCCTATCTGTCCCTCTGGATACCATTCTGAGTTTTGACATAAAAATCCCAAAAACCAGTTTAAAAAATCAATATATCTTGTGCAGAAATCTCAAATCTCCCGTGTTGGTCTGTTCTAACAGCCCATTATGATTTCCACTGAGCCGGAATAGAGTGTAAAGAGGCAAGACTGCTAGGTTGATTACACTGTTTAGGGGTCTTTACTATGGGTCAGATGACAGTGGGGTCACATTAGAGTTAATTTAGAGTATGGAGACCTTAAGATCAGTACAAAAAGCCAGTACAGAAAGCTGCAGTGTATTACAAAGGTAGATAGGTAGGCGGTTGTGTTTGCAGCAATATTAGGAATATACACAATGTGATTTAGAGGTGCATCTCAAAAAATGTGAATATTTTAAAGTAAATTTATTTCAGTAGTTCAATTTAAGAAGTGAAACTCATATATTATATAGATTAATTACACACAGAGTAATATATTTCAAGAATTTCTTTTAATTTTGATGATTTTGGCTTGCAGCTAGTAAAAACCCAAAATTCAGTATCTCAGAAAATTAGAATATTACAAAACACCATTAAAAAAAAAAAGGATTTTTAGTGCAGAAATGTTGACTTATTGTAAAGTATGTCCAGTATAGTAGGTACTCAATACTTGGTCGGGGCTCCTTTTGCATAAATGACTGCATCAATGCGGCGTGGCATGGAGGCGACCAGCCTGTGGCACTGCTGAGGTGTTATGGAATCCCAAGTTGCGCTGATAGTGCCTTCAGCTTGTCTACATTGTTGGGTCTGGTGTCTCTCATCTTTCTCTTGACAATACCTCAAAGATTTTCTATGGGGTTTAGGTCAGGCGAGTTTGCTTGCTAATCAAGAACAGTGATACCATGATCATTAAATCACGTATTGGTACTTTTGGCAGTGTGGGGAAGGTGCCAAGTCCTGCTGGGAAATTAAACCAGCATCTCAATAAAGCTGGTCAGCAGAGGGAAGCATGAAGTGCTCTAGAATTTCCTGGGAGAGGGCTGCACTGACTTTGGACTTCATAAAACACAGTGGATGACATGGCTCCCCAAATCATCACAGGCTGTGGAAACTTCACATTGGACCCTATGCAACTTGGATTCTGTGCCTCTCCACTCTTCCTCCAGACTCTGGGACCTTGATTTACAAATTAAATTCAAAATTGTCCTTAATCCAAAAAGAGGACTTTGGACTACTGAGAAACAGTGCAGTCTTTTTTCTCCTTAGCCAAGATAAGAAGCTTCTGATGTTGTCTCTGGTTCAGGAGTGGCTTGACACAAGGAATTTGTGTGGTGGCTATTGAAGCACTGACACCAGCCGTAGTCCACTCCTAGTGAATCTCCCCCAAATTCTTAAATGGCATTTGCTTTACAATCCTCTCAAGGTTGCAGTTGATCCTGTTGCTTGTGCATATTTTTCTACCACACATTTTCCTTCCACTCAACTTTCCATTAATATGCTTGGATACAGCACTCTGTGAGCAGCTAGCTTCTTTAGCAATGACCTTTTGTGATTTACCCAGGAAACCTTTACAGGTTTTTTTAGTTAATTAGCTGATTAGAGTGTGACACCATGAGTCTACAATATTGAACTTTTTCACAATATTCTAATTTTCTAAAATACTGAATTTTGGATTTTTACTAGCTGTAAGCCATAATCATAAAGATTAAAATAAAGAAATTCTTGAAATATATCCCGCTGCGTGCAATAAATCTATACAATATGAGTTTCACTTTCTGAAATGAATTACTGAAATAACTTTTTGATGATATTCAAATTTTTTTTGAGATACACCTGTATGTTTATAACAGTTATGGGGAAAAAGGGTGTGGGCTAAGATTTTCCCAGATGACCCATGGAGCAAATCTGTGTATTGCCCATGCAGACTTCCTTTCCTCAGTTGATGAATACCCAGTGCCTTAGCAAATTAAATCTCATTCAAATAAGGTTTAAATCTACTGTATAAATTCAAGGGTAGCTGTCCCTGATAACCTTTAGCATAGAATGTCATTGCTGCTGACTAGGTTAGTAAAGGAATCATTTGGCCAGCATGTTTTACAGGCTTTTGCCAAAGAAATAAACGATTCTGGCCTGCAGAATCAAGCAACGACACCATTTTTTATTTTTTTTACTCCGATTACAGTGAGATTAGTTTGTAGCTTGAAGCTATAGACCGAATCAGGTTAGCATGAAATTGCTGCACAGATGAAATCCAGCACTTGTAGCATTACCAGTATGGGGCAATGGGTACTGGCCTGCATCTGGGAGATGAAAAGTGACACCGTGTTCTTGAAAAAAGGCCGTGCACGTTAATGGTTGTTGCTGCTGCAGCGTGAAAGATGGAATCATACCTCAGAAAATATTACCTCTTTTTTAGAGTAAAGATAACAATATATGTCAGGCCTGTGTAGTTTATTTGCTTATTATTTATCACATACAACCTTTGCTGAATGGAATTTTCACAGATCCTTATTTGCTAAGAATGTACCAGTTCTTGGGTCCCAGGATGGTTGGATGGATTAAACTACTCTACAACCACCCTACGGTGTCAGTGAAGGTTAATGGAGATCTGTCGCCACCCTTTGAAATGTTTAATGGGACAAGACAGGGGTGTCCGTTCCCGCCCCTCCTGTTTGTGCTGTCACTAGAATCATTACTTGCAACTATACGGAATAATGTAGATATCAGAGGGGTGAGGATCGGGGATGAGGAACATAAGATAGCAGCATATGCGGATGATCTGTTTTATGTAACTAATCCTAGAATCACATTACTAAATTTAATAATGAAGTTAAAAAAAATATGGAGAGTTGTCTAATCTAAAGATACCCCAATAAAGTCAGAAATTTTAAATTTAGATCTTACAGGAAGAATTACCTTTTGCATGGGGGAAAATAGAGTTTTCTTACCTTGGAATAAAATTAACACCCTCCATAGAGAAATGATATCACGCAAACTATATTCCATTATTAAATGAGATTAAAGGAGAACTAAAGAAAAATGGCTATAAGACCGCTATCTTGGATTGGACGAATAAACACTGTAAAGATGGTAATACTTCAGAAAATTTTATATACATTTCAGATGATGCCAATAGTACTTCCCCAGACATACTTTAAGATACAAAAAGCAATAATATCAAAGTTTGTATGGCAGAAAAAAAAAAAAAGAGAGTGCAGTACTCGGTGCTGAGTAAGGATAAAGCACATGGGGGATTAGCCGTTCCAGACATCAAAAGATAATATGACACTGTAGTACTAACACGGATGGTTGAGTGGACAAGGCCAAAAGCGATAGAAAATGGGTAAAAGTAGAAAACACATTAAGTAACATAGAATTAAATAAAAATCAATGGGTTCCACATATGTATAGAACACTAGATGAAAAAACTCCTGTATTAACCAAAAATGTTTTCTGTGTCTGGGACAGAATATCGGCAAGCAAAAATGGAGTGTAACTCCCCTTTAATTCCACTAACAGGTACATGTTTTTTCCCCAGGAAATAGGGCACTATTTGGGTATTGGGTCAAGAACACACAGTTAAAAGATATTACTAAAGAAGGAAAGATATGTTCATTACAAGAATTGATACACATGGGAGAATTGTTGAAATTAATTGAATGGAGATATTCACAGTTAAAGCATTTTTGTGTCAACCAGTTAGGTCAGAGGAAGACCTGAACCCATTTTGAACAACTTTGCAATAGTCAGGAGCCCGCTAAACATTGTATAGCACAGATTTATAAATACTAACGAGAAAAGCGGAGCTGAGAATACCTCCATTCATTGCAAAAAGGGAATTGGGTACTCAGTTACCTGGGCAACAACTAAATAAAATACGAGGCGCAGTACATAGTTTCTCGTTTGATATAAACAGCATAGAAATTAACTATAACTGTCTGACAAGGTGATAAATAACCCTGAATAAGGCACATAGATGTCAATCAGGAAAATCCCCTCTGTGCTGGAGAGGATGTAACACCATGGGCACTATGACCCACTTATGGCCAGAATGCCCAAGAGATTACTGGAAGGAGGTGCGACAATATATAGAAGAGATCACTGGAACAGAAATACTTGATGATCCGTGGCTCTCTCTTTTACATAGTACAAATAAAACAAGAAAACAATATAAAAGCACAGTGGTGCCATTCTTATTGAATGCAGTTAAAGGAGTAATACCAAAAAAAATGGTTAGATCCAGAAAGACCTACAATAAGGGAGTGGTTTAAAATAATCAATTATATATATATATTTATATATATCTATATATATTAAAATATTTGAGTATTCGAGAAGAAGATCAAGTAGAAAAGTTCTTTGGAATATGGGAAAAGTGGTTGGATTAAAAAAAAATTATAAAAATGTGGAAAATTATGTTAAGTCGTAGGAGCTCAGGGAGACGATGGGGAGATGAAACTCCCAGGGGGGGGGGGGGGGGGGATGGTCGAGAGGGATGTGGAGGATGAGGGTATGAGAATGGAAAACTGTTAATGAAATATGAATATTTTTTTATTTTTTCTGTGCTTTAAAATATCTTTAAATTAAATTAAATTTAAATAATAAAAAAAATAATAATGTACCAGTTCTTTAGCAAGGGGCAATACCCCATACAAACCACAAGGTGTAGACAAAAAATTGTTTTTATGGAGAAAGGCTTAAAGAGAAACTCTTAGCACATCAAATATGTAGTTATACAGTATCTACAAGGGGTAAAGCAATTTACCCTTGCTTTTAGGTTTGCAGTATGTATATAAATTGCATAATGCTTTTGAACTGCCATTTCCTTCTTGTGGGCAGTATAGGCAACTTATATACTATCTCTGTATGTATTCAGTGGCTGGCAGCATGTTGTATTAGCCAAAACACAGTGGGGAAAGGAAGTTGGCAGACTAGGGAACAGGCAGGGGGACTCCTGCACATAAACAAAAATTTTAATTTGTGTAGAAAAGGCTAGTCTTACGGTGCTATAGGAGGTGTACCACAGCACTGATGTGTGGCATAGTATGCCTCAATAAAGAATGCCATTCTCCTAAGAAGACGATACAGAATCCCAAACATCCTTAATTTAATAAACCTCTTTTTTCCCCAAAAAAACTTTTTTCCCAAAAAATGCTGGAGGTAGGGATCCTCAAGCGGGGCTTTTTAACATACAGTGAGTACAGAAAAGAATCACCCCCCCCCCCCCTAAAATAATCACATGTTGTTGCTTTATGGCCTGAAATGAAGACACCGTTTTTGTTTTATCCAGCTGTATTCACTCAGTGCAACCTATACATTCAAGTAAAAGATATAACACCAACATGTCAGAAAAAAAAAACATTCACTGAGTTGGAAAAAGGATCACCCCCCAACCCGTCTTAAAAATTACTTGAAAACTCATTCAGGTGTAACTAATCATCTTTGCAATGGCACACAAATCTATTTGACTTTCAACTATGATCAGCTGTGGTCATTTTGATTAGCTGAGCATGAAAAGAGCTTTCCTAGTGCAACTGAAGCAAACAATCAACTATGGGTGGCAAGGCACTGTCAAAAGATCTCCAGGATAAAGTTGTGGACAGGCACAAGTAAGATGGATACAAAAAAATTCCAGGGCTTTATCAATGCCTAGAAGCACAGTGACATATATTATTAGGAAGTGGAAGGTATTTGGTAAACACAGACCATCCCTGGATCAGAACGTTGCACCAAGCTGGATAAAAGAGCCAAGAGTAAACTGGTCAGAGAGACTACCAAGAGGCATACATCAATTCTGAAGCAGTTGCAGGATTTGGACAGAGAGTGGTCATTGTGTGCACGTGACAATACTAGCACAAATTCTCCACAAATGTGGCTTGTATGGGAGGGTTGCAAGAAAAAAGCCACTCAATAAAAACTTAAAAAATTATTTTGCTCTAAAATGTAAAGCAACTAACAAAAGCTGCACCCATGTATCATCCAAATACTTAGGATTAATAAAAACATATATACAAAATAGCGTGCGCTTCCTGATGAAAATTTTAGTATCCAATTCAGTGCAAAATGGACATGGAGTCTATAATAGAAGATTTGTTTAATTAGGAGTGGTGATTGAGTTTATGTCCTCGTTTGTGCTCTGTCCGTTTGACAGATGCCATCATTTTTTTTTCTTGATTTGGGGGAGTTTATTCTTCGCACAGCATCCCACGTTCATGCTCCCATTTCCACTAAGGACGCGCTCTAATGTGAAACGCGTTGGGCGGGGCCAGAACCTGTGACATAATTCTGTATGCCAGGTGTTGGCAAGGTGCTTGTCTTTGATCACATGTATCTGATTTTACTAATGCGAGTACCCTTCTACGTTTTTAATAAACATACACCTACCAGTATTGCGCTATGGGCCTCCTTTGTCTATCCTTCCCTATGATGGTTACATGATTTAATATGGTCTGGGGACAAGATAGTTGGAGTCATTTGATACCTGTGGCCTTGATCTATTTGACTGGATCCAGTGATCCGCAGGATACCTGGGGGTGTTAATTATATATATATATATATATATATATATATATATATATATATATGCTGGTTTGATCTCTGTAATCCTTCCGGTAAGAGGCTTTAGGGTGGTGGAGGGCACAAATTTGTGTTGGAATTCAGTACCTTTCAATCTGTTGGTGGAATTGTTTTTTTTCTTTTGCAAAACACTTTTGTGATTTATTACTTATATGGACTTTAATTTTTCACTTACAGTGCATCAGGAAAGTTTTCACAGCACTTCACTTTTTCCACATTTTTTTATGTTACATCCTTATTCCAAAATGGATTAAATTCATTATTTTCCTCAAAATTCTACAAACATTACCCCATAATGACAACGTGAAAGAAGTTTGTTTGAAATATTTCTAAATGTATTAAAAATAAAAAAACGGGGAAAAAAAATCCCTTGTACATAAGTATTCACAGCCTTGTTCAATGCTTTGTTGAAGCACCTTTGTCACCAATTCGAGCCTCAAGTCTTTTTGAGTATGATGCTACAAATTTGGCACACCTATTTTTGGGCAGTTTCTCCCATTCTTTGCAGGGCCTCTCAAGCTTCATCAGGTTGGATGAGGAGCATCTCCAGAGATGTTCAATTCTAGTCTCTGGCTGGGCCACTGAAGGTCATTTACAGAGTTGTCCTGTAGCCACTCCTTTGTTATCTTGGCTGTGTGCTTAAGATCATTGTCCTGTTGGACGATGAACCTTCGCCCCAGTCTGAGGTCCAGAGCGCTCTAGAGCAGTTTTTTTTTTATCACGGATGGCTCTGTACATTGCTGATTTCAACTTTCCCTCAATCCTGACTAGTCTCCCAGTTCCTACCACTGAAAAAAATCCCCAGAGCATTATGCTGCCACCACTATGCTTCACTAGTGATGGTATTGGACAGGTAATAAGCGGTGCCTAGTTTCCTACAGACATGACGCTTGCTATTTAAGCCAAAGAGTTCCATTTTTGTTTCATCAGACCAGAGAATTTTTTTTCTCATAGTCTGAGAGTCCTTTAGGTGCCTTTTGGCAAACTCCAGGCGGACTGTCATGTGCCTTTTAGTGAGGAGTGGCTTCCATCTGGCCACTCTTCCATACAGGCCTGATTCGTGGAGTACTTTAGATATGGTTGTTCTTCTGGAAGCTTCTCCTTTCTCCACAGAGAAACGCTGGAGCTCTATCAGAGGGACCTTGATCACCTCCCTGACTAAGGCCATTCTGCCCCAATCACTCAGTTTGGGCAGCCCACTCAAAGAAGAGTCCTGGTGGTTCAAAAGTTTTTACATTTAAGGATGATGGAGGACACTGTGCTCATTGGGACCTTCAATGCTGCAGAAATATTTCTGTTCCCTTCCCCAGATCTGTGCCTCCTTTCTCGGAGGTCTACAGACAATTCCTTGGACTTCGTGGCTTGGTTTGTGCTCTGACATTCACTGTTAACTGTGGGACCTTTATATAGACAGGTGTTTGCCTTTCCAAATCATGTCCAATCAACTGAATTTACCACAGCTTGACTCCAATCAAGTTGTAGAAACATCTCAAGGATGATCAGTGGAAACAGGATGCACTTGAGCTCAATTTGGAGTGTCATGGCAAAGGATGTGAATACTTATGTACATGTGATTTTTTTATTTTTTATAAATTTGCAAAGATTTCAAACAAACGCCTTTCACGTTGTCATTATAGGGTATTGTTTGTACAATTTTGAGGAGAATCATTTATTTATTTTCCATTGAATCCATTTAGGAATAAGGTGAATACTTTCCAGATTCACTGTATGTACAGTGCCTTGCCAAAGTATTCACCATCTTGGCATTTTTTGTGTATTGTTGCCTCGCAACCTGGAATTAGCATGGATTGTTTGAGGATTTGCATCATTTAATTTACAGAACATGCCCACAACTTTGAAGATGTTTTTTTTTTTTTTTATTGTGAAGCAAACAACAACAAAATAACAAAAAAACTCAATGTGCATAACTATTCACTCCCCTAAAGTCAATACTTTTATAGAGCCACCTTTTGCTGCAACCACAGCTCCAAGTCGCTTTGGATAAGTCTCTATGAGCTTACCACATATTACCACTTGAATTTTTGCCCATTCCTCCTTGCAAAACTGCTCCAGCTCCTTCAAGTTGGATGGTTTGCGCTTGTGAACAGCAATCTTTAAATCTGACCACAGATTTTCTATTGGATTGATGTCTGGACTTTGACTTTACATGTTTCCCCTTAAACCACTCAAGTGTTGCTTTAGCAGTGTGTTTGGGGTCATTGTCCTGCTGGAAGGTAAACCTCCGTCCTAGCCTCAAATCACGCACAGAGTGGTACGGGTTTTGCTCAAGAATTTCCCTGTATTTAGCACCATCCATCTTTATCTCAACTCTGACCAGTTTCCCAGTCCTGGCTGCTGAAAAACATCCCCAAAAGCATGATGCTGCCACCACCATGTTTCACTGTGGGGATAGTGTTCTTTGGGTGATGTGATGTGATGTGTTGGGTTGGGTTTGCACCAGACATAGCATTTTCTTTGATGGGCGCAAAGTTCAGTTTTAGTCTCATCAGACCAGAGCACCTTCCTCCAAACATTGTGGGAGTCTCCCACATGCCTTTTCGCAAACTCAAAATGTGCCATTTTGTTTTTTGCTGAAAGTAATGGCTTTCTTCTGGCCACTCTGCCATAAAGCCCAACTCTATGGAGTGTACAGCTTATTGTCATCCTATGTACAGATACTCCAGTCTCTGCTGTGGAACTCTGCAGCTCCTCTAGGGTTAATTTAGGCCTCTCTGATTTAATACCCTCCTTGCCCGGTCCGTGAGTTTTGGTGGGCGTCCGTCTCTTGGCAGGTTTGCTGTTGTGCCATGTTCTTTCCATTTGGTTATGATAGATTTTATGGTGCTCCTGGGGATCATCAAAGATTTGGATATCTTTTTTTATAACCTATCGCTGACTTGTACTTCTTAACAACATTGTCCCTTACTTGTCTGGAGTGTTGCAGCCTCTGAGGCCTTTCAAAAAAGGTGTGAATATGTAATGAAAGATCATGTGACACTTAGATTGCACACAGGTGGACATCATTTCACTAATTATGTGACTTCTGAAGGTAATTGGTTGCACGAGAGCTTTTTATGGGCTTCATAACAAAGGGGGTGAATACATACGCACATGCCAATTTTCTGTTTTCTATTGCTAAAAAAATAGTTTTATGTATATATTTTTCTCATTTCACTTCACCAACTTAGACTATTGTGCTCTGATCCATCACATAAAATTCAGATTAACAAAAAATTAAACTTAACCACTTTACCACCGGAGGATTTTCCTGCTAAAAGACCAGGGGTTTTTTTGCGATTTTTTACTGCGTGACTTTAACGGACAATCGCGCGGTCGTGCGACGCTGTACCTAAACAAATTTCACGTCCTTTTTTTCCCACAAACAGAGCTTTCTTTTGGTGGTATTTGATCACCTGTGCGATTTTTTGATCACGCGCTATAAACAAAAAAATAGCGTAATTTTTGCAAAAACAACAATATTTTTCACTTTTTTTTATATGAAATTCCCCCCAAAAAAAATGTAAAAATCAAATTTTTTTAAAATTTTCGGCCAATTTGTTTTACGCTACCTATGTTTGGTAAAAAAAATCGCAAAAAGCGTATTTTGATTGGTTTGCGCAAAAGTTATCGCGTTTACTAACAAAGGGAAAGATTTTTGTCATTTTTGGTGTTTTTTTTTTAACGAGTAATGGCGGCGATCTGCGATTTTTTTTGCGGTACTGCGACATTGCGGCGGACAGATCGGACCCTTGACTGACATTTTTGACACTTTTGGGGGTACCAGTGACATTACTGCAGTAATCAGTGCTATATATATGCACTGTTACTGCAAAAATTACACTGGCAGGGAAGGGGTTAACAGTATTGGACAGGGAGGGGTTAAGTGTGTCCTAGGGGCGTGTTTCTAACTGTGCAGGGACAGGTCTACTAGTGTAAAAACAAAGATCAACAGTTCTACATAGTAGAACTGTTTGATCTTCACTTTTACACAGGGAGAACTGACAGGCGGCTTGTTTACATAAGCCGCTCTGTCTTTCTCCCGCTGTACCGGCGATCGTAGTGTGACCGGCGGACATCGGGTCCGCCAGTCACACTCCCGCACTCCTCCGTGAACGAGCCGAGGCGGGCGCGCGCCTCAGCGGGCGCGCGCCCGCCCGCTATTGGCTCTGGAAGGAGTGACAGGCGAGCGACGTAGACCTATGTCACTCTGCCTGGCCGGGGCCGACTGCCGCAGTAAATATACTGTGCGCAGTCGGCAAGCGGTTAAGGCTGTAATGTAACCAAATAGGTAAAAAGTCAAGGGGGTGAATACTTTTGCAAGGCACTGTATGTGTTTACATTGATATTTTGTATGCACCTTTTGTATTTATTTACAATATTTTGCACTGTATTGGATACTCCTCAACAAAGGTCACGTGTAGTCACGGCTGAGATTTCCCAAAACGCACCTTGAAAATCTAAGGCCACATGGAAAAAGGTATTATGATGAGATGAGACTAAAATATAATTATTTGACCTCGACACCAAACGATATGTCTGGCAGAAATCCAATACAGCTCACCATATAACCAAATAACACCATTCCTAATGTAAAGCATGGAGGTGATAAAATATGAGGTTGTTTCCCAGCAGCAGGGACTGGAGCACTTGTCTGAATAGAAGGCAAAATGGATGGGGCAAAATATTGTTTCTTGAGGAAAAACATGCTGCCCTCTGCCAGAAAGTTGACAATGGGAAGAAGGTTTACCTTCCAACATGACAATGACCCAAAGCACACAGCAAAATGACTGCACAGTGATTGAAGGAGAAAAAGGTAAACTGTCCTTGCATGGCCTAGTCAGAGCTCAGACTTTAACCCTGCAGTCCACAAACGGTCACCATCAAATTTAACTGAACTTGAGCAGTTCTGCAAAGAAGAGTGGGCAAATTTTGCAAAGTTTAGATGTACAATGTTAGTAGAGATGTATCCTAACAGACTAAAGCCTATAAATAAAGCAAAAGGTGGTTCAACAAAATACTGACACAATGGGGTGATCCTTTTTCCAACTCGGTGATTCTGTTTTTGATTTTTTTTTTTCTGACATGTTTGTGTTATTTCTTTCACTTGGATGTTATAAGTTGCACTGGGTAAAAGCCGCTGGATAAAACAAAAACTGTGTTTGTCATTTCAGGCGGCAAAGCTGTATCTTAGGATTTTCTTCAGTGTCGTAAAAGACATAACCCTATAATGGAATGATGCTCCAGCTCCACTAGTCCCAGCTTTTTTTTTTATCTGCTTCATCATTACCTTATAGCCCCCAAAGCTTACAAAAACACAATTTTGATGCAGTTGATAAATTCAGCCTGGCTGTTTATCCCTGTGCTGTGGAAACAACCCTCTTCTCCAACTATAGCTATAAATGACATACGACAGATGGATGACTTTTCTAGTTCAAACAAGGGGAAAAAAATAGAAGTTCCACAAGACCTTGTTCTATTTGATAGATTTTTGCAACTCATTGGAACACAGAGATTACTTACACCCTCCAGGAGATGCTCCGTAACTATCACTTCCTACCAGTTGTGAGACATCTGGCTGAATCATAAGCAGAGCTGCTGTTAGAAATCATGGGGCCCCATATAGCCCTTCTGATGGGGCCCCCTAACCATGCCTACATCCTACCTATCCTCCCCGCGGGTGCAACAGAAAAGCAGCAATGACTTTATTCCCCCGAAACCCAAAAACGAAAAAAAGTCCCACCTCTTGGGCCCCTCTGTTCACCTGATGGGGTCTAGAGAAATGTAATTTAAGCCCTGGTAAGCAAGTAGGAATGAGCATAGCCCCCAACTGTCCCTGATTTTCAGGGACTGTCCCTGATTTGGAACAATGTCTCTCTTTCCTCCTCATTTGTCCCTCATTTTGGTCTGATCGATATAGTTATATATAAAATGCACTTTTTATCCTTCAAAAAGTGTTACCCAGTGCTAAACATCTCATCCAATTTATAAGTTGCTGCATTTTTAAATTTCAAAAGCTAATATAAAGGAATAGTAGTGGTTAAAAAAAAAAGCACTTGTGGGTTTAACAAATCCTTTTTTTTTTTATAATTCACCTTTAAGGGGGCATGGCAGGGGGTGTGTCCTATGCCTACATACTTTTGCTAATAGGTGTCTCTCGTTCCCATCTCAAAAAGTTGGGAGGTATGGGAAAGAGGGTGTGCTCTAGTAAAATCCATTTATTCATTTAGGTAGAAATTAACAATAAAGCTGCCCTGGGACCCCCTGTTTACCTGATGGGGCCTGGGCCCAGTACAACAGGACTGGTTGTACTGCTTTATCAGCAGCCCTGATCATAAGTCCATTTATAAGCTTCCTTTTTACCCCACTTCCATACCCCCCACCTGCCACTTTATTATTTATTTCCCTTCTTTTACCACCACCGCCTTAAGTAAGAAAAATTAGAAAAGGTGGGGGACATTGCAAGTGACACCTCTCGAGAAATCATTCAATAGTCCTAGCCCTACAAAATATATTCAACATGTCTCAGTGACTTGATTCATTGTAAAGCTTATTACATTGAAGTTTTCTAGCTCACATTGTCAAGATTGTGGTAACATTTCTACCATTGTACAACATATTGTGTGAACATGGAACCCATAATGTGTCTTCTGCAGATTTTTAAATAAATTATATACACTATAGACTTGCTTTGTGCAAACAAATTGAAGACATTGGTCTTCAATTTTCAGAAGAAAAATGCATGAGCCATTCAAAATTGCTTTATCAGCTGGTTACCTGCTAGTCATAATATAACCATGTTGATGTGCATTGTGAGAGAGAAATATATTTAGATTTCTTTATTTATTTGTTTAATTATATGGATTTTTTTGGACCTGCCTATCTTATTAAAGCTAGATAGCACAGAGGTCCAAATGTTTTTTATGTTGGCTTGAATTTTTATTTTTATTTGTTTTTGTTTTTTTTTTAGGTTTATATGTGTCTCCCCAACCATCTCTCTCTCACAGAGGGCCATTGTTTGATTGTGCCTCTACAGCACTGCATTGCTGCCACATTAGTGGATGAAGATATTTGGAATGAAATTCAGGTCAGTCATTTTTCTTCACTTTATACAGCACGGGATGTTGGGTTTAAAAGGAACTCCTGGCAGATCTAAAATACACAAATGAATGCAGCTCTTTAGAGCCGGTTCACACTGGGGCGATTTGTCAGGCGACCTGGTTGCCTGACAAGTCGCCGCGGGTCGCCTGCCATAGATTAGCACAGGACCCGTTCTAATAGGAGCGACACAAGTCGCTCCGACTTAGAAAAAGGGTCCTGAGCTACTTTGGGGCGACCTGGAGCGACCTGCATTGACTTCAATGATATGAAGTCCGTGCATGCCGCTCCGAGGTCGCGGTGCGAGCTGCGCACCGCGACTTCACAGGTCGCCCCGGCAAGTCGGGTCGCGCCTATGTGAACCGGCTCTTAACCTTTATTATTATTATTTTTTTTTAAATACTAATACAAGCAGTGTAAATACCCGATTTTGACTTGGTATCAATCCACATTACATCAGAATGCAGACTGGGAAAGGAAGAAGCAGCACAAGGAGCCATTCAGTTGAACTTTAGTGCTCATTTTACACAGTTAAATAGGTTGAAGAAAGACACAAGAAAAAAATAAATAAAAAACATCCAAATGCACGGTTCTAGACCCACAGTTGGTCTAAATAAGGCTAGATTCACATCTTCACTTCTGTGCGGCTGTGGGAATGCACATAAATCAGGGGTTTCCAAACTTTCTAGACAAAGGCCCAGTTTACTGTCCTTCAGTCTTTAAGGGGGGCAGTTTAAGTAAAACATGTCCTGCCGCCAGTGGCCCTAAACCATGCCACATCATTGGTATTAGGGGGAGTAATAGTGCTAAATCATTGGTATCAACGGGAAGAACAGTGCCCCATCATTGATGTTAATGGGAGAATTGAATGCGCCATCATTGGTATCAGTAAGAGGAATAGTGCCCCAGTGTCAGCGGCAGGAACTATGCCCCACTGTTGCGGACAATGGGGGTAATATACCCCAAGGGTTGGATAAAAGTAAGCAAAGTGTGGCATTTTGGACCACTGGTGTAAATCACACATGTTCCTGCAGCTACACACAAAATGCTGTGCTTTAAAGAAAGCAATTGGGGGTGTCATTACCTTTTAATGGCACCTATTATTAACCTAAAGCCTATTTCAAACAAAACTCAAAACTGTGGCACTAAATGTTTAAAGTGCTTAAAGTGTTTCAAACATGCTTGTAGGATTTCACACATTTAGTGCAAACAACATGAAACTAATTTTTTCAAAAAAACAATGAAAAAAGTCCAAAAGTGTCCTTGTAATAGGAGATGATCCCAGAAGTGTAATTACAGCACTCCACACCCATGTGAACACAGACCTACTTACCAGCAGATATGACCCCCTGCACAGAGGGTATATATAAGGCTCCACCAAAGACATGGGTGAGTGATGTCCAATAAGGATACCTCTGCAATCTCTCCAAGGAGACCAGCTCCCTACCACCAAGCACCGACTCCTCCGATCACCTCTCTGACTCTCCAACCCAGTATAAGACACAATGTTCAAAGAAGGGGAGCGCTGCCAGTAGTGTAAAATCATCAAGTATTGCACTCACATGTAACTCAACCAATACACAGCATTGTACTCATAACAAATTTCCAAGATGGCGGACAACTATCCAGCCTGTGTGATGACGTGTATATGTCCTAGCTTTGCCCAACACTTATCAATATAGGTGATGTCATCAGGGGCCAAATTCGATCTGATCCAGTGGAGGGAAAAATCCTTCTGGATTGCCCAGGAGGCAATCCGATATTTCCTGAATCAAAAATCTCTGGTATTACCTATAAATGGTAATATCCTGTTATATTTTGTGCATTTAGGAATGCATCCAGTTATTTTTTTAAGCAATCTACTGAGCCAGCCAGAACTAGTTTCAGGAAGTTGATTCTTCATTTTCACCGCTCTTACTGTGAAAAAGCCTTTCCATATGTAGAGGTTAAATCTTTTTTCCTCTGGTTGTAAAATATGCCCCTTGTCTGCTGATAAGGAACCTCAAATTTGCTTTTTATTCTGTGCCTGCTGAAAATGCCATCACAACCTCCACACTTGGGGGTGTGTAGTGGGTTATGTCTTTTAAGGGTGTCACCCTCCCTTTAAAAGCAGTGCCCCCTCCCCATCCCTTACCCTTCCAGTAACCCATTCCACTGAAGGGTGGTCATGGTGAAAGCATAACCTGTCAGAGGCAGCAATGTGCTTAGCCAGAATCTGCCTCCCATGGGGAAAAAAATTATTAAGGGGGGTGTTTAACAACATGTTTTAACGCACCAGTTGTAATGGTCTTTGCAGCTTAAGGACCTGGACAACTTGCCATAATTGATGGAACTATGAATTCTGCGCTCTACCAGAAAATCCTGAAGGAGAATGTCCGGCCATCAGTTTGTGATCTCAAGCGCACTTGGGTTATGCAGCAGGACAATGACCTGAAACACACCAGCAAGTTCACCTCTGAATGGCTCAAAGAAAACAAAATTAGGGTTTTGGAGTGGCCTAGTCAAAGTTCAGACCTAAATCCGATTACGATGCTGTGGCGTGACCTTAAACAGGCCATTCATGCTCGAAAACCCTTTAATGTGGCTGAATTAAAATAATTCTGCAAAAAAGAGTGCCCAAAATTCCTCCACAGCGATGTAAAAGACTCATTGCCAGTTATCGCACACACATTTGATTGCAGTTGTTATCGACAAGGGTGACAAATCCAGTTATTAGGTTTAGGGAGCAATTACTTTTTCACATAGGGCCAGGCAGGTTTGAATAGCCTTTTTCCCTTAATAAATGAAATCATTATTTAATATACAAAAAACCGTGATAACAAGAACAAAGAAAAATTGCAGCACTCAGCACAATATATATTAAAAAAAACACCTGAAGTGTTATGATCAGGGCCGGCGCTACCTATAGGCAAGGTAGGCTCCGGCCTAGAGCGCACATCAGTGGGGGGCGGTGCTCACCCTCCCTCTCTGCATCCCTCTCTCCCCTCCAGCGTCCATCACTTTTGGAGTAGCATACCTTGAGTGCCAACTGTCCCAAGCCAGCGGGGCATACAGCCGCAATGAGTGCGCGTGTGAGTCCATGAGTGGAGCTGTCAAATTGAAACTCTGATGTCAGAAAGGTCTGGGCTGATGCGGGGCTCCGCCCCTTTGTTTTGTGCCTAGAGAAAACAGCCAACGTTTACACATTTGTGGGCGGGTAAGAAGGTTGCAGGGGGAGAGACCAACTACTGCATGTGCACCCACAGCTCTGTATAATTCAGGTTGGTTATACAGAGCTGTGGGTGCACATGCAGTAGTTGGTCCCGCCCCCTGCCACCTTCTTCCCCTCCCACCAATGTATAAATGACAATTGTTTTGTCTATGCAGGGTACAAAGGGGCGGAGCCATGCACTTTGGCCAAGCCCTTCCCGACATCAGAGCTTCAATTTGACAGCTCCACTCATGGACTCACTCTCATTGTGGCCGTATGCCCCACTGGCTTGCCCACGAATCCCTGGCTGTGCTGGATAGAGGTTTATACTGCTGAATGTCCTGCTATAGGTGGCTCTAACTTATTATCTATCTGATGCCTGCATTCTTACCTCGGCTGCTATTCAAGATTTTAGGATGTAAGCGTGCAATGTTTAATTCATTGGTGTCTTTGCAATTTAACAAATTCCTGAACCTTGCACTCTGTACAATGCATTCCTGAACCTTGCACTCTGTACAATGCATTCCTGAACCTGCACTCTGTACAAAACGCACTCCTGAACCTTGCACCTTAGACTCTGTATGAAATGCACTCCTGAACCTTGCATTCAGTACAATGCATTCCTGAACCTGCACTCTGTACAACGCGCTTCTGACCCTTGCACTCTGTACGAAACGCACTCCTGAACCTTATGCACTCCTGAACCTTGCACCCTGTACAACACATTTCTGAACCTTGCATCCTGTATGAAATGCACCCCTGAACCTTCCACAATAAGCATACCGCACTCATGGGCAGGGCAAATGGGGGTGGGGTCAGGAGTGGAGCCAGGGGGGGGGGGCAGAATCAGGTTTCACCTGGGGTGTCAAAAATCCTTGCACCAGCCCTGGTTATGATAGTAAGTCCTACATTGAAAATATTCAAAAGATTCAAACATAGAATAGTTCTTATGAAGAATTATCAAGTGATATAATTCAGGGGATCTCCTTCCTCCAGTGCTTCAGTTTCCCAGTGCTAACTCCACCAATGTCAGAAAAACGCAGTCACCAGATATAGTTGCTGTCTAATGAATAGAACAGCAAAAATTGCATACAAGATCTGGGTCATCAGAGGTATGTATGTAGTCATCATTAGTTCACACTTATCCCCTCTATCTAAATCACAGGACCCTCTTCAGAATGTATACAAGTGCATGGATCATGACCAAGAAGTTTTATTTCTCATGGTAAAAACTGCTCAGCATATCCCATCCGTAGTAATAAGTGACCAATGACAACAAATAAATATATAAAACAATTGTGCCTATAGCACTTACATAAAATACTGCAAATTCAACCAGGGATAATGGTGGCAGGACCTCAAATGCAAAACATCATGTGTGAAATAGTAAGCTTGCACTTACATGAAGTGCCGCCAATCTGAATCATAGTGGCAGCCAGGACCAAGCGTTGTATAGTAATAATCCTCAAGTGGAGGTCTGCACTGGGTAATTGAAGCACTAGAGGAGGGAGATCACCTGAATCATATCACTTGATATTTTTTCATAAGAACTATTCTATGTTTGATTCTTTTGAATATTTTTAATGTTGGACTCGCTATCCTAACACTTTAGGTGTTTTGGGATTTTTGATATTAGGCTGAGCGCTACTATTTTTCTTATTGTATTTTGTATTTACTCAGGTTATCTTTGTTTAATATTACAATTTCTTTGATGATCTGAAATATTTAAGTGTGACAAATAAGCAAAAAGAAAAAGTCAGGAAGGGGGCAAATACTGTTTCTCTGCACTGTACTAAGCTGTTTTCCTGGAGTTCAGCTTTAACGCCAACTTCTAAGCTACCTTAGGGTCATGTTCACTCTAATATTACAAAAATGCATCTGTTTTACGGCTGAAAATTGCAGTTTAGATTGAAAATCCAGTTGCCTAGGAGCCAATACACATCCCTGCTCTGGTATGTCTACTTTCTATGCAGTTATTTACATTAAACACACTGATTGTAAAGAATAGCAACACACAAAGCAAGATGTATTGTGCATTGTTTGCTGCACAACTGTACCCTTAATTCGTTTTTCTCTTTTGTTCATTGACGAGCGCAGCTCCTGGTATTCATAACCATTGGGTTATACTGCCCCCTACAGGAGTAGGGCACTAGGCAGAAAAGAATTCTGGCTACACCCATGGGAAGTCCCAAGGGATATACTCCTTCTCTCTGATATAGCCACTCAGTTTTTTTTTCTGCCTAGTCAGGAGTAAGGACCTAGTTCCTTGCTGGGATCTTTGGTCCTGGCAAATTTTTTTTTTTAGATAGAAATTTTTTCTCCTGGATTTTTTCCTGTGAGATCTACAATCAACTGCCAGACTGGGCGATGAGCTGGATGATCTAGATCCAGTGGTCAACCCAGTATGGCCAACAAGGGCATGCAGACCTCAGCTCTGTGCTAGGTCGGCCACGACATAGCCCCACTGGATGGGGGCTGGCCTGTAAATAAAACCCCTTGCGAGGTCGCATACGACTGGGTCTTGGCCCAAGTCGCAGCTTTCCTCCTGACTGACTGACTGACCGCCCCCCATTTAAATGGTGAGCGGTGCCCGTCTGGTTCCTGGTATGGTGAGTAGTTGGCCCCGCCTCTCCTTTTGGGGGGGAGGGGGCGTGGGTCCCCTCCTTGGGATGGTCGGACCTCCGGGTTCCCCTCCTTCCCACAGGTACCCCCCTTGCCGAGTCCCTCACCAGCCCCCCTCCCCTCCACGTATGTTGGGGCTGTTTTTGGGTGGTCTAGCCATTGTTCCTGGGGTGGGGCAGGGCGCTTACTAGCAATGGGGACCAGGGGGATGCGCCGCCAGCAACCAGACGATCGACTGTGCTTGGAGGGGGTTGTACTTGGTGGGGGCTCCTGCCAGGGCCCCCCCATCCTGCCTGGATCTTTCCCTGAGGCCTGGTCTCCCTCCTGGGTCCCTGTATGCCTCCTGTTGCCGCGTGGGCCCGCCATTTTGTTGTAGCCTGTGTATTCCTATACACGGCGGCCATGTTTGTGTAGTCCAGTTACAATCTGGTCTTTGTCAATCACTCAAATCCTTACGTTTGCCCAATGTTTCTGCTTTCAAGACATAAACTTCAGGGACAACATCTTTACGTGATGCCTAATATGTTCCATCCACTTTAAAGTGCCATTGTCACAAGACAGTAAATGTTATTCACTTTACCTGTCAGTGGTCATAATTAGAGGTGCACCGAATGGAAATTTTGGTGCCAAAACGAAATATTCAGGATAATCAATAAAAGGTTGCAGTACTGTATATTCTATAATATTCAATGATAAAGTGCAGTCAACCATATCACAAAACTTAATGTGACATGATCAAATGATAACTCAAAATATTTATCTGAAACATAAAAAGTCCATATATCAAAATTCAAAGTGAAAGTAAACTGTGATAGTTTCCGGTGCTCAATAATAACTCCACCAGTTAGTAAAATTGCGAACTCACCGGAACCATATGCTGTCTAGATTATAGGAAAGCAAACATGCCATGGTATTGATATACTCTCTCTGGAAGTGCTCTCAAATAACAGCGATTTATGTGCTCCCGCGCTTTCAAGTTGATATCATCACACAGGGTATTCAAACCGGTCATAAAGGATGAATCAGGTGTTGACTTACTGAAATTCCTTTTCAAGTCCACAGTTCAATCAGATGATCTGATACACTTCACATCGGGATACACTTGGCCGCAACTGAAAATGACAGTTTAAAAAAAAAAAAATATATATATATATATATATATATAATTTTTATTTTTTAGATAAAATTGTATTATATTCAACTTTTTTAATAATATAAATTTAAATTACTATAAATTTATTATAGACTATCATCGGCACTTTTAGAGGTCAGTTAAAAAAAAAAAAATCACACCAAAAATGCAGCTCCCTGTTGAAATACATTGTTAATACAGCAAGAACCCTTCAATAACGCACCCGTTAGGTTTTTGATGCAGTTTTTGAGTCACATGACCTGTGAAAAACACACCTCGGGACAGTAAAATCATGTACGTTTTCGGTGCCGATCTGCCGATATGTTTCGGGCGCCGAAATTTCAGTGCATCTCTAGTCATAATGTTATGGCTGATCAGTGTATGCGAATATTTATTAAGAAAAATAATTGTGCTTGTAAATCTTCCATGCTCATATTGCTATGATTTAGACAGAGCCGCAGAGTTTTCTATGTTCCAAGTTTGGCCTATATACCAGTTCCACAATGCTAATCATTTGCTGTTGTGCTCAGAGTGGTAAATACTGGCCGGAACACAGAATTATGCAGTGATCCTGTTATTAGGTTATGGCTCAGACTCTTGCATTGAGAACAAATCCTATAGTAAGCTCACTAGAGTCTCAAACATTATCCAAATGTTTAACTGTCCTCTTGGGAAGTTTACGTGACATCAGGTAAATATGGTTTAATCATTGTGGGATTTGTAAACCTTGCACTAGGGGGATATAGACATCAACAAACAATATTAAACTCTGTTCTGCATAGACACAAACTATTATAAACCAAATTTTCTCGCTTTTATTTTTAACGTAACTTTAATTACAGTGGGCAAAATAGGTATTGAACACGTCCCCATATTTCTAGGTAAATATATTTTTAAACGTGCTATTGACATGAACGTTTCACCACATGTCAGTAACAATCCACGCAATCTATACATACAGTGAAACCAAAACAAATAATTTCAGTTAAGTTAGGTTATACAGTGGGTACGGAAAGTATTCAGACCCCCTTAAATTTTTCACTCTTTGTTATATTGCAGCCATTTGCTAAAATCATTTAGGTTCATTCTTCTTCCTCATGAATGTACACATAGCACCCCATACTGACAGAAAAACACAGAATTGTTGACATTGTTGCAGATTTATTAAAAAAGAAAAACTGAAATATCACATGGTCCTAAGTATTCAGACCCTTTGCTCAGTATTTAGTAGAAGCCCCCTTTTGATCTAATACAGCCAGGAGTCTTTTTGGGAAAGATGCAACAAGTCTTTCACACCTGGATTTGGGGATCCTCTGCCATTCCTCCTTGCAGATCCTCTCCAGTTCTGTCAGGTTGGATGGTAAACGTTGGTGGACAGCCATTTTTAGGTCTCTCCAGAGATGTTCAATTGGGTTTAAGTCAGGGCTCTGGCTGGGCCATTCAAGAACAGTCACAGAGTTGTTGTGAAGCCACTCCTTCGTTATTTTAGCTGTGTGCTTAGGGTCATTGTCTTGTTGGAAGGTTAACCTTCGGCCCAGTCTGAGGTCCAGAGCACCCTGTACTTGGCCGCATTCATCTTTCCCTCGATTGCAACCAGTCGTCCTGTCCCTGCAGCTGAAAAACACCTCCACAGCATGATGCTGCCACCACCATGCTTCACTGTTGGGACTGTATTGAACAGGTGATGAGCAGTGCCTGGTTTTCTCCACACATACCGCTTAGAATTAAGGCCAAAAAGTTCTATTTTGGTCTCATCAGACCAGAGAATCTTATTTCTCACCATCTTGGAGTCCTTCAGGTGTTTTTTAGCAAACTCCATGCGGGCTTTCATGTGTCTTACACTGAGGAGAGGCTTCCGTCGGGCCACTCTGCCATAAAGCCCTGACTGGTGGAGGGCTGCAGTGATGGTTGACTTTCTACAACTTTCTCCCATCTCTTGACTGCATCTCTGGAGCTCAGCCACAGTGATCTTTGGGTTCTTCTTTACCTCTCTCACCAAGGCTCTTCTCCCCCGATAGCTCAGTTTGGCCGGACGGCCAGCTCTAGGAAGGGTTCTGGTCGTCCCAAACGTCTTCCATTTGAGGATTATGGAGGCCACTGTGCTCTTAGGAACCTTAAGTGCAGCAGAAATCTTTTTGTAACCTTGGCCAGATCTGTGCCTTGCCACAATTCTGTCTCTGAGCTCTTCAGGCAGTTCCTTTGACCTCATGATTCTCATTTTCTCTGACATGCATTGTGATCGGGAAGGTCTTATATAGACAGGTGTGTGGCTTTCCTAATCAAGTCCAATCAGTATAATCAAACACAGCTGGACTCAAACGAAGGTGTAGAACCATCTCAAGGATGATCAGAAGAAATGGAAAGCACCTGAGTTAAATATATGAGTGTCACAGCAAAGGGTCTGAATACTTAGGACCATGTGATATTTCAGTTTTTCTTTTTTAATAAATCTGCAACAGTGTCAACAATTCTGTGTTTTTCTGTCAGTATGGGGTGCTATGTGTACATTCATGAGGAAGAAGAATGAACTTAAATGATTTTAGCAATATAAAAAAGAGTGAAAAATTTAAGGGGGTCTGAATTCTTTCCGTACCCACTGTATGTAATGCATTGGAATGATACAGGGAAAAAGTATTGAATACATGAAGAAAGGGAGATGCAAAAGGCACAGCTGAAATCTGTCAGTAATTAGAAAGCAATCCTGCCCCTTGTCAGTGCAAATTATTATTAGCTGGCTCACTCTCAACTGATGGCCTATAAAAGGTGTCTCCTCACCGAGGTGTCACACAAACATCTCATGATGGGTAAAAGTAAAGGGCTCTCTCAAGACCTTTGCAACCTTGTTGTTACAAAACATACTGATGGCATTGGTTACAGAAGGATTTCTAAACTTCTGAATGTTCAAGTGTGCACTGTTGGGGCCATAATCTGGAAGTGAAAAGAACATAATTTCACCAAAAAAACAGTGACGACCAGGTGCTCCTCACAAGATTTCTGGCAGAGGAGTGAAAATAATTATCAGAAGAGTTGTCTAAGAGCCAAGGACCACTTGTGGAGAGCTTCAGAAAGACCTGGAATTAGCAGGTACAATGGTTTCAAAGAAAACAGTAAGTAATACACTCTACCGCCATGGCCTGTATGCACGCTCACCACGCAAGACTCTATTGCTGAAAAAAAGCGTGTTGAGGCCCGTTTAAAGTTTGCTGCACAACATTTAGACAACCCTGTGAAATACTGGGAGAATATAATCTGGTCAGATGAGACCAAAATTGAACTCTTTGGATGCCATAATACACACCATGTTTGGATGTCAAATGGCATTGCACATCACCTTAAATACAGCCCCATATCAACAGTGATGTTTGAAGGTGGGAACTGGTGTGGGGCTGTTTTTTAGCATACGGTACTAGCAAACTTCGTATCATTGAAGGAAGGATGAATGGAAAAATGTACCAAGACGTCTAAAAGTTTTTTTCTTTGCCAGTGACACAGAAAATGAAATATTTAAAACTGTGGCAAACTATGAATGTATGAGCTTAAAGCTACACCTAGTAGATGACCACATAAGCCATCAGTCCATATCTTTTCTACAGTGATAACTTCCTTCAGTTATCCTTTGGTATTCTGAAGTGCCTAAGCAAATAGCAACTTTCTTAATCGTACATCACAGGATACAGGATCAATCATCAGCTGCTGGGTTATTTACTACTGTCTTGCAGTGATTGGACACTGGCAAGCAAATCTGTAAAGGACAACCCCAGTATAACCCCACCACCTTCCAGCAAGCCTCGTTTTTTTTTTTTTTTTCTCTAGAGTCTGTAAGTGACGGATATCTTCCCTCTGCTCTGAGAGAAGCATACCACTATCTGATTTACGTTTTGTACACTTTTCCCACTTTTCCATAAGGTGGCAGTTAAGAGTAACTCCACTTTCATGGGAAAAAAAAGCCAAATTAAAAAAAAAAAATGTATAGCATTTACAATTGCTACACAACTCCTATTGTTTTGAATGATGAAATGACCTTTTCCTTTTCAATCTGCAGCTCTGTAATTTTCTGTAAAACGCAATGCAATATGGCTACCTGGAGTTGTTCTGTACACAGATGGTGTATGGAAATCCCTCCAGAAATGTAATTTCCTTTTTGTGTTAGGCTCACTGATTATCCCAGAAGTCTACACTAAGGTACAGGTAAGATTTTGGGCATCCCCTGCAACAAGCATGACATCTTTGGTGAGATACTCCCAAAGTCAAATCGTGTCTAAAGGGATGCCGACCCAGCCACTTTCCTCACCCTGCAAGTGCAGCAGCTGACTGATAATTATAAAGTCACGCCAATTAACATTCACTTTGCACATGAACATAGACAAACAAATAGCTATTTCTTTAGAATAACACAAGGTAGGAATCAGCAACAAAGTTTAATACCTTTGCAATGTACATAGATTACCCAGAGTGGGATGTTTTTTTTTTCTCAACAAAAGTGGAGTTAATCTTTAAAACCATGGTGCCCAGAGTGCTGAATGCTCCAATCCCTTATGCCTAATCCAGGAGCACTCGGTGCAACTTTGTTACAGCCAGGGCAGAAAGCAGGCTTTTTTTTTTGCCACCATTCTGTAGTCTGGGCCATGGCAGTTCAAAGGTACAACAGGAACGGAGTCTGGGGGGGGGCAGCCAGTACGCGTCTAGATAGGAAAGTCAGTGCCATTCCCCTGCAGAGCCCTACTACTGATCGCAATAAGCACTGTCCCCAAGCCTGGTTGCTGCCCTTTTCAGAAGCCTCCCTAGCTCATTAAAGCCATTAGAAAGCAGGGATCACAAAAAGCTCACCACCCACAAAATATCTTCATCCCTCCCAAACCCTTTGCTCAACAATATCATATAGCGGAGAAGTTCCTAAAGAAATGGGCTTTCCTGCCTTAATAAAATCTTGATGGTCCATATTGAAGATGTCCTGGTTTTAAGGACCCTGTAGGCTAAAGGTTTAGGTCTGCTTTTTCTCCACATGGTTGGCCAAGTTTGAATCAGGCAAAAACAACTTTTAGGATGCTATAGGAACTTAACCTCTTCAGTTGTATGTTTGTTTTGTCACCATAGTGAAATGTAAGGGGAAGATACAAAAAGTAGAATTTGCCAGGGTGTCAGAAACTGGACTGCACACTAGCTGGTCGAAAAATTAAAAGAAAAGTTAATCTCAGTTCTGATTGGATAGATTTCACTGACAACCTATTTTTTTTTTTTTTTTTACATTCTAGATGTTCCGTAAAGCACTTGTTAAGATGTTTGCTGAGAAAGGGCTGGACTGTGTATTTTTGGAAACGAACATAAATATGAAGAAGCGTTTCCATCTAGTATATGAATGCATCCCTCTTCCTAAGGAAACAGGAGACATGGCTCCCATATATTTCAAGGTTGGTATAGTCTTTTTGTGTAGATTGGCCATGTGCAGCTCAGTGTGACATATTGATGAGTTTTAGGACTTGTAGAGAAGGGAACTGCTAATATTGCATTCCGATTTTCCATTTTTCTTTTGAGAAATGTAAAGGAAGTGTTTACCCATGTGGGCATGTCTTACTGTCAATCTTGGTGACTGCCTATATGTGGTTATCATTTGGATTTAGCTGATGTTTTTGAGGATTTTTTTCATTTGATTAATTCATAGTATGTGTAAACCTAAAATTAAGGTGCCATAAAAAATAAAATTTCTCTAGCGCTCATCGACAGACGTAGTCCTCGGTGATACACCACCTTCGGGTTATGTTACCTCCGCAGGAGCAGGACTAGACAGGAAATTAAAAAGCTCTGGCCACACCCTAGGGGCAGTCCCAGAGGGTATATCCTCTCTCTCTCTGCCTCAGCAAATCAGTTATTTTCTGTCTAGTTAGGAGTAAGGACCTAGATACCTTGCTGGGATCTTAGGTCCTGGCAAGAAATTTTTTTCTAAAAGGATTTTTGGACAGCTTTTTTTCTCCAGTGTTCCTGTGAGATCTTCAAGCAAGAAAGCTGAACTGGGCGACGGGCTGGATGTTGAGATCCGGTGGTCACCCCAGTTCAGCCTACGAGCGCGTGCAGGCCATAGCTCCGCGCTGAGTCGGCCGCGACAAAGTCCCATTAAAGGACTGAACCCGCGAGTTAAACGTCTCGCTGAAACGCCAAAGACCATGAGTCACGGCGTCTGTATCGGTCGACAGCCCTCCCGCCCCGGTGGAGAGGGGTACTGTCAGGAGTTGGTGCCCGCCTGGTTCCGGTATGGTGAGTAGTATGTTCCCCCTGTTTTCCCTGACGGGTTTTGTGGTGAACGCGGGCCCCTCTCTGTATGGTAAGAAAGAGTTTCTTTCTATCCTATAACATGTCACAAATCCTCCTACTTTGAGTGTGATTTTATGTGTGCAAAAGCCAGGAGGCTTGGTTTGGGAGCTAACAATCTATTGTATACATGTTTTAAAGATGTAATCTGTGGCATTCTGGGAATCTTATGGGTTAAGTATAAGCTACCTACCAGTCAGAAGCCATGGACATGTAGACTGCCTTCCAAGTCAGATCTCCAGCTAATAGCAGGCCTCCCGAACGGCCATGCGGTCCGCCAGGGCCGGTACCGCCAAACACGCCATATCCCCATGCAGAGAGAGTGTTGTGTGCCTGCAGCACACCGCTAGTCAGCACAGGCCGCCGCCATTTTTTTTGCTGGATCGCACGAGCCGCCATTTTGGCGTAGCCTCGTGTCTCCAGCATGGGGGCGGCCATGTTTTAGGTGATTCTACACCTCGTGGAGCTTGGGGGAGGCGCCGGAAGGCGTACAGAGGGGCGGAGCCGCCTCCTTTCTTCCTGGGCAGCCAGCCAAAAGACTTCCTGTTTGTCTAAGACAGCGCTGTAAGCTGTTGCAGTTCAACTCTGAACATCAAGTGGTGAGCCTGGGGGTCTATCTCTCTCTCTCTCGATCGATAGGGATCCCTAGCAGGTAACTCTAAGGGGTTTTTTGTGGCGCTGAGGGTCAAAAAAAAAAAAAAAAAAAAAAGTTTTTCTTTACTTTGAATTATATCATCCAGGAAGTAACTGGAGTTATTATGGACCCTGCCACACAGATTCCCCCACCTGTTTCCCTCGAGGGGGCCTCGGGACCCGCCGGTGTACATAGTATAAAGTCATTTACAGCAATTTTGGAGTCTATGGTGGCTCGGGTGGAGGCGGCCTGTCAGGGACGGGGGTCAAGGAAGCGACCCCCGCCTACCCCTATACTATCTGACACCTCTGACTCCGATTCAGAGATGGTCACTGCAGTTGCAGGTTCCTCTGCAAGGGCTGCTATCCCAGGTAAAGCCCCCTCAGACAGTGAGGAGGACGCTTCTTCTCCTGCTATAATTCAGGAAGAAGCATTGGTGGACGCACTAGTTGTGGCAGTGCAAGAAACCTTAAAACTTGAGGCTTTACCGGCAGAGGCAACTGAAACAGAGAGGCCTTTTGGGACTAATAAGCCCATCAAGACGGCGAAGGCTTTTCCTGTACCTAAATGTTTTGGAAATCAGATTAAAGGAGAATGGGAACATTCTAAACGTACCTTTACTATTTCCAAGCGTATTGCTAGACGCTATCCGTTTGAGGAATCCATCATTAAGAAATGGACGGTACCACCAGTCGTGGATCCGCCTATTTCCAGGCTGAATAAAGCCACGGTTATTCCAGTGGAGGACACTTCGTCCTTTAAGGATCCGGTGGATCGAAAGATAGAAGCGGAGTCCCGCACTATCTTTTCTCTGATAGGGTCAGCATTTAGACCAGTAATTGTTATTGGTCTAGTTTCCCAGACACTTACAGAATGGGCGAAGATGGTACGCCAAGATCTTAGGGGAAAAGATATTCCCCAGGAGACATCTGATTTGATAGAACAGATCATACAAGGGCTACGGTTTATCTGTGACGCAGCCTTGGACACTACTCCCTTGTTAGGGCATGCATCTAAGTTAGCAGTGATCCTCAGACGTGTGCTGTGGTTAAAATGCTGGTCAGCTGACCTAGGTTCCAAAAAGACTTTGACCAATCTCCCTTTCCAGGGGAATCGTCTATTTGGAGCCAACCTAGATGAAATCATTAAGGATGCCACCGGGGGCAAGAGTACTTTTTTGCCACAGGCTGCAAAAGCTAAGGAACCTCGCAACAAGCGAGGACCTTTCTTTACCGCCCATAAAGGACGCCCGGCTGGTACTTCCGGGAAAGGCAAGACTCCTCCAGGAGGGTTCAAGAAGGGCTGGTCGGACAAGCAGAGGACCAACCCAGCCAAACCCGAAGTAAAGGAGTACACAGCCTGAAGGTGCGCCCCCACCCAATTTCAGGGTGGGGGGACGTTTTCACCGGTATTCAGGACATTAGATCGAGCATCAACCACTACTACCGGTGCGATTCTTCCCTTCCAACATTTAAGTACAGGAAGCGGTAGTTACCGTTCCCTGTATAGATCTTTTCCTTTACCTTTTCCTAAGATTAGTCCCGATACCTCACAGGAATCGGATCTGATTGACCAGATAGGCCAAGTAGCCTCTAGTCGGGTGACTTCGGTCCCTGAGGTTCAACCAGAAAAGATCACCTTGCCTGATAACTATCAGGTATCTGATAAATGTGTGGGAACAGAAAACGACCAGACTTTCTCGGATGGTCGGGGCCAGATACCTCTAGGGACGCCTGGTTCAGATCCAATCAGCGCCAGTGGTCCTAGAAATTCTAGGCTGGCCTCTTCAAGCCGGCCTGGCCGACTTGGACAGGTTAGTCGCAGACGTTCCGTGGGAACTTCGTCTCAGGGAGTGTCTGTAGTCTCAAGGACCTATTTACCTTCGTGCTTTACAGTCGCTGGTTTTAATGGCCTGGCCATTGAGACCCAAGTACTGAAGGACAGAGGTTTGTCTACTTCTGTCATTCCTACCCTTATTAAAGCAAGGAAAGCGACTTCCAGCAAAGTCTATTATCACACATGGAAGACTTATATTGCGTGGTGCGAATCTTTAGGATTTCCTCCACGTACCTATTCGGTGTCTCGAATATTGGCCTTTTTGCAACAAGGGGTTGAGCAGAAGCTAGCCTTGAGCACCATCAAGGGTCAAGTTTCAGCATTAGCAATCTTCTTTCAGAAACCTTTAGCTACCAAATCCTTGGTGCGGAATTTCATCCAGGGGGTGCGGCACCTGGCTCCTCCAGTCCGCGCGCCCTTACCGCCCTGGGATCTTAATTTGGTTTTGTCGGTTCTACAGAAACCTCCCTTTGAAAACATCAGGGAGATTCCCTTGCTTACTTTATCCCAGAAGGTGGTCTTCTTGGTGGCTATTACTTCTGCTCGCAGGGTGTCAGAACTGGCTGCATTATCATGCCAGTCCCCATACCTAGTGATTCATAGGGATAAGGTAGTACTTCATCCTAAGCCATCTTTTCTTCCTAAGGTGGTTTCAGATTTTCATCTGAATGAAGATATTGTACTACCTTCCTTGTGTCCTCAGCCCAAGCATCATCGGGAACATGCGTTGCATTCCTTGGATGTGGTTCGGGCAATCAGGGTATACCTGAAAGCTACGGAATCATTCCGTAAGACGGATTCACTTTTTGTGATCACGGATGGCCCCAGAAAGGGTTTGCCTGCATCTGCCGCGACCATTGCCAAATGGATTAGACAAACGGTGGTACAGGCTTATTCTATTAAGGGTCAGAGTCCTCCGTTCCCTGTTAGGGCGCACTCCACTCGAGCGCTCAGTACTTCCTGGGCCTTTCGCCATCAGGCGTCAGTGGTCCAGGTATGTAAGGCGGCCACTTGGTCGTCGGTACATACCTTTATTAAATTCTATAAAATTGATGTGACGGCATCGGCGGATGCCTCATTTGGCCGCAAGGTTTTGCAGGCCGCAATTTGAGGAGACCGGTGGTCTACCTCGAGGGTTTTTTTCTGTTTGAAAAATGTTTTTGTTGAGTCTCATCATTAAGGATGAGCATTGTAAACCTCTAATTGGCACCGGTTGGGCCTTCTAGATTGGGATTTGATTTCCATTTTCCCACCCCTCAGTTGTGATACTGCTCTGGGACGTCCCGAAGGTGGTGTATCACCGAGGACAATGTCTGTCGATGAGCGCTAGAGAAAAATGGATTTTTGTAAAATCTTACCGTAAAATCCTTTTCTCTTAGCTCATCGACAGACGTAGTCCCCGCCCCTCTGTTTTGGAGTTGGGTTGGGTTAAATTCTCTAAGCACTGCTTTTTCACATAACTGATTTGCTGAGGCAGAGAGAGAGAGGATATACCCTCTGGGACTGCCCCTAGGGTGTGGCCAGAGCTTTTTAATTTCCTGTCTAGTCCTGCTCCTGCGGAGGTAACATAACCCGAAGGTGGTGTATCACCGAGGACTACGTCTGTCGATGAGCTAAGAGAAAAGGATTTTACGGTAAGATTTTACAAAAATCCATTTATTTGTGTAAATTTCAGAAGTTAAATAAAGATCTTTGATGAAAAAAGAACAATAATTTTCCAACAAGCAGATGACTTTCTGTCCAGTAATAGTGTAGAAGACCATTGGTAATTAGTTTAGTTATAAAAATGTTGATGGCTTTGTTGAAAAAACTGTACTGCAAATTTAAAGTGGATGTAAACCCTTACATATACCCAGTGAAGGGACTATCCTCAGGTGATACACAGAAATCGAATGTATCCTTCTACATAAGATGTATCTGTCTATTTGCAGTCTTCTCTTCTCTACATCGATTTAGATTGCTGAATTTATAAGTTTGAGGGTGCAGAAAAAAGGGGGTGGAGAGCTGAAGTTACACACTGCAGAGCTCAGTGAGGAGAGCTCAGAGAGCTGATTAGTGGGAAGACACCCCCCCCCCCCCTTGACATGGCACACAGGAACAGAGCCGAGGCTGTCAATCAACTAGAGCTTCCCCACTCCGTCACCGTTTTGCTCTTAGTGACTGAAAAAACGTGTCAGAAGTGATTCATGCTGTTAGCAGAGGAACAAAGCAGAAGTCAGAAATTACACTTAGAGCACCTAATTGAGGCAAGTACACACTATAGAGGGATATGCTTTGTTCATATTTAATTCTGAGGTTTACAACCACTTTAACTTAAAGTAATGGCAAGGCTTTTTCTCTTTCGTTAATTGACAGACTCTGCTCCTGATCTTCTTCACCATTGAGTTATACTGCCCCCTACACGAGTAGGATACTAGGCATAAAAATAACTTGATTACGCCTATGGGCAGTCCCAGGAGGTATCTCTCTGCAATAGGTACTCAGTTTTTTTTCTGCCTAGTCAGGAGTAAGGACCTAGTTCCTTGCTGGGATGTATGGTCCTGGCAATTCTTTATTTTCAATAGATTTTTTTTCTCCTGTTTTTTTCCTGTAAGATCTACAATTAAGTGTCGGACTGGACGATGGGCTGGACAATCTAGATCCAGTGGTCATCCCAGTCTGGCCAACGAGCGTGCGCAGACCTCAGCTCTGTGCTAGGTCGGCCATGACATGGCCCCACCAGAAGGGGCTGACCTGTGAGTTAAATGCCTCACGAGGTCTCGGCCTCTGTTACAGCGTTCCTCCTGGCCGACAGCCCCCCGTTTCAATGGCGAGGAGGTTCTGTCTGGAGCAGTGCCCGTCTGGTTCCTGGTATGGTCAGTAGCTGTCCCCTCTCTCCCCCTGCAGGGTTTTGGGGTGGACACAGGCTCCTCCCTGGGATGGTCGGATCCCCGGGTTCCCCTCCTTCCTGTTAGGCTCCCTCCCTAAATCTGATGGTCCTGTGGGTCATCTATCCCCCCCATCTGCCCCTCCACCTATACTGGGGTTGTATGGTGGCAGTGGCGGAGCTAGACTTTTGAAACAGGGGTGGCAAAGGGGTGGCAAGGTATTATTTTGGGGGGTCAATATACATGCATGTGTGTATATGTATGTATGTATGTATATATATATATATATATATATATATACATACACACAAACACACACATATACATATACACACACTTTTATAAATAAATGTAAACAAACATTCTAAGCGGTATTAAAACATTTTTAATTAAATAAACAATTATCAAAGTAAACATTATTCTTTTAAGGCCGCACACTGATCACAGGGCTCTGCTCTAAAGGGGGATCTATGGCATATATCCCCCTTTACAGCAGGCTAGGGCAGGTCGCCCATAGATCCTCCTTTACAGCAGGCCAGGGTGAGGTGAGGTCCCCTATATAGATCCCCCCCTTACAGCAGGCCAGGGTCCTCCCCCAGACAGTCCCTCTCAGTCTCCGCACCGACAGGATTGGGTTTGGGAGCTGAGCAGCCAGGGGCAGAAAGCAGCAGACACAGCGGTGGTGGCCATGGCAGAAGCACTGCACGAGGGCGATTAGGGTGTGCCTAGGCACACCCGGCACACCCCGTGCGCACGCCTATGAGTAGGGCTGCACAATATTGCCCCCCATCAATGTAGGGACCAGCATGCCCCCCCCCCATCAATTGACGATGTAGTAACCAGCATCCCAACCCATCAATGTAGGGACCAGCATGCCCCCCCCCCCCCCCCCCATCAATTGACGATGTAGTAACCAGCATCCCAACCCATCAATGTAGTGAATTTGCATCGCATTCGGACACAACTCACACAGGAACCTTTTTTGGGTCCGCAGCAGAATCAGATCTCATGGGTGTTCACACCTATGCGATCCGATTCATGTCCAAACTGACAGTTCGCACTGCGATATGCCAACTGATCTGGGGGGGGGGGTCATTAACTTTGTATTGACAGCCCCAGTGTTTCGCATATGGCAGTGTGAACTGTCTTAGAGTTGAATGTGATGTGGGAACCCGCAGTGGATTTGCAGGGTTCCCGCATCGCATATGTGTGAACCGAGACTAATTGATTATGTTTTTGTAGGGGGGTAAGTGCACTTTGTACAAAATGACTTTATTACCTCAGCTATGTACATGCTAATGAAATATTTAGTGCTGGTTCACACTGGTGCGATGGAAGACATTGCATGTGATTCGGGGGGCGCACTGCTATGCAAATCACATGCAATGTCTTTGCGATGCGAATTCAGCCATATAGATTGTATGGCTGAATTTGCATCGCATTTGGACCAAAGTCATGCAGGACCCTTTTTTTGGTCTGCACCAACATCAGATTGCATGAGTGTTCACACCTAATGCGATCCGATTCCTGTCAGAATTGACAGTTCACACTGCGATATGCAAACTAATCTGGGGGTATCGTTACCTTTGTATTGACACTCCCAGCGATTCGCATATGGCAGTGTGAACTGCCTGCGAGTCGGGTGCAATGTGGGAACCCGCAGTGGATTTTCAGGAGGAGTTATGGTTTCCTTTCCAAGTGTCGGTTCACATTGCACATTGGTGTGATGCGGTAACCCTGCAAATCCACTGCGGGTTCCCGCATTGCACACGACTCACAGACAGTTCACACTGCCATATGCGAATCGCTGGGAGTGTCAATACAAAGGTAACGATACCCCCAGATTAATTCACATATTGCAGTGCAAACTGTCAGTTCAGGCAGAAATGGAATCGCATAGGTGTGAACACCCATGCGATCTGATTCTGGGGCAGACCAAAAAAGGGTCTTGAATGACTTTGGTCCAAATGCAATGCAAATTCAGCCATGCAATCTGTACAATCTGTATGGCTGAATTCGCATTGCAAAGACATCGCATGTGATTTGCACAGCAGTGTGGTGCGAATCACATGCAATGTCTTCCATTGCACCAGTGTAAATCTAAGTGTCTGTAAAAAAAAAAAGTTGAAGTCCTGGAAGCATTAGACATGTATTTACATCTCTGTTTTCAGTCAAGAAATCAACTTCGAACACCACAATCCCTGTCAGTGACAAAAATGTTTTACACTGTCTGACCTGCTGCTGCTCTGGCTCTGCACACAGGTCAGGGTGGTTGGGGGATGGGTGGGTGGGTGTCTGGCTGGCTAGCTCCTCCGAGACCTCGTCCACTCTCTTCACTCTGCACTCTCTCTGTCTGCAGCATCCGACGATCTCCTGGCTGTCCCCCACGGCAGGGATGTGTGGCCCGCCCCTCAGCTGAATTCTTCAGGGAGGAGAGGTGGCCGGAGCGCCTGTCACTATTATCATCCCCACAGCTCCATTAAAGCACTCTGATCCCGGCCAGCACCTGACTCCTCTCCTATAGCCGCATCCACCGCCGGCAAGGATCCATTCTTCACTGCATTATTGGAGCACAGATGTCCTCCATTCTGCAGTGCGAGCTGTGTGGGCACCTCCAGGGAAAGACTGCTGAGCCTCTTATGGGGCCCCCCCTCTGACGCCGCACGAATGGTCAGTCTGCCCCTGCACAGTACAGTCACAGAGAACTTGCTGCAAGGCGCCCTCTCGTTCAGCTAATGTTATGGGCATAAGCGAGCGCAAGCGGGGTGGCAACAGGGGTGGCAAGGATGTCGTCTGGGGTGTCAATTGCCACCCCAGCTAGCCCTCTGGCTCCGCCACTGTATGGTGGTCTGGCTACTTCCTGGGGCTGGGACAGGGTGTTGTACTGGCAAAGGGGCAGAGGGTGCGCCGCCGTTGACCAGGCGATGGGCTTGCGGGAGGGGAGGGGGATGCACCTGGTGGGGGCTCCTGCCATGGCCCCCCTTTCTGATCTGTACCTTGCCTGGGCCCTAGGGATCCCTCCTGGGACGCTGGGAGCCCTGTGGAGCTGCCATTGAGTTGTAGCCTTTTTGCTGTATAGGCTGGCGCCCATTTTTCATTAGGCATTGAAATCAATGGCGGCCATTACTGTGGAGCCTTCTGGGCGGCGTTTTCAGCTGTGGCAGCCCCTCCTTATCCCCTGGTGCTGACTCCTGGGTCTCTTTCCTTCATGGACACCGCGCGTAGAGTGCTTTGATCTTGGTGCTGCCGATGACTGCCTGGTCTGGTGGTGAATCTGGTGGGATCCTCTCCCTCTCTCTGCTGCAGGATCATGGGGCGCTCTGTTGCTGGCGACCAGGTGGTGTTACCAGCGCGGTGGGGGTGTCCCTTGATGGTGTCTTTTTGCATTAAGTGGGGTACCCTTATACCTCATGGAGTCTTTGGAGCATATTTCCCCATCTTACCCGCTCCAGAGCCTGCGGGACCCTCCGGGTCCCAATTATCCATTGATGCACTGACGGAGGTTCCTGGAGTCCTTTGTGTCCCGGGTGGAGGTGGCAGGGTAGTAAAAAGCGCCCCCCCCCCCCCCCCCCCGCGCCTTCCTTTGCTTCATCTGTCTCTCCAGATCCTAAATCTGATCTGGCAGCCACAGACGGGGCCCGCCCTTGGTTTTCAGATAGTGAGGATAATTCCTCCACTTCTGTAGCAGTGCACGAAAAGGCGCTGGTGGACGCACTGATTGTGTCTGCGTTGAGACTTTGAAAATGGAGGATGCAGCTGAAGCTGCGGCGGAGGCACCAGTCCTCTTTGGCACTCACAAGCTGTCTAGATCGGCAAAGGTGTTTCCGTTTCCTGCCTAATTTGTCAGGATTTGTCGCAAAACAGCGATTCTCTGTGAGGTACCCCTTTGAAGAGTCCCTCCTTAAGAAGTGGACTGTTCCACCGGTGGCGTATCCTCCGGTTTCCAGGTTGAATAAGGCAACCATGATTCCGGTAGAAGAATTGAAGGCTTTTAAGGATCTGGCTGACAGAAAGGCGGAGGTTGTGGCCCACAGTATGTTCACTGTGGCTGGCTCGGCACTCAGACCAGTCTTTGCCATTGCCCTGGTGTCATAACTCTGACCGAGTGGGCTAAGCTTTTACACCGTGACCTGGAGGGTGAGCAGCTTTCCCCTGCCTTTGCTGAGCTAGCGGACCAGTTGGTCCAGGGGCTGCAGTTTATCTGTGATGCCTCTTTGGATGTGGTTCCCCTTCTTTCTAGACAGTCTGTTTCCGCAGTGGTCCTTAGGCGTGTTTTGTGGCTCAAATGTTGGTCTGGACCTCCAAAAAAGCCTTAACTGATCTTCCTTTTCAAGGAGGTCGCCTGTTTGGAGCTATCCTGGATGACATCATTAAGAGTCTCACAGGGGAGAAGAGAACCTTTCTTCTGTAGGCTTGGAAAGGTAAGGAACCTCGTCTCAGACGTAGCCCATCCTTCTCGGCTCACAGGAAGTTTTTTTGTCCCTCGGGGTAGGCTGACAAGGGTTCATAACCTTTCAAGACCTCTTTGGGAGGATCCAAGCGACCTTGGGCTGGCAAGTCCAAAGCGGGTTTCTCCAGACCCGCAGACAAGGCTCCTTCTGTCTTCCCTAGTGCAAGACAAGTGAGTCCAAGAAGTGATACGGTCCAGCTACAAGATCGAGTTTAGTTCTTTCCCCCTGGAAAGGTTCTTTCCTTCCAATGTGCAACTGTCCCTGGACAGATTGCAAGCCCACTTTGGGGGCGGTGCAAGACCTGTTGCTTCAAGGGGTGATTGTTCCGGTTCCAACACTTCAGGGGTTTTATTCAAACCAGTTTATGGTCCCCAAGAAAGAAGGCAACATGCGTCCATTTCTGGATCTCAAGGCTCTGAACTGCTTTGTGCGGGTACAGAAGTTCAGAATGGAGTCTATTCGCACGGTGGTGGCATCCCTGCATCAGTGGGATTTCCTTGCCTCTGTCGACATCAGGAACGCTTACTTACACATTCCAATATGTGTCTGTCACCAACAATTCCTCCGCTTTGCAATGGAAGAGGAGCATTATCAGTTTATGGCGTTACCCTTTGGTCTCGCCTCTGTTCCTCTGGTCTTCACAAAGGTGTTGGCCCTGGTGCTGGCATTGTTACGTCAGCAAGGGATCGCATTGCTGGGCTATCTGGACGACCTTCTCTTGCCAGCAGAGTCTCCTACTGCTCTGATGGACAACGTTGACATCACTATACGGACTCTGACGGAGTTCGGCTGGCGTTTCAGTTATCAGAAGTGTGCTCTGGTTCCTTCCACAAAACTGGACTATCTGGGTCTGACTCTGGACTCAGCTCTAGCCAGAGTGTTCCTTCCTCTGGACAAGCTTCAAAAGTTGAATGCTGCGATTCCTCTCTTGCTGTCCAGCAGGTGGTCGTCCCTCTGGACTTGCATGAGGGTGCTGGGCTTGATGGTTCTACCTTCGAGGCGGTCACGTTTGCATAGTTCTATGCGAGGTCCCTGCAAAGAGAGATCTTGGCCAAATGGGACAAGTGTCCGAAGTCTCTGGACAATCAAAACCAGCTGAGCTGAAAAAAAATAGGGTCTCTGATCTGGTGGCTTCGCTCTCCAACTCTTGCCAGGGCAAATCTTTTCTCTCCCTGTATTGGACAGTGGTTACCACGGATGCCAGTCTGTTCGGGTGGGAACGTGTCCTGGGTCAGAACTCCGCTAAGAGAGTTTGGACACTGGCAGAGTTCAGACTCCTGATCAATGTCCTGGAACTCCGATCGATCAGGCTGTGCCTGAATCACTGGACAGATCGCCTTCAGGGGTGTCCGATATGAATCCAATCGGACAGTGCCACAGCCTTGGCTCATGTCAATCACCAGGGTAGAACAAGAAGTATATTGGCAGCTCTGGAGATAGCCAGCATTCTTTGATGGGCAAAATGGTTTGTTCTGGCCCTCTCTCTGACTTTAATCTGAATGAGGACATCGTATTGCCTTCCCTGTGTCCCTGGGCAAAGCATGGAATTGTTTTGTTATGATCTTTTAGTTGCCCTCCCAGAGTATATTAAACAGGTATACAAGAAGGTAACTTTTTTCAGTCTTTAGCACAGAAAAGTCCAGCTTTAGTTTACCAGAGCCTGGAATAAAATTACATCTGAAGTCCCGAAAAAGGCAGGGTAAAGATCACATCTTTTCAATCAGACAACAATTCTCAGCGCAGACGGATTTCCTACAGACCAACTAAAAACTCATTATCAGAGATTCATGGCTAGATATTGTGCACATAAATCACATCTCAATGTATTCAGCAGCCCAGGCGAAATAGAACTTAGAAGAAGCGACTGACACAGGACCTACATCTACACGTGGCTCAGCAAAATGACACTGAAACCCAGCAGGATTTCATTAGGCAAAACCTGTCGACATTACATTTGTATTTGACACTTGCTGCCTCCGCTGTCTTTACTTCTGCCGCAACGCTTGTTATGTTGGTAGAGGTTTATAAAATTGTGACACCTTCTTCCATGTCCTCTGCAGTAATCTCTGTGCTCTGTTGTCAGTCTCATTCAGTGGGGAGATTTTGTAAAGTTTCAAATATATGTGTTGCAGAATCCCAGTACTGGCCCATTAAAGCAGATGTAAATCCTTTAAATAAATTCTCTAATTTGCTTCCTTTTGGTCTGCTAAAAATACTATTGAAACCATGATCTTATATCTGTTCAATAAATGCAAAAATGAAAGTAAGAACATTCTTGCCCCTTCAGGAGTAGAACAAAATACAGGAAAAAGCTTTACCACACCTATGGAGCCATCCCTGCAGGCATAGACCCACACACTCTGCTATAGCCTTCAGTTTGTTTCTGCCTAGATTAGGAGTAGGACCTCCTAGACTAGCTGTTATTTTTTTTAACCTTTTTGTAAGACTTTATTTTTTAGTCAGTTTTGTTCCTGAGAGAACTACAAGCAACAGCCGGCTGGGTTTCGGACTGGATATGCTAGATCCTTAAGGTCTCCCAGCCTGGCCAGCGAGCATGCACAGGTTATAGTCCAGCACTAGGCCTCGTCACGACAGAGCCCCGATGGACGGGGGCTGGCCCGTGAGCGAAACACCTCGCCGGGACGCATACGTCCTTGGTCGCCCTGAGTCGCAGCGTACCCCCTGGCAGTCAGCACCCCCATCCCAGGTGGAGAGGTAGTCCAATCGGAGTGGTACCCACCTAAAGCCATTGGTATGGTGAGTAAGTGTCTCCCCATTTCTCTGGCGATCTCGGGGTGGACGTGGGCCCCTCCCTGGGAATGTCGGACCCTTGGGTATCCCTCGGTCCCCCTGGCCTCTTGGTGATACCAGGCCTCTCTTAGTCTCCCCCCCCCCCCCCCGAGCAGGTTCCTAACTCACGGGGGCGGATGTATTGTGGCCACTGCGGTGGTTCTGCAGGGGGGGGGAGAGGTTTATCCTGGTGGGGGCCCCACCTTGGGACCCCCCAATGCCGCAGTCTGATGACCCCCCCTAGGGGGCCCTGGAGATCGCATGGCATGCCGTGGGGGGCCGCCATTTTGCTGTAGCTTTCGTTCTGTAAACAATTCCCATTGAAATGCATGAGCAGCCATGTTTTGGTATTTCCCCAATGGGAAAATATGGGGTGGCCATTTTCCTGGAGTCTGCAATTGCTGGACAGCAGGCAGAAGTAAATAGGGAGTCCCAGGACCAAATTTCACCCACAGACCCTCTCAGTGCAGTTGCGGTACCCTCCGGGTTGCAACCCCTGTCTACATTTACATCAGTTTTTGGAAAATCTGGTGTCAAAGGTGGATTTTGTTTTAAAAATGCCACTAGCAGGCTGACGGTGAGGAGGATGTTGCCTCGTCAGCAGCCGCGCGGGAGAACGTGCTGGTGGAGACACTTATAGTGTCAGTACGGGAAACCTTAAAAATGGCGGATGATTCTACAGCATCAGGGACGCAGGTGTCTTTTGGCACTCTCAAATTCCAGAGTCAGGCAAGGTTTTTTCCCTGTCTGGAACTTTTTGACAACATTGTCAATGAACAGTGGGGGCGCATCAAACAACTGTTAGTGGTGCCTAAGTGTTTTAAAAGGCTCTACTCCTTCGCGGACGCGGTATCCGATGACCGTACCACCAAGGGTGGATCATCCAGTTTCCAGACTAAACAAGTCTACAGTAGTTCCGGTGGAGGAATCCACGGTATTTACAGACCCCTTTGGATAGACGGGTTGAGTCTCTGTCCCGCTATTTGCATGTGATCGCGGGCGCAATACTGAAACCGGTCTTTGTGATCACTCTGGTGTCACAGACCATAGCCGAATGGGCGAAGTTACTAAAAGGTGACTTAGAAACGGAGCAGCTCCCGTCGGGACTGACCGAGCTAACGGATTAAATGATACAAGCCCTTGTGTATATATGTGATGTGTCACTGGATGCGGCTCCACTGGTGGCCAGAGTATCTGCGGTGGGGGTTGCGATTAGGCACATGGTGTGGCTGAAAAGCTGGTCTGTGGACCGGGCTTCCAAAAAGGCTCTTTCTGACCTTCCCTTTACGGGGGACAAACTGTTTGGTTCCTCCTTGGATGAGTTGATCAAAGGCCTTACGGGTGGGAAGAGTACTCTTCTTCCCCAATCCACCAAGAGCAAGGCACTGCGCAATAGACGGGGGCCTTCATTTACTGCTCATAGGGGCGCAGGAGAAAGGAGCTAAGCCATTTAGGTATTTTGGGGGTTCAAAGAAGACATGATCGGGTAAGCCGAGAACAGGCCAATCCAGATCTGCGGACAAATCTTTGTCTGCATGAAGAGACACCCTCACCCATTTCTGGGGGGGGGGGGGGGGGGGGGCGTCTTCGCTTCTTTCCGGAACCATGGACTTCCTTGATTCAAGTCAAATGGGTTCACGAACTGATCCGATCGGGTTACAAGAGCGAATTCAGGTCCCAACCGTTAGGCAGAGGTTGGACAGAAAGAACCTGTCCATCTCCAGTTCGGTTACTGGACCTAAGAGAGGTGGTGCAAGATCTGCTGTCGCAGGGAGGGATTGTGACGGTTCCCTCTTGGGAACGCTTTCAAGGGTTTTATTCAAACCTGTTCACTGTGCCCAGGAAGGGCGGCAAAGTGTGTCCTATCCTGGATCTCGAAGCTCTGAACCGCTTATTGTGGGTTCAGAAGTTTCGAATGGAATCTGTTTGCACGATGGTGGCGTCCCTACATCAGGGAGACCTGTTTGCCTCTTTCGATATAAAGGACGCACATCTACACATCACTATCTACGCTGGATACCAGCATTTTCTTCGCTTCGCTGTGGGAGAGGACCACTTTAAATTTGTGGTGTTACTGTTTGGTCTTGCCTCTGCTCCCAGGGTCTTCACAAAGGTGTTGGCTCCAATATTGGCACTTCTACGTCAGAGGTGATTGCGGTCCTGGTGTACCTAGATGATCTTCTGTTAAGAGCAGATTCTCATTCAGCTCTGTTGGTGGATTTGGCAATCACTGTAAGGACTCTGCAAGAGTTTGGTTGGACTATCAATTTTGCAAAATCAGCCCTGATACCATCTCATGTCTGGTCTACCTGGGTCTGACTCTGGACTCTGAATCTGCAAAGGTTTTTTCTTCCCCTGGACAAGCTGCAGAAGTTGCAAGGGACGATTCTTTTGTTACTGTCCAACAATCTGTCCTCTCTGCGGACTTGTATGAGAGTCCTAGGGCTGATGGTGTCGACCTTCGAGGCGGTCCCATTTCCTCAGTTCCACACCAGACGCTTACAGAGGGAAATTCTGGTCAAATGGAACAAAGATCCAAAATCCTTGGACTCTATGGTTCGGTTGAGTCACATTACAAAGACTGCTCTTCTATGGTGGCTTCGTTCGTTGGTATTGTGCCAGGGCAAGTCTTTCCTTCCTTTTTATTGGACCGTGGTCACCACAGACGCCAGCCTGTCCGGCTTGGGAGGAGTGCTGAAGAAACTGTGTGCCCAGGGGTCTTGGACAGTGGAAGAGTCCAGACTACCGATCAATGTTCTGGAACTCAGGGCAATAAAGCTTTGTCTTTTTCACTGGACAAATCATCTACAAGGTTCTCCAGTCCAGGTTCAATCGGACAACGCCACGACCGTGGCTTCCATCAATTATCAAGGGGGCACCAAGAGTGTCCTAGCAGCCTGGGAGGTGGCCGAGATCTTGAAAGGGGCAGAGAATTTTGTTCCAGCTCTCCGGTACATATTCCAGGTGTGGCAAACTGGCAGGCAGACTACCTGAGCCATCAGGTGTTGGATCAAGGGGAATGGTCTCTACACCCGGAGGTGTTTCACCTCCTGTGTGCTCAGTGGGGGACACCCGATGTCGACCTGTTGGCCTCTCAGCTCAACAAGAAGGTTCAAAGGTTTGTAGCCAGGTCACGAAATCCCCTAGCCGACGCCGTAGATGCACTGGTGGCTCCTTGGTGTCATTATCGGCTGATCTACTCGTTTTCACCTCTGAAACTCCTGCCGAGACTTCTGCGCAGAATAGAGGGGATTCCAGTCATTCTGGTGGCTCCAGACTGGCCTCACTGGTCTTGGTATGCAGTTCTGGTAAGATTGGTCGCCGATGCTCCTTGGAGACTTCCTCTCAGGGAAGATCTGCTGTCTCAAGGAACAATGTTCCATTCTGCTTTACAGTCGCTGGCTTTCACGACGTGGCTGTTTAAAGCCAGGTGTTGAAGGATAGGGGCCAGGAAGTCTACTTCCAGGCATATCTATCATCATACGTGGTACATTTCTTGGTGTGAATCCATGAAGGTGCTTCCTCGCCTTTTTTCGGTGGCTAGGATTTTGGCTTTCCTTCAAAGAGGTGTTGAACAGAAGTTGGCCTTGGCCACTATTAAAGGCCAAGTGTCAGCCTTAACTGTGTTTTCCAACGTCTTTTAGCCTCGCATGCATTGATTCGCACCTTTATCCAAGGGGTCCATCATGTGGCCCCTCCGAGGCGATCCCCGTTACCTCCATGGGATCTAAATTTGGTATTGTCTGTTCTTCAAAAACCTCCTTTTGAGAACATTAGGGAGATTCCTCTGCCTACCTTGTCTCAGAGGGTTGTCTTTTTGGTGGCTATTACTTCTGCTTGCAGAGTATCTGAATTGGCGGTGTTTTTCCTGCCGTTCGCTTATTTGGTGGTCCACAGAGATAAAGTGGTACTTTGACCTAGTCATTTGTTTCTTCCTAAGGTGGTTTCTGATTTCTGTCTCAATGAAGACATTGTGCTGCCTTCTTTATGTCCTATGCCTAAGCATTCTAGGGAAATTGCTCTGCATTCTTTGGATGTGGTTCGGGCAATTAGGGTTTACCTGGCGACTTCTGAATCTTTTAGGAAATCAGATTCTCTGTTTGTCCTTATGGAAGGACCCAGAAAGGGATTGGCTGCGTCTGCTGCGTCCATTTCTAGGTGGATCAGGCAGTTGGTCATTCAGGCTTATTCACTGAAGGGTCAGGTTCCACCTTTCCCTGTGAAGGCGCATTCTATGAGGACGCTGAATGCTTCTTGGACTTTTCGCCATCAGGCGTCAGTGATATAAGCTTGCAAGGTGGCAACTTGGTCGTCTGTGCACACGTTCACAAAAATTTTATAAAGTAGAGGTGTTGGCATAATTGGATGCTTTTTTTGGCCGCAAGGTTTTGCAGGCTGCTGTTTGAAAGAGACGGGGTCTCTTTGAGGGTGTTTGACCAGGTGAGCTCCTGTTGTTCCTGGTTGAGCTCTATATTCTCTGGTTGGCTAACATTTTAGCCTTGTTGGGAATTACGTTCTTTTTCTGCGTTGTTTTCCCACCCCTCATGCATTTACTGCTTTGGGACGTCCCAATGGTCAAGAATTATATGGAGCTGCGTCTGTCAATGAACGATAGAGAAAACTGGATTTTTGTCTTACCGCAAAATCCTTTTGTCTGAAGTTCATTGACAGACACAGCACCCACCCCTCTATCTTGAGTGAGTTGGGGTTTTTCCCCTAAACACTGCTTGCAACGAAACTGAAGGCTATAGCAGAGTGTGTGGGTGTATGCCTGCAGGGACGGCCCCATAGTCGTGGTAAAGCTTTTTCCTGCCTAGTGTTCTACTCCTGTAGGGGGCAGCATAACCAGTGGTCAAGAATTATATGGAGCTGCGTCTGTCAACGAACTTAAGAGAAAAGGATTTTAAGGTAAGACAAAAATCCATTTTTTTGTTCTTGGGATTACATATTCTTTAAATATTTTTTTTGTTTTTAACAAACGTGCAATGGTTTTGCAGAGAGCAGCCCCGATTCTCTTCTTTGTGGATCCCTCACTGGAGGTTCTGGCACCTCCCCCTGCCAAGTGCCTCCAATAGCAAACCTCTTGCTAGGAGGCTCGTGCACGAGCCATGCTCTTTGTGTCTGTTCACACACACTGCTCGGTTCGGTCCTGCCACCCACTCTCTCCTCATTGGCTTACTGCAGCTCCCGCTGCTGTGTGAGCCAATGAGGAGAGAGACCTAGGAGATCCACTGCTCTCAAGCACATTGCTGCACCCAGAAGGTTTTCACATTAATTCATAGAATGCATTAAGATAAACAACCTTGTGCCTTTAAAACTACTTTATTGTGACCCTTAGCTCAGTGTAGACTTGCTAAATATTTAGGGAGGAAGGGTAGTTATATTAGAATATGTATAAACTTACTTGACAAACTGACAGCTCAGTCTTATAGATTACACAGGAAGAGCACTGCTCTCCCTGTGTAATTGACATTGCTCTGCTTTCATTTAGACAGCTTTTCTCTGCGCTTTGTTTGTAGAGTTGCGTGGCTGTCACACTGACAGCAGAGCTCTGCTATTTACCCAGGTTGTGCCACACACTCCCCATGTGATCATCAGGTCTGAGCTGTCAGTCTGGCAGCTCAGTCCTGCACCCAAGCTAGGTAATATGGAGGCAAGAGAGGCTCTCTTTACACCTGTGCACCCAAAGAGGTTTTCTCTTACCTGCCCTGAGTGAGGAGATTAATGATGTAGAAAAACACAGAGCAGGAATTAGGAAATGGGAATTTTAGACAGGGACTCCCATAAAATACCAGAATGCATCACACATACTTGTATAAAAAAGTATAGAAGAAATTGAATATTTATTACATACAGTATATCAAAAAAAGGTGTACAGGGGCAGATAAAAGCCTATATGGGTAAAATAACACATGTATATAGGAAAGACATCAATCATAATATGACATTTGCCACACGGAATCCGCCAACGTGTTTTGCGGTACAGAGGGCTTCTTCAGGGCTCCATTGTCCATATGTGGGTCATAGATATCTGGTATATACACGAGAATATATATACGATCAACTACAAGTTACAATTTCTTACATATTACATTACACATATATATGTATATATTATATCCCATCTCAAGGAGAAAAAAAAAGGAGGGGGGGGGAGAACTTATACCTTAAAAATTGCGCTGCATTTGTGCAAGCTAGAGGGAGATCATAATGTACGCTACAGTTTGTAGGCAACCAATGGAGACGCAGATGACACACCCAGGTATGGCCTCTATCTAAGAGGAAGAAAACACCTATCCAAAAACAAAAAAAGAAAATGGATATCTCAATACTACCATCAACATGATAAACCCAAACAAAAAAAGAAAAAAAGGGAATTGTCCAAAATGGGGCAAAAGGTCCCAAAATTGGTATAGTCCTTACCCTTAAATATGGAGTAATAATCAAATTGCATCAGCCAATCAGCGAAAAGAGAGGAATAGTCCTCAATACCCTTCATGCCCATAGACGGTGTCCGGGTCTCCCAAGAGCCCACCAATCCAACATGGAAAGCCCCACACAGAGCAATCCCTAATGAAGATAAAAAGGGCAGTCCCTGGGGAGCTTGGCCACACATGAGTAAAATGTACCTACAAGGTTTAGCTTTCATAATGGTCTCATATTATGATTGATGTCTTTCCTATATACACGTTTTTTTTTTTTTTTTTTTTTTTTTACCCATATGGGCTGTTATCTGCCCCGTACACCTTTTTTGATATATTGTATGTAATAAATAATACATTTCTTATATAATTTTTATACATGCATGTGTGATGCATTGTGATCTTTTATGGGAGTCACCATCTTAAATGCCCATTTCCTAATTTCTGCTCTGTGTTTTTCAATATATATGGGGCTGGCCCTCACTCTATACTATAATATAATGAATACTTGCAGATTGATGATGTAGCTGAATGAGGAAGTAGTAGAGTGGCTGGGCTGTGTGAGAGAATTATGTGCTGTAAATCTCTAGTTCTGCTTTGAGAGTGTAGGGAAGGCTTATTACCCTTGTTTGGTATTTAAGCCAATAGCCAGGTACTGGAAAAATAGAAGCGCATCACTGGAGTTGTATGCTCCCTCACACCATACGCTTGTGTATATGCATGTCCTACTCAGTTGGGGTAATAGTCTTTCAGTACTTTTTATCTAAACATCTGAAAGCCTTCATAAATATATGACTAGCTCTAAATATTCAGGTTTTTGTTTTTGTTTTTTTGCTTGGAGCTACACTTTGCAGTCCTTTGATGTGCTTTTGATTTGGGGTAGTTGGATCTGAGAATTACAAAACATGAAGCAGAGATGTAACTTTGAACTTACAGATATGTGCTGTTTGCTTATATTTTGGGTACAGAAAGCAATCATGGAATCTGACGAAGAATGGTCCATGAATAAGAAGCTGATTGATCTTTCCACAAAGGATGTTCGGCGATCAGTAAGTAGAGTACATCTGTCTGATCACCAAATTAAAGGTAGACTTCAGTCAAGCATGACATTTTTTATGTAAACTGATATAAAGGATACAACATTGCTGCTAGTTTCCATCCTGATCAGTTGTACTGTATACTCTGCTTTCTAAATTCCAGGTTTTGCCAGTATTCTTCATTTTCGAAATGGTCTTGAATCAGTGAAATCAGTGGTGGCCAACCTAATAGATAAAGGAGGCCTCAAGTGTGGCCGCTAACATCAGCTAAGGGATGCACATAATATACAGCATGCATGGTCAACAACCATAGGCATACTATAGAAGATGGTTAGAGACTGCAGCAGTGCCATGGATGTGGTTGGTGACGGGTTTGCTACAGCAGACAAACAGGATCTGTGGACAATTGTGCAAGGGGCTGCTTTGCAAGTTAGTTCTCCCAAATTTGTAATCCTTACAACCCATTTAGAAACTCCTTTTACTATTATTAGTGTTCCCCACAGCAAAATCCAGGTCAGCGAAGACAATACTTAAAGAGATAAAATCAAAAATGTTGGCTGCGCCTATCCATGTGCAATCCAATTATTGTTTTTAAACCAAAACCTTACTTTCAAACCACAAAGCTATCATTATTCAGTGACAAACTTTCTCGTGTACAATAAAATAAAACAAATGTGACAGTCCCAGATAAATATAATTCAATTAGTAGTGCTTTTCCTCTTAAATATTTTTCCCTTTAAATGTGCTTCTCATATTCTGCAGTTTTTCCACTTTCACCCTTGTGGATTTCAGTTAATATAATTGTGCTGTGACTCCCATTACCTTTCACTACTGCACTCACCTCCAATTTAGACCTGTTTCCAGGTCTAAAATCGCCTTCCCCTGCTAGGGTTAATTCCAGGCTTCTCAGCTGTTGAATCTCTTTCCACTCTCCTCACTGAGCTGGCTTTGTCTGGACTTCCTTTCCTCCACGACCCCTCAGTATAAAAGATACACTCCCATTGTGTAGTATATAAAGATTTCACATTTATTGCATAATATCTACTTACATTAAAACTTGAGATGGTGCGCTTTAAAAAATCATCTGACGGGGCAGCAGCTCTCGTATGCTCTCATATGTTCCACAAACACAGTCCTCAGTCACCCGAGTCCTCCCACGGGTATCGTCACGATCACGTGACTTCCTCAGAGATTACCCTGCAAACTCTGAGGGACTTTGATTGGATTCTGCACCTTCAGAAGTATGCTTTGGTTCTGTCCTCAAAAACTGGACTATCTGGGTCTGACTCTAGACTCGGCCTCCGCTAGAGTGTTTCTTCCTCTGGAAGAACTCCAGACATTGCAGGAGACAATTCCGCTTCTGTTGTTCAGCAAACAATCATCCCTCCGGGCTTGCCTATGGGTGCTGGGCCTGATGGTGTCCACCTTCGAGTCACTCTGTTCGCACAGTTCCACAGTTCACTGCAAAAGAGATTCTGGTGAAATGGGACAAGGATCCATGGTCTCTAGAGGTGGCTTCCTTCTCCAGTGCTATAACAGGGAAAATCCTTCTCCCCCTGTACTGGACAGTTGTCGCCACGGATGCCAGCTTGTCCGGGTGGGGAGGCGTTCTCAGCATAGATATGCTCAGGGGGTCTGGACTCTGGCAGCGTCATGCTGTGGGGATATTTTTCAGTGGCAGGGAATGGTAGACTGGTCAGGATCAAGGGAAAGATGAATGCAGCAATGTACAGAGAACATCTTTGATGAAAACCTTCTCCAGACCGCACTGGACCTCAGACGGGGGTAAAAGTTTATTTTCCAACAGGACAATGACCCTAAGCACACAGCCTAGATAACAAATAAGTGACTGCAGACAACTCTGTGAATGTCCTTGAGTGGCTCAGCCAGAGCCCAGACTTGAACCCAATTGAACATCTCTGAAGAGATAGAAATATGGCTGTGCACTAATGCTCCTCATCCATCTTGATGGAGCTTGAGCTGTCCTGCAAAGAAGAATAGGATAAACCGCCCAAAAATAAGTGTGCCAAGCTTGTAGCATCATACTCAAAAAGACTTGAGGCTGTAATATTGGTGCCAAAGGTGCTTCAACAAAGTGTTGAGCAAAGGCTGTGAATACTTATGTACATGGGATTTTATTCATTTTTTTATTTTTAAAAAATGTGCAAAGATTTCCAGCAAACTTCTTTCACATTGTCATTAGGGGGTATTGTTTGTAGAATTTTGAGCAAAATAATCCATTTAATCCATTTTGGAATAAGCCTGTAACATAACAAAATGTGGAAAAAGTGAAGCACTATGAATACTTTTGGGATGCACTCTATATGCAATGTATGTTCAAGTTGAAGCATTTATGACCTGGAGTCTCACATCACAGGTCCCTGAAGACTACGGCACCGTTCACAAGGTGCAAAGCGACAGGAAACCAGCTGTGAAGTTGCAAGACTTTACTTCCGGTTTCTCCTACTTCAGATGCCTATGCCTGAACCCGAAGCCGATTAAAGAATCGACTCCGGTGAGGAGATCGCTGGATCTCAGGACAGGTAAGTGTCCTTATACTAAAAGTCAGCAGCTACAGTATTTGTAGCTGCTGACTTTTAATTTTTTTGGGGGGAGCCTGGAGCTCCGATTAAAAGTGTTCACCTTTACAGAAGAGAATGTAAAGGTGAACGAATACTGTCCACCCCCCTGGTGTTCGTTCACCTTTACATACCTCTAAATGTACATAATATAAATGGGTACTAATATGTATAGGTAAAGTTTATCCAGGGAGTATCTGATTGTCTCTTGGGGGATCAGGAAGGAATTGTTTCCCCTGCTGGAGCAAATTGGATCATGCTCTGCTGGGGGGTTTTGCCTTCCTCTGGATCACCTGTGGGTATAGGATTGTGTATATGGGATTGTGTGATTTTTTTTTTTTTTCTCTTTTGTGGGTTGAACTAGATAGACTTGTCTTTTTTTTTCAACCTGACTAACTATGTAACATTTTTTTCTGTAAGGGTCCTTTCACACTATCTGTTCCGTCGTTGCACTCCGTTCTGCTCAGCGGGGGATCGATCCGCCGATCCCCGCTGAGCAGGCGGATGACCGCTCCGTCTCCACTCTGTGTGCGGAGATGGAGCTGTCAGATCCCGCTGTCCTCTATGGGAGAATCGGATGAGAATGGGCCCCCAGTCCATTTTCATCCGATCCCATCTGCCAGACGGATGGAAAATAGGGTTTCCACCCGTCCGGATTTGACGGACAGGATCGGATCGGGTGTCAGCGGAGATGTCTCTGCTGACATCCGCTGCCCCATAGGAATGCATGGGGCATCCAATCAGGTCCGCCTGAAAAACTGACAGGCGGATCGGATCGGATTGTTAGTGTGAAAGGGGCCATAAGGTGAAGTAACACTTAAAATTAAAAAAGCATACATACAGTGTATATCTTTTCAGGTAAAGCATAATTCCAGGCACATACATTTTGGTTTAATTACATCCCGCAATAGACACATAGGATATAAGTCCCCTTTGCATGCACAAAATTAGTTTACAAACCCAGATATCACCTTGTAAAAGTAGCGGTGAAATTATCACTGTGCTCCATATAGCCTCTGCAGAGAGTAGATCTGTGAGAGGAACCTAGTAGGACATTCCACTACAGGCTGCCTGCAGAAAACTACAGGAGGGGGTATATACAAAACCAGTCACCCTGGACAAACAGTGACTGGTCTTTAGTTCAGGAAATTCATTCACAGAGGAAAATACAAGAGTTGTTTCATGTTGAATTAATAAAAAGCTCTGCAGAAAATACTCAAAGGGCACCAGGATTCAGGGAAGCAGAATATACATGGCTGCCTCCTGTATTTAGACAATATTAATCTTGCCCGGAGTTTACCTTTTACCCTTTACACCAGGGTTCTAAAAACGTTTTCAGTGCGGAGGCCACATTGAAATTTTACAAATATTTGCCAGCCCCAAAATAAAAAAAAGTTTTATAAATAAACCTTTACATCAGGGTCTCCATCTGAGTCTCCCCTTTTATCAGGGTTCCTATCTGACCCCTCACACCAGGGTCTTCATTTGAGTCTCCTCTTACATCAGTGTCTGGATCAGAGTCTCCCCTTACATTAGTGTTCCTATCTGAGTCCTCCCCTTACTTTAGGGTCCCCATCTTTTATATTAGGGTCCTAATCAGAGTTCCCTCTTACATCAAGGTCCCTGTCAGTCCCCCCTTACATCAGGGTCCCCATCAGAGTCCCCCCCCCTTACATCAAGGTCCCCATCAGAGGCCCCCCCCCTTAAATCAGGGTCCCCATCAGAGTCCCCCCCTTGCATCAGGGTCCCCATCAGAGTCCTCCCCCCTTGCATCAGGGTCCCCATCAGAGTTCTCCCCCCTTGCATCAGGGTCCCCATCAGAGTTCTCCCCCCTTGCATCAGAGTCCTCCCCCCTTGCATCAGGGTCCCCATCATCGTCCCCCCCCCCCTGCATCAGGGTCCCCATCAGCTCCCCCCCTTGCATCAGGGTCCCCATCTGCGTCCCCCCTTACATCAGGGTCCCCATCTGCATCTCCCCTTACATCAGGGTCCCCGTCTGCGTTCCCCCCTTACATCAGGGTCCCCGTCTGCATTCCCCCCTTACATCAGGGTCCCCGTCTGCGTTCCCCCCTTACATCAGGGTCCCCGTCTGCATCCCCCCTTACATCAGGGTCCTCCTCTGCGTCCCCCCTTACATCAAGGTCCCTCTTTATCGCTTTAAGGCTTACAGAGTGCTGTCACAGCAGGCTGGGAGCTGAGGGGCAGGGCATATTATTGGTTGCTAGGGTGCTGGCGAGAACCTACTGTAGACTGTGGAGAAGCAGAGTCTATAGGCAGCCTGTGCTGACCTGAATCCTCAATTTGTGCACATTGCGGATACACCACTGACCTTAAACTCGAGCCAGATAAAATGTGGCTTGAAGGCCTTTTGTTTGGAGACCCCTGCTCTACACACTGCTCTACACCCTTAAACACTGCTAACAAGCAAGTGGGCTCATTGTACATATATACACAGCTTGGTGATTTCATTTCTTGATCAGTGTTACTCCTTTAACACATATGGTTAATATTATACAGGGTTTATATAGCGTTGTTTTCCCAGCGCTTTACAATATAAAGGGAGACAATACAGTTACAATACAGTTCAATACGGAAGGATTAGGATGGCCTTGACATGGAGCTTACAATCTAACACATTAAAAACACCTTACCTTGCTTATGTTACCTTTTATGTGGCTTAATAATGCCAGCATGGGTTCCAGTACCAAACTATATTCTCCGTATCCAACACTTAAACATTGAAGTTGGTAAAAGTTTTTTTTTTTTAATGTCTTTTTACATTCCTCATGTTTTATTTTACATCAAAAGAGATGGGTACTAATCTGTATCTGAAATTGTCTCAAATTTCAATTTATCAAAACTTTTTGTAGAGCAGGGATTAAATTCTCTACCGTTTTCTAAGATGAGATTGTATCAGACCTGATCCACTTTAGGAGGGAGATTAATGTGTTCTCTAGTTATATTATCCATCATCTACAGAGATCACAGTGTGATCAGTCTGAAATGTCCTGACATTCATCCGCTCTAGTCTATATCCCGTGTCTCTATCCACCATTCACTCCCAGGCCCTATCTGTGGAGGTCATGCCGCCTGTAGACTAACTTCCCTCTAATGACACATCTTGTTCCCCATACCCTTCAGCCATAGGCTCTGTCTGACATTTCAGATGTCTGATATAATGTTCCAGTCTCACAAAGGCAGCCTTTGCTGTTATTCATTTTTACTTCATACTTCTTTTAATATTTTCCAGTTTTACATTTCCAGTTTTTCTCTTAGCCTTTTTTCTAGCTTTTTGTGTGCTTTAACAGTAGTTGAGTATTTAAAGCCAGCCAGGATCAGGTTTATACAAGTCCTAACTTAGGCTCCATTCACATCTGGGCGTTTTTGAGTGTTTTTCAGCTCCAAAAACGCTGAAAAAAAACGTTCTAAAACGCCCAACAAGTAAAACCCCATTCATTTAAATGGCCCCTGTTCACATCTGAGTGTTTTGCAAAACGCCTGTAGCTGAAAAAAGTACATGAGCTTCTTTTTGGGCTGATTACCAGCGTTTTTGATAATGTCAATGCCTGCCTCCAAAAACGCCTGAAAAAAACGCCTAAAAATCGCAGTAAAATTGCGGTAAAAAAACGCTACGCTCAAGTGTGAATGCAGCCTTACTGTACTTACCATTGATATTTTTAAATTACCCATCCCATCCTGTATATAAAAACACAAAAATGACAAATACAATATAGACAAATACACACACAGACACACTCCATGCCCTAGGCAACCCATCAAAACTTCCAACATATACAGGTGCATCTCATAGAATTAGAAAATCATCAAAAAGTTCATCTTTTTCAGAATTAGAAAATCATCAAAAAGTTCATCTTTTTCAGTAATTCAATTCAAAAAGTTAAATTCATAGATTTTATATAGATGCATTACACACAGAGTGACATATTTCAAGCATTTCTTTATTTTAATTTTGATGATTAGGGCCCTACAGCTAGTGTAAACCCAAAATTCAGTATCTCAAAAAATTAGAATATTACATAAGACCAATAAAAAAAAAGGATTTTTAATACAGAAATGTTGGCTTACTGAAAAGTATGTCTATATGCACTGCAGTATAGTATGCACTAGGGCTGCGCATCTTCACTTACCTCACGATTCGATGCGGTTACGATTATTAGGGTCGCGTTTCGATATGATTCGATTCTGCGATGCATCACGATGCATCACGATTACTATGGGGACCCTTTTCTAAAGGGGGATCTATGGGGACCCTGCTCTAAAGGAGATCTATGGGGAGCCTGGGCCTGCCCTAAAGGGGATCCAGGGGAATTGAGCTCTAAAGGGGGATCTATGGGGACCCTGCTCTAAAGGGGGATCTATGGAATAGATCCCCTTTAGTGCAGGGTCGCCATAGATCCCCCTTTAGAGCAGGACAGCATCTCCAGAGATCCCCCTTTAGTAGAGCAGGTCCCCCCATAGATCCCCCTTTAGTAGAGCAGGTCCCCTCATAGATCCCCCTTTAGTAGAGCAGGTCCCCTCATAGATCCCCCTTTAGAGCAGGCCACATCAGGTTAGAAGTGTTACCTGATGCTAGTTGTAGTACCGTAGGCCCTGGTAAGGAGGAATGCTGGGCTCTGTAGTCCCCCTAGTTGTAGTATAACAGGCTCTGGCAAGGAGGAATGCTGGGCTCTGTACAGAGCTACAGAGCCCAGCATTCCTCCTTACCAGGGCCTACTGTACTACAACTAGGGGGACTACAGAGCCCAGCATTCCTCCTTACCAGGGCCTGTTATACTACAACTAGGGTGACTACTACAAACTCTGTACTGTAGTCCCCCTAGTTGTAGTACAGTAGGTTTTTAACATTTTTTACATATTATTATCTGAAAAGTGTGTCGTGCATTTGTATTCAGCACCCTTTACTTTGGTACCTCTAACTAAACACTAGTGAACCAATTGCCTTCAGAAGGCACCTAGTAAGTAGAGTAACTAGTATTAGTAAATAGAGTCCACCTATGTGTAATCAGTATAAATACAGCTGTTCTGTGAAGCCCTCAGAGGTTTACTAGTGAACAAACAGCATCATGAAGGCCAAGGAACACACCAGACAGGTCAGGGATAAGATTGTGAAGAAGTTGAAAGCAGGATTAGGTTATATAAAAATATCCCAAGCTTTGAACATCTCACAGAGCACTGTTCAATCTATCACCGGAAAATGGAAAGAGTATGGCACAACTGCAAACCTACCAAGACATGCCCATCCAGCTAAATTGACAGGCCGGACAAGGAGAGCATTAATCAGAGAAGCAGAGAAGAGGGCCATAGTAACTCTGAAGGAGCTGCAGAGATCCACAACTCAGGTGGAAGAATCTGTCCACAGGACAACTATTAGTGGAAGAAGGTGCTCTGGTCAGATGAGACAGACTAAAATTTAACTTTTTGGCCTAAAAGTTAAACGCTATGAGTGGAGTAAAACTAACACTACACATCACCCTGAACACATCATCCCCACTGTGAAACATGGTGGTGGCAGCATCATGTTGTGGGGATGCTTTACTTAGGCAGGGACAGGGAAGCTGGTTAGAGTTGATGGAAAGATGGATGGAGCCAAATACAGGCCAATCTTAGAAGAAAGTCTGAAAAAAGACTTGAGACTGGGGCAGAGGTTCACCTTCCATCAGGACAATGACCCTCAACATACAGCCAGAGCTTCAATGGAATGATTTAGCAAATGTAAGTGTTAGAATAGCCCAGTCAAAGTCCAGACCTAAACATCAGGGGCACAAAATCCACCCCCTCTCCCCCATCAGAACGTAAATATGTAAAAAAGGCAGAGCTCTACTTTGTGCCTCTGCCCAACAATCGGCGGGTGCTGGCAGACATTCATTGCCCGGCACCCACAGATTGCTTCTGCTGTGAGTAATCACAGTGGGAGTGGGGTGCCGGGGTCGTGCACATGCTGAAGTGCAGAACCACATATATATATATATATATATATATATATATATACATATATATATACATACATACATATACATGATTCTGCAGAGAACAGCCGCCCAGTAGCAGTATATCTGCTATAGGGCAGTCCTTAACTGGTTAAACATGTACATTAAGCTCATCCTAGCTTACATATATATGTCAATGGTGTAGATCACCACCAGTTGAAATTGGAGAAGGCGATTGGACTTAGATGTTTGTGCCGGTTAAATTGATGCTTTACCCTAGAATGTAGCAGTCTGCCTGGGGCAGTACCTGATGCTGCCACTGTCACGCAGTCTATCTGACCACAGACAATCATCCTTTCATGTACATGTATACAGTATCTCATAAAAGTGAGTACATCCCTTCAAATTTTTGTAAATATTTTATTATATCTTTTCATGTAACAACACTGAAGAAATTACACTTTGCTACAATGTAAAGTTGTGAGTGTACAGCTTGTATAACAGTGTAAATTTGCTGTTCCCTCAAAATATGTCAACACACAGCCATTAATATCTAAACCACTGGCAAAAGTGAGTACACCCCTAAGTCAAAATGTCCAAATTGGGCCCAATTAGCCATTTTCCCTCCCCGGTGTCGTGACTCATTTGTGTTACAAGGTCTTAGGTGTGAATAGGGAGCAGGTGTGTTAAATTTGGTGTTATCACTCTCACTCTCTCATACTGGTCACTGGAAGTTCAACATGGCACCTCATGGCAAAGAACTCTCCGAGGATCTGAAAAAAAGAATTGTTGCTCTACATAAAGATGGCCTAGACTATAAGACGATTGCCAAGACCCTAAAACTGAGATGCAGCACGGTGGCCAAGACCATACAGCTGTTTAACAGGACAGGTTTGACTCCGAAAAGGCCTCGCCATGGTCGACCAAAGAAGTTGAGTGCACCTGCTCAGCATCGTATCCAGAGGTTGTCTTTGGGAAATTGATGTATGAGTGCTGCCAGCATTGCTGCAGAGGTTGAAAGGCTGGGGGGACCTTACGCTGCACACTGCATCAAATTGGTCTGCATGGCTGTCCTCCAAGAAGGAAGCCTCTTCTAAAGATGATGCACAAGAAAGCCTGCAAACTGTTTGCTGAAGGCAAGCAGACTAAGGACATGGATTACTGGAACCATGTCCTTTGGTCTGATGAGACCACGATAAACTTATTTGGTTCAGATAGTGTCAAGCGTGTGTAGGGGCAACCAGGTGAGGAGTACAAAGACAAGTGTGTCTTGCCTACAGTCAAGCATGGTGGTGGGAGTGTCATTGTCTTGGGCTGCATGAGTGCTGCCGGCACTGGGGAGCTACAGTTCATTGAGGGAACCATGAATGCCAACATGTACTGTGACATACTGAAGCAGAGCATGATTCCCTCCCTTAGGAGACTGGGCCGCAGGGCAGTATTCAAACATGATAACGACCCCAAACACACCTCCAAGACGAGCAATGCCTTGCTAAAGAAGCTTAGGGTAAAGGTGATGGACTGGCCAAGAATGTCTCCTGACCTAAACCCTATTGAGCATCTGTGGGGCATTCAAACGGAAGGTGGAGGAGCGCAAACATTCTAACATCCACCAGCTCCGTGATATTGTCATGGAGGAGTGGAAGAGGACTCCAGTGGTAGCCTGTGAAGCTCTGGTGAACTCCATGCCCAATATGGTTAGGGCAATGCTGGAAAATAATGGTGGCCACACAAAATATTGACACTTTGGGCCCAATCTGGACATTTTAACTTAGAGGTGTACTCACTTTTGTTGCCAGTAGTTTAGACATTGATGGCTGTGTTGAGTTATTTTGAGGGGACAGCAAATTTACACTGTTATACAAGCTGTACACTCACTACTTTACATTGTAGCCAACTGTCATTTCTTCAGTGTTAACACATAAAAAGATATAATAAAATATTTACAAAAATGTGAGGGGTGTACTAACTTTTTTAAGATACTGTATATATTGTTACCATTAACCCTTTTCCCCCTCTGCAATAAAATATTTTGTAGTCATCGTAGTCAGGTCTTAAGGCATCACACAGCACAGAAGTCTAATGATCAAAAAGATGTATTTATAGATTGAACAAGCAGAAGTCTTCTGCACCAAAGGTCCTTATCCCAGGTCTTTGCTTTGATCTCTTCTTTCCACTATAAATAACATAAAAGGAAAAAATCCAGCGTGGCTTATTAAGGAAGAGTGAAATACATTCCCATGTGCCAGCTAAAACTGAGCTTTATTATATTTCCATTTATTTTTAGCCTGGCTAAGTTAAAAGGACCTCTTCAACCCTCGCCTGGCATTATGTGGCTTTTCACAGTTCCATTTATATGTCACCTGCATTTTTTTTTTTTCTTCAATAGTTTGATTTCCATTTTTCCATCTTGAAATGAAAGTCAGTGTTAATTGTATACAGAATGTGTATTGGAGGTAGATTTGCTCTTTATTTTTTCTGCTCAGACCTGGTCTCATTGACTTTGTTATGGTTAATACATATTTCTATCACTGCCATACGGTTAATTTTCAATTACTTTGATTGTTTTTTTTTTTTTGTCTTTTAAAGTGGAACGTCACTCTCTCACTCTACATTGACTATTTTAATCCTTTTGCTGCTAGCACTATTAAATAGATAAGTATATTATATTTACTTAAACTTGTTAAACTTGTTAAACATGTTAAACTTTTCTTTTTACTACATTTTTTTTTAGTTGCTTCCTGGTTTCCATGCCTAGGCAAATTATGTCATACATCCCAGGAGTCCAGGAGGGGGGAAGGGTTTTTTCAGCCAATCAAACTCTACTGCCTGCCCGAGCTAAAGGCAGATAGATTCCAGGAAGTACATGCTAGATCAGACATTACTAAATGGCGGACCACAGGTCAGATGCAGACCGAGTCACTGTCCCCATCTGGACCACTGCGGTTCCTCCATTTAGGGGCCAGTTCTTCGCTGCTGCTGTCATCACAGGACAGCAGCCGCAGGACAATGCTAGAGAGAGACCACATATAAGGAATGAGAAAACTGGATTTTTAAAGGTGCCAGACACAAATTCACATAAAAATATCAAAATTGTATTTTAAACATTTAAAAAAAATGTAAGATTTCATATATAAAACCATTATGCAGCATCCACACGGCTACAGTATAATTTCAGTAACTTCAGCTCTGCATATATCAGCCAGACTATGGCTACTTGAGGAGACTTTGTAGTTACTGCATGTATAATCACTAAAAATTAAAGACCGTATATTAGTCACAAAAGTGACCATAATCCATCAAATTATAACATATATATGTATATATATATATATATAGCCAACTCTATAATGCTTCTTCTCAAGCACCTAGCTTTCCTACATTTAATATGGTAAGTTTATCCATTCCAGGCAATATCTCAGGAGACTTATGCACTGCACCTATTTTTTTATTTTTATTTTACCACAAACTACACCAGAACCCCCCCCCCCCCCCCAAAATCCCCAGTGTAGAATCAGTGAACCCCAAGAATTTGAACAAAACAAATTTCAGGTAATTACCCTATCCTCCTCTTTACTCTCAGAAGACTAGGTTCAAGTGTTGAATTAGGTCTTCCTTTCTGTCCTACCCAAAATGCAGACTGGTTTGAATTATTTAAAGATGTCCATTTGTTTGCTAGAAAATTGATGTATAAAGTCATCTTTGACAAAAATTATCAATCCTCCAGATCTTGATCTCTGGGTAATGAAGTATGGAAAGATCTCACTCTAAATAATATAAAATCCATTAAAGAACTAATGGAGTTATGGGAGGAGAGCAATCCCCTTGAGGATTCGACTCCTCGAGTGTAGATAGTCTTGATCTCTCTCCCCCCAAAAGACACCACTGTAGTAAGATGCCTCCCATCCCCTCAACTTTGCAACCTAAATCCCCTATCATTCCCAGTGCTATAAGGAAATCCCAACATATGGGCATTTACCCAACAGGCCACAAAATAAATTGAAAAAGTTAAATGGAATAAAAGTTCAGTTTAAAATTTTACCCCAGCCCAGCAAATAGCGGAATGTGCTCTTAAAAATAATCATAAAGCCAACTGATAAAGATGGCAATTTAGTTGTAATAGATTTAGCACAATATCAGCAGATGGTCATGGGCATCCTTAATAACCGTCAATGGTATAAAAATATATCTGGAACCTGTATAGCCTGAGTATCAGTATACTACAAAAATCTCATTGCTAAAGCATTTCATAATGGTATTATAGACCAAAAAACTTGGACATTTTTAACTGTTAAAACTCCTAGAACCACACAGTGTATGCTTTACCAAAAATCCATAAGAGCATGGACTTTCCTCCTGGGTGGCCCATAGTCTCTGGAAATGTCTAACTGAACCAGCCAGCCAGCCAGGTCATAGGCGACTATTTATGTTCTCATGTGAGAGGATTAAGTTCCTACATCCAAGATACGAAGGATCTACGCAAGGCGCTGGAAGCAATCTCGGTTCCTGAAAGGGCCTGGCAAGTGGCCATAGACATAGAGGCCCTCTACAATTCATGCCCCCACAATTTGGTAGTTTGCATTTTGGAGGGCTTGATTTCAGAAAGTGTTACTATGGCTGGCCTATACAACCAGTGATTTCTCAGTGAAATAAGGTATGGAGACATGGATGGATGGGCGAGCTTGCTTTGCATTATAAAAATTAATCAAAAAGCGTTTTTGGTTTGTGGTGCTCAGATGCGGTGTAGTTCTGCTTTAACTCTTTTATAAGTAAGATTTTTTTTTTTTTTAGGGTATAATATTGTTAGTTTCTTTGTTGCTATTTATAATTGGGACCACACTGTAGCAGGCAGTATGGACAGTGTGTTACAAAATTCCTCAGGGCCCCGGAGTGCAGGTTCTGGCTTTTTAATTTCAGGTCAGCCAGACCTGGGGCCAGCCTAGCAAAATCTTCTCCAAATATAGTAAGACCTTGTATGTACAGGCTTCAGTATGTAAAAGAGAAATGTGCACAGCAATCTTTTACGAAGTATTTGCAAAGCTTTCAACCAGTTTCAAGCAGTTTTTCTCCTTTTGAAAATGCTATTGACATATTGGGGGAAATTTACTAATACTGGTGCATCTGTGCATAGTAACCATTTAGCTTCTAACATCAGCTTGTTCAATTAAGCTTTGACAATAAAACCTGAAAGCTAGTTACTATGCAGAGCTGCACCAGATTTTATGTTCACCAGTTTTAGTAAATCTCGCTATTGAAACTTTAGATAAAGTACTTTCCAAATCACAAATTTAAACCAAATATATGGATAAGGAGTTTCCACTTTCCAATCTTTCCTTGCTTACATGCTTGTTCTGGGTTTGAATCGAGGCATTATCCAAGGGAAACCAACAATCGCAACCAGCATAATTCTCTCATAACAAATGTATGTATTTTAAAGCCATGGTCACAGTGTTGGAACTGGGATCCAAATACATCTACGCCAGCAAAGTGGTCACCTGGCAAAAAACTGTATTTTCCTTTTAAAAAATATGTATTTCTAAACCCTACTATTAGGGAGTAAAGATACACTTAGCCACATAGTGCTTACACATTCAGCAGATGACTGTAAAAAAATATATATGAACACTGCAAAAAAAATAAAATCCGAAAGTATTTCTAATTGCTCTGATCACAAAGCAATACGTACTCCTATTTATGGAATTTGAGAATTTGTATCAGGGTTTCTCACATTTTTTAAAGCGGAGTTCCACTCAAAAGTGGAACTTCCGCTTATCTGTCTCCTCCCCCCCTCTGGTGCCACAATTGGCACCTTTCAGGGGAGAGGGGGGAGCGGGTACCTGTTTTTGAGAGGTACCCTGTCCCCACTTCAGTTGGACCTCACCCCGGCAATAGCAGCGGCAGCACCTGACAGCCGATGGAAGCATCAGCTGCGATACTGACATCGCTAGACTCCAGGACAGGTAAGGCTCCATGTACACGGGACGCTGGAAATGGCCGTTTAGGAGCAGTTGGGCGTTTTTTTCAGAAGCCCCTGAACCCATCTACATTTTATCTTATCTGTCCATGTACACCAGGTCGTTTACAGTCATTTGCAGGCAGTTGCGTTCAGGGACTTTTTTTAGAACGCAATTATTTGCGTTCGAACGTGTGTTTCCCGGCGTTTCAAACGCACAAACGCGTCTGAACGCATCCGAACGCGATGACCCGCGTTTAGCGTTCGCGTTTTTCTATTTTAAAGGGGAATCATTTTTTGGACCTCCTAGGAACGGTTCTAAACGCAAACGCCCGCTAACGTGGGTACAAACGCGACCGAACGGACGTTTCAAACGTCCTAAAAATTCCAGCATTCAAAGGGACTTTTAACAACGTCCCGTGTACATGGAGCCTAAGTGTCCTAATAATAAAAGTCAGTAGCTACAGTATGTGTAGCTGCTGACTTTTAATTTTTGGAGGGGGGGCACGGAACTCCGCTTTAAGGATATGTATCGTTAAGGGTATAGTATCTCTTTTATTCTGTAAGTCAATTGGTTAACAAATACCCCTTTGGAGTGCGGATTGTGTCTCACATCTTCTAATCCACCTTCCGTGCTTGATCTCACAAATGCTCTTTTGGCTGAAGGGGCACACATTCTTACAACCACACCAAAATCTTGTGGAAAGCCTTCCCAGAAAGGTGGAGACTATTAGACTATTAAAGCCACAGAAGTTGGTCAACTCTATACTAACGCCCATGGTTTTGGAATTTGCATGGCCAACAAGCTCATATAGATGTGATGGTCAGTAGTTAACAAACTTTTGGCCACATAGGGAATATTTTTTATAATCTTTTAATAGAACTTTAGGCTAATTGTACATAGACATAAGAAAACACCTTTATTAATGCGTTGTCCTGTACATCAGCACACGTCAGTGTGTTTACACTCTTCAGTTTTTCCATAGGAGACACCGGCTATGTTTACACTCTGTGGATCACAACACCAGTACATCTTGTATACTTTCTGCTAATTTTTGTGTTATGACACTGAAAATTTGTGTGAATTTCAACTTATATTCACCATAGAGGTACTTACAGGCCGTGGAGACAACAGTATAAAGAGGTAGACCATATGTGATAGTAAGTGGATGCAAGGGCATATCTTTTGCTCCTGTGCGGAGTTCTAAATGCATCAGCACTGTCATTGATTATGGAACTATGTTTTCTTCTTCTCTTTTTTAAGGTTCCTAAAGGTTTGCCATATTTCTCAGTGGATTTTGGGTTACAAGGTGGATTTGCACACGTTATTGAAGACCAGAACAAGTTTCCGCATTACTTTGGCAAGGTATTTTATTTTCTAGTCTATAAAATTAATCTTTGTTCAGATGATAATCTCTTTAAAAGAAAAAATTGCCTTTTGAGCAGTGTCATCAGATGATGGTTTGTGAACAAACAAAAAAATAATAAAATGGTGGAAAGTATTTGCCATCTTTTCAAAATATTGGACTGGGGCATATGGTGATCCAGCTTAGTGCTGGTTACAGTGTGGTTTCAAAGTCACGTGACTTTGAAGCTGACATCCCTGCGCGACTTCATCGCGGCTTTCATATGACTTCTATAACAGAAGTCAATGCAAGTGATGATAAAGTCGCCCCAAAGTAGAGCAGGAACTTGAGTTACATTGATTTTAAACGGTTCCATTGCCGAAAATGTTGCGCGATTTGCAATGCAACTTTGTCGCATGACAAGTCACGGCAGTGTGATCTGGTCCTTACTCAGAAATGCTGTAAATTCAACTGTAAATCGGTCTGTCACATCATTGTTTTTTGACTAGGGAGACCTTTTGCTAGGGGACTAAATTCAAAGAATGAATTGTTTAATGCAGCACAGAACCTAGGCAGGCCATAGACGGTGCAAATTCGGTTGCAGTAAAGAAATTCACAGGATTCTCCCATCAACACACTAAGTGCTGACAGAGGTGTCCCTCCTGCCGAGCAATTGTGTGCTCCGGCCTGGGGGGGGGGGGAGCTGTCCCCAACGGGAGAAGACTGGGATTATTGCTAGCGGCTATAGCAGCCACTTCTGATAATTGGAAGCGTATCACACAGGCTAGTTGTACCCAAGTTAATCGATCGACTTGGTACATTCAGCCTGCCCATTAATGGTTTGAATCTCGGCCAGTTCCTCCTGAACCAGCCAAGATTTGAACCGTGTATGGCCGGCCTTAAGCAAACTTAATGTCATTCGTATGGAGTTTGCATCTTGCAGGAGAGGAAAAAATAAAACCACTCTCATTGGATTTATGAATGTATGGCCAGGGATATGTTTAGTATTTATTGATCCTTGTTTTTACTTGTCACTGGGCTCACATCATGCTAGCCTTACTGTTGGCAGTGATAAATTGTAATAGATTTACTGGAAGAAAAGGGGAGACTGCATGAAGACATAAGGTGACTCCTAGGGAAAGCAGAAAATATTAGGTGAGAATAGGTGAGATAAGGTTACATAATATCTGTACTTATTGTGCTCTTTTCAGCAGACTGTCGAATGAATGAATGAATACAAAGCTTCCTCTGGCTGAGGTGGAGAGGCAGGAGGATGATGTCACAATGTCCGCCTCATCCAATCAGAGGAAGCTTTGTATCCACTGCTAGAATACAAAGCTTCAAGTGAATGGCTTCCTGACTTTTATTTGTTCCCGGAGTGGGGTAGGAAGTCCCATCTCACTGTCCGAACACGGTGCTGTAGTGTAGGTAGCTGAGATTACATACAGTTCATACAGCAAGCGCACTCATTAGTGCAGTAAATCGTTTTTTTGGGCCAGCTTTGCTCAAACAAACTATTTAAAAGGACATTAAACATGGGGTTTGTTTGTTTTTCCACCCATCTACTTCTGTTACTGCAGACCAATGTTTTCTTGTGTCAATCCTGAGCTTTCTTCCAGTTTGTATATATTTGTTGTACTTCTAAAATGTCTTTTAATACTTCTCCAGATAACGTTCTTCACTTATAAAATAGTTTCTGATTTGAATGGACATTTCTTCATTGGACCCAAATTATGTGCCATTTCCTTTGTAGCTTTTGTAGGTTTGAGGAATTGAACAAGAAGCCAGAGGAAATTTCTCTTAAAGGAAGGAAATTATTTCTTAATTGCCACTAGAACAGGTGTCTCCCCATTGGAAAATTTTATCTTTATCCCTGTTCTGGTGACAACTCCAAATTTTCTTTTTTTTTTTACCCATTTTTAGTTTTGGTTCCTTTCATTACTAGTACAAATCCAAAGAATGATTTCCTTTGGGTCCTAACCCCTCACTACCCTATACAAAACTAACAATTACAAATTTTGATACAATTTCCCCCACCTTAAAAAGTTGGAAAGCATTATAATAACTCAACAAAGGGATTCAACATTATTTTTTTCCCACTTCAGTGCTGCAGATAATCACAGCTTGGGAGCCATAATGACACGTTTGTTACTTTGTCCTGCAGGAGATCATTGGTGGTATGCTGGACCTGGAGCCCAGAGTCTGGAGAAAAGCCGTGCGTGAAAATTTTGATGATCAGAGGAAGAAGGTCTTGCAGTTTGCCCAATGGTGGAAACCGTTTGATTTTACTAAAGCTAAAGCATAACTCTTCAGTGTATTTATATTTACATTACACCATTGTGTATATTTTAGCAGTGTACATGGTCTTTTTACATCTAGCATTTGTACAAAGTACTTACATTTTTGTAAATAAATTATCAAAGTGAAGTATGTTATTTCTCTGTAAAAACTTTTTTTGTGAAAAAAATTATACGTATTTTCTTTGGGTGCAGTGTTGCATAACCACACAATTACCAGTTAAAATAGCACAGTGCTAAATACACTGAACACAATTATAAACTCAACACTTTTGTTTTTGCCCCCACTTTTCATGAGCTGAACCCAAAGATCTAAGACTTTTTCTATGTACACAAAAGGCCTATTTCTGTCAAATATTGTTCACAAATCTGTCTAAATCTGTGTTACTGAGCACTTCTTCTTTGCCGAGGTAATCCATCCACCTCACAGGTGGGGCATATCAAGATGCTGATTAGACAGCATGATTATTGCACAGGTGTGGCTTAGGCTGGGGGAGGGGGGGGGGGGGGAGTCCAAAAACCAGTCAGTATCTGGTGTGAACACCATTTGCCTCACGCAGTGCAACACATCTCCCTCGCATAGAGTTAATCAGGTTGTTGATTGTGGCCTGTGGAATGTTTGTCCTCTCCTCTTCAATGGCTGTGAGAAGTTGCTGGATATTGGCAGGACCTGGAATACGCTGATGTATACGCCGATCCGGAGCATCCCAAACATGCTCAATAGGTGATATGTCCGGTGAGTATTCTGGCCATGCAAGAACTGGGATGTTTTCAGCTTCCAGGAATTGTGTACAGATCCTTGCAGCATGGGGCCGTGCATTATCATGCTGCGACATGAGGTGATGGTCGTTAATGGCACAACAATGGGCCTCAAGATCTTGTCACGGTATCTCTGTGCATTAAAAATGCCATCAATAAAATGCACCTATGTTCGTTGTCCATAACATACGCCTGCCCATACCATAACCCCACCGTCACTATGGGCCACTCGATCCACAACGTTGACATCAGCAAACAACTCACCCACACGACACCATGCATGCTGTCTGCCATCTGCCCTGCACAGTGAAAACCGGGATTCGTCCGTGAAGAGAACACCTCTTCAAAGTGCCAGATGCCATCAAATGTGAGCATTTGCCCACTCAAGTCGGATACGATCATGATCTGCAGTCAGGTCGAGACCCCGATTAGGACGACGAGAATGCAGATGAGCTTCCCTGAGACGCTTTCTGACAGTTTGTGCAGAAATTCTTTGGTTATGCAAACCGATTGTTGCAGCAGCTGTCCGGATGGCTGGTCTCAGACTATCTTGGAGGTGAAGAATCTGGATGTGGAGGTCCTGGGCTGGTGTAGTTACACGTGGTCTGCAGTTGTGAGGCCGGTTGGATGTACTGCCAAATTCTCTGAAACGCCTTTGGAGACGGCTTATGGTAGAGAAATGAACATGCAATTCAGAGGCAACAGCTCTGGTGGACATTCCTGCATTCAGTATGGCAATTGCACGCTCCCTCAAAACCTGCGAAATCTGTGGCATTGTGCTGTGTGATAAAACTGCACATTTTAGAGTGGTGTCCAACCTAAGGCACACCTGTGCAATAATCATGCTGTCTAATCAGCATCTTGATATGTCACACCAGTGAGGTGGAGGGATTATCTCGGCAAAGGAGAAGTGCTCACTAACACCGATTTAGACAGATTTGTGAACAATATTTGAGCGAAATAGGCCTTTTGTGTACATAGAAAAAGTCTTAAATCTTTGGGTTCAGCTCATGAATAATAGGGGCAAAAAGAAAAGTGTTGAGTTTATATAATTTTGTTCAGTGTAACAAAAAATGGCCTGGTCATAAGTTGGTAAAACCTTTCCGGAGATGAGGTGGTAATATAGAGCTTTCTTTTGGTGGTATTTGATCTCTACTTGATCTCTACTAATTTAATTTCTACTGTTTTTTTTTTTTTTTTTCTTTGTTTTTTGTTTTTTTATTATATAAACGAATAGAGACCAAAAAACTTTTTTACTTTCTACTAGAAAACACATCCAATAAAAAAAATCTAATTTCTTTATAAATTTAGGCCAAAATGTATTTTGCTACATGTCTGGTAAAAAATAATAGAAATCCCAATAAGTGTATATTGATTGGGTTGCGTGAAAGTTATAGAAACTATAAACATACAAACTAAGGTAAATATACCAGAATCTTTTTTTTCCCTTCTGTACAGAGCCCTGTGTTGATTGTCTACACAGGGCTTTGGGCTATGATTCAACAAAGCTGATCAGCAGGACCTGGCCATGAGTCACTGACCAGGACCTGCTGACAAACTCCCACTCTGTACAATCACGGCGGGTGTTGCCGGGGGGCACATACGTGTGCCCTAAACCTGGAAACAGGCAGCGATGTATCAGTACATTGCGGACGGAGAGGCACTGGCTTTGGGGAAGGAACCCTCAAAGAGCCGTATAGATATCAATAGCAACTATTAGTCCACTTTAAAGCAGTATTGAAGCCAAAAGCAGATGTGGTGGTTGCATTAATTTTTATTTTTTTAGGCTTTCTTTCCTTTATTTTCATCAGGTGATCTGTGTCTGTTGTTTTTCAAAAGAACAAACTGTCCTGTAGATGTAGCAGTTAGAGATTTTAGATAAACCATTTACCAGAGGTGCTTACAATGATCAATTTCTTTATTCATGTAACGTTTGTTTTATTTTAAATTCATTTCTATGGATATTCTGTACTAGGCTGGATGGCTGAGAGCAAAAAGAAGTTTTACCATTAGCTATACTTTTTCTTAAAAAAACTGTTTACCGAGCTAATTATCTGAAGCTCGAGCTTTACACGGGGAACTGAAATCACAGGAGCTGACCTCCTCCCTCTTCTCTGTCTGCTATATTCAGTTGGGGCCATTCAATAAGAAAAAGAGAGTCACATAATTCAAACTAATACTGTACTCTTTTAAAGAGTAATTCCACTTTTGTTGAGAACAAAACATTCCCCTTTGGGTGATCTATGTCCATTGCAAGGATTATAACAACCTTTGTTGGGGATTCCTATCTTATGTTATTCTGAAGAAATCACGGTTTGTTCTTCTGTGACTCTGTGCTAAGTGAGTCTAATGGGAGTGGTTTCATAATTATCAATCAGCTGTGCAGCTGCAGAGCACTGATGAGGAAATCTGCTGGGCCTGCGTCCCTTTAGATGTGATTTCCTATTGGGAATATCTCACCAAAAATGACATTTTGTTTCAGGGGATGCTTGAAATCTGACTTGTATCTTAGGCAGACTTCTGGGAAAATTGGTGAGCCAATCACACAAGCAGGAAATTATGTTTCTGGGGTGTGGTGAGTATACATTCTGTGTACAGAACAGCTCCAGGTAGCCATATTGCATTGGTTTTTCAGAAAATTACAGAGCTGCAGATTTAAAATGAAAAGTCATTTTTAATAACATACAGTATGACTTTTGTCACGATTGTATACGCTACATTATTTTTTCTTTATTACCCTTTAAACAAACCTAAAACCCAATGTCGTGGATGCACTCTATATTTAATGTTTTTTGGAAAATAAAGATTTTTTGTAAATAAAATATATACAAAGCCTTAGTTTAAACTTGTACACATAGAAAGTAAAAAAAAAAAAGATTGGCTTGAAACCATTCTAGTTTTCCCTTTTAAACAGTCTTATTTGGATGTAAATGTATTCTAGTGTCCCACAGGGTCCATATATTACAGAGCACTTCTGTGTCATTATGCAACTGAGCTGCTAGGAAATCCATTATTCTCACCCAGTGTGTTCCATCTCTCAGCATGGACAGGACTGGCACAGGGATTGGAAGCAGCTAGAAAGTAACAAGCAAGCACCTTTTGGTGTAGTGATCTTATGATGGAGTACCTATCATTCAATATGCTGCTTCCTCTTATTAACAGACTATTATTAGACAGCTTGTTTTAAATTTGCTTCGCTGGCAAAACCTTTACAGTAAACCTGTAAATTCCCTCCCTCCCCCCCCCCCCCCCCCCCCCCGCTTTAGTAAACTGCTCAAAAAAATAAAAAAAATAAAGGAACACTTTTTAATCAGAGTATAGCATCAAGTCAATTACATTTCTGGAATATTGAACTGGTCAGTTAAGTAGCAGAGGGGGCTGTTAATCCGTTTTTAGCAGCTAGATGGGCAACAATGATACAACCTCCAAAACAGAATGGTTTTACAGGCGGAGGCCACAACCCTGTAGAGTTTGCTCTGTCATTTCAACTCCTCTAGGATGGCACATCAATACGTGCCATTGCCAGAAGGTTTGCTATGTCTCCTAGTACAGTCTCAAGAGCATGGAGGAGATTCCAGGAAACAGACAGGTCCTTTTGGAAAACTAGACAGGGCCATAGAATATCCTTAAGTCATCAGCAGGACCAGTATCTTCTTTGTGCAAGGAGGAACAGGATAAGCACTGCCAGAGCCCTACAAAATTACCTCCAGCAGGCCACTGGTGTGAATGTCTCTGACCAATCAGAAACAGACTTCATGAGGGTGGCCTGTGCTCACTGCCCGGCACCGTGGAGCTCTATTGGCATTTGCCATTGAACACCAGACTTGGCAGGTCTGCCACTGGCGCCCTGTGCTTTTCACAGATGAGAGCAGGTTCACCCTGAGCACATGTGACAGATGTGAAAGGATCTGGAGAAGCCATGGAGAATGTTATGCTGCCAGTAACATTGTTCAGCATGACCGGTTTGGTGGTGGGTCAGTGGGGTTCTGGGGAGGCATACTGTATCCATGGAGGGACGCACAGACCTCTACAGGCTAGACAATGGCACCCTGACTGACGTTAGGTATTGGGATGAAATCTTTGGACCCATTATCAGACCCTACGCTGGTGCAGTGGGTCCTAGGTTCCTTCTTGTGCACAACAGTGCCCGACCTCATATGGTGAGAGTATGCTGCTAGTTCCTGGAGGATGAAGAAATTGATACATTGAATAGCCCCCATGCTCACCTGACCTAAATCCCATAGAACAACTCTGGGACATTGTTTTGGTCCATCCGATGCCACCAGGTTGCACCTCAATCTGTTCAGGAGCTCCGTGATGCCCTGGTCTAGATCAGGGTGGAAATATCCATCATCTCATTAGAAGCATACAAGAACATGGGGGCAATACAAAATACTGAGTACCATTTCGAGAATGGACTTGCCTGCTGCATAATTTTTTCACTTTGACTTTCAGGGTGTCTTGGAATTCAGCCCTCTGTAGGTTGATCATTTTAATTTCCATCAAATGGTGTGGCATCCTTTCATTCCTAACACATTACCCAGTCCATATCAGTATAGATATCCAGCGTGATATTTTTCCTCATTGAGATCCGATGCGTTTTCCAAGTGTTCCTTACATTTTTTGAGCAGCGTAGATACTTAAAGTGACACTTAACTCTGGTTTAAAAAAAAAAACAAAAATCAAGTATGTATTTTGAACTTACAAAAGTCCCTTTTATTACTTCGTCTCTTCCAAATATTCAAATTCCCTTTTTTTTTTCTGTGATTTGACTTCCCTCTCTTGTTTGCTCCTGACTATGGGATTTGTATATACATAGGTTGAAAAAAAGACACATGTCCATCTAGTTCAACCAATAAAAGAGAAAAAAAAATCTCTAGTGTACACTACTCATTCCAAACCAATGAAGCTCATGGAGGTTGTTGCAAGGAAGCAGAAAAACACTGTAAGAAACAATTTTATGGTAAATAGATTACAGGGCTATTATGTAGTCGATGTGTATGGACTTTTTGGGGGAAAATAGGGATATGATTTAGTGTCACTTTAAATTTCCTTTGCTCCACCTCTGTTTTGTTCAGCACCAGGAAATAACTGATTTTTCCAGGCATGGTGGCACATGTGACATTACTGGGCCTATCAGAGCTGTCCCAGGGGGAGTCCATGATCCTAGAAAAGATACAACTCCAGTGGTTTTAGGCTGCATAGAACATTTGCTTCTGGTGGCTGAACAGAGTTTCCAGGGATCGAAGGAAAGGTAGATATTTATTAAGTATCACTGTCCACTTCCAAAATGTGTGGGATGAAATTGGGTATTCCCACCCGATCCCCCCCCTCCATCCTTCCTCCAGAGAGCACTACTTGGATACGCGACTAGGGTGTAACTTCATTTGTAGGGCGTCCTTTCAATGCAACCAATACACACTTATCCCCCTACCTCTTATACCCTCAAATAGGATGAGGACCTTAGCAGTGCAATAACTGAAGGTGACTGGGATTAGATCTGGATCTCCAGCTCCAAAAGGTCTAACAATGCTTCAATCCTGGAAAACCTGAACTTAGTCCTGGCCAGGATCTCTAGAACCATAATAAATTAAGTTTCCTAGTGTTATAGGGGATGCCTAGGGTAGCATACATGGTTTGAACTTCACATTACATAGGGAACACTTTGCTGCTCGTTTTTTTATTTTTATTTTAGTCATACTTTATTTTTAGTTTTCACAATAACACAATACAAGTTAATATTGTTTTCTCAACACATATACTGTAGAAGTGAGGTTTAGAAGTGTTAGATTGCGTACATATGGGTAAGGGGGGTCCGGCGTCTTTCTGCAAGCCCTGCCAATAAGCCTGTCCCCATTGTGCTTAATGCATCTAATGTTGTACAAGCGGATGGTGGGTGGCACAGTGAAGTACAAGAGGAGAATTCTGGGAAAGGGGGCGCGGGGAAAAAAATGGATGGAATTACAAGGGGCTAGATGACAATAATGAGGGGTATGGATGAAGAATTAAAAATTAGGCCTTACGTAATTTATTCGTGCATCCTTATGCGATGGAGTTAGTAAACATATATGTCCACCAGTTCAGTGCCAGGGAGATTCTGTGTGAACTCTCACAATTCACAATCATGGTGTCGCACGCATATCTTCTTGAAAAACCTAATGCACAACACAACAATTCTTTGGGCAAATTCTGGGAAATCTGGAACCCATGGATGGACCATGATCTCCTACCTATTTTTAAGGTGCTCCATAACATGTTGATACTTCTCTAATCCCATAATTCTCAAATGTGTTGGAGGGGGAGCTTTGTTCAACACATACATCCACCCTCCAGTCTTTCTGATACCCCATATCACATCCAACCTTTCTGATCCTCTCTTCTCAGATCTATTCCCCTTTTAAACAGGCAAAAAATTTGGGGGAGCATACCCATGTATTTCTAAAGCTGCTGCAGCTATGAACCAAAAGACATGTATATTAAAAAAGAATAGCGCGCAAATGCAAAAGAAATAACTACCAAATCTGAAGACAATCCATAAATAAAAATGGGGGTTTGGTCCCACCATATGGCCATATCGTGCTCAAGCCCACTACTGCGTCAAAGTACCCCATTATCAGTGGGTCCTACACTATCCATGAAAAAGAGATGAATCCAGCCTTTCTAACCCTTGGAGATAATACTCCTTGCTGGGAAGGATGTGCAAATGCACTACAGGGGACTCCTCCTATATCCACTTGATGGTGGACACTGATTGAGTACAGCTGTGTGTGGGGGGGGTGGGGAGGGTTGCTCAACCTCGATAGTCTGGTCAGACCGAATACATAATAAACAGGCAAAAAATTGGGGGAGCATACCCATGTATTTCTAAAGCTGCTGCAGCTATGAACCAAAAGACATGTATATTAAAAAAGAATAGCGCGCAAATGCAAAAGAAATAACTACCAAATCTGAAGACAATCCATAAATAAAAATGGGGGTTTGGTCCCACCATATGGCCATATCGTGCTCAAGCCCACTACTGCGTCAAAGTACCCCATTATCAGTGGGTCCTACACTATCCATGAAAAAGAGATGAATCCAGCCTTTCTAACCCTTGGAGATAATACTCCTTGCTGGGAAGGATGTGCAAATGCAACCATCCAACATTGAAAGCGTGTACCTGCGTTTTCTAGGCTTTGTTTTAATGTGGTATGTGTCCAACTTTGCTTGCAACCATCCAACATTGAAAGCGTGTACCTGCGTTTTCTAGGCTTTGTTTTAATGTGGTATGTGTCCAACTTTGCTTGCAACCATCCAACATTGAAAGCGTGTACCTGCGTTTTCTAGGCTTTGTTTTAATGTGGTATGTGTCCAACTTTGCTTGCAACCATCCAACATTGAAAGCGTGTACCTGCGTTTTCTAGGCTTTGTTTTAATGTGGTATGTTTATTTGTTTATCCAGCTGTAAACTAGAGCTGCTATATGCTTTCTTACCTTAAATTTATAACCATTACAGCCTTTAACCTTTAGAGGTATCCCCCGGTTATCTGTAGATCTTTCTGAAGTGAAACCCAGTGCCAGCTAACCAGCCCTAATTTATCAATTCCTGATTGCTTAATTGGATAAGCCCCCACCCCAGGTCTAAAAGTATATAAGTGCAGCATCACTTGGGGACAGCACATTTGCAGGGGGGCACATTTGCTTTTGGGGGGCTCTCTTCTCTAAGTGGGGGGGACGATTTCTACAAGTGGCATTGCACTTCTGATTCTGCACTTCAGAGAATGCACAAAGTGAATGAACACAGGAAAGGCTGAGATATATACCACATATACTGCAGGTGATCTCCATCAGTTTTTTTTTTTTTTTTTTGTCTCACCTCTTCAGCTCTCTCCTGGTAAAATGCACTCTCTGCCACTTCTTCTGACTGCCCTATCCTCCATCCTTAAATTCTCTCTACTTCACCCCTCTTCTCCACCCCACAGCTTATATATATCATCCTCACTTCTGTCCTCACCTTATTACTGCACTCACCATCTCCTGCTATTTCTAAATCCACATGCACACAAATCTTCAAGGACACTGAGGCATGTCCCTTCATATAAATCACACTCTCATATTACCACCCTCACCTTTCTGCTTCTCCTGGCCTCTGGAGACATATCCCCAAACCCTGGGCCTCCATCTACCCATGCTCAATACACCACCTACCCTACACCCTCTGGCTGCAGTCGCAGTCAGCACAATCTAGTTCCTATCTCTCTTCTTCCCAAGACTGGACTCCCTTTCTCTTGCGCCCTTTGGATCGCCTGCTCTGTCTGTAACAAACTCACCTCTCTCCATGACCTTTTCATCGCTAATTCATTTAATCTACTCGCCATCACCGAAACCTGGCTTCATGAATCCGACACTGCGTCTTCTGCTGCCCTATCCCAAGGTGGTCTTCTATGGACTCACTCTCCTAGACCCAACGGACGCAAGGGAGGGGGTGTCGGGATCCTTCTAGCCCCACATAGCTCCTTTCAGGTACTTCAGCCGCCTCCCTCTCTGTCACTCTCCTCATTTGAGGTACACTGCATTCGTCTTTTCTCCCCTGTCTCTCTAAGGATAGCTGTGATCTACCGCCCCCCTGGACCAGTATCAACCTTTCTTGATGACTTCTCCGCCTGGCTACCCTACTTTCTCTCTTCTGAAATCCCCACAATCATTCTTGGCGACTTTAACATCCGTATTAATACTAACACTCCTACCACTTCCAAACTTCTCAATCTAACCTCCTCCTTTGACCTGAAGCAATGGATACATGCTTCTACTCACTCTGAAGGCAATATCCTTGACCTTGTTTTCTCCCACCTATGCACCCCGCACAACTTTTCCAACAATCCTTTCCCTCTCTCTGATCACTACCTTATTAGTTTCACTCTTTCCCTCTACTCCACCTCCTCTCCCTCCAGCTACCGTACAGTTACCCGCAGAAACCTACGCCATCTCAACCCTTCTCTTCTCTACTCTGCTACCGACCACCTCTATGACAAAATCGCACCCCTGTCCTGCACCAACCTAGCCACTTCTGTCTACAACACTTCACTCTTAGCCTCCCTGGACACATTGGCCCCCCTCACCACACACCGAATCAGGCCCAGACCCCTTCAACCTTGGCAAACCGATAACACTAGAAGTCTGAAAAAGCATAGCCGTGCTCTTGAGCGCCTATGGTGTAAGACTCTGTCTCAGAATGATTTCAACCAATATAAATCCGCCCTCCAAAAATACAATTCCAGTCTCCACACTGCCAAACAGACCTATTTTATCACTCTCATTAACAGCCTGTCATCACGCCACCGGCAACTCTTCGCTACCTTTAACTCTCTACTCCGTCCTCCACTACCCCCTCCCACCGACTCACTCACTGCCCAGGAGATTGCCAACCACTTCAAACAGAAGATTGACACAATTCGTAAGGAGATCGTTGCTGTTCAGATACCTTCCTCCATGCCTTATGCTTCACGCCCACAAGTGCGATCATTACTTCCCTCATTCAACCCCGCCACTACAGGCGAGGTTGCTAAACTACTTGCTAACGTCCACATAACAACCTGCCCTCTGGATCCTGTTCCCTCGCAAATGCTACGTTCACCTTCTGGCCCTATTCTACACTCTCTAACCCACATCTTCAATCTCTCTCTCTCTTCTGGCATCTTCCCCAACTCTCTAAAACATGCACTATTAACCCCCATACTTAAAAAGCCCTCACTGGACCCAACCGATCTGAACAACCTACGCCCTATTTCCTTGCTCCCCTTTTTATCCAAACTCCTTGAACGTCTGGTCTACAACCGACTGTGTGACCACCTTGCCGAGAATAGCTTCCTTGACCCCCTTCAGTCTGGATTTCGGCCTCAACACTCCACTGAAACTGCTCTCCTAAAACTGACAAACGATCTGCTAACGGCCAAAACCAATGGACAGTATTCTGTACTCCTACTTCTGGACCTTTCTGCTGCCTTTGATACGGTTGACCATCCCCTCCTCCTCAAAAAACTCCATGCCTTTGGTCTCCGTGACTGTACTCTTAACTGGTTATCTTCCTACTTATCTAACCGCACCTTTAGCGTTACCTACAATTCTACTTCCTCCTCTCCTCTTCCCTTCTCTGTTGGAGTTCCCCAAGGCTCTGTTCTTGGACCCCTCCTATTCTCAATCTACACCTCCTCTCTAGGTCAGTTGATAGCCTCCCACGGCTTCCAATACCACCTCTACGCTGACGATACCCAAATCTACTTATCCACTCCTCAGCTCTCTCCCTCAGTTTCCTCACGTATCACTAATTTACTATCAGATATATCGGTCTGGATGTCTCACCACTTCCTCAAACTCAATCCATCCAAAACCGAGCTTATAATTTTTCCTCCACCTCGTGCCCCTTCCCCTGATTTCTCCGTCAATATCAATGGCATTACCATCAGCCCATCCCCACATGCCAAGGTCTTAGGTGTTGTCCTGGACTCTGAACTCTCCTTCAAACCCCACATCCAATCGCTGTCCAAATCTTGCCGCCTCAGCCTCCGCAACATCTCCAAAATACTCCCCTTTCTAACCAAAGACACAACAAAACTCCTAGTTCACTCCCTGGTCATCTCGCGCCTCGACTACTGCAATTCCCTTCTCATTGGCTTACCTTTACACAGGCTATCCCCCCTTCAATCCATCATGAATGCTGCCGCCAGACTCATCCACCTCACCAATCGCTCAGTGTCCGCTGCTCCTCTCTGTCAAGCCCTCCACTGGCTTCCGCTCACCCAACGAATTAAATTCAAAATACTTACAACATCTTACAAAGCAATCCACAGCCTAGCCCCCAGCTACATCACCAGCCTCATCTCAAAATACCAACCTAATCGCTCTCTTCATTCCTCTCAAAACCTCCTGCTCTCTAGCTCACTCATCACCTCCTCCCATGCTCGCCTCCAGGACTTTTCCAGAGCCTCTCCAATCCTATGGAACTCCTTACCCTTATCTGTCCGATTATCCCCCACTCTATTAGCTTTTAGGCGATCTCTGAAAACCCTCCTTTTCAGAGAAGCCTATCCTACCAACCCCTAACAAATGTACCTCCTTTTTCTCCATCAACCCATCCCCCACGGTTATTGCCTTTTGTTTCACTTGACCCTCCCTTCTAGATTGTAAGCTCTAATGAGCAGGGCCCTCTAGTTCCTCCTGTTTTGAACTGTATTGTAACTGTATTGTCTTCCTTCACATTGTAAAGCGCTGCGCAAACTGTTGGCGCTATATAAATCCTGTATAATAATAATAATAATAATACAGGGGACTCCTCCTATATCCACTTGATGGTGGACACTGATTGAGTACAGGTGTGTGTGGGGGGGTGGGGAGGGTTGCTCAACCTCGATAGTCTGGTCAGACCGAATACATAATAAACAGGCAAAAAATTTGGGGGAGCATACCCATGTATTTCTAAAGCTGCTGCAGCTATGAACCAAAAGACATGTATATTAAAAAAGACTAGCGCGCAAATGCGATGGATTGTCTTCAGATTTGGTAGTTATTTCTTTTGCATTTGCGCGCTATTCTTTTTTAATATACATGTCTTTTGGTTCATAGCTGCAGCAGCTTTAGAAATACATGGGTATGCTCCCCCAAATTTTTTGCCTGTTTATTATGTATTCGGTCTGACCAGACTATCGAGGTTGAGCAACCCTCCCCACCCCCCTACACACACCTGTACTCAATCAGTGTCCACCATCAAGTGGATATAGGAGGAGTCCCCTGTAGTGCATTTGCACATCCTTCCCAGCAAGGAGTATTATCTCCAAGGGTTAGAAAGGCTGGATTCATCTCTTTTTCATGGATCGTGTAGGACCCACCTATTCCCCTTTTCCTCCCTCATCCCTCCATGTTCCCCCTCTTCCAGACAGATTTTTTTTAACTTGCCTTCTCTTTTCCAATCTCCCTGCACCCCTTCTACTCACCCTTGCATATTTGTTTATAGCCTTGTTTAGGCCCGGGTTCTATCATCGCCATACAATACCGCCAGCTCAGCTGGACCTCAGCCACCCTTCAAAACACTTATCAGGCTTTCTGCTTTACTAAATGGGCTGTAACATCTTTGCTCTATATTATGCTGAAATTATTCCTCCAATTGCTATTGTTACTTTTACTATTATTACATACATGTATTTACTTTGTATGTATCCATCAATATCTGTGCTTAAAGTAGAATTAAAAGCAAAACGTTTCTTAGATCGTTGCTGGAGATGCCATGGGGAATGGGGGACATTATTACATATTTTTTGGTCCTGCCCAAAATTGAACCATAACTGGCAGGAGGTGTGCAGACTCACTCAGTGGTTCACGGATTTGTGGGTCCTGGATAATGCTGCCTTATTCCTCCTCCATTGCGCTCATATCCCAGTAAAGACCTACAAGAAATCGGTCCTCTGTCACTTTCTTAATGCGCCATAGCGCTGGATCACTTCAGACTGTGTAATATTCAGAGTGAGTGGAGCACTCATAGATCCTAGCAGCAACACATATTGTCACATTTTATATATATTTGTATTTTTACATAGGTGTGCGCAGGAGTACTTGTTTTTGTTTTTGTCTCTAAAATGAAAAGATCCAAACCCTCCTATCTTGTTGGGGCTCAACAACTTTGAGGATGTTAACAGTCTGGAATGCTTGGTCCTCACCACCCAGAATAGGTAGGAACTATATAAAAAATGTGGTTCTACATGTGTTCATCTACTTTGAACCTGTTCTGGGAATGGAACTCTTTCAGCCTCTACCTTTTTCGTGCGTTCTCCAGTATGACATCACAACTCCCCCACTCCACACCCCCCCCCCCCCCCCCACACTTCTTTTTTTTTTTTGTTCCCTTTCCCCCGCATCCAATTCTGTGTTCTCTAATTTTTTTCTGTTCTCTTGATCCTCACTTCTTCTTAGAAAATCTGTTGTTGAACATGTACTGTGACTGGTAACTGACAGTATTGGAATTTGAAGACTTCTCTGCTTACTACCTCAGCTTCTAAGGCTGTCTTCTTCCCAACAACCAACGTGGCTTATAGCCGGTTCTCAGGTTATTCTCCTCACCTTTAGGTCTGATATTTCCATTAGCTGGACCTCCCCATGTTTGAGAGCACCTTCCTTACTGACATTCCGTTGATGGTACTAATTAGGTACTCTTACATTCTGTATATTGTGTACATTCTTTTTGTGTCGCTCTCTTGTATGACACCTAAAGCGATTGTAAAGGTAAAAAAAAAATACCAAACCTGTCTATACTTACCTGCTCTGTGCACACAGTAGCCATGAACCGCCTCTTCTCAGGTTCGACACTGGTGCTCCTGGCCCCTTCTTTCTGTCCAGTGCCCCCATGGGAAGCTGCATCCCTTGGAGGCACTCCGAGTCCCACTGTGCTGCGTCCACTGACACAGACAGCGGGACTTGCCCCCCCCCCCACACTCCCTCATCACTGGCTTTGATTATCAGCACTGGGAACCAATGGCTACTGGTGCCCCAGCAATGCCAGCGAGACCCTGGAAGTGAGGGGACAGAAGAGCTGCAGACGTGGGCTCAAGTAAATAAAAGGGGGGGGGGGGGTTGAGGTGGGATGCTGATGCCTGAACATGTTGTACCTTAATGCAACAATGCACTAAGGTAAAAAAATGTTTAGGCTTTAGAACTGCTTTAACCTGTTATGAGACGTTGCTGCTGTTTTATCATGCCAACTGCTTTGTTGAATATTTTATTTGTATATAGAATTTGAAAGGCAAAACGTTTTTATTTTGGATATTTAAGGGAGGGTTATAACCCCTGCCAGTTTTTTGTTGTTTTTTTTTGCTCTCTGTGGCCCATTGGAAGAATTTCTCTTCATTTTTGTCCCATAACAGGAAATGAGTGGAAATCCCACTAAAGTGAGCTAAAGTAAGGGAATTCCTGTTTGTCGCCAGGGTCACCAGAACTAATTTCCCCATTGGAAGATTTCATCCCAATTCCTGTTCCGGTGACAGCCCAAAATGTCAGATTTTCTTTCATTTTCACTCTCGGTGATAATGGTAAACAGGACAAATAAAGAAGGTGAATCTCCCTAATGAGGCACAGACAACAATAATAACTGACAGGCTTTCTAATCCCTCTCCACTCCATCCAAAACCAAAAAAAAGGTTTTGTCTTTAAATATACTTTATTGTAAACCAATTTAAATCAATCGAACCAAAAAATGTTAAGACCCCTTCATCTACATCATAGAACAAAGCAAAAATGCTTCTATGTAAGAATGTCAACATTCATGTATGTTTATTATCATTGCCTAATAAACTGTTAATATAGATACATTTTTTTGTGAACAGAAGATGTTTAGTATTTAACATTTTATTAAACTTGATTATCATTTTGATTTTGTGTACCAGTCTTTATCCTAAGGGCTGAAGAGCAAATGCTGTAGAGCTACCCTGGTGAGCTGATTTTAATTTTGATGGCTCCTAAATTTAACTTCATTAATTAATGTTTTAGCTCCAGGTGGTCCTTGTGTATCTTCTGTTCTCTTTTATTTCCCTCTACTACAAACAGAGCTTGTGATTGTTGGGTAAGACAGATTCTCTCAAATACTTTAAGAAATGGGTTTTCAAACAGTTTTTAAAGGTTCTCCAGAAATAAGCGGTGAGCCTATTCAGTACTTCACCTCCTATAACTCAGTCTTTTCACAGTTATCCCCTTTCTAGGGAAGTTAATGAGCTGTGTGCTATAAATGGAGAACAGCCTCCCTTTGTCAGCAAATGGAAAGGGAACCTATTTAAGTACCACCTAGGACTCGTGCATTAGAACGGACAGCACTCTGTTCTGCTATGTGTGCTAGTGCTTTCCTGGAGCCAGCTTAGTGTTTACCAGCTCTGGTGCTCTGTAGCTCCCGTAGAATCATTTGCAGGCACCAAGCTGAAAATATGCATCCATGGTTAGGTAATAGAGATCATTGGGCAGTGTGCCAAGACTTCATCTATAGCAAGGGTAGGCAACCTTTCAGAGTTTGAGCTCCCAATAAAAAGTTAGCATGAACAAGACAGTAGTGTCCTCCGCCCCCCCTTCACATCATCCCCCACTGTAGTATTCTCTGCCCCCCCCCCCCATAGCAGAGTCCTCTGCCTCCACAGTAGTGCTCTGTACCCCTCATCGCATTGTCCTCTATCCCTTTACATCACCTCCCCCCTCACTGTAGTGTCCTCTGCCCCCTTCCCTCCCAGTAGTGTCCTCTGCCCCCCTTCACATCACCTACCAGTAGTTTCCTGTACCCCTCTTCACATCACTCCCACTGTGGTGTCCACTGTCCCCTTCCCCCCAGTAGTGTCCTCTGCCCTCCTTAACATCACCCCCCAGTAGTGTCCTGTACCCCTCCTTACATCACTCCCACTGTAGTATCCTCTGTCCCCCTCATAGCAGTGTCATCTGCCCCCTCCCCCCACAGTAGTGTTCTGTACCCCCCAACGCATTGTGTCCTCTGCCTATTTACATCGACCCACCACTGTAGTGTTTTCTGCCCCCCAAAGTAGTGTCCTGTAATCCCCAAAAGCAGTGTCCTCTGCCCCCCTTCACATCACTCCCCCCAGTAGTGTCCAGTACCCCTCTTCACATAACCCCCCCCCCCCAAGTAGTATCCTGTACTCCTCTTCAAGTCACCCCCCCCCCCAGTAGTGTCCTGTACCCCTCCTTACATCACTCCCACTGTAGTATCCTCTGTCCCCCTCATAGCAGTGTCATCTGCCCCCTCCCCCCACAGTAGTGTTCTGTACCCCCCAACGCATTGTGTCCTCTGCCTATTTACATCGACCCACCACTGTAGTGTTTTCTGCCCCCCAAAGTAGTGTCCTGTAATCCCCAAAAGCAGTGTCCTCTGCCCCCCTTCACATCACTCCCCCCAGTAGTGTCCAGTACCCCTCTTCACATAACCCCCCCCCCCCCAAGTAGTATCCTGTACTCCTCTTCAAGTCACCCCCCCCCCCAGTAGTGTCCTGTACCCCTCTTCACCTCACCCCCCCCCCACTGTGGTAAATTCTGCCCCTCCACCCCATTAGTGTCCTTTACCCCCCCCCAAAGCAGTGTCTTCTGCCCCCCTTCACATCCTGTACCCCTCTTCACATCACCCCCCACTGTTGTGTCCTCTGGCCCCTTTCCCTCATTAGTGTCCTATACCCCCCCAAAGCAGTGTCCTCTGCCCCTTTCACACCCCCCAGTAGCATCCTGTACCCCTCTTCACATCACCCCCCTGTAGTGTCCTCTGCCCCCTTCCCTCCAGTACTGTCCTCTGCCCCTTTACATTGACCTCCCACTGTAGTGTCCTTTGTCCCCTCCCCCCCCCCAATAGTGTCCTGTACCCCTTTTCACATCACCCCCCACTGTTGTGTCCTCTACCTCCTTCACATCACCCCCCCCCCCCCAGTAGTGTCCTGTACCCCTCTTCACATCACCCTCCACTGTAGTGTCCTCTGCCCCCCTTCCTCCCCAGTTATTTTCTCTGCCCCCCTTCCCATCACCCCCCACTGTAGTGTCCTCTACCCCTCCCCCTACATAGCAAGAGCCTCTGCTCCCCACAAAGTGTCATCTGCCCCCTGAAACCAGTCTTCTGCCTCCCCATCCCCCAAAGTAGAGTCCTGTGTCCTTTTTTCATCACAGTCCATCCGCACCCCCATAGTTTCTTCTCCAACAGTATCTCCTCTGTCCCCTTCACTTCATCCTTACCCCTCCCCCATACACACAGCGCTGTGTAGGTAGCACTTCCTACCTGCCAGTGTGTGTGTACAGCAGAGTGGAGGTCAGTAGACAGCATAGCGCTGAGTGGAAGGCGGGAGCTGCCAGAGTTCATGCTGCCTCCAGTTCTCCTCTCTGCAGTTAAAAGGAGAGGGGTGGAGACTGGGAGGAGACAGAGCCCTGGTCACGATCCACCTATCAGCTTCCCAGCGATCGACAGCTTCCTGACCCCCGATCTATAGCTTGGCGTGTGTGCATGTTCCTAATGAAGTTAGAGAGTGCTGATATGGTTAAAGTGACACTAAACAACATCCTTTTTCTCAAAAAAATAATTCATACACATCTACTATCTAAAGAGGTTGTAAACCCTAAGAAAAAAATACTGTAAGACAAAGGCATAATGAGCTAGTATGCATCACATACTAGCTCATTATGCAGTACTTACCTTGAAACTAAGCCCTCCAGTGGTGCCCGCACACCGCAGAGACAACTGACATCCTCCCCGGTGTTTCTCCTGGGCTTGCGGGCTCCAGCGATTTGAGTGTCCAGAACTGTGATGATGTCACTCCCGCACATGCGTGCAGGAGCCAGCGTTTACAGCACGGCCTCTGAAGGTCAGGCACCGTAAGCCGGACCTTCAAAGCGCATGCACTGATGACGTCATCTGCTGCATGCACTCTGAATATCTCCTAAACTGTGCAAGTTTAGGAGATATTCACAGTACCTACAGGGAAGCCACCTTATAGGCTTACCTGTAGGTACAATTAAAAAAGAAGACATTACTTCCTCTTTAATGACCCTGTCATTTATTTTTCACAAAATTGTTACTATGTTTTTCTGCCTCCTTATCATGTCTTTTTTGAGCCCCGAACCTTTTTTTCCCTCTCACTTCTGGAAAGGAATGAGCAGTGCTTGTTAGTTGGAGTTATGTGCATTGCTCCATGCACTCTACAAATCCCATGCTTGGTAGACCCAGTGCTGCCTCCTATACTGCGTCTGGCCCTGCCAATTCAGCATTGGGGCCCGGAGACAGAGAGGGGACTCCCAAATTATGGGTACCGATCTATCAACTCTGCTCCTTTCAGCTGTTTTAAAAAGCACTTCTCTGTCTCAGAAAGAGAATTATTTACCCATTTTAGTGTTAAAGTGGAGTATCCTGCAGCTGAATGTGCAGACTATTACATTAAAGTCCCGGCCTCTTCTATATCAACACGCCAGGGCCGGCCGGGACTTTCTATTAATCTTCTGGACATGCAGCTGCAGGCTACTCCACTTTAAGCCAAAAGTGGTTAAGTAGTTCTCTTCCTGTCCCTCGGCCCAGCTCAGTGCCCAGGAGGAAGGAAGGAGGTTTTAGAGGTGCTCAGCTTCAGGCCGGTCCCCGGGCTCCAAGCTCCAGAGGTCCCCCTGCGGGAGAAGCACTCCTACCAAGGTAGAAGAAGCCAGCAGGACCAGGTGCTGGGGAGGGGAGGGAGACTGGGCCAGAGCTCTGACCATTAGGCTGGCCATACTGCATACTGCCCTCCCACATATCCAAAATATTGTGGAAGTGCACCCAGAGTGAAATTATTTTCCCTACTGTAGTTTTCTATTATATTGATTTATTTGAACCACTTAAGGACCAGAAGGTTTTACCCCCTTAATAACCAAGCCATTTTTTGCAATTTGGCACTGTGTGACTTTAACTGGTAATTGCGCAGTCATGCAATACTGTACTCAAACAAAATTCATGTCCTTTTTTCCCTCACAAATAGAGCTTTCTTTTGGTGGTATTTCATCACCTCTGCGGTTCTTTATTTTTTTAGAGATGTAAATGAAAAAAGACCAAAAACTTTGAAAAAAAATTAGTTTTCTACTTTTTCTTATAAAAAATATGCAAAAAATTAAATTTTTGTCATACATTTAGGCCAAAATTTATTTAGCTACATGTCTTTGATATTTACCCCCTTTTTCAAAGTAGACACCCCAAGGAATTCCCTGAGAGGCATGTTGAGCCCATTGAATATTACATTTTTTTGTCACAGGTGTTTGAAAAACGACAAAAAAAAAATAGTTATATATATTTTTTTACACAAAGTTATCATTGAAATGATATATTGCTCACACATGCCATGGGTATATGTGGAATTGCACCTCAAAATACATTCTGCTGCTTCTGAGTATGGGGATACCCCATGTGTGAGTCTAACCATGTACAGGACCCCGAAAACCAATCACTGCCTTCCTGCTTTCTAAGGGTGTAAATTGTTTGATTTCACTCCTCACTACCTATCACAGTTTCGGAGGCCATTAAATGCCAAGATACCACCCCCCCCCCCCAAATTACCCCTTTTTGAAAAGCAGACACCCTAAGCTATTTGTTGAGAGGCATGTTGAGTCCATGGAATATTTTTCCACAAGTTTTTGGAAAATTACTACATTTTTTTTTTTTTTTACTCAAAGTTGTCATTGAAATTATATATTGCTCAAACATGCCATGGGTATATGTGAAATGACACCCCAAAACATATTTGGCTGCTTCTCTTGAGTACTGGGATACCATATGTGTGAGACTTTTTGGCAGTCTAATCGTGTGTGGTGTAAATAGGGGTGCGCTGATAAATTAAAGCTGCTACCTGAACTGTGCCTAGTGAAAAATTGTTGAAAATTAAGGTGCGCTAAAATAATCAAAATAATGAAATCCACAAAGTGATTACAAATGCAAAATGATGTACAATCATGCATAGAGTGGTGATCCGGTGAAACTCAATTCAGTGAAATGATCAAAAGTCCACAAATCCAAAAGGATTCCACCAGGTGTCACAAGTGATAAACTTATAAACTGTAAACTTATACGTGCAATAACTCATTAAATGATATAAATTGCAAAGACCACAAAAAATCTTCACCAGATGCTGAAAGTAGTGAAAAGGTAAAGGTGTATTTCCAGTGCTGTTTGATTGAAGATCCCGCCACCAACACACTATCCTCCTTACCAGATAAATTAGGATGGAAGGCAGAGAAAACTCTGTTAAATGGGTTGGGAAGGAGAAAATTTTCAAACTAGCCACCCTGTGATATGGTGCAGCAATGGCCTCTTACCAGATGGTGGATAAACTCAGCCCAGGAAATGTTCAATAGATGATGCCTTTTCAGTATATTGAATGTCAGTAGCTGTATTCCGCTCTCACCATAGGTCCGTACTTCTACTGGCTCTCCAAAGTGAGCATGTGTGTAATAGAGAATAAACAGACCATAGTGTGATATCCCCGAGATAATTTATTAGGTAAATAAGTAATGCACTTACATTTGGGATGGAAACAACTTGCGACAGTACAGATGATTCGCCTAGCTCGGCTGCAGACCGGGCTGTGCGTAACGTCTGTGGCGGCGCGACACGCCTCATCTCTGACGACGTTTCCTCTAAACAGATATCTCAGCAGAAGCCTGTTTAGAGGAAACGTCGTCAGAGAGGAGGCGTGTCGCGCCGCCACAGACGTCACGCACAGCCCGGTCTGCAGCCGAGCTAGGCGAATCATCTGTACTGTCGCAAGTTGTTTCCATCCCAAATGTAAGTGCATTACTTATTTACCTAATAAATTATCTCGGGGATATCACACTATGGTCCGTTTATTCTCTATTACACACATGCTCACTTTGGAGAGCCAGTAGAAGTACGGACCTATGGTGAGAGCGGAATACAGCTACTGACATTCGATATACTGAAAAGGCATCATCTATTGAACATTTCCTGGGCTGAGTTTATCCACCATCTGGTAAGAGGCCATTGCTGCACCATATCACAGGGTGGCTAGTTTGAAAATTTTCTCCTTCCCAACCCATTTAACAGAGTTTTCTCTGCCTTTCATCCTAATTTATCTGGTAAGGAGGATAGTGTGTTGGTGGCGGGATCTTCAATCACACAGCACTGGAAATACACCTTTACCTTTTCACTACTTTCAGCATCTGGTGAAGATTTTTTGTGGTCTTTGCAATTTATATAATTTAATGAGTTATTGCACGTATAAGTTTACAGTTTATAAGTTTATCACTTGTGACACCTGGTGGAATCCTTTTGGATTTGTGGACTTTTGATAATTTCACTGAATTGAGTTTCACCGGATCACCACTCTATGCATGATTGTATATCATTTTGCATTTGTAATCACTTTGTGGATTTCATTATTTTGATTATTTTAGCGCACCTTAGTTTTCAACAGTCTATCGTGTACAGGACCCCGAAAATCAATCACCGCCTTCGGGCTTTCTCAGGGTGAAAGTTGTTGAATTCACTCCTCACTACCTATCACAGTTTTGGAGGCCATGAAATGCCAAGATAGCACAACCCCCTCCCCCTCCCCAAATGACCTGTTTTCTGAAAATAGACACCCTAAGCTATTTGCTGAGAGGCGTGTTGAATATTTTGCAGATCTCGCTTTTTGTCACAAAGTTTTGAAATGTCTTTCTTCATAACAGGGAGGACATCTGTAAAAGGCCTCTCATGCAACTGGCTCACTGCATCTGGATTGTGAATTTGGACAACAACACCTTCTGTAATGATCTCTTCCTGGAATTCCCTGACCCTTTGTACAGCACATTAGCGTTCAGCAGAGCCAATTAGAATAAGTATACAGACACTTTTTTGTACCAGCGTCTGGCCTTACTGGCAATTAAGTACGGCGTCATCATCTGGTTGTTGAAGTCCACCCCTCCGATGTTAAGGTTGTATTCGTGGACACAGAGGGGCTTCTCAACAACACCAGTTGCCGTTTGGACTGTCGTATCTACGTGAATGGACAGAACGAAAACATTCCATGTGTTCCTCCATTTTACTGCAAGCAATTTATTACACTTCAAGCAGGCTCTTTCCCCCTGTCTATGTAAGAAATCTACAAGCCATTGGGGAAAGCCCAGATGATTAGGTCGCACAATGCCACATGCGCCAATTCCAGAATCAAAAAGGTGACTAATAATTGTGCACGTATAAATGGTACCCCTTTTCGAATAATGATGACACCAAGCCCCAAACAATCTTGCAGCTGCCTCCATGTAGTTTGGGCGAGGACGACAGAGTTCATTGTCATTGAAATGCATAAATCAAAAGATTTGCTCGTATCTAGTCCTGGCCATGGCAGCAGAGAACATGGACATATGATAAATTGGGTTAGTGGACCAATATGACTGAAACTCACTCTTTTGTAATGCCCATAATGAGAGATAGGCCCAGAAAGGTTTTAAATTCCGAAACGGTGATGTTTTCATGCAAATTTTCTGGCAAGGGTCACATTTGGATTTGCGGTTATAAATTGATTGGCATATGAATTGCTTTAGTTCACAAAAGATCTGTACAGATATTCCGTGAAAAACAGCTCATAAAAACCAAGGGGAGTAAAATCAGATGTTTCCACCTGAATTCCGGGTTGGCCAGTGAATAGGGGGGGGAAGTACGGGCGCTGCAGAATCTGTGGGCTTCCAATCAGGATTTGCCAGCGCATCAGGAAAGACACTATGGGCTCTACGGGCCTGTCTTCAAATTCTTGGTAGCTGAAGGACACTACTTATGCTAGCCACCGCACCAGTTTAAACTGCACTTATGGGACTTGCCACGTCACCAAGTGTTACTGCAGTGCTGGTTTGTATAAGCTCAGGATGTACTAGGCTGCTGGTGTTTGCCAGTTCAATAGAAGGTTGAGCTGCACTAGTACCGACACTCTGCTGCATACGAGAAGCCTGCAATTGTTGCACCTCAGCAACAGAAGAACGGGGTCTGTTATGCCTGACCTTAGCAGGGACCATTACTCTGTCGTCAAAGCTATCTGTCAGCATGCCGCTGCTGTCTTCTGGATTGAATACTGAGCCTGATTATGACAATGAGGCTTCCCCATCCCTCTCATCTGTCATGCTCAGCATCGTGTAGGCCTCTTCACTAGTGTACCTCTGTTTGGACATTTCGGCCAATAAAATTATAGGTACCTAGTGTGACTCACAGGTAAAAAAGCACCTGATTGTCAAGGACTGTTTGAACCGCTACCAAAAAAATGTAACTGCTAGTGCTAGCAGAGATCAGGCCTGACTAACGCTGCATTTTAGTGTGCTGTGTATTGGAAGTGACAGTAATCTGCTGATACTGCACTTCTTGGGGGGCTGGGCGAACGGGCTAAAAATCAGGTGCTGGCAGGTGTTGGGGCTGATCCTGCTAATGCTGCATTTTGGGAACACTATACTATACTATTGCGGACACTAGTATAGTTTTGATCTGATCAAAGATATTAATCCTTTTAGACATTATACTAGTAATAGAGGTGTTTAGTGTGTGTGTGTCACTGGAAATCAAAGGGTTTAAATGTATTACTAAATATGTGGTGGGCAACCGGACGCTGTCCTGGATTGATGCTAACCAACGTTACTGCTAACTGATGTCACCTGTGACACTAATACAGTCATCAGAAAAAAGATCTGTACACTATAATAGTGCCACTGTGACAGGGCAATGTGGGGGTTAACTGGGGTAATCGGGGGGTTAAATCCTTATTAGAGAATATATGGCATGTACCCTAAACCTATCTGGGACTGACGCTAACTACCACTAACTGCCGCTCACACTAACTAGCATCACAAGTAACACTAATACAATGATCAGTAAATTATCTGTATACTACAGTGCCTTGCGAAATAATTCGGCCCCCTTGAACTTTGCAACCTTTTGCCACATTTCAGGCTTCAAACATAAAGATATAAAACTGTAATTTTGTGTGAAGAATCAACAATAAGTGGGACACAATCATGAAATGGAACGAAATTTATTGGATATTTTCAAACTTTTTTAACAAATAAAAAACTGAAAAATTGGGCGTGCAAAATTATTCAGCCCCCCTTAAGTTAATACTTTGTAGCGCCACCTTTTGCTGCGATTACAGCTGTAAGTTGCTTGGGGTATGTCTCTATCAGTTTTGCACATCGAGAGACTGAAATTTTTGCCCATTCCTCCTTGCAAAACAGCTTGAGCTCAGTGAGGTTGGATGGAGCGCGTTTGTGAACAGCAGTTTTCAGTTCTTTCCACAGATTCTCGATTGGATTCAGGTCTGGACTTTGACTTGGCCATTCTAACACCTGGATATGTTTGTGAACCATTCCATTGTAGATTTTGCTTTATGTTTTGGATCATTGTCTTGTTGGAAGACAAATCTCCGTCCCAGTCTCAGGTCTTTTGCAGACTCCATCAGGCTTTCTTCCAGAATGGTCCTGTATTTGGCTCCATCCATCTTCCCATCAATTTTAACCATCTTCCCTGTCCCTGCTAAAGAAAAGAAGGCCCAAACCATGATGCTGCCACCACCATGTTTGACAGTGGGGATGGTGTGTTCAGGGTGATGAGCTGTGTTGCTTTTACGCCAAACCTAACGTTTTGCATTGTTGCCAAAAAGTTCGATTTTGGTTTCATCTGACCAGAGCACCTTCTTCCACATGTTTGGTGTGTCTCCCAGGTGGCTTGTGGCAAACTTTAAACGACATCTTTTATGGATATCTTTAAGAAATGGCTTTCTTCTTGCCACTCTTCCATAAAGGCCAGATTTGTGCAGTATACAACTGATTGTTGTCCTATGGACAGAGTCTCTCACCTCAGCTGTAGATCTCTGCAATTCATCCAGAGTGATCATAGGCCTCTTGGCTGCATCTCTGATCAGTCTTCTCCTTGTATGAGCTGAAAGTTTAGAGGGACGGCCAGGTAGATTTGCAGTGGTCTGATACTCCCATTTCAATATTATCGCTTGCACAGTGCTCCTTGGGATGTTTAAAGCTTGGGAAATCTTTTTGTATCCAAATCCGGCTTTAAACTTCTCCACAACAGTATCTCGGACCTGCCTGGTGTGTTCCTTGTTCTTCATGATGCTCTCTGCGCTTTAAACGGACCTCTGAGATTATCACAGTGCAGGTGCATTTATACGGAGACTTGATTACACACAGGTGGATTCTATTTATCATCATTAGTCATTTAGGTCAACATTGGATCATTCAGAGATCCTCACTGAACTTCTGGAGAGAGTTTGCTGCACTGAAAGTAAAGGGGCTGAATAATTTTGCACGCCCAATTTTTCAGTTTTTTATTTGTTAACAAAGTTTGAAATATCCAATAAATTTCGTTCCACTTCATGATTGTGTCCCACTTGTTGATTCTTCACAAAAAATTACAGTTTTATGTCTTTATGTTTGAAGCCTGTAATGTGGCAAAAGGTCGCAAAGTTCAAGGGGGGCGAATACTTTCGCAAGGCACTGTATATATACTGTATATTTTTCTAAATTGTCTGTCTTTTTGTTTATAGCGCAAAAAATAAAAACCACAGAGGTGATCAAATACCACCAACAGTAAAATCTATTTGTGGGGGAAAAAAAGGACATACATTTTATTAGAGTACATCATCGCACGACCGCGCAGTTGTCAACTAAATAACATAGTGCCTTTTTGCAAAAAATGGCCTGGTCATGAAGGGGGGCTTAAACTGTGGTTAAACTTTCTCAGAAGAGGAGGGAGCTATGGTTTGCAAGGAGGGAGGGGGCTGCACTAGGGGATTGACTCTTCCTGGATTAGTCAAATTTTCTTGCAAGTTCAGAGACACAAGTAATTAAACATTTTATTTATAAAAAGAAAAAATTGCTGCAAGTAGGCATTTAAAATACCTTTTTTTTTCTGTGCTTTTACTTGAAATAAGTTGGTGACTTGGGGATTGCCAAAATCTCCTCAGATAGTGCTGGTCTTCCTTATTACAAAGCATTCTTTGCAGTCTCATTGGTGCATCTTGTAAAATAATTTTTTACAAATACTAAAAAAAAAAAAAAAAAAAAAGATATACAGCAGCAGTTTATAAAATTATCCATAAAAAACAATTACAGTTTTTCTTAAACCTAGCATACTCGTATAAATTTTAAAAACTCTTTTGCAAATCAATCCTTCCAAAATATATTTAATCACTTCCCTCCCGCCCTATAGGCAATTGACGTTGTGCAGGATAATGCGCAGAGCGGCGATCGGTGCTGCGGTGTGACACACTGACGTAGGCACTTTACCATGTGACCAGCTGTGTCCAATCACAGCTGGTCACATAGTAAATAGGAAGAGCCGTTGATCGGCTTTCCTCAGTTAGTGCCTGACAGGCATGAGTAGAGGAGAGCCGATCTGCGGCTCTACTGACGGGGGGGGGGGTGTCTGTGCTGGTAATCAGAGCATTGATTACCAGTGCATATCCTTGGGGGGTGCCATTAGAGCCACAAGGGATGCCCACCCATGACCACCAGGGATGGCCACCAGGGATGGCAATCAGGCTCAGGGAACCTGCCAGTGGTGCCCTCCCCATCAGTGCTGCCCACCATCGCCATCTATAAGTGCTGCCCACCAGTGCCCATCATTGCCATCTATCAGTGCCTCCCACCAGTGCCCATTATTGCCCACCACTGCTGCCTATCAGTGCCCATCAATGCCCACCAATGCTGCATATCAGTGCTACCTATCAGTGCCACATATCAGTGCCCATTAGTGTTGCATATTAGTGCCACCCCATCAGTGCCTGTCAGTGCGGCCTCATCAGTGCTCATCAGTGCAGGAAAAACATTTTAAAACATAAACAAAAAAACTTTTTTTTTCAAACTTTTTGGTCTTTTTTTATTTGTGTAGCAAAAAAAGAAAAAACCTTGCGGTGATCAAATACCACCAAAAGAAAGTGCTATTTGTGGGGGGGAAAATGACATAAATTTGGTTTAGGAACAGTGTTGCATGACCGCGCAATTGTCACTCAAAATGCAACAACCCTAAAACATGAAAATTGGCCTGGGCAGGAAGGGGGTGTAACTGCCCTGTATGGAAGTGGTTAAATGCAAGGCATGCCATCGCTGAGGAAATGAAAACATAAAAATCCCTGACTTTAAAACTTTATTTTCTCCAGAGTGGATTCTCTTTTTCATTCCTGTGCACACCTACGAAATAAAAGACTTTTGATCTCCTTTGCCCTCAATTTTAAAATAACAAGATTAGAAAATGGAATTCTTCTCATACAACGTAGCATATTCAGGAATCCTATTGCTAGGATTGAATAGATTTCAGCTAAGAATACTATACACACAAGAATATAACTGTATTTTTTTTTAACATATTTTCTAGTCTAAGAACTCTGTACCCCTGTTACTGTAAGGATTGACAGAGAATGATTTTTTAGCTATTATTAATAACAGCCCATTGGCTATAGTAAGCACACAATACAGATATTATCCAAAGGGCCAAATGTTTGATAACCTATTATAGCTTTTTTGTGGTATGACAACTAATTAACTAAAGGAAACTTGTCAGAGACATTGAGACTGCAATTATAAAACTCTTCTTTTAAAAATTCAACTTCCCTGGCTGATCATCTTACTTCTTTTAAGTCAGTGACCTGGAACAAGTATCTATAGAAGGATTTCTGCTTTCCCAGCCTGCATGCTTGTTCCAGGTCAATGACTAATTATTTAAGAAGGTATGTCAAGATGACTGCCAGCCTTGAATACCTTCCATACATCTATAATGGTAAACAGGGGCATGTGTTAGCTCCAAAGATTAATTTAGTGGCCACGTCCTTTCAACACCCACTGATGAAGCAAACAAAACAAAAGAAAGGCGGAGGACTGCTCACTTAAAAACACCAGGGCATTTCACACCTCAACTTTTTCTTTATGTTAGCATTTCAAAGTAACTGGTGCATTAATGTGAAGCATGAAAGAAAAGTTTAAATAACTAGCAATTAAAGTCCAGCTCCAGAAAATGTTTTCATTATCCAGCACTGCAAGGGATAATAGCTTGTTTTGTCTAGGGAAGAGGAGAAACAGTTTTACTTACTTGATCCTCCCTTCCCCCAACAGGTGGCACCCCTTCCCCCCCCATGGTCCAGTAGTTGCCTGTCCCTTGATGTCCTAACATCCAGTGCAGGACTGCTCTGGTCTTGATGACATCATGTGACATCTCCCTGCTTTGGTCTTGGTGACACCACGTGACATCTCCCTGCTCTGGTCTTGGTGACGCCATGTGACATCTCCCTGCTCTGGTCTTGATGACATCACGTGACATCTCCCTGCTCTGGTCTTGATAACATCACGTGACATCTCCCTGTTCTGGTTTTGGTGATGTCACGTGACATCTCCCTACTCTGGTCTTGATGACATCACGTGACATCTCCCTCCTCTTGTCTTGGTGATGTCACGTGACATCCCCCTGCTCTGGTCTTGGTGACACCACGTGACATCTCCCTGCTCTGGTCTTGGTGATGTCACGTGACATCCCCCTGCTCTGGTCTTGATGACATCACGTGACATCTCCCTCCTCTTGTCTTGATAACATCACGTGACATCTCCCTGCTCTGGTCTTGGTGACACCACGTGACATCTCCCTGCTCTGATCTTGGTGACGCCACATGACATCTCCCTGCTCTGGTCCTGATGTCGTCACGACTATTGACTGGTGGAGTGTGACGGTGCAGTGAGGGAACTCTTCTAGCTGTGGGGAGGAGATGAGGATTGGGTAAATAAATCTCTTTTTTTTTTAATGTTCCCCCCAGACTAAATTGAACAATTAACCCTTGCAGTTCGGGCATAGCCCCACTGCAAGGTATAATTTGTTTAGTTGGCCAGAGTTGGGCTTTAAATATCAGATTTATGTATACAGACCTCTGTGAACATTATATTCTTAGCTAGTCCTAGCCAATACATGTTGTTTGCAGATGGACATGCTAAATGCTGAGTTGGTAGGTAGACTTTGTTGTCTTCCAGTCATACTAGAGCTTACAGCCAGGTAGATGACCCAACCTTCTCCTCTCTAGTCTCTCTACCCCCATTCTGCTGACTAGACAATGATTGAGTAGAAGCAGACTAATAAGGTCATCACTATGATCTATTCTTCTTTCAGTTTTCTCCTTTTCAGCATCTTTACATGCATTAACACATGATTAGCTATCAGTGCTGCCCCTCCTTCTTTGAGTCTAAGTGTTGTATAGATGATTATAAGAGGCTGATAACATGTCAAATCCAAATACTTGTAATCTGGGGTTAGTAACCTTTTTAGGGAAGCCCCACCCCTGGGTCTAAAATGAAGGCTGGCTTTTCTTTCCCCCTTTAAAAGTAGGGGCCAGGTGAGTTAGTTATTTAGGTTGATCTGAAATAGTAGTCTCAGAGAGCCATCATGTAGGTTCTAGACTGTGCTAAAATGCTTTCATCGGGGCAGGCCCAGAAAAGGAGAGGAGAAAGAGCCCATTCTAGGGAACCTAAAACAGAGGAAAAGTGGAAGAGATTGTTGGTACCTCCTTGTTGAACTTGACATGTAATGAACAGTGTCGCAGTTGTTTCATGGAAAAAAGGAAGTGATGTACAACTTTGCGGGAGAGAACTTTACACCCTGTTCTTGTTCACACTAAAACATTCAAAAAGGCCCTCATGTGGACAACCATTAATTTCACAAGGTGGGCCTCAGGATGGTGAAGTTCCTCCATACCCAAGGTTTCTGGTACACTATGTTGTTCCTGCTGCAGGAGGACAATAGAAGGTGCCCTGGGCCAGCATAGCCATTGGCCACCAGCAAGTACTACATTCCAGTATGTACCATGTATTATATATCTATTGATCTCCTTTTTAATAAACTAATCTGATTTTATTAGTTATTTATTTTCTTTTTTACTGTGACTCCACCTTTCCTGTCAGGGGGAGGACGTTGATGTGCATGCCTGTATTTAAGCAATGGCATATAGTTGTGCTGGTCAGCACAGATCTGAGGAAGGGGGTGCACCCCCGAAACACGTCAGCTTTCTAGTACACGGTAGTAGCTGGAGCGTTTACATGTTGTACTTCATGGCAACTTCTGACCTACATGATGTTTTATGCTGCTCTTTTCTGAGTATGCATTTTATTGGTTTAACTGTCCTTGAATAAAAAACCTTTTTACTTGGGTAATGCACCAGGCGTTTGTGTCTTCCCCTTTGTTTTTTTAGCTATTGCTGGCGGTGAATCAGGGCCATGCTAAATTACTTACATTAGTTGATTTAAAAAATTAAATTGAGTGGTTTATTAGTACATTCAGATCTGCCAACTTTAAATAGCATTGAGTTCTTGTTGCATTACTGTTGTTCTTGTTCTTGCTGCTTTGTGGTATGTAGAGCTCTGCATTCATGTCCTGTCCTTTTCCCACAGTCTGCTCCATGGGACAAACATCAGAAAATATCTCTTAGCTTCATGCTCTGGATTTTGGAAGGGACCTCTTGGCGATGTCAAACAAACACATAAACAATTGTTATTCAGTTTGGGCAAATAATACATTTTCATATTTGGCTGAGCTCTGAAAATTTAAATAGCTCTAGGGAAGTGGAGCTGAGAAAATGATTACTTATAGTTAAATAGAAGATTGCAAAGACACACAGGAAGTTTTTTTGTGTGTGTACGGCAATTATGAAAAATAATGCAGCTTTAGGGAATTCCCTTTTCATTGAAGTTTGTGCAAAAGAATAATACTTAAATAGGTAAAATAACTAAACATTTAGTGTTACATGCTACCTCTATTACTCTAATCCCCTTTTGGCACCCTGACTTGCTGCCTGGTTTAAAGGAGATCTTCATTAAAGATGGATACACATTATACAATTTTGTTGTTTAATTTTCTTTAGAATACCCAGAGGCATAACTAGAACTTTGAGGGCCCTGGCGCAATAATTCATTGTCATCTATTGTGACACATTCCCTGCAGCAGCCTTCAGGGGAGGGGAGGGAGGAAGCCGGCAGCACAGTGGTGGTGGTGGTGGTGGTGGGGGGGGGGGGGGCAGGGGAGCACACAGGGGCCCAGAGACAGCAGAACAAAAGTAAACTCGACAGGAGGAGCAGCAGGGGCAGCATACAGAGGAACCAATCTCCTCCATTTTGCTCCTGCAGCTACAGGAGGAAAAAGGAGGACAGTGATTCCTCTACATGCTGCCCCTGCCGGCCCTACTATCAAGGTGTACAGGGGAGCTGCAAAGGCCCCCTTGGAGCATGGGGTCCAGTTGCAATTGCAACCCCTGTAGTTACACCCCTGGATTTACCTTCAACTATGTAATGCAAGGGCCTGCCTGATTGCATACAATTTGAAAAAAAGAAAATTAGACAAAAATTATAGTGTGTAGCCAGATTAAGAAATGAGCCATGCAAATTGCCCCTAATATGTGTCTGCAATATTATTTCAGCAGAAAAACTGATGCTCAGCATCCAATATCTAATAGACTGAAACTCTGCTCTTCAACAATTTGGTAAAAAAACAAACAAAAAAAAAACAGTATCCAGTACCTCTCACTTCAAGCCCTGATGAAGAGGTATTCCCTGTCCTCTGAAACATGTTAGATTCCTGTTAAAGTCTTTTTATTTATTTGCAATAAATTGATATCTGGATAATCAAATGTTGATACAGTGTTTGTTTCATATCTTCTTAGTCACAAACAAAGGAGCCAGCGGAGGTCCTTTAGTGTGGAAAAGCTGCCGGCCCCAAGAATGCAAACTTCTCACTTGAGTAGCTCTATACCCCTTATAACATTAGGATCTAAGGTTCTATAGTTACCTTTCAAAATATTTTTGCTAGCATTAACACAGTAGTTTTGGTTTTTCAGAGTACTCCTGTAAGGTATGTGGGTGGGTGCAGCGTGGCGCGGTGGTAATAACACACACTCAGTCCAGGTGCAGATAATGGAACTTGTACTGGAGTCAAAGAAAAACAGTTCACTACGAGCCAGGTGGAAGGAAGCCCAGCCGGTAACACTCACAGATGCCAACAGCGAGTAGCAGAGCAGGTTTTCAGCCAAAATGACAGCGTTTGTCTGGAGGAGTGGAATGTGGCCTGGCCGATCCAAGCCCAAATTGGAAGGTGTCCAAGGAGAGTGGCAGATTCCTAAGCTTTCCCTACTCTTCTGGAACCTTTCCCTACTGCTAATACTGCCCCTGACAGACGGCTGACCTGTCCCTACACTACCCACACGCCAAATGGGAGCCAAACCCAGGAGCCAGTGTCTTAAATTGACTCTGCCACACCTAAGAAGGTGACTCTGAGGAAGAGGCTAGGCCTCGAAACGCGTCAGTCATCTCATCATGGACAATTATATGGACTAAACACGGACTCTCGAGCAATTCAGCTTGATACGCCTTACTTACATCTACGTCTGTGAGTAGCCATTTTTATGCTATTTAATAAAGCCTTATATTGAGGATAATGCGCTAGGTCGGTGCGCCCTTTTTTGTTCTTTTTTGCTTTTAGTACCGGTGGACTACCCCAGTCCGTTAAGGGCAGCAAGACTGAGAAGCCAGTTGTCAATCCCGCGTAGTGTGTGGTCGAGGGGTCTGGATACCAAGCGCAGGAGAAGGGTGGTTACACCTTATTGTTTTTTGCACCTAAGATGGCCACCAGAGTCACAATCAACCGGATTGCTGCCCCAGTGACCCAGGAAACCAGAGAGGAACCATGTATCTCTTGAATTCCTCTCCCTCTCCAATGCTATCTGCAACAGAGAAAGTGGATTGCACCTGCTTACACAAAGTCATATGATATATTGCTTTGGATCCGTTGATTTTCCATTTCCTGTAACAAACCAAGATGTTCAGTAAAAGTGACAGCAGCAGGATTAGGGAACACTGTTGCAGCAGTCCGCTTTTGTTAATGATGCTTGAACATTTTTTTCCAGCAGTAGCTGCCTAAAAAGTATTAACTGGAGTTAGTCCTTAAAGCTACATTCTGGAAAAAAGTGTGTGTTGTTGCTTGGTGTGTTTTGTACTTCCTCAAGATCTGCGTAGCAATCTGGTGTAAAACCTTGCCTCTTTGTAGGAACTTCCTGAAATAAAGACCGCTTACTGCTGCACTCTCTCCTTGTGCAGAGTGACTGGTCTTGTATTCACCCCCCTGTCATTTTCTGCAGGCAGCTTGTAGTGGGTGATGCCCTCCCACAGCTTTGTTCTCTGCACAGGCTATGTACAGCACAGTGATGATGTCACCTCTACTTTTACAAGTCATGTTGTGCTTCTCCTCTGCCCTTTGCTCTCCATGGCCATTCACACTTGAGCATTTTCTAGCTTGTTTCCCTAGACCTTACTACACCTGGCTACTTTCAACATGCAGAATCCGATTCTTTCTAATTGATCTGTTCACTCTTACAGTAAGGTGACCAGATTTTTAAAATGAAATACGGGGGACCTTTTTTTTGTTGTATTGGCAAATGGCACAGGACTGCATAATACACAGAGTGCTGGGCACAGGACTACATAATACACAGAGCGCCGGGCACAGGACTACATAATACACAGAGCACTGGGCACAGGACTGCGTAATACACAGAGCACTGGGCACAGGACTGCATAATACACATAGCGCTAGGTACAGGACTTCATAAGACACAGATCACTGGGTACAGGATTACATAATATGCAGAGCGCTGGGTAAAGGACTGCATTATACACAGAGCGCTGGGTACAGGACTACATAATACACAAAGCGCTTGGCACAGGACTATATAATACATAGAGCGCTTGGTACAGGACTACATAATAGAGCGCTGGGCACAGGACTACATATTACACAGGAGGGTGTTAGGCATAGAGTACAGGGTTCAGAGGTTTGCTATGCAGACGACACTTCTGCCCCCCCCCCCCCCATCCGTAGCTCACCTCTGCACCCTTCTTTCAAAGATTATCTCTGCAGCCACCTCTTAGCTCTTCCCCCCACAACATGCCCTGTGTACAGTAATCCGGCCCTGAATTCGGGGACAAAATCGGGGAGAGACTTGGTCCGGGGACAGTGTCCTCAGTCTGGGGACTGTCCTGGGAAACCGGGGACGTCTGGTCACCCTAACTTACAGTATGTGCTCAGACACCCTGTGCTTAAAAAATGTACATGAGCTTTTATGTATTTATTTTTTGGAGTGAATTCAGGAGTTTTTGGCTCCTCGGGCTTCAAAGGGAGAGCCTGTAAACGTGCAAGCTGCATGTTTTTGCACCTAAAGAACTCCTCTCTTCTTATAGAACTGCTCTCCTCCTCTTACCTAGCCCCAGAGACAAATGCCTGAAGCCTAATACACATGCAAAAAACACCTGGAAAATGCCTCTAAAATCACTAGAAATACTCAGCTCAGCTAATAAAAGTGATCCCAACAATCCCAAATTACTTCTATTAAAGAGCCCAAAGCTGCAATAAAAAGTAGATACTATAATACAGTAGAACTATGACCTTCAATTAAAAAAAAAAATAGGTGCTACAGCACTTAAAGTGGAATTCCTATACCTATCCAAACTAACCTGTGTAGGAAAGATCTGTATACAGTATCTCACAAAAGTGAGTACACCCCTCACATTTTTGTAAATATTTTATTATAACTTTCCATGTGACAACACTGAAGAAATTACACTTTGCTACAATGTAAAGTAGGGAGTGTACAGCTTATATAACAGTGTAAATCTGCTGTCCCCTCAAAATAACCCAACAGACAGCCATTAATGTCTAAACTGCTGGCAACAAAGTGAGTACACCCCTAAGTAAAAATGTCCAAATTGGGCCCATTTAGCCATTTTCCTTCTCGGCATCATGTGACTTGTTAGTGTTACAAGGTCTCAGGTGTGAATGGGGAGCAGGTGTGTTACATTTTGGTGTTATTGCTCTCACTCTCTCATACTGGTCACTGGAAGTTCAGCATGGCACCTCATGGCAAAGAACTCTCTGAGGATCTGAAAAAAACAATTGTTGCTCTACATAAAGATGGCCTAGTCTATAAGAAGATTGCCAAGACCCTGAAACTGAGCTTCAGCATGGTGGCCAAGACCATACAGAGGTTTAACAGGACAGTTTCCACTCAGAACAGGACTCGCCCTGGCCGACCAAAGGAGTTCAATGCACGTGCTCAGCGTCATAGCCAGAGGTTGTCTTTGGGAAATAGACCTATGAGGGCTGCCAGCATTGCTGCAAAGGTTGAAGGGGTGGGGGGCCAGCCTGTTAGTGCTCAGACCATACACCGTACACTGCATCAAATTGGTCTGCATGGCTGTCGTCCCAGAAGGAAGCCTCTTCTAAAGATGATGCAAAAGAAAGCTTGCAAACAGTTTGCTGAAGACAAGCAGACTAAGGACATGGATTACTGGAACCATGTCCTGTGGTCTGATGAGACCAAGAAAAACGCATTCGGTTCAGATGGTGTCAAGCGTGTGTGGCAGCAACCAGGTGAAGAGTACAAAGACAAGTGTGTCTTGTCTACAATCAAGCATGGTGGTAGGAGTGTCATGGTCTGGGGATGCATAAGTGCTACTGGCACTGGGGAGCTACAGTTCATTGAGGGAACCATGAATGCCAACATGTACTGTGACATACTGAAGCAGAGCATTATCCCCTCCCTTCAGAGACTGGGCAGCAGGGCAGTATTCCAACATAACGACCCCTAAACGCACCTCCAAGATGACCACTGCCTCACTAAAGAAGCTGAGGGTAATGATGGACTGGCCAAGCATGTCTCCAGAGCTAAACCCTATTGAGCATCTGTGGGGTATCCTCAAATTGAAGGTGGAAGAGTGCAAGGTCTCTAACATCCACCAGCTCTGTGATGTCGTCATGGAGGAGTGGAAGAGGACTCCAGTAGCAACCTGTGAAGCTCTGGTAAATTCCATGCTCGAGAGAGTTAAGGCAGTGCTGGAAAATAATAGAGGCCACACAAAATATTGACACTGTGAGCCCAATTTGGACATTTTCACTTTTACTCACTTTCGTTGCCAGCAGTTTAGACATTAATGGCTGTGTGTTGAGTTATTTTGAGGGGACAGCAAATGTACACTGTTATACAAGCTGTACATTCACTACTTTACATTGTAGCAAAGTGACATTTCTTTAGTGTTGTCACATGAAAAGATATAATAAAATATTTACAAAAATGTGAGGGGTGTACTCACTTTTGTGAGATACTGTACTTACCTACTTTCAGGCTGCTCCAGTCCAGTCCAGTCACATTATCAGCTTCCCTTTGTCAGCCAGTAGCTTGTCAATCAACTCCTGACCACAACTAGTCCTGCCCACTGCTTTCTGCATTTAGAGCACTGCTTCTGTTGCTGAAACCCTCCTGCTGTGAGCTGCAGTGTCTGGGAGGGGGAGAGCTTAGACTATTTGGACTTTATTTAAAATTTGTCAGGATGGAGAAAAAGGAAAAAGCGCAGCAGGGTTGTAGGACTGGTGTGCTAGGTCAGATTCCTAACATAGCCCTAGAAACATTTTTTTTACTTCAGTTATTAGTTTGCTTATTGGCAAATTTTAACCCCTTCACGCCGAGCATACACAAATATGCAGCACCAGTGGACTGAGCTTTTTTCCGTAGGGCCATATATTTGCGTATCTTCTAGCACAGAAACCGGGGTCTCACAAGAGCCCCGGGCTACATTCTAACGATCGGGGTCCAGAAACATCTGATTTTGGGTCACCTGATCACTGTGATAGCCTCTGATTGGCCCTTCCCTGTGTTTTCTGTCTCTGTGAATTGACGAGACAGATACAGTATATCACTCTCTGTCCTTGCAGAGATAAAAAAAAAAGTGTGTAGAAAAAAAGAATACCAAAAAAGTTACCTAGATCAAGATCAATGTTTGATCTAGGTCAGTGGCAGGGTTAGTGTTTGGATCTGGGTCAGTATTTTTTGGACAGGATTTTTTTTTTTTTTAATTGGTATCAGTGTCAATTAGCGTCAGTGTTGGTGTGTTTTAGGGAGGATTTAAACAAGAGCAAAATGCCCACTATTGTTTTTGGGCTGTACTATGGGTACATACAACAACTAACATGCACCTGTGTACATGTGGTATCGCTGCGATCGTCAGGAGCAGGAGAATTTATTTTGGGTTGTTCTTTGGTGGTAGGTTATTGTAGTTGCAAGAAATATACAATAATATTTTAAAACATTTTTTTTTTTTTTTACTATTTTGGGTCAGTTTTCCTTTGATAATAAAAAAAAAAAAATCAGGAGATATTCATGACAATTTATCAACAAACAAAACCCAACTTGTCCTGAAGAAAAAAAAAATGCGGTATAATCCACCTGCATGCACAAAGTAGTTGTGATGATATGTACAGTTTTCCTAACACGTCAAAACTGCAAAATTGTGCTTAAGCATTTCGATTTGTTTTACCCTTAGGTGCGAAGGGGTTACTATAATGCTCCCTTATATTTTGAACCTTCAGACCCCTTTGCAATTATGCTCCAAATATAGGAAAAACCTCTCCTGCATATTCAAGTACAAAGGACCGTAACTGTATAATATATTAATAATTTTTACTGGCCTCTGAAATCCTTTTTTTAGCCCCACTCTGACATAATTTATTTAGAATACTTTGCAGCTGTAAACTTCTGCATTACAGTCTAACAATATACCAGGAGAAGAGTCACTCATCACTGCACACTTCTTCCTAATGGAGGCTCCATCTCCCCCAAGATTCGCAAGTAGACAGTTCTCCAGCAATGGACAAAGGCAGCAAAGAGCCCCAGTGCCAGAACATTTTTTTGGGCCTCAATTCAATGAGGTGGAACAGTTAAGGCATAATGAAGAATATCTTCTGCTTCTTACCTGCCTTACAAGTCTAAAGGGAGTACCAGCTTCTGCCTGACCCACATCAAATGTACAGTAAATAGGTCAATAAGTCCAAATTACACTATATACACAAAGAGTAAATCTGCCCCTGGGCTTCTCTGTTAGGTCCTATAAAAAAAAAAATATACATGCATGTATGGTGTGCCATGGCCCGCTCGCTTAGTGAAGAGCAGTGGCAGATCAAGGCGGAAAAGGGACAGTTAGGGCACAATAATAATTCTCCTGTCTCAGTAGAAGTCCTATTGGAAGAAACCGGTCAGATTAGGAGGCGCAGACGTCACACACAACTTGCGGTCCGTGCTGCAGCCGGCCGCAAGCCTTTGCAGGAATTCGTATGCCTATGTTTTATGCTGAATACAAGACATCTAATTGTAAGTGCAATATCAACTGTTTTGAATAAATCTCAAGGGTAATACACTATTAGTCCTCCTTTTTCCTTTAATACACGGTGGTTCTGTGAGCTTGTGAGGAAGGAGGAAGCTGTGTGTCTTGCTGGTACAAGCGTTACTCGTTGCCATCTAGTGGAGAAAGAAAGGTAGAGCGGCTACTACATCCCACTTCAGGATTTTAAAGAGGAAGCAAGGCGGTGGTTTCACTGAATAAGTGTATACCCATTACCATCTGGTAAGAGGCTAATTCTTGGTGATTTACACGTGGTGTTTGCTCACAAGGAGATTGGATGGTTTTCAGCACAAGAAAATTATTTGCACCTTATTTATTTCCGTTTGGTAAGGACGAATTTCACTCGGTGGTGGATACATGTATTATTTGGATAGAATACAGTTCTACTCACCTGCACATATTATTTATGGACATTCATGAACTTTTATGTTTATGCACCATTTGATTTGCATTATTAATTGGCTTCACAGATTGTTATATGTTATATATTCACCTTTAATTGATTTGTATCAATATTTGGTTTCACAGATTGATATATGTTATATATTCATTATTTATTTGTTGTTTAGCGCACCCCATACCACATATACACAATAATATAAAAATAGAATTTTTCTTTTAAAACAAATTTTAACTAAAAAAAAAAAAAAAAAACAGAGGTTGCCATTGCTGCTCTCTACCTGAAGTGCTGGTTGCCTGGCTGGTCCACTGGCCACAATGCATTGGTCTGTGTTTGCTTAAATGAAGCCACTTGCTAAAATTTGAGGCTTTATGGTGTTCTTAGTTTACCTATTGTAATTATTGCTATTGTATGTCTCGCAGCTTTCTGTTTTGTGTGTGTTTTCTTTTCGTTTTTTTTTTTTTTTTTACTGTGTGAATATTCTACACCAAAAACAATTTCTACTGCTGTTTACTGTAGGATCATCGAAAGTTATTACAATGGGATGGAATATTCCTTCTAACAAGTCAAGGTTTTAGCAGCATTAAAGTGCTGAGTTGTGTGGCTGGGCTTCCACGTCAATATTATTATATGCCAGGAGACCTTGTTGTTTGACAGGTGGCGTTTTTCAAGGTAAGAGCGCTTCCTGGTGGGTGATCCTGGTTGCGGCTGCTCACTCTCATAAATTTCGGAAGGACATTGCAATGTTTTCTACTAATTTGCTATACTTTCTGTGTTTATGCCCTGCTGGACTGATCTGTGCAGGAACTTATAGGCCGCAACACACTTTTGTGTACAACATAAGCGTTAATGCAATGCACATTAGCACACATGTTCAATGGCATCACAGATTTGACACACATGTTGAAGCATACCAAAATTGATTACGATGCACAACCATGCGTTGTGGTGTGCTATACTGGAAAAAATATTGCATGTTCGTTTTTTGACTTCTTGCATTCCAAGCATTTATCCTTAGATGCATACTGCAATAATCGTAAGTACAACCTGGTGCACCGTTCAGTCCCGTCCAGCCACAACAACTGTCAGCTTCTCATGCTGCTTGTAGACAGGTGCAGTCTACTTTTTCCATGGCAGGTGGCGCTTTCCCGCAGAGGCATTGCAGTTGGAACATGGTTCTTCAATGATTTCCAGGGTCACTGGGGAAGCTATCGCATTGGATGCTGCTTCCCTATGTTACTCAAGCAGCCATTCTGGGTCAGGCAGAGGCATTTTAGGCCCTGAGTCCCAGGTTTGGCCTGATTTTGGCGACTTGGTAGAGTAGGGACAGGTACCCCGCCTGGTAGGAAAAGAACTAGTGACAGGGAAAGGTTCCTGATGGGAAGGGAAAGCGTAGGGCTTGCACATTCTGAGAATATTTTAATGCATGGACACAAGACAGCCAGGCTGCATTCTGCCCCTCTTGACAGGCGCTGTCAGTTTGGCTGAATCCTTCTCTCTACATGTTGTTGGAACTGTGAGTGTTCCCAGCTAGGCCGTCTTCCCACTGGGCTATTTATGAGCTTGCCTTTCATTATTTCAATACAAATTCTTGCCTTATTCTGGGACTGTATATGTTATTGCCTCCCCACCACGCTGCATCCCACCTAGAGGTTAATATTGTATACTGTAATTTTATTGTGTTTGACATTATATTGTAATTCTGGTACTGTGATACTTTAAATATTCTGGCTGATTGCTGCAGGAGTCAGGTTGTGTATGAAATCTCTGCAGATATATAACATCCAGTTTGTTGGGATAAATATATATATCTGCATAGGACCAACCCCAGAGAAAGAGTCCGATGGGAATAGATCTGTGAGGACCTTCTGCTGTTATTTGATTTCTCCTCTGCATTATTTCTCCCTCTAATAGGCACATTTTTCAGGGATCCACATTCAATGGACTTCTGTTGTTATGGACATTATTCAATTCAGATATGGGGTCGCACTAAGTTCTCTATGAACCTTTACCATTGTAACCACTAGGGAAATTGTATTAAGCCAGCAGGCACAGCCATTCTTCCTCAGCCAAATCGCACTGCTAATTTGTATGCAATCATCTGTACATATGTAAGGCGAAGGGTGTAAAATGTACATGCAGCTTTCAGGTTCAATCAAGATGTCCATATCAATTACTGGGAAAAATGCTCAAGCCAAGACTTGGTGAATCCAAAGAACATTATTTTGGGAGTTAAAGTCATTCAACCCTCCATGTTAAGCAGCTTTGTGCAGCAACAGATCATTGGTACCAGATTAACCCTTGAGGGTAATTACATCTGGGAGAACACACATTTTTACCATCTGTGTTGGGACATTCTTTCAAGAAATAGTGGCCAACCTGGGTAGAAAAGCGCGTGACGGTAGCTCTGCTTGGTGGACTGGCAGGTGTGCCTAATGTCCCTCACCTTGCAACTTGTTCTTCATATTGGAGCCTGCTGTGGCATAGGATTGGCCTATGGACTTAGCCTGGAGAGTCACGAGAGCAAGGCCTTGCAACAATAGAAGTGTGATAGCTTCCTGTGATGTGTGCCTGTAGGGTGAAGTGAACTTCCTAATGATTAAGTGACGTGTCCAGAGAGGACACGAGTGGCTTGTGAGGAATGGGTCATGTTCTGTATCTCCTTCCTAAACCGCTAATGTATTCAGAGGGAAAGAAATAGAATCCCTAATGCCTGTTGGTTCCAGGAATAAACTGGTTAATGCTTAGGGAGCCAAAGTGTGGATAAATACTTTAATGGCTTGTGGTTTCTAATCTCTCCTCTAGGGGATGAAGTCCCATTCCCTCACCCAACATGCTGGCAGTGGGGCTGGACTGTGCCCCTTTACCTTCCACGCCCAGTGTACATGAGACCTAACAGGTGACACAAAGTACTGTGACAAACAGATGGTCTGCAGATGCAGATAGTGCCTGTTTTAGTAAAGGGTCCCCTAACAGGTGCAAACTGATTTGAGACAGGTGGCTTCAGAACATTAGTCAGAATTTCCCTAAGTGCTAAACACTGCTAAATCCTAATCGCTAGTGAATGGAGTGATATCTTGCTGCCTTACCTACAGAAGGAGTGATTCCATGGGGACAAACAGGCAGCCTATTTAGCAATCCTGGCGCTGCCAATGTCAACAAATTCCTTGCAGCAGGATCGCGAGTGGCTGAGTAGGCCTTTGCCATTGGCCTATGTGCAAGATTGTCTTTCTTTTTTAATTCATTGTCCTCAAATTAGACTCGTTTAACACCTAAAACCTTACCTTTGGTGATCATTTTTTTGCAAACATTTAGAGAAAATCTTTACTGAGGTTAATAAGTGGGCTGCCATTGTTGATCTCCAGAAAATGTTAGTTTCTGGCTCCATGCTAGTTTGGTGACTTCGATACTTTCAGAGTCAGTCCCCTGCAACAAACATGTACAGTGCCTTGAAAAAGTATACCCTTGACTTTTTACCTATTTTGTTGCATTACAGCTTAAGTTCAATGTTTTGTTAATCTGAATTTTATGTGATGGATCAGAACACACTAGTCTAAGTTGGTGAAGTGAAATGAGAAAAATATATACATAAAACTATTTTTTAGAAATAGAAAACAGAAAATTGGCATGTGCGTATGTATTCTTTGCTATGAAGCCCATAAAAAGCTCTGGTGCAACCAATTCCCTTTAGAAGTCACATAATTACTGAAATGATGTCCACCTGTGTGCAATCGAAGTGTCAAATGATCTGTCATTACATATACACACCTTTTTTGAAAGGCCCCAGAGGCTGCAACAGCTAAGCAAGAGGCACCACTAACCAAACACTGCCATGAAGACCAAGGAACTCTTCAAACAAGTAAGGGACAACAATGTTGTTGAGAAGTACAAGTCGAGGTTAGGTTATAAAAAAATATCCAAATCTTTGATGATCCCCAGGAGCACCATCAAATCTATCATAACCAAATGGAAAGAACATGGCACAACAGCAAACCTGCCCAGAGACGGCCGCCCACCAAAACTCACGGACCTTGCAAGGAGGGCATTAACCAGAGAGGCAGCACAGAGACCTAAGGTAACCCTGGAGGAGGTGCAGAGCTCCACAGCAGAGACTGGAGTATCTGTACATAGGACGACAATAAGCCTTACGCTCCATAGAGTTGGGCTTTATGGCAGAGTGGCCAGAAGAAAGCCATTACTTTCAGCAAATAACAAAATGGCACGTTTTGCATTTGTGAGCATTGCAACCTTAATCAAATAGAAAATCTATGGTCAGACTTAAAGATTGCTGTTCACAAGCACAAACCATCCAACTTGAAGGAGCTGGAGTAGTTTTGCAAGGAGGAATGGGCAAAAATTCCAGTGGTAAGATGTGGCAAGCTCATAGAGACTTATCCAAAGCGACCTGGAGCTGTGATTGCAGCAAAAGGTGGCTCTACAAAGTATTGACTTTAGGGGGGGTAAATAGTTATGCATTGACTTTTTCTGTTATTTTGTCCTATTTGTTTGCTTCACAATAAAAAAAAAAAAAAAAACATCTTCAGTTGTGGGCATGTTCTGTAAATTAAATGATGCAAATCCACAAACAATCCATGTTAATTCCAGGTTGTGAGGCAACCAAACACGAAAAATGCCAAGAGGGTGAATACTTTTGCAAGGCACTGTATATTAGAAAGAGTGAAGTCAGAGATCCTACTTGTCAGAACTTCAAAAGGTACTAATAGCAATGATTCAGCACAGGAGCCAGACATTTAGTGTCTTCAGAAGGAGAGGTCATCGATAGCAGCCTCCATATGGCCTCAGGGCAGGTTCTCTTTTATAAATTGGGTCTGTTGCATTTATTCATATTGTATATGAAATGAAGATAGTTCTTCTGCCTGTTATCACCTGTCAGAGTCAATATTTTATTGTCCTATACAGCACTGAAAAACTGACTTATTGCTACTGGCAATGAGAAGAGTGCTTCCACTAGACATATCTCTACAAATGGATACAAATGGACAAATGATTGTTGGCTATGAGGGAATACTTCTGGTCCTATTTTAAGCAAACACCAGGAAAGCTGCTAAATGCACAGTTGAAATACACAATTTAGCCATAAAAGAATTTGTAATTCTGTACAGCCAGTCTTGAGATTTACACCTTTACCACACTGCACAGCCAGACAGATGACGCCTCCTCATTAGCCAATGAAGCATTATCATGACTTTTGTTATAATGTTCCTCCCAGAAAGTAGGAATGCTTACCCGGGATGTAGCAGAGTGATCCCACTAAGCAACCAAGGTGTATTTTACAGAAATGGTTTGGGGTGGCCACTGCTGTGGCCACAGAGATCTGGTCAGATTTAGAGGGCCTAAGGCTAAGTCCAAAGCTATTTCTTACACATAATACAGGTACTGGTTCCTGGATTGAGCTTATTTGCCCCAGGACAACCTCCTCAGCCCATATGTTTTTTTGTCAGTACTTCATACACACATAGACACACACACAGACTTAAGGCCCATACACTTAATAAGAAAATCGGAAGTAACATTTCGTACGATGAGCCACCGACCAATTATCTGAGTTAGTATAATGCTTTTGACAGCCAAATCTGACTTTTACGAAAGACAAAGATTGAAGGTGCAGGCTAAAAAAAATGTTGTCCGAAAAAAAAACGTAAGAGCAAGACTACGCATTCTTGGAAACGAAAGAATACATTACAAAACAATTCAACACATGACATCATTTTGGAAGTTGTATTCTGTCGTCCAAGAATTTTCTTGCGTTGAGTAACCTCACTTTCATGCAACAAAAAATGGACGAAATCTTGTCCGATATTCTCATTGTGTGTATCAGGGTTTAAGACTCGTACATGTTATAAGAAAATTGGGCGAGAATTTTCATCCAAAAAACTTTCGTGCGATGTTCGTAAAGTGTGTACACTGATTCCGACCTTCTGAACGAAAATTTCTGAAGGAGCAAGTTCCAAAATTTTTCTCGTATGGGAACAGAAGTAACAGTTTTCGCTTACTGCGTACCATTTTCGTGCTATTTTCGAACAAGAAATAGCAGAAATTATATACTGTGCATGATCAGAAACAATAAACAACAAAAAAGTGCCTTTGTGGTATGAGAATTTTCGAACAAATTTTCTTTCATCGATTCTGATTTGCTGTGAAACAACGTGGAAAATCAGATGACCGTTTTCCGATTTTCTTATAGTGTGTACCTCTTTTTAATGGTGCTCCTGCTTATGAGGACTTCCAAAGTGCAGTCTTTTTCACTGCCAAGATACAAGGTCTGGGGTAGAACACTGGTCACTCAACTTTCCTATGTAAGGCAACCGGACAGACACCAATTCATCTAGGCGTAGCTGCCCAAACAGACTCTGGTAGGGGGCTGAGCACCTTCTTTACTTGACCACCTTTCTCTTCATCCCAACTCATACCGACACAGAATTTCCAGTTGGTTTAGGTTGAGTCCCAACAACTTTACCAAATAAATCTTGTTAGCAAACATTTTAGTTTCTGCTTAAAGTGGCTTCCCAGACAGATTGCAATGCATCATACATTTCTTTTTTCAGGTTGGTGTGCTCACAAATGCGTAGATGTTCTGACAGGTTCCCATTTAAAAAATCATCTGTTCCACTGCTATAGATGTCTTATACCTCTCAATTAAATCTTTTTCCCAAAAAAAGGTTCCAACTCCCATTGGAGCAGCAAGTCTTGATGCCCAATGTAACAATCGCCCGACCCTCAAATCCCCACCAACTCTAGAAACCCCAAAAAGTTACTTCCAGGCCCATTACCTGGTTCCTTAAGGGAGAGACATAGCCCTAGCGAAAAAAAACACTTAGTACTCTTAAAGCAGAAGTAAGCCCATCGATTTAACTATTTCAAAAACCAGTTACATTCCCGACACATTCTGGGAATGTTACTGTCACATTAGTTGTGCTCTCAAGCAAACTGTCAAACCATTCAATAGCTGGTGTAATAGAAGATCACATGTGCAGCATCATGGCAGTTGAAGATTGCACAGAGGCCAATATGACAACTTCCTTGGCTAAAAACGATAGTAGTGTTTACATCTACCTTACCTGAGACAAGTACACTAGAAGGAAACTCTTTGTTCTTTTTTAATGTCTTAGGTTTCCAACCACTTTAAGGGACTAACACCTTCTTACAGTTTGATCAAACCTAGAAATATTTTGGAAAGTAAAACAGTAAACCTGTGTATTTGAATTGTGTGTTTAGCTCTTTGTGTAGAATTCCCTCAAGAGGAACATTACCATCTGAGGCCCAATAGAGCTTGAGCTTTCTTCTGTAGTCTTCTGGCAGATAAAATAGTGTAAGACCGCATTCACATTGGTACAACTTGGACTGCGACTTGTCAGCCTGACAAGTCGCGGTCCTCGCGCTCCCATTGTGTAGTACAGGAGCCGTTCTAATAGGAGCGACACAAGTCGCTCCGACTTAGAAAAAGGGTCCTGTACTACTTCGGGGCGTGGTGGGTAGGAAAGTGCGCTGATTCAATATAGGGTGTGCTGCTACCTTAGAGTGTATGTTGTAGAATATGTAAAGAAATAAGGTGCGCTGCCCTAGTGCATATGTGCAACATACAAAATGATGCAAACAAATAAACCAAAAATGCAATAATAATGCAAAAAAATGAAAACGTATACAATTCGTGTAAAACAAAAAATGTCCAGAAGGTGACTAGTGATACACCAATGTGCAATAAACGTCCATGTTATAAGTCCATAAATAAAGTGCAAAAAATGGTGACATAAACTTCCAGCTTGGGGAAAGGTGAACTGTGATTGGAAGGTGCAAAGTCCCACCACCAGCTTGGCCTCTTACCAGAAGTTAAACGTTAAGGGCATATATGAATATGACCGCTCCAAAGGTCATGCAGCCAGGTAGAAAAGTTCCCAGAAATACAGAAGGCACTCTGACACACTCGTGCTCCCTAGACTCTTACCGGACAAAAGCCAAACAAGAAGCCTGGTTCTATGGTGATGAGTGGTCCTGCCGGGGGTTACTGGACTCTAGGATGGCTGATGTAGTTGCTTGTGTCCAAGAGGAACAGACCCAGTCAGAAAGCCTGACGAAAGAAGATCCTGCCAAAGGTGACTAGACTCTGGCTGCTGTAACTCCTTAGTCTGGTTGACCTCAATAATAGGGGACACAACAGAGGGGACCGCAATAGTGCATTACCAACAGTAGATATTTATTAAAAACAAATGGTTGCACTTACAGTTGTGAAGACAATAATAGCGAGTTCCCTCACGGAGGAGCTGTATGGCAGGGTCCGCCTGCAGTGCGGACCGCTGCCTGGTCTAGATGTGATGACGCGGCGCCTCCTCTCTGACGCGTTTCTCCCGATAGGGCATCCACTTAGATACTTCGGGGCGACCTGGAGGCGACTTGCATTGGCTTCCATTATGTGAAGTCCGTGCAAGTCGCGCTGAAGTCGCGCTGCAAGCGACTTCACAGGTCGCCCCCTAAGTCGGAGCGACCTAATGTGAACGGAGGCTTAAAGTCCCTCTCCTTCTCTTGAGGTTCCTAACTCCTGGCCACCACTTCATATGTGTTAGCGTGATTCTATTGAAGAATACTGTGAGTCCAAGCCAGCATGATGATGACCCCCTACGCGGCTTGTTCATCAGGGCCTGGGCCCACAGGAACTGTGTGGGATGATGTTAGGTGGGATTCAACTCACTGGATTGGGGAGAGGTAAGTCTACAGGGGACAGCACCTGATAGGAATTAAGTATTGTAGGCAGAATTGTTTTTTTCTAATTTTACATCTGTTGGACCACTTGCACAAACATGGAGTTAGGCTTTAAGTTGTCATAGAAACCAAGGCTGTATGATGCAAGGCATATTTGCGTACTAGAAGCTGCTTGTGTCAGTGGGGAGGTTTAGTTTTCATCTGTTCAGGATATCTTTCTAATACAGATTGATGAAAATTAAAGACATTTAACTGTAGCTTTTTTGCTGCTTAAACAGTTTAAATTTATTTAACATGGTTTAAACTGATGAAAACGACTACTGGTAAATGTCTTTCAAGTGATTGTAAAGTCAAATATGTTTGCAATTGGGCCCTGATCCTCCTCTTCTGGGGTCCCCTGCTGAGGCTTCTCAGGCAGTCCTATGGTGCCACCATAGGACTGCCTGAGTCCATAGACATAGATGGCAGGGCCCTGCTCCCGCTCTCTTGTGATATGATTTCATAGACAGCAGCAGGAGCCAATGCCTGCTTAGCAAAGCCTGTGAGAGTGGGGAGAACTGTTCCAGATGGGCACAGCACTAGATCGAGTTAAGGCTCAGGTAAGTATAAGAGGGAATGAGGGGGTGAAACTAATGCCTAAACATTTTTACCCTATTGCAGGGAATGCATTAACCACTTGCCGTCGCTGCACTGCCTTTTTACGTCGGCAGTGTGGCTCTCCCAGGGAAAATCACGTTAATAGGCGTCATCTGCCTAGGAGGCCACTAGGGGGCGAGTGAGCGCCGCCGGAGGCGCGCTTCCGCCCCCGATCGTCAGCGGGGAGGCCAGTGCGGATGCCAGGCGGCTCCGATGGCCACCTGACACCGGCAATCTCCCCCCCCCCCTTGACAGAGAAGGACAGACGGCTGATGTAAACACAGCCGTCTGTCACTCTCCCTGCAATGATCACAGAGACCATACGATCCTGCTATATAGGATCGCAAGTCTCTATGATCATTTCAAAAGCCCAACCCCCCCCCCCCCCCACAGTTAGAATCACTCCCCTAGGCACACATTTAACCCCTTGATCACTCACGGGGTTAACCCCTTCCCTGCCAATGGCATTATTACAGTAACAGTGCATATTTTTAGCACTGATTACTGTAGTAATGTCACTGGTCCCCCCCTAAAAGTGTCAAAAATGTCAGTTAGGGGTCCGATCTGTCCGCCGTAATGTCGCAGTCCCGCTAAAAATCACAGATCACCGCCATTACTAGTAAAAAGAAAAAAAACAATAAAAATGACATAAATCTTTCCCATAACTAGTAAACGCAATAATTTTTGCGCAAACCAATCAAAATACGCTTATAGCAAATTTTTTACCAAAAATATGTAGCAGAAAACAAATTGGCCTAAAATGTTTCAAATTTTAGATTTTTACATGTTTTTTTTTGGGAATGTTCTAATGCAGAATGTGAAAAATATTGTTTTTTTTTTTTCAAAATTGTCGCTTATAGCCAAAAAATAAAAATCGCACAGGTGATCAAATACCAACAAAAGAAAGCTCTATTTGTGAGGAAAAAAAGGACGTCAATTTTGTTTGGGTACAGTGTCGAACGTCCGCGCAATTGTCCGTTAAACTAACGCAGTGCCGAAACGCAAAATAGGGCCTGGTCATTAAGCAGCAAAATCTTCCGGTCTTAAAGTGGAGTCTTAAAGGCTTTAGAGTCACTTTACCTTTAACTAGTCTCTGTTGGAAATATATCCTTAGCACCTTTGTTTTTATTTAGTCAATAGTGAAGCCTAAGTTTTATTTATCAATGGTTCCCTAGGTAGTTTGGCTCCTTCACCCTCACATGTGTCAACGTTGGTGGTACGCATCTCATAATGGGTTCTACAAAGGAATAATGTCCAGTGGGGTTTAGTAGGATAAAATAGCCCCCAAAAAACATGGTGATAAGTTACAGCTACACAGTAGAGAGGAAGCTTGCTGCCATTGGGAGAACCTTGGAATCTCTAAGAAATGATGGAGCCCATGGGCAGAAAAATGACATCTGGGCATTTTGCTCACTAGACTATAACTTGGTGCATGGCTGTACCTCACCTCCTCCCAAGCCCTGCTTCATAAAAATCATATTTATCTTATCCCACCGATGAGTGATAAAATGCTCAAAAAACTGTAAGCAAGCCAAAATATTTAGCTACATATTTGTGCGGTATCTGTTATATGAACCATTGGAACCTCAGAGACATAGGGGGGTAATTGTAGTGTGTGAACCTACACTTCTAAAATAGGAAATCCTCTTCTTTTTTGGATTTGTGATGGCAGTATCCGTAGCCAACTCTCCAAAAAAAAAAATCACTTAACTCACTCCGACTCAATAACCCGCAGCCTATCGGAACTTCAGAAGTTGGCAACTAATCTGTCTTTTAAAGTGAAGTTTCAGCCTAGATAGTAGAACATCGACAACATGAAAGTTAGTAGAGCTGCCAGTTGCAATTATATGTGTGAAACATGTCTCTATATTTAGAAAGTAGTTTCCATAGTTTCTATCTGATATCCTACTGAGTACTGCGGTATTAAGCAATACTTGTTTTATTATTGAGAGTCACAATTCATTCTTCAAGACACACATATGAAAGGCTGCCATTGCACATTGGAGCAGACCAGTCCAGAAAAAAAAAAATGAAATAACAGAAATGATTTTTATATTCTGTGGTAAAAGCCTTGTGTAAACCCAAAATGAAACCACTTTCAGTGGATAGATAAAGGTTATTACTATTATTATTTATATCATTTTCTAATTAGCAGATGGACATGGTGCTTGCATTGAAGTGTCCCTTGTGCTGGTGGCTGCTCTCTCAGTTGAAGGTTCCTCGGACCAGTTGTGGGACTTTGAGGCAATTTTTAGAAAATGCAATTGAAGCGTTTATGCGATTTTTTCAAAGTTTTTCGTAAAAAACATATTTATTTCAACTTCATACAGATATTGTGGTGTGCTGGGTGGGTAAGAAGCCCATCCGTGATTGTTCAAGAAAAATAAAGATGTGACACTGTGATTAATGGTGACTTTTAGAAACACATTTCCTGACATCCATGGATTTTGGATGTTTGCTGGAGGCGTCTAAATTCCAACGCGTTTCGGCTCTGCCTATTCGGCCATGCCTTTTTCAGGGGTTCACCATATCTATAATGATATCAGTCATTATTAGTATCGTATGGTTAGAGTAAATTCTTAATTTATATAATCTGTATTCAAGAAGGCATTTATTGCTTACATTTAGTTTTTTGTGCAGTCTTTAGATCAGTGTGTATGGAGGTACCTCTCTTTTTCTCCAGGGTAGCAACAGGATCCCCAAAAAACCCCAAGAAAACATATGTTTGACCGTTTTTCTAATCACACTTCGTTTTCCAGCAACAATTCTCACCGTACTCCTTTCCTTTTGGGGATCCTGTTGCTACCCTGGAGAAAAAGAGAGGTACCTCCATACACACTGATCTTAAGACTGCACAAAAAACTAAATGTAAGCAATAAATGCCTTCTTGAATACAGATTATATAAATTAAGAATTTACTCTAACCATACGATACTAATAATGACTGATATCATTATAGATATGGTGAACCCCTGAAAAAGGCATGACCAAATAGGCAGAGCCGAAACGCGTTGGAATTTAGACGCCTCCTGCAACATCCAAAATCCATGGATGTCAGGAGATGTGTTTCTAAAAGTCACTATTAATCACAGTGTCACATCTTTATTTCTCTTGCACAATCATGGATGGGCTTCTTACCCACCCAGCACACCACAATATCTGTATGAAGTTGAAATAAATATGTTTTTTACGAAAAACTTTGAAAAAAAATCGCATAAACGCTTTAATTGCATTTTCTAAAAATTGCCTCAAAGTCCCACAACTGGTCCGAGGAACCAAAAACTATTTTGTATTATCAATCAGGGACGTTGGCACACTACTAATAGGAATCATCAACCTACACCTCCAAACCCTTAGTTCTCTAGAGTTCAAAACTCCAATACTGCTCTCTCAGTCAAAATCTTCTCTCCTCTCTCCATACCACGGCAGCTGTAATTGTCTGGGACTGCATGGCTTAATACCTGCTGCTGGACTTGTCATAGGCAGTCGTCAAAGTGGCGATTATGCATGCCCTTTCCGCCCCCTTCTTCCTTCATAGAAGGTGTACTATGGCTTCCATCAATGAATGGAGGATGGGCAGATGAATAAAGTTGGGCAGCACAGTGGCTAAGTGGTTAGCACTTCCGCCTAGCAGCACTAGGGTTGTCGTTTGAATCCCAAACACAGCACTAAATGACTGGAGTTTGCTTGTTCCTCCTGTGCCTGGGAGGGTTTCCTCTGGGTGCCTCAGTTTCCTCCCATGCTCCAAAGGCATTGGCTATATTGTCCCTAGTATTTGTATGTATGAATGTGAGTTAGGGACCTTCGATTATAAACTCCTTGAGGGTAGGGACTGATGTGAATGTACAATGTATCTGTAAAGCGCTGTGTAAATTGGCAGCGTTATATAAGTACCTGAAAAAATAAAATAAATGAAAGGTCCACCTCCTCCATTCATAAAAGAGGAAGATATATTTCAGCTTTTATGAATTGTGGAGGGGGTTGGAAAGGGCAGGCATAGTCGGCAAGTACTAAGACAGGTCCAGTGGCTCGTAATAACAGCAGCACTGGAAGATTTGTGCTGTGGGGGTATCCAGGGGAGGGAGTGGTATATGAGAGGATTGAAGATTTAAGACAGAAGCCACCAGCACAAAGGACACTTCTCATTCAATGTATGTATGACATCTTGTGCTAAATTAAAAGCAAAGAAAGGTTAACTAAACTTAAAGTGCTACTAAACCCAGGACCCTGCTTTCACTATATCTGGTCTCCCACAGTACACAGAACATGGAAATGCAATTATGTTAGTAAATATAAACAGATAAATACCTTTTCTCATCAGCAGTATACAGCAGTCCTGTGACTTCTATCAGTGTCTGGTTAAAGCTTGTAGGAGGAGTTTTCATTCTCCTCTGACTGTCCAATGAGGCTCCAGGACTCCTGACCCTCTGTCTAAACAGTGCTAATTGGCCCCTGTGCCATTCACATGCACCCTTTCAGGAATACACACCAAGGGGAGCATGTGCAGAGTGCCCCCAAGGCTCTGTATTAGCAGGAGATGGATTGGGGACAGTGGACTGTAATGTTCTGGTACCTTTGGGTACCCTAATTACTCTTTCATAAGTGTATGCGCCCCACCATTCTCTTTTGGTAAGGTGCGCATACACCTTTAAGACTGATGCTGTCATCACTGAGCGCCGGACTGGATGGCTATTTAGATTGCCGGCTCTCACTCACATGTGTTCGTTCAACCTGCTTTAAACCTTGAAGCTCTCATGCTTGCAAGCATACCTCGCTGTCGGAACCACGCTGCGCTGATCCCTGTATCCCGCTACCGGATCATCCGCTCTTGCCGAACCTCTTCTCTGCTACATTGCTATTAGTGATAAGTACCCCACAGGGGAAACCTCTATAACCTTCATACTAAAGCTTACACTATCTAGCTCTGCATACTAAGGACTATTACTACATCTGCATTATCTAAGATTGCTAGCTCTTGAGCCTACTACCACCTGTTCTTGCACTGGGTTGATCTCTCTTGTATGTCCACCTGCTACTCTGTCATCTGCTACCATACATGATTGCTAAACCTATCTGCATCCCATCTGCTACTATCTTACTTTCAAGAACATTTCCTTTCAAGTGTCTGTCATCTACCATCTCTACCCAACCTGTCTCTTCAGCCTATCATCACTGTGTTACTATATACATAAGTCACTCTAGGAAACATCTTATTGAGTGTGTGTATTTACTTGCTGAATTGAGATTATCCACACATGATGAGTCATTGGGAGTTGGGATTGGTGTCTCAGCGTTTCTCTACATGACTACTGAAGTGGAATATTTCTGCAGCTGAAAATCCACATCATACATAAAACGCAGGAGCGTTACATGGACGAAGGGGAAGATCAGAGAAGACAGGATCAAACAGCCTTTTCACACAATGCAGATGACTAACCCTTAGGTTTCACAGTGAGTATAACAAGCATGCTTTACTGCATATACAGACTGATTTTACTGCTGTGAGTTTAGTAACACTTTAAGCTTTTTAGTAGCTTCGTCAGACAGCTAAAATCAGTGACGTTAAAAGTCCAAGGTCAGTTTTAAAAAAGAATTTAATGGACACCCAAGTAGTGAAAAAATAAAGCAATTTAGGCTGCAATACTGACAGTCATTCCAGAGTTGGTAATTACTCAGTTGAATGACGCCTAGCCTAAGACATACCCTGGATGCAGGGTGTCATGGCCCCGCCCCTGAAGAGGCGCCACCACGGTGGTCTTGATTCAAAGTGTACTGATGCAAAAATCATCACATCAGCACCGTCAGTAAGTATCCACCACCACACACAGCCTCTTACCAGCAGGAAAGACCCCAACTTATAGGTGGTCTTAGTAGGCTATCAAATAGCAGTTGTCATAGGTACGTAAAGAACTTTCCTGGACACCAGCAGAGGATATGGATTCAGGGCACATTTAAAAGTTGAGAATCACACGGAGTATAACAGGACTGCTTAATGTACTTCTCCCGCTCACATCATATCCATCTGTTGTGTGTGACACCAACAATGAGGACAGGTCCCAGACTCCCAGCATAGACTGTACAGAGGAGGGCTTCTAGGAGGCTGTGTGTAGTGGTGGATACTCCCTGGGAGAAGCGGGATACCATTTATAGCACTATGGCCTTTTTTTATTCACTTTTGAGGGAGCACTGTTAGTTTGTATCACTTATGCACAATTTATATATTTCTACATTGCACTTATCTTTTTTAGGTTAATCAGTTTTATTATTTAAAGTCACAGCACATTTATTTGGTGCATCATATTTAATAGGTTATTGTATTTGGTTTTATATCATAATGCATTTCACATTTAGATGGTACACTTATCAATGCATAATTGCGTTTGAAACCTATTAGCACTGAACATTTGTATGTTGCACTTATTCCATATGGGCATGGGAAACTTGTCAGAATTCCCCACGCAGATTTTTACATCTAAAGAGGACTTAAAAAAAAAAAAAAAAAAAAATACCTTCCAACAGGGAAAATGGCTGGCTAGCCTATACCCAGAACTGAGATAGTCCTGGTTATACAGAAAGACTCACAATGTCTCTTAAAGCGGAGTTCCTGCCACAAAATTGACATAATCGATTTTGTGGCCATCGGCTTGCTTTTTGTCACCTGAAAAGGAAATGGATAGTTAAGATTTTTTATTTTTTTTTACTTACCTTGTAATTGTAGAAAGAAATACACACCTTTCTTCCACTTCCTCCCTCGGCGGCCGCGGCCCGCGCCGTCACTTCCGGTTTGCAATGATTCCTGGGAGCTGAACGTCATCGCTCCCAGGAATCAATGCGACGGCACCGGCCCCGCTCGTCACTTCCGGTGCGGCGCCGCATTCCCTGCTGAACAGCTTCTGGGCATGCCCAGAAGCTGTGGAGGAATGCCGCGCCGCACCGGAAGTGATGAGCGGGGCCGGTGCCGGCGCATTCTGGGAGAAGAAGACACGGAAGAGGACGCAGAAGAGGATCGCGCTGGCTTCAGCTGCCCACATCCGAGAGGGCAACGCTGGAGAAGAAATTTTAAAGGTAAGTATTTCTTCTTGAAGGTAAGTGCGACCCGGGACAGATCAGAAGCTATCCATTATGGAATGTACTAGCCCGGACTGTCTCGGGGGTATTTTTATTGAAAACTCCGCTTTAAAGTGTAACTAAAGGCAAAACTTTTTTTCTTACTTTTGGATAGAATGAGGGGGGATTAGAACACCTGTCAGTTTTTATCAAATGCATGCAGGCCCGGATTGGCTAATAGGGAGCATCTGGAGAATTCCAGATGGGCTGGTCCATTTGGGGTGCAGGCAGGGCCGGTGTAATGCCAAAAGTTACAAGTATCATCTGCCTTGGACATGTCCATATCTGTGATGAAGGATGGGGGGGCACACTGGGAGCTTTTGCCTTCTCCTGCCTGACAGGGGTGAATATCATTTTCCCTCCTGTCACTGTACAACAATGTATGATCCTCGGACTTGTTCATTCCATTCACTTCACTTCACTTCTGCCTTATCTCTCCGTCAGCTGTTTATCACTCTACTCTTTACAAGCTCCCCTCCTCCCTGTCAGCTTCTTCTACTTCCCCGTTCCCTGCCAGGTCATTTGAGTCTTCCTTGTTGGTCACTTTCACTTTGTCCGCAGCATGTCGTCTCTTTACCTTCCCTGAACAATAGTAAGTCAGCACCGAGTCTTCTGCTCCTCTCTCCTGTTCACATTAACCCTTCACCTTCTTCTTTCAGCTGTCCACTCCATAAATCTGCACTGTATGTCCTGAAGCCTCTGGTCCCAACTCTGGGCTATCCAAGCAGCCATTTAGATGATCCTGTCCTAAAATGCAGCATTAGCACTTTCTTTACAGCCCTTCACTCTGTTCTTCATTAACACATATTCTTATTACCCAGACCTGCCCTCCTCCCCCTATCCCTATCCCCCCTATACCTATTCCCCCCTATCCCTATCCCCCCCATACCTACCCCCCCACCTATACCTATCCCCCCCTATACCTATTCCCCCCTATCCCTACCCCCCCCCCCCCATACCTATCCCTAATAACCTGTGCGCTGCGGTTTGGTCACAGTGTGATTGTGTGTGCGTTTTACCTGGATTTTAGGTACACTTCTATTTGAATTTCTATTACAAAGTGTGTTTTCATGAAAGTACATCAAAGTCCTGCATGTTGCATCTTTGATGTGGTTTCAGAAAACGCACTGTGTAATGGAATTCAATAGAAGTGTACCTAAAATCCAGGTAAAACGCACCAACAATCACACTGTGACCAAACTGCAGTGCACCGGTGTGACCCCACTATAAGGCAAACTTCACACCTTTGAATGTCAGTCACAAGATTGTGGCTTTCCTGACACACACACAGAAACAAATCATCCATTAGTAGACGTGCGACAGTGCCATTTATTGGTAATGGCACCCCACACATCTGCTATCACATGCACCAAACCACATGGTGTCTCAAAAGTGAAACATCTGGGGTCTGTTTAGAGCCCTGATATTTCATTAAAGCCCCCCAACAGGGCAGTTAAAAATGTAAAAAGTATATATATACACTGTACATATAAATTCTCAACACAATATAAATAATGTAAAACATTTGTAAAAAATAAATAATTAAGGGCTTGTTCACACGTGTTTTGGTCTCTGAAAAGCAACCATCATGCAGATTGCTCTTCAGAGAGCATTTGACAGGAGGTAAGGAGCCGTTGTATCGCCTCCCTACTGCCTGAAACAAACCTTCTACCATTATTAGCCTTATGGGGTGGGGGGGGGCACAGCTTGCCATGTTTGCCCTGGGCACTGAATGACCTTGTCTCGGCACTGGGTGCAGGGGGTCCGGCCGCACCGGGCGCAACATCTGAGGGGGTGTTGTGTAGTATGACAGTGAAGGCAGTTTTATTCCAGGACAAAGCAGTGTCCCAAAATGAAACGCACACTGTGTGATTCCTGAACTGGTGATTCCAGTGACATCAGGCACACACAGGCAGAAGCCCAGCATTCATAGCGGAAGAGGGTTTAAATTCCTCCTCCTCCGCGCCAAGAAAGTAGCTCCACCCACCTCCTCCTCGCTGCAGGTAAGAGGATTGTTCATGTTGTCCTCGCTCTGGCTCTCCTCTTCTTCCTGCTAAAAATCACTGCCCTTGCCACAGTGTAGGATTGTCTTCTCATGAGCTTTGCATTACTCAATATTCCCCAGGATCTCAATAGGAGGAGATGATGTCCTTCTTGGTTAGCTACCTCTGGAGGAGGCTCATCCCCCCCCCCCCCCCCCTTACAGGTATTTAGGGGATATTTTTTTTTTTTGCAGTTTTAACTAGCATTTTATGGAGGGTGAGGTGAAGGATGGCCTTGAATAAGGAGATATTGCCCCTGAGTTGCAAGGTCCTCTTGTTGCCATCATTCATTTTGGTGTCCCTGAGACAACTGCACAGTACAAGAACAAGAAGCAGGCGTTCCATGTGGGAGCTTGCATGAATCTTAGATTTTTGCATAATTCTTAGAAATACATAAAATTCAGATTAAGGTGAAGTAAATTAATTTCTGACTGTAGCACAGTTGCAGGGTTTGGTAGTTTACTGAAGCAAAATTGGAAAAAGGCCTCCAATGGACGCTGCTTAGGGGCTTTTGAGGTCCTTGATCAAATGCACATAGACCATACATGACCGAATGTAACCGTCACCATTCACCAAACTGAATGTGATCTGTGGATTCTACATCGTTGCATGTCTGTGTATTTCTCTAGAAATTGGTACAGGGAAGAGGTTTTATGTGAGCTATAGCCGGAGAACCGATTACAAAAGTTCCCCACTTTATTTCACTGCAATGTTTAATCTCATATTTAATACTAAGCTAAAACATGGAATAGGCTGCTTTGGCAGCACTATGAATTAGTGATTGACCGATATAGTTTTTTTTATTGCCGATACCAATATTTTGGCCATTGAATATCAGCTTTTGCCGATATTGGCCGATATTTTTGTACATTTAAAAAAAACTATGTGGCAAATAAGGTTTAATGTTGATAAATGTAAAGTTATGCACTTGGGGGCTAAGAATATGCATGCATCATACATACTAGGGGTGGAAGGATCTGGGGGAATCCATGGCGGAGAAAGCTACTGTATTTGCACTGAATTGTAAATGATGATATTTTTTGAAAAATACAATGAATTAAAAGGCTGTAGAGAACAGTGCGCCATTGCAAACTTATATTCTGAGGTTTTAATTACATTATTTTAATATAGTCAGTCGTGAACTAAAGTGGGCCGGTCTAAGGCATGAAACTCCAGGGCTGAAAATGAGTCCCACTCCGGCCCTGAATGCATGCCATGCATGGTACTGGCAGAGATGCCGGGTCTTCAAGCACCTCTGTTGCAGATAGTGCCCTGACATCCATGTTGTGTGTGAGAATTATTACAATTTAGTGAAATGGCAACTTGTGAAAAAAAAAGTTTTATTTACTTTCTTCATTTCCAAAAAATTGTGGCCGAACATGACAACTTCAAAAAACTCACCATGCCTCTTACTAAATATCTTGGTGTGTCTGGTTTCCAAAAAAAGGGATATTGTGGGGGTGTTTGTACTGAGATAGACAATAAAAATATCAGGGTTGATACATTTCAAATACACTTATTTTTAACTTTTTATTTTTTCTAAGAATGGTAGCAGAGTATATTTTGGCCTAAATGTGTGAAGAAAGATTATTTATTTTTCCTTCATATAGTAAAAAATAAAAACCCATTGGTGAATAAATACCACCAAAAGAAAGCTAACTGTTTCTAAAATTGATTTGGGCACAGCGATGCATGATGGAGTGACTGTCAGTCAAAATATCACTGTGCTGACAAGTGAAAAAATGGCCTGGAGAGAAAAGGGGTTTAATTCTGGTTTTCAAGTGGTTAAACATATGCTGGAGGCTGTGAGAAAATAAATGAGCAACAAATGAGATACTGGGAAAGGGAAGAAGAATAATAGATGCAGAGAAGCAAAGCGGATCAAGCAGGATTAACGTGATGGCTGTAAATTCAGTTAGTGTCCTACATTAAATAATCAGGTGCTTCGTATTCCACAATTTCCTTGCTATGTTTCATATGTTTTTCTATGTCACCCATTTAACCCAATGACCTCTCTCACCTTTTAAGTTGCTTTTTGGACTCAGACAGCACTTCTGCATGAATTGTGACATAGCAAAGTGTTGCAGCACAGCAAAACTATTTATTGATCTCTGCAACCTTTTCAGCAAATCAGATTACCTGCTATTTGTTTCACTACTCATGGAGAGCCAGTGATTATCATTCTGTAGGACTATCACAGCATATCACCTATGTAGTTCTTAAAGGTAAACTATAATATCATACCCTGTCCACTTTTAGCCTATCCTGCCTCCACCGAACAACTGTACTTTTAATTTCTCCATCAGCTCATCCGCCACAGTTATTACCTTTTGTATCACTTGATCTTCCTTTTGTAAGCTCTAATGAGCAGGGCCCTCTGATTTCTCTTTATTGAACTTTACTCATACCCCCCAACTTTTTGAGATGGGAAGGAGGGACACCTATTAGCAAAAGTAGGTATAGGACACACCTCTGCCACGTCCCCTTAAAGGAGAAATATACAACAAAAATGATAGTTGGACCGGAAGGTTTTACCCCCTTAATGACCAGGCCATTTTTTGTGATTCGGCACTGCATTATTTTAATGGACAATTGCACGGTCGTGTGACCCTGTACCCAAATAAAATTGATATCTTTTTTCCCCCACAAATAGAGGTTTTGTTTGGTGGTATTTGATCACCTCTGCAATTTTTATTTTTTGTGCTATAAACAAAAATGTGCGACAATTCTGAAAAAAAAAATATATTTTTTTTAATTCTGCTATATAACATTCCCAATAAAAAAATTTAAAAATCCATTTTTTTTATCATTTTAAGCCCATTTGTATTCTGCTACATATTTTGGGTAAAAAAAAAAATCCCATAAACGTATTTTGATTGGTTTGCGCAAAAGTTATCGTGTCGACATTGTGGTTGACAGATCGGACCCCTAACTGACATTTGTGCAATAATGACACTGGCAGGGAAGGGGTTAACTCAGGGGCAATCAAAGGGTTAAGTGAATGCCCAGGGAAAGTTTTCTAACTGTGAGGGGGATGGGCTTGTGGAATCAATACAGATACCTGTGATCCTAAATAGGAGGATCACAGGCGCTCTGTGCTGATTTCTGGGAGAACAATGGTCTGCTGTGTTTACAACAGCAGACCGCTGTTCTCTCTCCATGGGGAGCGATCGCGGGTGCCCAGGGGCAATCACGTCTGCCGGCCCCATGAATCAGCTTCCCCGCTGGCTAACAGGAGCACGCGCACGCCCCCAGAATCGCTCTTGCGTATCGCCGTACAGGTACGGTGATTCGCGCAGCCGAGCCAGCCTGCCGCAGTGTATCTGCGGCAGGCGGTCGGCAAGTGGTTAAAACCACAAGTGCTTTTTTTTTTTTTACCACTACTATTCTTTTATACTGCCTTTTGAAATTTAAAAATGCAGCAATTTAGAAATTGGATGAAAGGTTTAGTACTGGAAAAACACTTTTTTAAAGATAAAAAGTGCATTTTATATACAACTATATGAATCAGACCAAAATGAGGGACAAATGAGGAGGAAAGAGGGACAGAGGGACTTTGTTCCAAATCAGGGACAGTTGGGAGCCATATACTGTACTGTCTGCTCTCATTTGTAAAGCTGTTGGTGCTATATAAATACTGAAAAAAAATATTTATTTAATGGTTTTTGGTCAGTTTAATTGTGTTCTTTAAAGGGTAACTTCACTATCATGGGAAAAAAATAGCAAATAAAACAAAAAAATATATAGTGTATACAATTGCAACACAAGTCATATTGTATTTGAATGTTATTAAAATTTATTAAAAATGACTTTTCCAATCCGCAGCTCTGTAATTTTCTGTAAAGTGCAATGCAATATGGCTACCTGAAGGTGTTCTGTACACAGAATTTATCATCGTTTCCTGTTTGTGTGATTGGCTCACTAATTTTCCCAGAAATCTGCACTAAGATACAAGACAGATTTTTGGCATCTCCGCAATAAATATGTCATTTTTGGTGAGATACTTTCAATAGGAAATCAAGTCTAAAAGGATGCAGACCCTGAAATTGTCCTTATTAGAACCCTGCAGGTGCAACAGCTGGTTGATAACTATGAAACTTCCATTAGACTCACTTAGCATAGAGGCACAGAAGAGCAAACAATGATTTCTTCAGAATAACAAAAGGTAGGAATCTGCAACAACGTTTGTTAAAATCCTTGTATTGTACAGAGATCACCCAGAGGGGAATATTTTTTTCTCAACAAAAGTGGAGTTACTCTTACTCGTTTTTTTGTTTACCTGATTTGCAGAAGGTTGAATGAAAAAAACTAAACCAATTCCCCCATCCACACCTTTAAGGTGGATAGGAGAATCCTCCCTGCTGTTACATTGTATTCTCCCATGCTGCCAGAATACACTGATCAGCGCTGCAGCTGATTGGCTGCATGTACTACTCAAAGAAATTTTTTCCAGCAAGCTGGTTCATGAGCAGCTGATCAACTTCTCATGAACGAGAGCGGCCAAAGATTGATTTATTTGTATAGATAGATTGAAATTCAGCCAGTACCTGCTGAATTGGCTGAATTTTGATCCATGTATGGCCAGATTAGGTGAACATAATACTTTTTTGGTAATTCACCTCCACCCCCAACATGACTCAAAGATGATTTGTGGAGAAAGCGAAAAGTACAGTTGCTGACAGTTCATGTAAATATATATTTAATGTAATTGTATTATGTAATTCCTTGAATGCAGTTATCTGGATTGAACTATAGTCAGGTCCATAAATATTGGGACATCGACACAATTCTAATCTTTTAAGCTCTATACACCACCGTGGATTTGAAATGAAACAAACAATGTGTGCTTTAACTGCAGACTGTCAGCTTTAATTTGAGGGTATTTACATCCAAATCAGGTGAACGGTGTAGGAATTACAACAGTTTGTATATGTGCCTCCCAGTTTTTAAGGGACAAAAATTAATGGGACGGATTAACAATCATAAATCAAACTTTCACTTTTTAATACTTGGTTGCAAATCCTTTGCAGTCAATTACAGCCTGAAGTCTGGAATGCATAGACATCACCAGACGCTGGGTTTCATCCCTGGTGATGCTCTGCCAGGCCTCTACTGCAACTGTTTTCAGTTCCTGCTTGTTCTTGGGGCATTTTCCCTTAAGTTTTGTTTTCAGCAAGTGAAATGCATGCTCAATGGGATTCAGGTCAGGTGATTGACTTGGCCATTGCATAACATTCCACTTCTTTCCCTTAAAAAACTCTTTGGTTGCTTTCGCGGTATGCTTCGGGTCATTGTCCATCTGCACTATGAAGCGCCGTCCAATGAGTTCTGAAGCATTTGGCTGAATATGAGCAGATAATATTGCCTTCAGAATTCATCCTGCTGCTTTTATCAGCAGTCACATCATCAATAAATACACTACCACCACCATGCTTCACTGATGAGGTGGTATGCTTTGGATCATGAGCAGTTCCTTTCTTTCTCCATACTCTTCTCTTCCCATCACTCTGGTACAAGTTGATCTTGGTCTCATCTGTCCATAGAATGTTGTTCCAGAACTGTGAAGGCTTTTTTAGATGTTGTTTGGCAAACTCTAATCTGGCCTTCCTGTTTTTGAGTCTCACAAATGGTTTACATCTTGGGATGAACCCTCTCTATTCCTCTGGTGAAGTCTTCTCTTGATTGTTGACTTTGACACACATACACCTACCTCCTGGAGAGTGTTCTTGATCTGGCCAACTGTTGTGAAGGGTGATTTCTTCACCAGGGAAAGAATTGTCCGGTCATCCACCACAGTTGTTTTCCGTGGTCTTCCGGGTCTTTTGGTGTTGCTGAGCTCACCAGTGCATTCTTTCTTTTTAAGGATGTTCCAAACAGTTGATTTGGCCACACCTAATGTTTTTGCTATCTCTCTGATGGGTTTGTTTTGTTTTTTCAGCCTAATGATGGCTTGCTTCACTGATAGTGACAGCTCTTTGGATCTCATATTGAGAGTTAACAGCAACAGATTCCAAATGCTAATAGCACACTTGAAATGAACGCTGGACCTTTTATCTACTCCTTGTAGATAGGGAATAACACACACCTGCCCATGGAACAGCTGAGCAACCAATCGTCCCATTAGTTTTGGTCCCTTAAAAAGTGGGAGGCACATATACAAACTGTTGTAATTCCTACACCTTTCACCTGATTTGGATGTAAATACCCTCAAATGAAAGCTGAAAGTCTGCAGTTAAAGCACATCTTGCTTGTTTCATTTCAACTCCATTGTGGTGGTGTATAAAGCCAAAATGATTAGAATTGTGTTAATGTCCCAATATTTTATGGACCTGACTGTATGTAAATGGAAAACTTCCAGTTTTCTTACACTGTAAAAATATATTTTACACACAGTATACAGCTGTGTTTCAAATATAATGTAAGGTGTTTGCTGTTTTCCTATGCACAGGGCAGATTACCTATATAAAAAAATCACACTTTCAATTTATCTGCAATTTGTGGTGGCAACCATCCCTTTGTAAAATAATTGTATTCCTCCCTTTGTACATTGTAAACACAGTGGCAAAGCTAGATGTTTTTCATCCGGGGCAAAGACTCCGTTTGGCACCCTCCTAAATGTTCTATTCTACTCTGGGAGGTGGACCAAACAAGTGATGTCATTGGTTGTTAGGACCCCAGTGACCGTGGCAACCAAGGACTTGGGAGGGTGGGAGGGGGATGTGCAGAGTTTTAGAGCCATAGACAGTGCGGTTGTAGTAACACAGAACCGATCTTTCAACTGCAGCTGCTCTAGTCACTGCAGCTCAAAGATCGGTCCTGTGTCAGATCACTTCTTGGTAGAGGCCGAAATGCTGAGAGGGCTTCCCTTGCAGCTCGGTGCGAATCACCCCTGGAAGTGGGACAGGAGGTGACGCGTCCCAAGGAGCACTGGATGCTTGTGGAGTGCAGGTAAAGGTTCACAAGGGTATCCGGAACAACTTGCAGGGCCTCCAGGGAATCAAGCAATGTGCAGGTAAAAGCCAGGCCGAGGGTCATACACAGGTATCAGTCTAAACAGGTCGCCAAGACAAGGGGATTGAGCAGAAGCAAGTCCGTTGAGCAAGGTGGGATCGGTACACTAGAAGTCAGGCAGAGGACAAAAGAGCAAGGATGGTCACACAAGCCGAGGGTCAAACACTGGAGCAGGATCGAAGGGTCAGACAAAGCCGTGGGTCAAAGCCAGGAGAGAGAGCAGACAGGTCAGGAACGAGCCGGGTCAAACTGGAATCCAGGAAGTAACAATGCACAGGAAACAGGAAGAGCTGAAGACAATCCAGCAATCTGATGGACTGAGCAGAGTCCTTTTATAGGCCAGTGAATTAGTCTATGGCCTGAGTCCATTGCAGCCATGGGAAGTAATGGCAAAGTTGCCAGTTGCAGCACAGCCATTTCACTGATAATGAGTCTATGGCCTGAGTCTGTTGCGGCCATTGGAAGTTCTAGCGGAGTTGCCAGTTGCAGCATGGCCGTTTCTCTGACAGTGCCCCCCCCCCAAGGGGCAGCCTCTGAATGCCCAACCGGGCCAATCTTTCTGGGAATCTCCTGTGGAATTCCCGTACCAGCCTGGGGGCATGCAGGTTACTAGCGGGTTCCCAGGAATTGTCTTCAAGGGAGTAACCTTTCCATTTAACAAGATACTGTATGAGCTCACCCCTTCTTCGACAATCCAGAATGGTTTCCACTTCATATTCAGGTTCACCCTCCACTGAAACTGGAGGTGGAGGCAATTCTTCCCTCCCTGGGAAGGGGCTAGAAATTGCAGGCTTAAGCAGGGAAACATGGAATACAGGATGGATTTTGTATGAATTAGGTAAAGTTAGTTCGAAAGCCACAGGGTTTATCATTCTTTTGATTCTAAAAGGCCCAATAAACCTTGGTCCCAATTTTTTAGAAGGACAAGATAGTCGTAGGTTGTTTGAGGAGAGCCACACCTTATCCCCGACCTTATACATAGGATTTTCCTTTTTCTTGCGGTCATAGAATCTCTTGTACTCCTGTTGGGCTTTGGATATGGAGTCCTGTAGCACCCGGTAGTTATCCCTGATAGCCATTATCCGGTCTTGCACTGCAGGAATCGAAGTTTCTGAGAAAGCACTGGGCAAAAAAGAAGGGTGGAACCCGTAATTCACCCAGAACGGGGTCTGGTTGGTTGCAGAATGCAGGGCGTTATTATACGCAAATTCCGCGCACGGAAGTAAAGAGACCCAGTTATCCTGGGAGCAAGTGCAAAAGCAACGTAGGTATTGTTCAAGGGTCTGGTTGGTCCTTTCCGTTTGACCATTACTCTGCGGGTGGTAGGCTGATGATAGGCATATCTTAATGGACAAGGATTTGCAAAGCTCTTTCCAGAATTTGGAAGTGAACTGGACGCCTCTGTCCGATACTATACTGTCCGGGAGACCGTGTAGCCTGACCACTTCTTTAACCCCCTCCCATCCGCGCTACAGCCTATATACGGCTGCAGCGCGGACTCGAATTTTCGGGAGGCCGTTTTTAAACGGCCTCCAGTGACACGCCCCCCTGCGCGCTCCTGCGAGTGCGCATCGGGGAGAATCTGTGTCGGCCGTGTCCCTCAGACACGGCCGATCACAGATCGTGGTGAATGGCCAATCACAGCGGCCATTCACCACGTGATCAAGCCGTCCAATGAGAGATGATCTCATATGTAAACATATGAGATCATCTCTCATCGCCGGCGCTCCTTCCTCACACAGACACTGCAGTGTGAGGAAGGAGGGGGAGCCGACAGCCGCTGGGGACACAGAGACATGTAATCAGGGCACTGATCACCAGTGCCCTGATTACTGAAGGTAAAAAAACACACACATTGCCCCCCCATCAGTGCCCACAGTGCCTGCCATCAGTGCCCCCATCAATGCCCACAATCAGTGCCCATAGTGCTGCCAGTCAGTGCCCATCAGTGCCTGCTCATCTAGGCACTGATGAGCACTGACTGGCAGCACTATGGGCACTGAGTGTGGGCACTGATGGTGCTGCCCATCAGTGCTCATCAGTGCCGCCCATCAGTGCTCCTCAGTGCCACCCGTCAGTGTCCATCAGTGCCGCCTATCAGTGCCCATCAGTGCCGCCCGTCAGTACCACCTCTCAGTGCCCAGCAGTGCCACCTCTCAGTACCCAGCAGTGCCACCTCTCAGTGCCCAGCAGTGCCGCCTATCAGTGCCGCCTATCAGTGCCGCCTATCAGTGCCGCCTATCAATGCCGCCTATCAGTGCTCATCAGTGCGGCATATTAGTACCTCCTCATCAGTGCCCATAAGTGCCACCTCATCAGTGCCCATAAGTGCCACCTCATCAGTGCCCATAAGTGCAGCCTATCAGTGCCCATAAGTGCAGCCTATCAGTGCCCATCAGTGCCGCCTCATCAGCGCACATCAGTGAGGGAGAAAAATTTATTTTCAAAATTTACTCGCAGAAAATAAGAAAAACTTTTTTTTTTTTTCAAAATTTTCTGTCTTTTTTCTTTTTTTTGTAAAAAATAAAAAACCCAGAGATGATTAAATACCACCAAAATAAAGCTCTGTTTGTGTGAAAAAAATGATAAAAATTTCATATGGGTACAGTGTAGCATGACCGTGCAATTGTCATTCAAAGTGTGAGAGCGCTGAAAGCTGAAAATTGGCCTGAATGGGAAGGGTGTTTAACCACTTACCGCCCGCCCGCCGTCATATGACGGCCGGACGGTGCAGCTATTATCCTGGGCGGCCGTCATATGACGTCCGCCCATTCATGCAGGGCAGGCGCGCATGGCTGTTTCCCACGTGATCGGCTATGTTGCAATGACATAGCCGATCACAACAGTAGATGCCGGCAGAAGACCGCGCATGCGCGATCGGGAGCGCGCAGCGCGGTCATGTCTGTGGCTATGTGTTCCCTAGGAACACAGCTAGTCACCGACAGTGAAAAACAGCCAATGACAGTGGCTGATTACGATGTGATGGGCTGTGAAGCCATTCACAGCCCATCACAAATGTAAACAAAGAGCAGTAACTCACTGTTACTAGCTCATCTTCCCTCACACACCGTTTCCAGTGTGAGGAGAGGATAGCCAGAAACAGTGAGTTACTGATCTGTATCTGTCAGTGTAAAAAAAAGTGTCACCAGCCCCCCCCAATTTCACCTGTCACCCAACAGTCACCTGTCATCAGTGCACAAAATCACTACCTATAAAGTGCACCTGTCACCAGAGACTGCCAACAGTATCGCCAGCGGTGCACCTGTCACCCATCGGTGACCAGCGCCCGTCACCTGTCACCCCATCAATCACCGTCACCTGTCACCCCATCAGTCATCGTCACTTGTCACCCCATCAGTGATCGTCATCTGTCACCCCATCAGTGATCGTCATCTGTCACCCCATCAATCAGCGTCACCTGTCACCCCATCAGTGATCGTCATCTGTCACCCCATCAGTGACCGTCACCTGCCACCTATCCGTCACCTGCCACCTATCCGTCACCTGCCACCTATCCGTCACCTGCCTGCCACCTATCCGTCACCTGCCACTCATCAGTGATCATCCGCAGTCACCCGTCGCACAGCCAAAATGTCCAAAAGGTTGTACAGCAGCGAGGAGGCGTTTGAGATAATCTCTATGGATAATGAGGGCACCGGGGAGCTCTCATCAGTATCCGAGTCGAATTCCGAATCCGATTCGGAATTTGAAGTTGTTAACAGTAGCGGATCGGAGATGGACTCGGAGGAAGAATGGGTCCCTCCCAAAAGGGCACGGCACTCTGGAAACCGGGCAGCCACAAGGGATACACCCCAGGATCCTATGCCCAGCACCAGCACTGCCACCACCAGTACACCCCAGGATCCTATGCCCAGGCCCAGTACCCGCTCTGCCCCCAGCGAAACACCCCAGGAGCGAATGCCCAGGCCCAGCACCAGCGCTGCGGCATCACTCCCAATTTCAAATCCCCCTTCTACCAGCACTGGAGTGTCACATCCCCCAAGAGCTAGGGCCACTATCCACCTCCCAGATGCTCTTGCCAACCCAAGATGGCTGCCCTCCAACTCGGGATCAGCAAATATTCCCCCTTTTACCGCACAGCCAGGTGTGCAGGCCAATACAGAAAATTTTTCTTTTATTGATTTTCTCCATTTATTTTTGCCCAATGATTTTCTGCAATACATCGTGGACCAAACGAATCTGTATGCCCAGCAGTTTATTGCTAACAACCCCCAATCTTCCTATTCCCGTCCATTTGAGTGGAGAGATTTAACCTTGGAGGAATTTAAAATGTTTTTGGGCCTCACCATAAACATGGGGGTTACAAAAAAAAATGAAGGACATGCCTATTGGTCCACCCACCCCATACACATTATGCCCATATATTCTGCCCTAATGTCCAGGTCCAGGTATGAAATCATCATGCGCTTCCTTCATTTTAGTGACAACAGCCAGTGCCCCCCCCAAAATCATCCAAATTTTGACAAGCTGTATAAAATTCGCCCCCTCATAAATTTTCTTTCCCAAAGTTTTGCAGAACTTTACGTCCCAGATCAAAACATTTGTGTAGATGAGTCCCTGCTACACTTCACAGGCCAGCTTGGAATAAAGCAGTATATTCCAAGCAAAAGGTCCAAATATGGGGTCAAACTATACAAATTGTGCGACAGAGCTACGGGATATCTGTATGCGTTCCGCATATACGAAGGAAGAGATTCCCAGCTCAATCCCCCTGACTGCCCGGCCTACATGGGCACAAATGGAAAAGTTGTATGGGACCTGGCATACCCACTGCTGAGGAAAGGCTACCACCTTTACCTAGATAATTTTTATACCAGCCTGCCCCTCTTCAGACATCTCTACCTTGAAGGAACCCTGGCCTGCGGAACCACCAGGAAGAACAGGAAGGGCTTCCCACAGTCCTTAGTAAATAAAAGACTGAGGAAGGGGGAAATAGCAGCCCTGAGAAACAACGAGGTGCTGGCCTTGAGATGGAAGGATAGCCGAAATGTGTACATGATGTCCACCATTCATGACGACACCACAGTGGAGGTTCGGAGAAGAAGAGGTCCCATCCAAAAACCATCATGTGTGCAGGATTACAATCTTTACATGGGGGGGGTGGATTTTAACGACCAGATGATTCAGCCCTACTTGGCCACAAGGAAGTCCCGATTCTGGTATAAGAAGGTTGCAATTTATTTATTTCAATTGGCATTTTATAACTCTTATGTAATCTACTCCAAATCCACTGAAAGACCCATCGCCTTCCTAAAATACATTGAAGAAATTGTCACGACCCTCGTCTACCCACAAGGACACAAGGAAGAAAACCTTCGCTCTGAGGTTGTTAGCCGACTTAGCGAGCGCCACTTCCCAGACTACCTTCCACCGTCTGAAAGAGGCCGAAGACGCCAAAAAAAATGCTGTGTGTGCAGCAGAAGGGGGTTTCGTAAAGACACCAGCTTCTATTGTCGGTACTGTCCCTCCCAACCTGGCCTCTGCATTGGAGAATGCTTCACACGGTACCATACATTCATAAATTACTAGCCCATTTCCCCGTTTTCATCTGTGCTGACCAATTTTTCTCATGCCACTGCCTTCCACATAAACTGACCCTGGCCTGTTTTTCCACTATGCCTCTGCCTACTGTTTGGACTGCTTTCACGTAAACTGACCCTGGCTTGTTTTACCGATTACGCTTCTTCTTACTGTTTGGATTGCTTCCCTGTGAACTGACCCTGGACTGTTTTTCAACTACTCTTCTGCCTGCCGATTGGATTGCTTGCACGTGAACTGACCCTGGCTTGTTTTACCGACTATTCTTCTGCCTACCGCTTGAACTGATCTGTCGCCCCCCTGCTACTGTAGTACACAGGGGTCTCACATATGTGAGGGGCTCCAGAGTTGTTTTTCCGGATAGAGAAAACCAATTTTTTTGGTTCTCTCTGGGTTCCGTAAATTCCGGATTAGGGTCTGGAGTCCGGAGGCTTCAAAGAGATTTGGGTGGGAGAAGCCTCTACCCCTGTCCCCAGGTCTCACCTGACCAAGGCCCTCAGCTTACTACCATCATGCCTCTGCCTGCTGCATGATATTAGCTGGAGAGTGGTACAATGATTGTCTGCAGTGTACCGGGACCAATATTATGGCTGTGCTGACCATGTCTCTGCCTGGAAAATTCATTTGGACAAATGCTGCGGCTGTGCTGACAATATCCCAGACTATAGACTATATTCCTGCCTGCTGCCTGGAAAATTGCTATTGTCGTCGCTAAGCATGTCCCTGCCTGCTGCCTGGACTAATGCTCTCCTCTGTGGACAACTGCACTACTACAACCACAGGTAATACTTTTTTTTACACTTTCCTTTATAGAATGTATTTTGTAATGTATTTATTGCTATGTACATGCTATGTGTTAAAAATGTGAGGGGCCTTCAAAAATGATAGGTTGTCAGGAAATTAGATGTGCATTTTATGTAAAAGTCTCACACGTGTGGTATTGCCATAATTAGGAGGAGTAGCAGAATGTATTTTGGGGTACAATTTTTGCTATATACATGCAACCACTTACCGACCGCCTAACGACTATATACATCGGCCATTTAAAGCTAAATACTGGGGTTATGGCAGCAGATAGCTGCCATAACCCCTGTATTTTTTTAAACGTTGGGCGGTCGGCTTTCAGATAAGGGTGGTCCCAGTGGCAGATTCGCCGCCGAATCCGCCGCAACGGTGCATGGGAAGAGGTGCCCCCCCCCCCTCCCGCCGCGTCCTAGACGTTTTCTCAGCTTACTGGACCCGCCGGCAGCGGGGAAAACTATCCGGTCCCGGATCCTCAGAGACAGGAAATTGAGTGAGGGCAAGATGGCCCTCACTCGACTCTATGGTCTTGGAGGACCGGAGCTACGTCAAAAGTCGTTGCCTAGCAACCGGTTTAAAGGGCCGGGTTTTTTTTTGGTTTTTTTTTTTTTCTTTTTCAACAATTTTTTTTTTTTAGTGTAGTTGTGAGGTGTGAGGTCTTTTTGACCCCAGATCTCACAATAAAGAGGACCTGTCATGCCTATTTCTATTACAAGGGATGTTTACATTCCTTGTAATTGGAATAAAAATGATCAAAACATTTTTTTTAAAAAAACTTTTTAAAAATAAAAAATTATTAAATAAAATAAATAGGAAAAAAATAAATAAAATTAAAGCGCCCTGTCCCCGTTAGCTCGCGCGCAGAAGCGAACGCATACGCAAGTCCCGCCCACATATGTAAACGGTGTTCAAACCACACATGTGAGGTATCACCGCGATCGGTAGAGCGAGAGCAATAATTTGAGCCATAGACCTCCTCCTCTGTAACTCTAAGCTAGTAACCTGTAGAATTTTTTAAAATGTTGCCTATGGGGATTTTTAAGTACCAATGTTTGGCGCCATTCCGCGAGCGTTTGCAATTTTGAAGCATGACATGTTGGGTATCTAATTACTCGGCGTAACATTATCTTTCACATTATGGAAAAAAATTGGGCTAAATTTACTGTTTTCTTATTTTTTTATTCAAAAAAGTGAATTTTTTTCAAAAAAATTGCATTTGGAAGACTGCTGCGCAAATATGGTGTGATAAAAAATATTGCATTGATCTCCATTTTATTCTCTAGGGTCTCTGCTAAAAAAAAATATATAATGTTTGGGGGTTCTAAGTAGTTTTCTAGCAAAAAAATGATTTTAGCTTATAAACACCAAGTGTCAAAAATAGGCCCAGTCTTAAAGTGGATAAATGGACAACTTTGTGTAAAGAGCTACTTGGATGTTAGGCCTATGTATGTGGTCAGGCTGTGTAAAAGTATTACACATGTGGTATCGTCATACTCAGGAGGAATAGCAGAATGTATTTTGGTGTGCAATTTTTGCTATGTAGATGCTATGTGTTAGAAATATTGCATAAATTGACAACTTTGTGTAAAAAAAAAATGCATTTTCATTTTCTTTCCACAGTTTCCAAAAGCTTGTGGAAAAAAATGACAGGTTCAAAAGACTCATTATGCCTCACAAATTATACGTTGGGGTGTTTGCTTTCCAAAATGGGGTCATTTTATGGCAGTTTCCATTGTCCTGGTGCTCCAGGGCCTTCAAAAGTGCTATAGGTTGTCAGGAAATTATATGTGTAATTTCTGCTTCTAGAATGCCGGACAGGGCTACTTGAATGTTGGGCCTCTGTATGTGGCCAGGCTGTGAAAAAGTCTCACACATGTGGTATCAGCATACTCAGGAGGAGTAGCAGAATGTATTTTGGGGTGCAATTTTTGCTATGTAGATGCTATGTGTTAGAAATATTGCATAAATTGACAACTTTGTGTAAAAAAAAATGCATTTTCATTTTCTTTCCACAGTTTCCAAAAGCTTGTGGAAAAAAATGACATGTTCAAAAGACTCATTATGCCTCACAAATTATACGTTGGGGTGTTTGCTTTCCAAAATGGGGTCATTTTATGGCAGTTTCCATTGTCCTGGTGCTCCAGGGCCTTCAAAAGTGCGATAGGTTATCAGGAAATTATATGTGTAATTTCTGCTTCTAGAATGCCGGACGGGGCTACTTGAATGTTGGGCCGCTGTATGTGGCCAGGCTGTGAAAAAGTCTCACACATGTGGTATCAGCATACTCAGGAGAAGTAGCAGAATGTATTTTGGGGTGCAATTTTTGCTATGTACATGCTATGTGTTAGAAATATTGCATAAATTGACAACTTTGTGTAAAAAAAAAGCATTTTCATTTTCTTTCCACATTTTCCAAAAACTTGTGGAAAAAAATGACATGTTCAAAAGACTCATTATGCCTCAAAGATTATACATTGGGGTGTTTGCTTTCCAAAATGGGGTCATTTTATGGCAGTTTCTATTGTCCTGGTGCTCCAGGGCCTTCAAAAGTGCGATAGGTTGTCAGGAAATTATATGTGTAATTTCTGCTTCTAGAATGCCGGACGGGCTACTTGAATGTTGGGCCTCTGTATGTGGCCAGGCTGTGAAAAAGTCTCACACATGTGGTATCAGCATACTCAGGAGGAGTAGCAGAATGTATTTTGGGGTGCAGTTTTTGCTATGTACATGCGATGTGTTAGAAATATTGCATAAATTGACAACTTTGTGTAAAAAAAAATGCATTTTCATTTTCTTTCCACAGTTTCCAAAAGCTTGTGGAAAAAAATGACACGTTCAAAAGACTCATTATGCCTCACAAATTATACGTTGGGGTGTTTGCTTTCCAAAATGGGGTCATTTTATGGCAGTTTCCATTGTCCTGGTGCTCCAGGGCCTTCAAAAGTGCAATAGGTTGTCAGGAAATTATATGTGTAATTTCTGCTTCTAGAATGCCGGACGGGGCTACTTGAATGTTGGGCCGCTGTATGTGGCCAGGCTGTGAAAAAGTCTCACACATGTGGTATCAGCATACTCAGGAGAAGTAGCAGAATGTATTTTGGGGTGCAATTTTTGCTATGTACATGCTATGTGTTAGAAATATTGCATAAATTGACAACTTTGTATAAAACAAAAAGCATTTTCATTTTCTTTCCACATTTTCCAAAAACTTGTGGAAAAAAAATGACATGTTCAAAAGACTCATTATGCCTCAAAGATTATACATTGGGGTGTTTGCTTTCCAAAATGGGGTCATTTTATGGGGGTTTCCATTGTCCTGGTACTCCAGGGCCTTCAAAAGTGCAATAGGTTGTCAGGAAATTATATGTGTAATTTATGCTCCTAGAATGCCGGGCGCTGCTACTTGGATGTTAGGCCTCTGTATGTGGCCAGGCTGTGAAAAAGTCTCACACATGTGGTATCGCCATACTCAGGAGGAGTAGTAGAATGTGTTTTGGGGTGTAGTTGCAAGTATACATATGCTGTGTGAGAGAAATAACCTGTTAATACGGCAATTTGTAAAAAAAAAAAAAAAATCTTAATTTTGCAAAGAATTGTGGGAAAAAATTACAACTTCAAAAAACTCACCATGCCCCTTATTAAATACCTTGGAATGTCTACTTTCCAAAAAGGGGTCATTTGGGGGGTATTTGTACTTTCCTGACTTTTTAATGTCTCAAGAAATGAGATAGGCCTTCAGTACATCAGGTGTGATCAAGTGTGATCAATTTTCAATGATTCGCACCATAGCTTTTGGACTCTATAACTTTCACAAAGACCAAATAATATACACTTACTTGGGTTATTTTTACCAAAGATAAGTAGCAGTATAAATTTTGGCCAAAATTTGTGAAGAAAAACGACTAATTTGCAAAATTTTATGACAGAAACAAAGAAAAATTTTTATTTATTTATAGCACAAAAAATAAAAAACCCAGTATTGATCAAATACCATCAAAAGAAAGCTCTATTTGTGTGAAAAAAAGGACGCAATTTTTGTATGGGTACAGTTTTGCATGACTGAGTAATTCTCAGTCAAAGTGTGAGAGCGCTAAAAGCTGAAAATCGGTCTGGGCAGGAAGGGGGTGAAAGTGCACTGTAGGCAAGTGGTTAAGTGCACAGAAGGCAAGTGGTTAATAAACATGTTAGCTGTTTCCACAGCAGAAGGTGTGCCAACCATAGGCAAAAAGTGCGCCATCTTCGAGAGACGGTCAACCACCACCAGGACAGTAGTGAAACCTTCTGAAGGTGGTAATTCCACTATAAAATCCATGGATAGTTGCTTCCAGGGCTGTTCTGGGATGGGCAATGGCCTTAACAGGCCCCAGGACTTGGTCTTAGCCCCCTTGTTACGCTGACATGTAATACAAGAACCCACATAGGATTTACAGTCCCGAACTAAATTGGGCCACCAAAAGTTGCGCTGAATGAGTTCACATGTCTTCCTGACCCCGAAGTGCCCAGCAAGCTTGTGATCATGCAAAGTCTTTAGGACCTGTAGTCTGATTTGTGAAGGAACAAAAATCCTTTTTTGGAACCACAAGAATCCCCCGCGTTTTTCCAAGGAAGAGGTCCCAGGCTCGAGACATTGAACTGAGGCTTGCTTAATTGCTGATTGCAGATCTGTTAATCTGAATAAGTAAAAAATTTTGAGCCGAGAGGATGGTGTTAGGTTGGGCTGTGTTTGGTGTATCTGGAAACATTCTGGACAAGGCGTCTGCTTTCCCGTTCTTGGACCCTGGCCTGTAAGTCAGATGAAAGTTAAACCGGGAAAAGAACAAGGCCCATCAAGCTTGACGGAGTCTCAGGCGTCATGCTGTCCTGAGGTATTCCAGGTTTTTGTGGTCTGTAAATATCAAAATGGGATGAGTAGCCCCTTCAAGCAAGTATCTCCACTCTTCCAAGGCACATTTGATGGCCAAGAGTTCCCGATCCCCTACGTCATAGTTTCTCTCCGGAGGTGTCATCTTCCTGGAAAAGAAAGCCACAGGGTGCAGAAGAGTCTTCGGGCCTTGTCTTTGAGATAAGATTGCTCCAGTGGCTATTTCTGAAGCATCCACTTGAAGCACATAAGGTAGGGTTGGATCAGGATGCTGGAGAATAGGTGCTGAGGTGAACAACGTCTTCAGTTTGTCAAAGGCCGTTTGAGCTTCCTGTGACCAATAGAAATGGACCTGTTGGCGGGTCAATTGGGTAATGGGGGAGATAAACATAGAGAACCCCTTCACGAACCTCCGATAGAAGTTAGCAAACCCCACGAAGCGTTGAACTCCTTTCTTATCACAGGGGGCTGGCCAATCGAGAATTGACTGCACTTTCTGTGGATCCATGGAAATGCCGTTTGTTGAGATAATGAGACCCAGGAATTGAATGGAGTCTTTCTCGAATTCGCATTTCTCTGGTTTCACATAAAGTCCTTGTTTCCTTAAAGTAAATAGTACCTTCTTAACATGGGTCCGGTGGAGTTCCAGAGTGGAGGAAAAAATGAGTATGTCATCTAGATAGACAATCAGAAAGAGATCCAGGAAGTCCCGAAAAATGTCATTAACTAGATGTTGGAAGGTAGCAGGGGCGTTACACAGCCCGAAAGGCATGACCAGGTATCAAAAATGGCCAAACCTCGTTCTGAACGCCGTCTTCCACTCATCTCCTTTCCTAATGCGAACAAGGTTGTAAGCTCCACGGAGATCCAATTTGGTAAAGATCCGAGCTGCCCGGAAACGTTGAAATAGTTCTGGGATAAGAGGTAGAGGATACCGGTTTTTAAAAGTAATTTTATTAAGCTCCCGGTAATCTACACAAGGTCTTAGTGTGCCATCCTTTTTTTCGACACAGAATATCCCGGCCCCTGCTGGTGAGGAGGAGGGGCGGATAAAACCCTTTTCCAAATTTTCGTTAATATAAATCCGTAGGGTTTCCAGCTCCTTCTCAGATAACGGGAATATCCTTCCGAAAGGAATCTCGGCTCCGGGCAGAAGTTCTACAGGGCAATCATAAGGCCTGTGAGGAGGCAGAGCTTCGGCCTTTTTTTATCAAATACGTCCGTGAATTCCTCATAAACTGCGGGGACATTTTCCGGGAGATCATGTACTGGTTGGACGGCCAGGCAAGCAGCAGAAGAATCAGATCCGGGTAGGAAACAATGGTTCAGGCAGTAATTAGACGTGAAGGAGATCCTTCTCTTAACCCAGTCAATCTGTGGGTTGTGGGCCTGTAGCCAGGGAAGTCCTAAAATAATGGGAAACATTGGTGAGGAAAGGACGTCGGATCGGAGGAATTCCTGGTGAAGAGAATCTGTCGTGGTGAAGATGGGGCACGTCTCTTCAGTAACAGGCCCGGAACTGGGCAAAGAACCATCAGCCAGAAGAATATGAAGTCACTGTTCCTTAGCTTGCATGGGGACACACAGTCTTTGAGCTAAAGAACGGTCCAGAAAGCAACTACATGCCCCGGAATCAACGATCGCCAGAAGCCGAATATTCTTTTCTGCTACCTGTAGGGAGACCGGGAGAATAAGATGAGTAGGGGATGACCCGGCAACTTGACAGTTCAGCAGAGGCCGTGAATAGGACTTACTGGGTCTCACAGGACAATTGCTTAGGAAGTGGCCAGATTCCCCACAATAAAGGCAGAGGTTAGCTTGCCGGCGACGTTGTCTTTCCTCGGGGGTCAAGGCAGAACGGATTAGACCAATCTGCATGGGTTCTCCTTCTGATCCCCCGGAGACAGAAGGCCCAGGATGGGGTGAAGCAGCAAGTGGGACTTTTGGGAGTACCCAGGTAGGTCAGGCCCCTTGAAGGCGCTCTGAGCGTCTCTCCCGCAGACGCCTGTCCAGTTGGATTGCCAGTGAGATTAGACCTTCCAAAGACGTAGGGGTTTCTACCCGAGCTAACTCGTCCTTAAGGGCTTCAGACAATCCGTGACGGTACTGGTACTTGAGTGCTGCCTCATTCCAGTCTGTATCCGCGGCCCATCTGCGGAAGTCAATGGTATAGTCCTCTACAGGACGTTTATTTTGTTGTAAGGCATGTAGGGCTGATTCAGCCGTAACAGTCCGTTGGGGGTCCTCGTATAACTGGGCCATGGCCTGGAAGAAGGAGTCTACAGAGTTCAATGAGGGGCTCTTTTGCTCAAGGAGGTTATGGGCCCAGGTCTGGGGTTCTTCTGACAACAGAGAAATTATGAATCCTACTTTGACAGTCTCTGAAGAGAAGGTTCTGGGCTGAAGGGCTAAATACAAGAGACGTGCATTTTTAAAGGATCTGAACCTTCTCCGTTCCCCATGGAAGCGTTCGGGTGTAGGTACCCTGGGTTCAGGTGGGAAAACCATGGCTGCCTGAGCAGGGCTGGCTGGTCCTTGCTGAGTGGAGGTGCCCCCGGAGCTGGCGGGCGGTTGATTGGGGTCGGAAGGAGAGGGTGCGCCAGCTAGGTTCAACACTCTACACTCTAGGTTACGACCCTCTAATTGAAAATAACCGTCCTGCAGTCTCTGGACTGCCTGTGTTAAAGAGGAGACTTGCCTGACAAAGAGCCTCGAGCTGGGAAGCACCTCTGTCGGCCTCTGACATGGCTGGATTGTACTGTCAGATCACTTCTTGGTAGAGGCCGAAATGCTGAGAGGGCTTCCCTTGCAGCTCGGTGCGAATCACCCCTGGAAGTGGGACAGGAGGTGACGCGTCCCAAGGAGCACTGGATGCTTGTGGAGTGCAGGTAAAGGTTCACAAGGGTATCCGGAACAACTTGCAGGGCCTCCAGGGAATCAAGCAATGTGCAGGTAAAAGCCAGGCCGAGGGTCATACACAGGTATCAGTCCAAACAGGTCGCCAAGACAAGGGGATTGAGCAGAAGCAAGTCCGTTGAGCAAGCCGGGATCGGTACACTAGAAGTCAGGCAGAGGACAAAAGAGCAAGGATGGTCACACAAGCCGAGGGTCAAACACTGGAGCAGGATCGAAGGGTCAGACGAAGCCGTGGGTCAAAGCCAGGAGAAAGAGCAGACAGGTCAGGAACGAGCCGGGTCAAACTGGAATCCAGGAAGTAACAATGCACAGGAAACAGGAAGAGCTGAAGACAATCCAGCAATCTGATGGGCTGAGCAGAGTCCTTTTATAGGCCAGTGAATTAGTCTATGGCCTGAGTCCATTGCAGCCATGGGAAGTACTGGCAAAGTTGCCAGTTGCAGCACAGCCATTTCACTGATAATGAGTCTATGGCCTGAGTCTGTTGCGGCCATTGGAAGTTCTGGCGGAGTTGCCAGTTGCAGCATGGCCGTTTCTCTGACATCCTGTGTTTGTGTGTGGGAGGGGGTGGACATTTAATTACAGAGCTCCGGGTCACCCCGGGGGGATCTGCTTTTTCTGGTCCACCCCAGGGGATCTGCTTTCTCCAGTTCACCCCAGGAGATCTGCTTTCTCTGGTTCACCCCAGGGGATCTGCTTTCTATGGTTCAACCCAGGGGATCTGCTTTCTCTGGTTCACCCCAAGGGATCTACTTTCTCCAGTCTACCCCAGGGGATCTGCTTTCTCTGGTTCACCCCTGGATATCTGCTTTCTCTGGTTCACCCCTGGATATCTGCTTTCTCTGGGTCACCCCAAGGCATCTGCTTTCTCCGGTTCAGCCCAGGGAATCTGCTTTCTTCTGTTAAGCCCAGGAGATCTGCTTTCTCCGGTTCAGCCCAGGGCATCTGCTTTCTCCGGTTCAGCCCAGGGTATCTGCTTTCTCTGGTTCAGGCTAGGAGATCTGCTTTCTCCAGTTTCGTTTAGGGAATCTGCTTTCTCCAATTCAGCCCATGGGTTCTGCTTTCTCCAGTTCAGCCCAGGGGATCTGCTTTCTCCGGTTCAGCCTACGGGATCTGCTTTCTCCAGTTCAGCCTAGGGGAATCTGCATTCTCCAGTTCCGCCCAGGGGATCTGCTTTCTCTGGTTTAACCCAGTGACAGACCATGGGCACTGCCTGAAAACATGCAGAGCAGGGGCACAGCATAGCCAGACACAGGTAATTGAGTTCCCTCTCCTGCCTCAAGCTTTCACACCCCTCTGCCTCACCAGAGCTCCTCTGATCACTAGTGCTGTGTACTGCCACCAGGAGCTGATAGGGGAAGGGTGATACATGTTGTTCTGCAAACCGGCTCCCCTCTTCTACTGCTCCACTCCTTCTCTAGTACCTGCCAACATAGGGGTACTGTCCTCCCATACCCCCCCACTGCTGTCCTCCCTCAGGCTCTTTTTGATCCTTGGTACATGGGGATGCCCAAGGGCCAGCCACCAGGAGAGCAAAGAAAAAAAACAAGGGGAGCCAAAAGAAACAGCCAGGGAGAGAGTACAACTTGGTTCTGTTTGATAAGGAGTGCTGCACTGACAGGATGTAGCAGAGGGAGAACACATGCACCTTCTCCTGGTTCGTTCCTACTGGCTCCCAGCGCTGGGCTGACAGTGAGTTGCTCTCACTACTCCTGTGGCACCTCTCAATGTGGCGCCTGGGGCACAACTCCCCCTTGCCCCCCCCCCTAGTTTCGGCCCTGTGTAAACATTACAATAAAGCCGGCTGGATCGAGAGCTTGGTAGATAGGACAATCTGTCTAAAACACCTGGAGCACGTGTTCTACAAACGTAGAGCTTAAAAGTGTGTGCGTGCTTAGCACATGTGCGCAGCTCAATCTCAAAAGGACCTACAAGTTTTTTGTGGATTATGATGGTTACTTTTAATTAATCTATTGTTTTAATTGAATTAAGTGCTGTGTTCAAATTACTGGCTGTAATGGTCATGCTTATTGGACTCATGAAAAGCTGTATGCGACATCCATTTTGTTCGTGTCTCAGCCATGTTGTCATGTGAAGGGCATAACCACAGTGACCTTGCGCCCCACATTTTTCTTTCAGTTTTACAATACACAAACTGTTAACTGATGCCAGGACCTTAATAGTCCATTGATCAGACACACACAGACCCTTTCCATTAACCAATCCACATTCCCGTCTAGAAACCCTAATAAAACTCTCTCTTGCAAGCTGAGCATTCCAGAGAACTAACAGATACTGGTCATAAATAGCTCAGTTGGAGGCCAATACCCATATCTGCAGATAGGTTAGCAGTTGTACCTCTGAAATGTCAGCATGTTTCAAAACTCCTGAAATAATATCAAAGCCAGAATATCGACATATTTACTTTCCTTAATGATTTTTTTTTGTTTCAAGTCTAGACATCCCTATGTCAGGCCATATGGGGAACCACTGGCACCACTTATCCCTCCTAGGTAAAGTAGACATCTGAAACCTGCCATATTTATATTTATTTTAAAACAAATTTCACGCTAGACAATAATATGCTGGTTACAAACTGTAAACTGTAGATATTCAGAGATATGAATACTTATCGAAAACTGTATCTGGGACATGGTCATAAATGTAGTGATCTCCCAGCAACCACTCCTTAGACCAGATGACTGGTCAGATGGTTTCTGTCAACACCCCTCTAATCCCAGAGTAAAGGGAGATACCAGGACAGTTTGACAGCTGTCAGGTACCATCAAACCAGGAACATCTGTCAAGTTATGAGAGCCAATAACACCTTGCTCATCAACTAAACTCTGCTAACGCCAAGGACACTGCAGGTATTCTTCCCTTGGTGGGGTGGTAGCAGTTAAAGGGCTAATTGCTTAAATAATTTAACCCAGTGACAATCACTCCCAGGCTGCTGGCACCTAGATTGGGTCCCGCAAGCAGGAAAATCTTTGTGAGGCGTGCAGCTCTAAGTGGCATGTGAGACTGGCCAGTCCTTTGTCACGAGTTGGTGAGGAGGGCAGATGTTTGATATCGGCGTCTGTCACACTGGCCAATTCTAGATTTAGGACAGCATGGGACACAAAACATCCAACTTAGAGTAGATGATGTACTCAGGCATAAAGGCTGTTCATCTAGCAAAATAATGTTCAATTTGCAAAGTAGATGTTGGTAAATAAACTGAGTCTATGTTGATTTTGAAACCCCAATTATGTGTGGGAGAAGTTAAAGCACACTGTCTCAGGGGTTAGCGTTTCTGCCTTGCAGCATTATGATCCCTTGTTCAAATTCCAGCCTGGACACTATTTAAAAAGGTTTGCATGTTCCCTTTGTGCTTGCATTGATTTCCTCCAATAACACCAATATGCTCATAAGTGACTTAGCTGCTGTCTCAATTTGCCTCAGTATATGTGTGTGTGTGCTTATACATCATACAGCCATAACATTATGACCACTGACAGATACAGTGAATAATATTGATAATCTTGTGACAATGGCACCTAAAAGTGGGTGGGATATTTAAGGCGGCAAGTGAACTTGTTCCTGGAGTTGATGTATTGGGGAAAAAAAAGGCAAGTGTAAAGATATAAATGACTTTGACAAGGGCCATATTGTATTGGCTTGATGACTTGTTCAGAGCAACTAAAAAAACTGCAGCTCTTTGGGGATGTTCCTGGTCTGCAGTGGTTTAGGACTGATCAAAAGTTGTCCAAGGAAGGAAAACTGGAGACGGGGTCATGGGCGGCCATTGCGGCACATTCAGAGAAAAGGCTGGCCCTTGTAGTTCAATTCAATAGAAGAGCTACTGTAGGTCAAATTACTCAAAAAGTTAATGCTGGTTCTGATAAAAAGGTGTCAGAACACACAGTACCTGTCAGGGTGCCCATGCTCAGGGCCGGTGCTTCCACTAGGCAAACTAGGCAGCCGCCTAGGGCGCATTGCCACCTAGGGGCGCAGCCAGGAGTCGCACTCTCTCTCCATCATGAATGATTATTGTGAGCTGAGGGGAGAGGTGGCGGTAGGGGAGGAAGAAGGGACAGAGAAAGATGCCAGGTGTCTTGGGCAGTGGCGGAACTATCAGGCCTTGGCTTTCCACCACTGTTGGAGGGGCCCCAAGAGGCAGGAATGGAGCCCACCAGAGTGCTACCTGCATGATGATCCTCTTCAGCTGGAGCTGAACGGCCTTAACCCCAGGCAGGAAGTGACTCTCTGCACTAAGCTGGTAGGCAGTCGTTCATTTCCCTGGGTTGGTATTAAGCAGGGAGCGGAGGAGAGCTGAACCTGAGCCGGAGCTCGGCACTGGAGGGCGGAACCTTTATTGCAGCAGAAGCAACGAGGCATCGGAATGCTCTGAGGAGGTTGGTGATGAAGGACATGCGGAGCTCTCTGACTGCTGCTTTTCCCTCCACCAGGAGCCGGTTGGAGCTGTGGTGAGCACTGTGGTCCAGGAGAGGAGCGTCCTGGGAGAAGGAATCAGCAGGATCACTGTGAAGGAGGGCAGAGTGGGGGCCACTTTCTTCATACTGCCCAGTTAGTGTCCCCAGAATAGGGGATCGGGGTCCCTGGGTATTACATGGAGCATCCCTGGTATGAAAGGGAATCTGGGTCACCAGGTCTGCCATGGGGAATCCGAGTCACCAGGTGTGACATGGAGGATAGGGGTCACTGGGTGTAACAGGAGTTCGGGGTCACCAGGTGTGCCATGAGGAATTGGGGTCCCTGGGTGTGCCAAGGGGGATTGGTGTCCCCAAGTGTGACACAGAGGAACATCAGGGTCCCCAGGTGTGACATGGAAAAACATCAGGGTCTGACGGGTCACTGAGTGCTCAGCTCAGCAGCCAAAAGTGCCTACAATGGGTATGTGAGCATCAAAATGACACCGTGGAGCAATGGAAGGAGGTGTCTTTGAGGTATTGATGTGGCCTCCAAATTCTCCAGATCTCAATCCAGTCGAGCATCTGTGGGATGTGCTGGAAAAATAAGTCTGATCCATGGAGGTCCCACCTCACAACTTACAGGACCTTAAGGATCCGTTACTGATAGTTTGGTGGCAAATACCACAGCACAACATAAGAGAGTCTGTGGAGAACATGTCTCAACGGGTCAGGGCTGTTTTGGTGGCAAAAGGGGGACCTACTCATTAGGTGGTCGGGCATAATGCTAGGGCTGATCAGCGTATGTTTGCATATTAGACAGGAACTGTGGGTTCCTTGAGGACAAGGACTGATGTGAAGGTACAATATGTAAAAAGCACTGAGTAAATGGTTGTTGTTGTTGTCTAAATACATTTTTTCTTTTAGTTTTGGATATACTTGCAAAAAGCAAATACTTATGTCACATTTTTATTGGTGTTCATGATCCCAATACGGGATTTCCCCTCACTTTTTGCCCCTCTGACAGTCTATGACACCCTGAGGGAGCTGTTGTCATATGAGCAGGAAGTCACAGAGAGTAATAATAACTAGACAGATATTCCATTTCCAACCTTTTGCTGTTTTATTGAAAAGAAAAGGTGTTTTGGTTAAGTTAACAAACCACTATTTTAGAATTCCAACCCCCATGACTCAAAGATGAGATGCAGAGCAAGTAAAAAGTACTGACAGTTCATAAGTTTCAGACATTAGTGCTGTGTCTTGATGGTTAAATGATCCTCTTTAACTCTCCTCACCGACTCCATTTATTTGTTCTGTTTAGGGATTTCTGTTCTAAGAACGCTATCGTTATTACTTCTGATTGTACGCTGTCAGGTAGCTTGTCAGATGCTGCGGCTTGAGCTCCACGTTCTGACGTGAATTATTCTCACCCTAATTGCTTTTCTGCTGAACGGACGGTGAACTGATTTTCAAGCGTTCTTGAAAACCTTTTGCTACATGCGAATGCTCATTATCACCCATGTGCAAAGCTGATCACTAGAGCTTCTCATTTTCTTGAATGTCTTGTACAGGGGTCTCAAAACTTTTCAGTAAGAGGGCCACATATTTTACAAATTTTCACAGGCTGAAAAAAATCAGTTTTAAAAATAAACAAGCCAAAATGAAATGCATTATATGATTTAGAAAAAAAAAAAACTTTAGTAAAACAAAGCAAAGAAATTCCAAATAAAGTTGAGCCCATCAGAGCCTCCTTACATCACAATCCCTATCAGAGTCTTCTTACATCAGAATCTCCATCAGAGCCTCCTTACATTAGAGTCCACATCAGAGTCCCCTTACATCAAAATCCCTATCAGGGTCCCCATCAGAATCTCTCCTTTCGTCAGAGTTCCCATCAGAGTCTCCTTACATCAGAATCTTGTCAGAGATCCAGAAGAGCAGTGAGGGGGGGAGGAGCCGGGTCATGGCGCCAGAGCTGAGTGCACGCTAGTGCAGACCTGGGAGCCGCCCGAGACATGCTACTGAACGCCTCAGTCCACCCCGCACACATGGAGAACTAAAGCGGACCAAATATCCCTCTACCTGATCTCCAGTAACGCAGCCGAAGGACCCGGTGGATCGGTTGATCCCTGCTGAGAAGCAGGTGCCTCCGTTGAGCAGTCTCCGAGGGACGGAGGGACAGCTCCGGGGATGTAGATCCCGTGTAGCCACCAAGGTGCAGCAGCGAGGAAGCAGCAAGCCCGAGCCGCCCGCCCAGACCATCCGCACGCGTCCAGCCGGCACAGAGAGACCCCTCACGAGGTCCCGCACTCGGTCCGCCATCGAGGGGACAGCTCACCAGACCTGGAAACGGCTCTGGGGAAAGAGAGAGTTCCCAGCACTCGAGTAAGGAGGGAATCAACGCTCGAAGGGGGACGCAGAGGCAGCCGGATACCCGACAAAGCATGTAGCTAAGGAGCCACAAACCACACACTACATGAGGCTGAGATCGAGACCTGGAGGAGTGGTGAGAGGGTGAAAACCCCCAAATTCCTTTCCTTTCATATATGATACATGATATATGTTATAAGATCTATAGACTGGGACAAGTGCCAAGGTATACCCTGGGTGAAATAAGATACTGACAGACTACCTTGAACTGCAATAGAATTACTGCTGACACCCCTGGATACGCCGGGTATACTAAGGCCCCCTCAGGAGGAGGGAGAAGGGCTTGGAAATAAGAACCCTGCTAGCGTGTTGGAAAATGTTCAATGAGCACTTGGTTTAAAGGGACGGAATGATAAAAAAAAAAAAAAAACCCTAAACCTCCCAAGTCTCTCTGAACCGTATGTTGAATAGGAGATAATTACATGAAGGAACCCCTTGGGACCCCCCAAAAGGCCTTTTCTCACTGGAGATAAATATTATATATATATGGTGTAGAAGACTAACGGTATCTTACAGGGGCTTCCCTTGGCCTTTACTTCATTCTATAACTGAACGAGGGAAAGACCGTATGAGAATAAAGTAAACTAAATTTACTATCCAACTCGTGTCTTCAAGGGGAAAAAAAAAAAAAAAAAAATAATATAGATAAAAAGGCCAGAGGTAGCCCTACTGGAGATTATTGGTTAGGAGAAGTTGGAAATACTGGATAATTATACCCTCCCATCTTAAAGCAGTACACCCCCTAAAATATACGCCGGGCCCACCCCTGAAATATTATATCTGACCATTGTTTGGTCAGGTAGACAGTTGGCGAACTATACTGAACTCTTTAGCCCCCCAGCTCTAGACCTCAAACAGAGCCTAAAAAGTAGAAATATGTCAAAAATTAAGAATAAACAGACAAAAGATGGGGCGGAGAAACCCGCAAAAATAACAGCTAGCCCCGGAACCATCAGAAAGTATATGACTCAGGATGGGAAGGGACAAAGTGAAGCAGCGGACTGTCAACCAGCTGTAAAATCAAAACAAAATAATGAGGGGAAAATAAAGACAAAAGGCACAAAAAACTCGGAGCAGCCGGGAGAGGAGACCTTGGACTCTTCTAGGGAAAGTACACAAATTATGGGAGACTATGTATCAGGAAAGGAAGAAGAACAGAGGAGAAAAGATCAGCCACCGACAAAATCTGAAATGATAGAAATGTTCACAAATTTGGAAAAATCAATCAAATCGGAAATGGCTAACCTATATAGGGATTTAGGACATACTCTGGCTAGAGTGGAAGAAATAGAAACGAAAATAAACTCCCAGGGGAAGAAGGTAAAAAATTTAAAAGATCAAATGAAAAGAACGCAGCTTGAACAGAGGAACATGGCTTATAAGATGGAAGACCAAGAAAATAGAAATAGAAGGAAAAACTTGCGGATTAGGGGCCTACCGGAAAAGGGCAGAGAGGAAAAACTAGAAGAAATGCTTAAATTCATCTTCAATCCCCTCCTAGGAAAGGAAATGGCTGACAAAATAGAATTTGAAAGAGTCCACAGAATACGAAAACCTCAGAACGCTCCAAAAGATAAACCAAGAGATGTAATAGCGAGATTTCATAAATACGATGTAAGAGCTAAAATCTGGGAGAAGATGAGAGACAGACCAATAATGAGATATGAAGATGCAGATATACAGATTTTCCCGGATTTATCTCAGGATACAATCAATAGAAAACGTGTTTTGAAACCAGTGGTAGATATTTTGAGGAAGCAAAATATACAATATTTCTGGAGCCACCCGCCAGGCCTAGGAGTACGGAAAGATGGAAAAACGGCCCTGCTAAGGTTTCCAGAAGAGACCTTGACCTTTTGTGAAACCTTGAAAGTACCAGTAATGGAGATTCCAGGATGGACTCTTCAAGAGTCCCTAGATGAGGACTCAGAAGACGAAAACGAGTGGCAAGAAGAGATTAAGAAGAAAAAGAAGAGCAAAGGGAAAAGTTAAAAACTGTTTTGAGTAACGGGGAGGGTACGGGGAAAATGGGAGAAGGAAGGAGGGGTTTTGAGAGGATAGGAGGTAGGGAGGTGGATAAGGGGCATTATAAAAGAGTTTCAAGAGGGCGGCCCCATGGGGGCACTGGGGTGTACTTTATCCTCAAATCCCAAAATAGGGGGGAGAGGAAGTGATGGCGAGCACGAGCCGAGCTCAACCCCGGGGAAATGTCGATGGAAGGGGAGGAGAGATAAATCGACTAACCTAGTCAGGAGGCAAGGAGAAACTAGGTACCCTTGGAGGCGAAGACGGCCAGGGGGGAGGGGGGAGGGAGGAGGGGGGAATGGGCGGGTGGGAGAGGGAAGGGGGGGGTTTAGAAATAGGGAAAAAGAAAAGGACGACACAAAAATAGATTGTTTGAATATGCCATGTATCCCTAGCTCATATAGAAAACATAAACCCACATATAAGAAGGAGAGCCCGAACTCTCGAGAACACCAGCCTTATAAATCCAGATGTGAAGGTATAGAACCAAAAATTCGGGAAAATAGGAAAAACATGACAAAGGGATGGATGAGGTAAATATTATATCATATAACATACGGGGAATGAATTCACCGGTGAAGAGACAGAGAATTATGAGAGAAATTAATTATCTGAATGCAGATGTCATATTCTTACAGGAGACTCATATTACACATGATACAAATATTAGATTCTACTCACAAAAACACCCAATATGGTACTACGCAGATTCATCTAAGAAAAAATCTAGGGGAGTAGCAATTGGCTTTGCTAGAGGGACAAGATTCATACTGGAGGAAAGGCTGGTGGACCCGGAGGGAAGGTTCCTCTTCCTGAAAGGAAAATTAAACGAAGAAGATGTTACTCTAGCCAACCTATACAGTCCAAACGAGGGACAAGTACCCTTTCTAGGTAAAATCCTGGGGAAATTGACAAACTTTAGAAAAGGAGGAGTGATCATGGCAGGAGATCTCAACCTGAGCTTAGAGCCAAAGATTGATAATACAGCAAGGCACCAAAGAATATCGATCCATCAGAATAAAGAGATCACGAAAAAATTATTTCAAAATCAATTAGCAGATATATGGAGAATCTTACACCCAAAAGAAAGAGACTACACTTATTACTCAAATATACATGGGGCATACTCAAGAATCGATTACTTCTTGGTGGAACACAGATGGATTGATAAAGTAATAGAGGCGAAGGTTGGGATCAGAACATGGTCAGATCACTCCCCCATTACACTAAAAATAAGAATGGGCAAAAAACAACCCAAAATGAATGTATGGAAAATCAATGAAGACTTAATCAAGGATAAAATGTGGGGGAAAGAAATTGAGAAAGAATTGGAATTCTACTTCCAAAATAATGATATAGATGAGACTCCTAAGAACATCATATGGGAGGCACAAAAAGCCTATATGCGGGGGATACTAATAGCTAAGGGAGTGCAAAGGAAGAGAGAAAGAACTCAAAATAAAGATAGACTGATGAGAGAGGTATATGATCTGGAACAAAAACAAAAAAAAATAATAAAAAATAAAGAGGAGTCCAACACCCTGTTGGAGGGTAAAAAAGAAGAATTAAAAGAACTATTAGAACAGGAAATTAGACAAGACTTTAATAGGGTGACCAGAGAGAAATATGTGGAGGGAAATAAAATTGGAAAAAATTTGGCAAGAATTACTAAGAAAAAAAAAGCAAGAAATTATATAGATAAGATCAAAAATAAAGAAGGGGAATTAGTCCATTCAGTTACTGAAAAAGCTCGGGAGTTCCAAAAATACTATAGCAACCTCTATGCGGTAAAAGGAGAAGGGAAGCAAGACGATAGAGGGAATAGAGAAGAGAAGATTAAAATATACCTAGAAAACGCAAAAATGCAAAAAATAGATGAGGAAAAACTAAAATCACTAGAGGCTCCAATTACAAATGCGGAGATACTCAGAGCAATAAAAGAAACGCCCACGGGTAAAAGTCCTGGACCAGATGGATATACCATCGGGTACTATAAACAATTTAAAGACCTACTTGTCCCAAGGCTTGAAAAGTATATGAATGGTTTAGGGACTAAATTTAATATGAGTAAGGAAGCCCTCCTAGCATCTATTACAGTCATTTTAAAAGAAGATAAAGACCAAACGCTATGTTCTAGTTATAGACCGATATCGCTTCTAAACGTAGATACCAAATTATTTACAAAAATATTAGCTACAAGAATGAAAAGCCTAATGAATGAATGGATTCATAGCGACCAGGTAGGCTTTATACCCGGAAGACAAGGCAAGGACAACAGCATCAGAACAATTCTCCTGACAAAACAAATGCTTAAGAATAAGACCCCAAATATGATCCTGTCGATTGATGCTGAGAAAGCATTCGATCGGGTCAATTGGGAGTTCTTAATGAGAACATTAGAGGAATTAGGACTGGGACCGAGGATGATGGCATGGATAAAGATATTATATAACCAACCCTCTGCAAGAATAAAAGTAAACGGGATACTATCGGAACCTTTTGAGATGCACAACGGAACGAGACAGGGATGTCCCCTGTCTCCAATGCTGTTTGTGATCTCATTGGAACCACTATTAGCCACTATAAGAGGATGTACTGATATCAAAGGGATAAAAGTGGGAGAGGTGGAACATAAGGTCGCGGCTTTTGCAGACGACCTCCTGTTCTACGTCTCCAACCCCAGAATAACCTTGCCAAATTTAATAAAGAATTTGAAACACTATGGAGAACTCTCTAATTTTAAAATCAACCAAACAAAATCAGAGATATTAAGTATAAAGATGGACAAACAGGAAAGGAATAGGATGGAAAAAGAATTCCCTTTTCTGTGGAGAAAAGGTGAATTAAAATATCTAGGAGTTAAACTAACCCCCCACCCAGAAAAGCTATATAAAATAAATTTTTTGCCCTTACTAAATGAAATTAAAACAGAAATAAATAGTCTAATACTGAGAGCTATCTCATGGATAGGAAGAGTTAACATTATAAAGATGGTAATCCTTCCCAAAATAACATACAAATTCCAGATGTTACCAATACAGATTCCTCAGGCATTTTTCAAAACATTAAAAGCACTAATAACCAAGTTTGTATGGAAAAAAAAAAAACCAAGAATAAAGTACACAACACTGAGTAAAAGTAAAGAAGAAGGGGGTTTAGCACTACCGGATCTTAAAAAATATTACCAGGCATCAATTCTTACACGGGTGTTGGAATGGGGAAAAAAAGAAAGTGGAAAAAAATGGGTGAAAATGGAAAACATAATGAGTGACACAGATTTAGGTAAAATGATTTGGATTCCACCAAAATATAGAAAGCTAAACAACAATACACACATAATCACACGACAGGCACTGAAAATATGGGACACAATAAACACTAGTCAAAAATGGAAATACAACTCACCACTAATACCACTGAAAGACACAAAATATTTCTCACCAGGGGAGGGAAAGGAATATGGAAAATGGATGGGAAAAGGGGACGTAAGGTTAAAGGACATTATGACACAGGGAAAAATAAATACGTTTATAGATTTGAAAAAGAGGGGAGACTGGAACCTCACCGAATGGAGATACCGCCAGCTAAAACACTTCGTGGACTCCCTTCCTCAGCCGATTAGAGGGATAAAAGAATTATTGCCGATGGAACAGATATGTATATCGGAGAAAATGCGTAACAACGTCTCTAATATTTATAAAATTCTTAATGAGGGGGAGAGGCTGGCGGTACCTCCATTCGCAGAAAAGTGGGAAAAAGAACTGGGTGCACATAGCCAAGGGTTCCAATGGGAAAAAAGTCTGAAACTGATCCACAGCTCCGCCATAGACATGAGTACGGCAGAAACTAATTATAAACTGGTCTCCCGATGGTATAATACACCAGACAAAGTTGGGAATTACCACGGGGAGAATTCAAAAAATTGCTGGAGGGGCTGTCAAGAAATCGGTACAATGACTCACATCTGGTGGAAATGCCCAAAAATTAGAAAATATTGGCAGGATGTATTAGCTACAATTAAAAAAATTACCAATATAGAAATAATGGAAGATCCCTGGGTCTGCCTATTCCATGGGACTCAACTATCAATAAAACAATATAAAAAATCACTGATTCCACATCTCTTAAACGCAGCAAAAAGTTTAATCCCCAGAAATTGGAATGAGATAGAACCTCCATCACATAAAGAATGGCTTATGCGAGTAGAAAAAACTAGAAAGTTGGAATATTTAAAAGTATGGGGAGAAGAACGATACGAGAACAGGATTGAAATTTGGGATACATGGCAAAAGTTTAAAGAAAGTTGAAATGGTCGTTAGATACAAGATAGAGAAGGAAATGGGGTAGGGGGATTTGGGTGGGGGGGTGGGGGCGGGGGAGTCCTAGAGGGGATAAAATGTTTACTTCATGAGAAAAAGGAAATGATCTGTACCACATTTTTACCTTTGTATTTGTAAAACTTTAATAAAGAAATATAAAAAAAAAAAAAAAAAGAATCTTGTCAGAGTCTTCTTAAATCAGAATCCCCATCAAAGTCCCCATTAAAGCCTCCTTTCTTTAGAGTCAACAGATTTCCCATCAAAGTTCCCCTTACATCAGAGATCTCCTATACATCAGAATTCTCCCTTACCTGGGAGTTCCCCACCAGATTCCGCCCTTACATCAAGGTCCCCATCAAAGTCTCCCCCACATCTGAGTCTCCATCAGAGCATCCTTATATCAAATTTCCCATCAAAGTCCCCCTTAAATCAGAGTTCCCCTTACATCAGAATACCCCCTTACATCAGAGTTCCCCACCAGATTCCACCCTTACATCAAAGTCTCCCTTTACATCAGTTTCTCCATCAGGGTCCCCCTTACATTAGAGTTTCCCTTACATCAGAATACCCCCCTACATGAGAGTTCCTCACCAGATTCTACCCTTAAATCAAAGTCCCCTTCAAAGTCTCCCCTTATATTAGGATCACCATCAGAGCCTCCTTACATCAGATTCTCCATCAAAGTCCCCTCACTTACATCAGTGGGACGGATAAAATCTTGCAGCAGGCTGCAGATAAGAGACCCCTAGAGGCCAACAGCTGGCCATACACTAGTAGAATTGTGCTTGAAATTTTGAGCTTTAGGAACATTCATTTGGTTTTTTAATGGTTAGTGGAGTCAAATCAATGTTTGTTTTCGACCACAGAGATGAAAAAATTCAAAGGAGCAAGATGGAAATAAACACATTTCCTTCAGTAAAGTCTGTTAATTCCAAAATCGAATGTTAAAATCAAATGAAATTAAATACAATTTTTGATGAATTCATGGCCGTAGACATTGCTAAGCATGCCAATCGGATTGTCTGATAGTGTGTAGTGGCTCAGCTTTCACAATAAACAGAATTGCTCTGGGAGGGAGGAAGAAGAGTTTGCTTTGGTTCTTGCTTATCTGAGCATAAACAGATAAGCCAAAATTTATTTTGCAATGTCCCCCAAGAATTGCCATTTGTCAGTGTTGAAGGATGAGCCACAGACATTAGATTTTTGCCTGCTCTGACAGTAAACAGGCAGACTGGGAGAGTGTCATCCACTGTCCCTGGGCGCCATAACCGTTTTGGCTGAGTCATTCTTGTGTTGTTTTGCAGAGATGTTTAAAAAAAATAATTTGGGGCTTAAAAAAATAACCTAAAACCAACACAAAAATGTCATTTTTTCTGAAAGCAGAGACCCTGAAAAAAAATGGTGGTAGTTATTTTTTTTGTCATACAATATTAGTGCAATGGTTTTTCCAGGCAAAAGTTTGTAAAACATACACAAAGATTCATTTATTTTAGGCACACAGATGCTATGTATTACCCAATGTTTGGTAAAATATAAAAGATGATGTTGGGCTGAGTAAATAGATCTACAACACGTCAAGCCTTACAATTGCATGCACCCGGGAAATGGCAGCAGACTTCAGTACCCCTAAATCTTTCATTTGCAACACGTAACCATGAATGATGCTCCTAGAATCTTTGCTGTCTCACCAGCATGTGCGGCGTTATGTAACGTGTAGTGCTATTGTCATTTCCTGGCGCCAACATGGCAGCGTACATATGATATAGCTCCGCCCCTATATCTACCCACAGGATCTGTTTAAATCTATAAAAGTCTGAGAAGAAACCTCCCCCATTCTCCTTTTTGTCCTCAAGATATACACCCGCAAGACTGTGATGTTGCTATGAGTCCCTACCTGCGGACTGTGTCGGTATCCATCTGGGTTCAGCCTCTCCCAGACGCAGTCCCACATCTTAGGTTGCTAAATGCACCAACAAGGGGGGTAGCCCTTTCTGGTGATCTTTTGGAGCTGAGGAGTTCTCTAACTAGAGACGACAGAACCTCATGTGGTGCACCTGAGATGGTGTTTGACTGCTGGAGTCCATGATGCGTGTGTCTCTCTACACACCTGTGCTGGTGTTTGACTGCTGGAGTCCATGATGCGTGTGTCTCTCTACACACCTGTGCTGTTGTTGGGTTGCTGGAGTCCATGATGCGTGTTTCTCTCTACACACCTGTGCTGGTGTTGGGCTGCTGGAGTCCATGATGCATGTGTCTCTCTACACACCTGTGCTGTTTTTGGGCTGCTGGAGTCCATAATGCATGTGTCTCTCTACACACCTGTGCTGTTGTTGGACTGCTGGAGTCCATGATGCATGTGTCTCTCTACACACCTGTGCTGGTGTTGGGCTGCTGGAGTCCATGATGCGTGTGTCTCTCTACACACCTGTGCTGGTGTTGGGCTGCTGGAGTCCATGATGCATGTGTCTCTCTACACACCTGTGCTGATGTTGGGCTGCTGGAGTCCATGATGCATGTGTCTCTCTACACACCTGTGCTGGTGTTGGGCTGCTGGAGTCCATGATGCGTGTGTCTCTCTACACACCTGTGCTGTTGTTTGGTTGCTGGAGTCCATGATGCATGTGTCTCTCTACACACCTGTGCTGGTGTTGGGCTGCTGGAGTCCATGATGCATGTGTCTCTCTACACACCTGTGCTGTTGTTTGGTTACTGGAGTCCATGATGCATGTGTCTCTCTACACACCTGTGCTGGTGTTGGGCTGCTGGAGTCCATGATGCATGTGTCTCTCTACACACCTGTGCTGGTGTTTGGCTGCTGGAGTCCATGATGCGTGTGTCTCTCAACACACCTGTACTGAATCCTGATGCTGGTGTCAGTGCTGCCGTTTCTTTTCTCCTACAGGTAGGTGCTATCCTTTTTTGTTTTCCTCTAACTTCAGGCCTAAAATTTGATTGCAGATCTTCCTCTGCTTGTTGTTCTTTGCTGCCTACACACCACAAGATTGGTTCTGTCCTTGTCATTTTGCCACTTAAATTCAACCAATGACCCTATGCACTGTTATTGGTGAAATGTGTTTTATGATCACAAAGCAAAGACACAAGTTCACTGCAGAGATTTAGGTTCATAATTCACAACACATGCTGTTTCAGGTCTCAGGGCTGGCTATGGCGTCAATGCATGCACTGTACAGAGGGTCTCGTGTGGCAGCCATCTTTGATATGGCATGTACAGGATCATATATGCGTGAGGTGGTTTTTGCACTGGAAACATCTTCTGTTTTCCCTTTCTTATGATGCAGGTGAATGGGGGAGGGAGGTGATTCAGGCACATGTCTATAATCTGTTTGCTTCTTTCTTTGAGTCTGCTTCTTTTTCTTTTTGTGCAGTGCTGACATCCTTGCTCCAAAAGGAACTTTCTGCCACATAGCCAAGACCTCTTTGTGCTTGGGTAGGGACCATGAGTCCGGTAAATAAGAAGAGGAAAAAGAGTGCCTTTCCATGAGCGTGGTTTTCGTCTTCAGATGCAACTTAGCCCGATCTCGCTCTTGCTTAAGGTCAAGTTAAAAGAGTGTTGCCATGTCATGACAAGTCTAGTGTGGACAGCGGCTCATCCATCCTCGCAGGTCTTGCCCAGGAGGTTCAGAAAGTTATCAGTGAGTGTCAGCATTACTCCTCTCCTGAGTGCTAATAGTGACAATAGGGTAAGAAGAGCTGGGCCTGAGGCATGAAGCTATTACCAGACTAAAATGTCTGTGGATATTGCCGCCCGAGACCTCTCTAAGGACAAAGAATCCTGTAAGTCAGCATTTCATGGCCATTATGGCAAGTAATTAGTGAGTCTCTGAGTTCTCCAATTACTTATGCCAGCATACTCTGGGTGCAACATCAGGGATGCAGCCCTGCAGATGAGTTCAGGTCATCACAATTAGTCCTTCTAACCTAGGAGGCCCCAAGCCCATTACAGCCAACTTTGTTCCCGGCTCTAAGGGCACCTTTATCCATGCCATTCACCCCTGCCTTACACCTGGCTATACCAGAGGTATAAGAGGGTCGGTCGTCCTCCTTGAAGAGGCTAAGCAGGTTTTGAGTGCCTATTGGGTCCAGTCATTCATTAGGGCAGTTGAGCAGGCCCGGAATAGGATGACCCAGATCACTGCCTTCCAAGTCAATACATCACATTTTCAAGACACGTCCTTCCATACTCCCCAATGAATGGAAAGTTGAAGAGGCTGATTCAAGAGTAGTGGCAGTACTGATAAGTTTTACAGAAGCAGCGGAAAAATTATAGACAATATTAAAGGGGTTGGTTCATACACTGGCCTCTATACATATAGAAGAATCTCTGTACATAGTATCTGAGTAGGTACCTATTGATCCCAAAATGCGATATCTGAAAAAATCAGGGGTTGTGAATTGGATGGACCCAAAGAAGTGGATCCTAAACCAGTTCACAAGAAAGGGTGATCAAATATAGGTACCCCAGATATACAATGATAATGACAGAGATACAAAGAATTGGTGAAAAAATAGAATTGTGTTTATTGGGCACTTATGCCTGGTGAAGGAACATATCACATGAGTGGAAACAAGACATAATAAAATCAATTAAAAACACATGAAACAGTGGATAAACATCAACTGAACCGTGAACATATAAGGGCTCGGTGGAGCTGGATGTTCCCTTCATTATTAGTAAGCTGACACACTGACAATCAGTGGCTTAACCATTTCAGTACTCTCCTAATGATCTCCCCTCGAGTGCAGACACCTGTGTCTGCACGGCTGATCGTTAATGGACGATTACTTAAGTGCACATCCAGCTCCCCAGTAACTAGCTCTGATGAAACCGATGTAAGGTCGGTGAAACTAGTCAGCGGCAGTGTCAGATGGATTTCCTCAACTGAACCTACCTCCCTGGTACACTCCAGACCCCCATGTATATCTGGGGTACCTATATTTGATCACCCTTTCTTGTGAATTGGTTTAGGATCCACTTCTTTGGGTCCAGCGGAAAAATTATACCCTACTCCAGAGGGAATTGCCGAATCTCTGCTCAAAAGAATGGCACTGCATCGAGCTAATGCACTTAACATGCATTACAGTAGTACATACTTTACAGCACTGCACCCTACTGCAAAGGTATGGACACTACCATTATACATTTTGTCAGGAGTGTTATTCTCCCCAGGGAAGATTCAGTTTCCGTTGGCTGTATCTACGGTCCATGAATTGATGGTTATCTGAGAGATGTAATGATGCAGGGGGTGCTTGTAAGCCAGTGATCACAGTACTTTGTTGCAAGCCCAGCACAGTTGGGACCCAGAATGGAGGTCACCATGAATCGTCGAAAGAGCAGATTATTAGTGCTCTTGGTGAGCTTAAGTGATCGGCGGATTTTGTGGATGAAGTAGCATTTGTTGTTATCAATGTTCCCCCAAGGCAATGCTGCATTCAGCGACAATGAAGAGGGCTTTAAAGCCCAGTCCTTGGTCAAAAGACCTATCCCCAGGCAGGGTGGTGGTAAGTGCCTGTATGATGACAGTTTTCCCTCTGACTATAAGTTTTGACTATTCTAAGAGACTCACTGCTGCTCAATTCTGGTTGTCCTCACTTTGCTGTGCAGATGGATGCTGCTCGAAGTCAGCTTTTGATTGCCGTATAACAGGGTTTAAGTTTCATAGAGCGGCACACATCCTTGAAATGTCGAACACTCTTTATTGGCCACAATTAAAATTCACATGTACATCTTAACGCTAAGCACTAGTCCAGAAGCAGTCGGTGGTTAGTCTGGCCTTCCTCCTCAAAGAAGGTCGAGGCTGCGGTGAGTTCTTTCCGATAATTTAGTCCACTTGACATTCCAGGACTCAAGATCCTTTTGTCAGAAAGGAAAAATTCAAGAGCAAATAGAAGAGTGTGCAAGGGCACTCTTCTAAAAGGACGCACAGCCATGGTTCTTTTCAATCCCTTCATCAGTCCCTACAGTAGTCTGGTTAATGGGAGACCCCCCCCCCCCCCCAGGCTAGTGTGGTGGGGACTAGGGTGGCTGAATGTGTGCACAAATGGTAAAGCTCATTTTTTGGGATCCAGGGATGCCATCTACAGAAAAGCGCCTACTTTTGGTACTTTAGACATCACCCTCCAGAACATTTCTGGACCAGAATAGCACATTCCCCTCAGATGGTGGATGTCCTCTCTGATTACATCAATATTATACGACTGCAATAGGGAATTATTCAAATTCCTCCCTCAGAGAGATTTACAGGCTTTTATTCTCCTCTGTGTCTCATACAAAGAAGACCGGTGTTAAATTTAAAGAAAATAAGTCTCCATGTGAGACGGACATTTCCAGTTCGTGGGTCTTCCTTTCAGGGCTATCCGCCTCACTGATGACCTTTTTGGAGGTTCTAATCTCTGTGTAGCCTCTCTAAGGAAATGATGGTGCTTCAAATCCATCATTACTTGCATGGTATTCTACTGTTGGCTCAGAGTCCAGATGACCTACTAGTTCAAAAGGGAATTTTTCTGGTCAGTCTGAGAATTCTTGGCTGGATAGGAGGTGTCAAGACAGTTGGAGCAGACCTGACTAGTCATCAATACGGAGCCCCAGTTCAATGCTCATGCAAACACTTTTTTCCCCTCCTTTTTGAATGGACCAAGCAGTTGTCAGCTTCCCAATGCAGGGGTCTCTTGGAAACGATGATGTCTTGCATCCCTATGCTACCCTTGACACACTGGATTCTCTGGACATCCAATGAATTTTCTTTTTGCAATGCAAAAGGCAGCCAATTCAAAGTGCTTCTTTCCAGATATGCAGGAACCTCTGGTGATGGATATGTCAGGGGACCCTCACCTGATCCCTTCCGGTAGGTTCATTATCTGGGACCATTGTCACCACAGATGCCAGTACTCGGTTCCCAACGAATAGGTCTTTAATCCAAAGATCTTGTCCATAACACTCAGGTATGGGGCCACCCTCAGCTGGGTTTGTTTGCATCACCATCCATTCACAAGGTGCCTCTCTTCCTACCCTCACCTGTTGGTGGAGCAAGTGGATGTCCTCACTTACCCAAGAAATAGTCACCTAACAGATGCCTTTCCTCTACTGTCTTTGGTCATGAAGTTCCAGGGGAGACTGTTGTTTGAGGGTCTCACTATGATAGCAAGCATGCCGATTGTCCTGCAGGCCTTCGTTTTACCCTAGCCATGGAATTTAGGCAGGACCAGGCACTTCAGCTACCAGTGTTTCCACAACACCTGTCCCATGATGACCTGTAAATGGAGGCGGAAGGATTGGAGGTTCACAGCCTGAGCAGAATTTTGATCCTTGCAACCAGGAGGTTGCTATCATTTCCTCACATGGTTCTGGATAATTTGCTATGTTGCTCAGTCCTGTAAGGGCTCACATTTCAACTTTCACCAGGGAAAATGGGCATATGAGCTGCCAGGGGAATGGCTCGTGAGGTCAGTCCTGAGACTTTGCTCTGAGGAGGAATAACATTCCCCAGTAGGTTTTTATTCTGGTCCTGGTTTTCTTGCCAGGACTCTGTTTGCATCATCAGAAAGCAGTCCTCAGTGGGACATCACTGGAAAGGCAGTGTCCCTCAATAACTTCAGGTGATCACTTCAAGGGGCAGAGTATCGGCTCTGCAAATACTTGGAGTTACGGAGTCCTACATCTTATTCCTTCTGGACAAACTGGGGCCTATACTCCTCGAGCACCTCTGTTCCCAAAGTGGCTTCTGTTTTCATTTCACAAAGTGGCGGTTCCATCTTTTCCGGCAGAGACAGTACCTAACCTACACTGGATGTACCAGTGTGTCTAAAATACCTACATTCAAACAGCTTACTAGGTAAAATGCTCAAGAAGGCTGTTTGTGTTTCCATCAGGCAAAATCGGAGAAGAAACCTACAGCAAAACATTGTCATCTTGAAGAGTCAAGGTCATCCAAAAAACGTAGAGCACCGCCAGGCAAGAGCCTCCAGAAGTGATACAGGCTCATTCAGCGAGGTGAATTTTTACATCTTTAATTTTGGGCATTTGCCTATAGAGACCTGCAATGCAGCCGGCTGGTTGGCATGGTGCACTTGCCTATAGCGCTACAGGGAAGATCCAGGGGCTTGTGCATAAATGGACTTCAACATAATGATGGTTCAGGCTTCTATGTCCATTGTAATAAAGTTTTATTATACTTCTTAGCCCTCCCTGTTTAGCTAGCTATTTATCATATGTATGCTGCCATGTTGGCTCAGGAAAATGGAAAATTGTACCAAATAAATACTTACCGTAATTGCCCTTTCCTGAAGCCAATCCATGGCAGCTTACGAACCCTCCCTCTGATCTTTGTGCTTTATACGGAGAATGGGGGAGGTTGCTCTCAGTCAGACTTTTATAGGTCCTGTGGGTGAATATAGGGGCAGGGCTACAGTATATTATATGTATGCTGCCATGGATTGGTGTCAGGAAAGGAACATTATGGTAAGTATTTGATACAATTTTACTTTTATCGTACTTAAAAACAAAATAAGAAATTCCCCTGAGGTATGGGACTTTAATGGCAATAACCAGACCTTGAGTTGTGAGTATATTTCAATAAATTTATTATACAAAAAATTCAGTTCAGAAGAATAACAATTTATAAACAACATCTTTGTGGTCATCTTTGGAAGTCTCAGCCTCCAGTCCAATAGACGTAACATATGGCCACTTGTTATTTTAAAGTGTTGTTTATAAATTGTTATTCTTCTGAACTGAATTTTCACAACTTTTTTGTATAATAAATTTATTGAAATATACTCACTACTCAGCCCCCATTCACACTGGGGCGACGCTACTTCGCACCGCGACCTCCGAGGTCGCGGTGCGAGCAGCGCGCCGCTACCTCGGAGCGGCCGCCACGGACTTCGTAACATTGAAGTCTATGGCGGTCGCCTCCTGGTCGCCCCAAAGAAGCTCCGGACCCTTTTTCTGAGTCGGAGCGACTTGTGTCGCTCCTATCAGAACGGGTCCGCAGCTTCCCTATGGGAGGCGACCTGCGGCGACCTGTGAGGCGACCAGGTCGCCTCACAGGTCGCCCCAGTGTGAATGGGGGCTCAAGGTCTGGTTATTGCCATTAAGGCTACATTCACACCTGAGCGTAGCGTTTTTCGCGCGTTTTTACCGCGATTTTACCGCGATTTTTGCGGCGTTTTTTACCGCGATTTTACCGCGATTTTTACCGCGATTTTTGTGCAGGCGTTTTTAGATTGAATAGAGATCAATGGAAAACGCCTGTAATCTGCCCAAAAAGAAGCTCATGTACTTTTTTGAGCATTGGGCGTTTTGTATACAGCGTCAAAACGCTCAGATGTGAACAGGGGCCATTGAAATGAATAGGATTTGTCTTGTTGGGCGTTTTGAGAGCTGATCCTAGAGCAGAAAAACGCCCCAAAAACGCCCCAAAATGCCTAGATGTGAACGGAGCCTAAAGTCCCATACCTCAGGGGAATTTCTTCTTTGTTCCATTACCTAGGGATGTTGGCAATACCCAGTCTAACCACTGGATCCAAATCCACTTTCTCCTTTTATCGTACTGTGACATGTAACAGTGTTCTCCAGCCTCTGCAATTTCCTCCATACTCCCACATTGCCCCTGCTAAACCGCCAGCCCCTGGAGAGACTTCCAGCCTCTTTCAAAGACCCTTACCCCCACAGTTGCACCCAGTTCTCTCCAGAGACCTTATGCCCTATAGGGCCACCAAGTCAGCTACAGAGTTCCCTAACCCCTTCAGAACCTTCATACCTCCACAAGGACACACAGTCCCATCCATAGCTTTCCAGAATTCATATTTTGTATTCCCCTATATTTATTGGCTATTAGCAAAATGTATGTAATGTTTGTAGTATACGCTGAAATAGTACCAATTGTTAGGGTATGCTGCAGCAAACTGAAGAGTTTAAAACCGAAACACAAATATGCGGGTAAAAGTGGTGGAGAAAATATGTGTCAGCGGTGGTACTAAGACAATAAACAGTGTTGCATCACTAGTGTTAGTTTGAGGAGGATGGTCAGTGGGATGAAGTAGGGGTGGAAAAGTGGCCTCTGTGGAATGCATAAACTAGAGGGATCTGGCGGGGGGGGGGGGGGGGCTATGTGTGAGGAAGTTGAGATGAAAGAGCCCATACAGATGTGTGGCTATCATTGCTGCCACTCAGAAAAGTGATATGTGACATATCACTTTTCAGAGAGTGTTTGACAGGTGGTGAGGTGGCTGCACTTCCTTGTTCAAGTTGGTTGTTGGGGGTGGTAAAAACTTACTCAACCCTTGGCCCAGCCATGTGAACAAACCCAACAAGGGCCTTGTTTACACTGGTGGTTTGGGGGGGGGGGGGGACACACCAAGGTAGTGCAGTGCTTTTGCTGCCTCTCAACTGCCCACACCCCCCTCCCCACCCCAAACAAGCTGCAAAGGCAGTCATATAGGGGGAATACACATGCACAGCAAATACTACAACATTGTTTCCCTGTCACATTTGACAGGCAGGTATTCCGCTGAACATGACCCATGCAAGTGAATGGGGTGGAGCTGCAGCCCCTCCACAACCCCATGCAATGCATGTGATTTTGGCCTAATGGTGCGGGATTTTAGGGGCTTAAAATAGGTGGCGAGGAAGCGGTATGATGCCCTCTCTGTCTGTCAAATAATCTCTATAAAGCAATCCAATGTGAATCTCTTTTCAGGTGGGCCACTGCAATTGTAAACTAGCCCTAAAGCTCTGATTCAGCAAGGGATCTGCTCATGGATCCCCTGCAGATTAAAGTGGGCTCTGTTCTGAGAGAAAGAACACCTCAGGGCTCTTAGGGCTCCAGACACCAGACTGCCTGAACACAAAACATATAGCCGCTACCAGCTGGTCACATGCCACAGCCAAGATTCTGAGCTTAAACTGCACGTTGCTTTTGTTAGGCAACGCTACTTCTGAACATGAATAATGTAGTCCATTGAGGCCGCCTTGCAACCTCCCTACATCTAATTATGGCAAGATAGTATGGCAATTATCAAGTTAAATCAAGCATAGCTTTTTAGAGGAGCAACAGTCCCTTCCACATATGTATATGAGCCTTCAAAGAAAAATATCCCAATACTGAGAATTACCATGATGCCTAGGTGAGGATTGAACAGTTTGGGAGAGAACCTGGACAATCCTCTCTTTTCATTAAAAGTCTTCATGGTGCATGTGCTACTTCATTCCATCATGCACCTAAAAAGGCCAGTCAAAAGATAGCCAATTCTTGTTCAGGCATCTTTATTTTTGTAAGAAGTTCTCTTTTTTCCTGTTTAATGCTCATCTAGAGGTATTGTTACTATAGCTTTGAATACACTGTATGTTTAAAAACCAACAAACATATAAAAAAAAATTAGATAAATTCCTCTGTGACAGTACTCACCGTCACTGGGAGTGAAAGACAGATACCTAATGGTTTGAATTGCTTCAAATGGGTTCTGTGTTTACAATTATGGTAATGTGTATTGAACTTCAATGTCAGAGACAGGCTCTCCTTATTGTCTGTCTATTGAGATGCGATGTGGATTCTGTTAAGCCTGTCTGTTCCATTGGTAAATGTCAATGAAGTCACATATTGTTTCTGTCCAGATGGCTAGATAATTAGTTCAGGTTAATTATAGTTCTGTATACAATTTTATCTGCATATGATAATGTAATCAGGCAACCCCTGACCTGTGTGTGGTAATCTGATCAGGAGGGGGAGGTCCATGCTATATATAAATTCTGTGTGACTGTTAAATAAATAGAAGATTCCAGTGCAAGCTAAGTTGTCAGCTAGCTTTGTATGAGGGCGGCTGGAAAATCTGATATCTATGTTCACAACTGGGTGGAAGCCGTCTACTGATGGAAGTCCACAAGTACAGTGTGGGTTGCGGTTCATCCTCAATGTAGGTAATTCTAATCTACAAAAATGGAGCATTAGCCCTGGTTTTAAGAGGTGATCCATCTCCTTACCTACAATAGTCATTAACTGCAGCCAACTAAACAAATGCAGGGACCTAAAGTGTTTATCTCCTCACCTGATTAGTGATTTTTACTGCACACTCCTCATTCTGGGCTAGAGTCTACATCAGGATTTCTCAACCAGTGTTCCGTGGAACCCAAGGATTCCTCCTGAGGTTGCTAGGGGTTCCTTGAGCAATGGACAATGAGTTGAAGATTTTACATTTTTAGCAGGAGTTCCCCCAGACCAGAAATGTATTTCAAGGGTTCCTCTCTGTTGAAAAGGTTGAGAAAAGCTAGTCTACACTGACATGTCCGGCAACTGGAGACGCATTCAACAAGCAGTGCACTGATAACTGAAAACTGAAGATAGCAGCACTGAGGCAGTAGAAGAGCGAGATATCAACATTAGCCAGCAATAAATAACTCTGAGCCTGTTCAGAGAATATTGGTATCGTGAGGAAGGAAGACTTAGAACGTTTTTCCATGCATTCATTTTTGGCTACAGTAGGAAAGAAGAAGGGAACTGCTGGAGCTCCAAGTGCGCCCCCTGCCTCTACACAGAGACACTGCGCCCAGGGCAGGTGCCCCCTTCCGCCCATGCCTTGTAACGACCCTGATGGCACCACCTTGGAGATGCGATAAATAGCCTAAACCATGTGCGTTGTGTTGTGCTGCAGTGCATCGCCTGCTATTGTAACAATGTGTCAGGGTGCCATTCAGTGCATGGTCCATGTGTTGTTGAGCATTATCTTATTGTGCAGTGAAATGTGAGTTTTGTAGCACCTTACTGTAACGCACCAATGTGAAGAAAGTATTACAGCAAAGCAGTTAAATTTAGCCTGAAAAACATTTGAAAAAGATCCTCCTCTTGGTTGAAAAACACATATAAAATATTCATCTGGTATATTTCGTATTTACCTATAAAAGAATTAAAATCTTTTATTTCAAAATTGTAGTTTTTGGTTCTGAATATAATAAACACATAAAATATATACAAGAACAGTCCCTTTAACAGAAATGGGAAAAACCCAGAGATACAGGCTGTATGGTGATCTCAGAGAGAAAATGAACATTCTGACCCTTCCTGCCTTCTACTGGAACATTGTATGCCTTCTGGCAAGCAAACATTATTATTTGTCTACACAAAAGTATGCAGAAGTTTTCTAAGTTCCACTTTTTAAATCTAGGTCATCTTTACATGCATTAAGTAAAACATTCAGAATAGATTAACATTTTAAGTAATATTTCTGTCCTATAACCTACATTTATTTTAAAGATTTTCAATTATTTGCACAGTGTGTGTAATACTTTGCATGTTTACCATTGCAGATGCATTTTGATAAGCTGTATAAATATGGATTTAGTGTAAATGTTTGAGTCACGCACACTGGGATGTCCTTGCTGGGCTATAAATATAACAATCAGCTTCAGTGTTCAGTTTTAATAAAAAGATTTTTTGCTGTCACCCTTTGACATTTTACTCTGAAAAGGCTGAATCACCAAGCCGCAACTCCGTGCATTGTGCTCAGCTACAGGGCAGTGGTGGTGCAGCCCCATTAACTTTAATGAGTTGGGTTGGGTGGTGATACTGCCCACTGAATGCGACATGGGGTTTCATTTATGCTGTGACCACAGCATGTCCTCTTTTAGGTGGGTGGTTGGCGGGGCAGTAAAACCACGACTCAACTTCCTGCTTTTATCGCCCCATGGCCAGCCTTGTGGATGGGCCCTTTAACCCCTTTACGACTACCTAACACATATGCACGGTGGAAATTCAACGCCCACACGGCTCACTTATCTTATCTGGGTGGCCTATGTTTCTCTTTTGAGACTGTGCTCACTGCTCACTCCCAGCACACAGGCAGAGTTGTGAAAGACAGCTCTTGGTCCCAGACAATGATCGAAAGCTTGCGGGACCGGCTCCTAATCATGTGGTCACTGTGACAGCCAATCACAGTGGTCAGGCGATCAGCTGATCTTTCCCACCCCCCAGTGTTCAGAACTTTTAAAGGGATGCTGGAATGCGCAGGAAAGGGGTTAACAAGTTATTCAACTTAAAATTAGCTCACTGTTGAAAAATGAGTGAATATAATTCCAGTCTGTCCTTTGAAAGACAATTATTCTCCCATTGAATGCCATCTTGCTTTCACACAGCATAGAGAAAGCGGGAGGAAGAGGAAAGAGTTACACGCTCCTTGTACAGTACCTGGAGCATGAAGTATTTCTCTTTGCACCTGGGGCCCAAATATAGTGATGGAGGAGTGAAGAAAAATTAAATATGAGCAGTTATGGGTAGGGGCGGCAGCACTTAAAGTGAATCCCTATTCATGAAATCTGACCTGGGCACATATATCTGTAGTGTTTACTTATCTCTCTCCAAAGCCCTAAGTCTTGTGTCTTTCTGCTGCTCCATTCCTATGTTTTCAGCATGGTAATTTCTGATAAGTTCTGGAAATTTGTGTCCGGGAGGGAACTTAGAGACAGATTAGCAGAGAGCTGGTCTATTTACAGCACAGCTCTGCAAGTTTCTTCGTTCCTCTGCCTATGTGGAGGGAGGGGAATGTGCCTTTCCTCCAATCATCTCACACACAGGATATGCCAATACTCCACACACAGTGCTGGAAAAATAAGAAAAAATTCTAACAAGATGTGGACTCTTTTAAAGAGTCTAGAAAGCTGAAGACAGCAGATATACATGTAGAACTTATGTAGGGATATTTGTTTCATCATTGTGTATCATCTGAGGCTGTTCACTTCACTGGGTATATGTGAGGGTTTACATTCACTTTATTAGAAACTAATGTTCTGCTTTGTACAAGTTCACTTTAAAGCCGAACACCAGATAAAAAGATATACATAGATTAAATACACACAAGAGATGTTTTGCCTGCAAAAAATATTTGTATTTCTGTCTACTCCCGAGATCTACACAGCTCTGCTACATAACACAGCCCTCTCTGGCAGGGCGTGGGGACTACTTTTTCCCTGCTGCAGGTACTGTTACTCTGCTCTCTTTCTATCAGCATGGCCCTTGTTAGTACACAAGCACAGCATCACAACTGATTGGCTCCTTGGACAGCTTCTCTCTTTTTCAGTCCAAGTCTCTATCTTCTTATTGCAACTCTACGTTCTATAACAAATGTACCAAAACAAATCTTTTCTACATAAACTGGCCCATGTAAACAAGGGGACCACATTAGTTTAAAATACACTGTGCCATGTGTAAAGGTATGGTTTAACTTCTTGTCTACCAAGGTACATTTATAAACATCCTGGTACTAAAGGGATTACAGCAGGATTTCTCAAAAGGGATTCCATAGAACCCGAAGGTTCCTCCTGAGGATGCTAGTGGTTTCTTGAGCAATAAACAATTGTTGCCTCTCAGATAGGTTCTCACTGACACCACTGATCCTTTTAGCTATCTGTAAAAAGAAGAATTCTTCCCAATGACCGCAAGTGTAAGGAGCATTCTTCCCACTTACCATCCCACTAATGTTTAATGAGTTGTAGAAATATTCATTTTTAGCAGGGGTGTCAGGAACCATAAACCAGGCCATTGGTTGGTGTGCGCAGGCTATTGCATTAGGGCGTGCACCCCAGAGCACAAAAACATATGCATGTATATCAGCATAGCAGTGGACAATGTCAGCAAAGCAGAGATCGGTGTCAGTAGCACAGTGGATGGTGTCAGTAGTTTGTTTTTTTTACAATTTTTTTAGGAGCCCCGTTGGGGGCTTTGGTGAAATATCAAGGGTCTGAAACAGAGAGAAAGGGACTGAGGACAGAGCTTCCCCAGTTCCTTTCTCTGCAGCTTCAGTTGTACTGCACAGTGAATGAATGGGAAGTGCTCTGTGCTGAGCTGCTACCTGTTCATTCACAAACTGAAGCATAGTAAAACGTTTTTACAATGCTTCAGTTAAGAATGAATGCAGGAACGATCGTACAGATCATTCACTGCGTTTACTCATTTATGCAACCCGAAACATCCCCCGCAGTAGCGGGTGGGAGAGGAGAGGAGGGAAGCTGACAGCACTGCAGAGAGGAAAGAGGGGGTGCCAGGAAGCAGGGGGAATTGGCAGTGCACAGGGCAATTAGGGTGTGCCCAGGCACAGTCTGTGCGCACGCCTATGAAGGCAGATGTCAGAAAATGCAGTTAAAATTACACCTTGTGTGGAAAAACAGTATAGAGACAGAGTCAAAAACAGTAGCCAGGGTTTGGAAGAGCGGCTTATCAGATAAGCCAAGATCAGGGAACCAGAAGCCAGCATTGTCAGGAGCAGGAATCAGAAGAGAAGTCTGCCAGGCCAAGTCATACATAGGAACACAACAGGAACCCACTGGAGATGTTGATCACGCAAGGGCACGGAGGGAATGAGCAAAGCTGTTTAAATAGCCAGAAGGGGCTAGCTGTAGGCTGGACTAATGAAGCAGGTAATGGTAACTAAATGAGTCACTATGGAAACAATGAGTGGCTGGAAATTAACCGACAGTTGAGCAGCCTCTGTGCACTGAAAGAACTGATGGTAAATAATAGGAGCCCAGCCCAGGCAAGGAGTTTCCTTTGACTAGAAAGTTATTTTTAGGGTTCCTCTGTGTTGAAAAGGTTGAAACAGACTGGATTTAAGCAAGCTCATGGCTGCTGCTGCAGTAATGAGTTTGGCATTCATTTTTAGAGATGGCATAGGCCTTTCAGGTAAAAGCGATCCTGGCAGCTCTATATCACTTTTACAGAGCTCTAAAGGTGACCCCCTTCTTATCAGCCTATACCTGCCATGGTTCCCAGGCTCTCCCATTGTTCCAGAGATCTTGGTATTGCAGTAAACTGCCGAAACAGTATGCTGGGTCTATTTCTAATACATGGTTTCAAGACATTGGGAGATCACCCCCAAAATCTAGGGAGCAAGCAAGCAGGATTTCCCCTATCCTAGCAGCAGCTAAGCTCACCTTCTTCTTCGAGAGAAGAAAGACCATACTGTGCTTGTGTGGCTTTTAAATCAGCAAAAGTGCTTACTTCGGCAATGCTGGGGGTGAGGGCCCAATGTCTGCCAGGTCCTTGAAATTAGCCAGGATGTAGAAATGTAAACATTGGGAGTAGTTTGGCTAGGCTTTAAAAGGGACAGAAAAAGTTTACAGGTATAGAATTTCCATTAAACAATATCTATATAAATAACACAGTGTATTGAAAACTACTGGTGCCCCTTGTTTGTGTAGCACCCTACAAGGTAGGTGCTAGGTAAAGTAAAGTATAATTCCTTGTCTGCTTATCAGCAGGGCCATGATTTTCAGCTAGGCTGTCATGGTCTCCCAGGCGTGGCTGTTGAGATTGCGGAGTCTCCCCACTGTGCTCCATGAAAGAGTTCACATTGGGCAGTGGAGGAAACCCAGCCAATGGCACACTCAGGCCTGCATCTACCCCAGAAAGGCAGATTCTGCCGCACAGCATTCTGGGAGTGGGTATAACTTTGAGGGGAGCACATGACGCAGCGTCTTTGGCGGGAAGCAGAGTCCCAGGAGGGAGAGTGCGGCTGTCTCTCCTCCTGTCAGGGGAATCGGGTGTCCCAGGTGGCTTGCCTAGTGAGAGGGGACAGAAGGCTGAGCTGAGTTGCAGAGAGGATCCGGTGCAGAGGACCACTGGAGCTGAGAGGGGTCCAGTTTCAGGAAAGCATTCCCAGTTTGTGAGTACTGCAAACTGCCCCTGGGGGTCTGCCTAGAGAGAGGGGACCACTCCGGTGAAGGTCAGAGGGATCCAGGAGCTAGCTAGCCGATGCAGGAGCAAGTGTAAAGGGGGTGTCAGTATTGACCCTGAAGAGCAAAGGGGGTGCCAGTGAGTGGACCCTGAGGCGTATAGGGGGTGCCTAGTGAGAGGACCCTGAAGTGTAGAGGGGTTGCCTAGTGAGAGGACCCTAAAGTGTAGAAGGGGTGCCTAGTGAGAGGACCCTGAAGTACAGAGGGAGCGCCAGCGGTTGGGCCCTGAAGTGTTAAAGTGTACAGCGTGCAGTGTACAGTGTTGAGAGTTGCAGAAGCAGTATACAGAGGCTACCTCAGTCAGGAAGGACTGGAGGGAGCAGTGTTTGGGACTTTTGAGCTAACCAGAGTGTCAGAAGTCAAATTCAAGTACAGTACAGCAAGTCAGTGTTTTTCAAGCGCCAGCAAGCGTTGGTCGGCATCCAGCCGGCGTCAAGACAGCGCTGAAAGGCATTTTTCTCCAAAGTGTCCCATTTGTACCTAGTTGAGCCAGAGGAGTATCCCACTCATTCCCTTCTCCCATCCCCAATATCAAATAAACAAAACAAACAAAAGATGCCGGATTGGTCCTTGACTCAAATCTCACACTTGGGTATTCAGCTTAAATGGGCTGAAGGTGTCACCGGTAACCATGGCAGACGCACATCAGGCCCAATGCCTGCAAATCCTGCTACATTTGTATTGGTCGGTTTATATAAAAGGTGAAAAATCCTAAACGCATGTAGTAACATACGTCAAAAACAGAAAAATGTGAAATTCTAGTTTTTGGATCTGAATGGTACCATGCAGAGACACAGTGGTTTATCTATGAGCAGCACGTGACAACTTCAAAGCACTGGGGGAATCCTGCAGTTACTCTTCATATATGCTGTGGTGTCTTATCACTCAGTATTTAAGTAATTGGATTGTATGCTTTAGTGTTTGAATGCAAGTGGGAAAAGGCTTAAATACATGCTTTTCAGATTGTTTTAGAAATGCATTTTATACATTAAATAAATCATTTTGCCTATTAAATGTAAGACTGTGTGCTAATACTCAGTTTTTAATTTTTTATACTTGAACACAAAAAGCGGAGATTTGCTATGTTATGTTATAATTGTACTGAAGCAGCACTGTGAAAAATGTATCTTTTCATCTTGAAATCCTTTTGAAAAAAAAGCAGTACACTTACTAGTGTATGAAGGTTCCTAGGTACTCCTTTTCTGTTTCCTTATAACTGTATACAGTATCTGCAGTTTGAGATCATCTAATGCCCTGGTAATACTGATGCGTTTTAAGGTGTGGTGCAGGAAATCCTACTTGTTGCATCTTTGATTCTCTTGGGTGAAAATGCATGTTACATAGAGTTCAATGGTAATACACCTAAAACACCTGTGAAATGCACCTAAAACTCTGCCTCTGACTGTTAGTATCACCAAATTTGGAGAGACATTTGGTGAATACTCTACTGTGCCGCTAACTGTTCTCCTTGCTGGAGAGAAAGCTGTATCTGAAGTATCACAGTCAATACTGGAGATAATGGATACCAAATGTAGGTAACCAGTGGCAGCTGTACTTAGGAAACTGGAATCAGTCTGGTGCAGCACTACCTCTGAAGGAGCTGATGGAAAGAATGGGTCCCTTGTTCTTTGCCTTGACTTCCTCAAGCCCCCTCTGACACGCTAGGTTGTATGTATAAGCACACACTGGCAGTCAATGTCACTGGAAGTAGCACTTAGCAGTAATACCTTGTCAAAGAAACAGGCACCATGCAAGTCAGTAAAAGCAAACAAAATATATATTAACTAAACTAAGTTGACAACAAACAAGCAAAAGGTTGAACCAGCAATAGTAGTAACACCCTTAGTATAAGTAATGAGGAGTGGTAAGGACTAGGCATAAAATTACATCTTGTGTCTAAATCAGCGTAAACAGTAGCAATGCCACCTTAAGTGCAGCAATGAGCATTAAGAGAATCCACACTACCAAATACAGTGACTACACTGTGAGTACATTAATGGAGGTGATGCAAGGCCTTGTAATGTTCCGGTACCTTTGGTACCCTAAATTACTCTTTTCACAAGTGTATGCGCCCCACCATTCTCTTTTGGAAAGGTGCGCATACACCTTTAAGACTGAAGCTGTCATCACTCAGCGCCGGACTAGATGGCTATTTAAATCGCCGGTTCTCACTCACATGTGTTCGTTCAAACACCCTTACCTGGATGCTAACTTGGCTTGAAGCTTTCGTGCTTGCAAGCATACCTCGCTGACGGAACCTCGCTGCGCTGATCCCTGCATCCCGCTTCCGGATCATCCGCTCCTCCTGAACCAACCTTCGGCTGTATTGCTATTAGTGCTAAGTACCCCGCAGGGGAACCCTCTATAAACTTATACTAAGCTTACACTATCTAGTTCTGCATAGTAAAGACTATTTATCACATCTGCATATCTAGATTGCTAGCTCTTAAGACTACTGCTACTTATTCCTGCACTGGGTTGATCTCTCTTGTATGTCCACCTGCTACTCTGTCATCTGCTACCATACATGATTGCTAACCTACCTGCATCCATCTGCTACTGTCTTACCTTCAAGTGTCTGTCACCTACCACCTCCACTCAACCTGTCTCTTAAATCTTCATCACTGTGTTACTACATACATAAAGTCACTCTAGGAACCAGCTTGTTGAGTGTGTGTATTTACTAGCTGAATTAAGACCTTCCACACATGATGAGTCATTGAGGTTGGAAATGGTATCTCAGCATCTCTCTTACATGACTACTGAAGTGGAATATTTCTGCAGCTGAAAATCCACACCATACATGAAACGCAGGAGCGTTACAGGCCTAGACTGACTGATATACACTGTCCATGGTATTAACAAAGGAGGGACAAAGGGGCGTGTGGGGTAGTTTACTGGGAAGGGGGTCGGGTGGTGGTTTAGTCCTTTAAATTGTTCTTCTGCCGGCTATTGCTGGGGCCCTTTAAGAATCGGGGACATTTTAATTCCATCTCTTTGCCTTGATTGTATGGTTTGGCTTAGCTAGAGAGTTAAGCCCCGCACATAAGGGCAGAATGTCAGGAGACATTTGCCGGTTCCAAAAAAAAGACGGCGGACATTCTGCCCGTGTGTATGTTGGTCTGTCCGACAGAAGCCGGCTGTTCGGCCAGCTTCTATCGAACGTGCATGCTAGAAAACCAGCATCCAGCCAATAGCGGAGAGAACTGATCAGAGTCAGAACACAATAGCTCAGTGGGGGAGATTGCTGAACTTACCTTGCATGGTTAGTACAGCGGCTCCAACCGGAGCTGACAGTTTTTTTTTGTTTAAACCGCGAGGTTGAACGAAAAAAAATAAACGAATAGTGTGTGTCAGGCTTAAAGTGTACGTGGACGTGCATCTCACAGATCACAAGATTCAGGGTTATGGGAAATGATCATACCACTGACACACATAGACACACCTGTACAGGTTGAACGGGATGGACTCATGTGTTTATTCAACCTCAACTACTATGTAACTATGTAATCCATAATTCATATTGATGGATTCATGATGATCATTCAATTTCTTGACTTTATCATTCAATTTCTTGAATATTTGATAGGAATTTATCCCGCTCCTTTATGTTCTTGGAAATTTTTTCTACTCCTATTAATATGTTTATTTACTCCTCCTATCAACATGTATTCACTTTTGATCATTTTCTGTATGCTTTATTTGTATATTTGTATACTATCAAACCTGTCCAATAAACTTTTATAGTGTAAAAAAAAGAATATTATAAATATATAATATATATATTATATAATTTTATATATATTTAGAATAATATTGTAAATATATAATTATATATATATATCAATATAAAAAGGCAAGGTTTGACTTTATCATATCTTCAGCAGACACTGGGTTTTTTTGTTTGCTTTTTTTTGCTATGTTCTTGGGATTTATGAACAGTCATTTGCTGGATACAGGGTATGAGTAGTGTTACTAAAGGCAAAACATTTTTAAGTTGGAAGAACGGTGAGGGGTTAGATCCACTATCAGGTTTATACTGCTTTCTGTGTCCCTGTTAGAAAGAGTCACTCTCTATGTTTGTCCTGATGTCACAGGGAATAAATGTCACAGGGAACGAAAGTGAGGGGAAATCCAAAATTTGAGTTGCAGAAATGGAATGGAAATCTTTCAATTGGGACAAGCATCCCCATGCCAACTATATAAGAGAGATATTCCCCCATCCATTGATAGGAAGTGTAAGGAAATCCCTCTAATGAGATCCAGCGGAATACAAATCTGAATCTCCACCCACTCTATCCTAAAAGAAAAAAAGAGTTGCTTTAGCTGTATTTATACTTTATTAAATTTAAGACAAAGCTAAATTCTTTTTTAAACAAACCTGTGTCCACATTTTAATCAGGAAACAATATAACACTGCATTAAATAGCTAATATTTACTGTTTACAGCCATGCAAGTAGAGCCAGAGGAGCGACCCAATCCCCCTATTCCCTGTTTATAGTGAGCTTTAATTAAGCAGATACAGTCACTAAGGGAGCAGTTGCCGCTGGGCTGACCCAGAATGCTCTTTAAAACCAGCTTCATGGGTACTCCCAACATAAAACATTTAAGCACAAGCCTGTTCTTTGTATTATAGAAGAGGAGTGCCTGTGATTATAAATTTTATAATGTATGTCAGGGCAAAATAAAATAAAAATCTATTTGTAAAGTTGTCCACAGTGGTGCCTACCATATATATTCTAGAATAAAAGTTCTAATAGAGAAGAGAGACATTAAGCACACTTCAAATGCACCTATGCTATCTCCAATTGGCTGCATAGCACTAAACTACCAAATGCCAAAAGGCTGAATAAATAAAAGCAGAGAAAGATGTAGATGGAATTATAGTAATTACTGTACAGAGACAGAGTAATGCCTAACAGTGGGAAGAGGCTCCACAATATTAGAGAAAATAAAGAGAGAAGTAATTATTTCTATTCAGCCAAATCATATCTAGGAAGATACAAAATAATTGCAGCACAGAGAACATTTTATTCCAAGATTTCAGCCGGAGTAATAATAGATTTGCTGCTTCTCTTTATCTAGTTTAACCTGCACTTTAAGATATCATTCAAAAAATTACATTATCCAAAAAGTAAAAAAAAAAAAAAAAGAATTTAAAGCACTTGCACTTGAAATTCAAGGTCAAAAGAAATTCCTAATGTACAATTTAAGGACATGACAGTCTAAACAAGTCCCAAATCCAGTTACTATGTGATGCACAAACCTCATAAAGCAAAAAAAAAAAAAAAAAAAAAAAATCCTTTGCCTTTCCTGATTGTACCAAATCCTCCATAATTTGTGTCTCACACATTCCCCCTCTCAGATACTGCAGCTCACTGGGAGGGTTTCAGCTACAGAGGCAGTGCTGTCAATCCAGTGGGCAGGATTAGGCATGTCCGGGTACTGCCTGACACCCTATAGGACTGTGAATCAGGAGTGACAATGGTAATAGCCATGCCCCCGCAACATCTTCTCCATCTGTATATGTGTTGTGGATCTGTAAGTCTCCATTATTTGAATCTGTAAAGCTGTCCACACTGTACAATCTGATTGAACAATCTCCTTGAGACCTGAAAACAACTACTGTATGTAGTGCTTTGTCTCCATATTATTTAGCTCTGGTAATCCTAAAGAAGATTGTAGATTTAGATTGTAAAATGTATGATCACCCTAAGTAATCTGTACTTCACTTATTATAAACCATGAGAAAGACTTTGATTTGAACATGGTAAAGCTCGCACCACTGCTCTGGACAGCAAACTGAGAAGATGATACTGCTTCTATGCTAGTACATTTTATGTCTGTGTCTCGGACAAGAAGTTAAGATGACATCACTGACTAATGGCTCCACAGTATGTGATTCATGCACTGAATCAGCCCTGAAATAATGAAAGGTCAGAGCTTCTTTATAGCAGAAGTCAGCATTGAATGCCTTTCCTGCAGCTTTCATCCAAGGATCCCAAGACAAATGGCAGTATTTGTAACATAACCCGCAATGCCTATTAAAAGAAAGAGATATAAAATCAGATGGTTAAGCTACAGAAAACAGAACAGAGTTCAGGTATAAATAGTATTCCTTCTCTGGCAGTCTACCTGATCTGATACTTTGAAGAGCTATGGTGCTGTTTATTTACCAAAAGTCCATTTCTATGCCCATTTCTAGGACTCTCGGGGCAATGTCAGGCAACAGCCATCATCAAGATTAGTTTTATGTAGCAAATTCAGCATGTCAGTACAAAGAGTAAGGGCCTGTGGACATTGGCTTTGTTTATATGAGAGCTGCTTTTCTCTTTATACTAGGCAATGGAAATGCAAAAGCCATGGTAAGGAGGTTAACCATGGTTCAGAAGGAGGTCAGCTTTGGTTTAGAAGGAAGTCAACTGCAGATCCAAAGGATCAGAAGGAGGCCAACAGGAGATCAGGAATAGGTCAACTGCAGATCTGAAGGAGGTCACCTGCGGTTCAGAGGTTAGCCAACTACAGATCAGAAGGAGGCCAACAGGAGATCAGAAAGAGGTCAACTACACATCAGAAGGAGGTCAGCTGTGGTTCAGAAGGAAGTCAATTGTACTTTAGAAGGATGTAAGCTGCAGATTAGAAGGAGATCAGCTGTGGTTCAGAAAGAAATCAACTGCAGATCAGAAGGAGGTTGCTAGAATTTCTGTAATTAGCTCTACAGAACAGACAGTGTACAGTCCACATGGGCTTTGCTGCTTAACTGCAGACAGAAAAAGGAACTTTATTATCAGGGAAAAGACAATAAAGTATATAGTACCATAGATGCAGCTACAAACTTAATCTACTGGCTGAGGTAGTTGTTGCACAAAATACATGAAAAATGTATTCCAACACCCCCACTCACCAAGTAAACCAAAGAGATATCATCTCTTCATCAGCAGCTCTAATCCACTTCTCGTGGGTTGGAAGTCTTTGCATCTCATCCCATAAATCTGGCACTGGCTTTAATGCTACATGAGCAACATAGGAAAGACGTTTGACTGGGATGCCTTTATTGCTTCTGGTGGATTTCCTGATTGAAGCCTCTTGTGGCCTGGTTTCTTCTTTTACAATATTTGGATTGTCTGCGTTAATTTCTGTTTCTGTATCACTTTGTTGCTTATCTGCATGTGACACTGATGTGAAATTCCCCTCAGTTTGCAGTGTTTGTTTTAGTTAATTAAATTTTGAACACATTTTGAAGTTTCATTGACAATTACACTTCAATTGATGGTTACCTTTTTTGTGTCTTGGTGTAGAATTCTGTATCCCTTTTTGAGAATAACTGTACCCCACAAGTACAACTTCCTTTGCGCAAGTATACCATTTTGAATGTTTTTCTTTTGGGATGTGCACAAAGGCTTTGCTTTCACAAATTCGGGTCTTTAACATTCCACAGTTCATATGGAGTTTTCTCAGTTGATTTTCCTGGTAGCTGATTTTGGAGATAGCATGCGGTCATAATTGCCTCCACCCAGTATGTGGCTGGCATATCTGCATCACACAGCATGGTTCTTCCTCTGTCACATAGAGTACGGGTCATTCCTTCTGCAACCCCATTTTGTTCTGGGTTGTATGGTACAGTAGTTTGAAATATTATGCCATGCTTTCTGAGAATCCCCTGTGTGTTATCACCTGTATATTCAGTTTCATTGTCTGCGCACAATACACTCGGCATTTTGCCAAATTTGTTGCTTACTTGAGCCAAATATTGTTAAAGTTTCTCTGGTACTTGACTTTTGTTGTGTAACAGATATAGTGTAGTATACCTGGAGTAATCATCCATACGAGTAAGTATATACCTCTTCTTTCTTGGAGTAAATTTTTTAATTGGACCATAAAGATCTTAATGAAATAAGTCCAGAGGTTTCTTAGCTCTGCTGTTACTCTGCTTTGGAAAGGCGTTTCTTGTCATTTTTCCTTTTATACCGCTGATGCATTTCATTGTTTAATCACATGGACTAATTTTTATTCCACTTACATAGTCATACTCAGTTCATTTCTTTATCATATCAGGACTTCTGTATCCAAGTCTTCTGTGCCATGTGTAAATTCAGTTTAAATGTTTTTCTTTCTTGGCAGTATTAACCACCTCATTGCAGTTCAGCTGATACAGTTCATCTGTAATTTTAGTCTTTGCAAGTAAGATATCCCCTTTTGTGATAGCACAACTGTCATCGTGGAAGGTTGCTACATTGCCTCGTTTTGTAAGCTTCTTCACTGACTTAATTATGCATTCTCTGCATTAAGATAAAAAACCTTATGTGTGCAGCAGCCCCCTTAGCACCCTTAGTCCAGAGTGGACTCACATGATTCAAATTAAAAATGAGCATGTAGTAATTTTGCTGCAGTGATAGCAATACAAAGAACAGCAACAAACAGCCGAAGAGCGTGGTGACGTCACATCTGGTCCTACCCAAAGCATTTTGTCATACGTTTGATGTAACCAGGGGCACTATAGACAATAGGAGTCCTTTGGGAGAAGTGGATCACAATGAGTCGTCTGCCCTCCTTGAGAACAAGCATGGTTGAAGCATAATGAAAATATTTGTACGTATAACAGTCAACCAATCAACCAAATCAATCCAACAGTCAACCAATATACCAAAGTAGACAGTCAACCAATTCTGCATATGGATGATCAGTTATCTTAAAAGTAGAAATCTAAGGAAACTCCTGATGGTTAGAAATCTTCTAGAGTAGGACAGTAGAAACGATTTCTAGAATACACATTTCACCAATATCACCCCCTGCTGGTGGTATTTGGCATTGTGTTTTCCCCTTAAATACAATGATTTGCAAAGGAAAACCATTTTTTTTTACACACATACACACACACACACTAATCATTTAATTATCAGTTCAATTATTATGTTAAAAACCTAATAATTATTATGCAAATGGAATAAACTGGTCTTCACATTTATGGTATTCCTTTAACATGTATATGGACCAATGTAGCGAGCAGCTTTGCCAAACTGACATTTTGGAGTATGAGTAATCCTTCACGTTAAACTGCAATGTCACCAGTTCCCGAGTGCCTCCTATTTCCAATAAGCTAATGCTTACATGTGCCCCATTCTGTAAAATCGCCTCGATTAATTCAATGTGGTCTGTCAACATCGCATAACAAGCTAAAATTAGACTTTTGTTTAGGGAGCAGCGTTATATAAATAGGAGTAATATTCCTCAGAGGTAGTATTTATTTCCTGACATCCCAGTGTAATGAGCTCTTGGAAGTGAACTGCGCCAGTGAAAAGGGAATTACATTTTAAAAGCCATTATAGCTGTTGCCATAGAAACTATACTTTAACAATGTAATGGAGTAAAGTGATACCCACAGGCTTACATCTTACAAAGTTCCTGATGCACACAGACAGCACCTGATACATCTGCAAGTTTGGAAAATAAAGAAAAAAAAACTGCTTAGGTAAACAGAATTGGAAGTTTTATTCATAGAAAAACTCTACGCAGACATAAAAGACACAAATGAATGCTGTTCAGTAATTATTAATACATCTTTACATTTGTTTGTTAAATGGAAGCAGTGTAAGTGCCAAAATTTGACCTAGTGCCAGCCTCTTGAATATGTACAACAGAGCTAAGACTGGGAGTGGACGAAGTGGCAGAAGAAGCCAATCATTTATTACATTCCTAATGTGCATGCTGATAGGAGGAAAAAGTGAGGAACAATGGCTTCTTCTTTACTGTCATGTCTCTGTCGTGTCACAGGCTGGGGGCGGGTCCATGACAGCCTGAGCTCAGAGGAAATGGATTGAATTTTGCCATTCAATCTGAGTCATTCAACTGAGGACATCTGGTGGCCAAAAGAAGTACATCTGGAATTAAGGTGAGCACTGCATTTTTAGTCATGTATAATTTATTTTTCGTATATGATTCTTATGATTAATAAACTGTATTCTCACTAGTTTCTCATCAGTCGCTGCTTATCTACAAGGTCAATCAACACCACCCATTTTTTTTTTTGTACATCATTTTTATGAAATATGAGGAGCAGCTTTAAGGAAGTCTGATTTAGAGAAATCAACATGGTGACATTGCTGACCTTTTTGGAAATGGCAGGATGCTGCCATGTCTACATGCCTGTTTTTATTGGTAAGCAATGTAGGATTTGGATTTCTTTTGCCCTGTCAAAGTTTTATGTGAACACTTTCAAACTGTATTTTCTTGTGATCTTTATTTACCACCAGATGGGACACCTTTGATTACCTGGGTGTGCTTTGCTGATCGCTTCGCATTTACCTATTATTTTCGTAACAACTTATTCACCTCTGGATGGATATCCCAGGGCTTTTCTTTTTTGTTCCCTACATCTGGGAGGAATATCTGACAGCAGTTAAGGCATCCAAGGTGTGTGAAGTCATATGTACAGTATCTCACAAAAGTGAGTACACCCCTCACATTTTTGAAAATATTTTATTTTATCTTTTCATGTGGCAACACTGAAGAAATGACACTTTGTTACAATGTAAAGTAGTGAGTGTAAAGCTTGTATAACAGTGTAAATTTGCTGTCCCCTCAAAATAACTCAACACACAGCCATTAATGTCTAAACTGTTGGCAACAAAAGTGAGTACACCCTAAGTGACAATGTCCAAATTGGGCCCAATTAGCCATTTTCCCTCCCCGGTGTCATGTGATTCGTTAGTGTTGCAAGGTCCCAGGTGTGAATGGGGAGCAGGTTTGTTACATTTGGAGTTATTGCTCTCATTTTCTCATACTGGTCACTGGAAGTTCAACATGGCACCTCATTGCAAAGCTCTGACTGTGTCTTGCCTACAGTCAAGCATGGTGGGGGGAGTGTCATGGTTTGCGGCTGCATGAGTGCTTCCAGGCACTGGGGAGCTACAATTCATTGAAGGAACCATGAATGACAACATGTACTCTGACATACTGAAGCAGATTATGATCCCCTCCATTTGTGGACTGGGCCCCAGGGCAGTATTCCAACATGATAACAACCCTAAACACACCTCCAAGACAACCACTGCCCTGCTGAAGAAGCTGAGGGTAAAGGTGATGGACTGGCCAAGCATGTCTCCAGACCTAAACCTTATTGAGCATCTGTGGGGAATCCTCAAATGGAAGGTGGAGGAGCACAAGATCTCTAACATCCACCAGCTCCATGATGGCGTCATGGAGAAGTGGAAGAGGACTCCAGTGGCAACCTGTGAAGCTCTGGTGAACTCCATGCCCAAGAGGGTTAAGGCAGTGCTGGAAAATAACGGTGGCCACACGAAATATTGACACTTTGGGTCCAATTTGGACATTTTGATTTAGATACTGTATATCAACCTTATTACATTTAGCAGTGCATAATAGAGTGATTGTGATATATACATATAGTGAGTGCCTCTCTACCATTTGCCTTTCTGTGTTGCGCTCAGTCTATCATTGAGAGTAAAGGAAAATGTCTTTGATTTTGATGAAACAATCTAGTAGTCACTTGGTGTGTTCTTTGAAATATATATTTTTGCAGTATATACATATATATGCAAAGAAATAATAGTAACGAATTATAAAATTTTTGATTAATTGATTGGATTTGTTTCCTTATAGTTACATATGCTTTACGGCACCTGAAGAAGCAGAAAAGCGAAACATGTAGAGTAACAAGCATTGTGATTGACATAATATCTATATGTATGCTTGTTTATATAGGAAAAAAAATCTTTTTTTAAATGTCCAATGGGAGGCTAGCTGTATGGCCCACATCTTTTTAAATTTTGATTAAAAAAAAAAAGTTTTTAGGATAATAATGTGGGCACCATAATAATCCCCTTTTTTATTATTCTTTTAACAAAGTCTACTCTTCTGGGATGAAGGTGCCTTTGATCAAAGGTTGTATATGATGTGTCGAGAGGTTCATTTTTCTGAAAATGGCAGTTGCCTGAAATTATTATTGATGTAGTACTTACTTTCATGAGTCATTGACCCACAACAAGCACACAGTGAAGTGAACATTGTTCTATATACGGTACTTATTCTTACCAAGTGACTCAGTCAGTACCGGAGTTGACATAACAACTGGTCAACTAGAATTTTATGCAGCAAAGGTCACCAATGGCAGCCTGCATATTTCTCTTGGGAACGTTTTTTCTTAAGTGTTTGTTGATCCAAAACCTTTTTTTTTTAAGGGGGTATGGATTAGAATCATAGATGCACTGAAATTTTGGTGGCTGAAACATATTGGTCAAAAATTGTGCTATCGGCATTTTGTCGATAAGAGAAAAAGATGCCGATAATGGTTCCAAAAACACACGTGATTTTACAACGGTTTACCATGATTTTACTATGATTTTCCATTCAGAATAACATAGTAGTTAAGGTTGAATAAAGACAATAGTCAATCCAGTTCAACCCTTGTAGGTGTGTGTTATAGTGACGATAATCATTTCCCATATCCCTGTATATTGTGTTCTTTGAAATGCATGTCCAAGAGTCTTTTAAAAGTATTAATACTTCCCACTGATACCACCAATTGGAGGTCCTTCTCCTTAATTTATTCCCTAATTCCCTGAAATCATTTTTAGGACTCTCCACCTTCCTCTTTCATTGTCATTGGTGTCTACGTGCACCATGACAGCTGGGTCCTCCCCAGCCAATAATCTGTCAACCCGATCCATGATGTGCCAAATCCAAGCACTCGATAAACAACATACTATTTGGTGACCTCAGTCTTTTTGACAGATTGCCCTTTCTGTCCTAATAATTGAGTCCTATACTACCAATACCTGTCTAACCTTTTCTGCATCTCTGCCCCCCTTCTTACCAGCAGTCAGTCCAATGGCAGCTAGGGGAGGGAACCTGCTTTAGCACTGCCACCCCTGAGCTTATATCCCCAACATCATGCAACTTGGCATATTTGTTGAGGTGTACCAACTCAGGACTGGTCTCCCTAGCGCTCTTCCCTCTACACCTCATTCTATCTTTCACCTACCTCTAGCTCCTGTACCTCCATGTCTCCAACATCCTCTACACTGGCCCCTGCCAGAAACCTGCTGGTTAATGTCCAAGTTCCTTTCCAGGTTGTTGATGCTGCACAGTGTTGCCACCTTGTTTTCTAGATCCAGGATCTGGGCTTCCAAAGAAACAAGTCGCTCACATCTTGCATAGCAGTATCTGCCCTCGATTGGCTCATCAAGGAACGCATACATGGAGTAGGATGTGCACTGAGTGGCATCACCAATCCTGTTGAATGTTATTACCCTCTATTCTAATGGGGATAATAAGGTAAGGATCTGCTATTGGTTATCTACACTACTCTAAGCTCGCCTGGTGCTACAGCTACTCCAATTACTTCACAGTCACTCTCAGCACCCTGCATCACTTTCGGCACCCCGCGCCACTCTCATCACCCTGCACCACTTTCAGCACCCCACGTCACTGACCAAAAATAGGTGTCTAAAATCACTAGGCAAGTTTTTGACAAGTCCTTTATTTAAAAAAATGTCAAAAACCAGTGTCCCCCGATGTGGATCAATCATCAATCATGAAGCCCACTGCACCGTGGGACCCAGAAGAAAAGCTACAAAGGCTTACCACGGAATGCCTCCTCCGCCAATTGACAGTTCTTAAAAAGGTAAGGGGCTGGGCCACCTGGTGATGTCATGGACCAATACATGATGGGTTGGTGATGTCACAAGAGGACAGGGCCACCAGGGGATGTCACCAGGTGGCCCGGTCCCTTACCTATTTAGGAACTGTCACCTGGTGGAGGAGGCATTCGATGATCAGCTGCGGAGTGCAGTGGGGTGGCAGGCGGCGTGATTGACGATGGAGCTACATCAGGGGACATTGGTTTTTATTTTTTTTTAATAAAGGACTTGTTAAAAAATTGTCTAGTGTCTAGTTCGATCATGCCCCCCCCTTTTTGGCCTGCCAGGCTGCATGCTCGGATAAGGGTCGGGCATGGATTTTTGGGGGGACCCCACACCGTTTTTTTATTTTTTATTTTGGCGTGGGGTTATCCTTAAAATACATATTAGACCTACGGGCCTGGTATGGACTGGGGGAGGGGAACCCCATGCCTTTTTTTTCATATTGCTGGCCGGCAATTGCAACCGCGAGTCAATTTAAATGTGATTGTACTAATTTTTTTTTTTGTTCGGAAATGTAATTTTTGCTGCAGGAGATTCTATACATGGTACAGATGCGCCACTCTGCAGGCAGACTGAGTGAACTTTTTTCATTTTTTAAAGAATTTTTCATTTTTATTGTTTCACTTAAGGTAATAAACTGGGAGGGGCTACGCTGTTTTTTTTTTTCTTTTTTTATATTGCCGGCCAGCAGTTGCAACCGAGAGTTCATTTAAATGTGATTTTACTATTTATTTATTTTTTTCTTTAGAAATGTAATTTTTACTGCAGCATCATGTATACATGCTACAGATGTGTCACTTTACAGGCAGACTAAGGGGATCCCCCCAGGCATTATATTTAAATACATTTTCACTTTTATTGTTTCACTTTAAGCATCATTCAGTTCACTGATCCTTTAAAAAAGATTGTTTTAAAAGATTTTTTTTTGCATTGAAATAATTTTCCCAGGGCAGTACCCGGGCCCCCATAACCTTTTTTTTTATGGCCAATAACTTGCATATAAGCCTTTGAAATGGGGACGTATTATTTTATGTTTGGGTCTTATAGACTTCAATGGAGTTAGTGGGGCTGAACTTTTTCTCTGTTCGGGAGTTCTGGTGCAAACCGAACTGGGGATGTTCGGCCCATCTCTAGTTATTGAGTCAGTTACTACTGTATATAAATCGAGAAGAAATTATTCATTGTATATAAAAACAATATTTACTTTGTTATTTTATGTCCACTGTTTCTTGCAGTGGAAGGTGACTCTGGGGCTCGATGAGGGGGCTGCACTATAACCTTTTACCATAAGAACTGGTTTTATAGGCTGACATATACATGCGTTCATATGTGTGTTGTAAGTGATTGTGATGTTGATCTACTCTTATCAATATGTAAATATGATATAACAATGTATACCAAAAACACAAAAACAAAAAACGTTGTCAACTTCAGAAAGAGCTTTGTGAAAACATAGTCTTTCCAAACATTTTCACAGCCACCATAGTAAAGATTCTTCCCTCTTACAGGTTATTGGGATAGAGAAATATACCCCGCATTGGCAAGGCAGTAACCTTTGTATTTTTTTACTTAAAAACATTTAATCCATGGGGTCTCAACATTGAGTGGGACAACAACTGTTGTTATGGGGTTTTTTTTATGTTTTTGTCCCTGCTTTAGGAATTTGAAGGTGCATTACATTTGGAGCTGATTATAAGCCATATATAATCAGTGTAAGGTTCACCCTATCTCATAATTTTTTATATATTTTTTTTTTCCCTTTTCCTTCCTCATTTTAGGCCCCTTTTTTATCATAATTTAAATTATAATTAAAATTAATTTTTAAATATAAAATATATTATTTGACAGTTTAATATCTGTTTTAGCTTGTTTTTAGGTCTTAGGAAGGTCTATATGCATTTTGTAGTGATATATATGTTTTTACTGGAATATGGTGCTATTAATTGTGCGACCAACAAGGGGAGTCTTCTCCTAAATCTATGTTTAATGGGGATGCATTTAATCAGAAAACTATTTAACCTTCATTTAAATTGTATTAGCTAATACATACCGAGTCTGGTTTTAAAATTGGCCATCTTTTTTTGATTATCCTTTTAACCTGGTAATGTTGGTGTTGGGCAAATTGCTCCCAGAAAAAAACAGAAGTCATCTTTAGAAGAGTGCCCAACCTGAGGGATAAATTGGCACATAACATGATTGATCCCCCCCAAGAGGCTAACTTTCTTTAAGGAATTCAAGGGATTCTACCCATGTAACAACTGTGTTATTTACAATCTAAGCATGAGGAGACTCAGGAAGATTACGCAATTTGGCTCTTGTACCACAGGTAAAGTTTGTGATATAGAATCGTTCATTACCTGTGAGACAAGATATGTGGTTTATCTCCTTGAGTGTGGGTGCCACAAACAATACGTGGGTCGTACATCAAGAAGACTCAGGGATAGACTGAGTGAACATGTATATAAGATCACTAGACCACCGGGGAACGACACATGATCTTTGAGACCATTTGCGTCTCCTTCATTTTTTGTGTACTACTGGAAGATCTGCTGAATTGAAATGGCGGTGAATTTTTGAATACTGCATGACAATTTAGGTGCTGAATCTTGTCAATTTTGGGGATACCTCCCATTTGGGGGATACTAAGGGGACTTCATTTTCCCTTCCTGTCTTTGTTACATTGAGGTACCTAGGGAATCAACTGCACATTCACTCATAATCAGCCTGGCTATCATCCTCTCTATGGGTCAACTCTAGGAGTCTGAAGGTCTCGGCTCCCCTCCCCCTCTGTGCTTGCTTTGGTGGCGTTACCTCTATTACCTCCACCTTCGGCATAAGAAAGGGCTCAGGTCATCTTAAGAAATGTTCACTCTCGAGAAATGTCTATGAAAACTCCTGAAGAAGCTATTATGAAGATGGCGAAACATGTAGAGTTGATATTTTGAGTGCATTTTCTTGATTTTATCATTTTATATTGATGTATTGTCTTGTCCTCACTTTCTATTTGTAATAAAATGTACAATTTTTGAGAATTCAGATTTTTCTCCATCATTTAAGCACCGTTAAAGTCCCACTTGCCCCCCTCTATTGTAGTTACTCAATTTATGGGATGTGGTGCCTCTCACTTCATCTCTAGCAATATCTCTTCAAAATGCTAAATCATAGCTCCTTTTTATCTATGTGACACTTTTATGTATGTGAAACCATCTTACATTGTGTTGTCACTGAGGTTGGTAGTCTTAGGAGTTTTGATTCCCCATTAGCTAAATTCATTTTTTGCTTTAAACGATCCCCTTTGAGTGGTCAGGATGTCAGCAATATATGGGGGTTTGTTAATGGGAGGTGTATCGCCGCACTTCCAGGTTTGCGGGAGCTATTATGTCCCCTGCAGTGTCCTGTTGTTATATAGAGATGGCGTCTGGTGACTACTTCCTGTTTCCGGGAGGATATGATGTCACAGACCACAGTTAAGATGGCTGTGAGGGCGGAAGTGACGCTCTGTCCATGATATTTAAGGATGTAGGGGGAATGGAATCAGTTTACAGGAGCCCTTGGAAAAATTGCTGTAGCCAGAAACATGTCGGGCAAAGTCGCCCACTGATGAACTGTGACTGCACCACTAGCTGGGAGTAGCAGAGTGTTCTTATATGTGAGTGGCTATTACTTTGTGCTGTTTGTGCTTTTACTACTGAAAAAATGCCGTTTACATTGATGATTATTGACCTCTGAGTGATTGGGAGAAGACCCTGTGGTGCTGGCTTGCTGTATCCTCCAAGTGCATGTGAACCATCCAACCAAAGCTGTATTATTACAAGCAAGTGATTGTTTTAGCTTTGGTGAGTGTGCACTGCATGAGTATACATCATGCTGCATTAACCCTGCACTGGTGGAACCCTCCCTATATGTCTGTTTTTCCCTAATTGTGAAGTACTGCACCATGATCTTTTCCCTTTCATCTCTTTGCATATACGTATTCTACATCTGAGGACTATATGTTTGATTAACATCAGACGGATCCTTTATTGGAGGTGTTTCTATTTGACATATCCTTTGATCCTGGGACTTTTTTACTTAAAATTTTTCTAAGCACTGCAATATACTTTTGACTAATCCTACTTACTGTTCTTGTTGGAAGCTCTGACATGAAGAAGCAATTCCAAGATGGTTCCCTCCACACAGAGACACAGAGAGTGCAGGAAAAGGTATGCTAGGTCAGTGAAGGGGAAAAGTTCAGCTACAGGGAGACCAAAGGCAATGCCGGTGACTAATCTTTTGACATCTATCTGCCTTCTTTTGGCACAGCTTCCAGTGTTCAGTTCTTCTTTAATATTCAATCCAGTGCCTTTTGGAATTTTCTTTCTGTGGATCAGTTATTTAATATAATTATTTACAGTATCTCACAAAAGTGAGTACACCCCTCACATTTTTGTAAATATTTTATTATATCTTTTCATGTGACAACACTGAAGAAATGACACTTTGCTATAATGTAAAGTAGTGAGTGCACAGCTTGTATAACAGTGTAAATCTGCTGTCTTCTCAAAATAACTCAACACAAGCCATTAATGTCTAAGCCGCTGGCAACAAAAGTGAGTACTCCCCTAAGTGAAAATGTCCAAATTGGGCTCAAAGTGTCAATATTTTGTGTGGCCACCATTTTTTTTACAGCACTGCTTTAACCCTCCTGGGCATGGAGCTCACCAGAGCTTCGCAGGTTGCCACTGGAGTCCTCTTCCTCTCCTCCATGATGACATCACAGGGCTGGTGGATGTTAGAGACCTTGTGCTCCTCCACCTTCCGTTTGAGGATGCCACACAAATGCTCAATAGGGTTTAGGTCTGGAGACATGCTTGGCCAATCCATCACCCTTGCCTTCAGCTTCTTTAGCAATGCAGTGGTCGTCTTGGAGGTGTGTTTGGGGTCATTATGTTGGAATTCTACCCTGCGGCCCAGTCCCCAAAGGGAGGGGATCATGATATGCTTCAGTATGTCATAGTACATTGTTGGCATTCATGGTACTCTCAATGAACCAATGAACTGTAGCTCCCCAGTACCAGCAGTACTCATGCAGCCCCAGACCATGACACTCCCACCACCATGCATGACTGTAGGCAAGACACTCGTCTTTGTACTCCTCACCTGGTTGCCACCACACACGCTTGACACTATCTAAACCAAATAAGTTTTTTTGGTCTCATCAGACCACAGGACATGGCACCAGTAATCCATGTCCTTAGTCTGCTTGTCTTCAGCAAACTGTTTGCAGGTTTTCTTGTGCATCATCTTCCTTCTGGAACGACATCCATGCAGACCAATTTGATGCAGTGTGCAGAGTATGGTCTGAGCACTGACACGCTGACCCCCCACCCCTTCAAACTCTGCAGCAATGCTGGCAGCACTTATACTTCTGTTTCCCAAAGGCAACCTCTGGATATAACGCTGAGCATGTGCACTCAACTTCTTTGGTCAACCATGGTGAGACCTGTTCTGAGTGCAACCTGTCCTGTTAAACCGCTGTATGGTCTTGGCCACCGTGCTGCAGCTCAGTTTCAGGGTTTTGGCAATCTTCTTATAGACTAGGCCATCTTCATGTAGAGCAACAATTCTTTTTTCAGATCTTCAGAGAGTTCTTTGCCATGAGGTGCCATGTTGAACTTCCAGTGACCAGTATGAGAGAGTGAGAGTGATAACACCAAATGGCACCCCCATTCACACCTGAGACCTTGTAACACCAACGAGTCACGTAACACCGGGGAAGGAGAAATGGCTAATTGGGCCCAATTTTGACATTTTCACTTTGGGGTGTACTCACTTTTGTTGCCAGCAGTTTAGACATTAATGGCTGAGTGTTGAGTTATTTTGAGGGGACAGCAAATTTACACTGTTATACAAGCTGTACACTCACTACTTTACATTGTAGCAAAGTGTATTTCTTCAGTGTTGTCACATGAAAAGATATAATAAAATATTTACAAAAATGGGAGGGCTGTACTCACTTTTGTGAGATACTGTATTATGTATACAATAGTATTGTCGAAAAAAATCAGTTCTCCCAAAGGTACTACTTCAGTTATTGGTGAAACATGGGGGACCAAGGCATCCGATGCCTTCTTAGATCTCATTGGAGATCTAATGATGACCTCTTCTTTGTCCTGTCAGGTTTCTGCACACCCAATAAAACAATTGTTGGGTGTTTCTTTTTACCTTGGGGAGTTCCCATTCCTCCTTTTGCATTACCCATAATATTAAAATAAAGATATGAAAGGAATAGTGGGGGCCCCTCATTATGTCTACACCTTGTGCACAGACGTAAGAACACAAATGTAGTTTTGTGTGGACTGACCCATACTATCCAACCTTCTAAGATGGAAAAGAGGGACACCATTTAGCAATGAATATTTGTGTAAAAGATAAACTCTTTACATAACCCCAGATCACATGGACCATTGTGAAATAAAGAGAAAGTATGATTACTAAAAACAACTAGGTTTTGAAGGGTGGGTTAAACTTTTAGTGCAACATATACAACTTTACCAGTTAAACATGTAATTTATTTAGCTAGTAGTAGTTAGCCACATTAAACGGGACTTGTTCTGAAGTTGATTGAATTCTCCATTACAGAACAAGTCCAATTAAATGTGGCAAACTACTACTAGATATACCATGATTTGGATAAATGGGAACCTTTACATTTACTTACAGAGATCCCTACACTTGAGGAGACAGAGAGGAATTTGGGGAGGAACGAGGGACAGAAGGATTTGGTTTTGAAAGAGGGACAGTCCCACCATATGAGAAAAAAATTGGCAACCATGCTGATAATTTTAAGCCCAGCTTTGGGATCCATGTTGGTACCCTACAAGGGGACCCCACCCAACCTTTAGGGCCCCACCCACAACAATATAATTTTTTTTAACCTTTTTGTCATGTGTTTTGGCCAGTAACAGGATGCACTGGGTCCTTTTCCAATCTTCTTCTCATCAGTACCACATCAATACACTAGAAGTGAAAAGTACTGGGCTCAGGGGGCGTGGCTATGACACAAAGCAGTCTAACTCTGAGGACAACTTGTGGTAATAGAAGAGTTACTACAGGTGAATACTGCTGCCAGAACTGCTTCTTTTTACCAAAAATCTACAGGGGAACGTTTAAAAAAACAACAACTTACAGTTGGGCTTCAAATATTCCCAATAAATAGCAGATTTGTCATTACAGTCAAATCATATATCTCTTCTACTTCGGCTCCTGTTCGAACTTTCTAGCTATTTCCAATATGCCACCTGTTGATATAACAGTTTATTGTGTCTTCTGCAGATGACCTTGGTTTTCTTGGCAATTCATAACAACAAGTGCAGGCTAATTAGCATTTACTGTATGTTTCTGATTCCTATACAATAGAATGTGCTCGCTTTACAAAGTGTTCCAGTCTGATGGCAGACGAGGGTGAATTGATTACAATAAATATGTTAAACAATGCAGTTTTGGCTGAGTGACTGGCAGTGTTTCTAACTCTAATTGCTATTTCCAAATTGAAAATCCCAATCTCTGCTCACAGTGATTACACGGAGAGTCCAGGAAACTTTGTTAAGTCATTAGAAAGGCTCTCAAAACTTTTCCATTAAATAAAACCCATTGATCTTTTGTTTGACATTAGACTCCTCTGCTTGTTTTCTCCATTGCCCTTTTTGTTGCTGGTACTGTGAAAGGCTATAGTTCATATTAAATGACTTTCCTGCTTTGCACATACATTTATCCAGTCCCTTTTTGCTTTTCACTTTACATATTCATTTTTCTTTCTTTTGCTTTCATTTTGGTAGATTTGAAATGTTGACATCATTGATGCAGCAGGAAGGTTGAGATTAATCTACAAAATAGGCTTTCTCCTCTCCATTTCACATGAGAAATATTGGCGATATACAATACAAAGGTGAACTAAAATATAATGGTATACAGTATTTAATATCAAAGTTAAAATGCAAGTCCAGCCAAAACTTTTTTTTTTTCAGTTTTGGATAGTGTGGAAGGATTAGAATCGTGTTAGATTTTTTTGTATCTGGGTTTTTATTAGGGGGGGTTGTGATTAGATGGCAACACACCAAATCAATTGCAAACAGATCACGCTTTACTTGCCTGACATCACACCAGTCATACGCTTCCAACTGTCCCTAAATTACAGAGACTGTCCCTGATTTGGAACAAAGTCCCTTTTTCCTCCTAATGTGTCCCTCTTTTTGGTCTGATCTATATGGTTGTATTTAAATGGTACTTTTTAACATTAAAAAATGTTACCCAGTGGAAAACCTTCACCTAATTTATAAATTAATGCATTTCTAAATTTCAAAAGCCAGTATAACAGAATATTAATGGTAAAAAAAAGCACTTGTGAGTTTAAGTAAATCATTAATTCACCTTTAAGGGGGTGTGGCAGGGGTGTGTAATATGCCTACATACTTTTGCTAATAGGTGTCCCTCACTCACATCTCACAAACTAGGGAGGTGTGCACCAACAATGGTTTGGGGTCATGTAGGACCCACTTTTTAAGGTGAAAGACCTGTTATTCTCAGTCCCACTGAGCCATGGATATCAAAATTTTTTGCTGTAATCCAGGCAGACTAGCTTGTATTTCTCCCTCTTTCCTTTTTTGACTTTATCTGTGTATGTTTGTAGTTAGCTGTCAATGCATTGTAGTTCCATTTGGATGTTTTCAGCTGCAGTAGCTTTTTCCTTAAAGAGAAACTTCACACCAGGGTTAATTTTTCTTTCAAACCCCTCTTAGTTTGTCTGCTAGGTTGAGATCGAATAGCACACTCATGTATATATATATATAGCATTTTCCTGCTGTGATCTGCCTTATCCCCCACCACACATTAGGTCCTGTGCCACCATCTTTTTTTATGGCATCATCAGGGGCAAGTTGTCTCTTCTGGAATCCTGCAACCGGCATCCAGTGATCCACCCTCTTCCAGCCACTCTCTATAGGCTTATACTGTACCTCTTGGTATTTCTGATAAAAAGTGATGCATATGTTATTCCTACCTAGGCATGAATGGGGAGTTCAGGGCAGGCCAGCAGGCTAGGATCAAAAGTGCTTTAATGGCATGAAGTTCCACTTTAATGTGTAGTTCTGCCCTCCCCCCCCCCCAAAAAAAATGAAAAGTCACCAGTTAAAAATACTGTAGCTGCTGACTTTAATATTAGGACACTTACCTTTCAGGAATCCCGTGATGTTGGCACCCAAGCTGATTTTCTGATCGGCTCTGGGGTGCTTCCGCTGCCGTTCATAGTGTGGGAAACTGGCAGTAAAGCCTTTCGGGTTCCCTACTGTGCATACGCGAAGTGTGCTGTGCTTTCTAACTGGCCCAGTAGCAGACGAAATAGCAGGGGGGGGGGGCAAACCTCCAAGGGACCTCACGGAAGTGGGGTCTCACGGAAGTGGGGATGGGTACCTGTCAAAAACAGGCACCGTCCCCCCCTCCTCCCTGAAAGGTGCCAAATGTAGCACCAGAGGGGGGGGGGGGAGGAAGCAGATAAGTGGAGCTTCCATTTATGGGTGGAACTCCGTTTTAAGTATAAGCCTCAGTGCTAAAACATCTCAGTTTGACCCTTACTTCCTGGTTGAATTATGGTTACATACTTCACATCAGAAAACAGAAATTGAAGGGAAATCTCTAACAGCAGAACGGAGAGAAATACTTTTTTTTTTTTTTTTTTTTTTTTAGGTAAGGAAATACTAGAACCCCATCAGCCTTTTTTTGCTTTCCATGCTGTCTGATGAAACAGTTATCACAAAACAAGAAGCGAGGCAAAATCTTTTTAACATAGCCCCATATATCAGTTAAAAACCAAAATGGGTTGTCAGGAAAACCATGTTTGTGTTCCTGTCCAAAGAACTACACGTTCACAAAACAGCCCACAGACCTGTGCCATGTTTGTGTCAACAAATTTGCGTGCGCATGAGCATGCACATTAAGCAGACTTCTGGCTCCCATTGAACTATTTAAAGCACTGCAAGCCCAGTAACAGTGCTGTATGGTTGTCAGCTTCTGTGACCTGTGACCAGGCCTTGCTTGTTCCTGTGGTATACCCAGTTTTGCATTCTGACTATGTCTGCTCTTAATCCCCCTGATACCTGACCTTTGGCTTGCTTCTTCACTCCGCATCTTGCTTATCTTTTTTGCTCATCTCCTGATTGTGTGATACTGACCTCAGCCTGGCTCCTGTTTATGCTCCTGGCTTCTGTACCTCTGCTGCCTGACTGCTGCCAACTCCTGCCTATCTGACCAAGTTCCTGCCTTCTGCTTCTGCAAGCTCTGTGATGACATCCGGGAAAAGTTCCTGCCTGTCCGCTTTTACTGTTCTGCAAGATTCTGCTTTTCTGTTGGAGAGGACTTCCTACCTGCCCTCCGCCTGTGCCACTCCATGTCCTGTCATACCCTGTCTACCATCTCAGGGGAAAAAACAGGACAGGAGATGTAAGAGAGACTCCTCACATAAATTTGGCCTTTACTAAGTACGCAACAGGGATTCTAAAACATCCCCAATCTATCCAAGACTTAAGAAAAAAGTTTTGGCTACACATACACTTAAGGGTATATAGAGATATGGTAAATTCCACACCTTGAACCCATTTGTATTGTTATCTACAGCCTTGCCCTTCCAAGTCTGTACACAGTGTAATAGAGCATAAGGCTGATTCAGAGTGTTAATATATCTTGATTTCTATTGCAAAATGCCAGTCCTGTCCTGACCTGACCTGTCTATAAAGTATGATATAATTGATAAAGTGATATAAAAATTGATATACAGATGGTATAGAAAAGATTCCCCCCCCCCTTTAAAATAATGTGATTGCTTTGCAGCCTGAAATGAAGGCAGACACGGTTTTTATTTTATTTAGCTGTATTTACTGCACCGTATAACATCCAAGTGAAAGATATAACACCAACATGTCAGAAAAAAACTAAAAAACAGAATCACTGAGTTGGAAAAAGGATCACCCCCCCCCTTCCTAAAAATTACTTGTAAACTCAATGAGGTGTAGCTAATCACCTTCTCAATGGCACACAGAACCATTTGACCTTCAAGTGTGATCAGCTGTGGTCATTTTGATTAGCTCAGCATGAAAAGTTCTTTTCTGGAGCATACCAGTTCCTGGTAGAACAACCGAGTAAACAATCAACTATGGGTGGCAAGGTTCTATCATTGGGATCTCTGATATAAAGTTTTAGATAGGTACAAGTCAGGAGATGGGTACTTCAATGCCTAGAAGCACAGAAATGCCTACAACACAGACCCACAATGGATCAGGACGACGGATGAAAGAGCCAGCAGGAAACTGGTCAGAAAGGCTACCAAGAGGCCTACAGCAACTCTGAAGCAGTTGCTGTCCCTTCCCAGGCCCGAAGTCACCCCCACCCCCAGACTAGGGGGCCACCCTCAAGGGCTTCCACTCAAACTCCGCTGCCCCAGCTGGGCTGTACCTGAGTATTTGAGGGGGCCTGCCCCCTGCCAACCCATCTGTTGGGGATTGGTCAGGGCCCTCATGAATACTTCAGGCAGCTCCTTCCTACCTCCACTCCCATCCTTCTTGAATCTTTTCCAAGTTTCTAGAAGTAGGGGGAGGTCTCAGAAGCGCAGGCTGTGAGTAATCCAGCCATCCCGGAGTCATCCACCCGGCCCAGATTAACAAAACTACACAGAATTGGCTGCTAGCCAAGCCTGACAATTTTCCTACATTAAAAAAACCTATTCTAGCACACTGGAGGGTGCTATACACTGTGAAAGTATGATAGATTTTTTATGTTACTAGATGTTACAAGAGGGTCCCTTTAAAAAACAAAAATTACTAAGTATAACTAAAGGCAAATGTATTTCAATTTCAATTAAGTGGAGAGAGATTAGAACAACTTTCAGGTTTTATTGCTGTCTATGCCCTTATTAGGGAGATTCTCCCTCTCTATTTGTCCTGTTCACCATTATTGTTGAGAGTGAATGTGAAAGAAAATCCCAAAACCCTCCCTTAATATATCCAAAAGGGGAAAAAAAATTTGCCATTAGTTTCACCTTAATGCTAAAGGTAGACTGTGCCATATATGTTGTTTCTGATTTCGAACATACTTCTACTTGAAATATTATAGAATTCAAAAGAATTAGGTCACTAAAGACATAGGGAAAAAACATTATTTTACTTGAATTAACCATTACAAGGCTGTCTTTTTTAAGTGAAATTAAACCCAAAAACAAAATGTAATATAGTGCAGCTTACCAATACCAGATGTGGTGGCTACATTCATTTTTTATTTTGGAGCTTTTTTTTCTTTATTCTCACCCATTAATCTGGCCAGTAAATCTTTTATTTTCCAGCTTCCTTTAGCAGACCAAACTGTCCAGCAGTTAGAGACAAACCATTTAATACTGATGAAGGAAGGGGCTTACAATGATCAGCTTTTATTAATTTATGAAAACCTTTATCTTAAAAGGGGAGGAGAAATTAATTGAGGCTAATGTAAACTTTCATGGTACCATACAAAGGCTTGACATAATCATTAGGTAAAAATTAAACTTTATTCCAAAAACATATTAAAACATACACATATCTAAAAAGTAAACACAAAGAACTGTGTCCTCAACATTTGGCTCTATAAAATCGCAGATGGAGTGACCTTTGGAAAATAACCATTGTCAATTTTAGCAGATACCACCTGACTGTTGGGTGAACAACATGGGAAACCATCACTTCTTCAGGAGCTTTTAGCACAATATTGTAGAGCAACAGTCACATTTAATGCTGTAATACAGAATAATAAGAGTACTTAGTTCAAGTTACAGACTGTAATAAAATTGTGGTGAAGACCCATGCATGCTCTTACCCAAGGTGAGGCCACCCGCAAGAAACCAAAAGGCGCAAGCCTGTCCCGGCGGGGGGGGGGGGGGGGGGGGGGCACACAGTCCCTTGTCTAACAAAAAAGTGATAGAAGTGATATCTTGAAAAAATATACATTATAATAAAAGATTTTTGATAAAATTGGTGTTTACATAAATATGTAACGCACCGTGACAACAAATGCTGAACATATGAGTCAGGTCCTCTCAAGGTTGGAAATAAATCATGGCAGGGTTTCTTTTTTCTACTATAATACCAGTATACTGCAAAAACAAGATGAAAAACATCCATAGATCAAGTTCTCGATAATGATTATAGCTGACACACTCAAAAACTCCCAAAGAGTATTGATGTATCCAAACTGTACCTTATAGAAAAGATAATAGGAAGATGAAGGGTATAAAAATCTCAAACTGATTCAGAGTTCTTGGGCTGCATTTTCAGTTGTCACAAACCTGAGCTGGATGAACAAGTTGAGGATGTAGTATTTTAATGTGCCAGATGGACACACAAAGCAAATCATTTCACTTTTGTAATGGCAGAGAGGCTATATAGTCAGTGCTCACCTTAGATGATCAGTACAAGTATAAAAAGGAGGGGACTAGTTGCAGTAGTACAGCCCTAAATAGGTGAGACTGGTATTCAACAGTGTATATGGCACCAAAAAATTCCCCTGAAGGTAAAGAGATACAATGGTCACAGGCTGTATTCATGAAGGGTGCGGACAGAATTCCATCTTACTGGACATTAGGGAGGAACTGGCTCAGGGCTGCAGTAGCAGAGGGGACTTGCTGACAACCCCCCGTATTTATATTTGGCACCTCCCGCACTGCCGTATTGGCATGTGACGTCACCAGGCCCGGCCCCGTAGCGCACATGCACAAGGTCCGATATACAGGCATCTGCCCACCAAGAGGGACACAGGTCCAGTGAGCTAGGCAACCAATACAGGGATGGGAGGGCCATCACTTTGCCGCGGCCCGCCCATCCCTACAGAGCCAAACATCCGCAGGGACAGTCAGGATCAGGCCACCCCGCTGGAGAACACACCCAGAGCAAACAAGAGCCCATGGCTGCCACAATGGACCTGGGTAAAGAAGGGCAAAAAGAACAACTAAGACAGGCTGAGTCTATAGATGGCCGTGATAGAATGAGGCAAAAAATAGAACAAAAAATCTGCAGCAGGGCCCATGGCAGCCATGAAGGTGTTGGGCAATTGCCTAAGACTGCACGCATAGGAAAGCACCACACTAAAAACAGAAAATATTATGGCAAAAAATTTCTTACACATTAATTACATTTACATACAAAATACATGTAGCATTAATACAATAAACAATATGAAAAAAATAATAAACAATGGATCGTTATATAGAATTACACAAAGAAAATTAACCTTGGTGTGCCACAATAGTTTGAATTGCACCATGGTTTGCAGCAAAGCGGGGCTATAATAAATATCAGAAACACAGACATTTTAGAAGAAAAAGAACATTTAATCTGAAATGATAAATGATTTAATGGACAGTCATAGAAAATGTTTGTAGGAGTTAACTTCATTAGGCCTTGGGGGCACCATAGCATTTAAACGTTCTTTCCATAAGGTCTCGCGCTGAAGTATACGTTTGTCCCAATTCCCCCCCCTGGGGTCTGGTGAAATGACTTCAAGGACAATAAAAGATACAATTTCTGTGTGGTATTTATGATGGAGACCTATATGTCTAGTGACTGGGGTAATAACTTTTCCACTGCCTGAATAATAGTTGTGGTCCCCAACCCTTTGTCCAAGCTGTCGTTTAGTTTTGCTGATGTAGAATGCTCCACATCGGCAAATCATAATGTAAATAACCCCCTCTGTTGAACAGTTCGAGAAAGTACTTGATCTGTGCCACTGCCCATTAGGTAGTCTAATACCTGGACCTTCATGAACCCATAGACATCTTGAACAATTGCCACAGCGGTAGGTTCCACGTGATAAGGAGTTATCGCTCTTTTTGTAGGTGTATAATGACTAGATGTCAACTGTTGCCTAAGTGTAATAGAACGTCGAAAGATATTTTCAGGGGTCTGTTTGACGTATTTGGAAATAGTATCGTCATCCGTAAGGAAATGTCAGTTCTCTGCGATTAATAATCACAATTGTGATTCGTTAGATGGATATCTTGTAAAAATACTCACAGTTTGATTGTGTTGTTTAGAGGGAGTGCCATACAGAAGAGATCTCCCTTCAATCTCTTTGGCTTTATTGTAGGAATGTTTCAAAAAGGGTCCGCGAGTATCCCTGTGCCAAAAGTCTCTTTTGTAACAAGTCTGCCTGTTCTATGTCTGAGGTACAATTCCTCCGAAACCGTATATATATTGGGTATAGGGGATACTTCTGACTAGGGATGATCGAGCTTTTCAAAAGTTCGGTTCGGCCAGAACATCCGAACTTCCCGAAAGTTCGGCCCGGATTTCAGAACCCCATTGAAATCAATGGGACCCGAACTTCGGTAATCAAAAAACATCATTTTGAAGCCCTAAAACCCAATAAATGCCCCTAAAAAGTGCCTAGGGTTCTGGGTCATGCCCCAGGGACTATTAATCACACAAAAAAAGTTCTTAAAAATTGTAATTTTTGATAGAGAGCCAATTATTGAAAAAATTAAAAAAAAAAAAAATTAAAAAAAAAAAAAAAAAAAAAGTCTTTTGATTTAGTGTCTGGGGGGTCTAAAAAGTGTACCTGTGAAGTTTCAGCTCTGTAGCATGTCCAGAACCAGAAAAAAAAGATTGTTTTTTATTAGAATCAATATAGAACAGGGATATGGCTCCGCTATTTTCACACCTTGCCGGTTTTGTAGCAAGCGTTTTTTTGGGCATTTTTTGGGGGACTTTGGAGGCAGGCAAAACATCTGAACTTCTGTGTAGGGGTATATATACATACACACATGTCTGTATATATACACACATACACATATATAGGTGTGAAAGTAGCAGAACACTATGCTTGCGCTAATGAAATAATTAACACCAATATGTCTCCGCTCCTATCACACCTATATATGTGTATGTGTATAAATACATATAAGTGTGTGTGTATATATAACCCTATACAGAAGTTCAGATGTTTTGCCTGCCTCCAAAGACCCCAAACAAATGCCCAAAAAAACGCCAGCTACCAAAACGCCCAGGTGTGTTTTTGCAGCTGGCGTTTTTTTTGGGCATTTTTTTGGGGTCTTTGGAGGCAGGCAAAACATCTGAACTTCTGTATAGGGTTATATATACACACACACTTATATGTATATATACACATACACATATATAGGTGTGAAAGTAGCAGAACACTATACTTGCGCTAATGAAATAATTAACACCAATATGTCTCCGCTCCTATCACACCTATATATGTGTATGTGTAAAATACATGTAAGTGTGTGTGTATATATACCCCTATAGAGAAGTTCAGATGTTTTGCCTGCCTCCAAAGACCCCAAAAAAATGCCCCAAAAAAACCCCTGCAATAACACACCTGGGCGTTTTTTTTGGCGCAGGCGTTTTTTTGGGCATTTTTTATGGGGTCTTTGGAGGAAAGCAAAACATCTGAACTTTTCTATAGGGGTATATACACACACACACACACACACTTATATGTATATATACACATACACATATATAGGTGTGAAAGTAGCAGAACACTATACTTGCGCTAATGAAATAATTAACACCAATAGGTCTCTGCTCCTATCACACCTATATATGTGTATGTGTAAAATACATATAAGTGTGTGTGTACAGGTCCCTCTCAAAAAATTAGCATATTGTGATAAAGTTCATTATTTTCTGTAATTTACTGATAAACATTAGACTTTCATATATTTTAGATTCATTACACACAACTGAAGTAGTGCAAGCCTTTTATTGTTTTAATATTGATGATTTTGGCATACAGCTCATGAAAAAACAAAATTCCTATCTCAAAAAATCAGCATATTTTATCCGACCAATAAAAAAAAAGTGTTTTTAATACAAAAAAGTCAACCTTCAAATAATTATGTTCAGTTATGCACTCAATACTTGGTCGGGAATCCTTTTGCAGAAATTACTGCTTAAATGCGGTGTGGCATGGAGGCAATCAGCCTGTGGCACTGCTGAGGTGTTATGGAGGCCCAGGATGCTTCGATAGCGGCCTTGAGCTCATCCAGAGTGTTGGGTCTTGTGTCTCTCAACTTTCTCTTCACAACATCCCACAGATTCTCTATGGGGTTCAGGTCAGGAGAGTTGGCAGGCCAATTGAGCACAGTAATACCATGGTCAGTAAACCATTTACCAGTGCTCCAAAATCTCCTGATAGCTAGCTGCATTGACCCTGCCCTTGATAAAACACAGTGGACCAACACCAGCAGCTGACATGGCACCCCAGACCATCACTGACTGTGGGTACTTGACACTGGACTTCAGGCATTTTGGCATTACCCTCTTCCCAGTCTTCCTCCAGACTCTGGCACCTTGATTTCCGAATGACATGCAAAATTTGCTTTCATCCGAAAAAAGTACTTTGGACCACTGAGCAACAGTCCAGTGCTGCTTCTCTGTAGCCCAGGTCAGGCGCTTCTGCCGCTGTTTCTGGTTCAAAAGTGGCTTGACCTGGGGAATGCGGCACCTGCAGCCCATTTCCTGCACACGCCTGTACACGGTGGCTCTAGATGTTTCTACTCCAGACTCAGTCCACTGCTTCCGCAGGTCCCCCAAGGTCTGGAATCGGTCCTTCTCCACAATCTTCCTCAGGGTCCGGTCACCTCTTCTCGTTGTGCAGCGTTTTCTGCCACACTTTTTCCTTCCCATAGACTTCCCACTGAGGTGCCTTGATACAGCACTCTGGGAACAGCCTATTCATTCAGAAATTTCTTTCTGTGTCTTACCCTCTTGCTTGAGGGTGTCAATGATGGCCTTCTGGACAGCAGTCAGGTCGGCAGTCTTACCCATGATTGCGGTTTTGAGTAATGAACCAGGCTGGGAGTTTTTAAAAGCCTCAGGAATCTTTTGCAGGTGTTTAGAGTTAATTAGTTGATTCAGATGATTAGGTTAATAGCTCGTTTAGAGAACCTTTTCATGATATGCAAATTTTTTGAGATAGGAATTTTGGTTTTTCATGAGCTGTATGCCAAAATCATCAATATTAAAACAATAAAATGCTTGCACTACTTCAGTTGTGTGTAATGAATCTAAAATATATGAAAGACTAATGTTTATCAGTACATTACAGACAATAATGAACTTTATCACAATATGCTAATTTTTTGAGAGGGACCTGTATATATACCCCTATACAGAAGTTCAAATGTTTTGCCTGCCTCCAAGGACCCCAAAAAAATGCCCAAAAAAAACCCCTGCAATAACACACCTGGGCGTTTTTTTTTTTTTGCCGCAGGCGTTTTTTTGGGCATTTTTTATGGGGTCTTTGGAGGCAGGCAAAACATCTGAACTTCTCTATAGGGGTATATATACACACACACTTATATGTATATATACACATACACATATATAGGTGTGATAGGAGCGGAGACATATGCCTGTTAATTATTTTATTAGCGCAAGCATAGTGTTCTGTTACTTTCACACCTATGTATGTGTAGGTGTATATATACATACATGTGTGTGTATATATATATATCCCTATACAGAAGTTCAGATGTTTTGCCTGCCTCCAAAGACCCACAAAAAATGCCCAAAAAAATGCCTGCGCCAAAAAAAAATGCCCAGGTGTGTTGTTGCAGGCGTTTTTTTGGGGCATTTTTTGTGGGTCTTTGGAGGCAGGCAAAACATCTAAACTTCTGTATAGGGGTATATATATACACACAAACTTATATGTATTTTACACATACACATATATAGGTGTTATAGGAGCGGAGACATATTGGTGTTCATTATTTCATTAGCGCAAGTATAGTGTTCTGCTCCTTTCACACCTATATATGTGTATGTGTATATATACAGACATGGGTGTATGTATATATACCCCTACACAGAAGTTCAGATGTCATGCCTGACTCCAAACATGTCCTCAAAAATGCCCTATAAACGCCTGCAGCAAAAAGCAGGCTGACCGGCGAGAAGCCATATCGCTGTTCTGAAAGTGACCTAAGAGAAACGATCTTTTCTCTATAGCGGTCACCCTGATATGAAAGGGTTTTGTCACCCTGCCATAGCAGTCAGAGTCAGTTAACCCTACACTACACTACGGTCCCCTTACACTTAAAACTTTCCTTAAAGAAACTAGATTATTAAAACTAACTATAGTGGAAAATAGCACCCTAACTACACTAGATATCCCTTTCCTCACACTAAAAATTGCTAAATGACACTTTGTAGCAGAAGTCACAGAACTGCTTCCACTCTCTTCCATGTCCCTGTATTACAATGCTAGGAATTTGGCGGGGGCTATCTTATATACTGGGGGGGCGTATTCACTAATGATTGGCCTATGGACCCCCTAGTCATTCCAATCACATTCCTAGCATTCTCCTGCAATTGAATTTAACATTATCTTCTCCCCACCCAGACTGAAAATCTCTGCTGCCCAATGGTGTCTCCATTGCCCCCCATCCAGAGTGGAGACACCCTAGGACAGGAAGTGTGTTACTGGGCAGATCACCAGGTTAAAATAAGGGGGGAAAAAAGCCTAAAAATAGAAAATGAATGCAGCCACCTGTAGGCAGATGCAGTCTACTTTCTCCACTGCAGGTGTTTCTTATCCGGAGCAGCCTCAGCTGGAGAGGAAGTGAAGAGAAACATAGTTCCTCTATGGTTTCTGGGGTCACTGGGGAAGCAATCTATTTGGATGCTGCTGTCCCATGTGACTCTGGCAGCCATCTTGGTCCAGGCAGAGCCTATTTACGACCCTGGCCCCCAGGTTTGGCATGCTTTACGCAAGTGGGTAGGTTAGGGAAAGGTACCCTGTCTGTTAGGGACAGTACTAGCAGTAGGGAAAGGTTCCTGATGAGAAGGGAAAGCTTAGGGAGGCAACTCCTCTTGACATCTCACCCCTTGAACATGAGATGGCCAGGCCACATTCTGCCCTCTTAGCAGACACTATCAGTCCGGCTGAAACCGACTGGAAAATGTGATTGTACTTGGTTTTTAAAGCCTTCCAACTAGGTTTGTTATGAACAACAAAAACATAAGCGCTCAATAGGCTGAGAAGAGAAGGGCATATGCAGGAGTAAGTTCTTAAGTTCTGGCTGAAATGTCCATAAAGTTCAAGCATGGGCTGATTGCTGGACAAAGGAGAGTTACTGACTGTGGAAGGCTGCAGGCTCTGATAAGAGCTAGAAGAAACTCTGTGGAAATGTACAACAAGAGAGAAATGAGAGCAGCGCCATCTATGTGCAGTATAAAAGATGCGTTTAATAGCAAAAGACAAATGCAAACTCACAAAATGGGCATGATAAACCGGCATGTAAAGGGTTCATCCACTCCAGTGGGAGGACGAGCAGCAGGAATCCGGGGAATCTTTGCTGGTTCCGACTGTGCTGGTGGTTTCCAGCACTTCAGGGTACGCGGTGTCCCTCAGAGAAAAGACGCTAACTTCACTTCCGGGTAGAAGGGGGAGTGGGAGGTGCGTGCGTTTGTTATGAACTGTTGCTGCATTACTTTAATACAAGTCTTCTATTGCACTTGACTGTGTGAATTATAGCTGTAGCACCACGCTGCACCCCACCTACACTCCACATTTAGAGATTGATAAGCTCAAATATGTTACATTTTTATTTTTGGATTTTTACTGCATTAACGTTAGAAGGATGAAAGCCCAAAATATAACTTCACCCAGTGACCCACGCTTCCAGACATATGGTCGATGCATATGCTGATCAAACAGAAAACGTCTGCGGTATTACCACTTAAGCTGAATATAAAATAAATACATAAACCGTGTTTGTTCCTATCCCGCGTCACACAGAATATATCCATGACCTCTTTTTTGTGTGGGTCAACCAAAATAGATATTGTGTCATGAATGGCTTGTTAAAGAGGCTTCCATTGCCATTTCCATGGTAACCAAGTAACTCTATTCTACAAGAAAATCCCGAAAGGTCTGCAAAAAAACACAAGGCGCACCTCAAGATGTCAAATCTGTATATGCGCTGACAGAGAGAACAACCCTTGATACTCAGCGGTGTCTTGTCTGAGTGGCAATTCATACAAGGCAGCTAAATGAGATCTTGTTGCAGACACTGTAATATTCTGCCGTTATTCCGGGTTCACACTATCACACACGTCTGGAAATAAATGGAATTTATCATCCGAATAAGTTATCCAAATATAGGTGAATTAAATTGTATCTATGATCAAAATGTAAAAATCTAATATTTTTTTTTCCACATTGTATTTCAGTTATTTATAGCCTACGCCTATTACTCTGAATGATCTTGAGGTTTGTAAATGTACTTTGTGAAGATCCTATACATTTACTTCCTTGAATTCTGTGACACATAATCACTATACCCTGTGAATAGGCACTGCTGTGTTACTCATTTCAAAGAGCCTGCCTTCTGAACTACAGAGGTGCTGAGAGGAGGACTTTCAGAAGGTGGAGTCAGTACAGTAATCACCTTTTGCAGGCAGCAAGGTACCTTGGGATATGTAGTCCTTAGTAACTGAAAGTAAACAGCAGAGCAAAGCATGCAGGGAATCCATGAAGCTGTGGACTAGGATGGCCAACACACAGGCAGAATGCACAACATGAAAGGTGATTTTTCAAGTAAGATTATATTTCTGATGTTATAAAATAAAAGTGTATCCTGTGACTATTAACCACTTCAGCTCCGGAAGATTTGGCTGCTCAAAGACCAGGCCCTATTTTGCAATTCGGCACTGTGTGACTTTAACGGACAATTGTGCGGTCGTTCGACGCTGTACCCAAATGAAATTGACGTCCTTTTTTCCCCACAAACAAAGCTTTTTTTTGGTGGTATTTGATTACCTGTGTGATTTTTATTTTTTGCAATATAAACAAAAAAAAAGAGCGACAATTTTGAAAAAATAACAATATTTTTCACATTTTTTATATGAAATTCTACAAAAAAAAAAAAAAAAAATGTAAAAATCAGAATCTTTTAACATTTTAGGCCAATTTGTTTTCTGCTACATATTTTTGGTAAAAAAAATTGCAATAAGCGTATTTTGATTGGTTTGCGCAAAAGTTATTGCAATTACTAACTACGGGAAAGATTTATGTCATTTTTATTGTTTTTTTTTTTAAACTAGTAATGGCAGAGATCTGCGATTTTTTTTTTGCGGGACTGCGACATTGGGGCGGACAGATTGGACCTTTGACTGACATTTTTGACACTTTTGGGGGTACCAGTGACATTAATACAGTAATCAGTGCTATAAATATGCACTGTTACTGTAAAAATGACACTGGCAGGGAAGGGGTTAACTTTATTGGTCATCAAGGGGCTAAGTGTGTCCCTAGGGGCATGATTCTAACTATTAGGGGGCGTGGCTAGTGAAGTTACCACAGAGACATGTGATCCTATATAGCAGGATCGCATAGCCTCTGTGCCTACTTCTGGGAGAATGACAGGCGGCTGGGTTTACATCAGTCGTCTGTCTTTCTCCCTCTCCTGCGGGAGATCGCGAGTGGCCGGTGGCTATCGGAGCCGCCGGTCACACGCGCTGGCTAGGCAGAGAACGAGCGGGGGCGGGAGCGTGCCACCCGCGGTGCGCGCTCGCCCCCTACAGGCTCTTTGGCAAGCGACGTAGTACCACGTCACTTTGACTGTAAGCGGCTGCGTGCCTCAGTAAATATACAGGAGGCGGTTGGCAAGTGGTTAATCTTCTGCAACAACCTGTTGTTGAGTGCAGAGATACTGTATGATTTAACTGTTTGAATTAGGGCGCTTTGTGATCAAAGTAAACTGTGTGTTGTTCTTTACATTGATTGAACCCTTCTGAGCAGCTTACAGCCCTAAAATAATAATGCCATTAAGCCAGAAATTTCCTAGAAATAGCAATGTCTGTTGCTTAGCAGTAGAACAGAAGGAAATCATGAATAGGTTCCTGGGAAGGCAGACTTTGGAGTGGATTTATAAAGGAATATAGACTTCTCACCTATCAAACTGGTTTAGCCTCACATCCTGTCTCCTGCTGACTAATCTGTTCCCAACGACTGTATGCACATATGCAGCCTCATGAAGGTGGATCTTTTTCGGTGGAGCCGCACATGTGCATACCTGTGTTTGTGCTGGGAGTGTGCTGCAGAGCACGCTCCCAGTACAGAGATCAAGCTGTCACCAATAGCTCTAGGTCTGGTGTTGATCACATGATTGCTGTAATTGTCTATGATTGGCTATCACAGTGATCAGAAACTGTACAGGCCACCCTTGTACTCTTTTTTTCCTCTTGAATGGAGAAAAAGATACATAAATTTTTTTTCTCCTTGCTAGAGGAGAAAAATGTAAACATAAAGAAAGATAAAATATCTATATCAGGGCTAGATCTAGGTCATGGTTAGGGTCAAAGGTCAGAGTCCGTGTGATTTTGGTAGGATAAAAACCAAAACAAAACACACACAATTGCTTTTGGGACCCACGATGGGTACAAACAACAAAACACTTGCTTTCAATGAGTCCTTGGAGAAACCTGTGTTGATCAGGTGCAGAAAAAAGTTTCCACAAAAGGTCTGAGCGAGCACAAACAGAACTCTGCAACAACACAAAAGTAAAACTATTTTGTTTAGTAGAGTAGGGGAAAGCTAGAACCCTTGTCAGATTTTTATTTCTGTGTGTGTGACTGTTTCAGATTTTGCATCACTATCTGGTGAAACTATTGTCAGCGAGACAAGAATTGAGGGTAAACCTCTCCAAACAGCCTTAGATAGCAGTAAAAGCCTCAATCTATCCAAAATTTGAAAAAAAAAAAATGGAGGTAAATCAATCCCAATCTGTAGTTTCATTGCAGTGTCAATGAAGGCAATATCCTTCCACAGTTGCTGCTCTTCCAGTGTGATCTTCAGGGCATTTCTATCAATTAGACAGCCAGTTTCCTCTGTGCATCTGGAATACTGACGGTTCTGCAGCACTCCTGGGTTTTGGAAAAAGCTACCATTTTTATTAGGCTTTCTCTACCCATATATGATACATTGAAAATGGGACCAGGTAGCAAGGTTCAATCTGAGTGAGTATAATAAAGGAATAGTATTATAATGGTTTTGCTTATAAGGAGGATTGGGAAGTTTGGGAAGAGCCCCCATTTTTATTAGGCTGGCTTTACCCATATAGGATACATTGAAATGGGACCATGTAGGAAGGGTGGATTTCAGTGAGCATAGTATGGAAGTAGTTTTACATTGATATCGTTTTTTTTTGGGTTCTTGGTTATAGACACCTAAATTTGAAATGTTGCACTACATGATAGGATAGTGTTTATACCATATAGATGTGGTGCTAGGGTTGCCACCTCATCCCTTTAAATCAGGACACACAATAATCACACAGGTTCTGTGACTGATTAAGGTGGTAATTAAACTTACTTGGTGCCTTAAGTGCATTATATCAGCCTCAGAACCTGTGTAATTAATACGTGTCCTGGTTTAAAGGGATGAGGTGGCAACCCTATGTGGTGCATATGGTTATGTAATGTGCTTTAGACTTATCTAATTTGATAGAATAACCAGAAATGTATTCAAAATTATAAAACAACGACAGTATATTGGGGAGGGATTACTAATGGCAGAAATATATAAAAGCAAGTTATCCTCAAAAGCGGTTGTCCATATAAGGTTATTACCCATGGATACACTACAGAAGTCGCAACAGGGGATCTAATGCAAGATTGAATAAAATAGGGGAGAGGGAGGAAAAAATGTCTAGGGCCTCAAGACATGGGTATAGGGGAGGAATATTAATTGTTCAATATTATTTAGCTGAGGGATTGTGGTAGACATTTTTTTTTTTGTTAATTCTTTATTTATCAAAAGACAAAAGTACAGAGAAGATATCACACATTCATATTTGCAGGTATTACAAGGGGTATGGCAAGAAAAGCTTACGGCACTGTAATAATCAAGACTGTGTCGCCTGGGATGCACATAGGATCAACATGGCAAAAAAAAAAAAGAAGATCAAGGCAAAAGGAACCAGTTAGTAAAAAAGAAGACAACATACATACCCCAGAAAACTGTAGGGGTCTCCATACCCTGCTTTGATTTTTGATTTATTTTTTAAGGTCTAGAACACAGAGAACAAAGGGGAAAGGGAAGTAGCATAAGAAAGGGGGAATTAGATGAAGGATGGAAAAAAGAAAAAGAAAAAAGAGGAAGGAAAGAGGGGGGGGGGGGTGGGAAGGCGGGAAAAGAAAAAGAAAAAGGAGGAGGGGGAGGAGAATGAAAGGGCAAGAGAAACACTCCCCCACCCACCAGCACTCCCCATGGATGCCAAGGTATAGGGCCAGAATTTGCGTACCATAGACGCATAATCCTCAGAGTACATAAATTCAAGCCAGTAAAAGTCTTTCTGAAGAAATTTTTAAGGCCCCTCTTAGTTGCAACCAAGTCTTCCAGCTCAATGACTTCATTATGAGGTAGATATTTTGAATAAAGAAGCAAATATGTCCAAAAGCTCCAGGAGAAAGAATATGGTTTAAAAGGGTCTACTCTACTTTATCAAATGCCTTTTCGGGCATCAAGGCTTAGAAGCATAGTAGGGGAGGATGGGGAGGGACATAATTTTGCTTGGATTGTAGCTTCAATGGCAGTGCATAAGTCATGTTGTGGATGAAATCCAGCTGATGGGAGGTCAGTAACGTTGGAATATAAGTTTGGATAATTTTAACTAGATTGTGTTACATAGTGAAGTGGGGTGGTATATTGAGGGATTTCCCTGTTTTAAGAATAAGGGTGGTATAAGCTTTGTAAAAATCAGGATGAAAATGGCATTGTAGAGTTGTGTTCTGTTATGTCTGGAGATACTTCCATGACTAAGAACTTGTCAAAATACAGTATGTCGGGTAAGTGTCTGGTACCAGGGTTTTATTATTTGTAGAATGGTTCAATGTCCATTGTTTCTTCTATTCAATTTAAAGGAAAGTTCTGAAGCCTTATAACTTGACCACAAACTTTCCTCCACCCTGTATGGTAAGGATGAGAATCCCTCTGTTTTTTCCCAGGAGGGTTGAGTGAGGTGGAGACCTTTAGGTGTTTTCTCATAAAATAGGCTCAGCAGCATGTGGAAGAGAAGCATTTTATCTATTAACCCCCTTTATATTAAATATTTCAAAATAATCTGAAAAATATGCTGATTTCAGAATTCTGACCAGTGTTTAGAATAGATCAATATAATGAATGACCATCAACTACATTCAATATATCACATGAATGACTATATGTACAAAAGACAGTTCACCTCCGCCTACTGTCATATAGAAGAGTTTAATAAATGGGACTGGGAGCACTGGGTGGGAAATAATTCAAATTGCTCTCTTTGACATTGTATGCTAAATGATGCCGACCTGATGTTTTTTGCTCCACTACTCCAGCTCACAATAGAATTTCAAGGTTGCATGGATGTAAAGTTCATTATTTGGAATCAGTGGCTAAATTAAACATTGATATGCACTCTTCTGAAACACGCCATTTGAATTGAAAGATGTGAGCTTTATAGTTGCAAGAAATTATTTAAACTTTTACAATTTTTAACAAGCTTCAACCAGAAATTTCCATACTGTATACCCAGGAAGATGTATGATGTCTGAGCTCTGACCAGCAGTAACCTAGAGCAAAGCAACATGGAGGAAGCAGTGCAAGAAAAAGTTACACAGTTAAGCCTCGTACACACGCTACGAATTTCCGCCGACCGGTCATCCATCTTTTGTCCAGATTGCGTGTCCGTTGTTTAGAATGTGCTCTAGACTGCACACAAATTTTCCCGTACTACAGAATTCTACTTCAGAAGTGATGTCATGTGTTGGATTGCTTTGTATGTGTTCTTTTGTCTCTGAGCATGCCTAGTCTTGCTCATAAGATTTTTCGCCATCAAAATCTGTACTAATGAGACGAAAAATCGGACTGTCAGAATAGAGGTACTCACCGAGGCCGAGATGCCGAGAGCGGTTCGCTGTTGCGACTAAGCGCACTCCGCCCCTCTGGAGGTGAGACAGAGGGTGGATGGCACAAAGGGGCACAAGCTACCAGCAGACAGGGTAGAGCTTGCGTGGAGGTCCTGTAGAACTGGAGCAGAGACTGATCAGGATCCAGCAGAAGAAGTAAGTAGAAAGTCTGTAACAGGCTGAGGGTCAAACACAGGTAAGCAGACAATCTGGGTCACAGGCTGAGGGTGAATGCACTGGAGACAGGAGGCAAGACTGGGTCACAAGCAGGAGGTCAAGGCACAGGAGACTGAAGGTGAATCCGGGTCGCAGGCAGAGGGTCAAACACAGGTAAGCAAGAGCAAAGTCCGTAAAGCAAGCCAAGGTCGGGTCCAGGAGAAGAGCAGAGTAGGTCAGGGTCAATCCGGGTCACATCAGGTAAATGATCAAACAGGAACTGAGGTACAGGAAGCTGAAAGACAAACCAGCATTTCCTCTGAGCACTTGCTCAGCTTTTATAGGCAACCAGGAAGTCATGTGGAAGTCATGTGGTGCTTGTCATGTGACGGCCAGTCTGCAGCTGAAGGTTTCTCTGACACGGACATTGTGTTGACGGAGGACAAAAATTTTATAGCCTGCACATCAGGATTTTGTCAGCCGAAAAGTCGGAGTCGGCTGTCGAAAGCACCATACTAACAAGCCGAAAATCGACAGATCGGTCACCGGACGAATTTCCCCCTCCACATTTCTTATCGTGTGTAGGGGCCTTTAGTCTGGTTGAAAGCAAGACACAAGTACATTCAGTTCAAGCCACAGAGAAAAAAAAAATAACAAAACACACACAAACACACGCAAAATGAAAACCTCCATATACAGTACACAATTCATTACCCACAGCTAATCTAGAAGATGGGACACCCCCCCCCCCCCATTAAAGGATGATTCTATTTGCTCCAGCATTCATGATTGCCCAAGAGGTACCTGGATATTGCCTGGATCAACTTTACCTATAAATATTAATATCCAGTTATATTTTGTGTATTTAGGAAAGAATCCAGGCTGATAAAACGATAAAAAAAAAAAAAACACCTGCAAGATAAAGGCATAATGTGCTAGTATGCATAGCATTCTAGCACATTATGAAATACTCACCTTAGAACGAAGCCCTCTCAGTGGTGCCCAGCCACCACTGAGAGGGCTGACATCTTTTCTTTCTTTTGGGATCACAGGCTCCCACACTGTGAGTGGCCAGAGCCGCGTTGACATCACTCCTGCGCATGCGCATGGGAGCCCTCGGTTCCGGCAAGAAGCATTAAAGTTCCAGCACCTTTAGAGCGCATGCACCGCTGACAGCAGTGGCAGGGTGAATATCCCCTAAACTGTGCAGGTTTAGGAGATATTCATTTTACCTACAGGTAAGCCTTCTCATAGGCTTACCTATAGGTAAAAATAGGAAAGCAGGGTATACAACTGCTTTCAACAATCTATTGAGCTGGACAGAAGCACCTCTGGAGGGAATCTATTTCACATTTTTACAGTTCTTTCTGTGAAGAAATCTTTTCGTATTTGCAGATTAAATCTCTTTTCCTCTAGACGTAAAGAGTGCCCCCTTGTCCTTTGTGATGACCTTTAAATGAATAACTCAACACCAAGTTCACTATATGGACCCCTTATATATTTATACATGTTGATCTTATCCCCCTATATTTTTTTTCCTTGCAAGGTAAAGTCACAATGTGCTAGTATGCATCATATACTAGCACATTATGTGAAACTTACCTTAAAACTAAGCTGTTCAGGTGGCCGGTCCTTCAGAGCGCATGCGCCAGTGATGTCACTTGCTGCATGTAACGTAAATATCTCCTAAACGGTGCACGTTTAGGAGATATTTATACTACCTATAGGTAAGCCTTATTATAGGCTTCCCAATAGGTAAAAGTCAGTAATCTCCTTTTCTCAAGAGAGAATTAATTCAGTTCCTCTAATCTTTCCTCATAGCTGAGTTCCTCCATGCCTCTTATCAGTTTGGTTGCCTTTCGCTGCACTTTCTCTGGTTCCCCGATATCCCTTTGGTGAACTGGTGTCCAAAACTGAACTGCATATTCCAGTACAGGGAAAAAAAATCTCTCTCTCTCTCTGCAGTCCATGCCTCTCCTAATACAAGAAAAGACTTTGCTCACTTTGGAAATCGCAGCTTGGCATTGCATGCTATTATTAAGCTTATGATCTACCGGAAAATACAGATCCTTCTTCTCCATTGATTGCCTCAGTTATACTCCCCCTAGTAGGTATGATGCATGCTTTCTTTTAGCCCCCAAGTGCATAACTTTACATTTAAATATATTTATACATTATATCATATATATTTATACATAAGAAGAAATCAGATTTGTTTGGCAACTTCTTTCACCCATGCTGTCTGTGGCTTAAAATATTTTTTTTAGTCTACTAGGGGCGCATGATGTAGCTCCTAACTGTCCTTCTTTTGGTTGGTTGTTCAATATTTGCCCCTATTTCATCCACAAGTATAGATTAATATAGGGGAGGATCTGGATCCCTTGGCCTAGGGGGCAAATACAGCCAAGTGGGCCTATCATGGTAGGTACAGATATAAATCTTCCAGCATTAGCTTCCTTGGTGGCTTTTGGCACGACATCTTATAACCACAAAGGAAGTTATCCTGGAAAACCTCTGTCGGCCAGATGCTGTTATCAAAGGTATGAATGGGGAACAGGTAGCTACATACAGTATATAATGCCCAACATGTATCACTGACTGCAGGTTAGGGATTGACCGATTATTGGCAAAGCCCATTATCAGAGGGCCGATGTTCACTTTTTCCGATATATCAGTACTGGCTCTGGAACTTGCCAATATTACCGATATTGTCGTGACGTCATTGCGTATGTTGCACCACGTGCCTCTGCGCACTGGGCCTAACCTTCTGCCTTCTTAGGCTGCCTCCCTTGCCTTGGACAGCCTTGTCTGGAGTCAGGACTAGTCTTTCGGGAGTGTAACACAGCCATACACCCACCCACAGCAGCCCGGTGCCAGCCAGCCACCCACACCCACACCCACAGGCCCTATACCAGCCAGCCACCCACAGGCCCTGTACCAGCCAGCCAGTCACAGGCACTGTACCAGCCAGCCACCCACAGGCCCTGTACCAGCCAGCCACCCACAGGACCTGTACCAGCCAGCCAGTCACAGGCACTGTACCAGCCACCCACCCACAGGCCCTGTACCAGCCAGCCACCCACAGGCCCTGTACCAGCCACCCACAGCCCTTGTGCCAGCCACCCACCTACCACAGGGTACCAGCCAGCCACCCACCCACCACAGGGTGTCAGACAGCCAGCCAGCCACCCACCACCACAGGGTGCCAGACAGCCAGCCACTCACTGCCACAGTGTGCCAGCCAGCCTGCCACCCACCCACCACAGGGTGCCTGCCAGCCAGCCACCCACCACAGGGTGCCAGCCAGCCACCCACCCACCACCACAGGGTGCCAGCCAGCCACCCACCACAGGGTGCCAGATAGCCAGCCACCCATCACCACAGGGTGCCAGCCAGCCACCCACCCACCCACCACAGGGTCCCACACAGCTAGCCACCCACCACAGGGTCCCAGACAGCTAGCCACCCACCACAGGGTGCCAGCAAGCCAGCCACCCACCACAGGGTGCCAGCAAGCCAGCCACCAACCACAGGTTGCCAGACAGCTAGCCACCCACCACCACAGGGTGTCAGCCAGCCAGCCAGTTTTTTTTTTTTTAACCCTATATTAAATTTCAGTAGTGTCTTTCAAATTTCAATGGCGATGGTTGCAGATAGAAAAAGTAAAAGTTTGATCTGGGACTATTTCTCGTCTCCATCTCCAGGAAAAGCAGCAGTGTGCAACATGTGCACACACAATGTAAGTATGGGTTCAGCAATTGCAAAAACCAAAAATATGTCAAATCTTTGGGCCCATCTAAGAGCTCAGTCATCATGTTAAATTATATCATGCAGCACAAATAAAAAATAACACAATGAATCACAAGGTGAAATACTAGTATCCCAGGCAACAATAACAGATAGGTTTCAGAAAAAAAAAACAGGTGGCTAAATTCGGATGGAAGATCCCAAATGCTGGACACAGTAATCACAGAGATACATTTACAATGGTGTCTGACTCTGGATTTAAGCGGTTGATGTCCATAGTTGAGCCAAGGTACACACTGAAGAGTGACAAGTAATATCGAACCAAAATGCTGGGAAAGATTTACCAAAAGGTCGTTGAGAAAGTAAAGGCTATGCTGAAACCAGAGAATGCTGGCAACTCACTCTCATTCCCGACTGACTGCTGGTCAGGACAAACAGAGTCCCTAATGAGTCTTACATGCCACTTCATTGACAGTGGATGGACAAGAAGGCATTTGGTATTGAATACAAAAGTGATACAAGGATCCCACACTGGGGAGTACATTAGAGAAAGGTTTCTAGGCATGCTTGAAGACTGGGGAATAACCAAAGACCGAGTGATGCTTGTGCTTTAAGACAGCGGAGTGAACATGGTGAAAGGAATGAGGCTTGCTGAAGTGTCAGACCTCAGTTGCATGGCATACACCCTCCAACTTGTCGTAAATGATGGTCTATCAAACCAGAGAGCTTTGCTTGATATAATTGGCATGCTGAAGAGGAGGCAGGCCATTTCCACCATTCAATCCTTGCCAAGCAGCGTCTGAGGTGCATTCAGGAAGACCTTGGCCTACCCAAAAACAACTTGATTAGCACTGTTCCAACATGATGGAACTCAATACTTCACATGCTGCAAAGAATGCTGGAGCAGAAGCGAGCTCTTACCATCTATTCAGGTGAATATGGAGGATATTCTTGTCCTACTGCAGATCAGTGGGACATTGTAGCCAATGTCATTGAGACCCTCCTCCCCATAGAGGAAGTGACACTAGAGGTGAGTCATTACGACTCATCTGTGTCATCTGTCATCCCATGTGTAAGAGTGCTGAAGATGCTTCTTCAAAAGAATGAAGGACCCAACACATGTGGCACTAAAACATGTAGGCAGGCCATGAGGGACAGCCTCGCCAAACGTTTTGAGAAGCATGAAGAGAATAAAAATGTTGTGCTTGCATGTCTTTTGGATCCTCGATACAAGAATCATGCTTTCTCTTCTGATGATGTATTGGCCAAGACAAAACAATGGCTGACAGAAGATATTCAACAGGAGGTGCAGGAGGTTCCTGCCGAAAAGACGAGTCAGGAAGAGCAGGTTTCTAATCTGGAAGAGCAGGATGCTGCAAAAAGAGAAAAATGTCCAAAAAGACAACAGACAGAAGAGAAACTTCATCGTGGTCAAATAGATGTCATGTTCAGTGTTTTATTGGGGCCTCATGCAGAGGATTCTTCTGAATCTGCAATAATGACCATGGATGATGAACTTCATCTATATTTGAAGGAACCAGTAATTGACAGAAGAAGTGGTGATCCTCTTCCGTGGTGGAAAGAAAATGAGGCACGCTACAAAAGACTTGCTTCTCATGCTAGAAGATACCTTTCTGCTCATCCTTCCTCAGTACCAAGTGAGCGTGTTTTTAGTGAAGTGGCAGCAATATATGAAAAAAACAGAAGCCGTTTAACTGGTAAACATGCTGAAATGTTATGCTTTCTGCACTATAATATTGTTCTACTTAACTGGGAGTATTGAAAGTGAGTAGTACTAGTGTCCAGTCCACTGTCTTTTGCACTGCAACTACTAGATTTAATCATTGCAGACAGTGAGCGCACTACTGCAGCAGTTTATGTAAATTTTGTTTTGGGAAGCCTTTAGTTATTATTTTCCCAGCACTTTATTTTTCACAGTTGTCTACAGTTGTCTACTCTAGGACTCGTTCGTTCACATGATGTGAAACTGATGTACCTGCAAGTGAAAGCTGTGTGGTTTTCCTATCAGTTTTCAAGCAGGTAAGGTGTGAAGAACGAGCCTTTCATGTTAAAAATGTTAATAAACAAACATTTCCATGTTCAGTACCATATTTGTGTCAAAAATTGTCTTTATTCTTCAAAACTTTAAATGTAAAAAATATCAGCCCATATCGGCCGATACCGATACTTTGTGACCAAAATATCGGTATCGGTATTGGCCCTGAAAAAACCATATCGGTCTATCCATACTGCAGGTCCTGCTCTGATCAATGTTTGAACACTGAAGTTTCTCCACTCATGGTCATCAACCCAATCTATTTTTTATAGATTGTCATTTTTTATAGATTGATAGATTTAGGGATGGCCCAGGGGGCAAATGGTCCCCTGTAGGTCATCCCAGTCCTCCAATGGATCAGTGTAAATAAAATATTTAATTACAAAGTAATGTATATTTCTGTTAAAGTACAGTATCTCACAAAAGTGAGCACATCCCTTTACATTTTTGTAAATATTTTATTATATCTTTTGTCAGGATTGTTGGGGGGACTAAAATGGAGTCATATAAAGCCCATACATATTATTTTATACATATAGTAATTCTGGGCAGCCTAGCAGCCATTTTGTCATGGGGTGATTGAAAGTACATTTTTTTTAAGCAAGATGTCTTTACAGACAATCTTGAAGTCTCATCAAAAGATTTTTTTTTCTTTAAGCCGTAAATAATGGGACCCTTCTGAAATCTAACCAGATGGAGTCCAGTCAGAATGACGCCAGATACTAATAGGGTGATATTTGAAGCCTTATCTGTGTTTCACAATGGACAATGTTCAGTATATTTTTTTTAAGGGCTCGTTTAAAATATGCTTAAGGAAACCTTATTATTAATTATAGTGATTGTTTAACAACAATATTATTACATTACGTGTGACATATATATATATATATTTCTAGGAATGCTTTGTATACTATTGTTCTATTTTTGTGTGTAAAAAGCAAAGTGCTAATTCCACTTAAGTTGCTTTACTTACTCACTTATAGAGAATGTGTTTATATAAGGATTATTTTACGTCTTGTCTTGGTCATATACATCCTACACACCAGACAGGATAGTGGCATGATGGTATCCCACACAAGATTTAGATTTCTTTTCTAGCCTTAGGTCAAAAGGTTATCTTTGGAAAAATAATGAAATTAAATTCAATGTCCCAAATTCGATCGTAATCCAACAGTGCCCCCTGATGATTGTTTAAAGTTGTGTCCGAGTTATAGAAACTTAGCAAATAAGCCCCTTTTTGAGGTATTTGTCATATGGAAACCAAGATACCCGCCTACATTTCCTATAGGATAAACGTTTCATGTAAGTTAGAGACTTGGGGGGGGGGGGGGGGGATTGAATAGATCAAGAAAGGGTGGAGATGCTTTGAAGGAGGTTCTGGGACACTGATGGGTGACTTTTGATGCTGAAGCTACACCAGCGTGACATCCCAGGCAACAGAAATAGAATTTTATATGGTAAAGTATACATTTCAATTTTTCCTACAGGCAATAATTTGCCTTATACACCTGACTGAAACCATTCTCATACTTAAACTTGTAGCATCAAGATTTGAATTTAGACCTTTCTAACTGCAGTATGATTGGTTTAATTTTTCTTATCTTGGAATTTTAAGCTAATTTTGGCTTTAGTAAATGGTTCAGTTATGATGTATTCTTAAAAATAGATTAACTTAATAGAAGTTTATTTTACCAGAACTATCTGGACTTTTAACAAGTCTTGATGCATGGTGTAACAATTTTTTGCATTTGTGAAATTGTGAACATCTGTTGGCTGAGAGAAGTCATGTGTCAAATCTGTTAGATTGGTTGCCATCTTTTGTGTACTCTTGGTAGGCTATTAATCATATTCTAGAAGTCATTGGTTTTGGTTACCTTGATATTCTGCAATAATATTCTTTGATTACATTTCTCACATTATCTGTGTGATACATCTTATTGTATTTTGTTCCACATTTTGTGTTTATCACCAATTATATTTTTGACATTTTATTATGCACTGAAGTATTTAATAAATATATACAGTGGAACCTTGGTTTACGAGTATAATTCGTTCCAGCAGCTTGCTTGTAATCCAAAACACTCGTATATCAAAGCAAGTTTTCCCATAAGAAAGCATTGAAACTCAGATGATTCGTTCCACAAGCATTTATAGTAATATAAAGATATGCTGTTATATATAAAGTAGTACATTACTGTACAGTATAAGTATGCCATCTCCTTTGTTAAACATTATGTGTCCCTGTATTCGTGCTGTACTACATAACAGATGCCGATTATACTGTATAGTGCTTGTCTGGCTGTTCACTCACTTCACTGCAGCCCTCTGCTTCCTCCTCCCCTCCTCCTCAGATGGCGTCAGAAGGAGTGATCGGCCCCTCCCGCCAGGTAGAGCACAGAGCCGAGGTGAGAGAGACAGAGAAACGAGGAGACACATACATACAGTAAGTGCAGGAACACTCTAAAACAATATAAATCGGCATGTTTATACACTGTACAAGCGCTGGGACACATAATGGTATGTGAGAGAGTGCATTTACAGAGGGGATGGCATGCTTTTAGAGTATAAAACTGCTCGTATATCAAGACAGTGCTCGTATACCAAGACAGTTTTTTGAAAAAAATGTTGCTCGTCTTTCAAAACGCTCGTAAACAGAGGTACTCGTAAACCAAGGTTCCACTGTATATTTTTGCACAAAATTGTATTCTTCTTATCTTCAGGTTAGTGCCACTTCAAACGATCTTGTATTTTTGTTGATTTATGGAAATAAGTTAAGAATCTCCTTACTTACAGATCTTTGCTTATTTGCATAAATAGACACTGTTCACTGTTTATCAGAGCAGTATAAACATGCTGACACTTTTCATGTGACAACACTGAAGAATTGACACTTTGCTACAATGTAAATTAGTGAGTGTACAGCTTATATAACAGTGTAAACTTGCTGTCCCCTCAAAATAACTCAACACACAACCATTAATGTCTAAACCACTGGCAACAAAAGTGAGTACACCCCTAAGTGAAAATGTCCAAATTGGGCTCAATTAGCCATCTTCACTTCCCGGTGTAATGTGACTCGTTCGTGTTACAAGGTCTCAGGTGTGAATGGGGAGCAGGTGCTTTAAAGTTGGTGTTATTGCTCTCACTTATACTGGCCACTGGAAGTTCAACATGGCACCTCATGGCAAAGAACTCTCTGTGGATCTGAAAAAAGAATTGTTGCTCTACAAAAAGATGTCCTAAGCTATAAGAATATTGCCAAGACCCTGAAACTGAGCTGCAGCATGGTGGCCAAGACCATACAGTGGTTGAACAGGACAGGTTCCACTAAGAACAGGCCTCACCATGGTCGACCAAAGAGGTTGAGTGCACGTGCTCAGCATCATATCCAGAGGTTGTCTTTGGGAAATAGATGCATGAGTGCTGCCAGCATTGCTGCAGATGTTGAAGGGTTGGGGGGTCAACCTGTCAGTGCTCAGACCATACGCCACACACTGCATCAAATTGGTCTACATGGCTGTTGTCCCAGAAGGAAGCCTCTCCTAAAGATGATGCACAAGAAAGCCCGCAAACAGTTTGCTGAAGACAAGCAGACTAAGGACATGGATTACTGGAACCATGTCCTGTGGTCTGATGAGACCAAGATAAACTTATTTGGTTCAGATGGTTTCAAGCCTGTGTGGCAGCAACCAGGCGAGGAGTACAAAGACAAGTGTGTCTTGCCTACAGTCAAGCATGGTGGTGAGAGTGTCATGGTCTGGGGCTGCATGAGTGCTGCGGGCACTGGGGGAGCTACAGTTCATTGAGGGAACCATGAATGCCAACATGTACTGTGGCATACTGAAGCAGAGCATGATCCCCTCTCTTCGGAAACTGGGCCACATGGCAGTATTCCAACATGATATTGACCCCAAACACACATCCAAGACGACCACTGCCTTGCTAAAGAAGTTGAGGATAAAGGTGATGGACTGGCCAAGCATGTCTCCAGACCTAAACCCTATTGAGCATGTGTGGGGCATCCTCAAATGGAAGGTGGAGGAGCGCAAGATCTCTAACATCCACCAGCTCTGTGATGTCATCATGGAGGAGTGGAAGAGGACTCCAGTGGCAACCTGTGAAGTTCTGGTAAACTCCATGCCCAAGAGGGTTAAGGTAGTGCTGGAAAATAATGGTAGCCACACTAAATATTGACACTTTGGGCCCAAATTGGACATTTTAATTTAGGAGTGTACTCACTTTTGTTGCCAGCGGTTTAGACACTAATGGCTGTGTGTTGAGTTATTTTGAGGGGACAGCAAATTGACACTGTTATACAAGCTGTACACTCACTACTTTACATTGTAGCAAAGTGTCATTTCTTCAGTTTTGTCACATGAAAAGATATAATAAAATATTTACAAAAATTGTAATGGGTGTACTCACTTTTGTGAGATACTGTATATTTCAATCTCAAACTTTTTTTTTAAGGCTGTACTGTAGAAGTGGATGGTTAAAACTCTTTTCAGGTTTTTATAGTCATCATCCTTCACTTCCTGTCTTGTAGACACTACAAGGAGTGTGAGAGAAATCCCCTCTTTTACAATTATCAACCTATCAAATGTACAGGCATATCCTGTGCCGTTTAATAAACTATAAATACGTTTTCTGCAGTTTGCTTGTGTGTTGAATCCTTCATATTCCTGGTACAAACAAAAAATATACTATGGTTACTGAAATCTATGAAATCTATGTATATGCTGTTAACCAAGTACTACCATAATGAAAGTTTAAAAATACAAACTATCAAACAGTTTTTAGGACTAACAAAAAAAAGCTAAATTAGAGTCATATACATTTTCTTTTTCTTTTTTTTGGTCCTATGAAATATTTAATATTTTGTTCTGGAATCCGTTATCATGTGTGAGGGATTAGCTCGGTGGTAGGCGTGGATGACCCCTTGGGGGGTGCGTTTTCCCAGAGAGGTAGCCGACAAGTGCTTGCAAACAAACAGTGTGGTTTATTAAATGGTGTTTTCTTCACCAGGCTGTATGCAGCAAAACATCCAAAATAAAATAAAACAGAAAATAAATCCTTGCCTCTGTGGGCGGCTACCTTCTCACAACTGGAACCTGCCTAAGTGTCTGTCTCCAACCTACCGTCGGGCAGACTTCCTTGTCCTACAGTGGACACTCAATATACAGGGCAACACAGTCCTTTTGTTTCTTTCACATCAACAGTTCGTCTTCTCACCTTTGAGACGTATTCACCCTTGGTTACCGTCCCGGGCACACATCACTCCGGGGGGTCTTCTCCCAGGCCCACACATCCTGTCGGGAGGCACACGCTGACTGTCCTCCTGCTCCCAGCCCACATGGCTTCAGGACACAGCTTCTGGAGGCAGCCAACAACAGGAATTTCTCTGAACAAATTATAGAGCCTTAACTCCCTCATTCTGAACAGGTGAAGGCCTTTCAACTTCCTGCTGGCTAGCTCTGTAGCCAACACCCTAAATTAATTAATGGACTTCTCAATCAGGTGGAAATGTATCTCCTTCCTGTGACTACATTCCCAGATTTAGCTGACTTCCTGTCACATACCCCCCCCTCTTGTTTCAACCCTAGGGTTGGGACACATATTTCCAGGCACGCATGTGTCAGGCACTGCTGACTCACTGATAAGCCTCCTATTATCCTCAAGCTTCCGGATGAAACTGTTTTGTCATCTTCATTGACGGATTTCTCATAAATGCCACACAGTTTGTCTCTCATCTCATATACACATTCTTCAACTGCATTTTTGGCATCATTTCGCTCCTTCTCGTTTCTGTCATCTTCATTGACAGCTTTCTCATAAATGTCAGACAGCTTGTCCCTCATAACCGTCTGTCCAATCCACCATGGAGGACCGTGATCCATAGGCAACTCAATTGGGCTAGTCTTAATGTCTTCAACATTCTTAAGACGCCTCTCTCTGCAATCCATAAATGTTTTCCACAAAACTTTGAGAACCTTTGCTTCACTAAGCTTTGTTCCAAGTAGGGACTCTTGACATCCCTCTGTGACTTGAGTTGCCTCTCCATACATCTGTACACAATCATTGACTTTTTGTTGTAAAAGGGAATGATCTTCCTTCTTGAGCTTTGCTTGCTCTAAGATGCTGTGCAGAGGATTTTCCAATTGAGACAACAGGCTGTCACACATTTCTTCAAAGTGACCCCTGTTCCTTTTCCCAGAGATATCAATATCATTCACCAAACATTTCATATTCATAGGCAGATCTGAAGCATTTGCACTCATCAACTTCTTAAACTTTTCGCCCTCCTGAGCGAGTCGCAGTAAAGGCCTACTATTTGATTTGATATTCAGTTTATATTTCTTGCCAAACTCTTCACAGAAGAAGCCAACCAGAACATCATCAACTTTCCTTCCACCAACATAGGGGTCAAAGGCAACAACACAGTTGAACCCAGCGATCTGGGTGGTATCCATTATAGACCTCCTCTCTGCATCAGTGAAGAAGCATGGAACTGCAACACATTCTTTTACAGGTTTCTTCAATGCACTTTCTGCTGAACTATTTGACCGCTCAAGGTCACCTAGTTCTTTTTCTCTATCTGAATTCCACATGGAATGCATCTCAAGATCACGATCAAACTTCTGCCACCCGTCTTTCACCAGTTCCATTTTGGAAACACTCCCTGAAAGGCACTTATTCATTTGCTTCACGTTTTCACCAACAGCCTTAGTTTTCTCCACTAGGTTTTCAGCCTGAACTGAGAAATCACCACATTTCTTACTCAGCTCCTTTGTTTGCTGAAGTTCTAATGATACATTTTCCAATGCTTGAAGTTTTTGAAGGAACGGTTTATTCCAAAGGGGTGATTCAAGCCACATGTCGTCACATTTCTGAGGCTCACTCAGGACAGACCCCAAAACACTGATCCTTTTAAAAACTGCATCAGGCACACTATCCCCTCTTTGGGACAGATCCTCTGTTGCCTGGAATTCCTCTTCCAGTTCCTGCAACGGAATCTTCATCTCTTCTAGTTGCTGTTCTAAGGCTCGCTTAGACTTTTCTAGCTCCTGAACGCTTTTCACAACATCATCCTTGGAGCTGACCAATTCTTCCATTTCTGTACGCAGCTGTTTAACACTTTCTAGTTCAGCCTTACACTCTAGAGCTTCCTCCAAAGAGCGAGCCAAGAACAGGGCTTTGCTCTCGTTATCACGCACCTCCGTTTCTGCACGTGCGCGTTCTTCTGCATATTTTGCAGACACAGTCTTCTCTTCACCAAGCATCTGAACAAACTTCTTTTTCACATCTTCAACACACTGTAATGAACCAACGCTTTCTTCCATGCGTTTTTTCATATCCGCTATCTGAGCTTGCAATGTTGCGACTTGCTCTGATAGGTTTTTCTTTGCTTCCGCCTCCTCTTTTAATTGTTCCAGGAAGCCATTTTTCTCATCTTCCATTTGTTTGAGCTTTGTGCTAAAACTCAGCCTTTGACACCTCTCTTCCTGTAAGAGTTCCTGCGTGTCTTGCAGCTGCGATTCCAAGATAGAAAAATCTTCCGCAATTTCTCTAGATTTTCTGTCTGCTTGAGAAAGCTGATTTGTAACATTGTCCAACTCAACCTGCAGTCGGTTTGCCTTCTCTGACAGCTTAGCACACAATCGGTCACCTTCTGACACCTTGACTTGCGATTCCAGAAGCTGTGCCTCTACTTTTTCCCTCTTATGTTCACAATCTCCTTTTCCCTGCATAAGAGCCTTCACCTCATTGGCTAGTTTCTGGGAATGAGATTGTAATTCTGCCACACAGGCTTCTTTCTCCTTTAACTGCTGCTGGAAACGTTGGGCTTCACCTTTCCAACTTTCACAGTCTGCACGTAACTCATCTACCACATTGCTCAAAGTGGTGAGCTCATACACAGTACTCAGTAATTTAGCCTCTCTTTCACTTTTCTCGTTGTCGCTGAGAGACAATGTCGTTTTCAGAGCGACATTCTGTTCCTGCGACTCCTGCAGGTCTATTTTTGTAACTTCCAAACACTGAAGACTTTTTTTCAGCTGATTACGCAACTCCAACATATCAACCATACTTTGCTTCTGCAAAGTCTGAATTTCACTTTCCTTTTCCATGAGGATGGTATCTTTCTCCATTATAGTCTCTCTGCGTTTTTGCAACTCGACCAAAAGAAGAGCAGTGGATTCTTCCCACTGTAACACATGAGACTTGAGTAGTTCATTCATTTCCTGCAAGTTTCTATGCTCCATTTTAAGCAATTCCAAGGCTTGTTCCTTTTCTTCCATTTTCCGTTGCAAGGCATCCAACTTAGCCCTGCACACATACTCGGTTTCCTCCATACCGATGGCCTCCATTGGCTGCTGGCGTCTCTGTTTCCAGCCTGCCATGCTCTCTTGATGAGCCTTTTGTTGAGCTGCAAAGCTCTGCTGAAAATCCGCATTTGCCTGCTGTTGAGCTGCATTTGCTTGCTGTTGAGCTGCATTTGATATAATCAGATGTTTCAACATCTCCTCCATTTTGAGTTTACTTTTCATCTGAGCACACTGCGTCTCCATAGCAGTTTCATCAGTGTTGCTAGGGACAACAACCTTCCTCTTTAGTAGACTCTCTTTAGGCATGGATGGGGCTGGTTCAGACGGCAACATCCCCTCCATCCATAGAATCCGGTCTCTCATTTCATCTATCTTTGCATTTTTCAGGCGTTTGGACCGCCCCATCTTCAATAACTCCACAAACAAATTTTTCACAGTCCAGCAAAAATTTTTCAGACCACTGTCTCTTTAACACATGTAGTTTTTCTCTCTCTCTTGCAAGATCTCTTTTCCTGCACACACAGTTTGTGCAGTCACTTGCACCAGACACAACAAAGTTCATCAAATAATTTTGAGACCGCTGTCTCTTTAAAACACTTTTTTTTTTCTGTCAGGATCTTCTCTCCTGCACACATAGATTGTGCAATCTCATGCACCAGATAAAGTTCATCAAACATATGCACTCCATTGCAGGGATCTCTGCTTATGCCCCCTGCATACCTCCACCATATGTGAGGGATTAGCTCGGTGGTAGGCGTGGATGACCCCTTGGGGGGTGCGTTTTCCCAGAGAGGTAGCCGACAAGTGCTTGCAAACAAACAGTGTGGTTTATTAAATGGTGTTTTCTTCACCAGGCTGTATGCAGCAAAACATCCAAAATAAAATAAAACAGAAAATAAATCCTTGCCTCTGTGGGCGGCTACCTTCTCACAACTGGAACCTGCCTAAGTGTCTGTCTCCAACCTACCGTCGGGCAGACTTCCTTGTCCTACAGTGGACACTCAATATACAGGGCAACACAGTCCTTTTGTTTCTTTCACATCAACAGTTCGTCTTCTCACCTTTGAGACGTATTCACCCTTGGTTACCGTCCCGGGCACACATCACTCCGGGGGGTCTTCTCCCAGGCCCACACATCCTGTCGGGAGGCACACGCTGACTGTCCTCCTGCTCCCAGCCCACATGGCTTCAGGACACAGCTTCTGGAGGCAGCCAACAACAGGAATTTCTCTGAACAAATTATAGAGCCTTAACTCCCTCATTCTGAACAGGTGAAGGCCTTTCAACTTCCTGCTGGCTAGCTCTGTAGCCAACACCCTAAATTAATTAATGGACTTCTCAATCAGGTGGAAATGTATCTCCTTCCTGTGACTACATTCCCAGATTTAGCTGACTTCCTGTCACACATGGTAATCTTTGGTTTACAACTTATCGACTGCAGTAACCCCTTTGGATATTTAGCTAGCAGATGTTCATTGTTTTCAGGCACTATTTTAGCCTTTGCAGTGGTCCACTTCTCAGTTTGCTGGGACTAGAAACTAAAAAAAAAAAAACAAAACACAAAAAACTTGGAAGTTTTATTTCATCCTTACTCTATATAAATGAATTACATGTTTGCCAGCATTTAGGATTTAATTTGCCACTCTTCCAATAGCTCTACCATGAACGGGAATTTATTAATGAACAATTGAATGAATGATTTGGGGCTTTTAAATGGTGCAAAAACACAGAAAAAAAATACATATACCTATATAAAATATCTTATTTTATTAATACAAAATATCAAAACATTAAATATTAAAAAAAAAGGACATTTTACATATTGTTGAACAGTAGACCCAATACACTCGACATGTTTCGCTATCAAATATTAGCTTCTTCAGGGGATGGTTGGAAACTACAAATGTACAATATCGCAGGTCACCTGGGGAAAATCCTATGACAGAGATTAGTGCTTATATACACAAATTGGAATGTTTTTAGAATACTGTATATTCTAGTCTTTCATCTTGGGATCTTAATGCAGTTAAGAATGAATACCAACAATAAATAAGACTATTTGACTTATAAATCCACCTACCCGTATAAATTATAAAAAGAGCATACTGTATTTCGGATGCAGCTTGCATGACTCGACTGTGCCTTTCAATAACATGGCTGCAGCCAAGAACAAGCCTGGGCAATACGCAGTAATGACATACTTGTAGTAGTTTAATTCTCAGGTTCCTCTAGAATTAGGTGACATTTCATAATAACTGTCTCTGCAGGAAACTGATTTTGTATCTCTCTCTGTGTTCAGTCTGTTCCATGAAGTCATTACAAAGATTACCTTAGCAAATGCTGAGATGAACGCTCCCCACTTAGCCACTTTGTATTGATCACTTTATTGACAGTTATAGTATTGGACGTATCAATTTATGCTATTATAGTCATATAAAACAGTCTTCCAAGAGGTCATTACAAAGGTTATATTAGCAAATGCTCTGATGAATAGGTTCCACTTGTATTGATCACTTTAATGACAGATATAGCATGGGACTGATCAAGCTATGGCATTTGTTACATAATGGGTTTATGTGAAACCTCCATTCACAGATATAAATAATATTGTAATTACAAATATATTTCAGTTAGAAGGAAATGTATTCAAAGTATTGAGTGTTGTGTTGGTGTTACTGTAAATTGTTCCACTTCAAAGGTTGAGCTTTTCTTTTCCCTGACCATGTTTTACATGGGTAGTAAACAGCAGCCTTCTTTGACTCATTCAATCAGGCTGTGCCCAATATACATTTGCTAGGTACAGTGACCAATTAGGGAGAATTATATTAGCCACAGTACAGAAAGGAGAGGGGGATATAATGCTTTGCCACCAAGTTATATTCCTTTTTTTGTGTGGGGATGCATGGCGGTCACCATGCCCCGACCTGAAGTGGAAAGGTCAACTAACTCTATACTTGTACATTGTATTGCAAATATGGTTGTTGTGGGTAATTTTTAAATATAATATAAGCCAAGGGACTTATACTGTACATTGTGTTGTAACTACTGTCTAGTGTGTAATTTGTATATATAATATGTGACCCTATCAATAAATATGTATTACGGATGGAATTACCTCTTTTGTGTAAGATCTCTCAGATCTAGATGGGGGTATGCACATTTACACATAACCTAGGCAACAGTATTATAGCCATTTAAAACAGTTTTCTTACTGTCACTAAATCCACATCATAAAAACCTATCAATAAATGATGTATGACATGCTGTTCATACTCACTCAGTCACTATGGGATTTGTTTCTGTATTCTGCTAAAAACCTGGTTGATCCTCCTGTTCGCTATCTCCCCCTTCTTTTCATCCCCCCAATTCAACCAGGGATTTTTCAGCTGTGGTGGCAACTCTGCACATGCTCAGTTTTCAGTGAGTTTCTATGCTGAGCATTTCCTTCCTATCACATCTGAGAAGCCCATGTGACTATAAAGTCATACATTTGGGCGTATACACAGTGGTAAAAGACAGCCTACTCCCTCCCTTCTCCAGCTAAACACAATGGGGGCAGGCTATTACTTGTAGATTAATGGAGGCTTCACCTCCCTCTTATTATAAGAAACTAATTGGAGGGGCGTGACACAGCCTGTGACTGGCAAAAATCCACCCACCTCATGTTACTGCCAAAAAATAATAAAGATTTGATTTCAAATATAAATTTGTATGACAATTTAAAACAGTTTATTGATATGACTTATTTATTTTTATTCTGTATTTCACAGGCTTTTTTTTTTAATTTTGAACATGTGACCAGCAGCAGAGGACAGAAGCTCCTCCTGCTTATGTTTCCCTGCAGACAGGTTGGCAAAGATCTGGGTCATGTGACAGCTGTATATCAATTAGGTAAAAGGTACTTAGATGTTTTTTTTAATTAAAATAAGTACAGTGCTAGCATTCATATACAGAAATAGATGGGACAATGTAAATGAAATATTGTATGTTTAGTATCACTTTAAGGGTTCTTTGTGCAAGTGAATTCCTCAGGGTGACCATAGACAGGCTGATGTCTCCTGAGATCTCTATGCTGGGAGATATTTACTTGTTCTAAATCAGCCAGAGACTGCTGTCTTGTGTCTAGTCCGATGGACAAAAGCAGCAAACATTTTGCCAGTCAGTCCATTCCCTTTACTTTAGTGATAAGAAGAAAGGATCAGCCCAGCTGAACAAGAAAAGAAGATGGGAAACCTTTGTGTATTATAAGTAGCTGTTATGACAATCAAAAGCACGCATTGTTGTTATGTACAGATCTTTTTAATTTGACCTTTATTTGTGTGTATGAGTGTGCATGATTTTTATTCTCTAACAATTCCCATATATTCTGCTTTTTGAGGAAGCTCTAAGAGTTGGTTCACAGTAGCGCGACTTGTCAGGCAACTTGTCAGCCTGACAAGTCGCGCTCCCTCGCGGTCCATTGACTGCTACAGGACCCGTTCTAATAGGAGCGACACAAGTCGCTCCGACTTAGAAAAAGGGTCCTGTACTACTTCGGGGTGACCTCGAAGCGACTCGCATAGACTTCCATTATGTGAAGTCCCTGCAAGTCGCTCTGAAGTCGTGGTGCATGGTAATGCACAAGTCGCCCCCAAAGTAGTAAGGAGTCGTGTCCCCTCAGTGTGAACCAGCTCTAACAGTAAAGAACCCTTTCCTCACTTTAAGATTAGACCTCCTTTTTCTAGCCTCAAATTGTGGCTGCATGTCCTCTTTTGGGACTTTAGAGTAAACAGTCTATTACAGCTACTGGAGTCACCTTTGTAATATTTGTACATTATAATCATTGTAATGGTTGTGCGCATTGGGCCCATGAAAAGCTGTATGTGACATCCATTTTGTTCAAGTCTCTTCTAAGCTGATCTCAGCCATGTTATGTGAAGCACAGTAACCTTTTGCTCTCTCCCCCTTCCTCCTCCTTTCAGTTCATACAATCCACAACCCTTAGTGGCATGGCAGACTTCTCTTATCGATCTTTCAATACACATCTCAGGAGCCATAAAACTATCAAGCTTACCTACTCGAGAGAGTTAACAGACATTGATTTATAAATACCTCAGTTGGAATCCGTACAATACACATATTTGTCGCTCCGTAGAATCCATCATGCCAGTACATTCAATAACTTCTAAAACAACAATAGCAAAGACAGAATATAGACCTATTTGCTTTACTCAGTTAATTTGTAATGTTTCAAGTCCAGACAATGCTATGTCAGACCATATGGGGAACCACTGGCACCCCTTATCCCTCCTAGGTAAGGTAGACATCTGAAACCTGCCATATTTATATTCTTTCCTAAGCAGATCCCATGCTGAACCATAATATGCACGTTAGCAGTCTGTAAACAGTGGGTATTCAGAGATATAACTACTTATAGAAAAATGTATCTGGTACATGGTCAAAAAAACATATTACACCCCCATGGCCACTGCTTAGCCGCTTAATTGGTCATATGATCTCCGACAACACCCCCGTGATATCAGAGAAAAAAATAAAGACTGCTTCTAAAGTTGACAGTTCTCATGTACCATCAAGAACAAGAAGAACTCTCAAGTTATGAGAGCCCATTGATCACTTTGCTCATGGACTGAAATCTGCTCAAACAGGACATTGTTAAGAATTCTTCATTTGCAACTCCTCTTTATTTCTCAGTTGTATTATTGTCTCTTTATTTCTCTGTAACACCCTTTTTCTATAAATACATAAGTGACAGCACCGTGTGAGATTGGCCAGTCCTTTGTCAGGAGTTGGCGAGAAGGGCAGGGGTCTGACATTCACTTATGTCACAATCATATCCCTTCTTAAGCCCAGGGCTGGGACAAGGGATGGGCAGGAGGGGAGGCTGCCCTGGGCACTGTGTTATTATTTGAGGTAGGGGGGCACCACAAGGAGTTTGGGGGGAGGGAATTTGTGTTGGGAGGGGCAGCAGAGGAAAATCATGGTTCTAGGAAAGGAAATTTGGGAAGGTGTGCTGGGAGTGGTGATTTGAGGGGATTTGTTTTGGGAGGCGGGTTGGGGAAGAAGATCTGTGCTAGGAGGGAAAATTTTGGAGGGTTTGTGCAGCAAAAGGTAATATGCTAGCAGGGATGATCGGGGTATGTGTGGTAGGAAGGGAAATTTGGGCCAGATTTGTGCTAGGATGGGGGATTGGGGAGAATTTGTGCTCAGAGAGGAGAGAGAGATACGGGATTTGTACTAGAAGAGGGGAATTTTTTCGGGGGGGGGGGGGGGGGGGGTTAGATTTGTGCTGAGGGCACAGGAAATTAGTGGATTTGAGCTGGGGGAGGTTAGGGGGGCAAGGATTCATGCTGGGAAGGAGATTTCAGCAGGGGGCAGATTTGTATCGGGGGAAGGGTAATTTATGGTTAGGCGGTAAGCATGCAGATTAGTGTTTTTTTCTTTTTTTTGCGGGGGGGGGGGGGGGTTGTTGTCACATAATGCTCATACATCTTGGGGTGTTGGGTTCGGGGCGCAATTTGGCATGTTCGCCCTGGCTTTAGGTGACCTTGTCCCGGCACTGCTTAAGCTTTTTTTAGAGTAATCTACTGTAGGTAAGGTCCTCCATCATCTTTTTAATTTTGTTGCCTGTCACTGAACTCGAAGGCCTCTTTCACATGAATGTTCCGATTGGGTCTGCACTTACCCAATCAGAACCTATATTCTCCTCTGTGGAGCAGTGGGTGTAATTGGCCATGTGTTACTTTATATCAAACTCAAATACAGTACTGAAAACGAACTATCAATAATAGTCTATTGTATAATCCAGTGCTAATCAAAACAAAATATTGTGCGATTAGACCATATAAACAACATATCCATATGAAACATGAAAAATATAGTCCATAAGTGCTTAGGATGTGACTTGATGGAACAAATCAACAAAATGATCCACCATGAAGTGCAAACAAATATCAAAGTGCTTGTGCTCACCTCCACCAGTGCAGTCTGGCCGCCCACCCCAGTTTCACCAGTGGGTCAAAAACAGCGGTTCCCCTCTGGAGATAAGAGAATAATCTGGCATGCTGCTGGCGCTCTTCTCCTCTGTTACTCACACTCCCTCCAGCTGGCTCAGTGAGCCTCCATAACACTGCACAATATCGGATATGAGAGGGAAAAAAAGATGGCAGAATCTAGTGCTCTCTGTTGTGCTAAAATTGTATTTCTCCACATAAAAATCAAAAGCTAAAACTCTCACAAGTGGCACTTAAGCAGTGCTAGCTGATCGAGCATGAATCGTAAGTCTCTCTTAGACGAGATGGCCGCGATTTGATGTCAGCACATAGGCTCCACCCCTGATCTGATACCTTTTTCCCGTACTGGTGGATACAATTTCCTTTTTTATTTTTTATACAATACATCAAACTCAAATACAGTGCTGCGCCAATAAATGTGATAAAAACTAACTATCAACAATAGTCTATTGTAAATTCCAGTGCTAGTCAAAACAACAATATTGTGTGATTATACCATATAAACCACAAAAAATATTGAAAATTATAGTCCATAAGTGTTTAGGATGTTACAAAACACTTGAAATACGCTTTTTATTTCAGATAAGTGCAGTACAAAGGATGTTTTCCAGTCTTTCCAGTATAAGAAGACAATTACCGTATATACTCGAGTATAAGCTGAGTTTTTTAGCATGTTTTTTCATGCTGAAAATGCCCCCCTCGGTTTATACTCGAGTCACTGGCTTCACTGTGTTTTTAAAAATGGTGCCGCTCGGCGCCGACATGTCACTGCGCATGTGTGGCATGCCCGGGAATAGCCGAACGTGTTCGGGTTTTGCCGAGCATCGGCAGCGCATTTGCAGTGACGTAGTATTCGCACTGGGCAGCGCGATTTTACCGACAGGTAAGGGAGACTCCTCCGCAGCCCCTGCATTTCCTCATGCAGTGCTGCGGGCATGGTACAGGACATTCTCCTGTACCATGCCCGCAGCACTGCATCTCCTGTGCCATGCCTGTACATACTGTGCCATGCCTGTACTTACTGTGCCATGCCTATACCTACTGTGCCATGCCTGTACATACTGTGCTATGCCTGTACATACTGTGCAATGCCTGTACATACTGTGCCATGCCTGTACTTACTGTGCCATGCCTATACCATCACCTGTGCTATGCCTATACCATCTCCTGTACCATGACCTGTGCCATGCTTGTACCATGGCCTGTGCCATGCCTATACCATCACCTGTGCCATGCCTGTACCATCAACATGGAAGAAACAGGGAGGGTCTAGTAAGGACTAAACTAACTAGCAATAAACAGAAGGGGAGAAACAGAGAGATATCCCAAATCACATAGTAAACAAGTTGCAGTGGCTCTAAACCAGCCTTTGGGTTTCTTCAGGGGTGCCTTGGCAAAATGCCTAAAAATTGGCCAGAAATTGTATACAAGCCCTTGGGTGGATCAAGCCTGCCTTTTAGTTTCACAAAGACACAGGTTTTCATCGTGCACCATTACAGCCTTCTAGCCGCCAGCGTCCTAACAACCAATGATATCAGTTGATAAGGATCCTTGTTTGCCCTTCCCCTGCCCTTCTCCATCAGCACTGGGAAATATTAGAATACTAGTCAGTACCAATGTGCAAAGGTGTATTTGCTTTGGAAGAATAAATCCTACAGTGCTTTGAAAAAGTATTCATAACCCATTGAAATTTTCTAAATTTTGTCATGTTACAACCAAAAACGTAAACGTATTTTATGTACTAGACCAACACACATAATTGTGAAGTCGAAGGAAAATGATAAATGGTTTTTAAATATTTTTTCAAAAAAATATGTGAAAAGCGTGGCCCGCATTTGTATTCAGCCCCCCTCCTCCTGAGTCAATATTTGTAGAACCACCTTTCGCTGCAATTACAGCTGCAAGCCTTTTTGGGTATGTCTCTACCAGTTTTGAACATCTAGAGAGTGACATTTTTTGCCCATTTTTCTTTGCAAAATAGCACAAGCTCTGTCAGATTGGATGGAGAGCGTCTGCGAACAACAATTTTCAAGTCTTGCCACAGATTCTCAATTAGATTTAGGTCTGGACTTTGACTGGGCCATTGTAACACATGAATATGCTTTGATCTAAACCATTCCATTGTAGCTCTGGCTGTATGTTTAGGGTTGTTGTCCTGCTGGAAGGTGAACCTCCGCCCCAGTCTCAAGTTTTTTTTTCTAAGATTGCCCTGTATTTGGCTCCATCCATCTTCCCATTAACTCTGACCAGTTTCCCTGTCCCTGCTGAAGAAAAGCATCCCCACAACTTAATGCTGCCACCACCATGTTTCACGGTGGGGATGGAGTGTTCAGAATGATGTGCAGAGTTAGTTTTCCAACACACATAGCGTTTTGTTTTTAGGCCAAAATGTTAAATTTTGGTCTCATCTGACCATAGCACCTTCTTCCACATGTTTGCTGTGTCCCTCACATGGCTTCTCGCAAACTGCAAACGGGACTTCTTATGTCTTTCTTTCAACAATGGCTTTTTTCTTGCCACTCTTCCATAAAGGACAGATTTGTGTAGTACACTACTAATAGTTGTCCTGTGGACAGATTCTCCCAGCTGTGGATCTCTGCAGCTCCTCCAGAGTTACCATGGGCCTCTTGACTGCTTGTCTGATTAATGCTCTCCTTGCCCGGCCTGTCAGTTTAGGTGGACACCATGTCTTGGTAGGTTTGCAGTTGTGCCATACACTTTCCATTTTCGGATGATGGATTGAACAGTGCTCTATGAGATTTTCAAAGCTTGGGATATTTTTTTTTATAACCTAACCCTGCTTTAAACGTTTCCACAACTTTTTCCCTGACCTGTCTGCTGTGTTCCTTGGCCTTCATGATGCTGTTTGTTCTTGAACATTCTCTAACAAAGCTCTGAGGGCTTCACAGAACAGCTGTATTTATACTTAGATAAAATTTACACACAGGTGGACTCTATTTACTAATTAGGTGACGCACTAAAATGTGCATAGGTGAGAACCAGGCCTAAAGGTTAGAGCAATCCCCTCACGGTTCCCAATTGATTTTTTTTCTTATTTTGAACAAAAATATGGAGTTGGACTTTAACTACTTGACTTCCGGAAGACTTATTCCTCCCTTTATGACCAGAACTTTTTTTGCAATACGGCACTGAGGTTATTTTATTTGTGCGACGCTGTACCCAAATAAAATTTCTGTAATTTTTTTTCCCCACAAATAGAGCTTTCTTTTGGTGATATTTGATCACCTCTGCATTTCTTATTTTTTTACGCTACAAACAAAAAATGGCCGACAATCTTGGAAAAAACATAAAAAACAAAAAACAGTATTTTTATTTTCTGCTATAAAACACATCCAATATCGAATAAAAAATAAATAAAAAAATCAAGTTTCTTCATCAATTTAGGACAATATGTATTCTGCTACAGGTTTTTGGTAAAAAAAAAAAAAACTCCCAATAAGCGTATATTGATCAGTTTACGTGAACGCTATAACGCCTACAAACTATGGGATTTATTTATGGAATTTTTATAATTTTTTTTATACTAGTAATGGTGACAATCAGCGACTTATAGTGAGACTACAATATTGCGGTGGACACTATCTGACACTTTTGACACTTTGCAGGAACCAGTGACACCAATACAGTGATCAGAAGTATCTGGTTGGGAACTGTGAGAGTGCCATCCTCTCAAAATACAGAAGATCGAAGAATACCCTCCAATCACAGGGACAATGATGGGCACAATGGACAGAAAACCTCCAGGGCAAGAATATTTAAAAATTATATATAAATTTTATTAGGTAGCAAGATAAAATAGTCTAGAGGAAAAAGACAGGGCTTATATGCATATATACAGCAGTAACAGAATAGCCAACAGAAGACCTTAAACATAATGTGGAAGATGAGAAATCCAACACATTTTGATATTTTAGGTTTACAATCTTCTTCTTCAATATTTTTAACTAACAGACCTAATACTGTTTTTGCATTATAGAATACCTATATACCTGTACATAACATATGAGCTTCCCTGAAGAAGATTGTAAACCTGAAATATCGAAATGCGTTGAATGTCTCATCTTCCAAACTATGTTTAACCACTTGCCGACCGCCGCACAACTATCTACGTCGGCGGTCAGCCCCTCACAGGCAAAGTGACGTAGGGCTACGTCGCTTGCTTGTGAGGGTCTAGGGAGCGAGCGCGCGCCCCCGGAGGCGCGCTCCCGTGTGGTCACGGACCCCCCCGCGCGTGTGACCGGAGGACCCGATGTCCGCCGGCCACTCTGCGATCGGCGGGGGAGAGGGAGAAAGTCAGGCAGCTTGTGTAAACAAGCTGCCTGTCATTCTCCTCGGTGTAAAGACAGTGATCACACGGATCTACTATGTAGATCCATTGATCAGTGTCCTTACAGCTCAAGCCACAGCCAATCACAGTTAGAATCACGCCCCTAGGGACACACACAGCCCCTCCCTCTCAAATAAAGTTAACCCCTTCACTACCAGTGTATTTTTGCAGTAACAGTGCATATATATAGCACTGATTACTGCAGTAATGTCACTGGTAACCCCAAAAGTGTCAAAAATATCAGTCAAGGGTCCAATCTGTCCGCTGCAATGTCGCAGTACCGCAAAAAAAATCGCAGATCGCCGCCATTACGCGTTAAAAAAAAAACAACAAAAATGACAAAAATCTTTCCCTTTGTTAGTAAACGCGATAACTTTTACGCAAACCAATCAAAATACGTTTTTTTGCGATTTTTTTTACCAAACATAGGTAGCATAAAACAAATTGTCCGAAAATGTTAAAAAATTTTGATTTTTACATTTTTTTTGGGGGGAATTTCATATAAAAAAAAAATGAAAAATATTGCTATTTTTGCAAAATTTACTCTCTTTTTTTGTTTATAGCGCATGATCAAAAAATCGCACAGGTGATCAAATACCACCAAAAGAAAGCTCTGTTTGTGGGAAAAAAAGGACGCCAAATTCGTTTAGGTACAGCGTCGCACGACCGCGCAATTGTCCGTTAAAGTCACGCAGTGCCGAATCGCAAAATACCCCTGGTCAGGAAGGGGGTAAAATCTTCCGGGGCTTAAGTGGTTAAGTTCTTCAGTTGGCCCTTCTATTACTGCTGTATATATGCATAGAGGCCCTGTCCTCTATTTTAGACTATTTTATCTTGTTACCTAATAAAATTTATATATATATATATATATATATATAGTAGCCAGCAGCGCACGCACCCCCTGCAGGCAGAAGTGCAGGATCACGTATATATACGTGATCCTGCGCACAGCTGCCGCCCTGTAGCAGCAAAAGTGATATAAAGTAGGGCGGTCAGCAAGTGGTTTACATGGTTGCAAACCCCTGAATGAAAAATGAACAAAGCATATCCTTTATAATGTGTACTTAGCGCTATTCAAAGCACCTAGTGTGATTTCTGGTTGCTCTTTCTTCCCTCTGCTATCTGCATGAATCGTTTTTGATAGTCAATATCAACACCAGACAATCTTGGAAGGTCCCCTCCCCCACTAAAGAGCAGTAGGTGATTGACAGCCTCAGCTATGCATGTTTACCTACGAGACTATATAGAGGGGTGTGTGTCTATTCCCTCCACTCAGGTCTCAGTTTACACTGAGCACTTTCCTCTATGCTGTGCAGTATTTGACATCAGATTTTTACCCCCTAAGGACCAGACCTATTTCTGACACATGTTGTTTACAAGTTAAAATTAGTATTTTTTGGAGACACTGGAGAATAAAATGGCGGTCGTTGAAATATTTTTTGTCACGCGGTATTTGCGCAGCGGTCTTTCAAATGCAAATTTTTTGGAAAAAATACATTTCACTGCATTTAAAAAACTAAACAGTAAAGTTATGCCCAATTTTTGTGTATATTGTGAAAGATGATGTCCCGCCAAGTAAATAGATACCTAACATGTTATGGCTTAAAATTGCACACACTCGTGCAATAGCGACAAACCACAGTACTTAAAAATCTCCATAGGCGATGATTTACAAAATTTTAATGGTTACCAGTTTAGAGTTACAGAGGAGGTCTTTTTCTAGAATTATTGCTCTCGCTCTGGCGATCGCGGTGATACCTCACATGTAGGTTGGAACATCAGTTTAATTTGCGGGCGCGACTTACGAATGTGTTTCCTTTCGTGTGCAAGCACACCACGCCTGGGCACTTTAAAAAACATTTTTTACCTATTTATTTTATTTAATTTTTTATTTTTAGCACTGTTTTTTTTTTTTTTTTAATTTGATCACTTTTATTGCTGTCACAAGGAATGTAAACATCCCTTGTGACAGTAATAAGCAGTGACAGGTACTCTTTATGGAGGGATCTGGGGTCTAAAAGACCCCAGACCCCTCTACTGCACTTCAAAGTATTCAAAATGCCAAAATTGGCATTTTTGAATACTGACGTTTTTTTAAAATCTGTGCCATTAGCAGCCGAGTAAACCGGAAGTGACGTTGTGACGTCGCTTCCGGGTTAATACATTGCAGACCCAATCAAAGCCGAATCGGGCTTTGTTCGGGACTCCAACCAGCCAGCGGCCATGCTGACTGGTTGCTTGGGTCTCCTGGTGGGACGAGAGACCTGGGCAGAGCCTGCGAAAGGCAGTGGGGGGGGGGGGGTCTCCTCCAGCTCGCTGGGATAATGGCCGAGCCAGGGGCTGACTGGAAACTTTAGGCCCAGGAACAAGTACAAACCAGAGGCCCATGGTGCAGTGACTCGGTCCTCCTCCCACTCTCCCTCTTCCTGGACTCCTCCTGACCCACAATTTGGGCTGAAGCTCCACTCCAGGTACTCTCTACTCAATGGCTGAACTCAGGGCTGGCCGGGGAGAGGAGAGTCTCCAGCGGGGCATGGAACCGGCCTTTGCTTAGACACAGTTCACACCAACCATGCTGGGGGGGGAGGCCTGCGCTCTGTCCTTGTCTTCATCCTGCACTCAGTAGGTTAGTGATGGTAAATCTTTACTTGTCTTCACCAGGAATCCTTTAGAAATGTCTATGGCAGAAGCGGTGCAGCCTTTTTATGGGGCATCAGAGCGCCCCGGGGGCTACTGAGCCACATTGATTATGTCCTGAAAGTCGATTGCCAGCTTTAAAAAAGGGTACCGGGTTGCTGCAGGCATCATCCCGGTACAACCACTTCTGCAAGCCGACATACAGGTACGTCAGTTTGCGGGAAGTGGTTAAAGTTCAGAAATGCTGTGTAAATTCTGGACTTTGAATGGCTGTAGAGGAGAGAGGGATGCAGATAATCACATACAACTTATCTCTGTGCTAGGCCCTTCACTGGGTAATGGTAAGGGTTCGCAATCACTTTTAGACTTCATTCACACTGGTACGACTTGTCAGGCCACTTGGTCAGCCTGACAAGTCGTGCACCGTCGCTCCCACTGTGTAGTACAGGAGCCGTTCTAATAGGAGCGACACAAGTCGCTCCGACTTAGAAAAAGGGTCCTGTACTACTTCGGGGCGACCTGGAGGCCACTTGCATTGACTTCCATTATGTGAAGTCCGTGCAAGTTGCGCCGAAGTCGCGCTGCACGCGACTTCACAGGTCGCCCCCTAAGTCGGAGCGACCTAATGTGAACGGGGGCTAAGCCTTCTCACCGATTTCCCTACTTTGACATGTTTCTTTTTTAAATGATAATAATAATATTGATGTTCTCTTCTGATTCACCTGTATTTTTCATGACAAGGGGATTTGCATCCTACCCTGAAAACCATTTATCGAGATACAAGAAAACAATTTAAGGCGTAAAGTGCTTTGTTCAAAGGAAAGGCAGAGGAGGTGTTCTGAGTGGCCGCTGCTGATCCTGAAAGCTAATAAACCAGCTAGAAAATCAGGACACGTTCCTTGTATCAGGAGATTGTGCGCAGCTTGAGGTACATCAGACGAGGTGTCATACTTTTAGGAGATAGGCTGAGGTGTGCAGACAGGCCCCATTCTCCTCTCTCACAATCACAGCTTTACAATGTGAGGAGAATCTATAAACACACGAGTAGATGACAATACCTATCACAGGAGAAGGACATTCTCTGCCACTGTACTTGCATCTTCAGGCTCTACTTTTATCATTGCCAGAAAACTTCATTACCTGTGTTGCCTTATCAATAATCTTTTATTTAGACAAAGTGTTGCAAAAGGAAGGAAAGCTACAGAAACTGTTTGCTGAGCAACAAAAATCTGATGTTTTTTTATGATAAAGGGATAACAATCTCACTAAATGGAAAAATCTACAAGTCTAAAGTACACTATACAGTATTACCAAAAGTATTGGAACGTCGGCCTTTGCACGCAAACAAACTTTAATGGCATCCCAGTCTTAGTCTGTAGGGTTCAATATTGAATTGGCCAACCCTTTGCATCTATAACAGCTTCAACTCTTCTGGGAAGGCTGTCCACGAGGTTTAGGAGTGTGTCTATGGGAATGTTTGGCCATTCTTCCAGAAGCGCATTTGTGAGGTCAGGCACTGATGTTGTAGAAAAGGCCTGTCTTGCAGTCTGCGCGCTAATTTATCCCAAAGATGTTCTATTGGGTTGAGGTCAGGACTCTGTGCAGGCCAGTCAAGTTCCTCCTCCCCAAACTCACTCATCCATGTCTTTATGGACCTTGCTTTGTGCACTGATGCGTAGTCATGTTGGAACAGGAAGAGCCATCCCCAAACTGTTCCCACAAAGTTGGGAGCATGAAATTGTACAACATGTCTTGGTATGGAATTAAGAGGCCAAGCCCAACCCCTGTAAAACAACCCCACACCATAATGCCCACCCCCCACCCCCCCACCAAATGATTTGGACCAATTCACAAAGAAAGGTCCATGAAGGCATGGATGAGTGAGTTTGGGGGTGGAGGAACTTGACTGGCCTGACCTCAACCCCATAGAACAAATTTGGGATGAATTTCAGAGGAGACTGAGAGCCAATGTCATGCTCTCAACTTTGTGGGAAGAGTTTGGGGATGGCCCCTTCCTGTTCCAACATGACTACGCATCAGTGCACAAAGCAAGGTCCATAAAAACATAGATGAGTGAGTTTGGGGTGGAGGAACTTGACTGGCCTACACAGAATCCTGACCTCAACCCAATAGAACACCTTTGGGATAAATTAGAGCGCAGACTGCAACCCAGGCCTTTTCTCCAACATCAGTGCCTGGCCTCACAAATGCACTTCTGGAGGAATGGTCAAACATTACCATAGACACACTGCTAAACTTTATGGACAGCCTTCCCAGAAGAGTTGAAGCTGTTATAGCTGCCAAAGGGTGGGCCAACTCAATATTGAACCCTACAGACTAAAACTGGGATGCCAATAAAGTTCATGTGCGTGCAAAGGCAGGCGTCCCAATACTTTTGGTAATATAGTGTATATCTAAACCAAGAAATATATTACAGCTTACCAGTACATTCGTTGTTTTTTTTTTTTTTTTAATCATATGTTTGTTAAATAATCTCAATATAGTTTTATATTTTTTTTCATAAAATTTCAATACAATGTTATTTTTCAACTAATGTCCTATCCTGGGGTGACAACACTCAATTATTATTCATACTCTACAGGATTTATATAGTGTCAGCAGTTCGTGCAGCATTTTACAAAAAAAGGAAATACAGTGCAATTCTGTACAAGAGGGATCATAGGGCCCTGCTTGTGAGAGATTACAATACAAAAAGTAGGGTCAAGTGGTACAAAACATAATAACTATGAAGGATGAGCTAATGCAGAAAGTATAGAAATGTATAGATCAGTTCTAGGGACAACTATCCACATCCACAGCCATAAATATACTATTGAACAATAAAAGCAGGGAGAGGACAAGGGGAGGCAAGGAATGACCTTCCATATCTCTCTCCAAACAATTGGACTTTGAAGGATGTGGAGTTGTTACAAATTGATGAGCACTTCAGCAAAAATTCATTTTGGTAAAAAACAGATTTATTCATAGTACAAAGTTAAAATTTATCATAGAGATAATTTACATAGAAAGAAAGAGGTTACATAGGCTTCAATACAAACTATGATTGCTTAGTTTGTTGGGAAACATATTTCGGTGGTCCAACGAGTTTCGCAAAACATACTGTTCATTGATTGCTTCATCAGGGACCATCAATGTTAGCTAAATTGTTTCTACAAACACTTCACATCATAGAAAACCTTTCATATTTCATATTTGATTTTTGAGTCTGGACGGAATACAGGTAACACAGCACCATACAGCAGCCAAAAATCCCCTCGTCAGTGTAGGGAACACCGGGGGGGGGGGGGGGATGGGTTTGATGTACACCGGACCATGCCTAGGCCAGCTGGATGGGTGAAGGTATCAAGCAGGCTGGAAGTAGACAAGGGCCTAAGACTGTGCTCCCTACGATCAATAGCATCGGCGAGGCCTCAAATCTTGTCTAGATCCAGCAAGTAACTGTCATCAATGCTTCCAGGAACCCAGCGAGCCCATTCGGTAAGATGGCCCTGCTTGCAATGGTTGCCTTACTGCAGCCCCAGTGGTGGGAAGACAAGGTTTGCTGGAGGCCCCCCATACTCCTCTCTCTGCTTGACCAGCGTAACGGCACTGAATTGTTTTTAACACTTTTATTTTATGTCTGTACTCGTATACCTTTCTGCATATCTAGGTGTCATGGGTCTGCCACCTAAGGGTTAACTTAGTGCAGAGTCTGCAGACTAATTTCAGTGATTGGCAACAGGCTGCCTTATTTAAACACCTCAGCAGCACTGTGTCTTTGCTGTCTGATCTGCAGCTTCCTGTGACCCCTGCTCCTGTTTACCTGCTTCTGTGATTGATTTCCTGTACGACCCAGCTTAACTTTTGGACTCCCCTTACTTTCTGCCTGCACGTGACCTCAGCTCCCCTCTGACCTTGAACCTGCATGCTCCTTTGGATTCCACGCCGCCCACCTGTTGTTGACCCGGCCTGTGAACTGATCCGTTTGCCTGTAAACCCCCAGTGTGAGTTTGGACTCGGGCGTTCCGGCCTTCAGCCTGCCTGCTGTTCGGATCCTCCTACCTGCTGGTTGTCTCCTTTAAAGCATCTGGGACCTTGGAGCTGCCCGTCCAACAGCTGACCCGCCAGGCCCTCATACCATTCTGCTCTCCTGTGCCACCTGTCTGCTCTACCAGGAGCCACGATATGTAAGGGAGGCCTTCCTCTGCACTAACGGATCATCAGTCAGGTACGTGAGAAGTTGACAGTATCAGACAGCCATGTCTGAGCCTGAGCGAGGAACCTCCCCCATGGAAGAACTGTGCCTACACCTGGCAGGTTTGACACAAGCTGTTAAGTATCTGCAAAAGGGATATACTCGGCTGGAAGAATGAGTTCAAATTCTGTCATCTCCCGCCAAACGCTCACCACGTTACCACCAGAACCAAGGGTACCCACACCCGAAAGATTTGCGGGTGAACGTAGCAAATACAGAGCCTTTCGTAATGCTTGTGAACTCTATTTTGCCCTGCAACCCGATCCTTTTCTTTGGAAGCAAACAAAGTGGCCTTCGTTATCTCCCTGTTGACCGGAAAACCCCAAGCCTGGACACATCGCCTTCTGGAACAAAAGGCCGAATCGCTAAACATCCTCACCACGTTCTTTGAAGCTATGTCCCAGCTTTATGAGGACCCCCAGCAGACTGCTACCGCTGAGGCCGCATTACATGCACTTCAACAAGGCGGCAGAGCGGTAGAGGACTCTGTGGCCAAGTTCAGGCGTTGGAGTTTTGATACCAATTGGAACGATGCGGCCCTTCGTTACCAATTTCGGATGGGACTATCTGATCCTCTAAAATATGAACTGGCACGAGTTGGGATACCCCAAACTCTGGATGCACTTATTAACTTGTCAATTCAGATTGACCGACGCCTAAGGGAACGTCGCTCTGAAAGATCCTCAGGCAAATATTGGCCAACTTGGATGCTACCTAAAGTTCCCAGTTTCTCCAGCCAGACTCCTCCTGCTCCAGCCCCTTCCGGCCCCGGACACCTCCAAATCTATGCAGTTGGGCTTGCTTTGTCCCTCTCTCACCATGGAGGAACGACAGCGCAGACGAATCAATAACCTCTGTATGTACTGTGGGGAACCCGGGCATTATGTGAGGTCCTGTCCTGCAAAGGTGCATAAGTGCCTTTCAATCTCTTCAATGCATGTTCCTGTTTCACCTAACCAAGCCTCTCATCTTACTCTCCCCATCATGATACAGCTCCCAGGAAGGAGTATCCAGGTATCCATCATAATTGATTCCGGAGCCCGCAGCTGCTTCATAGACTTGACGTTTGCAGCCAAACACCTCATTCCACTTCAACTAAAGGCCCGGGGACTAGCCGTACATAGTTACATAGTTAAATAGTTAGTGAGGTTGAAAAAAAGGCATCAGTCCATCCAGTTCAACCTATGATGTGTGTGTGTGTGTGTGTGTTTGCTGTTAACCGTACATTGTATACCCCTGTATGTTGTGGTCTTTAAGGTACCCATCTAATAGTTTTTTTAAATTATCGATGCTCCCTGCTAATACAACTGTTTGCGGAAGAGAATTCCACATCCTTACTGCTCTTACAACTGCAGGTTGTTGTTCTAAGAACCTCTCGACCATGTCATGTTTCCATCTTGTTGGCACATCAGTTATTGGCTTATGATTCTTCAGGCCCAGACATTTCTGTTTCTCTTTTAGACAGTGGCTTGCTCTACTGCTGCGATGGAAGAATGTGGATATTCGTCGCACTCTGGCGAGAAGCCTGGAGAGCGTGGCCCCGTTCAGTGCCCGCTGACATGCAAGATTGAGTGTATGGGCAAAACATTTAACATGAGGAAATTTACCAACTTGAGCTGCAACTATCATGTTCGCCGCGTTGTCGGTCACAAGCACTACAGATTTATCAGACAGCTGCCATTCTTCCACGACATGAGACAGTAGCTCTGCCAGATGAGCACCTGTGTGAGACTCATAAATGGCTCTTGTTTGCAACACATGTGACAAGACCTGCCAGTCCTTAGTAACGTAATGTGCTGTTATTGTAACATAGGACTCCGTTGTGACTGAAGTCCATGAATCACAAGTTATTGCGACTCGACTGGCTTGGTTCATTGACGCAAGTACCTGAGCTTTGGTGTCGTGGTAGAGTGCAGGTATAACGTTTTCTGTAAAGTAACTGCATGATGGGATCTTATAACGTGGCTCTAGCGTCTTCAAAAGTTAGCGAAACCCGGCGTTGTCCACAACTGAGTAAGGCCGTAGGTCCTTGGAGATGAAAGCTGCCACAGCTTTGGTTAGTTTCTTCCCTTTTTCTGAGTTGGGCAGATAAGTTGACAGTATGGCATCAATTCTTGGCTGATCTGGGTCTAGCAGTCTTTCCTTGGCAGTGGTGGCACTGCTGGTGGCGACAGGTGTTACTAACTCAGAGTGAAAACGGCTAATATGGTTTCTCAAGTTCGTAGTATTCCCTAGGTATTTAATTTTTGTGTGACAGGCTTTACACACGGCGTGTGTCTTATCCAACTCACGCTTCCCTGTGTGTTCGTAAAATCCGAAATGTGCCCAGATGTTTGCTCTTAAAACGCTAGGTGCATTTTTTATCTCTCGATCTTTTTCTCCTTCTGCCATTACCATACTACCACGTATGTGACGGAGACGGATGACGTAAGTTGCCAAACTCTGTCAGTGTTTAAAAAAAAATACCACTTGTAAACTAAGCCGCAACAAGTCAAGCAAGCAACATCTTTCATAAAATATGACTGTCTGTCTGTCTGTCTGTCAGACTCCCTCTGTCTGCATGCACTGAGCCAGAGCCACTGAGACCCCCCCCCCCCTTACCCCACAGCTGCCTGCCTGTGACAGTGACAGTGACACTGACAGAGACCCCCCTCCCCCCCACAGCTGAGCTGACAGCCTGACACACTGACAGAGACCTGGATGTCCCACTGTCCCACTGTCCCACACCTTCCCCACCCCACAGCACTGACAAACACTGAGTGAGTCCCCCCCTTGCCCAGACCCCCACAGCTCACACTGACAGAGACCCCCAGGCCCCCACTGACACTCAGAGAGAGCCCCCCTGGCTGCCAGCCTGCCACAACAGAACAGTAGCCCCGGGCCCCGACCGACCGTCCCCTGTCCCCCCCATCACAGACATCCCCCAGAGATACAGACTCGAGACCCTCATGAATGATTATAGTATACAATTATTTGTTCAGGCTACATACCTGCTGTGTGACTGTGTGGGTTGTTGTGCACTGCATTGCAGAGGAGGACAGGTGCTGTGCTGCTCTCTGGGCTCAGTGGCGGGCGGCTGGCGTCATTGGCAGTGGCGTGGTGGCTGGGCCTGGGGCAGCTACGGTGAGGCGAGCGGCGCTGGCTGGCTGCGATGGGGACGCATTTTGGGCTCCTGTGTGTGGAGTCTGTGGACTGGCTTGGCTTCTGGCTTGGCTGGCTGGCTGGCTTCTTGGCTGCAAGGCCGCAGGTGGGACGCCGATACACGCGGGGGATGTTCTTGCTGCGCCTCTGCCCGGGTCAAAGAGACGGAAGAGGAGGGGTGGAGCCTTTTTTATTAAGCCCCCGCATGAATCCACCAATCAGCTGCGATCTTGTGACTTTTTCTCCCTTGCGCGATAGGGCGTGGCCGCGGCTAATGACGTCATTTCCTAATCGATTATGCCGGCAACCCGCATCGATGCAGAATCGCGAAGGGTCGAATCGCGATGCATCGATCTTTCGATTATATTCCGCAGCCCTATTGGGAGGAGAATGGTTTTGGTGATATTTGGAGACAAGGTTGGTGGTGTAGCCAACGCTGTATCTTGGGTGGCACTTTGTTCCCTCGGACGAAAAACAACCTGCTCCAGAACGAAAATAGTCCCTGCCGGCTAAAAGTGTGGCGCCAGCAGTAGCGTTGCTATGGGGGTGTGGGGGGTGCGGACCGCACCCGGGTGACACCCACCAGAGGGGTGACACCCGTCCGCTGGGCGGCATGTCCTAACCACTGATTGTGGTGTGTGCCACCAGTGCTGAGGGGGCCATCCGCATGTTGACAGGATGGGCTAGACAGAATCTGATTGGCCAACACCGTCCATGTGATGGTGCTGACCAATCAGAATGCCTCTTCTTCGCGGGGTTTTCAAATGTGAAGTGGCATCCTGATAGTGGGGGATCGCATTACATTGGAACAGGGGGACTGGAGGGGGAAAAGGGGGGGTGGTGTCCAGTGAACTTATGCTTTAATGTCATGCTGAGATCCAAGGATGGCAGAGGAGGGGAGGGCTGTGCTGTGTACACAGTGGATGATCTTCACTGCTTCCCAGCTGGGACCCGCTCCATCAGTCCTCCTCATGTGACATTGACACCGCAGACATGGATATAGGGGGTTCCTATCTGGGTGACCCAGGATGTGTCATCCCATAGGAGAAGAATGTAGAAGGCCTTACTCAGGGATGTGCTGCCATATTACATGGGCTCTCGTCTGCCTACCAGGAAAAATACCCTGTGACCGACCCCTCTCTCCTGGATCTACCAGGATGTCTTCCAGCCTGTGGGGACCTGTTGGGATCTTCCCTCCATCATCCTAGAGAAGAGTATGGGGAGGACTCAGAATACCTGCAGCCTTCCCCACACTGACTATGGCTGCTGTTATAGCAAGCTCCCTCATCTGACAGAAGAGACAGACAAAGGAATCCAACAGTGACCTGGTATATACCTCAATGATGCAACAGCCCCCAGCAAGGACGACCAGTCCCTGTGCGAGAGGTATGTTCAGGGTTGTTCACTAAAGTCCATTTTTGCAGTGGGGGGAAGAAGCCGGTCCGGAGAAAACCAGGTCAGTGCGTGACAGCTACTTATACTCATTACATCCCTCCATACATCTGTCCCCCCATCCACCCTTCCCTCCCTCCATTATTTCCTCCATCCATAAATCTGTCCATCCTTCCATTCATTCACCTCTACTTACATCCATCCATCTATCCATTAATCCCTCTATCCATCCATCCATCCATCCATCCATCCATCCATCCTTTCTTCCCTTTCTCCAGCAATCTCCATAAAACTGACCCAAAAAAATCAGATTGGACGTTCTCCTTTATACTGTATTTACCAAAACCATGTAATATAAGGACAAAGCTAAACATACATTCACTCTGTATCCAGTCAAACAGCCCCCCCCCCCCGTACTACACATTTGATGGTAGCTCAAAAGGAGATTGTACAATTAGATTGTATAGAATATGGCCAGCTTAAAACGGAGTTTCGGCTGAAAATACTTTTTTAAGATAAAAATACCCCTTTAATCCTAACATATCGCCAATTACATTAACCACTTAATCCCCGGAAGATTTTACCCCCTTCCTGACCAGGGGGTATTTTGCGATTCGGCACTGCGAGACTTTAACGGACAATTGATTGGTCGTGCGACGCTGTCCCTAAACGAATTTGACGTCCTTTTTTTCCCACAAATAGAGCTTTCTTTTGGTGGTATTTGATCATGCGCTATAATCAAAAAAAAGAGCGACCATTTTGCAAAAATAATATTTTTCACATTTTTTTATATGGAATTCCCCCCCAAAAAAATGTAAAAATCAAAATTTTTTTAAATTTTTGGCCAATTTGTTTTCTGCTACCTATGTTTGGTAAAAAAAATCACAATAAGCATATTTTGATTGTTTTGCGCAAAAGTTATTGCGTTTACTAACTAAGGGAAAGATTTTTGTCATTTTTTTTTGTTTTTTTGTTTTTTAACGAGTAATGGCGGCGATCTGCGATTTTTTTTGCAGGACTGCGACATTGCAGCGGTCAGATCGGACCCTTGACTGACATTTTTGACACTTTTGAGGGTACCAGTGACATTACTATAGTAATCAGTGCTATACATATGCACTGTTACTGTAAAAATGACACTGGCTGGGAAGGGGTTAACTTTATTGGAGAGGGAGGGGTTAAGTGTGTCCCTAGGGGCATGCTTCTAACTGTGCAGGGATGTGGCTGTGTGTGTAATAGCACAGATCAACGGTCCTACATAGCAGGACCATTAGATCAGTGCTTTTACACAGGGAAGAATGACAGGCGGCTTTGTTTACATTAGCCGCCTGCCTTTCTCCCTTCACAGTGGACGATCACGAGGTGTCTGTGAACGAGCTGGGGCGGGAGCACGCCTCCGGCGGCACGCGCTTGCCCGCTATTGGCTCCCAGGCTAGTGACGTACCGGTACGTCACCTTGCCTGGCTGGGGCTGACCGCCGCAGTATATGTACTTGCGGCGGTCGGCAACCGGTTAACACTATTCACAAATTACAGTACAGTACAGTATTTAATTGTAGATAATTTCTTACCTTTAAAATTGATTGCAGAGTACTGCCATCTCCGGTGTTGGTGTCTGAAGCCGCTGTGTCCCCTCTTTCTGGTTTCTGGCTACCCAGAATGCCGATCGCAATCTCGCGCATGCGATGTAGATTACGATCGGCAATCAGAGGAGCGGCCGGCCATGCCCCTTGCCTCCTGGTATTGAGGACGCAATGCAAAGCCGGAAGTGACGTCCAGGGCCACGGCCACAGCCACAGAGGGGGGGGGGGGAGGAGGAAGTTGAACAAACTATACTCTGAAAATAAGGTAAGGGACCCCAAAAAAAATGTTAAATGCCCAATTCTTCTTTAGCATACTGATCACTGGTGGAATAAGCAAAGTGTAAAATTAGGGTGGAACTCCTCTTAAAGGTTACTTAACAAGGGTCACATGTTACAAAAGGTGGGCCCTAAAGAGGAAGGGGTGTGGTTTACAGATGGCAGGGTAGATGTTAAACAGGAAGGGGTGTGGTCTTGACAGGAAGCTGTGGGTCATATTTAAATTAGGGGGTGCACAAGTTTAGTCAGGCCTGGGGCAGCACAAAAGCTAAATACACCACTGGGTGTAGCACAGGGTATAATTATGGATAGCTTTGCATGTTAGTTTTGAAAAAAATGTGTTTTATTGTTTGGGTGAGTGGAAGCCAATGGATGGATTAGCAGATAAGGGTAGAGGACAGGAGTGGTTAGTAAGGTGGATGAGTCTGGCAGCAGATTTTGTGACGGACTGCAGGGGTGTAGCCTCAGTAAATATTGAGGAGCAGTATTGCCACCATTACAAACCACCTTCCCCTAATCTCTTTTTTTTACATAAGATAGGGGAAGGTACTCTGTGGTCCAGAGAGAGAACAGGGCAGGGCTGGTAAGTGCAACACAGGTAGAGTACACAGGAAATTAAAGGCTCACTGACTGTACTTAATGCCTTTTTCAAACAGATACAACAAAACACTTTATGTGGTTTAATTACCCTGCTCCCACTGGCCTCACTTATATATGTGGAAGGTAGCCTTTTTCCATGGTGCTGCATATATACGCACCTGTATTTGTGCTGAAAGCATGCTCCATAGCAGGCTCCCAGCCAGGGCCAGGACAAGGGGTTGGCAGGAGGGGTGGCTGCCCTGGGCGTGGTGGGGATTTTGGGGAGTTGTGATGAAATGGGTGATTTTGAAGGGGGGGAGGGTTGTACTAAGAGAGTGGATTTTAATTAGGAGGTGGGATTTTTTTTTGGGGGGGGGGGGTGGGGTGGGGATGTGCTAGTAGGGTTGATGAAAGAGATTTGTGCTAGAAGGGGAAATGTTGGGGGGTGGGATGGTTAAATGCTAGGATAGGGGATTTGGAGATATTTATGCTGGGAGAGAGTGATTTGGAGGAAAGGAGATCATTTATGCTCAGTGGGGAAACTAGAGGGGTAGAGGATTTGTGCTAGAAGTGGGGAATTGGGGAGGGAGAGGATTTGAGTTTAGAGGGGGGATTTGTACTAAAAAGGGGGAATTATTTTGGCAGGAAAATTTTGTCTTGCAAATGGAATTCATGCTTAGGGGGTAAGTGTGAAGATCAGTGCTCACATTTTTTTCAGGGGGAGGGAGAAGATTTTTGCTGCCACATAATGCTCATACATAGGGGGGGGGGGGGGAGTCGCAGCTTGGCTTCTTCGCCCTGGCCACTAGATGACCTTGTCTCAGCACTGCTCCCAGCACAGAGTACCTGACAGCTCCTGGTCCAAAACGAAAGATAGTATGTATTTCTTTATTCCTGTCTTAGGCCCCTTTCACATGAGGCGGAACTGTTTTGACGGACTCTGCTTGCTCAGCGGGGATTGCTCCATTGATCCCCACTAAGCAGGCAGGTGACAGACCTGTCAGAGTCCTGCTCTCCTCTATGGGGATGGTGACAGTCTGTCCGTTTTCATCTGATCCCATCCGATCCGACCTGCTGAACGGATGTCGAACGTATCGCCATACGTCTGTTTTTAGTGGATTTTGTTGGATTGAATGTCGTTTGCCGACATCCGCCTCCCCATAGAGGACAATGGGTGGCCCAATCGGGTCCACCTCTCCATTTTTCATGGGGTGGCCCGACTGTGTGAAAGGGGCCTTAGATGTGATGGCTTTCTTTAGTGAGGATAGAAAAGATACAAAATATCTTTTTGTCAAATTCAAGAGGAGAAAGAGCATGGGGTGGGTTTCAGATAAAGCATACACAGTGATAGCCAATCATAGAATATCGAAGCAATCACGTGATTAGGAGCCAATCCTGTCTCTTTGCCAAAACATACAAAAATGGGTGCCAAACCATAATGTGAAATACAATTGCTATCATGCTTCCAGAATCCCTGCCATGCCCTGTTCTAAAACCAGCTATATGTAAGCTAAAAGGCTACATTTACACCTAGGCATTGTGTTTTTATTTTTTTTTTTCAGGCGCTTGTATGGGCATTTGTGTACAGCATTTTAAAAGTGTTTTTGAGCTTTAGTGTTTTTTATTAGCCAATAGAGAAAAATATCATCCGTTTCATCATATGTTTTCAAGTTTTTTATCCACTTTTATTTATTATTTATTTAGTATTATTTTTTTTACTTTTTTTTGTAAAGGGCTAACAGGTTAGGGGTTAGGATTAGGGGTTAATATAAGGGTTAGGAGTTTGGGGTCATTATTAGGGGTTAATATTAGGGTTAGGGGTTGGGATTAGGGTTGTTTTTATTATCAATTATTTATTATTTATTTATAATTAATATTTTTAATGTATTTTATTTATTATTTACTTATCAATTATTATCTATATTTAATAAATGTTTGCATTTGTGCAGAAAAACATTTAGAAACGTGCAACAAAACACATTAAAACACTCAATAACGCATAAATCAAGCGCTTCCATGCATTTCTAGGGAACAAAAAACACTTAAAAAACACACCAATATGCCCAATTCAAGCTCCAGAAAAGCTCCAGAACTTTTTTGAGCTTCAGGCAACTTGTAGTGGAGATGTGAACCGTCTCAATAGAGAATAATTGATTTTTTCTCCTCCAGCATTTTGGAGCCTAAAGCTACAAATGCTGACGTGTGAATGGGGCCTAATACTTAAAGTGGTTGTAAAGCCACTTATCAGAATTCCTGCCAGGCCCTCTGTAATACTAAGTTATACTTCACAGTTTTTAGAAAATCCGGCAGCTACATACCTTTTTTTAGATTGCAAATTTGTAGTCATGTGACCACCCGCCACTCTTGTCCCCCGGTCTAAGGACTAGTGAGAGGGGCTGAGATTTCCCTCTGACATCAGGCGGCCATCACGTGACCACACACCAGCAATGTGAAAAAAGGTATGTAGATGTTGAATCTTCTAAAAACACTGTGAAGTATAACTTATTACATATTACAGAAGGGCTGGCAGGAATATTGTTTAGTAACTTTTCTTCCGCTCAGGATAGTGGCAGGAGGGGAGGGGCAGGGAGGAGATCGCTTACACACAGAATCTGACAGGCAGTGAGGGAGGGGGCAAGTGGAGAGGCACGTAAACTGAACACGGTATCATGGATCAGCAGCCATGATTACTGTGGTCCGTTTACAGAGGGGGACACACAAACCAGGTTTTTTAAAGCTTACAAAGGGACAAATACCACTGCACATATACAAGCACTGTGTGGTTTAACATGCATTAAAGGAACAGGATCTTTTTTTTTGTTAGGGTTACAACCCCTTTAAGGCAGTGACGTGGTGGCCATGACTTGAATTGGCTAATCATGCTCTCGCTTCCTGCCTTTTCAACTGCCTACTCGTTAAAAAAAGTTTGCAATGGACCCCACTTATATTGAATGGTGGACAGGGAACACAGATACATCTGCAAACTGAAAAAAATATAACAACACGATTATCTGGGGGAAAGGAGCAAGCACCCCCTTTCTTGTTTAACCCCCCACCTGTGATCTGACAACACTAGGTCTAAAGTGGCCATACAGTAGTTATTTTGGAACATTCGTATGAACATTTGTACCAAAATGTGTATATAAATTCTCATCGGTACAATAAATGGCTTGTCAAATGTTGTTTGAAAGTACCGTATTTTCCGGCGTATAAGACGACTGGGCGTATAAGACGACCCCCCTATTACATGATCTACCGGTAATACTTATACTTAGGTTACCTTGGAGATATTATACTCGGTGTATAAGACGACCTCCCATTTTTGGGGGATTTTTTTGAGGTTCAAAAGTAGTCTTATACGCCAGAAAATACAGTACTTCATTTTGAAGTGAATGGACCTTCACGTATGAAAACCACATTCACTGTTAGAAATCTGTTTGTTTATAAAAAAAAATTACTATCAATTAAAATTGAATTTTCTGGTTACTACAGTCAAAAACAAACATCGATTTGACCCCACTAAAGGTTTGAAATTTCACTAGCGTTGGCCAGCATAAAACAACCTGCTCAAATAATCAGCCTATATACAAATCTTCACCAAACAATTCCTCAACTGAAATCTGATTACTCCAATATGCAGAGTCTATTCATAATTGTCAGAAAATCCCCACTCATCAACTTCTAAAGATGTCCCACAATCAATACAATTACCTCGTTAGGACTGTTAGGAATATGGAGAGCGGTCCACTTGGCAGCTGGCCGCTCTTGGCACAGACAGTAGCTGATACATAAATCTTGTGAAGGTGCCTCGTGCCGTATGTGCTGATGGTTTATTTCTTGAAATAGCGACTCGTCACTTGGATTAAACGATCCATCCAGTTTTCTTTAATTAAAAGCTTGCAAGTAATAAGACAAGCATATATTTAAGCATGTTGTGTGGATGATGAGTAAGATCTTTTATGATAATAGCGAGGAAGAGTGTCCTTGTGGTTCTCCTTCTAAATGATGTCACTCTTAGTGAAAGTTGGCTCTTAACCACATGCCTCGTCTGATTATACATGTTGATAATGGAAGGTCATCAAGACAAATGTGCAAGAGGAGGGAAGGACAAAATGTTATGAGTTAAGCAGGAAGAAACTCAATTTGAATTAAGATTAACTAGAGTAGATAGAGAGCAGGCCACATCGAAATGCAAAAATGTAGACAATGTCAAGAAAGGCAGAGGCAAAAAGGCATGCTTTCTCCAAACTGCTCCTACCCTGCCCAAAATCACTTAAAGGGAAACAAAGCTTTATCACCTAGACAAGAAGAAGGAACTCTGTTAGCATCACATAGATTCTGATGTATTAAAGCCAACAGTCACTGTAACAAATCCCTCCACTGTAGCACATTTCCCCCAAAAGGATTTACTTGTAGGTCCCGGGGACCTTTACAGTGACTGTTGGCTTTAATAAACTATAATCTATGTGACCTTATCGGAGTGCAGAGAGTTCCTACTTCTGGTCTATGTGTTGGAGCATGATTGGCTCCTTGGATCACCTGCATCCGGTTGCAGAAAATAGAGTTTGAGAAATTGCCAACTGCAGTCTCTTAAGAAACTGACACTTCCAAGAGTGTGAAGCTTCCAGTACCCCAATGTATTCAGCAGTTTTTCTCTAGCCTACATCACTTAAAGAGTGGCATATGCTGTAGGTTGGCAGTTTGAAACACTGAATGAAGTGGGGGGGGATTGTTCCTTTCTTATAAGCAAAGGCATGGTACAACAACAGTGACATGAAATGATTCAAAGTAACAGCGTCACAATTAGAAATTATGGTAATGTAATTGTCCACATGACATGAAAGAGTTACATAGAGCACTTCTAAGCACTGTGACAGGAAGTCAGGTAAATCTGTGAATGTTGTCACAGACAGGAGATACATGTCTGCTTGGTTTAGACAATTCACCAATTACTATAGGGTGTTGGCTGCAGAGGTAGCCAGCAGGAAGGTTTGAGGAAGTTGAAAAACCTTCAGCTATTCAGAATGAGGAAATTAAGGCCTCTATAATTTGTCAAGAGGAAGTCTAATGATTGCTGCCTCCTGACGCTGTGTGGGTAGAGGAGGACAGTCAGATGGGTGCCTCCTGAAGCTGTGTGAGCATAGGAGAAGGAATGCCTCCTGAAGCGATGTGCGCTGAGGAGGGTAAAGGGACAGAAGACTTCTCAAGGTGAGGTCTTGGATTGTTTTCTATGTGAAGAGAAAAACAAAGGAATGTTTTCTATGTGAAGAGAAAAACAAAGGAATGTTTTCTATGTGAAGAGAAAAGGGACATGTTCTATGTGAAGAGAAAAGGGACATGTTCTATGTGAAGAGAAAAGGGACATGTTCTATGTGAAGAGAAAAGGGACATGTTCTATGTGAAGAGAAAAACCAATGGATGTTTTCTATGTGAAGAGAAAAGAAACATTTTGTGTGTAAAGAGAAAATAAATGGACTATTGGTGGTCTGCTGTATGATCAGCCAAGTCTGCCCAACAGTAGGTTGGGGACAGACTCCTTAGGTAGGTTCCTGTGTGTGAGAAGGTAGCCGCCCACAGTGGCAAGGGTTTATTTTATTTTATGTTTATTTTGAAGTATGATGTTTTTGAGGCTTGCACTTGTGTGAAGAAAATTGCAAGAATAAAACCATACACTGTTGTTTGCAACCATTTCTCGGCTATCTCCCTGTGTAACGAACCCCCCCAAGGGGCTCATCCACACCCGCCACCGAGCTAATCCCCACAGCACTTATAGAAAAAGTAAAGTCCACACCTGTAATTCATATAAACATTCAAAAAGAAAAGAGGGGTGTCGCAGCCAAACCAGCAATGAACCGGAGCTGGCAATAGGACAATTGCCCCACTTAAGCTGTCCATGGCTGCCACATCCTGTCAAACTTCCAAATTTTAGTATATCTAGGATTGACTTATCATCTTGAATACCCAACAGCACCAGTTCGGGAGAGGCCAGGAGGGTGAGCTAGAGGTGAAAGGTAATAAGTTCAATTACCTCTGCCCAAGATTAAGCCATCCTCGGACAGATCCAGAACAGGTATATATACGTGCCTACACCATGTCTTCACCATCTCTACAATGGGGGCAATCCTGTGGTCTCTGAGGATAGGTTCTGTGCAAACCCTGGGAAGTATATTAAACTCTGTGCAAGAATTTCGTCTAAATCAGTTTGTCCCAGGATAATATCAACAACCTGGTACTATCCTCAAGACAGTCCTCCCAGTTTTCCCTGTCAAGGTCAGGAAGGTCTGTGTTCCACAGTTCCCACAACCACTCCATTTTGGATCCAACATTTTTGGATGCCTCTTCATCAGAGCTGTGTACAGCGGGAGAGGAATATACTACCTTTTTACAGGTAATGTGGATTTTCAGTGAATTTGAAATCAAAACAGATGTCTACAGGGCGCTGGCTGTCACCATATCTCTATACATATCTATGATATGACTGACTTTTTCTTTCTGAATGGAGCTCGAATGGCTGTTATGGAAGTATAATTTACAGGTATACATGCACAGTGCCTTCCTTGAATCTTTATGTTGGAGCACTGTGGAGATCTTCTTTAACAAAATATAAGATTTTGGAAAGAAAAGGATGTTGGGCACCATTTGTGTAGGAATCTGTTGCCCTCTACTGTCTGTAATTGTAAGTGGCTGTGCTTCTTACTGTCATAGAGTTATTTATGTTCATCACTTCCTGTCCTTGCTAGCTGGGTCACAGGCTTCCTTCTGGGGTGACAGCCATGCAGACCAATTTGATGCAGTGTGCAGCGTATGGTCTGAGCACTGACAGGCTGACCCCCCACTCCCTCAACCTCTGCAGCAATGCTGGCAGCACTCATACGTCTGTTTACCAAAGACAACCTCTGGATATGCTAAACACGTGCACTCAACTTCTTTGGTCGACTATGGCAAGGCCTGTTCTCAGTGGAACCTGTCCTGTTAAACTGCTGTATGGTTTTGGCCACCGTGCTGCAGCTCATTTTCTGGGTCTTTGCAATCTTCTTATAGCCTAGGCCATCTTTATGTAGAGCAACAATTATTTTTTTCAGATCCTCAGAGAGTTCTTTGCCATGAGGTGCCATGTTGAACTTCCAGTGACCAGTATGAGAGAGTGAGGGCGATAAAACCAAATTAAACACACTTGCTCCCTGTTCACACCTGAGACCTTGTAACACTAATGAGTCACATGACACCAGGGAGGGAAAATGGCTAATTGGGCCCAATTTGGACATTTTCACTCAGGGGTGTACTCGCTTTTGTTGCCAGCGGTTTAGACATTAATGGCAGTGTATTGAGTTATTTTGAGGGGACAGCAAATTTACACTGTTATGCAAGCTGTACATTCACTACTTTACATTTTAGCAAAGTGTCATTTCTATAGTGTTGTCACATGAAAATATATAATAAGGATTTATGAGCGAGGATCCTGCTTGGTTTAGCAAGAGTGGCCTTGAGCCCCCCCGGGGTGGGGTCTTTTTCCTATCCTTTACCTTTCTTCTCCCTCTCTTCACTCTCAATCTTTAGATCTCTTAATATCACTCCCTTACTCTTTCTACTTCCCTTTCTTTCCTTCCTGCTTCTCCTTCTTGGTTGGCTACCCAGCAGCAAACACGTAGAGACTATTACTGTTTATGGGTCACAACTTTGGGAAACTGTTTCTCCCTTTTCTTAGTCTCTAAATGGACACATTGACGTCTATTATATTTAACCTTTTTTACCTCTTTTGTCTTCTTTTTTTGGGCCTTGGATAGATTTTTCGGGCTAAAGCCAAATGATTCAGCATATCCAGGGTTAAACTGCTTGTAACATCTTTGCCATTTGATAACTAGATGTAGGCTTCTTGCCTAGGCATTTGTTTACTGCCTCAGGAGCTCATTTTTAAATACAATACAATATAGCGACAGGTGATAATAAAATTTGCATGAATAGCAGCCCGTTAAGAACTGATGGGGAGGGTTGGTCTTGCCCCCATCCGGACACAGATAGATCCCAATGGGGGTGTTTGGATGTTCCAGGGGCATCACCGACATCTCTAGTGTGTCACAGAACCTTCTCTGTTTCATGTGTTAACTGTTCTACTCTGCTTCTCCTGTATAGTTCGCGTTGACTATGTTGAGCCAGACACCAATGTAATTAGCGCTATGCTGGAGGAAAATGGAAAATTTTATATTTGGATGTTTGTATTTTATTTGCAATTCTTCAATAAAAACATGGTAAAAGGAAAGATTTAATAAAATATTTACAAAAATGTGAAGGGTGTACTCGCTTTTGTGAGATGATGTATGTATATATACTGTATATATATATATATATACAGTGCCTTGCGAAAGTATTCGGCCCCCTTGAACTTTGCGAACCTTTTGCCACATTTCAGGCTTCAGACATAAAGATATAAAACTGTAATTTTTTGTGAAGAGTCAACAACAAGTGGGACACAATCATGAAGTGGAACAAAATTTATTGGATATTTCAAACTTTGTTAACAAATAAAAAACTGAAAAATTGGGCGTGCAAAATTATTCAGCCCCTTTACTTTCAGTGCAGCAAACTCTCTCCAGAAGTTCAGTGAGGATCTCTGAATGATCCAATGTTGACCCAAATGACTAATGATGATAAATAGAATCCACCTGTGTGTAATCAAGTCTCCGTATAAATGCACCTGCACTGTGATGGTCTCAGAGGTCCGTTTAAAGCGCAGAGAGCATCATGAAGAACAAGGAACACACCAGACAGGACCGAGATACGGTTGTGGAGAAGTTTAAAGCCGGATTTGGATACAAAAAGATTTCCCAAGCGTTAAACATCCCAAGGAGCACTGTGCAATCGATAATATTGAAATGGAAGGAGTATCAGACCACTGCAAATCTACGAAGACCTGGCCGTCCCTCTAAACTTTCAGATCATACAAGGAGAAGTTTGATCAGAGATGCAGCCAAGAGGCCAATGATCACTCTGAATGAACTGCAGAGATCTACAGCTGAGGTGGGAGACTCTGTCCATAGGACAACAATCAGTCGTATACTGCACAAATCTGGCCTTTATGGAAGAGTAGCAAGAAGAAAGCCATTTCTTAAAGATATCCATAAAAAGTGTTGTTTAAAGTTTGCCACAAGCCACCTGGGAGACACACCAAACATGTGGAAGAAGGTGCTCTGGTCAGATGAGACCAAAATCAAACTTTTTGGCAACAATGCAAAACGTTACGTTTTGTGTAAAAGCAACACAGCTCATCACCCTGAACACATCATCCCCACTGTCAAACATGGTGGTGGCAGCATCATGGTTTTGGGCCTGCTTTTCTTTAGCAGGGACAGGGAAGATGGTTAAAATTGATGGGAAGATGGATGGAGCCAAATACAGGACCATTCTGGAAGAAAACCTGATGGAGTCTGCAAAAGACCTGAGACTGGGACGGAGATTTGTCTTCCAACAAGACAATGATCCAAAACATAAAGCAAATTCTACAATGGAATGGTTCACAAATAAAGATATCCAGGTGTTAGAATGGCCAAGTCAAAGTCCAGACCTGAATCCAATCGAGAATCTGTGGAAAGAACTGAAAACTGCTGTTCACACACGCTCTCCATCCAACCTCACTGAGCTCGAGCTGTTTTGCAAGGGGGAATGGGCAAAAATTTCAGTCTCTCGATGTGCAAAACTGATAGAGACATACCCCAAGCGACTTACAGCTTTAATCGCAGCAAAAGGTGGCACTACAAAGTATTAACTTAAGAGGGCTAAATAATTTTGCATGCCCAATTTTTCAGTTTTTTATTTGTTAAAAAAGTTTGAAATATCCAATAAATGTCGTTCCACTTCATGATTGTGTCCCACTTGTTGTTGATTCTTCACAAAAAATTAAAGTATTATATCTTCATGTTTGAAGCCTGAAATGTGGCAAAAGGTCGAAAAGTTCAAGGGGGCCGAATACTTTCGCAAGGCACTGTATATATTATATATTATCTTTTACTGGATTATTCTATTTTATTTATTTTTTATCTTGTTGTTTTTGGCTGAAGTTCTGATTGAAGCATACATTCCAAACCAAGAATAGTCATCCTTCAAACCACAAATTATACTGTATATATGTACAAACCTACAAGTATTTCATAAATAGAGTTTTATGCCAAGCATAACACATGACAGATACAAGCCAAGAGCGCTTCATGAAATCAATTAGCTCAGCGTTCAATAAATGTTGTTTTTTTTTAATACTTACTGAACACAGTTATTAAAATCAACTTTTGTAAACACAAACGTTCTGTTTTATTTCATTATACAAATGTGCAATTTGATGAGTGGAGCCATTTCTGATGGTAAAATAAAATGATTACTGGATAAATGGATATTTAATAGTGCTAATTAGCAGTACACAGAGCCAAGAACCAATTAACAAATACTGAATATCAGGAATAAATATCTGATGCAATATTAGTGGTGATGCCAGAAATATCAGAAGTTTACTATACTGGATCTGTAGATGATCATGTTTGCTTTGGCTTGCTGGCAAGTTTTTATTTTTTGTTTGTATAGACTCACCTTACTGCCAAGCACAGCTTGACTGGCTGATTTTCTATCACACACATACAGCCTACATTTATATCTGTGGTCAATGCACAGTTTACTGACAGTGCCAATTGTTTTGCTTCTGCTACCAGTAGATTAGCACAGGATGGCTATACTGCAGGCACAGCAAGGATAAGGTAATCAAACCCTTTGTGATCAGAACACATTTTGAAATTTTTGTATGTAGTGGTTTACTCAACAATAACATTAAAGCAGAACTAAACTCAGAAGTAAACTCTTTTTTAATCCCTATGCTGCTAGCATTGGTAAATAGAAAAAAATAATAATATATTTACTTGTTTTAAATTTTTTTTTTTTTTTTTTACATTTCTTCATTTACTTCCTGGTTTCTGGCCTAGGCCAAAATTATGTCATACATTCCAGGAGTCTTCATCTGGAGGAGGGAAGGAGGGGATTTTTAGCTAAACACGCCCTCCTGCGTGAATGCCTGAGCTAAAGACAAATGGATTCCAGGAAATAAATGCTACATTAATCATCTGCCGTTACTCAAGATGGCCGCAGCAAGCATTCCTAAGAGGTGCTTTTCAAAGTGATTTCTCAGCAAAATAATTCATGCAGGCATACATGGATGAGTGAATTTACTGTGAATAATAAAAATGGTGTAAAATGTGGTTTCAGCTTGTGGTGCTCACAGGGCCGGGACAAGTGGTGGGCAGGAGGGACGGTTGCCCTGGTTGCAATGGTTTATTGCAGGGATGGGGTGGGCGCCTTGACCCTAACCCTAAGGGAAGGGGGGTGAAGTTTGGCATCCTTGCCCTGGGCCCTGGATGACCTTGTCCCGGGAATTGGGTGCTCAGATAAACTTTAGTTTTGCTTTAACTTCTTTATTTAGCAAAATATTTTAACACCCTTTTTGGCTTTTCTTTTCTTTTTTGTTTGCATGCATGCTGCCTTCAGTCAGTTGTTCTTTTTAAAAAAGTACTCTCCGTATTGTCAAATTGACAAAATAAAGTTTAATGTGTAGCATATTTTGGATAATCAACACTGCTTAGCCTATGTACAGGGACCCAAAATATGTGCAGGTTAGATACCTACAACTGTTCTATAGAGATGATAAATATTGGTATTTAAGATTTCTAGATATTCAGCATTTTCCAGGACAATTGTGACAATGCTGACATTGCATACTGTCCATCGAAAGGCAATCTGGACACATAATGACTGGAATTGCCAGATTTTTAGATAATTTGCTTGAAAGCTGAAGAAAAACTGTATACTAAAAAAGTTGAGAAATATTATTTATTGAGAATGTATGGAGACATGTTGCATGAGACTCCTAGAGAACATTGCCATTAAATCCCCTTTAGAAATCAGTGCTCCCACAGTAATCACCCATCAGGCCTTCTATAAATAATAAATATTTTTTGCTAAACAATTCCATATAATTTAGCTCCCTGGCACCCAATCTGTGGCATGAGGGCAGAATGTGGCTCTTGCTGAATGGCGCTTGGACCCCAGCAGTCAGTAGGAGTCCCAGGCAGCCGAGAAACTCCCTCAACAACGCTGGATCTAGATGGGGCTCAGGTAGGTATTAGGGGTGCTGATGTGGGCTACTGCACACAGAAGGCTTTTTATCTCAGTGCATAGAATGCATTAAGATAAAAAACCTTCCGCCTTTACAACTACTTTAATATAACCATTTACCGGTAGGTCATTAACCCAAGACTAAACAGTACTAGAGAGGAAAAATTAGCACTATAGGGTGTTAAAGGATGACGGGTCAGTATTGTAATTCTATACCACGACAAAGTTAAAAAATCATAGTTTATTGCCTTCTTTTACGCGGCCTGCCAAGATGGTGAACGTCCCTAAAACCCGCCGAACTTACTGCAAGAAATGTGGGAAGCATCAACCCCACAAGGTCACCCAGTACAAGAAGGGAAAAGACTCCCTCTACGCCCAGGGAAAGAGAAGATTCGACCGCAAGCAGAGTGGCTACGGTGGGCAGACCAAGCCAATCTTCCGTAAAAAGGCCAAGACCACCAAGAAGATTGTGCTGAGGCTGGAGTGTGTCGACTCCAACTGCCGATCAAAGCGGATGTTGGCTATAAAGAGATGCAAGCACTTTGAGCTTGGAGGAGACAAGAAGAGAAAGGGACAAGTCATCCAGTTCTAAGCTGCAGTATCACTTTAGAAATATAATAAAATCTTCAAAATTAAAAAAAAAAAAATCATAGTTTATTAAACAATATCGTAAAATTATTCAGACGGAAATTACATCAATTGAAATATGAAAATGTTTAATGGCTACTGTCACATATTACATTATCTGACAAAAACAAAAAAACAATGGAGATATCAATATACTGTACATGCCAGTGATATCTCCATTGTGTGCACTCACATTTATATGTATATTTCTTTTGATTTGCAGATTCATTTGTACACACAAGGCATCTGTCATATGTAAATGTGAAGACCTGAAGAAGCGGTTTAGTCCACGAAACGTTTTGACAGATAATGTGATGTGTGACAGTAGCCAGTAAATATATTCATATTTTAATTGAATTAATTTCCATCTGGATAATTTTAGGATATTGTATAATAAACTATGTTTCTTTTTAACTTTATTGTGGTAAAGAATTACAATACCAACTGATCATCCTTTAACACACTATATTGCTAATTTTTCCTCTCTAGTATCATTTTTTCTTGGGTTGAGGACCTATATACATGCTGTCCCCCCCCCCCCCCCCACATTTCCAACTAAAGTTTTTTTTGATGACTGCAATTCTATTTATGATGCTGCTTCAGTCTCTGAAATGATTGTCTTCATGTATGTTGGGTTTCTGAGGCTTGAGCTGCAGCATGCCAAAAGCTCTGATCAGTGGCAAGTGCTTTGCCAGAATTGAAACCCCTTTGCATAAAGCAGATATTGGTCCAAGCAAAGACCATTTTTAATTAAACTGGTGAATAGGAGGCCTAAAAATGTCCAATGAAATGGAAAAACCCTTCAAGAAAAGTCTCCCTTATCATCGAGCCCTTAGATGTCTTCTGGGATTATACAATCCAGTAAATTATTCCCAGCATGGGAAAAAAAAATAGATGGAGGGAAAGAACATTTAACTTTCACATGACATTTCGTGTGACTCCACAGTGAAATGCTGGTCTTTATCATTGGTGGGATGTTGGAAATATCTGACCCAGGTTTGGAACATGGATTTCTTGGGTGGAATCCACATACTTTACATTTCATGCACGTTCCATCTCTCTGATTTCACAGATAATATTCAGCAGCTTGGTGGATTTGCACACAGTAAATCAATGTCATGAAATCAAACTCCCACACTTAACATTTCCAGACCATCGTTTACCATTGCCAGAGGGTCTACATGATGTTAGGCAGAAGTAGTCATAAAAATAATCAAAGCATACTTTGCAAATACAGACGATTTAGTCATGGGTGGATTTTATTGTGTTAACATCTCATCCTAGCTTTAGAAAAGAGAGTTTAACCTAAAGTCCCAAACTATGATAGTAACATGGCTCTTAGATCACCCACAACAGATCACCTAATTAGAACAGAATTTAAAACTTATCAAAAACAAAAAACTGTTTGGGAACACTGACCCCTTTTTTTTTTTTTTTGTTCAGAACCATTGTCATCAGAAGTAAAAATGAGATGCAACTCAAAATTTTTCAATTGCCAGAGATGGGGCAGAGGTGATGTCAGAGCTGTTGTAAGAACAGGGGCAGAGGGGATTTCTTCTAATAGCTTGACCCAGTGATTAATATCAGAGTTGGGGTTTCCTTTAAAGGAGAAGTAGGGCCGAAGCTTTTTTGGCCCTACATCTCCTATGGATCTCAGGAGTGCAGTTCATTCTGGCGGCGGGGGGACAGATGCAGCGTCAGATCGATGCTGCATCCACCTAGGTGAGTCTAAGGTTTTTTTTTTTTTATACCCCATACTTCTACTATACCCATACTACTACTTTTTTTAATGTTTGGGGAGATTTCCATCTACTTCCTGTTGGGTCTCTGGGAAATTGCAGGCAAAATTTCTTGAAGGAGGATACAGACAGGAATACATTCTAGCTCCTTTGGCTGGGGTTACACTTTAATAAAGATTACACTCCAGAGAGCATGTTTGCCACAACGAAAATCAATGGCAGCTTAAAATTAGGCCAGTGCCAGAAAGAATAGGACCCCCTATCCTGCAATAATGGAACAAAAGCTTAGCATGCAGGGCTATGACATAACGATAGTGGCAGAAGAATACAATTCTACAAAATCAGCTATGAGTGAATGGATTCACAAACTTTACAATCATTTATTCTCCTAAATACAGGATATGTTGGGAAGAATTATACGATTTATGATTGCTAAAATTCATGGATTAGTGGAATTGTGTGATTCTCTATAGATAATGTTACATGAAAATATTCAGGCAAAACAAAACATCTGAATATTGCTGATTCCCCTGATTCAATCATCAACCAAAGCCAATAAGCCATCGTTGTAAGGTTACCAAAGTGCCAATATTGCCAGGTACCCTTACCACTGCAATTCTAGATTACATCAGACTCCATGTTACTATTGTCATGCCATGTTCCTTAAGCCCCCGTTCACATTAGGTTGCTCCGACTTCGGGGGCGACCTGTGAAGTCGCGTGCAGCGCGACTTCGGCGCGACTTGCACGGACTTCACATAATGGAAGTTAATGCAAGTCGCCTCCAGGTCGCCCCGAAGTAGTACAAGACCCTTTTTCTAAGTCGGAGCGACTTGTGTCGCTCCTATTAGAACGGCTCCTGTACTACACAGTGGGAGCGGGAGGACCGCGACTTGTCAGGCTGACAAGTCACCTGACAAGTCGCGGCAGTGTGAATGAACTCTAAGACAGAGTAAATAAATATGCTGCCACCCTACCAAAGTTAGATTAATACTACAGTGAGTATAGAAAAGAATCACCCCCCCTTTAAAATATTCACATTTTGTTGTATTGCAGCCTGAAATGAATTCAGACACAGTTTTTGTTTTATCCAGCTGTATTTACTCAATGCAACTTTCAACATCCAAGCAAAAAAATCTAAAACCAACATATCAGAAACCAACATGTCAGAAAAAAAATTAATAAATTCAAAAACAGAATACCTGAGTTGAAAAAAGGATCACCCCCCTCCTAAAAATGACTTGTAAAGTCAATCAGATGTGGCCAATCACCTTCTCAATGGCACACAAAGCCATTTGACTTTCAACTTTGATTAGCTTAGCATGACAAGAGCTTTCCTCGCGCATCCAAGTTCCTGGTAGGCACTGTCATCGGGATATCCAGGATAAAGTCAGGAGATGGATACATAAAAATTCAAAGGCTTTATCAATGCCTAGAAGCACAGTGGCATCTATTATTAGAACCGTCCCTGTATCATGATGTCACTCCAAACTGGATGAAAGAGCCTGGGGAAAACTGGTGAGAGAGGCTACCAAGAGGCCTGCAGAAACTCTGAAGCAGTTGCAGGAATTTATTGCAAAGAGTGTTCCTTGTGTGCATGTGACAACAATATCAAAAATTCTCCACAAATATGGCTTTTATGGAAGGGTTGCAAGAAAAAAGACAGTTGTCAAGAAAGACTACATGCAGTCACGACTGTGCTTTGCCAAAATGTATTTTGAAGATTGTGAGGCCACATGGAAAAAGGCGTTATGGTCAGATGAGACTAAAACTAAATTATTTGCCTCAACACCAAACAATATGTTTCAAATCCCATCAGCTCACCATCCAAATAACACTATTTCTACAGTATAGCATGTAGGTGATATTATCCTATTATGGGGTTGTTTCTTTGCAGAAGGGACTGGGGCACTTGTCAGGATAGAAGAAATGTGTAAAATCCTATAGGTCCTCAATGCGCTTCAGAACTCATTTCTCCTGCCTGTAATTTAGAGCTGAACCATTAATTAATCCTGCCATTCTGAGACCCTTGCCGCAGAATGTGTACAACATACTTGCCCTAAACCTCTGATTAATCACTTCTGGTTTTATACAAAATTCTGGGGTGGTTGCGCCAGATGAACGTTTTTTATCTTGTATATAAAACTTCTCGGTAAAGGTATATCCCAAGCGCTAACTATGAGTCATCCATGCACACCAGTTGACATAAACCAAAGAAAATTCCCTCCTTACTCCAACATTAGCTGTAAAATTGTGGTGTCTGTGGTTCCTCTAGTGGACAGCATACAATCTCTTTTTGGTGGATCTTTGAGCTGGATCCCAAGGATGCTGGTTCACACTAGACCCAGCAGTGATTTATCTTTAAAATGAGAACTACATTTAAAATAAACAGCTATTTTGGGTGGAGGTAGATGAATCAAGTCTGTTAAAGGCTCAGTGCACCCAAAACTGATATTTTAGTTTCCCCTATATGTGGGAGGGTTAAACAACAATCTTGTAATCTAACTCCCGGGATTGTACTGGAGAGATCACTGTGCTAAAAGCCTGTTTCTGCACACCTGCTAGTGCCCATTATGAGGAGGGTCCCAAACACCTTCTCCTGGTATTTTCCTATTAATGGAGAGTGCAACAGGAAGTGTAGGAACTGTATCTGGTGGGAACACCCAACACCCCACTGCTATGTGAACAAAAATGTGGAGATATGTATAGTGACGTATGATCGGCGCTAATTCGAAGTGGTCAAATTGAAAAAACTCTGCAAACTAATAATCTGTGAATCACCGTGAATGATATATATCTCCAAAAAATCGATGAAAAGAATAGTCTTGTATATAGTAAAAGTGATCCGCACTAATTAAAAGTGATCTAATTGTAGAAACTATTAAAAAAAAATGTAATTAATAACTTTCCTCAAAATCGATAAACAAAATTGTACTGTGTATGGTGTAGATAATCGGCGCTATTCCAAAATGATCAAATGATAAACATCTGTGGATGACTGTGAACAAAATGTGTAGCTCCAAATGTGAATAGATAAACAGAATCAATAAAACCGTGAAACAAATATAAATGATCATCAAATGAATGTCCAAAAAAAAAATTGTATAGCAAGTCCCAAACAGATCAACAATGCAATCAATAGAGTGGATAAAACTGCTGGGCTGTGACTTCTGTAAATAAAAATGAAACAAAGTCCCAAAATGCACAATCCTAAAACGTGAATCCTATTACTGTGAATGAATCTTCAAACAAATATGTAAATCAATCAATGTGTTGTTTAACAATCTCGATACCGATCCAATCTCCAATGAAAAAGGTGTGTAGTGGCCTCTTACCTCTAGCACACACTACATGCACATGTGTGTAATCTCAAAATGAAAATTCTTTGCTCCCCAGCAGGCTTCCGACTGCGATCCTCTCCGGCAGACCTGTGCTGACAGATGACCGAAAACACGCTGATCTCCCGTGTGATTTGGATCCTCCGGTGTGTAATACGATCATTCAAAGCAGTTCAGCCTCATGGGGATATAAAATGAAACGCTCATGGTGCAGTAACTTCAATACCAGTTTAATTGAAAAAAAAGGATGCACTTACATCAGAATAAAATCAAGCAAACAAACAGAGTGCTGAAAGCGATACAATGTAGAACTTCCGGTTCCGGCCGTGAACACGGAAGTAACGTCACCCGGCTCCTCCCGACGCCTCCTGACTCATCCCACCAAATTTCACCTAAAACTAAGATGTTACTTTTGGATGAATTGGCCATTTAACAATATTCACCTTAATATGCCTCTGAATGGAATCTGTTGTCTCTAAAAGTTTCATGTCCAGCTTGTTTCAACTATTGTACTCATTTTCCTTTGCCTGGGTGTCCAAGCTGCCCCCAAATTTCCTAAGAATGGGCAGAGCTCACAGATCGCACAGTTGAACATGCCAGGAGACGACATCCCGAGACATATGCTAATCCTAATTCAGAAGATGAAAAGTGTATCTCAGGTCTCCCCGGGTAGACACTGGGAAGTGGAGATTTTTTATGTGCCCAAAAGTCAATTACTATGTATTATAGCTAAAAACAATATAATATTTTATTATTACATACATAAATGATAAAATTACAGGAAAATATAATTTGCATAAAAATATGTTATGTTGTACATGTCTTAATATAGTACAATAATCTGTATTTGGGTAAATCCCACAAGGTTAGGATCGACGTGTTTCGCCCAGAGTACGGACTTCTTCAGGAGCCAATTTTCAATGTTTCTAAACCGTATAGCAGATAGACAGTACAAAGAATATATCAGTTCCAAGCGTATACATACATCCAGTATTTCATATACTAACATTTTCATTTCAATACATCAAGAGTGAAGAAAGAAGGAAAAACAGGTAATCATTGGATCAAAAAATGTGGAACAACTTAGTATGTTGAGAAAAAAAATAATAAAATAAACGTGAAGTGGGGAAAAAGAAAAAAGGGGGAGGGAACAAAAAAGTGTGAAGGACCATACTGAGGCAGCATGCTGGGGGGACAAAAGGCTGGAGGAATAAGAAGGAACCATATACCTAATGGTAGGTTTTACCTCTAGAACAACATCCAGGGGAAATGTACAATAGGGTGTTTTGTAAACATACAGCTTAAAGGATCTGATATATCCTCTGATCCAAGATGGAGCATTCGATCTATGGTGTTAGATTGGAGATTATGGATGGAATCACCATAAAAAAAGTAGACATCTAATGAACATGAATAATAATCAAGAGTTATATAGTGAAGTATTGATATGAATAAGCATCCAAATGCGCAACCAAAAATACCCAAAATATAACTGTCCTAACTTACTAAAAGAATGGGATGCTAGATTGAAGAAATAGATAAGAACTAACAATTATTCACTAGAAAAAAAATCTGATTATCACAACGGTTATATGTAATATATAAAACCACATAAGGGGTCACATATACAGAGGTCTAGATGTACCAAAAAGAAAATATTCCTAATTCACTTTATGTTTTTAGCCGCCACGATAGCTGTTGCAACAGCCTGGAAGAATCCAGTAATAAACTTGATTTTGATGAAACATAAATCGACCTGGAATATGCTCAATGAGACAATTGTGAGTGTTTTGTGGGATAGAGAAACACTTTTTGATAGGGTATGGAAGCCCTGGCTCATTTACAGTCAGGTCCATAAATATTGGGACATCGACACAATTCTAATCTTTTTGCCTCTATACACCACCACAATGGATTTGAAATGAAACAAACAAGATGTGCTTTAACTGCAGACTTTCAGCTTTAATTTGAGGGTATTTATATCCAAATCAGGTGAACGGTGTAGGAATTACAACCGTTTGTATATGTGCCTCCAACTTTTTAAGGGACCAAAAGTAATGGGACAGATTAACAATTATAAATCAAACTTTCACTTTTTAATACTTTGTTGCAAATCCTTTGCAGTCAATTACAGCCTGAAGTCTGGAACGTATAGACATCACCAGACGCTGGGTTTCATCCCTGGTGATGCTCCCCAAGAACAAGCAGGAACTGTCTTCAGTTCCTGCTTGTTCTTGGGGCATTTTCGTCAGCAGTCACATCATCAATAAATACAAGAGAACCAGTTCCATTGGCAGCCATACTTGCCCACGCCATGACACTACCATCACCATGCTTTACTGATGAGGTGGTATTCTTTGGATCATGAGCAGTTCCTTTCCTTCTCCATTCTCTTCTCTTCCCATCACTCTGGTACAAGTTGATCTTGGTCTCATCTGTCCATAGGATGTTGTTCCAGAACTGTGAAGGCTTTCTTAGATGTTGTTTGGCAAACTCTAATCTGGCCTTCCTGTTTTTGAGGCTCACCAATGGTTTACATCTTGTGGTGAACCCACTGTATTCACTCTGGTGAAGTCTTCTCTTGATTGTTGACTTTGACACACATACACCTACCTCCTGGAGAGTGTTCTTGATCTGGCCAACTGTTGTGAAGGGTGTTTTCCTTACCAGGGAAAGAATTCTTCGGTCATCCACCACAGTTGTTTTCCATAGTCTTCCGGTGCTTTTGGTGTTGCTGAGCTCACCGGTGCGTTCTTTCTTTTTAAGGATGTTCCAAACAGTTGATTTGGTCCAGTGGTGTATTTAGGTTTTGTGCTGCCCTAGGCCTGAGTAAACTTGTGCACCCCCTAATTTAAATATGACCCACCCCTTCCTGTAAAGGCCACACCCCTTCTGTTTATGACCCGCCCTGTCATCTGTAAACCACAGACCACAACCACAGTCTATCAGTGCCCATAAGGGCAGCCTCACCAGTTCCCATAAGTTCAGCCTCATTAGTGCCCATCAGTGCAGCATATCAGTGCTGCCTTATCAGTGCAGCCTCATTAGTGCCCATCAATGCAGTTTATCAGTACCCACCATTGCCGCCTCATCAGTGGCCATCAGAGCAGCCTATAAGCGCCCATCAGTGCAGCATATCAGTGCCCATAAGTTCAGCCTTATGTCACTAGATTAGTAAGATTACCTTTCTTTCAAGATATTTGGATTTGTGTTTGCTGTCACTGATTGTAATCATAGGATTATTTCACTTATTTTTATAATAAATAGGAAGTCCATAGTCATTATACAAATACGTGAAATAATCCGTGGTAGCAAACACAAATCCAAATATCTTATAAGGTGGGAGTAATCTTACTAACCCAGTGACATATTGCGATAGCACATATGAGGTGAGCAAGTCCAAAATATTATTGAAATCGTATACAATTAAAAGTCTTAATTGTAAATGATGCAATTCAATATGCTCGCTCAAGGACAAGGATGTTTAAAGAAATTAAATTATATCATTGACATGATGCCTGCCATACCTGGGGGCAGAGGAGGGTAGGCGGAGCATTGGGCTGCAGTGCCACACTTATTAGCATTGGCGGCCGTCGGGCCAGTTGTATTAAGTGTGGTTGGCGGCCTGCAGTCTGTCCGAATGTCCTGACCGGCCATTACTATCATACTAGCATGTAGCAGTGTGACCGCTTTATGGGGGTGCCAGACTGATTTGCCTCCTGGACCTTGCCCTCCGGCCCAATTCGCCCCATAAGACTGGCACTATACTAAAAGTGTAGAGCAAACCGGCGGGGACCCTTTTCGTGTGGGACCCGGGAGGAGGCTGCTTTTTTGCTGCTCCCTCCCCTGCAAAGTGCTGCCTTAGGCCTGGGCCTTGTTGGTCTAGGCCAAGATACAGCACTGATTTGGCCACACCTAATGTTTTTGCTATCTCTCTGATGGGTTTGTTTTGTTTTTTTTCAGCCTAATGATGGCTTGCTTCACTGATAGTGACATCTCTTTGGATCTCATATTGAGAGTTGACAGCAACAGATTCCAAATGCAAATAGCACACTTGAAATGAACTCTGGACCTTTTATCTGCTCCTTGTAAATGGGATATTGAGGGAATAACACACACCTGGCCATGGAACAACTGAGCAGCCAATTGTCCCATTACTTTTGGTCCCTTAAAGTGGGAGGCACATATACAAACTGTTGTAATTCCTACACCTTTCACCTGATTTGGATGTAAATACCCTCAAATTAAAGCTGAAAGTCTTCAGTTAAAGCACATCTTGTTGGTTTCATTTCAAATCCATTGTGGTGGTGTATAGAGCCAAAAAGATTAGAATAGTGTTGCTGTCCCAATATTTATGGACCTGACTGTATATACAAATACCAGATGTCTAATCGGTAGGCAGCTTCTGGATGGACAAGATTCTATCTTTTTCTCTTTCATCTTCCTTTTTCTCCTCTTTTCTCCTCCTCCCTCTTCCCTGCTTTTCTCTATTCCTTTTATTTGGCAACAATGCTGCCTACTGTATGGTCTTATTGTATGACCCACACCTTTCTGAGGGATAAATACACCCATATATAGTATTTTTGTTCTAGTTTTATTACCTATCTCTCAGATTGTGTTGGATGTGTATAATGACATTGTAATTGGTTTTCATTTTTGTACTTCTTTAAGACATTCTTCTCTTTATTGTTAAAAATCAATAAAAACAATTGAAACAGAATGGGCAGTGCTAAAGTTTAACTAAGGCAAAACTTTTTATTTTAAATAGAATGGAGAACGATTAAAACACCTGTCAGGTTTTGTATGCTATGTCCCCATTATGGAACTTGACCCTTTTTATTTGACCTTTATCACTAAAGCTGGCCATAGAAGGATTGCAATTTGATCAGTCCAGGAGGGACAGGCTGGGTTTCGTTCCATGTGTGGCCATCCCTGTTCGACACAAGTTTATCATTTGGGATGAGCTGTAAAGTTTTGTGAATCAGTAGCTTCAGCCAATCAGTTGCTGCTGCTGATCAGTGTATTCTGACAGCAGCAGGAGCCACTGTCAATTCTTTCATCCACTTTGCTTGTTTGGATGGAAGAATCTGTTAGTTTTTTGTGCAGAAAAAATGACACACTGTCTGTGGCCAGCTTAGGAGTGAATGTAAAAGAAAACCCAAAATTTTGAGTGGTCACCAGAACCGCAATAGAGGGGACATTTTTCAATGGGGACACTAGTTCTGGTCACCCTGGTGACAGCTGGGGATTTCCTCACTGTGGAGGGACTTCCTCTCACTTCCTGTCCTGGCTATGGAACAGGAAGTGAAGGGAAATCTCTCCAATGGGACAAAACAAAAACAAAAAAAAAGCTGACAGGGGTAATAACCCTTCCATACTTTATCCAAAACACTTTAATGTATTCTACAGTACATACAACCTAATAAATGCCAGTTACACACAAGAGGTTTTCATTAACATCCCCAATGATCAGAAAATGTCACCATTAGCAAAATGATTAGAGTTTTTTGCTAACAAAACATTTCCTGGTATGCTGGCATCAAGCGCACACTTGTACACATGCTCCCTAATTATTTTCAAATTTAGAAATCATTCCGTAAACCATATTTTTATTAAATTGTGACTTTCTCAGCATAGCAAGATGGGTGGGAAGAATGGTAACATTTTGTGAATTTGTAAATCAGGTTAATAGCTGAAGGAAGATAGAGAATGAAAGAACTCAGCATGATGGTCTTGTCCTTATTTGAATTTTCCTTAGAGTTCCTTAGAGTTCTTTCTTTTCTTCGGAGAATATGTTCAAGTTGTTCATACTTTGTTTAGAACCCATTTAACATATGGCTCGGTTACCTGACCGCATAATAGGTTACTTTTAGGTTATATGCTACTGATTGACAACGTTCCTTTTTTGTAGCAAGTATTGAATGCTGAGATGGACCAAAGAAAATCATTGTACAGATTTGTACTTTAAAGCGGAGTTCCGGGCACAAAATCGACCTAATCGATTTTGTGGCCATCCGCTTGCTCTTCCTCACCTGAAAAGGAATTGGATAGTTAGGATTATTTTTTTTTTTTTTACTTACCTTGTAATTGTAGAAAGAAATACTCACCTATTTTCCACTTCCTCCCTCTGTGGCCGCGGCCCGCGCCGTCACTTCCGGTTTGCAATGATTCCTGGGAGCTGAACGTCATCGCTCCCAGGAATCAATGCGACGGCACCGGCCCCGCTCGTCACTTCCGGTGCGCCGCACCGGAAGTGACGAAAGGGGCCGGTACAGGCGCATTCTGGGAGAAGAAGACACAGAAGAGGACACAGAAGAGGATCACACTGGCTTCAACTGCCCACAACAGAGATGGCAACGCTGGCGAAGAAATTTTATAAGTGAGTATTTCTTCTTGCAGGTAAGTGCGAACTGGGACAGATTAGAGGCTAGCCATTGTGGAATGTACTAGCCCTGACTGTCCCGGGGGTATGTTCATTGAAAAAATGTTTTTGTGCCCGGAACTCCGCTTTAATATCCTTTTATTGTTGTTGAAAACTTTAAAAAAATTATTAGAACGAAAGAACCCCAGGATGGTGGTTTCTCACGAACTTAAGATACATTTGTACTCTAGACCAGTGGTTTTAAAACTATGGCCTGAAGTCCAGGTGCAGCCCTTTGCTTTCCTTTATCTGACCCTTGGAGCACTGTTCCTCCCACTGATAAGAGGCATTTTTCCTCTCACTGAAACCAACAATGAGGCACCATTCCTTCTAATGACACCAGCAGTGGGGCAGTATTTCTCCTACTGACACCAACCATAGGGCATTATTTCTCCTCCTACTGACCACAAGTGCTATGTAATTTTGTATTTCTGCTGACCACCAATCCTGAGACATTGGGGTTGATTTACTAAAGGCAAATGGTCTGTGCACTGCAAGAGCAGTTGCTCTAGATCTGAGGGGAACATGCAAGGAAAATATAAAACAGCATCTCTGCTTGCACATCATTGGATGATAGAAATAAGCAGAGCTTCTTCTCATTTCAGAGCTTCCCCTTAGATCTAAAGTAACTGCACTTCCGAGCAAACTTGTAGTGCACAATATATTTGCCCTTAGTACATTAACCTCATTGTCTATTTGCAGTGACCACAGTCTGCCCCCCCACCCCCCCCCCCCCCCCTAAAGTCTGAAGGACAATAAACTGGCACCTTGAAAAAAAGGTTTGGAGACCCCTGTTTTATATACTATACTAAACCATCTTAATTTAAACTGGCAATGATGTAGAAAGATGGGTTACAGGTTATGCATTTGCAGCCAGGCCTCTGCTCCTGGGGGCCTGTATGCACTTTCTTGGCTACCCAAATTTCCTTTTGTGTTTGGCTGTTTTAGATTACCATTCTGTGGTGACAGCTGCCTGTGGCCATGCACTTATTTTGTAGAACCTCAGTCTCTCCCTCAGAACTAGCTTGGTACCTGCTGTTCTCCTAATATACAACCAATTTCTCCGATACATGATAAGAATGCAGAAAAAGTGAACAAAGAAGTAGAGAACAGTGTAGAAGCTGCATTCAAGTGCAGTGTGTTACACACTATATGGCTAAACATTTGTGGAAACCTGACCATGACATCTAGATGAGCTTGTTGGTCTTCCCATTTTAAAACCATGGGTAGAATTTGGAGTTGCTCCCCACCATTTTTACAGCTAAAACATCCTCAACTCTTCTAGAAATTATTTTCACAAGAACGTGTTGGTGGGGATTTTTCCCAAAAGAACATTTGTGAGGTCAGGTACTGATGTTGCTTGAGAAGTCCTGGCATTCCAATTCATCCCAAATGTGTTCCTTAGTATTGAGCTCAGGGCTCTGTGCAGGCCACTCAAATTCCTTCATATAAAAAGTCAACAAACCATATCTTTATAAAGCTGGATACATGCGCAATGTCACTGTCATCTTGAAACAGAAAAGGGACGTCCCCAAACAGTTGTTACAAAGTTGGAAGTGCACACTTGCCCAAAATGTTGTATGCTGTAGTGTTAACAGTACCCCCGACTGCAAACACCTGAACTCAAGAATTTGGAGAAGTTTCTACATACATTTGGCCATGTGGTAGGTGACCTCAAACTCAGAGGCGTCACTAGAACCTTCAGGGCCCCAGTGCAAGAAACCATGATGAGCCCCCCGGACCCCTGGCTGGGGCCCTTCCCTTCAAGCCTGGGGCTCTTCTCACTGATCCTTTACTCTCATTGCAGGGCCCTCTATTACGGTTCTGCAGTGGGCCCCCTTCCTGCCATCTTGGGGCCTCCCCATGGTGATGGAATGCCAGGGCCCGGTCGCAAGTGTGACCTTTGCGATCCTGGAAGTTCCCCACTGGTGTCATAGGTTTTTTTTTTTGGTATTTTAATTGTATTATTTTTTTATCATTTTATTTTATTTTTTACAATGTCACTGACTATGACTGACTATGACTCTGTCCATTCAGAAAAGGAAGGAGCTGATAAATTACATATTTACCACCCCTTCCTGGTTCTCTATTGTGACACATCCCCTGCAGCAGCCAGCAGGAGAGGGTAGGGAGCACAGAGTGGGGGGGGGAGCACAGTGGGGGAGGGGGTGGACCAGGGGAGCACACAGGGGCCCAGAGACAGCAGAACACAAGTGAACTGGATAGGAGGAGTGGCGAGGGCAGCATACATGCAGCTACAGGAGGAAAAAGGAGGATGTGATTTCTCTACATGCTGCCCCCCTCATATCCAGGTGTACAGAGGAGCCGCACAGGCCCCCTGGAGCATTGGGCCCCAGTTGCTATTGCAACCCCTGTAGTTACACCCCTGCTCAAGCTCTTGGCCATCAAGTGTAGATATGGATGCATAGGTGTGGAGGAAGGGCTGGGGCTTCAATTTTTCACCAGGACTCTAGTGATGCAGCCACAGGGCCGGCCTTTGGGGTGTGCGAGCCGTGCAGCCGCACAGGGCGCCATGGGCAACAAGGGCGCCCTGCGGCCATCACAGCTCGCAGATCAGGTGATTCAGGCCGCACAGCGGGAGGTGAGCGGCGACCGCGGCCTGGACAGGGTTAACACAGGCCGTGGCCGCCGCTTACCTCCCGCTGTGCGGCTGTGCCTCGGTCACCCGTACATGCAGTGAGGCGAGCTGTGTGTATTACACACAGCTCAGCCTCCGCTCCGATGCTGCCACGCTGACGATCTCTCCTCCCTCCCTGCACTGACGCCAGAGGAGAGATCGTCAGCTCCTCCTCGCCCCGCACCTTCTCCTCCTCCCGCCCCGCCCACACTCCCGGGGATGTGTGGGGGGGAAGTTTAAAGAAAAAAAAAAAACTGCAGAGATCGGAAGGTATCAAGGTAAGTTAGGACTCTCTCCTTTATAAAAATGTAAGGGGGGGGCTTTTTGTGGGGAGCTCTGTGTGAGGGGGGGTCTGTGATGTAAGGAGGGGCTCTCTGATGTGGGGGGGTCTGATGTAAGGGGGGTCTGTGATGTAAGGGGGGGCTCTCTGATGTGGGGGGCTCCATGGGGGGGTCTGATGTAAGGGGGGTCTGTGATGTAAGGGGGGGCTCTCTGATGTGGGGGGCTCCATGGGGGGGTCTGATGTAAGGGGGGTCTGTGATGTAAGGGGGGGCTCTCTGATGTGGGGGGCTCCATGGGGGGGTCTGATGTAAGGGGGGTCTGTGATGTAAGGGGGGGGCTCTCTGATGTGGGGGGCTCTATGGAGGGGGTCTGATGTAAGGGGACTTTGTGTGGGGGGTCTGTGATGTAAGGGGGGCTCTCTGATGTGGGGGGCTCTGTGTGGGGGGGCTCTGATGTAAGGAGGCTTTGTGTGGTGGGTCTGTGATGTAAGGGGGGCTCTGTGTGGGGGGGGGCTCTGATGTAAGGGGGCTTTGTGTGGGGGTCTGTGATATGGGGGCTCTGTGTGGGGGGGCTCTGATGTAAGGGGGCTTTGTGTGGGGGGTCTGTGATGTAAGGGGGCTCTGTGTGTGGGGGGGACTCTGATGTAAGGGGGCTTTGTGTGGGGGTCTCTGATGTGGGGGGCTCTGTGTGGGGGGGGCTCTCTGATGTAAGGGGGCTTTGTGTGGGGGGTCTGTGATGTAAGGGGGGCTTTGTGTGTGGGGTCTCTGATGTGAGGGGGGGCTCTGTGTGTGGGGTCTCTGATGTGTAGGGGGGCTTTGTGTGGGGGGTCTCTGATGTGAGGGGGGTCTCTGATGTAAGGGGGCTCTGTGTGTGGGGTCCCTGATGTGAGGGGGCTTTGTGTGTGTAGGGGGGCTTTGTGTGGGGGGGTCTCTGATGTAAGGGGGGCTTTGTATGGGGGTCTCTGATGTAAGGGGGCTTTGTATGGGGGGTCTCTGATGTAAGGGGGCTCTGTGTGGGGGTCTCTGATGTGAGGGGGCTCTGTGTGTGGGGTCTCTGATATGAGGGGGGCTTTGTGTGGGGGGTCTCTGATGTGAGGGGGGCTTTGTGTGTGTAGGGGGGCTTTGTGTGGGGGGTCTCTGATGTGAGGGGGACTTTGTGTGTGTGTGGGGGGTCTCTGATGTGAGGGGGGCTCTGTGTGGGGGGTCTCTGATGTGAGGGGGGCTCTGTGTGGGGGTCTCTCTGATGTGAGGGGGGCTTTGTGTGGGGGGTCTCTGATGTGAGGGGGACTTTGTGTGTGTGGGGGGGTCTCTGATGTGAGGGGGGCTTTGTGTGTGTAGGGGGTCTCTGATGTGAGGGGGGCTTTGTGTGGGGGGTCTCTGATGTAAGGGGGCTTTGTGTGTAGGGTCTATGATGGAAGGGGGCTCTGAGTGTGGGGTCTCTGATGTGAGGGAGGCTTTGTGTGGGGGGTCTCTGATCTTAGGGGGGCTTTGTGTGGGGGTCTTTGATGTGTGTGTGGGGTCTCTGATGTGAGGGGGCTTTGTGTGGAGGGGTCTCTGAAGTGAGGGGGGGGCTCTGTGTGGGGGGGCTCTCTGATGTAGGGGGCCTCTAAATTAAGGGGGGCTTTGTGTGGGGGTTCTCTGATGTAAAGGGGGCTCTGTGTGGGGGTCTCTGATGTAAAGGGGGCTCTGTGTATGGGGTCTCTGATGTAAGGTTATTAGTGATCATAAAAAATGTGCAAGAAAATGCGGGGGGGCGCCACAGGATTAGCTCGCACAGGGCGCCTGAACACCTAAGGCCGGCCCTGTGCAGCCATACCACAGATACATTTATTTTGACTGAAATGAATTCATATATTAGAAACCTACCACATGATCTTAAAATATAACCCAGCACGACAACTCAGGAATGTTATGTAATCCAGCAGCTTTTTAGGCAAATGTTTCATTTTAATAAATGAGAAAATAATCAAGTCCTTAAGAGATAATAAAACATCTCATCTGTGACCATTTTATGAGAATATATTTGTTGTTGTAGAGAGCTCCAGCCTTTCAGTCTCCAGACTGGAATATACAGTTCCCCCCAGCCCATGAGCTAATAAATCACTCTGTCCATTAATTACAGCTAATGTCAGGTAATGGAAGGTCATGGCACAGAAGCAGATGACTCAGTGCTCTGTGCATGTACTGGCTAATACTTTGTTACAGGAAGTTAACAGCTCCCTTACAGATCTGTGCTACAAAGCAAACAGCACTGCACAATATATTGGTATAAGGATACAAATTTAAGTCGTAGGGAACCAGTGAAATCCGTGGATGACCAGCGAGTGCTATCCATGACATAATATAACTGTGTTAAGGCAGGAAACTCCCCACTTAGATTTCCTTCGTCAGTATATAGGATGTACAGGAAGAAAACACCTAAATGTTTGCTGGTTTCTCTTAGGACTTCTGAACCTGGATTACAGCAGGTGTATTCATTTATTTCCACTATTCATGGTGTCAGCTAGGAGATATGCAGTTGGAGTGAAGATGGAATAAAGCATACCCACTGATGGTAAGAAGGGTCCAGGATGGAAGTGGAGGATTCTGGGAGATATCACATATTGCTCTGGACAAAAACTCGATATAAGGAGGGTCTGAACTACACTACTCAAATTTAAAATTTAAAGGGTAACTCCTCTTTCATAGGAAAAAAAATTGCACATAAAGAAAAAATAATATAGTGTATACAATTGCAACACAAATCATATTGTAATTGAATGTTATTAAAAATTACCTTTCCTTTTCAATCTGCAGCCATTGTAAATTTCCAGAAAATGCAATGCAATTTGGTTACCTAGAGGTGTTCTGTACACAGAATGTATACTGACCACACCCCAGAAACATAATGTCCTGCTTGTGTGATTGGCTCACCGATTTTCCCAGAAGTCTGCCTAAGATACAAGTCTGACATCAGGCATCCCTTGCAACAAAAATTTCATTTTTGGTGGCATGCTCCCAATAGGAACACTGCTAAAGGCATGCAGGCCCAGCAGCTTTCCTCATTAGTGCTCTGCAGCTGCCACAGCTGCGTGATAATTATGAAACCACTCATATTAGGGCTCTTTCACACAGGCGATCCGATCAGATCCGCCTGTCAGTTTTTTAGGCGGATCTGATCGGATCCTCCATGCAGCTCTATGGGGCAGCGGATGTCAGCGGAGACACCTCCGCTGACACAACCGCTGCCATCCGTATCCAATCCTGTCTGTGAAATCCGGACGGATGGAAACCCTATTTTTCCATCCGTCCAGGGATCTGATCGGATCGGATGAGAGCGGACAGGCGGTCCGCTCTCATCCAATCCCCCATAGAGAGCAGCGGGAGCTGTGACACCTCCCTCTCCGCACTGAAAGCGGAGACGGAGCTGCCATCCGCCGGCTCAGCGGGGATCGCGGATCGATCCACGCTGAGCAGCACGGATCCGCCTACGGAGGCGGACCGTGTGAAAGAGCCCTTAGACTCACTTAGCACAGAGGTACTGAGCAAACAGTGATTTCTTCAGAATAACAAAAGGTAGGAATCTGCAACAAAGTTTGTTTTAATCCTTAAATGCCCATAGATCACCCAGAGGGGAATGTTTTTTTCTCAACAAAAAAGGAGTTACACTTTAAAAGTATATGGTGTCCTCAAAAAATCAAGTTACAGGGGAACCAGCATTATCTACATGAAAATTAGAAGCTCTATGCAAATGTATTTTAAAGCATACAGAGAAAGTCCAGACAATTAACTGAATACACCGTTGACATACATATTTGCAGCGTTGGCAAGGAGATATACAGTTGGAGTGAAGATGGGACTAAAAACGTTCACTGGTAATAAGAAGGGTCCTGGATGGAAGTGGAGGATTCTGGGAGGTGATATCATCTAACACTCTGGACACAAAACTCTATAATAGTGAGTTGATACTACAGTACTCTATTAGTATTTGCTTTGGGAAAAAAAATATTTGACTTAGTATAATTTTAAGATTATTGAAATAATAATAACAACAACAACTTTAAATGTCTCCCTCGGAAACGTGAGTTTAACATTAAGGCCCATACTTTGCAATAGTCGCGTAGCAGAAATATCACCTACAAAAGGTCATCGAATTAGCAAGCTATCTGAGTCAATCTGAGTAATTTATCAGTAAATAGTCTCCACAACTGATCCATATGGTCCCATACTACCGCCCTTTTTACTGCATTACTGTTACTAATTATCTGGCAAGGGTGCATATAAACAAATGAGCTTGAAGGCCAAAGACCCCAAGCTTAATCACAAACTGTCAATCACTAAGTTTGTGCTGGCCTTCGGCATGTTTAGGGACATGTTGTGCTCGGCCAACCCCAGCAGGAGGGAAGAGATGGATTTGTACCTCCATGCCGTGGTTGACTTAGGGTACAAATATGGAGACTCTGCGTTTTACGACTACCACTGCTTGTTCGCAACCAGAGCCACAGCCAAACTTGGCCAGTTCAAAACCAGCACGATTTGGAGCATCATGGACACCGAGTTGTTCTGCCGCCACTTTGTAGGTCTGCATTTCCCCCTTTGCGCTGTTTGCCAGTCCTCCATGCACACGGCAAACTGGTGCTCCAACACGGATGTCAGATGCTCCTTGACCCTCCCCTCTATCTCTAGTGCCACTCAAGACATGCTTGCCCCTATGCAACATCCTCAGGTGGACAAGTTGGGACGGCTCGTTCAGTTACTAAGCAAGAAGCCTATCTCCAACAATTTCAACTATGGCACTTGCAGCTTCAACCAATGGAGACTGCTCCACATTTGTGTCAACTGTCATAGAGCTCATCCCAAGAGCACATGCACCCTCAAGCATTCCAAATGATCCTGACTGAGCCGGGTGAACATACGATGGCTGGAGTTCTGCCTTTCCTCTTACCTGTTACCTGCATACATACTATTCCTGCTTTATCTCTGGATTCCACACAGGGCTCATCACCCTACTCCACACCACCCATGAGTGCAGGAACCTCCGCTTAGCCTCCACTGACAAGCAGGCTTTTGACAATCTGTTGCAGACTGAGCTGGACCGGGGATTCATTATCAGCCCCTTCGTTGAGTGGCCATTTGAGACATGGAGAGTTAGCTCTCTATCGAAGAGCAGTCCAGTCCCTCACCTGGATCCTAACTCACCAGACGCAGTGCCAGAAAGCCATCCATTACCTAGACGACTTCCTGCTGATCGAAAGGCCTGATGAGCCCCCCTCAGATTTAGACAAATTAAGAGTAGTGTTCGGCAACCTCAACATGCCCATAGCGGCGCAAAATGTGGAAGGACCAACGCAGTCCATTATCTTCGTAGGAATCACCCTTGACACCTGCTCTATGCAGGCCAGCCTACCCCCTGACCAGTTGTCCCGGATAAGAGAGGTCATTCACGCCTTCACCACCTCACGAAGTTGCACCAAGAGACAGCTGCAGTCCCTGTTAGGCATGCTGAACTTTGCAATGAGGATTGTCCCTCAGGGGCATTCCTTCATTTCTCGCCTCCTGGTCTTCCTTTCCTCCGCACAGTACCGCAATTAAACCATCAGGCTAGAACAGGCAGCTGCTGCAGATCTAGCAATGTGGGACAACTTCCTTGAAAACTGGAACAGCTCATCCATGTTCATCCCGGCAGCTTCAGCCTCCTCACCTCATATAATAACAGGTGCAACAGCCTCCACAGGCTTTGCTGCCATTTTTGGCACCCATTGGTTTGAAGGTCCATGGCCGCAAGAAATTCTCTTGTCCCCGGGTTCAACCAGGCATCCTCATTGTTCGAGCTTTACCCTATCGTCACGGCAGCTCAGGTCTGGGGAAACACCTGGGCGGGGCAGAACCTGATCTTCTCCACTGACAACTTAGCCACGGCTGAGATTGTCAACAAAGGCAGGTCCAAGTTCCCAGGCCATCATGTCCTCCCTACGCAGGCTGGTGCAGATATCCCTTCACTACAATTTCAATGTGCACTGTACTTACATACCTGGCAAGTGCAATCTCACAGCAGACGCACCGTCCCGCCTCAATTTTTCTTTGTATTTCTTACAGAGACCCGGAGCCGACCCGATCTCATTTTCTATCCCGCCTTGGTCGCAGCTAACGAAGGGCTAAAAGACCACCTTAACCACTTAAGCCCCGGAGGATTTGGCTGCTAAACGACCAGAGGGTATTTTGCGATTCGGCACTGCGTGACTTTAACGGACAATTGCGCGGTCATGCGACGCTGTACCTAAACGAATTTGGCGTCCTTTTTTTCCCACAAACAGAGCTTTCTTTTGGCGGTATTTGATCACCTGTGCGATTTTTTGATCACGCGCTATAAACAAAAAAAGAGCGTAAATTTTGCAAAAATAGCAATATTTTTCCCTTTTTTTTATATGAAATTCCCCCCAAAAAAAATGTAAAAATCAAAATTTTTTAATATTTTCGGCCAATTTGTTTTATGCTACCTATGTTTGGTAAAAAAAAATCGCAAAAAGCGTATTTTGATTGGTTTGCGCAAAAGTTATTGCGTTTACTAACAAAGGGAAAGATTTTTGTCATTTTTGTTGTTTTTTTTTTTAACGCGTAATGGCGGCGATCTGCGATTTTTTTTGCGGTACTGCGACATTGCGGCGGACAGATCGGACCCTTGACTGACATTTTTGACACTTTTGGGGTTACCAGTGACATTTCTACAGTAATCAGTGCTATATATATGCACTGTTACTGTAAAAATACACTGGTAGTGAAGGGGTTAACTTTATTTGAGAGGGAGGGGCTGTGTGTGTCCCTAGGGGCGTGATTCTAACTGTGATTGGCTGTGGCTTCAACTGTATGCAGAGTGATCAATGGATCTACATAGTAGATCCATGTGATCATCTCTCATACAGAGAGGAGAATGACAGGCAGCTTGTTTACACAAGCTGCCTGACTTTCTCCCTCTCCCCCGCCGATCGCAGAGTGGCCGGCGGCGATCAGGTCCGCCGGTCACACGCGCGGGGGGGTCTGTGACCACGCGGGAGCGGGAGCGCGCCTCCGGCGGCGCGCGCTCGCTCCCTAAACCCTCACAGGCGAGCGACATAGACCTACGTCACTTTGCCTGTGAGGGGCTGACCGCCGCCGTAGATAGTCGTGCGGCGATCGGCAAGTGGTTAACAACGCTACGCTGCTCATAAACCGGTCACTGTCGCCTAACGCACTGAAGGCCTACCGCACCGCCTGGAACAACTACGGCAAATTCCTAGCCACATGCCACGGGACGGGCACAGGTCACATCAAGCACGTCCTGGCCTTCATGTCTTACTGCCACACTCATCTGAGCCTGTCCCACAACACTGTCAGGGTGTACCTAGCTGGCATCCAGCATTTCCTCTCCTTACAAGCCCTTGGGAAACCCTCATTGTTCGCGACCCATGTGGTCAAAGCATTGCTGCGTGGCATTGAGAAATATCAGCCAGTAGCAAACACTTGCCCATATCAAGTTCCATGGTCTGGGACGTGGCAGCCATCCTGTCACGGTCCCCTCTTGGGTTACTCCCCAGCCTGGTCATCAAAGCAGCTATCTACCTGGCCTTCTACGGGTTCTGAATGCCGGTGAGTTCACTTACAGTGGCCCCAGTTGCCAGGTGCTACCCAGGTGCCATCTGGCCCGCCTTTAAGACCATTTTGTCCTACATCTGGCAGTGTCCAAAACTCATCAGTTCGACACAGGGGTGGACATCTATTTCTTCCAGACCCACAATGAATGGTGTCCAGTAGCTGTATTGGACCAGTTGTTATCACACCTGCCGAGCCAGTCTAGCTCCAGCCCATTGTTGCCTTTTCCTTCCAGCCCACTAACAGCTAGCCAGTTCATCAGACATATTTTCATACTTTTGGCTCATCTAGGCCTCAATCCTAACCAGCTTTCCGGGCATTCCTTCTGGATTGATATGTTATGTGGTGAGCCTTGTGGCATCTTTATGTGGTTTCACGTCTATCTCGGTTGGAGGGCTCCATCCATAAATTAGAAGGCCAGTATGGTGGCCTAAATTTATGGTAGAAGCCCGGGGGAGGGGGGTATTTAAGCAACCCACTTACCTGTGTTCCTCGTCGGTTCCAGTGCATGATACTCTCCCTCCCATCCTATTTACAGGGCACTTCCTTCACATCCCTCTTCTACAATCAACCATTACTTATCTTGGGTATGCCCCCTTTTTGGTGTACCGACCAGCTGACCAGGGCACACACCTCAGGTCTATGCTATGCTGTGAGTCTTGTGGCCTCTTCATGTGGTATCTTGGTTGGAGGGCTCCATCCATAAATATGTATATATATAAATATATAAATATATATATATATATATATATATATACACACACATATACATATATATATATATATATATATATATATATATATACACACACACACACACACATATATATATATATATATACAAGGGTTCTTAAAAAAGTTTCTGCACTTCTTAAACTATTAAGAATTTCAAAAACAAAAATTACATTAATGCCATCAGCAAAACTCCTCCTGCCCTCATCGTTTCTAATGAATATATAAAAGTGCAGAAACATTTTGAGGACCCCTCATATATCAAAAGAAGAATACACATATCTTTGTTTACTTTTTTCAAACAAGGCATGCAAATTCTAGTCAAAACTTGCTTAAAGTGCTACTAAACGCTCAGTTTTTAGGCACATTTAGCTGCTAATTTAATCACTTACTGAGTATATATCTTATTTGCTCTGTAATCCCCATTTTAACCACTTAAGCCCTGGAGGATTTGGCTGCTCAAAGACCAGGGCCTATTTTGCGATTCGGCACTGCGTGACTTTAACGGACAATTGCGCGGTCGTGTGACGCTGTACCCAAATGAAATTGATGTCCTTTTTTTCCCACAAACAGAGCTTTCTTTTGGGGGTATTTGATCACATGTGCGATTTTTACTTTTTGTGCTATAAACAAAAAAAGAGCAACAATTTTGAAATAATAACAATATTTTTCACATTTTTTTATATAAAATTCCCCAAAAACAAAATGTAAAAATCAAAATTTTTTTAACATTTTAGGCCAATTTGTTTTCTGCTACATATTTTTGGTAAAAAAAATCGCAATAAGCGTATTTTGATTGGTTTGCGCAAAAGTTATTGCGTTTACTGACTAAGGGAAATATTTATGTCATTTTTATTGTTTTTTTTTTTAACTAGTAATGGCGGTGATCTGCGTTTTTTTTTGCGGGACTGCGACTTTGCGGCAGACAGATCGGACCCTTGACTGACATTTTTGACACCTTTGGGGGTACCAGTGACATTACTACAGTAATCAGTGCTAAAAATGACACTGGCAGGGAAGGGGTTAACTTTATTAGACATCCAGGGGTTAAGTGTGTCCCTAGGGGCGTGTGTCTAACTGTAAAGGGGCGTGGCTTTTGAGGTAACCACAGAGACATACAATCCTACATAGCAGGATCGTATGATCTCTGCTGTTACACCAGGGAGAATGACAGGCGGCTTTGTTTACATTAGCTGCCTGCCTTTCTCCCTCTCCAGCGGGAGATCGCGAGTGACCGGCGGACATCGGAGCCGCCGGTCACTCGCACTGGGATGGCAGTGAACGAGCGGGGGCGCGCCTCCGGCGACGCACGCTCACCCCCTATTGGCTCGCGGGCGAGTGACGTACCCAGGGGGGGCTGACCGCCGCAGTATATATACTTGCGGCAGTCGGCAAGTTGTTAAAGACTATGTTCCATATTAGGACCCACTGATAATGGGGTACTTTGACGCAGTGGTGGGCTTGAGCACGATATGGCCATATGGTGGGACTAAATCCCCATGTTCATTTATGGATTGTCTCCATATTTGATAGTCATTTCTTTTGCATGTGTGCGCTATTCTTTTTTAATATACATGTTGCTTGGTCCATAGCTGCACTGGCTTTAGATATACATGTTCAGGGTTTGCTCCCCCAATTTTTTGCTTGTTTATTATGTTCCATATTAAGCTGGTGCCATGACCGCTGCCCCTGGCTTCCTGTTCCAGGATGGCTCCTTTCTCCTGACAGCATTCTATAAAACCACCCTTGCATTCAGAGACTAGAGTTGTGTCTCCTTACACTATTTATATCAAATGAAACACACCGCTCCATAGCCTAGGATGGAAGGGTGGTTTCCTGCTCCTCCCACCTCGCTCCCTTCTTCATGCTAACAGACTAACTGACGGCTGCACTTTCCACTGTCCTGTGAAATTCAGAGAAGCAGCACTGAGAGAGCAGGAGCCAGCAACATTGAAAGTTGTAAACTGCAAGTGCTGGACTAAGAATTTTAACAAATAGTTTACTGGGGAATGTTTATTGTATTGTTCTAAATGTGTTAAACTAAAAGATGCAGAGTTAAATAGTTATATAATTGATCAAGTGTAAAATTTTGTCCATAAATAACTAATAATGTTTGTGTTAACGTTATATACATACAGCGCATGTGTACCTTGTTGCTAGGATGCAGACAGCTCCTGCCATCTACCGTCCTTGGTTGCTAGGACACAGGTGGCCATTAAGAGCCAACGGCAGAAGTTTATGGTAAATGGTGTGCACATTGTAAAAATACAGCGTTAAATACTCTCCATATACAGGACTGGGGTTGCAGATTTCCTGTTTTTTTCTATGCAGCTAAACACAGCTTTAGATTAGGTAGTTGTGTGCAGCTGTATGTATCGGCCTGGAGCATACCATACAGCAGCATTCAGATCCAGAAAAAAGTTTACATTACAGATCTGATAGCAGCGAGTTTTGTGTCCGTGTGCATGAGCCCTAATACAAAAAAAACTGTGTTTGGTCATTTAGGACATTAGGGATTATTCCCCACTCCTCCCTATAATACACCTCTCCTCTCCTCCACAGCTGCTCTAGAAGCTGAAGAAAAAAAAATGGTGCTCCCAGGTATGGAGGGACATGTGACTCATTCCATGTGAGAGTGCTGCACCAGTCACTTTTTCTTTTTTTAATAAATGTGCAATATTGCACAGAGAGATCCCTTACATCTTATTCTGGCAGCCCCCACCAACACTGTCTGCTCCTCCATCCTTAGGGTGAGTCCTGTAGCAAGATGAGTGCTAAAGAGGCACCTGTGTGTGCACACTCCGAAGCTGGGCTGTGTGCATCCATAGATACACACAGCAATGATAAGCCATGCCCCCACTCCCTCCTCACAGGAGTTTGACTGACAGCAGCAGGAGGTACAACTCCACACAAACCCTCTTTTCCTTCCCTACTAATTCTTTTCCACTCTAACTCCCTTCCCAGCACAAAGCCTCCTATCTCCCAATCCCCTCTCCCAGAACAAATCCTCCTCCCCAGTCCCTGCCCCTCAGCTCAAACCCTCTCCCCCTCCCCCTCCCCTGCTCCCAGCAAAACTTCTCCTCCCCTTCTAGCACAAATTCCCCCTCCCAGAACAACTCATACCCAGTACAAATCCTCCATCCCCAATCCTCTCTCCCAGAACAAATCCTCCTCCCCAGTCCCTGCCCCTCAGCTCAAACCCTCTCCCCCTCCCCTACTCCCAGCAAAACTTCTCCTCCCCTTCTAGCACAAATTCACCCTCCCAGAACAACTCATACCCAGTACAAATCCTCCATCCCCAATCCTCTCTCCCAGAACAAATCCTCCTCCCCAGTCCCTGTCTCTCAGCTTAAACCCTCTCCCCCCAGCTCTCGGCAAAACTCCCCCTCCCCTTCTAGCACAAATCCCCCCTTCCAGATCAACTCCCACCCAGTACAAATCCTCCATCCTCCAATCCTCTCTCCAGAACAAATCCTCCTCCCCAGTCCCTGCCCCTCAGCTCAAACCCTCTCCCCCTCCCCCTCCCCTGCTCCCAGCAAAACTTCTCCTCCCCTTCTAGCACAAATTCCCCCTCCCAGAACAACTCATACCCAGTACAAATCCTCCACCCCCAATCCTCTCTCCCAGAACAAATCCTCCTCCCCAGTCCCTGCCCCTCAGCTCAAACCCTCTCCCCCTCCCCTGCTCCCAGCAAAACTTCTCCTCCCCTTCTAGCACAAATTCCCCCTCCCAGAAGAACTCATACCCAGTACAAATCCTCCATCCCCAATCCTCTCTCCCAGAACAAATCCTCCTCCCCAGTCCCTGTCTCTCAGCTTAAACCCTCCCCCCCCTGCTCTCAACAAAACTCCTCCTCCCCTTCTAGCACAAATCCCCCCTTCCAGAACAACTCCCACCAAGTAAAAATCCTCCATCCCCCCAATCCTCTCTCCCATAACAAATCCTCCTCCCCAGTCCCTGCCTCTCAGCTCAAACCCTCTACCCCTCCCCTGCTCTCAGCAAAACTCCTCCTCCCCTTCTAGCACAAATTCCCCCTCCCAGAACAACTCCCACCCAGTACAAATCCTCCATCCCCCAATCCTCTCTCCCAGAACATATCCTCCTCCCCAGTCCCTGCCTCTTAGCTCAATCCCCCCCCCCCTGCTCTCGGCAAAACTCCTTCTCCCCTTCTAGCACAAATCCCCCCCTTCCAGAGCAACTCCCAACCAGTACAAATCCTCCATCCCCCAATCCTCTCTCCCAGAACAGATCCTCCTCCCCAGCCCTGAACCCTCCCCCCTGCTCTCAGCAAAACTCCTCCTCCCCCCCTTCTAGAGCAACCCCCCCTTCCAGAACAACTCTCACCCAGTATAAATCCTCCACCCTCAATCCCACCTCCCAGCACAAATCCCCTCCTCAAAAAAAATCCCCCCTTCTGACACACATTCTCTTACCACTTATAGCCTTGCCCTCCAAGCCCCCCCCCCCCCTCACCCAGCACAAATCCTCATCCTGACCACCCCTTCTAGCACAAGTCTTCTACCCTCACAAACCAACCCCTAGCACATATACCCCTCCCCCTCCACCCACCAAGAAAAACAACTCCTCGCAGCATTCTATGTTACCTGGCTCCCCACAGCATCCTTTGAAATATGTGCAAGTGGGGTTGTGAACGGCGCTACCGTATTAAAAATACACTTGGTGAATAAATATTGTAAAAAATGTTGTGTGGAATAAATAATGAAAGTGCTTGATATTAGATAAAATAAATATAATTTATAAAGTGCACATGTGACTCATGGTTTTTTTCAGAGACTACTTGTAGTGAAAAAACACACACACCCTGTGCCTTTAAAAGTGCGATAATAAAGTGCAATAGTGCTAGTGCAAAACAAAGGACACAAAACTGAAATAGGGCAGTGGTTTTTTATTTTTCATTAGACATACCAAGTGTGATGTGTATCCAATCTAGAAAACAAATCGTGAAAAGTGATTGTGCACAATAAAGAAACCTCAAAAGTTCTGTGCTGCAGTGAGCAGAAGTGAAGAAATGAAACATTCAATTGCAAAGGATTAGCATGTGAGCAAAAAGGCTTTGGGCTGCAGATACCTGCGTGACCGCTAGGTGTCGCACCCTGTATACAACCTTTGTACCTGTTGCCCCCCATCACATGTGTGCCCCTAGTGACATTTTTGAAAACTTACAGACCTCAATCAATGCTCAATACTGTGAAAGTCCCTCCTCCTTGGCTCCTCCTCTTACTGTTCTGTATGATACAACCAGAGCAGAGGAAAAGCCTAGAGAAAGGTTTCCTTTACACTGTCTATGTATTATTGTGACAGGCAGCCGAAGCCTCTCCCCACCGCTGCTTTGCACAATACATAGAGCAAGAGATTGCAGAGCCAGTGACCCAGGGGAGATGTCCCTGTGAGTGAATTAGTGGAGCTCGGACCCAGAACTCAGTCCAGCACTGGGCTCCAGGATTCAGGGCCAAATCCGCAGGGCACCAGGAATTTCATCAAGTCTCGGGACAGTCCTGTGGAATCTGGGATGGTTGGGAGGTATGATTGAGTTTATTCATACACAGGTGGCAGGTAAGTCTAAAACCTCGTACACACTACTAGTTTTTTTCCAGCGGGCTGAACATAAAAAAAAAAAAACGAACAGCTCAGGTCGTAGCCGCTGTACTAACTATGCGATGTACAGTAATCTCCCCAGCTGTTCTATTGTGTTTTGACAGGGGGACGGCCCCCCCACCACGTCAGCGCTCTCAGCGATTGGCTGAAAGTGCTGATTAGGAGCCGATTGGCAGACCTTTTTCCGGTCACGCCCCTTCGACAGAAGCCGTTCTGTCAGACTGGCTGCAGTACACACGGGCTGAATGTCGACCGGTTTGTATTGAACCGGCCAATGCTGACCGACATTTGGCCCTTGTGTACTAGGTTTAAAAGTATTAAAATGTCTCCGAAACAGATAAAACATGAAAAGGTAGAATATACTACAAAAGTCATAAAACTTTTCTCTTTTTTTTTTTTACACACTGTTTCGTGTTTTGATCTGCAGCCCTGTTCCTTTTTCTTGTAATCCCTCAGCACTTTAAAGCAGCATGAAATTTTAGGACAAGCGGCAGATGGTACAGAATACATTTTGAACAAATTGAATTTATCCCTGGACAATATCCTTGAAAACATTTGAAAAGGAGCCCAAAGCTTGATCTGCTGGTTTAAAATAAGAAGTTATTGGATTTTTACATTTTTTTTTTTTTAATCTTGCCCATAGTTAAAAAAAAAAAAAAAAAAAAAAATATATATATATATATATATATATATATATATATATATATATATATATATATATATATATATATATATATATATACTATTAAGCCAAAACTTTTTGACCACCCACCTATTATTGAGTAGGTCCCCCTTTTGCCACCATAACAGCCCTGACCCTTCGAGACATGGATGCCACTAGACCTCTGAAGGCATGCTTTAGTATCTGGCATTAAGTCAGTAACACATCCTTTAGGCCCTGTAATCGGACTTGTTTTTCCAGCACATCCTTCAGTTGCTTGATGACACCTTGCGCTCACCCCCACTTAGTAGCGGGGAAGCCGATGCTCCGATTGACACCTGACCCCTGCGATCGTTCCCTGCTGAGAGAGAAGAACGGTCGGCTGTTGTAAACACAGCTGACCGTCCTTCTCCCTGGAATGATCATAGAGCCCCTGTGATCCTTCTATATAGGAACACAGGTCTCTATGATCATTTCACAAGCCACGCCCCCCCACAGTTAGAATCACTCCCCTAGGCTCACATTTAACTCATTGATCACCCGCAGTGTTAACCCTTTCCCTGCCAGTGTCATTATTACAGTAACAGTGCATATTTTTAGCACTGTTTACTGTAGTAATGTCACTGGTACCCCCAAAAGTGTCAAAAAGGTCAGTTAGGGGTCCGAACTGTCCGCCGCAATCCGCTAAAAATCGCAGATTGCCGCCATTACTTGTAAAAAAAACCCAAAAAAAACAATAAAAATGACATAAATCTTTCCTGTAGGTTAGTAGACGCGATAACTTTTGCGCAAACCAATTAAAATACGCTTATTGTGATTGTTTTATACCAAAAATATGTAGCAGAAAACAAATTGACCTAAAATAAAAAAAAATTGATTTTTACATTTTTTTGAGAATGTTATATAGCAGAAAGTTTTTACGATTTGTCGCTCTTTTTTTGTTTATTGCGCAAAAAATAAAAACCGCACAGGTGATCAAATACCACCAAAAGAAAGTTCTATTTGTGGGAAAAAAAGGACATCAATTTTATTTGGGTACAGCGTCGCACGACCACGCAATTGTCCGTTAAAATAACGTAGTGCCGAATCGCAAAATATGGCCTGGTCATTAACAGGGACAATCTTCTCCTCCCCCCCCCCCCCAATTTATTAAGACATTATTTTCACTAAAAATACACTAAAATCACTATTAACAGACACAAACATAACAGAGAACCTGAGTGAATTAGCTACTTTATAATAGTTTATTACATTTTAAAAAACAAAATGTATATTTTTTTTTAAAACATTTGTACAATTATTTTATTTTACACTTTTTTAAAATGATTTATTACAATGTGTAATTATTATTTTTTTACAATTTGTTATTTTTTACAGGACAGGGAAGCCTGCAGCACTGTGGGGGGAGGGGGGCGTCACAGTGAAAAGGGGGCACACAGCAGGGGGGGGGGGGGGGGATCAGAAGCAGGCAGAACAGAGGGTGATCGGTGTCGGAGAACCGATGCCCTGTGTCTGTGTTACTTCCCGCAGCAGCTGAAAGCTGGCAGGACGGGGAGAGACTGGCTTTCAGCTGCTGCAGAGAGCCGCACAGGGCTTCCTTCTGTAATTGCCCCTGTGCCCAAACGCACCGATTCTCCGTACTGTTGGGGCCCCCCTGTGTGCCTGGGCCCCCTACAGGAGGACTGGTGGTCCCCCCCTAGTAGCGGCCCTGCTTCTATTTATTAAAAAAAAATAGTTCTGCGAACGGCAGCAGTCCCAAGTAAGCGATCCCCTGTGGTCAGTGTGCTGCTCTCACTGTAGTTATGCCAAAAACTACAGTGATTGCTGGCTTCCACAGCGGATCCTCTAGTATGAGATATGTATAAATGAGAAAAACAGCAACAGCAGCCAGCACTACAGGTCCTGATACTAACCCACAACACAATATGGAGAATAAATGCAGCGGCCATGAAAAAGTGATAATCAGCACATACATTCACATATAAATGCAGCATATAAAAATATTATAATGTGAAAACAAAGTCCATATATTTCATAGTTGCCAGCATTTGAAAACAATTTCCAGGGACACTTTGCAGCACAGCTATCAATTACTTACTTGAAAACGTACCACACCCACTTCCCCAAAGCACCGCCCACTCTGCATAATTAATCTCTGCCTACTTATCATCAGATTATAGGGTCTACTCAATAAAGAGAGAATTACAGGAAATTAGCTGAGTCACTTGTTAGAAAAGTGACCCAGAAGCTAATAGATTCTCAGCACAGAGGAATCTATTAGCTGCAGGATCACAGACACAGAAAGCTCTTTTCTTATTTTACATGTGAATAAAAGCCCTTATTTTGACTAATTGCAGCATTAAATGTATGTTTAAAAGAAATCAGACAGAGTCAGTAGCTTTCTCAACAGCAGCTGCTCCCAGACGCCAGGCGCGCGCGTGTGACAGGGCTGGGGCTGGGGAAAGGATGTGAGCGGGAGCTCATACAGACCTGCGTGGAGCCAGGTGACCCCGAGCGATGACGTCACGCCACCCCGCTGTCACGTGACATGGAAGTGCTTTGGCGAAAAAGCGCATTTGCGGGGACAGTCCCGGCAGAGTAAATTACCCAGGACAGGCTCCTATTTCCCGGGACTGTCCCAGCAAAAACTGGACAGTTGCCAAGGATGATATTTGTGTGAAAAAAACACCACAAACAAAATGTAGAAATTAAAATGTTTTTGTTTTACATTAAAATATTTGTATATTTTGCATTTATATGTGAATGTATTTGCTGATTATCATGAGCGCTGCATTTAGTCCCCGTTTACACTGGGGCGACCTGTGAGGTGACCTGGTCGCCTCACAGGTCGCCGTAGGTCGCCTTCCATAGGGAAGCTGCGGACCCGTTCTAATAGGAGCGACACAAGTCGCTCCGACTTAGAAAAAGGGTCCGGAGCTTCTTTGGGGCGACCCGGAGCGACCGTCATAGATTTCAATGTTATGAAGTCCGTGCCGGCCGCTCCGAGGTCGCGGCACGCTGCTCGCACCGCGACTTCGGAGGTCGCCCCGGGAAGTCGGATCGCCCCAGTGTGAACGGGGCCTAACTCTGTAAAATGAGATAGGTATACTCAGGGCCGGGACAAGGGGTGGGCAGGAGGGACGGCTGCCCTGGGCGCAATGGTTTATTGCAGGGATAGGGGCACCCTGACCCTAACCCTAACGGAAGGGGGGTTGGCGCAGTTTGGCATCTTTGCTCTGGGCGCTGGATGACCTTGTCTTGGCACTGGGTATACTTACATTGTGCAAAGCTGGATCACTGTAAATTTGCAATAAAGATCATACCTGGAGTTCAGCTTTAAAGTGTTACTAAACCCCCAACAGCAAATCAGCCTGTGTATGCAGTAAAGCATGCTTGTTATACTCACTGTGGAACCTAAGGGGTTAATCCACCACAATGTGTAAAAAGGCAGTTTGATCCTTCTCTGATCCTCCCATTTTTCCACTGTCCTCAATGCATCTTCTGATAGTATGAAGCCTTTGGAGCAGTCGTGTATTTAGCTTTTGTGCTGCCCTAGGCCTGACTAAACTTGTGAACCCCCTAATTTAAATATGACCCACCCCTTCCTGTAAAGGCCACACCCCTTCCTTTTTATGACCCACCCTGTCATCTATAAACCACAGACCACAACCACAGTGTATCAGTGCCCATCAGGGCAGCCTCATCAGTTCCCATAAGTTCAGCCTCATTAGTGCCCATCAGTGCAGCATATCAGTGCAGCCTCATTAGTGCCCATCAATTCAGTTTATCAGTACCCACCATTGTCGCCTAATCAGTGCCCATCAGAGCAGCATATTAGTGACCATCAGTGCAGCCTATTAGCGCCCATCAGTGCAGCATATCAGTGCCCATCATTGCAGTCTTATGTCACTGGATTAGTAAGATTACACCTTTCTTTCAAAATATTTGGATTTGTGTTTGCTGCCCCTGATTGTAATCATAGGATTATTTCACTTATTTGTATACTAGGAAGTCCATAGTCATTATAAAAATAAGTGAAATAATCAGTGGCAGCAAACACAAGTCCAAATATCTTACAAGCAGGGCCGTCTTTAATATTGATTGGACCCTGGGCAAACATTTTCTTGGGCCCCCCATAAAATTTTGCTCTCCACCTTCTCTGAGACATACAATAAACAGCAGCTAGACTCAAAATCAGTTTAATTAATCAGATCAGGCAGCAATTGCGATTGGTTGCCAGAGGTTACAGTGTATCATTACTGCTCACTGACTGACTGCGTGAGGTTACAGCACACACTATGGCTCACTGTTTATTTGGTCAAGGTTATAGCACATGACTACTGCTTGTTGATTGGTTTCTAGAGATTACTGTACAATAATACTGCTCACTGATTGGTTGCTAGAGGTTACTGCACATCCTTACCGATCAATAATTGGTTGCAAGAGGTTAGTGCACATCATTACTGCCCACTGATGGGTGATCAGTTGCAATGCTGAGGGGTAGATGGGATCAGTGGCAGTGGTGGGGGGATGGGATTAGCCAGGAGGCAGTACACTGTGTACTCTGAATCATGTAAAGCAAAGCAGAAAATCTTTGGCAAGTACAGTATATAGTGGGGGATTCTACACTGACCACCAATGTCAGGGGCAATTTGCACTGACCACAATGCAATGGGTGATTTTACGCCCCCCATCAATATAAAGAGGGATTTCCACACTGACACCAATGTAATAGGAGCATTTTTACCAACCACCAGTGTAAGGGGGAATATACAATGACCTCCATGTAAGGGGGAGTTTACACTGACAACCATTGTTGAGGAGATTTGTACTGACCACCAATGTAAGATGACACTTTTACACTGACCACCAATGTTAGGGGGGATTTACACTGACCACCAATGTAAGGGGAATTCTGTACTTACCACCACTGTAAAGGGAAATGTTCACTGATCACCAATGTAATGAAGAAGTTACACTGACAACTAAAGTAAGGGGGACATTTACACTGACCACTAGTGTGAATGAAAGGATTTTTCACCAAGCCCCAATGTAATGAGAAGATTTACACTGACCACCAATGTAACTGAGACATTTAGCCTGCATTCACATTTCTTGTGTCAGGAAAACATGCAAAATTGCTTTCCTGACACCATAGAAATGTGCTGCCATTTGCCTGGTACACAGCAGTGGCATTAATTGTTAATGACACCTTCATGCATTTGCTGAGATGTGCGTATTCATATCCACCAACATTCAGGGTGCTGTGCCACCATGGTGTTTTGAAAAAAGGTTCCCCCTCCGATTCGCTTACCTTTGCAGAACAGGCTGATGGTAGGCTTAATGACCTCAGTTGTAGGCAGGACTTTCAAGCATGCCCCTTTACCTCCCCAGTGGGCAGTGAAGTGAAGGTGGATATGACCTCAGGGTGTCATGATATATATATGAATGCTGCCTCTATTTACATATCAATTCAGCTGGTCCGAGGCTATTTACATATTATTGCCATGCAATTTACATATCATTGCAGGTTATTTACAGGTAAACACAGGGTCTGCAGGTGAGTCATCTGTACATGGCAATAGGGCAGAGCTGGGCAGCTATGGGACTAAAACTTTAAGGAAATTTAAACAGGGATAATTGGCAAGTATGAAGCAGCTGCTTTGGGCCCCACAACAATGATGGGGCCCAGGGCAGCTGCCCCTTTTGCCCTGCCTTAAAGACGGCCCTGCTTACAAGATAGGAATAATTTAACTAACCCAGTGACATATTGTGATAGCACATATGAGGAGAGCAGGTCCAAATTATTATTGAAATCGTATACAATTAAAAGTCTTAATTGTACAGTATATAATGGAATTCAGTATGCTCGCTCAAGGACAAGGATGTTTGAAGAAATGAAATTATATTATTGACATGATACCTGCCATACCTGGGGGCAGAGGAGGGTAGGCGGAGCATTTGGCTGCAGTGACACATTTATTAGCATTGGCAGCTGTCGGACCAGTTTTATTATGTGTGGTCAGCGGCCTGCGGTCTGTCCGAATGTCCTCAACGGCTGGTATTATCATTCTGGCAGGTAGCAGTATGACCGCTTTATGAGGGTGCCAGACTGATTTGCCTCCTGGACCCTGCCCTCCGGCCCAATTCGCCCCATAAGACTGGCACTATACTAAAAGTGTAGCGCAAGCCGGCGGGGACCCTTTTAGTGCGGGAGCCGGGAGGAGGCTGTTTTTTTTTTTCCTGCCCCCCCTGCAAAGTGCCGCCCTAGGCCTGGGCCTTGTTGGTCTAGGCCAAGATACAGCACTGCTTTGGAGTCACTCTGCACATGCTCATTTTGGTGTGTATTGCTTGAGAGTTTTTTTTTTTTTTGGGAGGGTGCATGTGATCTGCACAGGGCAAATCAGCACTGTCCAGACAGAGGGTGTTGCAGCCTTACAGAACAGCCAGAGTGGAATTAAAACTCCTCCTTCAAGCTTTAACCAGCCATTGATAGAAGTCACAAGATTGCTATCTACTGCTGATGAGAAAAGGTATTTAGCAGTTTATATTTACTAAAATATTTGGATTTCCATCTTCTGTGTACTGTGGTTAGTTTCCTTGCACTTTTTTTGCTTTAGTAGTGACTTATTATGCGACTGTCCTGTGTTTTCTGGCCTCACTTTCTGCCACCATATTTTCTTGTATCATCATTGTCTGTAGTTGCTAGCCCGGTCTGTACATTCCAGAAAGGTGCGATTCTTTCCCTGTAGAGGATTTCGAAGTCAACCCCGTGGAATTATAATTTGTGCTGGCTGTCTGCAAAAGATAAGGCTCTGAACACTTCTGTAAATCATGAATGTTCAATTTTCGAGTTAGCAGTCTGAATCTTAGAAGATGGAGCTATCAGTTTTGTGTTGCTAAACACGAAATAGAATGTGATTGTAGATTATGATCATTTATTTCAGCTCAGAATATTGTATTTATTCAGCATGGTTAGGGAAAAATCCTTCAGTTTTCCTGTATATTAAAGTGTATCCAGCTAAAACTAATGGCTGTATTCATTTTCTTTTTCAGTTTTTCCCCTTTTTTGGTCTGGTATTACTGTGAATAACACACTTCCCGTTCTTGTCCTTAGGTGGCTACACTGACTCTTCTACTGTATCTATGGAGGCATCAAAGAAGTTGTATACAAAAGATCTACGCAGAAGCATGACAGGTCAGTGAAACAAACTTTAACAGTACCAGAAATGGGACAGGATGCACAAAACATGTAAATAAAAAGGAGGGGATTCTTGTGATACTTTTGACCTAATATGGCCAATATTAGGTCAATGTCATTGACTGCAGCCATGAATGCCCAAGCAGCAGCTGATTAGACCAGTTGGGATGTGATCATGTGACAGTTTTTGGACTGATTTTGGATTGAACCCTGCTAACCTTGGTTGGGATAAACCAGATTAGATTAGATTGGTGTTGTACGGGGGAGGGCGGGGTGCTTACAACCATCAGCTGCTGCTGTAACCGCTTAACCTTAAGGCCCCCTTTCACATAGTCCGTCCGTCAGTCGGACTCCATCTATCTCAGCGGGGGATCGATCCCCCGCTGAGCATGAGGATGACAGCTGTTCTCCGCGCTGTGTGCGGAGACACAGCTGTCGGGTCCCCATGCATCTCTATGGGGGAATCAGATGGGAACGGACCATCTGTCTGTTCTCATCCGATCCGCTGGACAGATGGAAAATAGGGTTTCCATCTGTCCAGATTTGACGGATCGGATGTCAGCGGACATGTCTCCGCTGACATACGATGCCCCATAGGGATGCATGGGGTGACCATTCAGATCCACCAAAAAAACTGACAGGTGGATATGAACGGTCCGGTCAGCCTGTGTTAAAGGGGCTTAACACGCTTTTGGCTGGAGTCAGGTATTAATTTGGTTGTTTTTTACTTAAAGTGGTTGTAAAGGCAGAAGGTTAATTTTATCTTAATGCATTCTATGACAAAATGACACAATTGGCTCCCGCTGCTGTCAATTAAAGTCAGTCAGCCAATCAGGAGAAAAAGGGGCGGGGCTGGGGCCGGGCTCCATGTCAGAATGGACACAGGGAGCTGTGACTCAGCTCGGGTGCCCCCATAGCAAGCTGCTTGCTGTGTGGGCACTTAACAGGAGGGAGGGGCCAGGAGCACAGAATAGAGACCTGAGAAGAGGAGAATCCAGGCCTCTGTACAAAACCAACTGCATAGAGGAGGCAAGTATAACATGTTTGTTATTTTTTTTTAAAAAACAAGACTTTACAATCACTTTAAAGTCTATTTAAAACTGTTAATCTAAAGCAGTGATGGCGAACCTTGGCACCCCGGATTTTTTGGGACTACATTTCCCATGATACTAATGCACTCTGCAGTGTAGTTGAGCATCATGGGAAATGTAGTTCCAAAACATCTGGGGTGCCAAGGTTCGCCATTGCTAATCTAAAGCTACCCTGTATACAAAGTAATAAGGCTCCTCTGTGATTTCACATAGGAGCTTGTTAGCATGTTGGATTAGCTGCTGGTTCCCACCAAGTTGGCCAGAGGCTCTCTTCAGCTTCTTCTTGAGATAGGCTATGCACATACATGTTCTAGAGGCTACTCTGCCATTTCTACTTCACTTACTTCAGGTCTGAAGCACAGTCCTGGCACTGTACGCACAGTTTTCTGCCAAAAGGACCACCATTCTTAAATAAAGAATATCCACACAAAGTGCTGTTTCAAGCTTTTTTTTGAGGAACTTAAAGAAACATTAATTTGGCACACAGCTTCTCAACTCCACATCTTCATCATTAAAATGTAGAACAAGTCAGTGCCACCAGTGTGAACTCTTAAAGTTCAGCCATCTTCCCAAATGCTCTTTCATCTGTCACCCAGAAGTGGGTCCTCAGATGAAGTCCTTTCCCTGGCCAAGGCCCAGTAGGCATAAGACTCTTCCTGGCTACAGACCTACATGCTGTAAGTCAGGGGTAGCCTGGTTCCGTCCACTTCTGCCCATGGCCCCACCCACACCTGAATATAAAGGGCACACCACTCACCTACTGATATCATCAGGGGGGTGGTCTCTCTAAAATGGGTACTACCACCTGCTTACAAGCTTGTGTGACAACGCAGTCATACAAAGTAACAGCTGACAACACAAAGAAAGAAAATTGTAATTGGTTTAATCTAATCTTTAATTGTCTCGGTGGGTACTTTTTTTCACTAAATTATAATACTACAATGTATAACCTGTAATTTATGTCTCAAAATTATAAGCAAACAAAATTCCTGACTCAAAATAACCTTGCAATAGAAGAAGGAGGTAGGTTCTGGAGACTGACAATTTAGTTTTTTTTTTTTTTTTTTAAATTAGGAGCAGCATTTTCCTGACCTCCTTTCTAGCCAGAGTTCAAAAAGTTTCTGCAAAAGTAAATAAAACTTCCAACCAATAAAGAAATTGGACTGTCAGCAAGCAATCAACTTCCTGAAAGGTCTCATTACTAAGTGGTATCGGTCACCAGCCAGTATTGTGTTTACTTCCATTCATAAGCTTTTGAAGCCATTTCATTCTCAGTCCTTTCTTCCAATCTTACAATTTCACTCATATTCCCCAAGGATTCAGTTACCCAAGAATTCCTTTTCTTAAATGGTAATGTATCATCTCTGAGGTAGGGAAAAGCAAAATGAATCTGAAATTCACTGTCACACTGATTTGTGAACTAAGAATACATTTTAAAGTTTATAGATAGGAGGGAATGGAAAAGTTTGACTTTGAGAGTATAGAGTTCATTAAAAATTATTGTTGGTCCAAGAAAGCATTGGCTTCGCACTATCTGAAGCTAAACTGACCATATAACACAACTATGTGCAATTCCAAAAAGTCAACTGGCTAGGAAAGTGACAACTACAGTCAGGGCCCAGTTACACCCATACATGCATATTCCTGTGTGCATTTCTACATGTATTTGGCACATAAATGCGTGTTGCCTTAATGCGTAACTCCACTTTTGTTGAGAAAAAAACATTCCCCTCTGGGTGATCCATGTACATTACACGGATTTTAACAAACTTTGTTGCAGATTCCTAACTTTTGTTATTATGAAGAAATCATTATTTATTTCTCTGTGCTGAGTGGGTCAAATGGGAGTGGTTTTATAATTATCTATAAGCTGTGGCAGCTGCAGGGTTCTAATGAGGAAATCTGCTGGGCCTGCATCCCTTTAGATGTGTTCCTATTGGGAGTATCTCACCAAAAATTACATTTTTGTTGCAGGGGATGCCAGAAATCTGACTTGTATCTTAGGCAGACTTCTGGGAAAATTGGTGAGCCAATCACACAAGCAGGAAATTATGTTTCTGGGGTGTGGTCAGTATACATTCTGTGTACAGAACACCTCCAGGTAGCCATAATGCATTGCATTTTCAGAAAATTACAACAGCTGCAGATTGAAAAGGAAACTGAAAGGAAAGAAAACATTCAATTACAATATGATTTATGTTGCAATTGTATACGCTATATTGTTTTTTCTTTATTTGATGATTCCCCCCCCCCCCCCCCCCACAAAAGTGCAGTTACCCTTTAAATTCGTCAATTGTAGCTACTAACACTGAATCATATATGAATATTTTTTAAATACTTCTTGGTGACCCTCCATGCATTTTCTTGACGTGTGTTGAAAAAAAAACGAGATAGGTGTGTTTTTTGGTCCATGGACATGCATTGAGAAACGATTGAAAATGAATGGGCATGTCTAAAGGGTAACTCCACTTACCACACCCCAGAAACATAATTTCCTGCTTGTGTGATTGGCTCACCAATTTTCCCAGAAGTCTGCCTAAGATACAAGTCAGATTTCTGGCATCCCCTGCAACAAAAATGTCATTTTTGGTGATATACTCCCAATAGGAACACGGCTAAAGAGATGCAGGCCCAGCCAATTTCCTCATTAGAGTCCTGCAGCTGCCTCAGCTGACAGATAATTATGAAACCACTCCCATTTGACCCACTCAGCACAGAGGAACAAACAATGATTTCTTCAGAATCAGAAAAGGAGGAATCTGCAGCAAAGGGTATTAAAATCCCTTCAATGTACAGAGATCACCCAGAGGGGAATGTTTTTTTCTCAACAAAAGTGGAGTTACGCTTGAAACACCTGGATTTGTAAACGATTGGATTGAAACATTTATACAGTCAACACAAGTACACCCAGCTAGAAGAGAGAAAGAAAGTTAAAGCGTAAGTAAACCCATCGATTTAACATTTTCAAAAACAGTTACATTTCCAGTACATGTCGGGAATAGAACTGTCACATTGATTGTGCTCTCGACCGAACTGTCAAACTATCCAATAGCTGATGTCATAACTGATCACATGTGCAGCACCATGGCAGTTGAAGATTGCAGCTTCCTTGGCTGAAAATGATGTGAGGGTTTACTTCCACTTTAAGACCAGTGCCACAGTTGGGAAATGATTCAGGGGCTTACATATGTAGCACCCTACAGGTAGGTGCTAGGTAAATGCATGGTGGGCCTTGTCTGCCTAACAGCAGGGCCATGATTTCTTTTTGGTTAGGGTGTCATGGCTTCCAGGTGTGTCTGCTGAGAGTGGAGTCTCCCCACTGGCTCTGTGAGAGGCTTCTCATAGGGCAGTAAAGGAAACCCATTCAGGGACACATTCAGGCTTGTAACTACCCCAGAAGGCAGATTCTGCTGCAAAGGATTCTGGGAGTGGGTGTAAGTCTGAGGGGAGCGCGTGACTCAGCGTCTTTGGCGGGAGCTGAGTCCCAGGAGGGAGAGAATGGTTGTCTCTCCTCCTGTTTGAGGAAGTGGATGTCTCGGGGTGCTGTCTCAGAATCCAGAGGATGCTGAGTTGAGCTGCGGGGATCCGGTGTGCCGAGAACCAGCGGAGGGAAAGAGGGGTCCCGTCCCAGGAAAGCCTACACAGGTCGTGAGTACTGAGGATTGCCCCTGGGGGTCTGCCTAGTGTCAGTGGGGACCACTCCAGAGAAGGTTCTAGTATCCAAGTGTCAGCTAGCTGTAAAGGGGGTACCTAGGTAGAGGACTCTGAAGTGACAGACGGAGTATCCTAGTCAGGGGACCTTGAAGAGTTAAAGGGGGCGCCTGCAGTTTGGGCCCTGAAGAGTCAGTGCACAGTGTGAGTGCATCAGTTAAGAGTTGCAGCCAAATAGGAATTCACAACAAGCTACCTCAAGCCAGTGCAAGGCTGGAGGGAGAAGTCAGTGACTTGTGAGTGCCAGCAGTGTCAGAAGTTCATTATTCTACAGTCCTGGATCTTCTGGACTTAAGTCGGAGTTCCAGCACATCTTTCAGAAATACAGTGTGTTCAAAGCGCCAGTAAGTGTTGACTAGCGTCGACTGGCGTCAAGACAGTGCTAACGGGCATTTTTGCTATAAAAGTCCCAGGATTGTATATAGTCGAGTCAAAGGAGTATCCCACTCATTCCCTTCTCCCATCCCCTAAAAATACAATAAAACAACCAAACAAAGATGCCAGAGTTGTCAATGTCTCAGTTCTCACACCAAGGGTCGCAGCTCACATGGGCTGGAGAGGTAACCGGTAACAATGGCAGACCCACCTTAGGCCCAATGCCTGGAAAACCTGCTACACATATAAAATATATGAGGCTAGACTAGAGCCACAAAACAAAACATCAGTTTTAAGGTTCCTAAAGAGAATACGCTTTGTAAATGCAAAAACCAGCAATCTCTGTAACATAAAATTTGCTACCACGCAGTAATTACTTGTACAAATGTGGCGACAGGAAATAAGTGTGTTTTTTACGACATTTGATCCTTAGTCTATGAAAATGCCCCAGCATTCACTTAGCTGTCACAGATAATCCCCATAATGTTTCTAATTACTGTCCATAATGTAGTATTTTGCTGGTTGAGGCATTTAAGGGAAAATACCTCATTATGGTCACTAGATGGAGATGATGATCATAGGCAATAAACATATTACAGGGATTATCCATGATGACCGAGTGAAAGCTTTGCACAGATTTTTTTTTTTATAATAGACCCCCAAGAGTCCAAGCACTTGTACATAAAGTATAAATGATACTAACGTATACCATAGATACAGATATCTTTCTGAGAGGCAGAACAAAATTTGGGCTGTTTGACAGACTGATGGCAAAAGGACTCATATCTATAACTATTGCTAAACTGCAGAAATTTGCTAAAAGCAAGCAGTGCTCTATGCAACCCTTTTCTATCTCCATAACATATACAGTGCCAACTATTTCTACCTTCCAGGGCTTTTTTTTAAATAGATAAGTGCTTATTAACTTCAATCCTGCTGATTGACCACTATAGATGGCAGGTCTGCTTTTTATTTCTGGATCAAAGGAAGTCTAGGCATTGCGTTGTGCCTCGCCACTATTTAAAAAAAAAAAAAAAAAACACACATGATCTGCAGACAAAATTTGAACAGCCAAATATTTGTTTATTGGAGTAGAAAGGCATTTAATTCCTTCTGCATACTTTTACAATTGTCAGCAGAGCAAGATGGGCATATATGTTTTTCAATAAAGACACCTAAAGAAAACTGTTTTGGAGGAGAATTCACTTTATATAGAATAGATTCCCTCTTTGGTTTGCATAAAAGTTATTGCATCTACAAACTAGGTAAAAGATTTATGTCATTTTTATTTATTTTTTACTAGTAATGGCGGCGATCTGTGATTTTTAGCAGGACTCTGACATTGCAGCGGACAGATCAGACCCCTAACTGACATTTTTTGACACTTTTGGGGGGACCAGTGACATTACTACAGTAATCAGTGCTAAAAAATATGCACTGTTACTGGAGTAATGACACTGGCAGGGAAGGGGTTAACACCAGGGGTGATCAAAGAGTTAAATGTGAGCCATGGGGATGTTTTCTAACTGTGAGGGGGTTGGGCTTGTGGAATCAACACAGGGACCTGTGTTTCTAAATAGGAGAAACACAGGAGCCCTGTGTTGATTACTGAGAGAACAACAGTCTGCTGTGTTTACATCAGCAGACCGCCTTTCTCTCTCCACAGGGGGCAATCGTGGGTGCCCGGTGGCAATCGCGGGCCTCGGCCCTGTGCATCAGCTTCCCCTGTGGTGAATCAGGGGCAGGCGCGTGCCTCTGGCGGCGCGCACTCACCCCCAGGATTGCTCTTGCGAACCACTGCACAGGTACGGCGATTAACGGAAACCTGCCGCCATATATAGGCGGCGGCTGGTCGGCAAGTCGCCAATCAGCCTGGAATTTTAGTTTTGAGTGTATTTGGCATTTAGGCAGGTACTGAAAAGAAAAAAATCTATGCTTTTCTAAATCTTTTGTGCTAATGTGATGTCCCGCTTCCTCAGATCTCATTATTTACAGATGTACTCAGGAAGAAGTTTTCATAATAAAAAGGACATAACATTGATAAATTTTTTATTATATAAATCTTTTATTGAAAGAACTGTTTAGGTATTAATAAGCATGCATGTGAAGCTGCAAAATTCTGCACTGATTTGTGTATACTAGGATGATGGACTGTAAAAATATGCTGAAATGTTAAAAATGCAGAGAGCAAGAAAAACAAATCAGTCTGCACGCTTTTAGTTTTGTATTGGTGATGCAGAGTTAAAGACAGGTCCAACCTTACCTTTAGTCTTGCACAGTTGTACAGGCCCTTCTTCTGAACTGAAATGATTTTCTCTGATTGTTACTGCACGCTGTGAGCTTCTCACAGTCAGATAGAGTCCACCTTGCTGGAGGACCTTCAGCATCCCCTAGCCTTTTTCTACCCAGCCTAAATAGCCTTTCAGTTGGCATTATCTATGGCCGTCTACATGTAAATGCAGCCTGCCTAGGAATACTCGTTCCGCCAGCCTGACATCTGCCTAAAATGGCATTTGATATTTGCATAACTGCTTCCAAGCACCAGCCCACTGTTTGCACCAGGGCTGAGGGCTCCTGAGAGGCATGAAAGAAACAACAAGAAGGTCAAAAACCATTATACCAAAATAAGGGACTTAAGAGGCTTCGTACTAGTGAGTGAAGTAACACAACTCCCTCCTCATTGGCTTACCTTTAAATAGGTTATCCCCCCTTCAGTCCATCATGGATGCTGCTGCCAGACTCATCCACCTTAAGCCTCGTACAAACTATCAGATTATCTGACATATTTATGTCCCTTTTTTTTGTTGCATGCTAGTCTCATATCGAAAGTGAAGCGGTTACTTTAATACAAAAATTCTCGTACTACGGAATTCAACTTCAGAAGTGATATCATGTGTGGAATTGTTTTGTAATGTATTCTTTAGTTTCCGAGCATGCGTACTCTTGCGATTTTATTCAGACAAAAACTGTACTAATCGGTCGTTGTGTTCACGTACGATAAAAATTTTATAGCCTGCACACTCAGTTTTTGTCATCCGAAAATTCGTAATCGGCTATCAAAAGCACTATACTAACGATCCAAAAATCGGCAGATCGTTTGTCAGATGAAATTTTACTTCCGATTTTCTTATCGTGTGTATGGGCCTTTACCAACCGCTCTGTGTCTGTTAGCCGAATCTGCCCATACCTACATTGGCTGCCACTCACCCAACGAATTAAGTCCAAAATATTAACAATACCTAACAAAGCCAAAAAACATATTGATCTCTATCTATATATAGGGCTATTAATTAGATCATATCAGGCCATTGAGTTGTCAGGATTATTGGGGGGTAATTAAATAATAGAAAAAAAAATGGATTTGAAAAGCCATGTATTCCATCTTATGCATATAGATTTTGAACAGTGCAGCATCCATTTTGTTAGGAGTTCATGGAAAGTTCATGTTCTTTTACAAAATGCTTTAGAGTCTTAAGTTCTACAGAAAATCTTTGTATTTCTGTTAAATCGTAAATAAGTGGTACATGGACATCTCATCAGATAAGACATAATGGTAGTGCCAGTCTGTCTGTAAGTATTTTAACAATGGACAATAGCCCAGTGTACTCTATCAGACATTTAAACTACATACGTTTTAAAGATATATTATATTGTGTGTAAGAAAATATGAGTAATAATTATACGTACATGTATACATATATATTTAGGAATGTTCTATGACTTTTTGGGTTTATATTTTTACACATAGTAATCTTACTTAGACAAAGCTAAACTAATTACCTCATTTTATGTAAGTTTGTGTTTAAGTTTTTATGGCCATATAGATCTTCCAATCCTAGCCTAAATGTCTGAAATGTTTGACAGAATTCAAATAATTAATGGCTTTTCACTAGCCAAGAGGTCAAATAGGTCATCAGATAACAGCGGTCTTATTGTTTCTATATACTGAATTTAATAAGCAATACAATGCTGCCCCCTTTGGAGATGCTACTAAATGCAGTCTCTGGGTAACTCAGTATTTTCCAATATAAATATATATATTGTATTAAATATATAATATTATAAATGGCTTACCAGATTCAATAATTGCCAGGGTACATGATGGAGATATAGATGGACATTTATGTTTGTACTGAGAGTATGGACAAGTTTATATGTTGTGTTTTATGATTACTCTTAAATATAAAGAAATCATCCTTTAATTTTTATTATCCAAGTTACATTATAGATGTAATAGGACACATCATTACATCACTGACAACACACATTACACCTACAACACACACACTACTCACATCCATCTATATACTCATCTAAACATACTCCATCTTGCTCCATCATTTATCTGAAACTTTAAGGGACGCCAAACGAAACTCCTCCCTAACTGGCCACCATTTTAAGAAGGCAGCCATCTTAAGGACTCTGGTAACGGCCATTTGAAGCTAGCAGCCATCTTAAGTGTGGTAAATGTATACCTTGCTGTTTGAGTTTATTCAATATTGTTTATTTCCTTCCTTATATGTTTTATATTGCATATTTAAGGGTAATAAGATTACAATCCCAGCCGTATAAACCATAGTAGATTTTTCTCTAAAAAGCTGATTTTTGTTTTTATATATTTTTATTAATATCATATTTAGCGCATATTAGCGATTTTAGTCTTCCATTTTGCATAGCTTATTCTCGCTCCATCTGCAGTGGAGTAACAATCGGCTGTGCAATTCGCACACAATTGTGGTCTGATTATATAGAATACTTACCTATGGTTTATGCTATACCTGGAGAAAAGGTAATCTTGCTTTATTTTTACTTTCTTTATTGAGCTAAATATCACATTGCATTTATCTTTTTAAGTTTGTATTTTATGTAGAGTTATCTTTTTGTGTCATTTCCAGTTTGATCATATATTGTGAATACATGTCTTGTGAATAAATATTCTTATATATATATTCCTTACTGTAGACTGTTGTCACTAAGATTGGTATATGCTTTTAAAAAGAAATTAATCAATTAAAAATAATTTGTTACATATTGATTTGTGGAAATAAGTTGAGATTCTCCTACCTCACAGATCTTTGCTTATTGACATAAATAGACACTGTTATATTCAGAGCAGTATAAATATTCTGACAGAGTATCTATCAGTCAGTTGCGTATACCCTATATTGATCTCTGTCTATATATAGGGCTATTGATTAGATCACATCAGGCCATTGAGTATCTATCGGTCAGTTGCATATACCCTATATTGATCTATATCCACATCATGTCCGAAAGGCCGACAAGGAGAGGCAAACGCTCACAGGCCATGAAAAGAGGGCAAGCATCCTCTCTGTCCACAGTGAAAAGTGGTGGTCACAGTCGACATGGTGCATCCTTTGCAGGGGGGGCACACCTGTCCTTTATTTCCAGAGCTGGCCGTGTTATTCAGCCACAACATGTGGAAGAGTTGGTGGAGTGGATAAATAAGCTGTCCTCATCCACATCATCCTCTGACACCCACGCTCACAGTAGTTTGCCTTCCTACTCCTTCGGTAGCTCCACCATCATGCACGGAGAGGTCACCTGAATTATTCGATCATAGTGTCTGTGACATGCTGCTGGAGGATGCGTAGCAATTTGAAAGCTCTGATGTTGGTTCGCAGGTTGATGAAGGGAATAACGTGAGCCTAGAGAGAGAGGGGGGTGACAATGAAGGACAACAAACTAGCAGTCATGTTGCCACAGCTGCAGCATACTGCCAAGTTTGCTCCAGTGACGAGGAGGGAGGGGATGATGAGGTCACTGACTGTACTTGGGTGCCTGACAGGATAGTGGAGGGGGAGGAGGAGGAGGCACAACTCCAAGGAGGCAGGATGTGCTCCAGGGGCCACCATAGGAGTAGCCAACCTATTGCATCACATCACAGAGCTCCACAGGTGCAGGGTGCTGCAAACTCCCCGTGGACTTCCAAAAGTACATAAGTGTGGGCTTTTTTCAGCACATGTACAGTAGACTGCAGCGTTGCTGTTTGCAGCATCTGTCTGAAGCAGATCAAGCGTGGCCAGAACACCAGCCACTTGGGCACCACATGCTTGACAAGGCATATGACGACCTGCCATGCAGTTCATTGGCAACAGCACCTGAAAAAGTCACAAGATCAAAACAAGAGTACTGCACCTTGCTCCTCATCAGGGATCTCTAACCCTATACCTCATGTCTTCTCAAATACCTGCATTGAGAGGGATGATGGTATAGCAATGAGTGCCACAGAGACTTACACCCTATCTGCTAGCAGTAGACCACTGCTTGATTTGAGCAGCAGGCAAATTTCATTACTACAGTTGCTGAACCGTAGAAAGAAATACTGTCCCAGCCATCCACATGCTCAGCGTCTTAATGCTAGCTTGGCCAAATTGCTAGCATTAAAATTGCTGCCTTTTCATCTGGTAGACTCTGCTCCCTTTCGTGAATTTGTGGAATGTCCTGTACCACAGTTGCAGGTACCTAAAAGGCATTTATTTTCATGTAAGGCCATTCCGGCTCTCTACCATCATGTGGAAGGTCATGTTTTGGCCTCGTTGGACAGAGCAGTCAGCAGTAAGGTTCACATTACTGCTGACTCTTGGTCCAGCAGGCATGGACAGGGACGGTACATTTCTTTTATGGCGCACTGAGTAACTCTGCTGGCAGCTGGGAAGGATGCAGGACAGGGTTCAGTGTTGCAGCTTGTTTTGCCACCACGCCTTCAAAAAGCTGGTATTAGTTCTGCCATATCTGGCTACTCCACCACCTCCTCCTCTTCTTCTTCCTCCATGTCCTCTTCTGCTCAATTGTACTCTTTAAGCAACCATTAGCAGTGTCTCCATCATATGGTGCATGATTATATAGGCGCAAGAGCAGACTTGGAGACCTTTCCAGCTGAGCATCCACTGGGTTACTGGGTCTTGAGGATGGACCACTGGCCAGAACCTGTTCAATATGCAATGGAACTACTGGCCTGTCCTGTTTCCAGCGTGCTTTCCATTCAGTGCTGCTGGAGGTTTTGTAATGGACAAAAGAGTGTGTCTGTCCACAGACTCTGTTGACCAGCTGACTTTTATTAAAATTAATCAGTCCTGGATCAACAACAGCTATCAAGCCCCTGATGGTGATGTAACCGATTGGATTTGCTAGGGGTCTGCCATCCCTTGAAAACTGCACATTCTGCCTTCTGTCCTATTCCTCAACCTTGATTCTGCTAGCTTCCAACAATGTTTTTGGTTTAGATCACTACCAACCCCCAAGGCCTATTTTTTCTGCACTTGTATGACATGTGCATACAATTTAAATTTCGTATGTAATTTTTAACAGCAGGCCCTGTCCCTGTGCCCTGTGCCTAGCAAGAGTAACTGTGAGGGGTTACGGTGTTCAGGCACCACCAACACCAAAGGCCCAACTTTTGGAACCTGTATGACAAGTACATGCAATTTCAAATTTGTATGGAAATCTTACCAGCAGGTCCCGTTCCTGTGCCCAGCAAGAGTAACTGTGAGGGGTTGGTTATGGTGTTCAGGCACCAGCAACACCAAAGGCCCAATTTTTGGCCTCTGCATGACAAGTACATGCGATTTCAAATTTGTATGGAATTCTTACCAGCAGGTCCCTTCCTGCACCCAGCAAAAGTAACTGTGAGGGGTTGGTTATGGTGTTTAGGCACCAGCAACACCAAAGTCACAATTTTTTGCCCCTGTATGACAAGTACATGCTATTTCAAATTTGTATGGAATTCTTACCAGCAGGTCCCGTTCCTGCGCCCAGCAAGAGTAACTGTGAGGGGTTAGTTACGGTGTTCAGGCACCAGCAACACCAAGGGCCCAACTTTTGGTACCTGTATGACAAGTACATGCAATTTCAAATATGTATGGAATTCTTACCAGCAGGTCCCATTACTGCGCCCAGCAAGAGTAACTGTGAGGGGTTAGTTACAGTGTTCAGGTACCAGCAACACCAAAGACCCAATTTTTGGCACCTGTATGACAAGTACATGCGATTTCAAATTTGTATGGAATTCTTACCAGGAGGTGTGTCAATTGGGATTGTGTCAATGACAGCCTGGGCTTATAGGAACTGGTTTTAATGATGCTGAGAGTCATTTAGCCTGGGTGATGAGCGGCTGCTGGAACAGGGAGACTTGAGTCTTAGCAACAGTGTCTAAAAGGGGATGAGGACTGCAGCAAAAGCTGTTTTTTTATGTTTCATTATGCTAGGTAATAGATTTTTTTAAATGTGCAATCTGTAGCTCTGTTTAATTGTGCTTTTCCCTTTTTTTAAAAGTGAGAAAACCAAAAATAGTTGAACCCAAAAATATTAAATGCCAGTTGATTGGTGAATACGATTGCAAGAGGGGATCAGAACTGCCAAATGAACAGAACATTGTTTTAGAAATCCTCTAACCACTAAGAAGCTGATGACAGAAATATGATGGAGTGATACAAGTTTAATGGTACATTAACTTTAAACCTTTGAAAAAGATCAACACCTTTGAAAAGCTGAACAATTCTAAACTTTAGATGTTGCTCAAACTTGCTTTCTTGGCGAAAGTAATCATGCTTTTTCCGTAGTCTTTTGGGCCACTCTTTAAGCCCATTTTCCATAATCCAGTCTCATATAAGTCCCTTTAAATCTCTGTTTATGAAGTTCCACATATTTATATTTAAGCATTTACAGTTTCCTTTGGTACAAGCTGCAAACATTTTGTATTTTAAAATCTGTATGTACAACTGCTATAGTCTTTATAAAATGACACTAAAAAAAGGTTTTAAGTTTTCAAAAACATGTTTTGAATGTTATGTGGGAATAGCTGTATATATTTGTGGGTACACGTGTATTAGCAGGATTACTTTGTTTCCTTTGATGAATTCTAAAGCCGTTTTATCTTGGTCAAACTAGCTCAAGGACAAACAATACAGGATAAAGGACTTCATAAATCACATTTCGGCATCATAAATCAAAATAGTTTGGTAGTATTTTTATTTTATCTTATTTCACTGTTTTCTAGCTTGGATTGAGTTTGCCAATATTGTTTGACTTGGAAAAAAATAATATGAGTTCAACTGAATTAAAAATAAAATTAATGGATAAAATATTTTCTTTAAAGTAATTTATAATATTACTATGTATTGGCATTATTTTTAACATACAGGTGCATCTCATAAAATTTGAATATCATCAAAAAGGTAATTTATTTCAGTAATTCAATTCAAAAAGTGAAACTCCTATATTATATACTGTAGATACGTTACACACAGAGTGAAATATTTCAAGCATTTTTTTCTTTTAATTTTGATGATTATAGCTTTCAACTAGTGAAAACCCAAAATTCAGTATCTCCAAAAGAAAATTGAATATTACATAGGACCAATAAAAAAGGATTTTTAATACAGAAATGTTGGCTTACTGAGTAAAAAGTATGTCCATGTACAATATAGTATGCACTCAATACTTGGTCGGGACTCCTTTTACATGAAATACTGCATAAATGCGGTGTGGCAGGAAAGTGATCAGCCTGTGGTACTACTGAGGTGTTATGGAAGCCCAGGTTGCTTTTATAGCGGCTTTCAGCTTGTCTGCATTGTTGGGTCTGGTGTCTCTCATCTTCCTCTGACTGTGGAAATGTCACACTGTGCCTCTCCTCTCTTCCTCCAGACTCGGGGATCTTGATTTTCAAATGAAATGCAACATTTTCCACAGTCTGTGATGATTTAGGGAGCCATGTCATATGCTGGTGTTGGTCCACTGTGTTTTATCAAGTCCAAAGTCATTGCAGCCCTCTACCAGGAAATTCTAAAGCACTTCATGCTTCCCTCTGCTGACCAGCTTTACAGAGATGATGATTTCATTTTCCAGCAGGACTTGGCACCTGCCCACACTGCCAAAGTACCAACTGGTACAATGAAACCAACTGGTTTAATGATAATGGTATCTTTGTGCTTGATTGGCCAGCAAACTCGTCTGACCTAAACCCCATAGAGAATCTGTGGAGTATTGTCAAGAGGAAGATGAGAGACACCAGACCCAACAATGCAGAGGAGCTGAAGAAACCTGAGCTTCCATAACACTTCAGCAGTGCCACAGGCTGATTGCCTCTATGCCACGCCTCATTGATACAGTAATTTATACAAGGGGAACCCCAACCAAGTATTGAGTGCATACTATACTGTACATGCACATACTTTTCTGTAAGCCAACATTTCTGTATTAACCACTTTAACACAGGGCACTTCCCTCCCTTCCTGCCCAGGCCAATTTTCCCCTTTTAGCACTGTTGCAATTTGAATGACAATTTGAATGACAATTCATGCAACACTGTACCTACACCAAATTTATGTAATTTCCCCCCCACAAATAGAGCTTTCTTTTGGTGGTATTTGATCACCTGTGCAATTTTTACTTTTTGCTAAACAAATAAAAAAAGACCGAAAAGTTTGAAAAAAAAAAAATGTTTTGTTTATGTTATACAATTTTGTAAATAAATAAGTTTTTTCCTGCACTGATGAGCACTGATGAGACTGCACTGACAGGCACTGATGAGGAGGCACTGATGGGGTGGCACTGATAGGCGGCACTGATATGCGGCACTGATAGGCACTGATATGCGGCACTGATAGGTAGCACAGATATGCAGCATTGGTGGGCACTGATAGGCAGCACTGCTGGGCACTGATAGGCGGCATTGATGGACACGGATAGGTGGCACTGATGGGCACTGATAGGTGGCACTGACGGGCACTAATGGGCACTGATAGGCGGCACTGGTGGGCACTGGGCACTGATGGGTGGCACTGACGGGCGGCACTGATGGGCACTAATGGGCACTGATAGGCGGCACTGGTGGGCAATAATGGGCACTGGTGGGCGACACTAAAGGATGGCAATGATGGGCACTTGTGGGCAGCACTGATAGGGAGGACACTGGTGGGCATCACTGATGGGGAGGGCAATGGGGGGCTCCCTGAGCCCTGATTGCCATCCCTGGTGGCCATAGTGGGCATCCCTGGGGTCATAGTGGGCATCCCTGGGGTCATAGTGGGCATCCCTGGTGGATCTAGTGGCATCCCCCCCCGAGGGTCTGCACTGGTAATCAATGATCTGATTACCAGTGCCGACCCCCCCCCTGTCAGGGGAGCCGCCGATCGGCGCTCCTTTGCTCGTGCCTGTCAGGCACGAACTAAGGAAAGCCGATCAACGGCTGTTCCTGTTTACTATGTGACCAGCCGTGATTGGACACGGCTGATCACATGGTAAAGAGCCTCCGTCAGAGGCTCTTTACCGAGATCGGACATGCAGGGTGTCAGACTGACACCTCGCATCACCGATCGCTGCTCTGCGCGCCCCCGGGGGGCGCCCAGAGCTGTGTTATCCTGCCGCCGTCATATGACGTCCGGTCAGGATAACACAACCACATTCCCGCCGTCATTTTGTAATAGGGCGGGCGGGAAGTGGTTAAAATCTTTTTTTTTTTTTTTTTTATTGGTCTTATGTAATATTCTAATTTTCTGAGATATTGAATTTTGGGTTTTCACTAGTTGTAAACCATAATCATGAAAATTAAAAGAAAGACATGCTTGGAATATATCGCTCTGTGTGTAACGCATCTGAATAAAATATATGAGTTTCACTTTTTTTATTGAATTACTGAAATAAATTAACTTTTTGATGCTATTCTAATTTTATTGGATACACCTAAATGTCTCCATAGTTTATTTCATTTTCTCTGAACCTGGTGTTTAAAAATCTATTTATTATCATTCTTTCAGCACAATGGGTTTTGCTGAGAATACTTTAATAAACATCTTCCTTCTGACATCCACCAGCCTACATTGCGAATGGTTGCAAACTCTCAAGCCCAGCTACCACTGACAGCTTTGGTTCCTGTTAACAATCATGGACCAATCAGAGGGCTTTCTGATAGTATGATCAGAAGGTTTCATAGCTGATCATGTGCAAGCTTTAAGTGGTTTTAAAGTAAGAAGGTTTTTTATCTTAATGCATTCTATGCATTAAGATAAAAAGCCTTCTGAGTGCAGCAGCCCACCTTAGCTCCCCTAATACTTACCTGAGCTCATCTCTATCCAGCAATGTTGTAGGAGTGTCCCAGCTGCCTGAGGCTCTCCCTCCTGATTGGCTGAGAAGGCAGCACAGGACCATTGGCTCCCGTTGCTTTCAATCAAATTCATTGAGCCAATCAGGAGAGAGGGGGCGTGGCTGGGTCGCGTCTCTGTGTCTTAATGGACACAGGGAGCTGTGACTCGGCTTGAGTGCCCCCAAAACAAGCTGCTTGCTGTGGGGGCACTCAACAGGAGAGAGGGGCAAGGAGAGCCGAAGAGAAACCCGGGAAGAGGAGGATCCAAGCTGCCTTGTGCAAAACCATTACACAGGGCAGGTAAACATAACATGTTTGTTATTTTTAACCAATAATAAAAAAAAAAAAGAGACTTTATCACTTTAAGGTTTCATTGAGAAATAAAATTGTTTTAGTTTTCAGATGCCACTGCAGTCTGTTTAATTCTGTAATTGTCTGGCACAATCATAGTTATAAAAATAAATTAATGAAAAATTGAAAAAAAAAAAAATATATGTTTTTTTTTTTCATTTTTGTCCACATGTCAGCCTATAATAAAAAGCAAAGCAGGATTTATATTAAAACACTGGACTAAATGGAGTCCTTATATGTCTAAAAAGTATTTAAAACTCTTTAAGTGGGAAGATAAAGTTTCATGAGAGCTACTCACAACTGGCCTCTTGCAGGAATCTTGATATTCAATCTTAAATTTTTTAAAACTATGCAGGCTGAGAATAATCCATAAGTGTGCCTCCCTTCTAGATTGTAAGCTCTAACGAGCAGGGCCCTCTGATTCCTCCTGTATTGAATTGTACTGTAACTGTATTGTCTTCCCCCACACTGTAAAGCGCTGTGCAAACTGTTGGCGCTATATATATCCTGTATAATAATAATAATAAAAGTGTGAAAAAAACCCACCCCCCCTCCTTTTTTTTTTTATTAGCACGTTTTAGTAATCAAGTTATGCTATACTCTTATGGGTTGGCAGATAGTGAATGAGATTAGTTGATAGAGCAGACACTCAGTTTCTATGTTACCTCTAAAGGCTGACTCCCAAGCTAAAATAAGCTCAGACAACCTAAGTAATATACAAAAGGGGCAAATTTAAATATTCCTGTTTACCACATGCAGCCAGTAGGTGCTGAGCTTGAATAAAAAAAAACAGGAACATTCTCCATGCTACAGTTATATTGTGAAATGGATTTTAACCACTTTCTCGTACCTTTATACCACGTGTAGACCAAAGCAATTTTGTTTAGACTATGGGCATGTTTATTCAGCAATAACTTTGTCATTACTTTATTTTAGTCATTTTTGCAAAAAATATTTTTTATGATAACCAAGAGATGAAATGCATTTGACCAGTGTTAGTTTTACCTTTAACCACTTGCCGACTACGTCGCTAGCCTGCGAGGCTTTAGGGAGCGAGCGCGCGCGCACTGCAGGAGACGCACTCCCGCTCCCGCAACGCCGGAGGCGCACTCCCGCTCCCGCTTGGTCACGGACCCCCACGCGTGTGCCCGGCGGACCCCATGTCCGCCGGGCACTCGCGATTGTCCGTTACACCGGGAGAAAGGCAGGCGGCTAATGTAAACAAAGCCGCCTGTCATTCTTCCCTGTGTAAGAACGGAGATCACACGGTTCTGCTATGTAGGACCGTTGATCTCTGTTCTTACACCAGTAGCCACATCCAATCACAGTTAGAATCACGCCCTTAGGGACACACTTAACCCCTCCCTCTCAAAAAAAGTTAACCCCTTCACTGCCAGTGTCATTTTTACAGTAACAGTGCATATATATAGCACTGATTACTGTAGTAATGTCACTGGTAACCCCAAAAGTGTCAAAAATGTCAGTCAAGGGTCCGATCTGTCCGCCGCAATGTCGCAGTCCCGCAATAAAATCGCAGATCGCCGCCATTACTCGTTAAAAAAAAAACAACAAAAATGACAAAAAAAATAACTTTTGCGCAAACCAATCAAAATACGATTTTTGCGATTTTTTTTTTACCAAACATATGTAGCAGAAAACAAATTGGTCTAAAATTTTTTAAAAATTTCGATTTTTACATTTTTTTGGGGGAATTTCATATAAAAAAATGTGAAAAATATTGTTATTGTTGCAAAATTGACGCTCTTTTTTTGTTTATAGCGCATGATCAAAAAATCGCACAGGTGATCAAATACCACCATAAGAAAGCTCTGTTTGTGGGAAAAAAAGGATGTCAAATTAGTTATGGTACATCGTCGCACGACCGCGTAATTGTCTGTTAAAGTCACGCAGTGCCGAATCGCAAAATAGGCCCTGGTCAGGAAGGGGGTAAAATCTTCCGGGGCTTAAGTGGTTATGGTAAATAAAAAGTATACATTTTATTCTAAAATGTACACATTTAAAATGACACAGTTGGCTACTGTTTGTGATGCTTTTTTTTTTATATGTACCAGTAGTTATATTTCCAGGACAAGCTTTTTGGGGTGTACCCTATTCTTCTAAGGTCCAAGCAGTATTAACTTTGACCTTGCATTTAAAATTACACTAAAATTATACTTCTGGTCCAAAGCATAGCAAAATGGTTTGAAAATGAAAACAAAGGTGTTTTTTTTTTCCAGTTGTGCACATATCTTATGCAACACTGAAGATTTACAAACAAAATCAATAAAAACACAAAGAATTAGATGTTGTTGGCTACAAAATTTAGGAATAAAAACAAAATCAGGCAAAAAATAATAGATAAGGGGAGGAGGGTGGTAATTAAGGCTGGTTATGGTTAACTAAGGGATAACAAGGTTTTTTTTTTTTTTTTAAGATCTTATTTTTACTTGTATGGTTTCTTTAACAGATGTTATATGCATAGTACATTTGAATTAAATAATATCTACAATGTAACAAAACATTGTTACACTGTGTTACTCAAAGACTTTCTACAAGTGTCATTTTACACAGGAGCAGCTGCATTTTGTCACAGAGCAAATTTAGCAATTCTTGGCTGTGATTTTGACGGAGAGGAACTAAACATTGAAGATACTTTCTAGAAACATTGTTAACGTTTTTTAACCACTTTAAGACCAGGCCTATTTTTGACACTTGGTGTTTACAAGCTAAAATCATTTTATTTTGCTAGGAAACTACTTAGAACCCCCAAACATTATATATATATTTAGCAGAGACCCTAGAGAATAAAATAGAGATTGTTGCAATAATTTTTATCACACCGTAATTGCGCAGCGGTCTTCCAAACGCAATTTTTTTTGAAAAAATTCACTTTTTTAAATTAAAAAATAAGAAAGCCCAATTTGGTTCCATGATGTGAAAGATAATGTTACGCTGAGTAAATAGATACCCAGCATGTCATGCTTAAAAATTGCACATGCTCGCGAAATGGCGACAAACGTTGGTACTAAAAATCCCCATAGGCATCAATTTAAACCTTTCTACAGGTTACCAGCTTAAATTAACAGAGGATGTCTAGGGTTCAAATTATTGCTCTCACTCTAACGATCGTGGCGATACCTCACATGTGTGGTTTGAACACCGTTTACATATGGGGGCGGGACTTCCGTATGTGTTTGCTTCTGCACGCAAGATAACGGGGACAGGGCACTTTAATTTTGTTTTCCTATTTATTTTATTTATTATTTTTTATTTTTACACAGTTTTAAAAAAAAAATTATAATTTTTATTCCTATTACAAGGAATGTAAACATCCCTTGTAATAGAAATAGGCATGACAGGTCCTCTCTATTGTGAGATCTGGGGTCAAAAAGACCTCAGACCTCACAATTACACTAAAAAAGAAAAGAAAAAAAAAAACATTAAAAAAACCCCCAGCCCTTTAAACCGGTTGCTAGGCAACAATATTTGACATTGCTCCGGTCCTCCAAGACCATAGAGTCGAGTGAGGGCCATCTTGCCCTCACTCGACTTCCTATCTCAGAGTATCCGGGACCGGATCGTTTTCCCCGCTGCCACCTTGTCCGGTAAGCGGGGAAAATGGCCAGGACGCGGCGGGGGGCACCTCTTCCGCTGCACCGTAAGGGTAATCCCGCGGCGAATACGCCACTGGGACCACCCTTATCTGAAAGCCAATCGCCCGCTGTATCTGCTGCCATAACCCCGCTATTTAGCGTCAAAGGGCCGACGTAAATCGACGGCGGGCGGTCAGTAAGTGGTTAAGATGGAAATTCCCACATTTAAAATTATCAGGAAGGGAGAACAAAATAAACAGACTGCAAAGACTGCGCTCATATAGGAGCGATATTAGTTATGGCATTGATACATTGTTACATTTGTCCAGCTTTGTCAAGTGGATTGCAGAAAGAGGCTTACGAAAAAGGATCATATCCTTGAAACACGTTGTTTGGGAAGTCAGCTTACCTAGAAGTAGATGCTAAGCTGGCTGGCGAGGACGCTGGCAGTCTATTCCGCCTGGAGCAGGTCCTTGTGCGTTCTTGCCCAAAGCTGGTGCACCTTTTACCGCAGGTTATGAAACAGGGAAAGACAACTCTATCAAACTCTACTATCAGCTTGGGCCGATGCTCATCTCTACTTCTAGGCCTCTTATTGTCAGTCTGCATAGATCATGGTCAAAACAGTGTTCTTCCATAAGGTTCTGACAGCTTGTGCTTGAAGAGCGATATATACAGAGGACTGTGAGAATGGGACCCCTTAGGCTCTCATTTCCTTATTAATTTTATGAACTTTTATTTATAGAACATTAAGGATATTTTTTTAACTTACAGCTTTTCGTAATATTTCAGAATAGTTTCCTCTAGTAGATTTTGAGCTGCATTACCTCTATAGGTCTCAGCACCAGGAAACTGCTTTGTATTATATTATACAAACAAAAGAAATTGGCCCACGGGACTTTGTATGAGGTACGTGTTTGGTGGCTAAGGAAATTTGAAATACACAATTGATGAAAGCAATACAATTTTATTGCATATTATGCACAGGTTGTAGAAATACAAATGATTACATGTGCTCAATGGCGCATGCTTTAGCTCAAAGGCTGTAATATACATAGTATACAACACAGGCAATGTAAAATCAACAGTTGGCAAATAACAAAACGCGTCAGTTCTTAAAGTTGTATTCCAATGTCATATTATCTCATTATTATCCATGCCATGCTTGTAAATGAGTGGCCACACCAAGTTATTTGCCAACTGTTGATTTTACATTGCCTGTGTTGTATACTATGTATATTACAGCCTTTGAGCTAAAGCATGCGCCATTGAGCACATGTAATCATTTGTATTTCTACAACCTGTGCATAATATGCAATAAAATTGTATTGCTTTCATCAATTGTGTATTTCAAATTTCCTTAGCCACCAAACACGTACCTCATACAAAGTCCCGTGGGCCAATTTCTTTTGTTTGTATATATTTTGGGATGGAGGAGTGTCTCGGTGGGAACCAGATCATTGCCCCTTTTGCATGTATTATATTATAAATCACTGTAGAAGACACTTCTACTCCAGTGATCTCCATTTGCTTCCAGGTCCCATGCCAAGCAGTTGCCCTGTTGCATTCTGAACACAAGAGGTTGGCCACTCGGCATAGGCACCATTCAGAGAAGGCTTTACATTTTCCCAGTGCATATTTAAAGACTTCTCTGATTGGATGAGGGGGAGAGTATGATGTCACCACTTCGCCATTTCCACCTTGTCCAATCAGAGAGTGTTTTCCATTCACTGAGAAAATGCAAAATGTTCTGTGAATTGTGCCCATAGCGATCTGCCGATCTCTTGTGCTTGGAATGGAACAAGGTAGCTGCTCGGAGCAGAACCCAGAAACTAGTGAAGATCACTGGAGTATGGTGTCTACTTCAGTGATTTCCAGCTTCTAGAGGGATCCTACAGGTATGGTATATACCTTTATACATTGGTCCATGTGGAAAATGCCATACCTGGAATTATTCTATGATGCTAAACTACAGCTGAACACCTAAATTTATATTTTAATTATGTATTAAAAATACAAAGTTGCATTAATCTCTATATTATATATCTGTCTGGAGTTAAACTTCAAAGAAACCCTATGGCCATGCATGCACTAAGCACACTGTTGCTTTAAAAAAAAAAAAAAAAAAAAGGATTGAAAAAGTAAAATTTAAATAAAAAAAAACACACTTTTGGTAACATGACCATTTTTTTTTTTAACAAAACAAGTAGTAAAAAAAAATATATATATATATATATTGGTATATATATATATATATATATATATATATATATATATATATATATATATACTGTATATAGTGTATATGCATATACTTTTTCCTTCCCTCTTCTAAATGCCTTAGAAAAGCTCATAAAATTCCATTTTATCTCAGAGCAATGCGTTTTGCGGTTATCATTCACGGCACATTTCCTTTTCCTCTCTATTATTCCGTGAAGGTGAAGAACAGGTGTAATTACATTATATTACAATCATGTTCAAGCAAACATGTTCCGCTGCTTATGAGGCTTGATATACATTTAATAATTTCCTATCGAGATCGCTCATCGTCCCTGTCTCTGCGTGTCACACCAGGCTCCATTTTGCATTATATCTTCAAATAGATAATCTGGGCACGTTTATTCTGGGACTGCCCTTAATTTATTTCACATCCTCTCTGCTGAAAGTGAAACAGCGAATCCTTTTCTGACTGACCGCCCTTGAAACGACAAACAATACTTTTTCCTGTCTCGCTCTAAAATTCTGTCTTAGTGCATACGGTACTCTTTAGTGAACGATTTACTAGAAGCACATGAGAGTTTTCCTAATACTTTTTATACAGATACAGTACATAGTTGGTCAGGTTGAAAAAGGACACATGGTGGTAGGCACACTCAATTCTAAGCTCCTTCAGATGGACTAACTCAATGCTCTCTGTATAATGCAGAAATCACATCTTTTTTCAGCCTAGGGGAACCTATTAAAAATAATTTTCAGGCTCAGGAAACCCCTGCTAATAATTACCAAATCTACAGCATACAATATATTAGTGTAATGATCAGTGGGAGGAGTACTCCTTATATTTGTGGTCAGTGGTATGAATACTTTCCCCCTTACAGTTACGACATATTACCAAAAGTATTGGGACACCTGACTTTACACGCACATAAACTTTAATGGCATCCCAGTCTTAGTCCGTGGGGTTCAATATTGGGTTGTCCCACCCTTTGCAGCTATAACAGCTTCAACTCTTCTGGGAAGGCTGTCCACAAGGTCTAGGTGTGTGTCTATGGGAATGTTTGACCATTCTTCCAGAAGCGCATTTGTGAGGTCAGGCACTGATGTTGGCTGAGGAGGCCGGCTCGCAGTCTCCACTCTAAGTGCCGGTTCACACTAGGTCGCTCCGACTTAAGGGGCGACCTGTGAAGTCGCGTGCAGCGCGACTTGCACGGACTTAAAAAAATGAATGTCGATGCAAGTCGCCTCCAGGTCCCCCCGAAGTAGTACAGGACCCTTTTTCTAAGTTGGAGCGACTTGTGTCGCTCCTAATAGAACTGGTCCTGTACTACTCAATGACCGCGACGGTGCACGACTTGCCAGGCTGACCAAGTCGCCTGACAAGTCGTATTAGTGTGAACCGGCACTAATTCATCCCAAAGGTGTTCTATCGGGTTGAAGTCAGGACTCTGTGCAGGCCAGTCAAGTTCCTCCACCCCAACCTCGATCATCCATGTGTTTATGAACTTTGCTCCTTTGACCACTTACGGACCGCCCGCCGCAGTTTTACATCGGTAATTTGACGTTAAATACCAGGGTTAACCCTGGTATTTTTTTAACCACCTGCCGACCGCCCACCGCATATATACTGACTGGCTCGGCTGCGCGAATAGACGTACTAGAACGTCAGTTCGCTGAAGTGGTGCTGGGGGGCTAGTGCGGGCCGCTGGTGGCACGCTCCCGCCCCCACTAGGCAGCGGTGATGGCGATCCACGGGGCCAGCAGCTGCAATTGCCGCCATGCATCCATGATCTTTCCCAGCTGAGAGAGAAGCACGGTAAGCTGTTGTAAACACAGCCGACTGTTCTTCTCTCTGAAATTATCACAGAGTGCCTGTGATCCTTCTATATAGGATCACATGTCTCTGTGATCATTTCACAAGTCCCTCCCCCCACAGCTAGAAAACATTCCCCTAGGCTCACAATTTACCCTTTGATCACCCCCTAGGTTAACCCCTTCCCTGCCAGTGTCATTATTACAGTAACAGTGCATATTTTTAGCACTGATTACTGTAGTAACGTCACTGGTCCCCTCAAAAGTGTCAAAAATGTCAGTTAGGGGTCCGATCTGTCCTCTGCAATGTCGCAGTCCCACTAAAAATTGCAGATCGCCACCATTACTAGTTAAAAAAAAAAAATAAATAAAAATGACATAAATATTTCTCTTAGTTTGTAGACGCGATAACTTTTGCTGAAATACACTGATTGGGATTTTTTACCAAAAACATGTAGAGGAATACAAATTGGCCTAAAATGATGAAACGTGGAAATGTTATATGGATAAAAGTGAAAAAATTGTTTTTTTTTTTCCAGAATTGTCACACTTTTTTGTTTATAGCGCAAAAAATAGAAATTGCACAGGTGATCAAATACCACCAAAATAAAGCTCTATTTGTTGGGAAAAAAGGTCATCAATTTTATTTTGGTACAGCGTCGCACAACTGCACAATTGTCAGTTAAAATAATGCTATGCCGAATCGCAAAAAATGGCCTGGTCATTAACCACTTAACGACCGGCGCACGACGATCTACGTCGGCGCTCAGCCCCGGCCAGGCAAACTGACGTAGGCCTACGTCAGCACTTTTTGCCGGCCCTGTGCGCGCTCCCGCGCCCCGCCGCCGCCGCCGATGACTCGATTGGGTTCAGAACCGATCAGTCATCAGGTCCAGGCCAATCATTTTTGGTCTGGACCTGTTGATCGGTCCTGCCCAATCAGATCTCCCTCTAAGCCTGTGAAATGTAAACACAGGCTTAGAGGAGATGTGCCCTCCCCTCCCAACGGTCTTTTCGGATCCAGCGTGAGAGGAGAGCACATCTTACTGTGAGTAATTGCACCAAGCACATCACACACAGCTAGATAGGCACATTTCACCCCCGATCGCCCCCCCAATTAACCCCTACAGCACCTGACACAACACACACTATATACAGCATATAGCATATACCTATATACCTGTATAAGTGTGATTTGTGAACAGGTGTAGCCCTTGCGACCCCCCCTTTTCCACTCAAATTACCCCCCACCCCCCCCTAATAAAGATTTAACCCACTGATCCCCCCTGAACCCCCCCTGATCACCGCCGTTAACCCCTACACCCTCTGTCACATCAGCACTAATACAAACGCAATATACGGTGTTATTGTATTTTTGTATTAGTGTCATTGTGATCAGAATTAGCGCAGGCGACTAAGTTTCTGTCCCAAGAAGGTTTAGGGTCCCCGCCACCCGCCCAATAAAGATTTAAGCCCCTGACCCCCCCCTGATCACCCCTACACCCCCTGCCATAACACACACCGTATACAGTATATAGCATTTTGCTATATACCCGTATAAGTGTGATTTGTGGTCAGGTCTAGCGCTTGCGACCCCCCCTTTTCCACTTGAATTACCCGCCACCCCCCCTAATAAAGATTTGAGCCCCTGATCCCCCCTGATCCCCTCCTGATCACCGCTAGTTAACCCCTACACCCTCTGTCACATCAGCACTAATACAAACGTAATATACTGTGTTTTTGTATTTTTGTATTAGTGTGATTGTGATCAGAATTAGCGCAGGCGACTAAGTTTGTGTCCCAAGCAGGTTTAGGGTCCCCGCCACCCGCCCAATAAAGATTTAATCCCCTGATCCCCCCCTGATCACCCCTACACCCCCTGCCACAACGCACACTGTATACAGTATATAGCATTTTCTATATACCTGTATAAGTGTGACTTGTGACCAGGTTTAGCGCTTGCCACCGTTCCTTTTATCCTTAGGATACCCGCCAGCCCCTTCCAATAAAGATTTAAACCCCTGATCCCCCCCTGATCACATCCCGTTAACCCCTACACCCTCTGTCACATTAGCACTAATACACACATAATATACTGTTTTTACTGTATTTTGTATTGGTGTCATTGTGACTTGAGGTTGTGCTAGCTAGCTAGTTTCTTTCCCAAAGGAGGTTTAGGGTCCCCGCCACCCCCCCCCAGATCCCCAGCGCATAGTTTAGAAATAACCCCTTGATTGCCACACACACACGCACGCACCTACACTTCCATTTCTAGTATAGTGTTTGAACAGATCAATATCTGATCTGATCAGAGCTATACTAGCGCCCCCATAGTTTAGGGTTCCCAAAACGCAGTGTTTGCACGATCAGCACTGATTCCTGCCAGCACCTGCGTTTAACCCTTTCACCCAGGTAAGTGTAGTAATCAACAGATTACTGTCACTTACAAAAAAACACAAGACACAAAACCGCTGTGTTAGCAGAGTCAGGCCTGATCCCTGCTAGCATTAGCAGTTTTTTTGGTAGCGCTTGAAATAGTCTTCGACAACCAGGTGCTTTTATTACCTGTGAGTCGCATCACTGTACGGGTAAATTTAGTTACCAAAATGTCTAAACGTTCGTACAGTGATGAAGCTATTTACAGTATAATGACCATGCCAGGTGAGAGCGATGGGGAAGCCTCACCGGCAGAATCAGGGTCAGTATACGAACCAAATGACAGCAGCGGCTCCCTGACAGATAGCTCCGACGACAGATGGGTCCCTGTTAGACCCAGGCGTACCCGACCCCATTCTGGTGTTGTTGAGATGCAGGAATCGCAGGGTGCTCGTATGGAGCAGAGTGTGGGTACTAGTGCCGCTCATCCTTCTGGCGACCTGGCAAGCGCCAGCGGCCTAGTACACCCTGGACCTAGTACAACCAGCACTGCAGTAAGACCTGGTGACGTGGCGAGTCCCCTAAGTGCAGTTGAAGCTGGTGCGGTGGCTAGCACAAGTAGTGGCCCGCAGCCACCGCGTATTCGAAGACAGGCCCGTAGAGCCCATAGTGCCCTCCCTGATGCGCTGGCATTTCCTAATTGGCAACCCACTGATACTACAGCGCCAGTACTTCCCCCATTCACCGCCCAACCTGGAATCCACGTGGAGACAGCTGGTTTTACGCCCCTGAACTTTTTTGAGCTGTTCTTCACGGAAGATCTTTTCAGATCTATTGTGGATCAATCAAATTTATATGCTCAACAATTTATCGCCGCCAACCCAAATTCGCCCCTTGCCAGACAATTCGGCTGGAAACCTTTAACGGTTTCCGAATTTAAGATCTTTCTGGGCCTTTCCCTCCACATGGGCATAACTAAACAGAGTGAATTGCGGCTATATTGGTCCACTAGCCCACTTCACCATATGCGCATGTACTCTGCCTCCATGTCCAGGGCGAGATATGAGCAAATTCTGCGATTTATGCATTTCAGCGACAATGAAATCTGTCGTCCTCGGGGAGACCCTGCATACGATCGGCTCCACAAAATTCGGCCCCTCATAGACCACTTCAATCAGCGGTTTGCAGCCTTGTTTACCCCCGAACAAGTTGTCTGCGTTGACGAGTCCCTGATTAAATTTACTGGCCGCCTTGCTATGAAACAGTACCTCCCCAGCAAGCGTGCCAGATACGGGGTCAAACTGTATAAATTGTGTGACAGGGCCACAGGCTATACAGTTAGTTTCCGGGTCTATGAGGGAAAAGATAGCTGTGTGGAGCCCCCCAACTGCCCAGACTACATAGGGAGCAGCGGTAAGATCGTTTGGGACTTGGTGTCACCCTTATCCGGAAAGGGGTACCATTTGTACGTGGACAACTTTTATACAAGCGTGCCACTATTTAGTCACCTGCTCGAATTACAAATTGGCGCATGTGGCACCGTGCGACCTAATCGCTGGGGCTTCCCCCAACGGCTTGTAGATTCCCGTCTTAGTCGGGGGGCGAGAGCCTGCTTGAAAACGGACAAATTGCTTGCGGTGAAGTGGAAGGATACACGGGATGTTTATGTTCTGTCCTCCCTTCACGCAGACACGACAATCCAAATCACTACGGCAACTGGCGTTGTGGAGAAACCCCTCTGTGTCCACGAATATAACCTTAACATGGGAGGGGTGGACCTTAACGACCAGATTTTGGCGCCGTATTTAGTTGCCCGTAAAGCCAGACGCTGGTACAAAAAAGTGTCTGTTTATTTATTCCAATTGGCGATGCTGAACGCCTTTGTCCTATACAAGGCGTCAGGACGAACTGGATCTTTCCGGGAATTCCAGGAAGAGATCATCCTTGCCTACCTGTACCCAGGAGGCATGCCTGCCCAACTTCCCCTTCCAGATGCAGTGAGCCGGCTGCATGAGAGGCATTTTCCTTATGCCCTCCCGAGTACCCCTACCCAAAGATGGCCCCAAAGAAGATGTCGTGTCTGTAGCAGGCGCGGATTTAGGCGTGACACCCGTTATTATTGTCCCAAATGTCCTGACCAACCTGGTCTCTGCATCGGGGAATGTTTTGAGCGCTACCATACACTAGTGGAGTTTTAGTGTAGGGTACAGCACGACACAGTGTAGGGCACACAAACACAGGGTCTCGAAGGATGTTGGATGTCCATCAACATTTTGAGAGACCCAAGCTGGAAGAGAAGATCGCAGAAGATCGCAGTCCCTCCCAAATCAAGACATGAAGAAACAGTTAGAAAGAAAAATAAAAGGATCCAAAAACTGTTGTTGTGTCAGTCATTTTATATGTCCTTCTACTCTTCTTACTGTACATTTAAATGTCCTTTGTTTGTTTTTTCATTCTTTTGTGACCTGTTTCTCTTGCAGGTACTTGTCGGCTACCACGCATTGATTTTATATATTCTGACACAAACAGTGTTTGCGCTCAGCATATATGGATACCTTTGCTGATAGCAGCTGTGGTGATTTTCTGATTTCAGCACTGCAGTTAAAATCCTATTTTGGTATACGTGGATAGCGCCGTGTATACCCATCATTAAATTCAGTGGGTGGTTGTTTGGGCGGTTAATGATGAGAATCCAAAAACTTTTGTTGTTGTCAGTCATTTTATATGTCCTACTCTTCCTAATGTACTTTTTTTAATGTACTTTGTTTTTTCATTCTTTTGTGACCTGTTTCTCTTGCAGGTACTCGTCGGCTACCACGCATTGATTTTATATATTCTGACACAAACAGTGTTTGCGCTCAGCATATATGGATACCTTTGCTGATAGCAGCTGTGGTGATTTTCTGATTTCAGCACTGCAGTTAAAATCCTATTTTGGTATACGTGGATAGTGCCGTGTATACCCATCATTAAATTCAGTGGGTGGTTGTTTGGGCGGTTAATGATGAGTAATACTACGCATTATTCTTGTGCTGATTTCTGATAGGTTCTCTTTTTTTCCGTTCAGCCCACAGGCTGCATGAAAAAAAAAAAAACCTATATGCCAAACAAGGACTAGCAATGTACTGGTACGTTGCTGGACTTTGAGTGGTTATACCAGGATGATGCCTGCAGATTTAGGCATCATCTTGGTATCGTTTTTTACAGCCAGCGGTCGGCTTACATGTAAAAGCAATCCTAGCAGGTAATTGGCCGCTAGACTGCTTTTACATGCAGTGGGAGGGGCCTCCCCCCCCCCCCACCGCCGCCTTCCGCAGCCTTCCGTGGTTTTTCTCGGGCTCTCCTGTCCCACCGGTTAACCCGAGAGTGCAGCCGGTGGTTCAGTTATCTAACCATAGAGCTAATTGAAGATTAGAATGGCTCCAATCATCTCTATGGCCTAAGATGCCGGAGGCTACGAGCATTTCATGACTTCTTTTTCGCCAGAAATAAACAGGGCCATTGGGAAATTGGGAAAGTATTTTATCACACCAATTTTGGCGTGGTCAGAAGCATTAAGGTCAGAGGAGAGATCTAGAGTATAAAAGACCCCAATTTTTAAAAAAAAGAGTACCTGTCACTACCGATTGCTATCATAGGGGATATCTAAATTCACTGTGATAGCAATAAAAATGATTTAAAAAAAAAAAAATTAAAGGAAAGGTGTCAAAATAACATAAAAGAGCAAAAAAAAAAAAAAAAAATCGAGCTCCGCCCCCTTTCCCCCGTGCTTGCGCGCAATGGCACACGCACGCGTTGGTCTAGTGTCATATGTAAACCGCAATTTCAGCATGCATGTGAGGTATCGCCGCGATCGCCAGATCGAGTGCAGTAATTCTTGCAGTAGACCTCCTCTGTAAGTCTAAAGTGGTAACCTGTAGAGACTTTTAAAGGTTTTTAAAAATGTACGTACGTTTTTGCCGCTGCGCAGGTGTGCGCAATTTTTAAAGCATGTCATGTCAGGTGTCTATGAACTCGGCATAAGATCATCTTTTAAATTTTACCAAACAAATTGGAATTATATAGTGTATTTGTGCAATAAATTTAAAAAAAATGTATTTTTTTCGCAAAAATTGCGTTTGGAAAATCTGTGCGCAAATACCGTGTGACAAAAAAAATTGCAACATCCACCATTTTATTCTATAGGGCCTCTGCTTTAAAGAAATATATAATGTTTGGGGGTTCAAAGTAATTTTCTAGTAAAAAAAAAATATTTTTTCATGTAAACAAAAAGGCACAGAAAAGGCTTGGTTTTCAAGTGGTTAGAAGAGTGGGTGATGTGTGGCTAAGATTGAGCGTAAAATGCCGGGACTGTTCAAACACCCCCCAAATGACCCCTTTTTGAAAAGTAGACACCCAAAGCTATTTGCTGAGAGGCATGGTGAGTCCATGGAATATTTTATATTTTGCTACAAGTGTCGGGAAAATTATTATTTCTTTTTTTTTTGTTGTTTTTTTACAGAAAGTTGTCACTAAATGATATATTGCTCACACATGCCATGTGTATATGTGAAATGACACCCCAAAATACATTCTGCTGCTTATCCTGAGTACAGGGATACCCCATGTGTGAAACTTTTTTGCAGTCTAGCCGAGTACAGGTCCCCGAAAACCAGTCCCCACTTTCAGGCTTTCCAAAGGCGTAAATTGTTGATTTCACTCCTGACTACCTATCACAGTTTCGGAGGCCCTAAAATTCCAAGATAGCACAAAACCCCCCCAAATGACCCCATTTTGGAAAGTAGACACCCCAAGCTGTTTGCTGAGAGGCATGGTGAGTCCATGGAATATTTTATATTTTGCCACAAGTTCCGGGAAATATATATATATATATATTTTTTTTTTTTTTTACAAAAAGCTGTCAGTAAATGATATATTGCTCACACATGCCATGGGTATATGTGAAATGACACCCCAATATACATTCTGCTGCTTCTCCTGAGTACAGGGATACCCCATGTGTGAGACTTTTTTGCAGTCTAGCCGAGTACAGGACCCCGAAATCCAACCTCCACTTTCAGGCTTTCCAAGGGCGTAAATTGTTGATTTCACTCCTGACTACCTATCACAGTTTCGGAGGCCCTAAAATTCTAAGATAGCACAAAACCCCCCCAAATGACCCCATTTTGGAAAGTAGACACCCCAAGCTGTTTGCTGAGAGGCATGGTGAGTCCATGGAATATTTTATATTTTACCACAAGTTCCGGGAAATATATATATATATATATATATTTTTTTTTTTTTTTTTACACAAAGCTGTCAGTAAATGATATATTGCTCACACATGCCACGGGTATATGTGAAATGACACCCCAATATACATTCTGCTGCTTCTCCTGAGTACAGGGATACCCCATGTGTGAGACTTTTTTGCAGTCTAGCCGAGTACAGGACCCCGAAAACCAACCTCCACTTTCAGGCTTTCCAAGGGCGTAAATTGTTGATTTCACTCCTGACTACCTATCACAGTTTCGGAGGCCCTAAAATTCCAAGATAGCACAAAACCCCCCCAAATGACCCCATTTTGGAAAGTAGACACCCTGAGCTATTTGCAGAGAGGCATGTTGAGTGTTTTGCAGATCTCACTTTTTGTCACAAAGTTTTGGAAATTGAAAAAAGAGGAAAAAAAATGCATTTTCCTGTTTTTTCTTCATTTTCCAAAAAAAATGAGAGCTGCAAAATACTCACCATGCCTCTCAGCAAATAGATTGGAGTGTCTACTTTGCAAAATGGGGTCATTTGGGGGGGTTTTGTGCCATCTTGGCCTTTTATGGACTTCAAAAGTGTGATAGGTAGTAAGGAGTGAGATCAACAATTTACGCCCTTAGAAAGCCAGAAGGTGCAGATTGGTTTTCCGGGTCCTGTACGCGGCTAGACTGCAAAAAAGTCTCACACATGGGGTATCCTTGTACTCAGGAGAAGCAGCAGAATGTATTTTGGGGTGTCATTTCACATATACCCATGGCATGTGTGAGCAATATATCATTTACTGACAACTTTGTGTAAAAAAAAAAAAATATATATATATATATATATTTCCCGGAACTTGTGGCAAAATATAAAATATTCCATGGACTCACCATGCCTCTCAGCAAATAGCTTGGGGTGTCTACTTTGCAAAATGGGGTCATTTGGGGGGGTTTTGTGCTATTTTGGAATTTTAGGGCCTCCGAAACTGCGACAGGTAGTGCAGAGGTGACATGAACAATTTACGCCATTAGAAAACCTGAGAGTGTTGATTGGTTTTCGCGGTCCTGTACACAGCTAGGCTCCCAAAAAGTCTCACACATGGGGCATCCCCATACTCAGGAGAAGTGGCAGAATGTATTTTGGGGTGTCATTCCACATATACCCATGTCATGTGTGAGAAATTTATCTTTTAGTGACAACGTTGTGTAAAAAAAAAAAATTAAAAAAAAAAATTGTAATTTTCCCGAAACTTGTGGCAAAATATAAAATATTCCATGGACTCACCATGCCTCTCAGCAAACAGCTTGGGGTGTCTACTTTCCAAAATGGGGTCATTTGGGGGGGTTTTGTGGTATCTTGACATTTCAGGGCCTCCAAAACCGTTATAGGTAGTGAGAAAATGCAATGAAAAATGTACGCCCTTTGAAATTCTGATGGTGGTGATTTGTTTTCCGGCTCCCGTACACAGCTATGCTCCCAAAAAGTCTCACATATGTGGTATCCCTGTACTCAGGAGAAGCAGCAGAATATATTTTGGGGTGTAATTACACATATACCCATGGCATGTGTGAGCAATATATCATTTCAATGACAACTTTGTGTAAAAAAAAAAAAAAAATTATTTTTGTCATTTTTCAAACACCTGTGACAAAAAAATAAAATATTCAATGAGCTCAACATGCCCCTCAGAACATTCCTTAGGATGTCTACTTTCCAAAAAGTGGTAGTTTGGGGGGGTTTTGTACTGCCCCGCCATTTTAGCACTTCATGAAATGAGATAGGCAGTCAGAAATTAAAGCTTCGTAAATTTCAGTATTTACACCATAGTTTGTAGACGCTATAACTTTTGCGCAAACCAATAAAAATACGCTCATTGATTTTTTTTTGTCAAAGACATGTAGCTAAATATATTTTGGCCAAAAAAAATGACATAAATTGAGTATATTGGATATTTTTTAAAAGACAAAGTTGAAAATGTCATTTTTTTGCAAAATTTTCGCTCTTTTTTTATTAATATCGCAAAAAATAAAAAGCGCAGAGGTGATCAAATACCACCAAAAGAAAGCTCTGTTTGTGGGAAAAAAAGGACGTAAATTTCGTTTAGGTACTGCATTGCATGACCGCGCAATTATCAGTTAAAGTCACGAAGTGCCAAGTTGAAAAAAGGGGTCTGGACCTTTAGCAGCCAAATCCTCCGGGGCTTAAGTGGTTAAGGGGGCAAATCCTTCTGGTTCAGAACTGGTTAAACTGCGGGCAGCCCACTTTAATGTAAGGTTGGTCCCAACGGCGGATTCGCCAGTAGTGGGGAAAACGATCCAGTCTGCTGTCCTCTCATTCCGGAAGGTGGCCCTCACTTGACTCTATGGCCTTGGAGGACCGGTCTGACGTCATACGTCGCTTGCTAGCAACATATTTAAAGCCCAATATTTTTTTTATCATAAAAAAATGACTTTTTTTTTGTTTTTCCTTTTAGTGTAGTTGTGAGGTCTGAGGTTTTTTGACCCCAGATCTCACATTAAAGAGGTCCTGTCATGCCTATTTCTATCACAAGAGATGTTAAAAAAAAAAAAACAGTGTAAAAATAAATAGAAAAAAAAAAATCAAAGCGCCCAGTTCCCGTTAGCTCCCGCGCAGAAGTGAACACATACGCAAGTCGCGCCCATATATGTAAACGATGTTCAAACCACACATGTGAGGTATTGCTGCGATCTTTACAGTGAGAGCAATCGTTTTAGCCCTAGACCTCCTCTGGAACGCTAACTAAACTGGTAACCTGTAGAAATGTTTAAACTGTCGCCTATGGGGATTTTTAAGTACCAATGTTTGTCGCCATTCCATGAGCGAGTGCAAATTTGAAGCATGACATGTTGGGTATCATTTTACTTGGCGTAACATTATCATTCACATTATAGAAAAAATTGGGCTAACTTTTTTGTTTTCTTATTTTTTTAATTCAACAAAGTGATCTTTTTCCCAAAAAATTGCGTTTGTAAGACCGCTGCACAAATAAAAAATATTGCAACATTCTAAGTTTTATTCTCTAGGGTCTCTGCTATAAATATATATATATATATATATATATATATATATATATATATATATAAAATGTTTGGGGGTTCTAAGTAAATTTCTAGCAAAAAAAATGATTTTTAACTTGTAAACAACAAGTTTCATAAAAAGGCCCGGTTAATGACCAGGCCATTATTTGCGATACAGCACTGCGTTAATTTAACTGACAATTGCGTTGTCGTGCGACGCTGTGCCTAAATAATGTTTGATGGTATTTGATCACCTCTGCGATTTTTTAATTTTTGTGCTATAAACTAAAAAATCGCATCAATGCTGAAAGAAAAAACAATTTTTTTTTAACTTTATGCTATATTACATTCCCAATAAAGAAAAAATTAAAAATCACATTTTTTTTATCATTTTAGGCCAATATGCATTCTGCTACATATTTTTGGTAAACAAAAATCCCAATAAGTGTATATTGATTGGTTTACGCAAAAGTTATCCCGTCTACAAACTAGGGGAAAGATTTATGTCATTTGTACTTATTTCTTTTTTACTAGTAATGGCAGCGATCAGCGATTTTTAAGGGGACTATGACTTTGCGGTGAACAGATCGAACACTTAACTGACATTTTTGACTTTTGAGAGGACCAGTGACATTACTGCAGTAATGTCACTGGCAGGGAAGGGCTTATTACCAGGGGTGAATGTGTCCCTAGGGGGTGCTTTATAACTGTGTGGGGGGTGGGCTTGCTGAATGAACTCAGAGATCGTGTACCTAAATAGGAGGAATACAGGATCCCGGTGTTCATTACTGACAGAAGAGTGGTCTGCGTGTTTACAATGGTGTACCACCGGGGAACAATCGCAATCGCCGCCGGATCCCCTGCAGCCAATCGGCACGGGCGCGCACGCGCCCCCATGAAGCAACGTACGTTATTTCTGCAACCTAAATGTAATTATTGTATATTGCAGAAGTGGTAAAAATCCCTGAAGAAGATGTTGTTGTATACTTTGAAATGCGTTGGAAACTTCTCTAATATAAGTCAATGCAAGTCACCCCCAAAGTAGTGCAGGAACCTTTTTCTAAGTCGGAGCGACTTGAGTTGAACGGTTCCATTGCATTGAATGGAGCACGACTTGTCAGGCGGCCAAGTTGCCCCAGTGTGAACCAAGTGTAAGAGATCTGGAATATTTACTTGTTTTTAATCTGTGTGTACATAAATATATACAAGCTTTTTTATAATCAGAACACTTAACAGAAATTACTTTTAATTTTCTACTGTTTAGCACGCCAAACTAATCACATAAAAGTTTAAATGAGCAGATTGTAAAAATACAATATGCAGTTAAGAACTTTCAATTTATTGCAGCTGAGTGGTTTTATCCATCTTGCAACAATCCTCGTACATACATTCATTGGATTTGTGTGCATTTTTTTTATTTGCTGTACCGTTTTACATTAGTCTTTGTTGTCATTTTCTTATTACATGCATAAGTCCTGCATTTATTCCCATAAGGGACATTTTTATGAAGCTCGCTGCTAATAATAACTCTTTTTGTCCCTTTATCTCATTTCCTGTAAAACATTAAGAATGTCATAATTACACATGGGCAATTTTAAATGCTTGTGTGAAAACTCCTTCTGTGCTAAATTGATCTGCATCCTTTCTTTTAGTGAGTTATCTGTGTCCCAGGGATATATGGCTGCAATTTTCATACACAATTGATATTTTATAACTTGACTACGGTATTACAGATGTTCCCCACCTCTCAACAAAGTTAACAAAATTATCTAGCCCCTCTTAACCAATAACGAAACCACGCCAGTTTGGGGAGAATTTTGTCTGTGATGGCCATTTATTAACCACTTTAAGACCGGAAGGATTTGCCCCCTTAATGACCAGGCCATATTTTGCGATTCGGCACTGCATTACTTTAACGGACAATTGCGCAATCGTGCGATGCTGTACCTGAAAAAAAATGATGTCCTTTTTCTCCCACAAATAGAGCTTTCTTTTGGTGGTATTTGATCACCTGTACGATTTTTTTTTTTTTTTTTTGCGCTATAAACTAAAAAAAAGAGTGACAATTTTGAAAAAAAAAAAACAATATTTTTCTCATTCTGCTATATAACATTCAAAAAAAAAATTTGTTTTCTGCTACATATTTTTGGTAAAAAAAAAATTACAATAAGCGTATTTTTATTTTTTATTGTATCTACTAACTACGGGAAAGATTTATGTCATTTTTTTGTTTTTTTTAATTGTAATGGCGGCGATCTGCAATTTTTAGCGGGACTGCGACATTTCAGCAGACAGATCAGACCCCTAACTGACATTTTTGACAATTTTGGGGGTACCAGTGACATTACTACAGTAATCAGTGCTGAAAATATGCTCTGTTACTATAATAATGCCATTGGCAGGGAAGGGGTTAACCTTGTGGGTGATAAATGGGTTAAATGTGAGCCTAGGGGAGTGATTCTAACTGTGGGGGGGTGGCTTCTGAAATGACCATAGAGACATGTGATCCTATATAGAAGGATGACATGGGCTCTATGATCATTGCAGGGAGAAGAACGGTCAGCTGTGTTTACAACAGTTGACCGTTCTTCTCTCTCAGCGGGGAACGATCGCGGGTGTCAGGCGGCAATCTGAGCCACCTGCCCGCTGCATAGGCTTCACCGCTCTCCCCCTAGCCTCCTGCTTGCGACCGACATATAGCTACTTCGGTTTGCCCAGGAGCGGCTGCCTGCCGCAGTATAAATGCGGCGGGCGGTCGTAAAGCGGTTAACAAAACCAAAACTTTAAAATTCCTAAAAACAGAAACAATAGTAAACAGTAGTTACATAGTAAAAACAGAAACAATAGTAAACAATAAAAAAATAGAATAGAAATAGAATAGAAACAATAGTAATAAATAGTAAAAGTATTAAATAGTAATAACTAACATAAAGGTTGCCGGTTTTGGTAGGCACCACAAACCAACATCAATTTTGTATCTGCGTGACTACTAATAAACTCCCCAGCTGCACTACACCATCTCAGGGATAACCCACCTCTTAGCAGATACTTCCTCATTACTACTTCCCAGTTAAACCACTCTTAACTGGGATTCCACAGAGGACTCCATACCTTAGATGGGTCCCTACACTGAACAATTCATACTCTGAACCCCTCCGAAGACCCCAACCACCAAAACAACAAAAATGATCAACAATATGAAAAAAACATCCCAATGCAGGGAGGATGGGTGGGAAGCTTCTTCACGCCCGTTGGGCTCCAAATGTCTCCCACCTTCCAGATCCCCCTCTGTATCCCCCTAGCTGCCCTCCTCCTCCACCTGGACAACCAATCCTATTTGAGTGTCCTCCCCTCTTTCCCAACATTACCTTATCCTCTCCTGGTTCCTCTGTCCCCCTTGTCATGTGGCCCCTTTGCATACTTATTATTTTATTTCTTTTTGCTTCTGGCCTTTCTGGAAAGTGAAGTTATTAACTAAGTAGCATTAATTGTCCTATTATGAAAAAATCTGTCTCTATTTTTTGTTTTGTACCTGCAGTACCCTGCAAGAGAAGAGCATTACACACATGTAGCTCATGTCTTCTACCTCCCCTCCATTCCAGCCCTACAGCCTCTATCAATGTCTTCAGCATTCGACACTTCTGGCAGTGTCAGATGCTTGTATCCTCCTCTGCTTTGCTGTGGCTCCTTCCTCGGACCCTCACATCACTACTACAGCACACAGAAATAACATGAGGAAGAAAAGCCATAGGGTGCAGCAAGGGAAACAGGCATGTGACACTGCTGGAAGATACCGATGGTGGCTGCAACCCTGGAATAGAGGGAAGGAAGGAAAGATTAGTATAATGGCTCTTTTTTTACAGGCTACTGTAGGAATGCATTTTCTTTTTTTGGTGATTAACAGTCTTAGTTTTCAGGCTTGGGAGGGAAAGTTTTTGCTTGTTGCCTCTGGCATCTCTCTACACTTATGTTTAGGGATGTGCAACCAATGAAGAAAAGTGAGGTGACCACCTTGAAGGGGATGGCACTGAGGTTGGGGTGGCCATACTGAACATTCTATCCTTGCAGGTCAGTTAAATTGCCCTGTATACACAGGTCAGCATTAGTGGGAAGGTTACTAGAATGCTGGTAGTTGGCTTATTGTTATGCAATCTAGCAACTAATGGCTCTGTGCATCCTAGCAAAAGCCGCACACCACAATTGGTTGCTAGAAAGCTGGCAGCTGGACTATAGCATCATTGGTTGCGTCCTAGCAAGCAAAGGGGGTTGCAAAAATGGGATGGCATCTGGAGTGTTTATGGGACACAGTACTGAAGAGATTGCAGTGCAATGTCCAGGGGGCTGGCAGCAAAAATGACTACCTTTTGTAGCAATTAACCTGGGCACGTTAATGCTTATGTACTATTGTCTATAAAAAGTACATATACTGTAGACACAGCATTCCATCTATCTGCAATTTCTCAAATGCAGGAAGAAAATCATTTAAGAAAATTAAAACATCTAACATTGGCTATAATGCATGTAAAAAGTATTTTTACAAGTGAGATGGAATAGGACAAGGGAGCTCCTGCCCCCACTCGGCAGCAGGGACTCCGATGCACGGGGCAGGCAACTCCGATTGCTCAAATGTGAAGTAATCTGTTTATATAGGATTACCTATAGTGCTTGCTAAAAAATAAATGTAATATTTAAAAATTATAAATTGCATATAAACCCTGTGATCTGATGCAAATGGTATATAAAATTATATAAATATACTTAAATAAGATTGCAATAATTAATAAATATGATAATAAATATAAATATAAAATGCAAGTTAATATATAGTGCAGAAATTGAGTGTTCTCATAAGATTTCCTTAAAGTTCATGTGCAAAATAAGCTCATGTGCAGAAAAGTTTATAATAATGGGACTTCTTGGTGATAAAAAGTTCAAAATAAAGTGCACAGTGAATAGTGCTTGGTGCTTCGTGATATGTTATTCCACTCTCTCCCTGGTGTCCCTCCTTGTGTTCCACCGTGATAAGATAGATGAATTTCACACTCACCGGATTGCGTGGGTCCTATGTGCCTTTTGACACCAGGATCATACGGGCTTTAGTGACCCCCCAGGGCCAGAATGCCTTCACATTTGAGCACTTGCACTTTACTATAGCAGCTGCAAATCACATTTATTTATTTGACTAGTTATTTATTAATTTTAGGCTTCTCTGCGTGGCCGGGAAATATACTTTGTATATTTTACCCCTCAACTCCGATTGCTGCCTGACACCCACGATCGTTCCCCACTTAGAGAGAAGAACAGTCAGCTGTTGTAAACACAGCTGACCATTCATCTCTCTGGAATGATCACAGAGTGCCTGTTATCCTTCTATATAGGATCACATGTCTCTATGATCATTTCACAAGCCACGCCCCCCATACAGTTAGTAAACACTCCCCTAGGCTCCCTAGATTAACCCCTTGATCACCCACAGTGTTAACCCCTTCCCTGCCAGTGTCATTATTACAGTAAAAGTGCATATTTTTAGCACTGATTACTGTAGTAATGTCACTGGGCCCCCCAAAAGTGTCAAAAATGTAATTTAGGGGTCCGATCTGTCCGCCACAATGTCGCAGTCCAGCTAAAAATCGCAGATCGCCGCCATTACTAGTAAAAAAAAAAAAACAATAAAAATGACATAAATCTTTGCCGTAGATAGTACGGCAAAGACTCCTGGGATATGTGCCCATGTGGACTCCACTATGTGGGGAGAACAAAAAGGTTGCTGCGTGTCCGTATTGCAGAGCATATTGCTAATATTAAACGTGGCTTTAAGAAACACAGCATCTCCCTACACTTTAGGGATCACCATAATAAGGATCCTCTCTCTGCTACATTTTTGTGGCATAGATTGTGTGTATTCGCCCTGGAGAATTAGGGATCTGTCGCAGAGGGAGACGAAGTGGATTTTCTTATTAAAAAGTCTGACTCCAAAAGGGTTAAATATAGAATTGTTTTATTAGTGACTATTAATTATTTGTACTTTATGTATATTTTTTTCCTGTTTTGGGTTATTAACCTTACCTGCTTGTGTTTATATTATCATTCATTTTATTATATATTATTCTATATTTATATAATATGTTGTTTATGTACGTCAGCTTTTTCTGTCGTGACACCTAATGTGGTAGAGCATGACTCTAAATGCCTTATATTAGGATATTTGTTACTATTTTTATATTTGCTAACCTTTTTATGTTGAAATATACAGCTACCTCTGTGATATGATGCAGTAATTGTGATATCCGGGTAGCGGGGACACGAGTGAGGCAATTGACTAATCTCTCCTTGTGCTAGCAGATACATTTTCCATTGCCAGACCGTACAGCCAATCCCATGAATAAGTCCGTGTGACGAAACATGTCGGGATGATTGGCTGTACAGCAATGCTAGATTACTGACACACCCTGCTCGTCCGGACACCCGGAAGTGACGCCGTGGCTGTGTCTGTGAGGAGACGCTGCAGGACACAGCTGATGCATGCTACTGAGATGGTCCTCTATAAGTCCTCCGCTGCCCAGATGGATCTTCTGATACACTGAGGAGTTTGTTATGCGTGCATATTCAAGAAATATGTGAGTGCAATTTTATTGAGTTAATAAAGCCCTGTTTTGTATGGTTTTATGCTATGGTCCCTTTACTTTTTTATTATATGGACCCCCATTTCCTTTGCGGCCATTGAGGATTACCACCATATACAGCCTGCTGAGAGGTTATCTTGATACATTTATTATTACCAGGCATCTGGTAAGTGTTTTCTCTTTGGGGGGTCATCACCCTTCCCTTTACGCGGTGTGGTGGTCGGCACATGTATGCATTATCCTCTAAGGACTGTCACCAAGGATATTTGGATGAACTGTGTCCAGTTACCCCTGAGCACTTGAATTAATCGCATTGTGCTATAAAAATGACATAAATCTTTGCCGTAGATAGTAGACACAATAACTTTTGCGCAAACCAATCAAAAGACGCTTATTGTGATTTTTTTTTACCAAAAATATGTAGCAGAATACAAATTGGCCTAAAATGTTAAAAAATTGTGATTTTTAAATTTTTTATGGGAATGTTATGTAGCAGAATGTGAAAAATATTGTTTTTTATTTTCAGAATTGTCACTCATTTTTTGTATATAGCACAAAAAATAAAAATTGCAGATGTGATCAAATACCACCAAAAGAAATCTCTATTTGTGGGAAAAAAAGTACATCAATTTTATTTAGGTACAGCGTCGCACGACTGCGATATTGTCCGTTTAAAAATGGCCTGGTCATTAAGGGGACAAATCCTTTCCGGTCCAGAAGTGGTTAAAGTATATGTAAACCTAACCACTAATAACTTCAAAATGTTATAGAGGAACTGCACTGCATCTGAGTACAAATAACCAAAAATGCTATTTCATTCATTTTTAATATTCAAAAAAACAAAGCAAACATCAATCCATGTCTGCACGCTCTATTTTGCTGGGAAATCATAAAAACAAAAAAAAAAAAAAAAAAAAAAAACCCTGACATTTCAGGCAGTAGCCATCTTGAGTTAGGGCAGATGATTTATGTATCTTTACTTCCTAGATTCTATCTGCCCTTAGTTCAGGCATTGGCTGAGCTGAGAACCCTCCCTCCCCTCCCCTCCTGAAGACTCCTGGGATATATGACATCATTTACCTAGGCCTGGGAACCAGGAAGTACCTGAAGAAATATAAAAAGAAAAAGTTTCAAACTTATATATATATGATATATGTTCCTATCTATTTACTAATGCTAGCAGCATGAGGATTAAAAATAGTCAAGTTCCGCTTTTTTTGTACCTTCAACATAGTATTTTAAATCTGCAGACTTCATTAACCTTTTACCTGTTGACTCTGCCATGAAGGCCCTTGTACAGGCACTTCCTGTTATAGGGTGACATCTGTGTTCCTGTGAAGTCGCCCCTTTAAATATTCTTCCATTGGAGACTTTGGGGTTGATTTACTAAAGGCAAATAGGCTGTGCACTTTGAAAGTGCAGTTGCTCCAGAGCTTAGTAAATGAGGGGACGCTCTGCTGACTTCCGTCATCTAATTATGTGCAAGCAAAGTACACAGTCTATTTGTCTTTAGTAAATCAACCCCTTAAAGTAGGCTTGCCGATGTACATTGAACAGGTATGGTTCCCCATTGTCATCATCAGCATACCTGGGAACTTCTGGAAATCAATGGGCCTGATGTTGGGGGTGACATTTTGCAGATTTTAAATAGATTTAATGGTAATGGCCTAAATCGTACACACCAGCAACTTGAAGAGTTCAATAGTGGCGCACCTACTGTTCTGCAGTAAATATGGGGCTAACAGTGGTGGCAGAAAAAAAGCTCTGGCATCAGTAAACATGTTCATGCGTTGTTGGTGTCCTTGTACTGATGGTGTCATTTGAAAGTATAATAATAGTGTGATACTGTAAGAGAAATTAAAAAAAATGCAACTGCATCCCTGGTATCAGTGGGGCTGTCTTGGCGTCCAAGAAAGGGGAAAGTGGCTGAATGGCTCTTTGAAGGGGTAGGGATAGCTCTGGGGCTAAGTTGTTACCTATACGCTCTGTGTGCTTATAATTTAGATTTCCTTTTCAGCAAGGCACTGTTGTGACAATTATCATATTTTAACGTCTGTCACGTCCCTGTCTGGAGTGACAGTGTGCATAACTGATATTTCTTCAGAAAAAAATCATAATTGCTACAGCTGATACTGCTGTAAAGATATTTACAGATTTTTCTGTTTCAATATTTTTGTTAATTTTCACACCCCATTCACATTAGGTCGCTCCGACTTAGGGGGCGACCCGTGAAGTCGCGTGCAGCGCGACTTCGGCACGACTTGCATGGACTTCACATAATTGAAGTCAATGCAAGTCACCTCCAGGTCGCCCCGAAGTAGTAGAGGACCCTTTTTCTAAGTCGGAGCGACTTGTGTCGCTCCTATTAGAACCGGTCCTGTACTACTCAATGACCGCGACCGTGCACGACTTGCCAGGCTGACCAAGTCGCCTGACAAGTCGTGCTAGTGTGAACCGGCACTCAAGAGGGTATGAAAAGCCATGGTTTGCCCACACAGAGGTGACATTGAACAGGCGTATGTATGTATGATTAACATAACTGTAAACTGTTACCAGGACCAAAGAGGACCAGAGTAGAGGTAAGGTAAGTATCACAAGCTATCATGTACTGTCCCCTAAGGGATATTAGTCTTCGTCTAATAGCCTTCATATCAGGAATGAAGAGGAAAATAAAGAGACAAGAGGTAAAAAAAAAAAGGAGAAAGAAAGGAGAGAGAGAGAGAGGCCTCAGGAAAGGGCGAGTGCCACGGATGGGAGAACTACACCAATGAGGTTTACATTCGACCATAGGTACTCGGGGGCAAGGAAGGGTCCCAGACTTTCAAAAAATTTTCATGTAAATTAGTGATCGACCGATATGTCGGGGGCCGATATGCACTTTCCCTGATATATCGGAATCGGCCCCAGAAGTTACCAATATTGCCGATATTGTCATGATGTCATTGCATATGTTGCGCTGCACACATTTTGCCTTCTAAGACCGCCTCCCACACCTGCGCGGCACACACGTGACATCATTCTCCACGCACTGCACGCGTTCTGCCTTCTAAGACCGCCTCCCATGCCTTGGACAGCCTCGTGTGCAGTCAGCTGCAGTCTGGTCATGGTGCCAGCCAGCCAGCCACCCACAGGCCCCAGCCTCAGCCACCCACCACAGGGTGCCAGTCAGCCAGTCACAGCAGGGTGCCAGCCGCCAGCCATCCGACCCACAACACAACTGTCCTGCAACAGATGCATTTCTGGCAAGGAAAGAAACCCTGTAAGTAGATCTGAATTTTTTGAAGACCAGGAGGATCCAGAATCTTTCTAACGACATGGTCGCCAAAACAGGGGGCCTTCCTTTAAATGAACTTAGGGTTATTAGGGATAACTGGTCCTAGATCTTTATCAAGAGTCAAAATATGCCAGTGTTTCTTATAGATGTTCTCTATACCCCTATATTGATGGTGGAGACTAGAGTTGAAACCCCATTGGTGTTGGTCATTTGGGGGCCCAGATTTATTGCTCATTATTCCAAGACATTAATTTCTTGATAGCAGGGCAACTTCAGTTTTTGTGGCAGATAATTTCTGTATCACGCACAACTCCTTTTTGATCCTCCTGTTCTTCAAAAAATTCAGATCAAGGGTTTCTTTCCTTGCCGGAAATGCATCTTTTGCAGGACAGTACGGAATAATGAGAGGGGTAGAACCTCTTTTACCAACATCGATGGTGAGGTGTACAATATTAAGGAGTTTATCACGTGCAATTCCAGTTATGTTGTATATCTTTTGTGGTGCCCATGTGGACTCCACTATGTGGGGAGAACAAAAAGGTTGCTGCGTGTCCATATTGCAGAGCATATTGCTAATATTAAACGTGGCTTTAAGAAACACAGCGTCTCCCTACACTTTAGGGATCACCATAATAAGGATCCGCTCTCTGCTACATTTTTGTGGCATAGATTGTGTGTATTCGCCCTGGAGAATTAGGGATCTGTCGCAGAGGGAGACGAAGTGGATTTTCTTATTAAAAAGTCTGACTCCAAAAGGGTTAAATATAGAATTGTTTTATTAGTGACTATTAATTATTTGTACTTTATGTATATTTTTTTCCTGTTTTGGGTTATTAACCTTACCTGCTTGTGTTTATATTATCATTCATTTTATTATATATTATTCTATATTTATATAATATGTTGTTTATGTACGTCAGCTTTTTCTGTCTTGACACCTAATGTGGTAGAGCATGACTCTAAATGCCTTATATTAGGATATTTGTTACTATTTTTATATTTGCTAACCTTTTTATGTTGAAATATACAGCTACCTCTGTGATATGATGCAGTAATTGTGATATCCGGGTAGCGGGGACACGAGTGAGGCGATTGACTAATCTCTCCTTGTGCTAGCAGATATATTTTCCATTGCCAGACCGTACAGCCAATCCCATGAATAAGTCCGTGTGACAAAACATGTCGGGATGATTGGCTTTACAGCAATGCTAGATTACTGACACGCCCTGCTCGTCCGGACACCCGGAAGTGACGCCGTGGCTGTGTCTGTGAGGAGACGCTGCAGGACACAGCTGATGCATGCTACTGAGATGGTCCTCTATAAGTCCTCCGCTGCCCAGATGGATCTTCTGATACACTGAGGAGTTTGTTATGCGTGCATATTCAAGAAATATGTGAGTGCAATTTTATTGAGTTAATAAAGCCCTGTTTTGTATGGTTTTATGCTATGGTCCCTTTACTTTTTTATTATATGGACCCCCATTTCCTTTGTGGCCATTGAGGATTACCACCATATACAGCCTGCTGAGAGGTTATCTTGATACATTTATTATTACCAGGCATCTGGTAAGTGTTTTCTCTTTGGAGGGTCATCACCCTTCCCTTCACGCGGTGTGGTGGTCGGCACATGTATGCATTATCCTCTAAGGACTGTCACCAAGGATATTTGGATGAACTGTGTCCAGTTACCCCTGAGCACTTGAATTAATCGCATTGTGCTATTTGCACTGTTTTGGGACTTTTTAGATGCGCTGCATTTCTGATTTCTTTGTATGGAAAATTGGATTTTTAATATAACTGTCTAGCTTTTGTCTAGCTTTTTTCTAGCAGTTTTGCACTGACTGCAGTAGTTGCAGTGAGTGCCCTACTGTAGCTATAGTTCACTGACTCCAGTCCAATCCACTGTCTAGCTGTTGCCTAGCTTTTTTTCTAGCAGTTTTGCACTGACTGCAGTAGTTGCAGTGAGTGCCCTACTGTAGCTATAGTTCACTGACTCCAGTCCAATCCACTGTCTAGCTGTTGCCTAGCTTTTTTTCTAGCAGTTTTGCACTGACTGCACTGCAGTAGTAATTTAAAATTATTGCAGTGAGTGAGTGCACTACTGCAGCAGTTTATGCATCATTCACAATCAGATGATGTGAAACTGATGTCCCTTCAAGTGCAGTTTTCCTATCAGTTTTTATGCAGTTAAGGTGTGAAGAACGAGCCCTTGATGTTAAAAATGTTAATAAATAAAGATTAACATGTTCAGTAACAGATTTGTGTTGAAATTTGAGTTTATTTTGCAAAATTTTAAATGTACAAAATATTGGCCAATATCGGCCGATAAAGATATGCGCTCGCCAAAATATCAGTATCGGCAACGAATAAAAACGATATTGGTCGATCACTAATCACTAATAACTGCTCATCAGCCATCAGGATGGTCATCCTGTTTTTCACACCCTGAAAAGCATCTTTATGTATTGTTACATGAAATAAGGACTGCAGTAGGCCAAAGACCCTGGACCAGAAGCCGATCAGACGTGGGCATGACCACCATGTATGTAACACATCCCCATGCTAACCATAATTCCGAAAACATCGGTCATTTCTGCCAGGATAAGTGTGGGCAAGCCTTGCCGGGACCCAGTACCACTGCAGGAGCACTTTATATGCAGCCTCGAGAGTGGTAGTATTGAATGAGCATTTCGCTATTGTCGTCCGATGTGGAAGGTCTTTGTGCACTGGTCCAAATCATTTGGTGGAGTGGGGATTATGGTGTGGGTTTTTTTTTTTGTTCAGTGGTTAGGCTTGGGCCCCTAGTTCCAGTGAAGGAAACTCTTAAAGCGTCAGCATACCAAGACATTTTGGACAATTTCATGCTCCCAACTTTGTGGGAACAGATTGGGAATGGCCTCTTCCTGTTCCAATATGATTGTGCACCAGTGCACAAAACAAGGTCCATAAAGAAACAGATGAGCAAGTTTGGGTTGGAGGAACTTGACTGGCCTGCCTCAACCCGATAGAACACCTTTGGAGTGCGAGCCAGGTCTTCTTGTCCAACATCAGTGCCTGACCTCACAAATGCGCTTTTGGAAGAATGGTTAAACATTGCCATAGACACACTCCTAAACCTTGTGGACAGTCTTTCCAGAAGAGTTGAAGATGGTATAGCTGCAAAGGGTGGGCTAACTCATTATTGAACCCTACAGACTATGACTGGGATGCCATTAAAGTTCATGTACGTGTAAAGGCAGGCGTCCTAATACTTTTGGTATGATAGTGTATGTCAATGACATTGGGAGACAGGACATAGGACAGTCTGCCCTTACTCCCCAGTGGACGCCTGTACTGAGAGGGTTGTCTGATCTCAGCGGACACCCCCTCTTTCTATATATGTATATATGTACTGTATATTTACGTATGTATGTATACATGTCTGTATACAGTTTTAAGATGCGTAGCATGGTAAAACATGAAAACCACTTCCAAAATCAATTCCATTTTTCAGACTTGAGCAAACATGACAGGAGAGAGATGACATACAACAAGGTAGGGCAGCAGATAATTTCATTGAAAAGCAGTGTATATGAAACTGATCTTTTTTTGCATAGTACAGTTCTGATTGCTGCCTCTGCTTTTTTCTGTCGGTGTTAACAAGAATGTGGGGAAGGACATGTGTGAGCTCAAGCTCTTAGCCTCTTTGTCAGTTTATATTAACCTGATATTTGTTATGGCACCATGCTAACCCACCCATATAATTACTGTCATTTCTCATTTAAATAGGGTTTATAGAGTCAAATGCAGTCAATCCCTTACCTGGTAACCTAGATCACCCACTGGCTTTTTATATCTCTTGTGGATTCAAGCAGTGAGATCCCCCAGTTCCTGGCTTTGCTTCCCTCACCATGGAGTCTCACTCCTACTGGCGTATTTCCTTTTATGTACAATAAAAGAAGAATCCAAGAGTGACATCCCAGCAGATGTGACAACTCACATGCAGAGATTTCACTGTGGGAATCCAAAAGAGATAATAGGAGCTTGTGGATGATTCAACTACTGATAACACGTTGTTATGCAGGCTGACCCTTTATGGAAAAACCTAAACTGAAATGCCTCTATGGTTTCTGATGACAGAGCTGTTCAGTTCTTTATATCTGAGATAATATGACCATGCACCTTAGGCACAGTATGCTTTCTGCACCAAACCAAAAGAGATGGTAAAAAAATGCATGCAACCATACTTCTGATGGGAAGTCTATTCATAACCCTTCACATAGGCTTAACAGCCCTACATGATCCTGTACCTAACACTTGACCTAACTATAAAATGGAATTTCTAAAGTCCGGAAAAAACAACCAGCAAAATGTATTTTGTACACCCTTACAACACATACACATTTCTGCATGGTGTGTCTCTTTCAAAAAATAGTACAAAAAATATACCTGATGATTTGCTACAATTTGGGTATGCTCCTAACTTCCAGGGGTGATTTCAACAACTCTACCTCTGCAACATTAAACCACCTTGTTTCAGCAGTTGGCAGCAGAGAAAAGAACAGAACTCCTCCGCCAGATCCTTTTTTCAGTGCAGCCACGGAGAGGCCCTCTCTTCCCCCATCTCAGCAGTTGGCTGCAGAAAGGACAGAACTCCTCCTACAGATCCTGCACCTCTCTGTGCTGCCACAGAACCCCCTCGTATCCGCCTCCCCAGGTCTTAGCATTCAGCAGACTCTAATCCTCCTCCAGACCTGAACGTTTTGCTTCCCATCTCCTACCCCAGCTTCTTCCAGGCAGCAGGTAAGTGGGTTGAACTGTGATGTAAGGGAGGTTTGGGGGACTCTTGACTTCTGATGGTGGGGTGGGCTCTTGACATCTGATGTAAGGGGGGTGGGGTGCTCTGGACATCTCATCTTTCAGATACAACAGGCTATTTGACGGCAACCATAATGCTTATGTGGCCGTGATGAAATTGAGTTTGACACCCCTGCTTTAAACCAAAACTTCCCCATTGGATTCCACAGAAGGCACTTTGCTGCCGGCATTAGGCTTCTGTTTATTCTGCAGCACCCCTGGACCCAAAATTCAATACACCTAATAATGCAAATTCTAGTCAGAACCCAGACACCCAGTCCTATCTCCTATTGGCCATGCAACAGAGAGCTAATGAGACAGGGATGAGAAGACCACAATGATTGGAGCTCTAGTTAGAATTTCCATAACCAGTGCCCTGGGTTTGGGGGCTTCTGAGGGGACACTGGCTCACCTCCTTGCTTCATGTTTTGACACTGCATAGAGCTTTTGTAATGTGCTCATTTTAGATAAATTATGTCTAGCTTAGTTAGCTTAACCACTTAAGCCCCGGAAGATTTTACCCCCTTCCCGACCAGGGCCTATTTTGCGATTATTGGACTATTGCGCGGTCGTGCGACACTGTACCTAAATTAAATTGACATCCTTTTTTTCCCACAAACAGAGCTTTCTTTTGGTGGTATTTGATCACCTGTGCGATCTTTTGATCATGCGCTATAAACAAAAAAAGAGCGACAATTTTGCAAAAATAACAATATTTTTCACATTTTTTTATATGAAATTCCCCCCAAAAAAATGTAAAAATCAGAATTTTTTAACATTTTAGGCCAATTTGTTTTCTGCTACATATGTTTGGTAAAAAAAATCGCAAAAAGCGTATTTTGATTGGTTTGCGCAAAAGTTATTGCGTTTGCTAACTAAGGGAAAGATTTTTGTCATTTTTATTGTTTTTTTTTTAACGAGTAATGGCGGCGATCTGCGATTTTTTTTGCGGGACTGCGACATTGTAGCGGACAGATCGGACCCTTGACTGACATTTTTGACACTTTTGGGGGTACCAGTGACATTACTACAGTAATCAGTGCTATACATATGCACTGTTACTGTAAAAATGACACTGGGAGGGAAGGGGTTAACTTTATTGGAGAGGGAGGGGTTGAGTGTGTCCCTAGGGGCGTGTTTCTAACTGTCATTGGATGTGGCTTTGTGTGTAACAGCACAGATCAACGGTCCTACATAGCAGGACTGAGTGATCTGTGCTTTTACACAGGGGAGAATGACAGGCGGCTGTGTTTACATTAGCCGCCTGCTTTTCTCCCTCTCTACCCGACGATCGCGAGTGACCGGCGGACATTGGGTCCGCCGGTCACACGCGCCGGCTTCTTCTGGTACAAGTGGTTAAGGCTCGTATACACCATAAGAGAATCAGGGGAGGATTTTCATCTGAAAAACTTTCGTGCACACAACGTTCGACAGCCGATTCTGACTTTTCTAATGAAAATTCCCGAAGGGACAAACTCTCAAATTTTTCTTGTACTGGAACAGAACGAATGATTGTGTATCGTTTTTGTACAATTTTCGTACAAGAAAAAATCAGCAAAGAAAGACATCGACTGATCAGAAAACAATAAACAACAAAAAAAAAACCTTTGCCGTACGAGATATTTCATACAAATTCTCGTTCATTTGTTTCGATTTGCTGTGAAATAAGGAGGAAAAATGGACTATCGTTCACCTGATTTTCATTGAATTAGTGTGTACCCCACTTTAGTCTTCCTTTTTAATACAAAATAAAAAAAATCTAGTTTCCATCTGTACTTATGTGGTTCCTGGTACAATCTATCCTAAAATTCAAACCTGCTTGATTTATTTTTGAAGGTAATGTTGGGTGAATTGTTTTTATTCATGAGCTGCTTCATGTCTTTACTGAACACTAGCCGTGCAATAACTGGATAATAAAATCATAGAGTAGAGGTAGATGAAATGGTGCTACTGGAAACAGTCATTTATTTAAGACTGAAACCATTGTAGCAAAGAGCGAGGTGAAGAGGAATGAAGAGTGGATGGAGAGGAGGAAATACATTTGGTATGTCACATAATGGCCGCCTGTACTAAAACAAGTGGTACTTAGATGAATAATAGCAGATAAACACAATTTGTTCTTTTGCGGGTGAATGTTCTCTAAAAAAGATGAGACAGTGTATGTTGAAGCTATTTATTGATTACTTTAAATGAGAAGTGTGCCTCTGTGATGATAATAATAAAGGTTAACTGTTATGTTGTTCCTCATGTCTCTTTTATTTACCGGCAGAAGCCATATAAATAGCATTTTTACCCAGCATATACATACAATACCCATTCACACATAAGACTGGCCATACACTATGCAAAGTTTGCTCCTATTGGTAATTCTTTTGACCCCCTTCATCCGACATTCTTTGATTGAAAACTCAAAGGCACTGGTCAACAAATTCTGGGCCGAACTGGGTGTAAGGGGCAGGGTGGTGTAAGGGGCAGGGTGGTGTAAGGGGCAGGGTGGTGGTTGTTTGTCACGTCCTCTATGTTTCCCTTCTCGTTCTGCGCCAAGCAAGGGGGACATGAAAGGCCTACCCCAGAACGGGTTCTTCTGGGCTATGCTAGTGTAGCACCCTCTAGTGTGCTAGAAGTGTATATAGTTGTTAGAGTAGGTCAATTGTTTGGCTTGGCTGGCTTGACTAACAGAACATTTTTACTGTCCCGAACAGAAAATTTCAATGTCCCTGACAGAGAATTTCAATGACCCGAACAGAGCCCTTCAATGTCCCTAACAGAGAATTTCAATGTCCCTGACTGAGTCTTTCAATGTCCCTAACAGAAAATTTTAATATCCCTGACAGAGCCCTTCAATGTCCCTAACAGAGAATTTCAATGTCCCTGACTGAGTCTTTCAATGTCCCTAACAGAAAATTTTATTATCCCTGACAGAGCCTTTCAATGTCCCCAACAGAGCCTTTCAATGTCCCTAACAGAGAATTTTAATGTCCCTAACAGAGAATTTCAATGTCCCTGACTGAGCCTTTCAATGTCCCTAACAGAGAATTTCAATGTCCCTGACTGAGCCTTTCAATGTCCCTGACTGAGCCTTTCGATGTCCCTGACTGAGCCTTTCAATGTCCCTAACAGAGAATTTCAATGTCCCTAACAGAGAATTTCAATGTCCCTGACAGAGCCTTCCAATGTCCCTAACAGAGAATTTCAATGTCCCTAACAGAGAATTTCAATGTCCCTGACAGATAATTTCAATGTCCCTAACAGAGCCTTTCAATGTCCCTTACAGAGAATTTCAATGTCCCTTACAGAGAATTTCAATGTCCCTAACAGAGAATTTCAATGTCCCTGACAGATAATTTCAATGTCCCTAACAGAGCCTTTCAATGTCCCTAACAGAGAATTTCAATGTCCCTAACAGAGAATTTCAATGTCCCTGACAGACACCTGACACCTGACCTGACACATTGTACAACAGCAATAACTGCAGCTCCCCTCCCCCTGCTCTGTGCTACTGAAAGATGAAAACAGATTTTATCTAAATTCTGCACTTTGAACGGATGTAGAGAAGAAAAGACTGCAGATAAACAGATACAAGAGTCTGTCAATGTCCCTGACAGGGCCTTTCAATGTCCATTTTTCTCTGCTATAAAAAATGTTTTTATAGCAAAAAAAACCTGATTTTAACTTGTAAAGGACAAGTGTCAGAAAAAGGCCTGGTCCAGAAGGGGTTAGGAACGGCACCACATTGTACAAATGGACGCACTGATCATGTACAGTCACATATTTCAGTAAAGATGGCTGTAAAACGCAGATTGGCACCACAGCTGAGTATGAATGAGCCCTGAGAGGTGACTCCGCCTCTATAAATCAATGATTGCTCTGTATACACTGATCAACCTATATACACCTATCACCCTATATACACTGATCACCCTATATACACCTATCACCCTATATACACTGATCAACTTATATACACCTATCACCCTATATACACCTATCACCATTTATTCACTGATCGCCCTATATACACCTATCACCCTATATACACTGATCACCCTATATACACTGATCGCCCTATATACACTGATCGCCCTATATACACTGATCACCCTATATACACCGATCAACCTATATACACTGATCACCCTATATACACCGATCAACCTACATACACTGATCACCCTATATACACCTATCACCCTATATACACCTATCACACTATATACACCTATCACCCTTTATACACTGATCACCCTATATACACTGGTCAACCTATATACACCTATCACCCTATATACACTGATCAACTTATATACACCTATCACCCTATATACACTGATCTAGGTACCCACTGGTGTCTTCACACTACTTCACTCCACATGGATATCTTCATACCCCAATGTGTCAATACCCACTCAGCGAACTATGTTTGCCAGTTACTTTAAATACACCCCTTTCAGTAACTTCAGACAAGGCAAAGGGCAACATTTCAATACCTTACAAAATAGACATCTCACAGTCCAACAGATCAAGGTAATATTCTTTCCTATCTCCCTAACTCTAACTCCAGGCTTGAGTGCTGCCCTGGCATACCTGCTTTGGTGTGGTCCAAGCAATAACCCTAGGTTCACACCTATGCATTTTTAGGGCATTTTGCAGTTTGCAGAAATGCACTACAGTCCATTTAACATGGCTTCCTATAGTACATGTTCACAACTATGCGTTTTTGGAAAGGGTCAGGGACTTTTTTCCCCGCAGCAGATTGTGTTTTGCGTGTAATATACATGTTGCATGCGTTTTTGTTTCTCCATAAAAATCTGTGTGTAGTTGGCTGTTAAGGAGTGGGCCGGGAAGCCGGCCATCCCGTCCTTAACAAACGATAAGTCAAACAAGAATTGCTGGCAATAAAAAATAAATGGTAAAAAAAACAGCATGGTGTCCTCCCCTCCCAAATCCATACCAGGCCCTTCGGGTCTGGTATTGATTTTGAGGGGAACCCTACACCAAAATTATTTTTAAAAATGGCGTGGGGCCCTATTTAAAATCCATACCAGACCCTTATCCGAGCATGCAGCCAGGCAGGTCAGGAAAGAGAAGGGGCGAGCGAGCACCCTCCCCCCCTCCCGAACCATACCAGGCCAGATGCCCTCAACATGGGGGGTGTGGTGCTTTGGGGCGAGGGCCGGTGGTTGTGGTGGTCTCTGGGCGGGGGGCTTATTCGGAATTTGGAAGCCCCCCTTTAACAAAACAAAAAACAATGTCCCCCGATGTAGATCCCTCATCAATCACGATGGCCGCCACCACCAGTGGCAGACTGGCAACTTTCGGCCCATGGGGCAACTACAAACCAGAGGCCCATGGTGCAGTGACTGGGCCCCCATCCCACTCGCCGTCTTCCTGTTCTCCCCTTGACCCCCATTCCAGGCTGTAACCCTGCTCCAGGTACTCTCTACTCACTGGCTGAATCCGGGCCAGGGGGTGGTTGGGGGGAGCTGTGACAGCTTGGTTGGGGCTGGCAGGGGTAGGAGAGTCTCCACTGGGGCATGGACTTGTCCTCTGCTCAGACACAGTTTACACCATCCATGCTTGGAGGGGGGCTGCGCTCTGTCCTTGTCTTCATCCCGCACTCAGTAGGTCAGCGGCAGGAACTTTTTACTTTTCTTCTCCAGGAATCCTTTAGGCATGCCTGTGGCAGAAGCAGTGCAGCCTTTTTACGGGGCATCAGAGCGGCCCTGGGGGCAATTACTCCCTGCCTCCTGGCCCAGTCCTCCCCTGGCCACCACCGACCCAAAAAAAAAAACCCCACCAGCGGATGCAGCTGATGTTCTGGTATTTTGGCAGTCACTAGCAGCAGCTGTTAGAATCCAGCAAAAGCATATGGCCAGCTCAAACAAATCATTGAAATGCGGACACTTAAGCTGGCCATAGACAAGTAGTCTTCTTTCATTCAGTCAGCGACCTAAATGAAAAAAACAAACAGATTCCTCCATCCACACAAGCGAGGCAAGTGCAAAAATCCCTCCTGCTGGGGAAATGTATTCTGAAAGCAGGATCTGGCACAATACACTGATCAGCAGCTGCAGTCGTCGACTGACAAAAGTTTTCAAACTTGTATATTCAACAGAAGTCAATCTAATGATCGAAGGGAAGGCCACATACAGATCGAAATTGAGTCTATCTCTGCTGAACCACCTGAATTTTGATCTGTCAATGGCCAGCTTTACATTAAGAAGTTCAAAATAGCACTGGGGATAAATTGTTAAATGTTGGCCTGCAACTGCTCTCCTACTGGTGAGGCCACTCATCATTATGACTGGCCAATAAGGGAGTAGGAGGGGGTGAGATTTTACACTGCTAGGCATCAAGGCTTCAAGACTAGATTGGGCAGTGGTATACCTAGCACAGTTAACACCCATGGTGCGTTATTTTTTAACATTCCCTTCCCTCCACTTCTCTACAAGTCACAATTATTTTCAGTAGCAGCCATGAAATTTAATGAATGCTAAAAATGGGCGAAACAAAATTGGAGACAGGAAATCATTTCTTTATTCGAATGTTGTATATATTCAAAATTGAAGGTCTAATAGTGGCACGCTGTGCACCGTGGTGAAATAAGGGGAAATTATCTGCTTGCTCAATAAAATAAAAGCCAAGGTTTTAATAGCGGTGCATGAAGTGCGCCACGGCGAGACATGGGGATAATAATGGCGTACTAAATAAAATAAAATTGAAGTCTTTATTAGCATCGCATGTGGTGCACCATGGTGAGACAAAAGTATAAGAGAGGTGATAGTGACAGAACTACAGGGGACAAAATATGATCGTCTAAACAGCTGCGACGTCAAATACATGGGCAAGACGGCCAGCCATCCTGCAACGCTGCTTGCAGATTTACAGACGAACTGACACTGGCCCTATGAGTTACAGTAAGAACTGCAATGAGAAAAAAAGACATTGTTGTAAAAGCTTCAGGGAATAATACGGGGAAACATTTCAGGAAGTAATGGAAAATAAATATTCTGAGAATTTTGGAAAAGTCGTGCATAAAATCCCACTCTGGCCTGGGTCTTGAGACAAGTTCTGTTCCTCTGGACTTCATCCCTCCAAATGCGCACACTCCACTGAAAGAAATAAGGGAACAATGGCAGCAGAGTCTATCCATTCAAAGGCCCTCCAGAACAATTACCAACATAAGCGTTCTAAGCACAACGCTTCAGTCAACTTTGATTCCGGGCAGCGCGGGTTCACCAGACTTCTCGGATATTAGCGCTGTTCTCAGAACCGGATGCAGCCAAGGAGGCCATGCCTCATTGGAGGACCAGGAAGGGCCCCCTTAAATTTTGGAACCCCAATGGCTTTATGGGTCGGAAGCAAACACAGAATTTACAGAAGTCTACTGTTGATGACTCCTTTGGGAACATCACTAGTCCAAGTGTTTTTGAGGATGATGTTGGTCATGTAGGGGATGAAATACCCCAAGAAAACCAAGGAAATGCTACAGCTGCTAAAGCCACCAATCCAAAGTTGGCCAAAGCCTCAGGTCCTCCGCCTGAAAAAAGAACCAGCCATGATCCTCTTGATGATCTCTCTGAACGTGCGCTAACTTCACCGAAAATACACATCCCCGAAAAGAGAGAGCTCCTGAAGTAACCTTGAAAAAAGATAATCACCTGAAGCAGGATAACCATTCTAGACAAGAGGATAAGATTGTACTGAGTGAGTGGTTTGTAAAAGGCATTGAGAACGAAGGAATATGTGTAAAAGGAAAGTGAGTAGACAGTGAGGACCTTTACTGGCACAGCAATATTATCGTGCATCGCAACCATACAAAGTAAAGACTTTGACAGGTCGAGTGTATGAGCTTCAGAGACATCTAGACAAGGCCTGCATGTTGCAAGCTGATCGTCCATCCTGGCTGGTAGAAAAGTTTGAACATGGCTTTCCCGACAACTGGATAAGCTACGATAACTCCTTCCTACAGTCGTTAAAAAGTGCCGTAATACCTAACCAGCCCGAGGACCCTCCAAGCAAACATGTAAGAAAAAATGCAAAAAAGGCAACTTCTGGTTCCTGTCCAAATACAAAGAGCAATCAGCCCAGCAGTTATATCAAGGTTAAAAAAAAGATTTCAGGTAGAGAATTGAAACTCCTCGGATTGGAGGATCCTGGACACTCAGATGGAGAGCATGAATACAAAGGCAGATCATCCCGTAGTAAACTAACGATCAAGAAGACCAGCTCTAAAAGTCAAATTTTGACGAATAGACCACAAAATGTAATGACGTGTCTGCTGAAACCGATGAGCGTAATGCTTACCCCCTTGAACACCACACAACAGATGAAAAAGAGATGTTTGCAACATCAGGTTCAGTGTCCTGGCTTGAACTATTTTAATAGTCCCTCCAATGTTTCCTTAGGAAAGACAGATGCAGGGTATAAGAAATCAGAGAGAAGAAAACTGGGAATAAGAAAGCCACTTCCAGTTTTCCACAAGACACAGAAGATTCTGAGGCTAGTGCTTTGACTGAAACCAGTAAGAATGAAAGTGAGTCCTCTGATGATGATTACCTACCTCTCACTAGAAAAAGAGAGAATAAGTCTAAAAAAGCTTTAAAATCAAAGTGTTTTAAAACAAGTATGCAACAGACTGTCCACCCTGCAAGACTTCAGAATCATATGCGAGCCTCCGAGAGGTTGAAACATAAAAACAGTTTGAGTAATGACCATCTACCTGATTCAGCGCCGAGAGCAGAAGGGGGCGGGCCGGGCTGAGGAGAAGGAAGGACGAGCTGTCATAGGAAGTACCACCTCCTCTGTCCCCATGACAGTGCCACCTTTACTTCAGGCATTCCCGTCAGAGTTCCCCCTTGCATCAAGTGTCCCCATGACAGTGCTCCTTTACATCAGGTGTCCCCATCACAGTTCCCCCTTACATCAGGCATTCCAGTCAGAGTGCCCCCTTACACCAGGTGTCCCCATCACAGTGCTTCTTTACATCAGTTGTCCCCATCACAGTGCCACCTTACGTCAGGCATTCCCGTCATAGTGCCCCCTTACATCAGGTGTCCCCATCACATTAGCATAAAATTTGCCCATTAGCGTGCCCCTTAGCATAAAATTTGACCATCAGCGTGACCCTTATTTTATGCTAAGGGTCACGCTGATGGGCAAATTTTATGTTAGGGGCACTCTGATGGGCAGAACATAATATGCCCATCAGCGTGACCCTTAGCATAAAGTTCGCCCATAAGCGTGACCCTTAACATAAAATAAGGGGCACGCTGATGGGCACATTTTATGTTAGGGGGTACTCTGATGGACATATTTTATGTTAGGGGGCACTCTGATGGGCACAACAAAACGTGCCCATCAGCGTTCCTCTTAACATAAAATGTGCCCATCAGCGTGACCCTTAACATAAAATAAATAGCGTAGCATGCTAATGGGCACTTTTTATGTTAAGGGAAACAGTGATGGGCACATTTTATTTTATGGGGCACTCTAATGGGCACAACAAAATGTGCCCATCATTGTGCCCCTTAACAAAATATGCCCAACAGTGTGCACTTTAAAAAACTATTCTGATCAGCAATCCCTTTTGAAATGTGCCCCACATACCTTTGGGGCAGGAGTCAGGAGGCTGCGGGAGGCAGAAAATACGAGACATATCGCAATGTGTGAGACAGGAGCCGCGAACAGCAGGGGGCGGGGCCGCACATGTCACGCCCCAATTTGCGGCCTGGCTGGGAGTGAGAGCCGGGAGCCGCAGTGAGGAGCAGTGGGGCGGGGCGGGGCGTGCACGAGACGTCACGCCCCTAACTCACAGCCCGGTGTTCCGTGAAAAAAACCTACCGTGAAAATGTCATACCCTCGTCACTTCCGGTCAGCGAACAGCTGAGGAGCTTACTAGTGCGCATGCTCAGAGGGTATGGAATGTGTGTTATATCGTTACACCGCATCAGCTGTTGCGGCAGGTACATTAAAACATCTCCACTGCAACGTCAATCATCTCCGCTCCTACCCCTGTCACTTCCCTGATGTTGGCTACTAAATGTAAAAGCGGATCATGGAGCCGAGATCTCCGTGATTTAGATTTCATACACCCGCCGCCGCTTTTATATTTATTAGCCAAGATCAGGGAAGTGACAGGGATAGGAGCGGAGATGATTCATGTTGCAGCCAAGCTCTTTTAATGTAACCGCTGCATCGGTGTAAAGTTACACACACTATTGTGATAATTTCATACCCTCCGAGCATGCACACTAGTCTGCTCCTCAGATGTTCCATTTCATTTCTAACAGGAAGTGACGTGGGAATGCATTTCTCACGGGGTATGCTTTTCTCACGTTACACCAGCTGGGAGTGAGAGCCGGGAGCCACAGTGAAGAGCAGGGGGGCGGGGCGTGCACAAGACATCACGCCCCTAACTCGCGGCACGGCTGGGAGTGAGAGCCGTACACCGTGAGACGCAGTCAGAAGCGGAGGGGCGTGGATGTCACTGGTTGCTGGGACACCCGCGATCCCAGCAAACCAATGTCTGCTCGTAGGTGGCGGCCTGACGGTCAGGGCGGAAGCACTGTTCGGTCCGTCCTCGGACCGCGGGCTGCCATTTAATGACGGCTGGTATAACCAATGGCTGCTTCATCAGGAACCACAAGGAAGAACGGCTATATCATATTTACAGACATACTTTAGACTTAAAAGCATATATGAAGTAGTGATTCAGTCAGGTGTACTCCAACCACCCATTCAGAAGTCATAGTCCCCAAATTATCCCCATAGGAGGCGTAAAAATACACCCACCATAGGGACATTTGTAGTTGGTGTGGACTGGACCATGCCTCAACAGAGCAGCAGAGACAAGCAGGCAGCAGATGCTATTAATCCAATGGATGGCGAACTCCAGGAAATCTACACAGCATCTGCCGCTTGTCAAACAACTCAAGTGGCATGCTAAGAGGAGTCAGCTTGAGGCTCTATGCATATATGTATATTTGGACGTGGGTATGGAAACTGTCTCCAGAATTGATACTCTTAAGCTCCCAAAATACCTGTCACCAGCTCACCGGAGTACCCAAGTACCTGTCATCTGCTTATCAAAGTACCGAGTACCTGTCACCTGCTTATCAGAGTACCCAAGTAACTGTCACGTGCTCATCAGAGTACCCAAGTACCTGTCACCAGCTCATCAGAGCACCCGAGTACCTGTCTCCAGCTCATCAGAGCACCCCAAGTATCTGTCACCAGCTCATCAGAGCACCTGTCTCCAGCTCTTCAGAGCACCCGAGTACCTGTCACCAGCTCATAAGAGTATCTGTGTACCTGTCACCTGCTCATCAGAGTACTTGTGTACCTGTCACCAGCTCATCAGAGTACCCAAGTACATGTCACCTGCTCATCAGAGTACCCAAGTACCTGTCACCTGCTCATCAGAGTACAGGTCACCAGCTCATCAGAGCACCCGAGTACCTGTCTCCAGCTCATCAAAGCACCCCAGTACCTGTCATCTGCCCATAAGTGTACCTGTCACCAGCCTATCAGAGTACCTGTCTCCAGCTCATCAGAGCACCCGAGTACCTGTCACCAGCTCATGAGAGTACCCATGTACGTGTCACCTGCTCATCAGAGTATCCGAGTACCTGTCACCTGCTCATCAGAGTACCTGTCACCTGCTTATCAGAGTACCCGAGTACCTGTCACCTGCTCATCAGAGTACCTGTCACCAGCTCATCAAAGCACCCGAATACCTGTCACCAGCCCATCCGAGTACCCGTCGTGCATTCCATTAGTACCTGACGTGAATCCTATTAGTACCTGACGTGCATTCCATTAGTACCTGACTTGCAGCCCATCACTACCTGTCGTGCAGCCCATCAGTGTCACCCCTCATACAGCCCCCATGTCCAAAAAAGTTTTTACTACAGAAGAGGCATATCAATTTCTAAGCCTGAAAGATGAGAGCAGCAGGAAGCTCTCATTGTCCGATTCCAGTTCCGAATCCAGTTTAGAATACAAGCCCTTTGAAGGCAGCACATTAGCGACTGAATTGGAGGAGGATGCAGCCTCTCCTAAAAGAAGATGCTTTGAAAACCAAGCAGCCCCCAGCAGCGCCATACATCTCAATGGCCAACCGGCAAACGCCAATGACGCTACACCCAGGAGGAAAGGCCCAGCGCAAGCACTGGAATTTCACGCCAGACCCAAAAAATTAGAGCCCAAACTGATCTTGTGGATGCCTTAGCAAATGCATTGTGGCTGCCTTCTACCTCAGGGTCAGCTACAATCCTCCCTTTCACAGCACAGCCAGGTGTGCAGGTCAACACCGAAAATTTTTCTATGATTGATTTTTTAAATTTATTTTTCCCTGATTATGCCTCATAGAGCATACATTAGGGTGTTTGCTTTCCAACATGGAGTCATTTTGTGGGTATTTCCATTGTCTTGGTGCTCTAGGGCCTTCAAAGTGTGATAGGTAGTCAGAAAATTATAAGTGTAATTTATGCTCCTAGAACGCCTGAAGGTGTTACTTGGATGTGGAGTCTCTTTATGTGGTCAGGCTGTGTAAAAGTCTCACATATGTGGTATCGCCATACTCAGGAGGAGTAGCAGAATGTATTATGGGGTGTAATTTTTGCTATGTACATGCTATGTGTTAGAAATATCGGATGAATTGACAACTTTGTGTAAAAAAAATAAGTTTTCATTTTTTTCTCACATTTTCCAAAAACTTGTGGAAAAAAATGACATGTTCAAAAGACTCATAATGCCTCATAGAATATACATTGGGGTGTTTGCTTTCCAAAATAGGGTAATTCTGTGGGTGTTTCCATTTTCATGGTGCTTTTGGGCCTTCAAAAGTGTGATAGGTAGTCAGGAAATGATATGTGTAATTTATGCACCTAGAACACCTGAAGGTGCTACTTGGATGTTGGGTGTCTCTTTATGTGGCCAGGCTGTCTAAAAGTCTGACACACGCAGTATCGCCATACTCAGGAGGAGTAGCAGAATGTATTTTGGGGTTTCATTTTTGCTATTTACATGCTATGTGTTAGAAATATTTTATCAATTGACAACTTTGTGTAAAAAAAAAACAAAAACAAAAAAAAACATTTTTCATTTTCCCAACAATTATGGGAAAAAATGTACAACTTAAAAAAACTCACCATGCCTCTTACTAAATACCTTGGACTGTCTACTTTCCATAAAGTGGTCATTTGGGGAGTATTTGTACTGTCCTGACATTTCAGGGCATCAAGAAAGGAGATAGGCCGTCAGTACATCAGATGTGATCAGTTTTTAGTGATTGGCACCATAGCTTGTAGACTCTATTTGGCCCCTTTCACACATACTGTCTATTCAGTTCATCAGTTCAGTCACGTCAAAATGTATCAGTTTTTCATCCGTTTTTTTCATCCTTTTTTTTACTTCCACTACCAATGCAAAAACGGATGAAAAACGGACAGTTTGTCCGTTTACATCCGTTTTTCGTCCGATCCGTTTTTTTAAAGGATGAAAAATAGGGCATTCATCCGTTCCAAAAAACTGACATTGACGGAAGCGGATGAAAATGAATGATCATCCGTTGTCATCCGTTTTTACATAGAAATGCATTGATGTCCGTTTTTCATCCGTCAACGGATGGATGAAAAACGGACAAACGGACCATATGTGTGAAAGGGGCCTAACTTTCACACAGACTAAATAAAATACACTAATTTGGGTTATTTTTGCCAAAGATATGTAGCAGTATAAATTTTGGCCCAAATGTATACTGAAAACGGAAAATTGATATCAAATACTTACCGTAATTTTCCTTTCCTGATGGACTCCATGGCAGCATACGTTCGGGTAGGCCCCGCCTCCTCTCCTACCTCATAGGACCCCACTCCCATAAATCTTTGCTCCCTTTCAGCATCAGTGTTCTGTAACTAGCCTACTCAGGAATTGGGAGGGGACTCCTGCTGCCATGGAGTCCATCAGGAAAGGAAAATTACGGTAAGTATTTGATATCAATTTTCCGTTTTCCTGACAGACTCCATGGCAGCATACGTTCGGGAAATAACTCGCTATACACTCCCGGGTGGGAAGATGCTGAACAAAGAAAATTTTAATTGGCACTGTCAACTGACAAAACTTGTACGCCAAAATTAACAGAAGATAAAGCAGCAGGTTCAATACAATAATGGGAAAGGAAAGTATTGACAGATGACCAGGATGCTGCTTTGCAGATCACGTCAGGCGCGACGTGTTTGGAAGCTGCCCAAGACGTAGCGACGCTTCTCGTAGAGTGAGCTGTAATCGCCTCTGGAGGAGCCAAGCCCTTCGCTCTATACGCCCATTGGATAGCCTGAACGATCCACGCAGCCACAGCTCTAGAAGATGCACGCATTCCTTTCTTTTTGCCATGGAGCAGAACAAAAAGGAAATCCGATTGGCGGAAGGAGGATGTGGCCTCCAAATATTGACTTAGAGTGTTGCCCACGTCTAGAGGATGGACTGAAGATTCCTCATCAGTTCTGAAGATGGGAAGAACTATCTCAGCATTTTCGTGGAAGACGGAGGTCACTTTTGGATTTGACCCCAGCATAGGGATTAGGACCACCCTGTCTTGAAAAAAGGTCAGAAAGGGCTCTTTGTGACCCAAATTGTGTATCTCAGAGACCCTCTTAGCGGAGGTAATGGCCACCAAAAATGCTGTCTTCAACGTAAGCTCCTTGATAGACATGGAAGTAACATCCTTTGACGAAAAAAAGTCCAAAACTAATGGAAGATCCCATTTTGGAAATCTCGGCCTTCTCTGAGGCCTAAGCCTGACTGCGCCCTTAAAAAATTGCTGAATCAGATAATGACTTGCCACTGAATTCCGGTGAAGGCTGAAATGGCGGATACTTGCACCCGGAGAGAACTAACTGAGAGGGACAGATCCAGACCAGATTGCAAGAAACTTAGAATCTGCTGAATAGTAGGTGTACCTACTGGACCTGACCTCTGGGTCTGATGACTCATGAACCTGGCCCATATCCTTTCATATACCCTGTTTGTGCTAGGTCTTCTTGAACTCATGAGAGTCGGGATCACCTCTTCTGGACATCCGAGAGCTTCCAACCTCCCCCTCTCAAGAACAACTCCCTGAGGTGCAGCCATGCAGGGCATGGGTGCAGAGTAGGACCCTGAGATAGAAGGTCCGACCTGAGAGGTAGAGGAATTGGATCCCTGAAGCTGAGAAGGGACAGCAGGGGAAACCATGGCCTGTTGGGCCAGAAGGGGATTATTGCCACGATCTCTACTTCCTCCATCTTCAGTCTCCTCAGGAATTGGAGTACTATTGGTACTGGTGGAAATGCATAAGCAGACTGGAAGTTCCACCTGTCCGTGAGGGCATCCACTCCGAAAGCTCGAGGATCTCTGAATCTCGTGTAGTACTTCCGAAGCTTCTTGTTGCGTGGACTCGCAAACAGATCCACTTCCGGCGAAATCCCCAGGGACAGCACCCAGTTGAACACCTCCTGATGGAGGGACCACTCGTTGTTGTCTAGTTGGAAACGGGATAGGAAGTCTGCCTCCACATTCAACACTCCCGGAACAAAGACCGCTGAAAGATTGGCCAGATGATGCTGAGCCCATGTCATGATCGGCTCTGTTTCTTGGAGGAGAGACAAACTGCGTCTTCCTCCCTGCCTCTTGACATAAGCCACTGCCGTGGTGTTGTCCATCCTTAACAGCACTGAAGCCCCCTGTGTTAGATGGTGAAAAGCCTGGAGTGCTTTGAAGGCGGCTCGTAGTTCTAGAACGTTGGACACTACTCCGTGACCTGGGAAGTTCCATCTGCCTTGTGCCACTTCGGTCAGACAGTGGGCTCCCCAACCGGTACTGCTGGCATCAGAGGTTATCGTTATCCAGGAAATCGGAGCGATTGAGTGGCAGTTGGTCAGATTTGTACGACGTAACCACCAGGGAAGGCATCCCTTCATGAATGGAGTCAGGTGAATAACCTGTGACAAATTCTCCGTCGTCCATTGTTGGAGAAACCCCTTCTGGAAGGGTCTCAGCTTCCACATAGCCCACTTCGCCATGGGTGAGGTGGCTACAAGCGTCCCTACTACCTTTAAACACTGACGAGCAGTGAGACGAGAGGCAGCGATAGCGTGAGACACCCTGCTCTGGACTACAGGAATTTTCTCTTCTGGCAGGGAAATGGTGCACTTCACCGTGTTGAACAGTGCCCCGAGAAACACCAGCGACTGCGTAGGCACCAGAAGGCTCTTTTCTAGATTCAGAATCCAACCGAATTCCTGAAGCGTAGATGTCACTTGCTCCAGATGTAAGAGTAACTGATGTCTGTCCTGGGACAGAAGGAGGAGATCGTCCAGATAATGATGCAATCTGATGCCTCTGGTCCTGATGAGAGCCACAACTGCCAGCAAGGTCTTGGAGAACGTGCGAGACGAAGTTGAGAGCCCGAAGGGAAGACACGTAAATTGCATGTGAGCATGACCCACAGCAAATCGGAGGAACTGATGGTACTCTTTTGCCACAGGAACGTGGAAGTACGTGTCTTTTAGGTCGATCGATGCCAACCAATCTCCTGGGAGAATCGAATGTTGTATGGTGACTAGGGACTCCATTTTGAACCTTTCTTGATGGATAGACCTGTTGAGATATGTGAGGTCTATTACCGGACGCCAGGTGCCGTTCTTCTTCTGGACGAGAAACAGAGGTGAATAGACTCCCAAACCTCGTTCTGCCTCGGGAAATGGCACAACAGCACGCTGAACTAGTAAGGAATCCACATAAGCGAGAAGAATCTTCTTTTTTTCTGCCGAAGGAGGAAGTGAGGTTGCGACAAACCTGGGTTTGGGAACGTTGTCGAACGCCCACGAATGTCCCTGGGACACGATGTTTAACACCCAGGGATCCTGGATCGAGGCCGCCCAGACATCCCGAAATTGGAGCAACCTGGCCCCTACCGGGAAGGCCTGGAGGGGCCCAACCTCAAAAGGATTTGGTGGCCTCCCGGTCACCAGACGAAGAGCCTTTAGAGCCTTTCTGGAAGGTGGATTGCCTTGACTTCCAACCTCTTCCGTAGGACTTGCCCGGTCTGTAGCTTCGTGCTTCCCTGGCACGATTGGTAGTTTGTCTTCTCGGAAAAGAGCGCTTCTGAGCGCCTGGGCGTTTATCCTGAGGGAGGAACCCAGATTTTCCACCCGTGGCCCGAGATATGGCTGCATCCAACTTGTTCCCAAAGAGGGAAGAACCCTCAAAGGGAATTCGGCACCATGCCTGTTTGGAAGCAGCATCAGCAACCCAAGGCCTAAGCCAAAGGGCGCGTTTAGCCGTAACTGAAGCCAGCATAACTCGAGCCAAAAGGCGAATGGTGTCTAGAGACGCCTCCCCCAGAAAACCCGCAGCCATCTTCAGCTCCTGGATTGGGGAGCTCTGGAGCACTTCTTCCGAAACTCCTCCAAGAGTGCCCTCGAGGGCATTAATCCAGACTTCCATGGCTTTTGAAATTGTAGCCAAAGCCAAAGCTGGCTTACAGGCCATGCCGGCCGAAAGATATGCTCGTTTAAGGTCAGCGTCGATCCTCCTATCCAACGGATCCCTAAAAGAGGCTGTATCCTCCATTGGAAGGGTGACATGCTTGACCAAACACATCACAGCTGCATCCACACTTGGGGAAGATTCCAGGTACTTCACCTTTTCTTGTTTAAAATGGATACAACTTCGCCATTTTTGTGGTCAGGGAATTTTTCCTTTCCACTTTGCTCCACTCTTCTGTAATTATATCTCCCAGCTCCCCTAGGAATGGAAAGTCCAAGCGCTCTTTGCATAGCTGCTTGAAATATTTTCGTTGTTTCGGGGAGGAGACAGCTGGTTCTTCCCAATCAAGGGCTTCTCTCACCGCTTTTACTAGAGGGAAGACCAGGCTGAACTCAAATCCTGAACCGGAGTCATCTGAATCAGAATCGGACTCTGACGGCAGAATAGAAGGATGGCTGGGTTGGGAGGACTCAAAAGGATCCTGAACCAGAAGATCTCTTTCCGGAGAGCGGGATGGCCCTGCCGAAGTACTCGGCTTCTGTAACTCAGCTAGAGAGTCTTTGAGGACTCTACGCACCACTTCCTCAATATGATGGTCCGACTTCTCCCTTTCACCCGTAGCTTGGGCATAACAGGGTTTACACAGAGAAGAACCATCCGTTACTATGGTACCACATCCCCAGCATTTCTTCCCGTGCGGGCGCTCAGAATGATGTGTTGAACCAGAAGTTTTGCCATCACGTCCCCTATTATGGGGGGAGTTGCGTCTGGACCTAGATGAGGAGTGCCGGTGATGCGACTTTGAACGTCTGTCATCGCTGCGTGCGCTAGGCTGCTGATCAGACCTAGAAGAGCTGGAGAGAGAGATATATAGCAATACATAAGAGCAAACACAGAGACCATCCCCCCCCCTTAAATGCCCAGCACATACCTGGTATGAGCGGGCTGGCCACTAGGGGGCGGAGAAGCGTCCATGATCACAACAACAGAAGGTGAAACAAAACTCTTCCTACAGCCAGATATAAAAAAGGACACAATCTGTACCACTAATCTCAAGAGAAGCAAAACTGCCAAAAATCCTTTTAAAATCAAGATTCTTACCTGTAAACTGCCAGTCAGAGTCTGGGGGAGGCTGTATCAACGTGCCGACCTTCCCACCAGCTCTGACAGACAACAGGATTTAAATATGCCGCCTCGCGGCACAGCGAACGCTACCGCGCATGCGCGAGTGACGTCACGCGTCATCCCCGCGCATGCGCACAGAATCCCGTGCCCGGCGGCTACCGCGCATGCGCAGAAGCGCCGCGCAACCCGGAAGCGGCGGCCGCAGACGCGGCCACGGCGAGACCTGGAGCCGCCGGACACAGAAAGCAGGGAACAGAAGCGGACCGGAACAAATATGAAACCCAGCCCGCACTCAACCAAGATAGTAAGTAACATCCTAAAGACACTGATTCACACAAGGAATAAGCACTGCAATACAAAATAAAGTAAAAAAGATGTCCCATAACAGGGCTTACCACCCTGCCCAGAGCAGAGAAGGGTCCCAGAGGCGCACCACCGGTCCATATCTTTGGGCAAATACAGGCCACCCGCGGCAGCAGGGCTCTCTCGGCCAGACCCCAGGCTCCTGCAAGGGGTCTCTTCCATTGCCCCCTCCATACCCTGCTAATAGCCAGGGCTTATCGGAGGCTCCACGACCCCTTCTGCTTCAAAGTATAGGACTGGAAAGTAGGAACATAACACGGTATGTATGAGGAGGACGAAAAAAGAACACTGATGCTGAAAGGGAGCAAAGATTTATGGGAGTGGGGTCCTATGAGGTAGGAGAGGAGGCGGGGCCTACCCGAACGTATGCTGCCATGGAGTCTGTCAGGAAAAAATATTTTTTGCAAACTTTTATAATAAAAACAAAAAAAAAAAAGTGTTTTATTTTCCAAATTTTTCGCTCTTTTTTTACTTATATCACAAAAAAATAAAAAACTCAGTGGTGATCAAATACCAGAAAGAAAGATCTATTTGTGCTGCCTGCCAAGACCCCTGCTTTGGAATTAACTGCAATCTCATCTTCAACCTAATTAATCCCCTACTTGTTGCCAGTGCAAATTGTCTCACTTCTCTCCACTTTCCTCTTTGATTTCTGAGGACCAGTAGGGTTTCCAGCCCATTATCACCTTTAGGAACTCTGATGAAGGCCATCTGGTATCAGCCCCCATCCCAGTGACAACATTCCCTCCCACATCAAAGCCTCCCTCTTTCTACCAGCAAAACTACCCTCGCCCAGCAAACCTCTCTCCCTCAGCAATACCCCTCTCCCTCAGAAAACGTGAGAGGCATAGCCCCCTTGCCTCAGAAAACCCCTCCTCCCCCAGCAAAGAACACCTCCTCCAGCAACCCACCATTCTCCAGCAAATCCCGCAGTGGCCAAGTGACACCACACCTGGCAAAAGTGCAAGTGCACACATACAGACAGTGCTACTGCTGAAGTACTATAATTTAAAACAGCTAAAAATATCTAAAATAATTACCCAGTTATATCAGCTATGGCACTGGGACATACCCACTTTAGAGAAGATCAGGATGAAGGAATTCAACAGTATCTTCCCCTGATGGTATCTGCTAGGGATCATTTTGTCCAACCCAAATTCCTTCATAGGGTTATAATACTGTTCAGGCAAACTGCTCCAAATGCTGCAGAAAATAACTAAAAGACGACTAAAAGAGCACCAGCGGCTCTGAGAAAAAGGGGATCTCCCCTCGAAATGTGTCAGCCATCTGTAGGATCCCCGGCGTATTGGACATAGTCCCGGTGACCTGGTTGCTTGGTGTCCATCACAGACTTTGATATGCTTTTTTGACTGATTTGTTTGTGAGTATATTTCTTTCATTTTTAATTCATAAACACCACTTGAGTAATGCGCAAGGTTGGTGCGCCCTCCTTTAGTTTTTTCTGCAGTGTTGCCATGGGATGTTACCTGACCCTTGGAGGGCAGCAAGGTCTGTGCATTTATCCAGAGCCATAGAGATGCTAGACAACATCCACCGCTGTCACATCACTTTTTGAGTACAAGAGAGTCTTTTTTGTTAATAGTAAACTGCCCCAAATGTCGCACTGCAGTAGGAGACTTTATTCACATGGTCTTGTTCTGCTCGTATATTCAATACTTCTGGCTGGTGGTGGTTGCTGTCCTAAATGTAATAGGTACAGTGCATATAACTGTTGACCCTTTGGTCCCTTTACTGGGCATTACTGACAATATTACTGCCTCTAAACATCAGAAACTGTTTATATTTTACACTACTTCCTATGCTAGGAAAACAATCCTCTCAAAATGGAAATTAGCAAATGCCCCAGCAGTAGCTGCCTGGAGATCTACTGAAAATGCAGTGCTTCCTCTCTACCGGATTACATATATGGGTCGCAATTGCCCCCAAATGTTTGACAAGATAAGGTCATCATGGGTTGAGGCTCGGAACCTTACTTTCTGAAAAGTAGTTGCTGCCCTGACCTCATGTAAAAGGTGTGATGTGCTTCCCTCCGGCTTCTTCGAACCCCCTCCTCCCCCGCCTCCCTATCTCTCCCCCCCCTCCCTCTTCTTATGGGTGATTGATGTTCGCATCTTAATATTAAAATATCCTATAGTATATACTTCTATGGTACTTGCTGGGTGAACTCAGGTAGTTTGCGAATACCCTTTATTATTTTTTGGTGATGCTTCCAATAGGTGTTTATATTAGTTCTACAACTGTATAACCATGTTCTTTTACAATACACAATGTATTCCCTATGTTATGTACATGTACAATGGTGTTACTCTCTCAATAAAAAAATAAATAAAATAAAAATGTAAACCTGTTTTATGCATGATGCCCCTCTTCGAACCCCCTCCGCCCCCGCCCCCCTATCTCTCCCCACCCACTCCCTCTTCTTATGGGTGATTGATGTTCGCATCTTAATATTAAAATATCCTATAGTATATACTTCTATGGTTCTTGCTGGGTGAACTCAGGTAGTTTGTGAATGCCCTTTATTATTTTTTGATGATGCTTCCAATAGGTGTTTATGTTAGTTCTACAACTGTGTAACCATATTCTTTTACTATACACAATGTATTCCCTATGTTATGTATGTGTACAATGTTGTTACTCTCTCAATAAAAAAATAAATAAAATAAAAATGTAAACCTGTTTTATGCATGATGCATACTAAATTTCTACCCGCAGAATGAAACAGGAAATCCCCAATGATACACGTGCCATTGGTATAGACCCAGGGTCCTAGAGTTTATTTATAGATAGATAAGGATGTGAAATGACTAGTTAGTGTTGGTTGTTAATAAAAATAAGTGCAGCCATGCCCCTGAGAAACCTATCTCTAACCAATAACATGACCCTAAGAATTGACCTCACACCTAGACTTTACACTTAGCCTAACAATAAAAATGAACACTAAAGCTAAGGTCAAACTGGCATTAAAAGCAGGTGTTGGAGGGGCGTTAAAAATGCATGTAAATGATACAATGGACAGCACATAGTGCTTTTCACACTATCAAAACATGGAGCATTAGCGTCGCTTCCATACTAATGCTATAGGAGCAATTGTTAATTATTAGAAATTTGGTCAAGTGTGAACAAGCCCTAAGAGTTTGAATTTGGATTTAGATTAGGGATGGGCTTTTGGTGTTAAAGCAGAACCAAAAATAAAAAGATACAAAGGAATAACACATAAGAAAATAGCTTATTAAAATCTAAAATGACAAAAACAGCTTTTTGCTGCAATATTCACCTTCAATCCAGATATTTTCCCTAAAGTCCTTATTTTTGACACTAGCTGTCTATAGTTTGATGGCCAGCATCATTCAACCCACTTCCTCTGAACCCAAGTTTTCTTGGACTAAGACTACTGAGCTGGATACATTTTTAACCATGTATGGCCAGCTTAAAGTATAACAAAAGTCAAAACTTTTTTTCTTTGTTATGGATAGAGTATAGAAGGATTAGACCCCCTGTCAGTTTTTATTGCTGTCTGTGCCCCAATTAAGGAAATTTACTCTCTTGATTTGCCCTGTTTACCATTATCATTAAAAGTGAAAGTAAAAGAAAATCCCATATTTTGGGTTGTCCCCAGAAAAGTATTAGAGGGGAAATCTTCCAACGGGGACACTAATTCTGGTGACCTGGGGGTCTCCAATAAATTCCCTTAATTTGCAGGGATTTCCTCTCACTTCCTGTTTGGCTATGGGACAGGGAGTGAAGGGAAATCTCCGCAATGGGACACAGAAGGAGAAACAAAATCTGACAGAGATTATAACCCTCCCTTGCTCTGTCCAAAATGAAGAAAAAAAGTTTTGTCTATAGTTCTACTTTAAGTCTTTGGGATTCATTGGGGGGGGGGGGTGTAAAAGTTTAATTATACTCTTAAGGGAAAAGTGGTAAGTGACAGGTCAAGGAATCCAGGGCTTTTTTTTCTCAGAAAAAAGGTGCAGGAGCTCAACCACGACCCCCCCCCCCCCCAAACTGGTCAAAATTTCACTAACAGTGGGAGGGTCTTAAAGGGGCATCAAATGCCAGGAGTGCATTATATACAGCGTGCAGAGTTCGGTGGGGTTACACAGAGTGTAGAGTTCAGGGGGTGTGCTACGTAAACAGTGCAGAGTTCAGGATTGCGCTACACACAGAGTGCAGAGTTCAGGGGGTGCACTACGTATACAGTGCAGAGTTCAGGGGTGCACTACGTATACAGTGCAAAGTTCAGGGGTGCGCTATACACAGAGTATACAGTGCAAAGTTCAGGGGTGCGCTATACACAGAGTGCAGAGTTCAGGGGGTGCACTACCTATACAGTGCAGAGTTCAGGGGTTCACTACGTATACAGTGCAGAGTTCAGGGGTGCGCTATGCACAGAGTGCAGAGTTCAGGGGTGCACTACGTATACAGTGCAGAGTTCAGGGGTGCGCTACACACAGAGTGCAGAGTTCAGGGGTGCGCTACACACAGAGTGCAGAGTTCAGGATTGCGCTACACACAGAGTGCAGAGTTCAGGATTGCGCTACATACAGAGTGCAGAGTTCAGGATTGCGCTACACACAGAGTGCTGAGTTCAGCCTTCTTCCACAGCTGCTTAGCTCTGCATTCCCCATCCACATCTCACTTTAACCCCTCTTCTTCTCTAGTACCTCCCCTCACACTGTAGATGGCTCTGCCTCTCTCACTTGCAGGGAGATCAATCAGTGGGGGTTCCAGCATTCGCTCTGCACCCCAGGCATCAGCATCTCCTTTGTTCCCATACTGCACTTGAAAAACACAGGAAGCCAGACCTCTGTGTTTATGAGTGATAGTGATGAGCAGGGAGCAGAGGGCCTGAGCCAAAGATGGTGGAACTGAGTGCCACCAAGTTCCAGCTGGAAAAAAACACATTTAACCCTTTAATTGCCCCTGATGTTAACCCCTGCCCTGCCCTGTGTCGCCATTATTAGTAAAAAAATAAATAAATACAAATTCCATAAAAATATCCCAAAGTTTGTAGACGCCATAACGTTTGCGCAAATCTAATATTATACGCTTATTGGGATTTTTGTTTACCAAAACTATGCAGCAGAATATATATTGGCCTAAATTGAAGGAGAAATTAGATTTTGTTTACATATTTTTTAATTGGATGTGTTTTAGAGCAGAAAGTAAATTAAATATTTTTTTCAAAATTGTCGGTCTTTTTTTGTTTATAGCGCAAAAAATAAAAACCGCAGAAGTAATCAAATACCACGTAAAGAAAGCTCTATTTGTGGGAAAAAAGGGCATTCATTTTATTTGTGTACTGCGTTGCACGACCGCCCAACTGTCAGTTAAAGTAACGCAGTGCTGTATTGCAAAAAAAATGGCCCGGTCATTAAGGAAGGGGGGGGGGGGGAGAAAACCTTCCGGAGCTGAAGAGGTTAAAATGCCCTAATAAAAGCAGGGACTCATTGAAGTTTCAGTCATATATATGTGCCTCAGAGCATGTAGCTACAGCTTCGTTGTCTCTTTACCTGCTCTATAGTTCTCTAGGAATCCTTTGTTATGTAATAAATGGAATGAAATTTCATACGTATAATGCAAAAAAGTTATAAAACTTGAGTTTAAAAAAATTATAAACTTAAAAAAAAAAAAAATATTACCCAAAGACTTGATTGTAAAAGGTTCATTTTTTTTTTTTTTAAATAACAAACATGTTATACTTACTTGCTCTGTGCAGAAGTTTTGCACAGAGCAGCCCCAATCCTCCTCTCCTGGGGTGCCCCGGCATCACTTCTGGCTCCTCCTCTTCATCGGGTGCCCCCACAGAGAGCCGATTTCCATGGGGGCATCTGTGCGGGCGCGCTCAAGAGTCCCACTGCTGCATCCATTGACACAGAGAGCAGGACTCGGCCCTGCCCCCTACTCTCGTGTCACTGGATTTGATTGACAGCAGTGGGAGACAATGCCTCCTGCTGCTATCAATCTATCCAATGAGGACCCAAGACAGCGGCTGGAGCTGCTGGACTCGTGTTCATCGCTGGAACAACGGGTTCAGGTAAAGATAACGGGGGATCTGGGGGGCAGCGGCAACCAAGAAGGTTTTTCACCTGAATGCATTACCTTGAGATCTTACAACTCCTTTAACCACTTCTTGACTGGAAGGATTTGCCCCCTTAATGACCAGGCCATTTTTTGCTATAAGGCACTGCGTTACTTTAATGGACAATTGCGCAGTCATGCGATGCTGTACCTAAATAAAATTGATGTCCTTTTTTTCCCACAAATGGTGGTATTTGATCACCTGTGCGATTTTTATTTATTGCGGTATAAACAAAAAAATAGCGACAATTCTGAAAATAAAACCAATATTTTTCACTTACTGCTATATAACATTCCCAAAATTTTTTTTTTTAAAAATCAAATTTTTTCATCATTTTAGGCCAATTTGTATTCTTTTTTTTTTTTTCAAAATGTCGCTCTTTTTTTGTTTATAGCGCAAAAAATAAAAATCGCAGAGGTGATCAAATACCACCAAAAGAAAGCTCTATTTGTGGGAACATCAATTTTATTTGGGTACAGCGTTGCATGACCGCGCAATTGTCTGTTAAATTAATGTAGTGCCGAATCGCAAAATAGGGCCTGGTCAGGAAGGGGGCAAATCCTTCCGGTCTTAAAGTGGTTAATTCATAATGGTGAAGAAGTGAAGATAAAGATCTTATATAATAGAGTGTCAGAGGAGCTCCAAAAAAGACATTGGTTGGGTTTTCCCACTATTGATGTCATTTTATTCTTTTTGACTTAAATGGCTTATTGCACTTTATGTCCTCTGGGCATCAGCTCGTGTTTCAGTGTACATCGGCAATATTTACTGTATAAATATATATTGTGGAAATAGAATTCATCAACTGAATGTGCGGTGATGTCCTGATATGTTCATTTCTCATGACCAAATTCATTGGAGATCGGGTGAACTCAATCCATTTAGAGCAATAGAAAGAGTCGTATTAGCGGATTGCTAAAGGCGGAATAATTGCTGGTTGTCTACTGATGTGTTCACAGTTCTTTCTGGCAATAGATAAGCAGCTATTCTGCAGTCCAGTTTCTGACACCATCATAAATGATGTACATGCGGAATGTTTGCCGCATAATTCTGATTAACTATAGAGAATATGTACAACGTTCCTATGGCATAGTGGGATTTGCTTGGTTATGACACAAGGAGGAGAAAGACTGGGACAGTTTTAGAAAATACGTCATCCACTGTATGGAGAATAGTAGAGTTGAGCGGACACCTGGATGTCCGTGTTCGGCGGGTTCGGTTGAACTTGAAAAAAAGTCCGGGTCCGTGACCCGGACTTTTTCCGAACTTGACCCGGACACCGAACCCCATTGAAGTCAATGGGGACCCGAACTTTCAGGCACTAAAATGGCTCTAAAAAAACAATGGAAAGGGCTAGAGTGCTGCAAATGGCAGCAAAATGTAGTTAAGAGCATGGCAAGTGCTCTTAGAAAAAATTCCCCTTTTAAATTTGTAATTTTTAAATAGCAGATTAGAACAGCACTCTGTAGTAAAATATAGCTGAACGCTGCACACAACAGACTGATAAAAATATTTTTTTTTCTCCCTCCTCCTCCTCCTCAGTGGGCTCAAGTGAGGGCAAAAAGATCGTTCAATGCACCACCCCCCACACAGCAAAATCGATGTAGATCGCTAACGGACGATTGTTCTGTCCTGTGTCTCCTAATCTCTCCCTGCCTACTCTCTCCAGCCTGTCCCTAAAATGCTCAAATATCTTTCCCTGCCTACACTCCGACCTGTCCCTGCATTCTTTTTGGGCACAATGTTTTTTTTCCCTGTCTGTCCCTAATCAGCAGCAGCCAGCACCTTTATGTGTGCTCTCTCCCTACACTACAGCAGACTGACGCACACCGCGCTTTGTGAGCTTATAAAGACCTGGGTCACATGCTTCAGCTGGCCAATCACAGCCATGCCATTAGTAGGCATAGCTGTGATGGCTTCTATGGCACACCAGTTAAACACTTGTTGATTGGCTGTTGAAAGCCCGCCATTAAAACCGCGCCATTACATACAGGAAATAGAATTACCGAACACGGATTTTAAACCCGAACATACAGTAAAGTTTTCGGGTCCGTGTCCGGGTAACAAAAATCCAATTATCCGGTACGGACCCGAATAATACAGTCCGTGTTCGCTCAACACTAGAGAAGAGGAAAGACTTTGCTTTATGTGACAGTACCATATTATGTCCAGTGTGTATGCTCTTTGTACTTTTTGTAGTGGCCTGCAGAAGAACAATTTTAGCAGCTTCATCACACTACTGAAATTGCTAGCGATTAGTGAGGAGACCAATTTTCCGGTTGACCACTAACGTGGTAAAGTTTGACAACAACCTATTAATACAGTAGGAACTCAGGTATCAGGGGTCAGAAAACACTTGCAGGAGGGCTTGACAAATTTGCTTTGAATCCAGGAGCCAGCTAAAAATGTTAGGAGCCAGGTTTTTTTTAACTAACAAAGCTTACGGGTGGGACATGTAACATGTAATCTTTCCTTTAACCCTTTCGCTGTCAAACTAATTGTAGTACCGTCCTAGGTAGGTGCTAGGAAAAAGCATATATTTGCTCCCTCTGCTTATCAGGGAAGTCTGATCTGTTAGTTTGCCTGTCACATGTTTTCTGGGTGTGATTCACTGAGTCTGAGGGAGTGTCCCCACTGTATCCAATAAGGGAGCTTGTTGGACAGTGGAGGAAACCTAGCCAGTGACACATCATGGTTTATGGCAGTCCCAGTGGGAGGGCATTCCTGCAATGCATCCTGGGATTGACCATAAATACGGAGGGAACATGTGACAGGACGTCTTTTGGAGGGAGCAAAGTCCCAGGAGGAGGTGGATGGCTGTCTCTCCTCCTGCAGGTGTGAGGAAGGTGATTCAGGCAGTCGGCCTATTGGACCAGGTATGGAGCTGAGCTGCAGAGGATCCAGAGTGCTGGTAGTGGAGCTGCTGGCAGAGTCTCTCGGCAAAAACAGTGTACGTGAGTATCAGGAGATTTGCCTAGGGGTCTGCCCAGAAAGGGGACCACTCCAGAGAAGTCAGGGGATCAAGGAGCCAGCTCACACAGGAAGTGTAACAGTAAAGGGGGTGCTGTCTAGTTCACCCTAAAGAATAGGAACAAAGGGGGTGCCAGGAAGGGCCCTGAAGATTGTTCTGCAGTACAGTACAGTTTACCTCTTCACTGCTACTGACAAAGTGAAGCAGTGGCCTAGTCTCACTCAGCATTATTCAGCCGTCCCAGCCAATTGTTCATAGTTATACAAGTTGGAGTATCCCACTCATTCCCTTCTCCCATCCAAGTTCTCAATAAAAACACAAAAACCAAAGCTACGGGACTGTTTCCTGACTGAGTCAAAACATTTGGAAAATGTTGAACTGTCATGCTGTTAAAGGAACAGTGTGAAATAAAAAATTGAAGGTAAAATAAATAAGAAAAAAAAAAAGTCCCCTGTGCCTCTGAGGTCACGCGCAGAATCAAACGCAAATCGCGCCCACATATGTAAACAGTGTTCAAACCACAGATGTGAGATATCGCCGTGATCATTAGAGCGAGAGCAATTATGTTAGCTCTAGACCTACTCTGTAATCCTAAACTGGTAACCTGTAGAAAATTTTAAAGCATCGCCTATGAAGATTTTAAGGACCAATGTTTGTCACCATTCCACTAGTGTGCTCAATTTAGAAGCATGACATTTTTGGAATCTATTTACTCCCCGTTACATTATCTTTCACATTATAGAAAAAATTGGGCTACCTTTACTGTTTTATTTTTTTTAAATGCAGTGAAATTTATTTTTTCAAAAGAATTGCGTTTAAAAGACCGCTGTGCAAATACGGCATGACAAAAAATATTATATATATATATATATATATAAAATGTTTGGGAGTTCTAATTAATTTTCTAGTAAAAAAAAAATGCTGATTTTAACTTGTAAACAACAAATGTCAGAAATGAGCCTGGTCCTTAAGTGGTTAAAGTAAAATTTTTCTTTTTTTGAGGGGGCACAAAAATGCAATACATTTCCAAATTTTTGTGTAAAATATAAAAGCCAAGGTTACACCGCGTAAATAGATGTCAACATGTCATACCTTAAATTTGCATGCTCCAGTGATATGGCAAAAAACTTCAGTACCCTATATTTTATATAGGTGATGCATTAAAATCCCCCTATAGGTCATCAGTTTAGTGTTAAGAAGGAGGCCTGGGGCTAGAATTATTGCTTTCATTACAGCGTGTGCTGCAATATGTAAAATGTGTATCGCAATCAATGTTTTCAGGCATAGGTGCCCCAATGCGTGTGTTTACATTTGTACGTGCGTATATGTGGGGGCCTCGGTTTTTTTGGGGGTGGGGGGATTTTTTTGTATTTGGGTGTAACTTTCATTTTTAACAATTAAAAAAAAATGTTTTTTTACTTAACTTTTTTTTTCATCACATAGGGGACAAAAAGTCCCCTATGTGATTACTTTTTTGGTGACAGTTTCTCTTTAATGTGACATGCAGGGTCTAAAAGACCCTGGATGTCTCCCCTGTGCTCCACTTAATGTAATGTAATGCGCATCGCACTTACATTCTTCCTGTCTTCTGGAAACTGTCAATGGATACCCGGAGGTGATGTCATAACATCACTTTCGGGTTGTCAAGATATGAAAATATATGAAGAGCCTATCATTATATATCGTTATATAGTCAAAGAGTCCCCTTTAATATACTAAAGAATATATTCTTCTAAATGTTTAGAACTCTAGTTGGTATTTAATAACTGTGTCCCAGTTGTGTTCCAGATGGTATGAAATGTTCTGCCAAAGATATGATAAGATTCCCGGAAAGAGATGTTTATGAAAACAAGCCCCTTATTACCGTAAAATGTTATTTTCCCTAACATATTCAATCTTTTTTAATTGTCAGACTAACCTGTCACTACGCCCTTGCTGGGTTAAGATGACCCGATATGTAATTGGGATTTTCCACAAGGAATGTAGTGTCATCTGCCTAGACTGTATTGTGAAATCTTGTGTAATCTGTAACTTGGGCTTTTGCCCATTTATGTACTATAAAAGCTCTGTAACCAATGTAATCTGGGTCACATATCTGTTGGAAGATGTGGACCCGCTGTATGGCGTATATTCTGAGTAAACATATGGAGACGAATGCAAACCTGATTGGCGTAGAAGTCCTTTATTTCAACTCAACAGGGTCAGCAACAAGTAGGGGAGGAGAGCAGAAGTGTGTCCACTCTCTTCCCTCCCCTCTACCCAGTGGCACCTACTATGTCAGTCGCGGGCCCACAGATGGGCAAGCGGAGCCCGGGATACATAGCAGAGGGGGGGCACGCGTGGGGTTGTGTGGAAGCATTAAGCCCGCCAGGATGCAATTTTTGTTGCCGCCTGGGATTTGTTGAGCCCTGCTTGCTGGCAATATATCCCTATGAACCAGCCCTGGTAGGTATCACATCTTGTGGTCATGGTGCAAGTCTTGATAATCTTGATAATCAGTATTAGTAGAGTTTAAAGATATTTTTAGTGTGCTTGCTTTGCTCTATTGAGCAAATTTCACAGTGTCACGCTTTTATGATCTGCTAAATATGCCTTTTTTATTTGTGCATCTAATGCTACATTGGGTTGACAAATACAGAGACCTGCACAGGGACAGGCATGGATGAGAAGAACACTGTTACCATACCAGGGCTGTTTTTTGGAGATAAATTTCCTACAAGTGTTTTTGACCCCTGATACCTGCGAGGTTCTACAATACTGATGAGTTTGTCTAATCCAAACAATCTTTATTCAATATATTTCCAGTTAACAATTCAACATAGTAACAAACAGCTACACATATCTATCAGAGTTCAAACCATGTGGGAAAAAACGAAAACCAGGATCCATAATCAGTGACTGTCAAATGTGTAGAGACAAGGATCTTACATGTACAGTATAAGCTCATACCAGTACTAGGTGATACACAACTAAGATCAGGTGTTCAGGCAGTGACGCGTAACAAGCAGAGAAACTGATAAATATGTGGAACATATTTTGAGAGCAATATCCAAGGCAGATAAGTAGTGCAGGGGAATGAGAGAGTAGACTGGCAGAGTCTCGTTCCCGGACGGGGAAGGGTGTAACTTCTTTGGTGGCGAAGGGCATGATATCGTTATTGATTGGGTAAAACTCCGCGCTTGTGGACTATTTGAATAAAAATGGATGGAATGAATAAATATTAAATTAATTACTAAAAATAGGCTGCAGCCTCCCTGGACTATAGCGAAGAGCTATAAAGTGAATGAGAAAAAAATAGGGAAATGGCTCTGCCTAATTGGAAAGGTATATAGAGAGGTAATTAAAGTGCAGATGTGCTGAATACCAGATGATACACTAAATAATTTGTAATGCACTGTAAAGGGAAAAGGGAGGTTACTCTCCCAAGTGGCAAAAAAGCCGTGTAAAATGTAAGGTGCAGAATAAATAAAATACACTAAGGTGCGGTATAATGTATCAAATTACAATGTGACTAGTGGTATACCAAAATAAAATATATGTGAATGATGTGATATGAAATGGCACTCTAAACCAATATAAAAGGAGAATATAAATATACGGAATGCCTAATAGACTCCTGTAGCAATAAATATTAAAAATCCATTAAAACATGCTATCCAACGCAAATGTGACCAAATGGAAAAATAGTGAATCGATGAAGTATACCTTAATACAAATATTCTAAAGTGAATAATATCCAAAATTAGTGACAAGGAAAATAGAAAAAGTATATAGTGAAAATATTGATTAAATAGTGAAAAAAATGTCCAAAGTGAGACCAGTGCTCTTGTGGGTATATAACACAGTGAGGTATAAAATATATAAAAAAGTTCTTAATTAGCAGCAAGTGACAATTTTCAAACTGGAACGTGCAATGGGTGACCCCGTGGTGGGCGGTGAGGTACTCGGTGACCCCTCTGGTGAATAATGCACTCACCAGAAGTACCCACCCCACACAGGGGTATAGAGCGGGTATGTATGGGAATCCACTGTATGTCCTCCTGTTGGTCCTGGAAGAGGGCGTCTGCAGAGGAGGGTTCCTATGTAAGGAGCCCCTGGGGTCTGTGTGAAGGGCTCAGACGTAGACCGTGGGTACACCGGATTCCACCAGGGGGTCGCGGGTATTAGTAGGACCAGGGTGTTAAAGTGAATAAAAGGCACATAGTGTGATATCATTTCAATAGGGTGTTTATTGTACAAACTAGGAGAGGTACTCACATTGAATAAAAGAAGGAAGTGCTCGTAAGACAATCTGTGGAGCGCAGAGCGGTCCAAGCCTCCTTCTCGATGCCGGAAGTGATGCGACACGCTGTACCGGTTTCGTACGTCTTCAGCAGCGTCGTTATTGCGGTATATTTCAAAAGTCACACTAAGACCAAAGGAATCCTCCTAATTGAGTGATCTGTTCTGGGAGTCGTACTCTGTCGTCAAAGAAAAGGAAAGAAGTGAGGGAGAAAGGAAAAAGAAAAAAAAAAAAAAGGGGGGGGGGGGGGTTGGTTAACTGTAGGGCTGATGAGTTTGTCTAAATTCTATCTCAGTGGTGGTCACCCAAAAGATAGTCCTCTTGACCTGACAGTGCAACATATCCTTGAATAAGACAATGTTCTGGTTTGCTGCAAAATTTTTGAAGGCATATTAGCATGGAATAACTGACTTTGCACAATTGCTAAGATTATTGATTAGATGGAACAATGGTTCCCTATGGTGTTATTTAGCGTGTAGCCTGTAGAAGCAATTAATCGCATGTGATTTCACAATTTTCTAAATGTATGCTATTATTGTATAGCTCTCACCATAGGGAACCATTTGTTTTATCTGTGCAGTGATTATTACATACTCTTAGCACTTTTAATACTATCCTTAGCAGCTTGTGATTTTAGTAGTGTCCTTAATCCTTTCCCTGCCAACGCAAGTTTTTTTTTTTTTTCATTTTTTTAACATGCTTAAATGCTTTTTTTTTTTTTACAATTAAAAACACTTAAAACACAAAAACAATATAAATCTGAAAGCAGAGGACCAATAGAATAAAAAACGTTGCAAATTGTTATGTTGCCATATATTACCACATCTGTTTATCAAATCTATAATATCAGCAAACAAAACCAATCAAATAAATTTTAGCATACACAGACATAATACATTTTCCAAATTTTCTGTAAATTATGAAAGGAGAGACGGAGTTGAGTAAATAGATACCAAATATTGTGTGCGGGTGCAAAATGGCAACAAACTACTATACCCAACATTTGCCAAAGGTGACTAGAGTTGAGCGGACACCTGGATGTCCATGTTCGGCGGGTTCGACCGAACTTGAAAAAAAAGTCTGGGTCCGTGTCCCGGACTTTTTCCGAACTTTACCCGGACACCGAACCCCATTGAAGTCAATGGGGACCCGAACTTTCAGGCACTAAAATGGCTCTAAAACACCAATGGAAAGGGCTAGAGTGCTGCAAATGGCAGCGAAACGTAGTTAAGAGCATGGCGAGTGCTCTGCAAACAAATGTGGATAGGGAAATAACTTAAAACAACAAAAATAAAAATAAAACAATGTTCTTCATCTGTGAAGGACGAGGCCCATATGGAGTAGGAGGGAGGTTGAGGTGGTGGTGGATGTGGCGGTGTCATAGGCGTGCGCACAGGGTGTGCCGGGTGTGCCTGGGCACACCCTAATCACCTAGGGCACATTAGCATTATCTCTCTGTTTGCCAGTGAGGAGATGGGAAAGATCTCCCTTGGACCTGCTCTGCCATAAGAGAAGTGCCACACACTTCTATTTCACTTTGCCGGCAGGGAGAGTAATGTACCGGGGCCATATACATGTAGGCAAATACATGCATGTATGCTGCGCACACCTATGGGCGGTGTAGGTGGAAGCGGAGGTGGAGGAGGACGAGGTAGCCAACACTGCTTTTTTTCAGTCATTTTAAATGAGGGTACACCCCAAAAGAGTGAGAAAGATCAAAAATAGAACAATGGCTGGGTAAGGTCGGTATCCATCTCTATTCTGCACAAGGTACGGAAAAGTGCTGTGGGATCCATGCCTGGTTCATTTTAATGAACGTGAGTTTGTCCACATTGTCTCTGGACAGGGGGCTGTGCTTGTCTGTGAGCAGCAGCAGGGTTAGAACGCCGAAAGTGCGCACAGACGGCCCGCACTTTCTGCAGCAGCTCTGACATATCGGGGTAATTTTTAAGGAACCTCTGCACCACCAAATTCAGCACATGCGCCAGGCAAGGGATGTGCGTCAAACCGGCTAGGCCCAGAGCTGCTATGAGATTTCGCCCGTTATCGCACACCACAAGGCCGGGCTTGAGGCTCGCTGGCAGCAACCACTCATTTGTCTGCTGTTCCATGCTCCTCCACAACTCCTGCGTGGTGTGTGGTTTTTCCCCCAAACAGGCAAGTTTTAAAACTGCCTGCTGTCGTTTACCCCTGGCCGTGCTGAAGTTGGTGGTGAAGGTGTTACGCTGACCGGATGAGGAGGCGGTAGAGGATGAGGAAGCGGAGTAGGAGGAGTTAGGAACAGGAGGCAAACTGAAGCACCCTGCAATCCTCGGTGGTGGAAGGACATGTGCCAAATTGCTATCAGCCTCAGGCCCATCCGCCACTGCATTTACCCAGTGTGCCGTTAGGGAGATATAACGCCCCTGACCGTGCTTACTGGTCCACGTATCGGTAGTTAGGTGGACCTTGGCACAGATGGCGTTGCGCAGTGCACACCTGATTTTTTCCCCCACTTGGTTGTGCAGGGAAGGGATGGCTTGCCTGGAAAAGTAGTGGCGGCTGGGCACGACATACTGTGGGACAGCCACCGACATAAGGCTTTTAAAACTGTGCGTCTCCACCAGACGGAATGACAGCATTTCAAAGGCCAAGAATTTTGAAATGCTGGCATTGAGGGCCAGGGATCGCGGGTGGGTAGGGGGGTACTTCCTCTTCCTCTGAAGTGTTTGGGAGATGGAAAGCTGAACTCTTCCACGGGACAATGTGGAGATGGTTGGTGACCCAGGTGGTGGTGTTGCTGACAGATCCTCTGTTTGCGGGGTGGCAGGTGCCGGTATCACTACAGATGTGGATGGAGAGGCCGAGACTGCAGCAGAAGAGGAAGCAGGAGGAGCCAGAGACCTTTCTTGGTTTTGAAGGTGTCTACTCCACTGCAGCTCGTGCTTTGCACTTAGATGCCTGATCATGCAGGTTGTGCTCAGGTTGAGAAGGTTTATGCCTCGCTTCAGGCTTTGATTGCACAGGGTGCAAACCACTCGTGTCCTGTCATCAGCACATTTTCTGAAGAACTTCCACGCTAGAGAACTCCTTTGAGCTCACTTTGGTGCGCTCGTTCCCTTGCTGCGTTGGGCAGTAGCAGGCGTAGTGTCTATGGCACGGCAGCTCCGCTTCTGCACCCTGCTCCTGCTCCTCTTCTTCTGTGCTGGTGGCTCTGTGCGACCACTGCCTCTTCCTCCAAACTACTCAGGTCACCTGCATGACCTTCATTCCATGTGGGGTCGAGGACCTCATCATCCTCCTCATCATCTTCCACCCAGTCTTCACCCCTGCCCTCCTTGTCGGTCTCCACAATTCTGAATGCCGCAGCAGTTGGCACCTGCGTTTCGTTATCATCGGAGACGTGCTGCGATGGTCCTTCCAAGTACTCATCTTGAGAAATAAGTGGTTGGGCATCGCTGCACTCAATCTCTTCCACTTCTGGGGCAGGGCTAGGTGGATGGCCCTGGGAAACCCTGCTGACAGAGTCATCAAAAAGAAGAAGAGACTGCTGCATGACTTGGGGCTCAGACTGCTTGCCTGATTTGCAAGGGGGTGAGGTGAAAGACGGTTGGACATTGGCTGCAGGTGCCAACTCTGACCTTTCTGCAGTAGACTGGGTGGGAGACAATGTGAAGGAACTGGAGGCACTGTCAGCAACCCAATCTACTATCGCCTGTACTTCTTCTGGCCTCATCACTTCTAGAGGCGCATGATGCCCTACCAAATACTGCTGCAGGTTCTGTCGTCTACTCACACTTGAGGAAGGTGTTTCACTTGTGCGTGTAGCTGGCACAGATCGACCACTTCCTCTCCTTGCAACAGGAGCTCTACCAGCAGCACCACGACCCAGGCCACGGCCCCTATTTGACGGTCTCCTCATATTTCTGTAATTTATGATCTTGCCCTAGAAAGGTGTTTATTGAATAGCGGAACAAAACAACAACAGTATCGCACAGGTGTATCTCACAGTCAAATATGTAAACTATGCCGCAATTTAATTTTTTTACCCCAAAAGGGTGTATATTGAATAGCGGAATGGAAAAAAGGATAAAAAACGGTGTATCTCACACGTACAAACACAGACTAGGCCCCGATTAAAAATTTTTGTACCCTAAAGGGAGGATGAGGAAGAGGAGTAGGAGGAGTTCGGAACAGGAGGCAAACTGAAGCGCCCTGCAATCCTTGGCGGTGGAAGGAGATGCGCCAAACAAATTTAAAAGGTGTATCTCACACGTACCGATACAGACTATGCCGTAATTTAATTTTTTACACTCCAAAAGGGTGTATATTGAATAGCGGAATAGGAAAAATTTTATAATACGGTGTATCTCACACGTACAAACACAGACTAGGCCCCGATTACAATTTTTTGTACCCTAAAGGCAGGATGAGGAAGAGGAGTAGGAGGAGTTGGGAACAGGAGGCAAACTGAAGCGCCCTGCAATCCTCGTCGGTGGAAGGAGATGCGCCAAACAAATTTAAAAAGGTGTATCTCACATGTACCGATACAGACTATGCCGTAATTTAATTTATTTACACTCAAACAGGGTGTATATTGAATAGCGGAATAGGAAAATTTTTATAAAACGGTGTATCTCACACGTACAAACACAGACTAGGCCCCGATTACAATTTTTTGTACCCTAAAGGCAGGATGAGGAAGAGGACTAGGAGTTTGGAACAGGAGGCAAACTGAAGCGCACTGCAATCCTCGGCGGTGGAAGGAGATGCGCCAAACAAATTTAAAAAGGTGTATCTCACATGTACCAATACAGAGTATGCCGTAATTAAATTTTTTACACTAAAACAGGGTGTATATTGAATAGCGGAATAGGAAAAATTTTACAAAACGGTGGTGTTTTCTCACACGTACAAACACAGACTAGGCCCCGATTACAATTTTTTGTACCCTAAAGGCAGGATGAGGAGTAGGAGGAGGTCCGAACAGGAGGCAAAATGAAGCACCCTGCAATCCTCGGCGGTATGAGATGCGCCCCAAAAATTGGAAAGTTGTATCTCACGCGTACCGATACAGACTATCCCGCAATTTAATTGTTTTTACCCCAAGGGTGTAGATTGAATAGCGGAATAGAAAATATGATATCAAAAGGTGTATGTATCTCACACGTACAGACCCAGACTATTTTTTGTACCCCCAAAGGCAGGATGAGGAGTAGGAGGAGGTCCGAACAGGAGGCAGACTGAAGCACCCTGCAATCCTCGGCGGTATGAGATGCGCCCCAAAAATTGGAAAGGTGTATCTCACACGTACCGATACAGACTATCCCGCAATTTAATTGTTTTTACCCCAAAGGTGTAGATTGAATAGCGGAATAGAAAATATGATATCAAAAGGTGTATGTATCTCACACGAACAGACCCAGACTAGGCACAAATTACTATTTTTTGTACCCCCAAAGGCAGGATGAGGAGTAGGAGGAGTTCGGAACAGGCAGGAGGCAGACTGAAGCACCCTGCAATCCTCGGCGGTATGAGATGCGCCCCAAAAATTGGAAAGGTGTATCTCACACGTACCGATACAGACTATCCCGCAATTTAATTGTTTTTACCCCAAAGGTGTAGATTGAATAGCGGAATAGAAAATATAATATCAAAAGGTGTATGTATCTCACACGTACAGACCCAGACTAGGCCCAAATTACTATTTTTTGTACCCCCAAAGGCAGGATGAGGAGTAGGAGGAGTTCGGAACAGGCAGGAGGCACACTGAAGCACCCTGCAATCCTCGGCGGTATGAGATGCGCCCCAAAAATTAAAAAGGTGTATCTCACACGTACCGATACAGACTATCCCGCAATTTAATTGTTTTTACCCCAAAGGTGTAGATTGAATAGCAGGATAGAAAATATGATATCAAAAGGTGTATGTATCTCACACGTACAGACCCAAACTAGGCCCAAATTACTATTTTTTGTACCCCCAAAGGCAGGATGAGGAGTAGGAGGAGTTCAGAACAGGCAGGAGGCACACTGAAGCACCCTGCAATCCTCGGCGGTATGAGATGCGCCCCAAAAATTGGAAAGGTGTATCTCACACGTACCCATACAGACTATCCCGCAATTTAATTGTTTTTACCCCAAAGGTGTAGATTGAATAGCGGAATAGAAAATATGATATCAAAAGGTGTGTGTCTCTCACATGTACAGACCCAGACTAGGCCCAAATTACTATTTTTTGTACCCCCAAAGGCAGGATGAGGAGTAGGAGGAGTTTGGAACAGGCAGGAGGCAGACTGAAGCACCCTGCAATCCTCGGCGGTATGAGATGCGCCCCAAAAATTGGAAAGGTGTATCTCACACGTGCCGATACAGACTATCCCGCAATTTAATTGTTTTTACCCCAAAGGTGTAGATTGAATAGCGGAATAGAAAATATGATATCAAAAGGTGTATGTATCTCACACGTACAGACCCAGACTAGACCCAAATTACTATTTTTTGTACCCCCAAAGGCAGGATGAGGAGTAGGAGGAGTTCGGAACAGGCAGGAGGCACACTGAAGCACCCTGCAATCCTCGGCAGTATGAGATGCGCCCCAAAAATTGGAAAGGTGTATCTCACACGTACCGATACAGACTATCCCGCAATTTAATTGTTTTTACCCCAAGGGTGTAGATTGAATAGCGGAATAGAAAATATGATATAAAATTGGTGATTTTTCAATAGCACATGTGAACAGCAGTGTCTTATATCAGTCAGCTCTGCTGCAGGCTATGGAGGGGGAAAAAAAAGAAAATTCCCCTTTTAAGTTTGTAATTTTTAAATAGATTAGTACAGACTGTGCCACAATTTAATTTTTTTTAACCCAAAAGGGTGTATATTGAATAGTGGAATAGAAAAATGTGTATAAATTTTGAAATCACTCAATAATAGCACATGTGAACACAGCAGTGTATTATCACAGTCAGCAGCACTGAAGGAAAAACGCTGCACACAACTGACTGATAAAAAATACTTTTTTCTCCCTCCTCCTCAGCGGGCAAAAAGATTGTGTTCACACCACCCCACACACAGCAAAATCGATGTGGACCCCTGACCCTGCCTATCTCCAGCCTCGCCCTAAAATGATCGATAAGATCAGTCACTGCCGTCACTGCAAACCCCCCACACAGCAAAATCGATTGTTGAACACTGACCCTGCCTATCTCCAGCCTGGCCCTAAAATGATCGATAAGATCGGTCACTGCCGCCACTGCAAACCCCCCCCCACACAGCAAAATCGATTGTAGAACACTGACCCTGCCTATCTGCAGCCTCGCCCTAAAATGCCCTAACAACTCGCCCTGCCTGCAGCACTCCGACCTGTCCCTGATTCTGAATTCTTTTCGGACACAATATAATTTATGACTGTCTGTCCCTAATCAGCAGCCAGCACGTATGATGTGTGCTCTGTCCCTGTACTACAGCAGAATGACGCAGCGGCGCTCGGTCTCAAACTTATAAAGACTTGGTCACATGCTTCAGATGGCCAATCACAGCTACTAATACATTTGAAGGCATGGCTGGGATGGCTTAAGGCACACCAGTTAAACGCTTGTTGATTGGCTGTTGAAAGCCCGCCATTAAAAGCACGCCAATACATACAAACCCGGAAATAAAATGACCGAACACGGATTTTAAACCTGAACATACAGTAAAGTTTTCGGGTCCGTGTTCGGGTAACAAAAATCCAATTATTCGGTACGAACACGAATAATACAGTCCGTGTTCGCTCAACACTAAAGGTGACGCCTAAAAAAGTTACAGTTCCTTATTTTACTTTTACCCATGAATAAAGACACTAGAATTATTCATCATTCCATGATGCACAGTTATATGTAATATGTGTTGTGCAATTGTTGTTTATGTAGCCACCTGTGCCTTATGTATGCATTTGCACTAATATGTGTGTAAGTGGTATAGCGTTGAAAATTTTAAATCATTTTTAAATTTTTTTCACTTAAATTTATTGCTATCACAAGAAGACTGACAAACACCCTATGTTATAGCACATAAGAAGTGACAGGTACCCTTTACAGAAGGATCAGGAGTCTCCTGGACCTTTAATACCTTCACTGCATATTTTCCAGCAAGATTGAGTACAGGCTGTATTTACAGGTTCTTTGGGATAGTAGATTGAATGGCGTTGGGACCATAGGTGGATGTTCCTCAGTACCTATGATTTTTTAATGTCATAATAATCTACTACCATTATTCCAATGGGTGAGTTGTAGCCTACTTCCAGACACTGTGGAACCTCTGCGGAAAACCCCAGGCAGTCAGTATAACGGTTGGATCAAAAATTTGAACACCGCAATGTTAAATTTCAAATGGAAGGTTTTATTCCAAAACATGTAGCAAGCTTGCTGCACTCACTAGCTGCTAAAAATGATGAAGATTCCTAGTAAAAAATGATCCTGACCTCATCTCCAGCTTGAGTCTTACAACAGCCATTTTTCTTAAGCCCCGATGAGGGGCGGAATGAAGCTCCAAAAATGCGTTGGCTATTGATAATACATGTTTTGGTATAAAACCTTCCATTTGGATTTTAACATTTCATTGTGGTGCTCCAAATTTTTAATCCAACCATTACATTGACAGGATCTGACAGTTTTGAATCAGGAAGTGCTCAGAGATTGCTTCTAGGGGAGTTTGAGAAATGGATGTGTCCCCTCTGCTCACCATTGTGACACAGCTGATTGATGTCTGGGACTCATGGGGGTCTGTCAGGAACCATAAACAAGGCAGAGATAGTTATACAGTAATCACACCTTTAATGAAATGGCAAAAAATAACACAGTACAGGAACGTAGTCAAAAACTAAAGCCTGGGTTTGGATGCAAAAGCAGGTAATCAGATGAGCCGGGGTCAGGAAGCCAGAAATCAGCATAGTAAGGAGCCATAGCAGGAACAGATATCTGGAGAGAAATCCGCTAGGCCAGGTCATACACAGGAACTCACTGGATTTTGCTGACAACGCAAGGGGGAGGAAAGAATTAGCTAATCTGCTTAAATAGCCAAAAGGGGCTGGCTGTAGGCTGGACTAATGAGGCAGGTTAATGAGCTTACTCTACGACACATCTACCACCTTTGAAGCGCGGTACCCCCCCCCCCCCCCCACCATCACAGGTTAATGGTAACCAGGTGAGTCACTGTGGAAACAGCGAGTGGCTGATAATTAACCGACAGCTGAGTAGCTCTGAGAACTGAAAGAAAAGAGCTGCCCATAAGTTGCAGAAGCCAGCCCTGACAGTACCCCTCCTCAATGACCCCTCCCCCTCAGGGTGGCCCCAGGCTTAAGGGTAAAGTGTCTCTGGAAAGAACAGAGGAGGGTAGGGACATGTACGTCCGAGGATAAGATCCATGAGCATTCCTCTGGACCATAACCCCTCCACTGAACTAAATATTGCTTGCGTCCACCTACAGGAGACAATGATAGATTATATCTCATATTCCTCATGGAACGGATTATATCTTAACCTTACGGAATATGTGGAAAGGCCCAATATACTGAGGTGCCAGTTTTAGTGAGGGAACCTGGAGTCGGAGGTTATGGGAAGACAGCCAGACCCTCTCCCCAATTTGGTAGGAGGGTCAGCATGGAGTCTGTACCTCTCTCTGGAGCATTACAAGAATTCTTGGACCTGCACCCAAGTAGAGCAGAGTTTCCTGAAGATGTTCCTCTAACACAGGAATTCCCCGGGGGAACAAATGTGTTAGGCAACAGAGATGGTTGGAACCCATAGTTCACCATAAAACTGAAATAATTGGGGGGCAGCATTGAACAAACTCTGCACACGGTAACAGGTCTGACCAGTTGTTATCGGGGTCAGAAATGCTGCATTATAGGAACTGCTCCAAGGCTTTATTGGTCCGTTCTGCATCCCCATTGGACTACGGGTGATATGCAAAGGAGAAGAAAAGCTGAATTCCCAACTGTGTACAAAAGGCTTGCCAAAACCTGGACAGAAACTGGCTACCTCTGTCCAAGATGATAACTTTAGATAACCCATGTAGCCACAAGCTGCTGAGCAAAAATTGATGCACGTTCTTTGGACGTAGGCAACTTCTTGTATTCAAGCAGAATGCAATGAGACATTTTTGAAAACTGGTCAATCACCATAAGTATAATTGTGTGGGCCTGGGAGTTGGATAAATCTGCAAAAAAAAAATAGACAAGTGGGTCTAAGGCCTTTCCCTACTGGGTATGTGTTTGGTACCTCACTATGGCACTAAAGCACTTTCCCCACCTTTTTGTTTGTGTGTGTTTTCTTTGTTGTAGTGTCACTGCACTTTCACCTTTTTCTTCCTGCACGATGAGTAGGGTGTGAGTCCTTGGGCCTGCCTTGAAAGTCTTGGGAGGGGCGGATATGGCCTTCTGGCTTAGTTCGCACTCTCTCGTTTAGCCTCAGACAAAATGTGGGATTCTTATGGTCAGTCAAAATAAGGGACTGGCGCCGGAGTACCCTCGAGGAGATGCCTCCATTCTTTAAGCTTCATTGTTCCAACCAACCTCTGCTGCCAGAGTGTGAAATTCAATGGTGTAGTCAGCAGCAGTTGTCTACTCTTTTTAATAGACATGAGTCTTTTGGCAGCAGAGGTGTTGTGAGCAGGAATATATAATACCTTTTTTAAAGGAGGCCACAAACCCAGGGTAATTCTGGACAATGGGATTTTGTGTCTTACATAGAGGGTTTGCCCAATCCAAGGCTCTGTCAGAAAGCAAAGAAATAATGAAGCCTACTTTGCTTCTGTCCGTGTTCCACCTGGGGCAGTACCTCAAAATATATTTCAACCTGGTTGAGAAACCCTCTGCAGTGAGTTGGATCACCTCCAAAATTCTGGGGAAGTGGAGCATAACCAGTCATACCTCTTACAGAGCTAGTATAAGAGGCGGCTGCCTGAACAAAGACCGGAGCAGCAGCAGGGATGGCTTGCAACACTGGTTGTACCGGAGCAGCCGGAGTGGGAGGATCCAGTTGACCAGTTTGAATCAGGAGCATTTGCAATGCAATGGCAAACTGATCCATGTGGTGGTCCTGCTCGTCCAATCTGAAAAAAAAAATTACAACTAGGTGGATTGCCTGCATCTTCTGAATTCATGCCCCTTGCGTAATGTCAAGAACTATAAACCAGGCGGAGACAGAAAATGCAGTTAAAATCATACCTTTAATTAAATAAAATAACACAGTACAGGAATGTAGTCAAAACCTGAAGTCAGGGTTTGGATGCCAGAGCGGGTTAATTAGACTTGCCGGGGTCAGGAAGCCAGAAATCAGCGTAACAAGGAGCCAAAGCAGGAACAGGTATTAGAAGTGAAGTCAGCCAGGCCAGGTCATACACAGGAACTCAGACAGGAACACACTGGATATTGTTGATCACGCAAGGGTGAGGAGAGAATGAGCTAAGCTGCTTAAATAGCCAAAAGGGGCTGGATTTAGGCTGGGCTAATGAGGCAGGTAATGTTAACCAGGTGAGTCACTGTGGAAACCACGAATGGCTGGTAATTAACCAACAGCTGAGCAGCTCTGAGCACTGAAAGAAAAGAGCTGCCCATGAGTAGCAGAAGCCAGCCCTGACAGGTTGTAATGCATGTTCATATATCTCAATACTACCATGCCGTAATACTTGCGGTGGCAGTAGTAAAGGGACAAAGAGCCATGATTACCAAAAAATTTCTAATTTTGATAACTGAATAAAGTTAATATAAGTAATGATCATATTCAGTATATAATTTCTTTCCCTTTCCTTTATATATATATATATATATATATATATATATATATATATATATATATATATATACATATATATATATATATGTATATATGTATATATATTTGATTCCACATTTAAATGCAGCTGCCCAGCCTAAGTGACAGTGACAGGGGTTGAGACAAACTAGAACATTGGCAGAATACAGTTATAGAAATATTTTTCTCTTCCTATCAGTGCGTTAAACAAAAGGTCAAATCAGGCAAGTTCCCATGATGAAATTTAAACTCATTTGTTTGCAGGCACCACAGTGTTCACAGAAAAGATAGGATTTTTCAGGATTATAAACTAAAATCCTCATTTGCAATGTGTTAAATGTGCAGAAAATACAGAATTAGACAACAGATTGGCTTTAATGAAAATCAATGACTTGTCACTTGAAAATATCATGTTTAAAATGATTTCAGGACAATAAACCAAACCTCACGGCACAGACTTCTTTACAACCCTTTGGTGGGGGTGGATGCATTTCTAAATGGTGGTGCTGACAAGGGCCAAAATAAGAAAAAACAGCTAGCATGCTAGTTGTAGATCTTGATGAAAAGATTATTTACTGTATGTCCCATATCAGAAGGAAGTTACACAGTTGTCACCTTAAAGTGGGAGTAAACTCCCATCTCTGACTTTTATCTATAGGTAAGCCTATAGTAAGGCTTTCCTATAGGTACAGTAAATATCACCTAAACATTCACCGTTTAGGAGATATTTACTTTTGATGCAGCTGGTGACTTCACCGGCACATGCCCTCTGAGGGAAAGGCATATCGTGCCATTCCTTCAGAGTCCTGTCCCAGAGTTCCCCAACCTAGAAGGAAGACCGGGTGAAGATAGAAGCCCCTTCAGTGGTGACAGCATGTCGCTGGAGGGCTTCGTTTTAAGTATATTATGGCATTGCCTTGCAGGTTTTAAAAAACAAAAACAGTGGTTTATTACCGCTGCCATGCCTTTGAAACATTGGTGTAACTTTCTTGGCGATATAGGACTTTAGTAAACAATTCAGAGGGATATACAACATGCAGGCTGGCTGTTTCCTCTTAATTTGAAATGATTTGGTGTGGGTGGGCCCATGATGACCTGGTCCACAGGAAGTGCATTGGATGTCACTGGGCATTAAGTAAAAATTGGGTAAATGTAACCAGGTATGGTGGGAAAGTAAAGAGGGAGGGGAATATGGGGAAAGGTAAGGAAAGATAATGGGCTATGTACCAGTCCTGGATATGGGGACTTGAATGTGCCCAAACATCAACGGAAAAATACATTTAAAAGAATTACCGTATTTATCGGCGTATAACACGCACTTTTTCCTCCTAAAAATGAAGGGCAAAACACCAGTGCGTGTTATACTCCGATATAGTAAAAGAAAAAAAAGTCCAGGCAGCGTTAAGAGGCAGAGGGGGCGGGCCGGGCCGAGCAGAAGGATGAGCGGTTGCTGTCATAGGAAGTCCCGCCTCCTATGATGACAGCACAGTGGCCCAATGCCGGGACGCGGGACGTGTGAAGTCTATCATAGGCACCAGGACTTCAGGTGACAGCAGCTGCTTGTTCTCACTTCTCCTCGGTCCAGTCCGCCCCCTCTGCCTCTCAGCGCTGCCTGGCCTTTTTTCTTTTTAAATATATCGCCGCTCTGTGCAATGGCACTGGCGAGGCTGCTGTTGCTGTTGCCTGTTGCTTTGCCCTGCATTGGGGGACACTGTGCTTGCGAGACTGCATTGATGGACATGGCGCTGGCGATGCTGCATTGGTGGAAACTGCGCTGGCAAGGCTGCATTGGTGGACACTGCGCTGATAAGGCTGCATTGGTGGACACTGCACTGACGAAGATGCATTGGTGGACACTGCGCTGGCAAGGCTGCATTGGTGGACACTGCGCTGGCGAGACTGCATTGATTGACACTGCACTGGTGAGGCTGCATTGGTGGGCACTGCGCTGGTGAGGCTGCATTGGTGAACACTGCTCTGGCAAGGCTGCATTGGTGGACACTGCACTGACGAAGATGCATTGGTGGACACTGCGCTGGCAAGGCTGCATTGGTGGACACTGCACTGGCAAGGCTGCATTGGTGGACACTGCGCTGGCGAGACTGCATTGATCGACACTGCACTGGTGAGGCTGCATTGGTGGGCACTGCGCTGGTGAGGCTGCATTGGTGGACACTGTGCTGGCGAGGCTGCATTGGTGGACACTGCACTGCTGAGGCTGCATTGGTGGACACTGCGCTAGCGAGGCTGCTGTTGCTGTTGCTTTGCCCTGCATTGGTGGACACTGAGCTTGCGAGACTGCATTGATGGACATGGCGCTGGCGATGCTGCATTGGTGGAAACTGCGCTGGCAAGGCTGCATTGGTGGACACTGCGCTGATGAGGCTGCATTGGTGGGCACTGTGCTGGTGAGGCTGCATTGGTGGACACTGTGCTGGCGAGGCTGCATTGGTGGACACTGCACTGCTGAGGCTGCATTGGTGGACACTGCGCTGGCGAGGCTGCTGTTGCTGTTGCTTTGCCCTGCATTGGTGGACACTGTGCTTGCGAGACTGCATTGATGGACATGGCGCTGGCGATGCTGCATTGGTGGAAACTGCGTTGGCAAGGCTGCATTGGTGGACACTGCGCTGATGAGGCTGCATTGGTGGGCACTGCGCTGGTGAGGCTGCATTGGTGGGCACTGCGCTGGTGAGGCTGCATTGGTGGACACTGTGCTGGCGAGGCTGCATTGGTGGACACTGCACTGCTGAGGCTGCATTGGTGGACACTGCGCTGGCGAGGCTGCTGTTGCTGTTGCTTTGCCCTGCATTGGTGGACACTGTGCTTGCGAGACTGCATTGATGGACATGGCGCTGGCGATGCTGCATTGGTGGAAACTGCGCTGGCAAGGCTGCATTGGTGGACACTGCGCTGATGAGGCTGCATTGGTGGGCACTGTGCTGGTGAGACTGCACTGATGGACACGGTGCTGGCGAGGCTGCATTGGTGGACACGGCACTGGCGAGGCTGCATTGGTGGACACTTCGCAGGTGCGGCTGCATTGGTGGACACTGCACTGGCAAGGCTGCATTGATGAACACTGCGCTAATGAGGCTGCATTCACGGGCACTGGTAAGATTGCATTTGATTTAAAAAAAAAAACGCAGATAAATATGATAATCCATATTTATTGAAAGTACAAAAGAATGGGTATAAAAGGGATAAAGCCATAATGATATAACAATACATGTATCAAATGTGTCACATGACCTATGAATGGACCATATGATCTAATTATGGATCTACGCATTTCGCTCACACTTGTTGAGCTTCTTCAGGATCCAAGTATACATGCATATAGAGAAAATCTTTTTAATGACACAGTATCTGAAGCAGATAACAGTACATATCAATATACACCAAACAATATACCTAATAGAAAATGCAACACAATACAAATTATTTATAATACACATCAGTGGTGGAAATGAGAATGGAAGAGCAGGTGACAAAAAAAGGGGGGTTTATATCTTTATGACTCTATCCCTTTTATACCCATTCTTTTGTACTTTTAATAAATAAGGATTAATTATTTTTAACTTATTTTGCTGTTGATGTTTGGGCCCATTCAAATCCCCAAATCCAGGACTGGTACATATCCCGTTATCTTTCCTTCCCTTTCTCCATATTCCCCTCCTTCTTTACTTTCCCACCATACCTGGTTACATCTACCCAATTTTTACTTAATTTAAGGGGACGGTGCCAAAATCTTATAGACAGAGTTTCCCTCTCCATACAATTTTATGTCACTGGGCAGTGGGCATTACTCAACCCCCGAAGGTGAAAGTGCTGGATCCAAGAGCGGTGATAGCAACAGAGAGAACACTCTTTACCTTTTTTTTTTTTTTTTTTTATCTTTACTGCTGGAAATTGTTTTTTTTTGCCCACAAAGCTAGAGTTGGGCTTTATAGCTAACAAAACCAATAAACTTAATATATAAGAACACACAAACAGTAGCCCATCTATAATCTGTATTCCCCTTACACTTACACCTAATGTTTTATTTTTTATGGCTAATGTTCTCATACATTGTTTGTTGAGGCATCTGTTCATCTGAGGAAAGGGTAAATTTTTACTAAGAGGGACATTAAAGTATCTATTCAATAACTCAATCCCTCTGATCTCAGCAAAAGCCTACAGCTACTGTACTCACAGAAGGTCTATTTATTTCAAAAAGCATATTATAGTAATATTTCTGTCCACTTCACTGCTGCAGGGACCAGCAATATAGCAGTATCAACAGTCTTTTTGACAGTAAGTGGGATGCAGCACAGTCTTCGGGTAAACAAACACATTCTAAGATCTATTTTGGGAAACTTTTATAAATTCTAAGACACTCTATTAATGAGATCATTAACTCTAGTGTTTAATTGGAGTTTGTGCGTGATTCTGCCAAAATGCTGGAAAATAGGGAAAAAGTACGAGAACGACAGCATGCTCACTGAATTGTGGGCAGGAGGCCCAATGATCTTAGAAATCGTTTGCTTTTGTGCAGTTAGGTGCAGTCACGTGAGGAAGGATGAGAGTCATGGAGCATAATACAGCTCAAAAAACTTTTCTCTAGGTTGTGCCACATACAGCCCTAGATTTGGCTCAGGTTAGCATGTGCTTTGTTGATTGTGCAATTTTCTTTCAGAAACTACAGTAAGAACAAAAAAAAAAAAAAAAACATGTACAGTAAAAAACAGCAAAAAAAAAAATCTATTATCTTAACCACTTAAGCCCCGGAAGATTTTACCCCCTTCCTGACCAGGCCCTATTTTGCGATTTGGCACTGCGTGAAATTAACGGACAATTGCGCGGTCGTGTGATGCTGTACCTAAATTGACGTCCTTTTTTCCCACAAACAGAGCTTTCTTTTTGTGGTATTTGATCACCTGTGCGATCTTTACTTTTTGCGCTATAAACAAAAAAGAGAACGTAAATTTTGAAAAAATAACAATATTTTTAAAATTTTTTTATATGAAATTCCCCCCCCCCCCCCAAAAAATGTAAAAATCTAAATTTTTTAACATTTTAGGCCAATTTGTTTTCTGCTACATATGTTTGTTAAAAAAAAATCGCAATAAGCGTATTTTGATTGGTTTGCACAAAAGTTATTGCGTTTACAAACTAAGGGAAAGATTTATGTCATTTTTGGTGTTTTTTTTTTTTAATGAGTAATGGCGGCGATCTGCGATTTTTTTTTTTTGCGGGACTGCGACATTGGGGCGGACAGATCGGACCCCTGACTGACATTTGTGACACTTTTGGGGGTACCAGTGACATTACTACAGTAATCAGTGCTATACATATGCACTGTTACTGTAAAAATGACACTAGTAGGGAAGGGGTTAACTTTATTGGTAATGCAGGGGTTAAGTGTGTACCTAGGGGCGTGCTTCTAACTGTCAAGGGGCGTGGCTAGTGGTGTAACAACAGAGACATACGATCCTACATAGCAGGACCGTATGATCTCTGTTCTTACACAGGGGAGAATGACAGGCGGCTTTGTTTACATTAGCCGCCTGCCTTTCTCCCTCTCCACCAGGAGATCGCATGTCTCCACCACGCGCTCGGATGTTAGGGAGCGAGCCTCACAGGCGAGCGACGTAGTCCTACGTCACTTTGCCTGTGAGGGGCTGACCGCCGAAGTAAACAACCTGTTCAAGCTTTACAAGATGATCCTGATTCCTCCTACGATCATTACCATGGAAGTAGTTTTCAGCTCATATGGTGGTCTGGAGCAATATCCTCTGATGATGTCTGTGCAGACGATTAGGAGCTCGCAGTAGAACTTCATTTTAATACATTGCCTGGTATCATGCGATTCTTGTAAGTGCGATTCCTTTTATTTCATTCAAAGTTTTTAGCAATATTACGCTATGTGCACTCCTTTTTCTGGTTTTCATGTCATCTGAACTTGAGAGACTTCCATTCCTCTGCCCACCACCATATGAGCTGAAAACTACTTCCATGGGAATGATCATAGGAGGAATCAGGATCATCTTGTAAAGCTTGAACAGGTCTGTTTGCTATATGGCAATTCAGACCCATTTGATCTGGTGAGAGCCCACTTTTACTGTTCACTTGGTGTTGGGATTCTTTTCATCACATTTGGATTTATATATGTATACCAACAAGATGGATCACTTCTTTGGGACTTTTATTTAAGCCCTATTTCAATATTGGACTTTATTTCACAATATCCTATATATTTCTTATATATATATGTTTATTTGTACTCTTGTATATTATGTACATTCATTAGCGCTGCACTTTTTTTCTTCCACTTGTTATTTTATAATTTGTTTATCAATTATGTTGTGCTGGCAGCTTGATTTGTTTTGGTACTAGCGCTTTCTAGACACTTTTTTACTATATATTCCTTTAGTTTCCCCACATCTGCAGCAATTAGAATTTATTTCTGGATACATCCTATGTAGTCTCATAAGGACCCTGTACCATCTAGTAAGAATCTTATATCCTGACTCTTGAAATTTGGAAGCAATAGAGATTTATGAGCAAAATGAAGTATACAGAATATACATATTGTTCCTCTGTAAACTGCTGCATTGCCACTTCATCAGAAATGGGGGGACGACATTGTTTTCTGTTGGAGTAACTAATACAGAGTAGGCAAGCAGGAGGCTATGCTGAATTGAAGATTAATCTTTACATAAAAATTTTATATGCCATCAACTTAGGAAGATCAGAATATTTGATGCCTATTTGATGAAGAAGTAATTAAATGTTTGAGCTGTAAGGCTTGTCAGAATGGCAATTTTTGGGAAACCATGGCTTGTATATCAGATATTTATTTCCAATTTCCCTCAGCTAAAAATTATTTATCCTGAATATATAATTGTGGAGAAAGGGATAAAAACTTGAATCTTGTATTCTAGGTGGAAAAATCAGGCTTTCCAACAATTGACATCACAAGAATGTGCCTAATTGAGGAAATAGCAGAACCTTTCATGCTTTGTATAATCTTTATTGTTGGTCCTATCAGTGAATGGTTTCTAAGTGATGGGTAGCAAGTTGTAGGTAGCCATGGGAGTGTCTGGAGAGGAAAGGGATAAAAAGCCTGTTCGAGGGTCACCCTACTCTTTGTCACGGCATATTTACACCACCCTTGCTAGGTGGGTCACCTGTTAATAAAGGGTCAGGTTGAGAATACCCATACCACCTCTATTTTTTGAAAGACCCAGAATATTTACTTTAACTCTGGGTTTTTGATCTACCCACAAAAAATGAGAATGTGCAATGTTTTCAAGAAAGTTGAAGGCAAATAAATCAGAGAATTTTGAAGAAAGTACAGTAACCGGGGGGACAGCATTCATCTTTAGAATGCTATTCCTCCCAAGTCATGTATGAAAAGATGTCTCAATTTCTTCCGATCCTGCTAAAGCATTGCTAATAAGGGGGGGGGGGGAGTTTTCTTCTAATTCAGTTTCAAGTTTTGGGATAAAATAACCCCAAAAATACTTAAAGTGGAGTTCCGGCCTATTTTGCAACTTTAGTGATTCCTGGAGTGCTCGCTATGCTGATTAACAATTGGGCATTTTCAATTTTCTTCCAGGGGTCCCTTACGTTATTTTCAGGGCATTTTTGATTGTACTTCCTCCTTCTCCCCCCTCTGTGGCCACGGCCACCGACATCTCTTCCGCCTTTGCATTGCATCCTGGGAGCTGTTTGTCACCACTCCCAGGAGGCTGGAATCAGGAAGAACTCCCAGAACACTCCCTGGAATCAGGAAGAAGGACACAGCAGATTACACTGCGGCTTCAGATGCCCACATCCAAGATGGCCACGCCCAGACAGCGTTTTTAAAAGTAAGATTTTGACTAGAATCCAATACTGTACACCTTGTAAGTATGAGAATAGCGGTTCTGTAAAGGGCGATGGATTAGTATTATAGGGGTATTTTTAGTTAAAAACGGTATTTGAGGCCGTAACTCTGCTTTAAGTTTTCCTTTCACCCACTTAAAAGAAAATTTGTCTTGAAGGCTTGCATTCTGATAGAAGGAATAGAACTATTTAAGACTTGAGATCTGGTTAAATTGTTTTTATAATTTAAGAGTTTTGAATAAGCCGCAAGTTCTTGTAGCAGGTTAGGGACAGATATTTCTGAATATTTCACCTAAACACCCACTATGTCCGGGTTCATTCTAATCTGTCTAAGTAGAGGCTCCAATATAAGAAGAAAAATAGGCGACGAGAGCTATAAAACTATTACAAAATTAAACATTTTTAAAAAATTAACAATTAATAATAATAATATTGTAAGTGCCGGTTCACACTGCAGCGGCACGACTTCGGGGGCGACCTGTGAAATCGCGCGCACCGCGACTTCGGCACGACTTGCACGGACTTCATAAAATGAATGTCTATGCAAGTTGCTCCAGGTCGCCCTGAAGTAGTACAGGACCCTTTTTCTAAGTCGGAGCGACTTGTGCCGCTCCTATTAGAACCGTTCCTGTACTACACAATGGACCGCGACGGTCGGCGACTTGTCAGGCTGACAAGTCACCTGACAAGTCGTACCAGTGTGAACCGGCACTTAAAAAATTGTTTTTATTTGTTTATTATCTATTTAGCTAAAATGTTGCATTAACCACTTGCCGTCTGCTCACATTGAGCCTACTGCGGCAAAGTGGTTCGTTATCGTCTGGCGACATAGACCTACGTCACCAGACACTCCCCTTTCTCGGCGGCGCGCGAGTGCCACCGGAGGCTCGCTCCCGCTGTATTCAGTCACAGCAGGAGTCGGGCCAGAGGAGGAGCAGCGGCGATTCCCCAATCATCGGGGATCGAGTGTGGAGATCCGCCCGCTTGTGTAAACACAAGCGGACGGATCTCCTAAGTGACAGGCAGGGTCAGATTGCAGGATAGCAGCATAGTTGAACCCTCGATCTGTCCTTGTGTCACTCAGTCACCTTCCCCCACACACGTTAGTAAGCACCAGGCATACATTAACCCCTCCCTCTCCAATAAAATGAACCCCTTCCCTGCCAGGGTCATTATTACAGTAACAGTGCATATGTATAGCACTGATTACTGCAGTAATGTCACTGGTACCCCCAAAAGTGTCAAAAATGTCAGTCAAGGGTCCGATCTGTCAGCCGCAATGTCGCAGTCCAGCAAAAAAAATCGCAGATCGCCGCCATTAGGCGTTAAAAAAAAACACCAAAAATTACAGAAATCTTTCCCTTTGTTAGTAAACGCAATAACTTTTGCGCAAACCAATCAAAATACGCTTATTGTGATTTTTTTTACCAAACATAGGCAGCATAAAACAAATTGGCCAAAAATTTAAAAAAAAATGATTTTTACATTTTTTTTGGGGGGGATTTCATATAAAAAAATGTTAAAAATATTGTTATTTTTTCAAAACAAATGCTCTTTTTTTGTTTATAGCGTAAAAAGTAAAAATCGCACAGGTGATCAAATACCACCAAAAGAAAGCTCTGTTTGTGGGAAAAAAGGACGTAAATTTCGTTTGGGTATGGCGTCGCACGACCGCGCAATTGTCCGTTAAAGTTGCACAGTGCCGAATCGCAAAAAGTGGCCCAGACGTAAGACAGCAAAATCCTCTAGTGGTAAAGTGGTTAAACTGCAAAACAAAACCTATGGGGAAAAGTTGCATAATATACCTATATTGGAAAATATATTGAACTCAGTGAAGGCGCCTTGTCCTCAAGTAGTAAAACCAATATGTCAACCTGAAGACGCGATAAGAGAAATGCATTGTGGTGTGCAAATCATCCAGATTTCCTGTTAACCAGTGACATAATTTCCCTTCTACCATGGCACGCACGCCAGCCATAACCACGGAAAAAGAAGAGAAGGGTGCATGAGTGCACTGAATACAGAGGGGATACAGTACCATACAGCACCAACACATGTAAGAGCACATCTTTTTAATTTTATATATGGAATAAAAAATGAGTTACACTATGTCCTCCTCCTTTGTTTCCTTTTACTTTTGACTATTTGGTGGAGAGGAGTCTATTCCTTATACAACCAACAGCCATTATTGAGAAAATGGAAGGAGTGAGAGGAAATTATCCACATGTCTTTTATCTGAAGTTTCTGAGGAGCTTGATAGGTCTTAGTGACCTGCTACAATGCTACTGGTGAGCATTTTAGTGTGGAACTGCTCACGAGGTAAAGTTTGTCTGTCTTCAAGCACTGTGTCGGGCACACTCTATGAACATTATTATTTGAACTTTTTTTGATCACAAGATTTTACAGAGTATTATTTTACAGAAAATTTGATATATATTTTTTATAAAAACCTAGCACGTTGTATCATTTACCACAAGGATTGCACTGATTTATGTTATTCTATTTTTTGTATGATGGATATTTGACATAGGGGTCACATATCAAAGTTTTTTGGTATTAAGCACTAATCCTAACTCACATATCGCACATTTATTTAATAGATATCACCAATCAGCGCCTACTTTTTTATTCACTGTTTGCATAATATACCTACCTTTCTCCCAGCTTCTTCCCATAGCGCCTAGGCAAGGGTGAACTCATTATCCTTTTTGAGTGATCCCTGGAAATGTTGAGTAGCCTCAAGAAGTATGCACTGTGCTGCCGTGTCATCTTTGATATTTGGAGTACTTGTCACTCCCCAGGATGATGAGGTCAATCTCACTATGAAAGTTGGTAAAAAGGTAAGTGTATTATCTAACTCTTTTTCTCTCTAGTTTTTAAATCAACATTTTAGCAAGAAAGAGGGAAGGAACACACCTTTTGTGGACTGCAAGTTCTGCTTTAGGGTTTACTACATACGTACAGTATATTTCAAGGATTTTGCAAACTTTATTGTGGATTCTGATGCTCCGCCGGGAGGAGAAGCAAGGCAGAGCAAAGCTCATCATTTAGCGTTGTAGACCTCCAACCCTCACTTTTCAGTGGGCCTTGTCTTTGGAAAAGTAAATTTTCTACCTTACATCACTGCTGTCTGTCATTCACTGAATGTCATCCATCCACCATGTGCTCCCAGCTCATTTGTTTACTTTGCTCTGTTCCAAAATTTAGCATACCTCCTCTCCAGCAAAGTTTCTTGTAATACGCCCCATTTTCTCTTCAATATTTCTTCCAGCAGGTGTGGTTTTCCTTCATTGACTCTTTGCAACACCTCTTCATTCATGGCCATGTCTGTCCAGTTGATCGTTTTGTAGTGCCAGAGTTCTTTTTTTTTTTGGACATTTTGAGGGAATTACTTCTTTTTCACACATCCCTTTTCAAGGTTATCATGCTCGACTCCATTAAATGCCCTGACAAAGTCAATGAAGCATCGATATGCTGTTTTTTGATCTGATTTCCTACCAGAGTTTTTAGCATGGTTTTGCTCTCAATGATGCCAATTCTTGGCCAGAAACCACATTGCAGTTGGTTTCTTTTGTCTTTGAATTTCACTAATAAAATACATGAAATTAATAGTAAGTTAATTAATATATTCAGAGCAATCATATCATTTGCTGTCTGAACGCACTTATTAAGTGTAGTCCTATGTAACCCGAAAAAAATGCAAAAAAAAAAATGGTAGGAGGGGGACAGACCCCACCTAAAAGTAAGCACTTACCTTTAGGGACTAATACGGCATATATCCAGACCTTAGTATAAATTTAGTTTTTTTTTTATTACACATTATAAAACCTTGTAGTATGTGTATATATTTCAACAAGGTAACGCACACAACCATCACCAACCCTCAGACAACGTTGACCAACACTAACAAAACCAAACCAAGATTGCAAGTGGCCACTTTAAAGATAGACTGATCAAGATGCAAATCCTTTGCTAAACCCACAGGGACATAACCAATTGTGATCAGTGCCTAAAAAAAGGTGCTCGTTATGCCTACAATCTAGCAGATCAGGGTTGCATGGAGGTTGATCAACCAATAATGTATGGACTGTACAGAAGTATCTAGTCATCTATTCCTGCAGACATGTAGAGCATTGGATGGAGTAGGATGATTCAGGATGATTGAAATGGAGGAAGATCATCAATACATGACCTCGATGGTCTGAAGCATTGTAATGTTTGTTTGTTATTGTTAGTGAGCCGGTTCACACTAGCGCGACTTGTCAGGCGACTTGTCAGCCTGACAATCGCGCTCCCTCGCGGTCCATTGACCGCTACAGGACCCGTTCTAATAGGAGCGACACAAGTCGCTCCTACTTAGAAAAAGGGTCCTGTACTACTTTGGGGCGACCTCGGAGCAACTTGCATAGACTTCCATTATGTGAAGTCCCTGCAAGTCGCTCCGAAGTCGTGGTGCATGGTAATGCACAAGTCGCCCCCGAAGTAGTAAGGAGTCGTGTCGCCTCAGTGTGAACCGGCTTAGGGTGGGTGATGATTGTGTGCATTACCTTGTTGAAACGTATACACATACTGTATGGTTTTAGAATTTGGAATCAATAAATGACTAAATTAATACTAATACTAAAAGGTTTGGATATAAGCCGCATTAGTCCCTAAAGGTAACCGCTTACTTTTGGATGGGGTCTGTCCTCCTCCTAACATTTTATTTTTGAAAATAGATTTATTACTCTAAATACAATAAAAAACATGCCATCTAGATTATTTTCTAAATAAAACATAAGCCGCTCAAAAGGTAAAACCAAAATGTTCAATTTTGGTGAAATTACACTGAAGTGAATTCAGTAATTAATCCCTAGCCTAAATGTGATTGTTGGTTTCGCTAGCCAATAAAGTGCAAGCTGGTGGAATGGTTGGGGCTACAAGGTGATGTTGTTTTTTCCACCCAGAATTGGAGGCTACTGGGGCAGTAGACAAAAAAAGCTACACCTGGAAGTTCCTACTATCCAACCCAGGGGCAAGTATTACTATCACTCCGCAGCTTTTCTTTCTTTAAGGTTAAAAAACACCTGTACTGAGGAAATATGGAGGCTCTCATTGTTGACCCTTCCTCTCGGCTATACAAGTTCCTTGGTTGCCATAGGGATTCAATAGCTTCAGTACTTTTTTTTCTACTCAGTAACCTGGAACAAGTATGCAGGTTAGGAATTTTGTCTTCACACTGGTTTCCTGACCTGCATGATTGCTCTGGGTCGGGTTTCTCTAACCTCTAAAGCACAGGAAGTCAAACACAAGGCCCGCGGGCCGAATGTGGCCCCTCAGGCCAGTTCATGTGGCCCTCGAAACTCTCCTGCAGCTGCGGCACCCCCTTTGTCTCTACCCCCACCTTGTCTCAGTAGTCGGCAGCAGAGGACAGAACTCCTTTTCCAGATCCTGTGCTGCTCTGTGCTGCTGAAGAAAGACTTGTCTTTGCAAACCTTACCCCCCCCCTCTCGGCAGTCTGCAGCAGAGAGGAGGGAAGAACTCCTCCTGCAGATCCGGCACCTCTCTGTGCATCCACAACACCACCTTGTCTCTGCCTCCCCTGGTCTCAGCATTCAGCAGACTCTGTAAGCGGACTCCAGCCCTCCTCCGGTCCTCCAGCAGGCCTTGCACTTTCTTCTTCCACCTGCATCTTCTTCCTGGCAGTAGCACCAGGTAAGGGGCTGCATTGTGATGTAAGGAAGGGTGGGCGACTCTTGACTTATGATGGTGGGGGGCTCTTGACATCTAATGTAAGGGTGTAAGGGGGGGCGTAGGGTGCGCTGGACATGTAACCTTACAGATATAACCGGCCCTTTGAGGGCGAGCATAATGCTGATGCGGCCCACGATGAGAGTTTGACACCCCTGCTCTAAAGGCAGGCAAGTAGCTTTTTCAGAAATAAATCAGCAGTAGTTACCACTTTACTTCTTTGCCACTGGTTTATGGTAAAAGTGAACTTGTGAGAAAAATTTGGAGATGCCATTGTAGATCTTCTGAAAATTCTAGTTGCTTTACTGCCATGTTGAACTTTTGGCATGACTAGGTTTTTATTCATCCAGCCACAAGCATGCAGATCAGGAAAGTCGGATAAAAGTCAAGTCAAAAGTCTTGTTCCAAGTCACTTGTATCCAAATGGATGTTATCAGTTCTTCAATAGATAAAAGTGCATGCAGTAATAAAGCCAAATACCTGCAACTTGTAATAAGAGAAGAGAGAAAGGTCACCTAAATAAATGCCGCCTCACGTCCTTGGCCTTCTACACTGGCAGCTGAGTATTTGCTGTCAGTAAGCTTACTTTTCTCCTAATGATATCACTGCTACATGCAAATAATGACACCACCAGGAAGGTATGGTCAGTTGTGGATCCATTCATTCCTGTGCAATTTCAGCATTGCTGTAGAAACTAGAGGTGTACCTCAGGAGGCAACTGGACAGGGAGCTCCTAGGCCCCCCCCCTGCTCCCAGTAAAAATGACTTTCATCATATTAAGTTGAATCTAAAATGTCTTTTCTCGGATCTCTTCTTTGTTCAGGTTATCACAAGCTATGGAACTATAAATGAGACTTTCCCGAAAGAAAGACCTTCCTTCAGCTGTGCTTGTTTATCAATTTTTTTTTCTGTCATTTTCAACAGCAAGTCAAACAAAGTCACTGCTAACAAAATCTCATGATACAGTATATGATTTATGGCCTCAATAAAATATGTAGCCTTTTCATGCTTCGTGAAAAAGATAAACTGAGCCTGATGTCAAAACAGAAACACAACAGAACCTATTAGGCAAAATGATAGAACATCTCTTTATCAGCAGCTCTACCAATAAAAATTATTTATGTCATATAGCACTACAGCACTTGGAATGATTAGTAATATTGGACTGGAATGTTTTTTGCATAGATACACTATGTTTTCAAGTATTGGGACACCTGCCATTGCACGCACATAAACTTTAATGACATCCCAGTCTTAGTCCATAGGATTCAATATTGAGTTGGCCCACCCTTTGCAGCTATAACAGCTTCAATTCTTCTGGGAAGGTTGTCCACAAGGTTTAGGAGTGTGTCTATTGGAATGTTTGGCCATTTACAGTGCCTTGCGAAAGTATTCGGCCCCCTTGAACTTTGCGACCTTTTGCCACATTTTAGGCTTCAAACATAAAGATATAAAACTGTAATTTTTTGTGAAGAATCAACAACAAGTGGGACACAATCATGAAGTGGAATGAAATTTATTGGATATTTCAAACTTTGTTAACAAATAAAAAACTGAAAAATTGGGCGTGCAAAATTATTCAGCCCCCTTAAGTTAATACTTTGTAGCACCACCTTTTGCTGCGGTTACAGCTGTAAGTCGCTTGGGGTATGTCTCTATCAGTTTTGCACATCGAGAGACTGACATTTTTGCCCATTCCTCCTTGAAAAACAGCTCAAGCTCAGTGAGGTTGGATCTTTCCACAGATTCTCGATTGGATTCAGGTCTGGACTTTGACTTGGCCATTCTAACACCTAGATATGTTTATTTGTGAACCATTCCATTGTAGAGTTTGCTTTATGTTTTGGATCATTGTCTTGTTGGAAGACAAATCTCCGTCCAAGTCTCAGGTCTTTTGCAGACTCCATCAGGTTTTCTTCCAGAATGGTCCTGTATTTGGCTCCATCCATCTTCCCATCAATTTTAACCATCCTCCCTGTCCCTGCTGAAGAAAAGCAGGCCCAAACCATGATGCTGCCACCACCATGTTTGACAGTGGGGATGGTGTGTTCAGGGTGATGAGCTGTGTTGCTTTTACGCTAAACATAACGTTTTGCATTGTTGTCAAAAAGTTTGATTTTGGTTTCATCTGACCAGAGCACCTTCTTCCACATGTTTGGTGTGTCTCCCAGGTGGCTTGTGGCAAACTTTAAACAACACTTTTTATGGATATCTTTAAGAAATGGCTTTCTTCTTGCCACTCTTCCATAAAGGCCAGATTTGTGCAGTATACGACTGATTGTTGTCCTATAGACAGAGTCTCCCACCTCAGCTGTAGATCTCTGCAGTTCATCCAGAGTGATCATGGGCCTCTTGGCTGCATCTCTGATCAGTCTTCTCCTTGTATGAGCTGAAAGTTTAGAGGGACGGCCAGGTATTCGTAGATTTGCAGTGGTCTGATACTCCTTCCATTTCAATATTATCGCTTGCACAGTGCTCTTTGGGATGTTTAAAGCTTGGGAAATCTTTTTGTATCCAAATCTGACTTTAAACTTCTTCACAACAGTATCTCGGACCTGCCTGGTGTGTTCCTTGTTCTTCATGATGCTCTCTGTGCTTTAAACGGACCTCTGAGACTATCACAGTGCAGGTGCATTTATACGGAGACTTGATTACACACAGGTGGATTCTATTTATCATCATTAGTCATTTAGGTCAACATTGGATCATTCAGAGATCCTCACTGAACTTCTGGAGAGAGTTTGCTGCACTGAAAGTAAAGGGGCTGAATAATTTTGCACGCCCAATTTTTCAGTTTTTTATTTGTTAACAAAGTTTAAAATATCCAATAAATTTCGTGCCACTTCATGATTGTGTCCCACTTGTTGTTGATTCTTCACAAAAAAAATTACAGTTTTATATCTTTATGTTTGAAGCCTGAAATGTGGCAAAAGGTCGCAAAGTTCAAGGGGTCCGAATACTTTCGCAAGGCACTGTATCTAGAAGTACATTTGTGAGGTCAGGCACTGATGTTGGACAAGAAGGCCTGGCTCAAAGCTCTTGCTCAAATTCATCCCAAATGTGTTTTTTCGGGTTGAGGTACAGGCCAGACAAGTTCCTGCACCCCAAACTCGCTCATAAATGTATGAAAAAACTTGCTTTCTGCACTGGTCCAAATCATTTGGTGGAAGGGGGAATATGGCGTGGGGTTGTTTTTCAGGGGTTGGGCTTGGTCCCTTAGTTCCAGTGAAGGGAACTCTCAAGGCGTCAGCATACCAAGACATTTTGGACAATTTCATGCTCCCAACTTTGTTGGAACAGTTTGGAGATGGTCCCTTCCTGTTCCAACATGGCTACGCTCCGGTGCATAAAGCAAGGTCCATACCTGAGCATTTGCAGCCTGACTCCATATGCTCTGTGTTACCAGGAACTTATTAGGGGACAGTGGAAGAAGGGGAGGTTTAGAGAAGACAGGATCAAACAGCCTTTTTGCACAATGTAGAGGAGTAACACCTTAGGTTTCACAGAGAGTATAACAAGCATGCTTTACTGCATATACAGACTAATTTTACTGTTATGGGTTTAGTAACGCTTTAACCCCTTGATCACCCGTGAACCCCCTTCCCAGCCAGTGCATATTTTTAAGCACTGATCACTGGAATAATGTCACTGGTCCCAAAAAAGTGTAAAAGAAGTCAGTGTCCAAATTGTCTGCAGCAATATCCTAGTCCCGCTATAAGTCGCTGATCGCCGCCAATACTATTAAAAAATAAATAAATAAATATCCTATAGTTTGTAGATGCTATAACTTTTACACAAACCAATCAATAAACGCTTTTTTATTTTATTTTTTTTTTACCAAAAATATGTAGCAGAATACATATTGGCGTAAATTGATGAATACATTTGATTTTTCAATTTTTTTTTTTTTTAATTTGATATGTTATATTTTATAGAAAATGTAAAAATCGTTGGTCTTTTTTTGTTTATAGTGCAAAAAAGAAAAATTGCAGAGATGATCAAAGATCACCAAAACAAAGCTCTATTTATGGGGAAAAAAAGGACATAAAGTTTCAGAATCCCAACTTGTTATTTTAAACAGGCAAATTCTTTACCAAATTTACTTGGGCAAATAAGAAACCCCGTCTTGCACGTTACCTAAAAAATATGGGGGAGTGGCACTCTCGGATGTTCGCAAATATTATCAGGCCACTCATCTTCGCAGACAAATTGACTGGTGTCGCCATGGGGATTTCAAATTATGGGTACAAACTTTTATACCTCTTAAAAGAGCACTATGGTGCTATGATCATTTACCGGTAGAGATGAAATCACATCCTTTAATTGGCACTACTTTGCAAAGTGGCTCACAAGTCTGCTTTAAGAATCTTATTTCTTCACGGGATTCGCCTCTACTCCCTATCTTGGGGAACCCACAATTCATTATGGGTATTGATACACAGCCCTTTAGATCCCTCCGTAAGACAGGTTATTTCCAAGCCTCACATTTTGTGAGGGAGGATAAATGGCTTTCATTGGAGATATTAGTAAATGAGGTGGATGTTTTTAGACTTCCTTTTTGGAATGCTCTCCAATTACACCATTTTCTACATTCAATCCTTAAGCCTCAAAGTTACGGTCGCCAATTGACATCTTTTGAAAGATATTGCTCGGATACAGGGAATCTTTCTCAGGTATTATCTAAAATATATAACTTAATAAATATACCTGAGGTGCAATACAGACTGCCTTATTTTGATGGATTGGAGAGAGAATTGAACCGTGCCTTCTCCTTGGAACAGCGACAGCGTATGATCAGCCTTGCTTTTAAATCATCTATGTGTAGTAAGTTTCAAGAAACACATTTCACAATTATGACAAGGTGGTACTATACCCCATATAAGTTACACAAAATTTTGACCAATAATTCTGACGGATGCTGGCGCTGCTTGGAGGGAGAGGGTACAATGCTACACATATTTTGGTCTTGCATGTTTTTGGAAAGAAGTCAAAGAGATTATGCAAAAATTTACAGAAGATGAGATTCCAGAGGATCTGGCATTTTTTCTTCTACAATTAACCAATGCTCCGGTAAAAAGATACGAAAGTCTATCTTGTACCATCTTGCGAATGCGTCTAGATCCTGTATCCCTCTTAGCTGGAAAAAGAAAACATCCTCAACAATTATGTGTTGGATAAGGAAAGTTGAGGAAATAAATAAAATGGAGGATTTGATACTAACTGCTTAACATAAAAAGGAGAACTATTCTAAGATATGGGATGCATGGAATGTGTTCATCCTTTCGAGAGAGGGGATAACCCTCTCAGGGTTATGAAAGGCAGATAGATATTCTTGCGACAGTCTATGGCAGTGATGGTGAACCTTGGCACCCCAGATGTTTTGGAACTACATTTCCCATGATGCTCAACTCAACAGAGTGCATGAGCATCATGGGAAATGTAGTTCCAAAACACCTGGAGTGCCAAGGTTCGCCATCACTGGTCTATGGGGATACGGGAGGTAATTTGCCATTGGTCCTCCAGGAAGGGAAGAGATTTTCCTTCTCTTCCCTCCCCCTTTTTTGGGTTTTTTTTTTTGGGGGGGGGGGGGTTGTATATAAATAAAAATAGAAAATGGGTTGGGTGAAGGGAGGTTGTGCTAGTTTAGTTTTGGAGACTGCGTCGTAGCGAGAGAGCGGGAAACAAAATAGCAAGAAGGTAGAGTTAAAATGAAATGTAAGGTATCTCAAGAGTTCTAGACTATTAGGTATCTTGGGGCTCTAGTTACCTATGTAAGAATTTTTTTATTTTGCTATATTATTATATGTACGGCTATGTTGTTTCCCGTGTTTTTCTGTACAGCCTCACACTAAATCCTTAATAAAATATACATTTGAAAAAAAAATACAGTTTATTTGGGTAAAGCATCGTGCGACCGTGCAATTGTCAGTTAAAATAATGCTGTGCCATATTGAAAAAAACAACCTGGTCAGGAAGATGGATAAATCTTCCGGAGGTCAAGTGTTTAAATACTGACTAGAATTATTGCTCTCACTCCGGCCTGCATGGCGATATGTAACATGTATACTGCAATCAACGTTTCCACACGTAGGTGCCCCCAACGTGCTTGTTTACATTCATATGTGTATGAAGGTGTGAGTGGTCCAAATTTATTTAGGGGAATTAAAGTGCATGGGTGTAACTTTAATTGTTTAAACATGTTATTCTGAATAAAAATTGTAACGGCACCCCGGGCCCAAAAGGGTTAAAACCGTTTAGGAGATCTTCCCCTTCCAGAGCTACAGGCACAGCTACTTGCAGGACACCAAACTCCCGAACTGGAAACCAAGGAATGATGCAAACAGTGTAGCTGGAACCTTATGAATGCTGCATACAGCTGAATAGGAAAAACCATATGAAGGGTTTACACTCCTAGCAGTCAAACTGGAACAGCATACAATAAATCCCCCCAACAGGGCCGGCCTTTGGGGTGTGCGAGCTGTGCGGCCGCACAGGGCGCCATGGGCAACAAGGGCGCCGTGCGGCCATCACAGCTCGCAGAGGATCAGGCGATTCAGGCTGTGAGCGGCGACTGCGGCCTGGACAGGGTTAACACAGGCTGCGGCCGCCGCTTACCTCCCACTGTGCAGCCGTGCCTCGATCACCTATTGCTGCAGTGAGGCGAGCTGTGTATCTCTCACACAGCTCAGCCTCCGATCCTTCCACGGAATCCACGCTGACTTCCTGCCCACACATCCCCAGGAGTGTGGGCGGGAGGAGGAGAAGGGGTGGGGCGAGGAGGAGCTGACGATCTCTCCTCTGGCGTCAGTGCAGGGAGGGAGGAGAGATCGTCAGCTCCTCCTCGCCCCGCCCCTCTGATGTTAGGGGGGCTTTGTGTGTGTGTGTGTGTAGAGGGTCTCTGATGTTAGGGGGGCTTTGTGTGTGTGTAGGGGTCTCTGATGTTAGGGGGGCTTTGTGTGTGTGTGTGTGTAGGGGGTCTCTGATATTAGGGGGGCTTTGTGTGTGTGTGTGTGTGTAGGGGGTCTCTGATGTTAGGGGGGCTTTGTGTGTGTAGGGGGTCCCTGATGTTAGGGGGGCTTTGTGTGGGAGGTCTCTGATGTGCGGGGGGCTCTCTGATGTGGGGGGCTCCGTGGGGAGGGGGGGTCTGATGTAAGGGGGCTTTGTGTGGGGGGTCTCTGATGTGAGGGGGGGCTCTGTGTGGGGGGGGCTTTGTGTGGGGGGTCTCTGATGTAAAGGGGGCTCTGTGTGGGGGGTCTCTGATGTAAAGGGGGCTCTGTGTGGGGGGTCTCTGATGTAAGGGGGGCTCTGATGTAAGGGGGGCTAAGTTATTAGTGATCATAAAAAAGAAAAGTCAAATAAAGTGCAAAAAAGGTGCAAGAAAATGCGCGCGCGGGGGGGGGAGTTTGGGCGCCACGGGATTAGCTCGCACAGGGCGCCTGATCACCTAAGGCCGGCCCTGCCCCCCAATAACGAGACAAGGCTCCGTGTTGAGGTTAAACCAGGAACAACATTTATTGGAAGAACACAGCACACTTTTATACAGAATTTGGAACATCCTGCTCCCAACAACCGCTTTCCTATTGGTCAATTGTAAAGTACCTGCAGTTCCCCATAAGGTCCTCTCCAGCCATGCAAATGAGGGCTTGAAAATGAGTCAGCAGTGATTGGTCAGATAGCTTGACCAAAAGGACTGCCATGTGCAAGCAGACAGAAGCCCCAGGGGGCAATCAATGTACACAATAGTCAGACACAGAACAATGGTTCCCTAAAGAGCCCTCAATACACATTACTCTGAGTGTCACTACATCTCTTAGCAGACAGCAGGCAAGTTCATTAGCACACCCGACAATAGGTGAATGGAGAGCCACCTCAGACAGTCCGTCTCCTCATTGGACTTCCTGGAATGACCATATTAGGAGTACACTTCCTGTGCCTTACAGTTTACAGGAATAAGGTTTAGCTTCCAGGATAGAGGCAAGACTCCATTAGCCACATGGTTAAAGAAACACAAAAAGACACAAAAATGCATAACTCCCAGTCTACTGAACAGAACCCCCGCATTCAACCCATCCCCAGATAGCCTGGATCTGAGCGCTCAACATATCCAAACAGCGCTCAGATGCCACAAACCCAGTCAAATCGCCATGGGGTTTACGTTTAGCATGGGCTGATGAGAGAGGGTCCATAGTCACATTGCAGGAGGCGAGCAACCAGGCTTCTCCAATGCCCAGTGGTGAGATTGGTCTCGTCACAAAAATGTTTATACATTTTTTATCAAAGTCAAATTACTATTTTGCTGTGTTAGTTGTTCTTAAACAGCCGTTGGAAAGGTGTTTCCTTTGTTGCGTGAATTGTTGAACAGTGGGGATGAGAGTTTGTTTGAATCCTAGTCCAAAGCCACCTAAACAAGCCAAGTGACAAGTGAAAGATGTCACTGTACTGGGCCAATCATAAGTGGCCAAGGAAATTCCCTATTCTGCACCCCCATGTATGCATGTCCTTTGTATGCATGCAGCTGCGGGACAGGCAATTCCCTGGGTGCATATGATTGGCCCTTTACAGCTAACAGCTTCCTGGTGGGTTGGCTCAGGTTGGTTTATACTTGGATCTGAACAAACCCAAGTTCATCCCTATTCATCAGCATGTAATTCTTTCTGCTGTTGTCTGAAGCTCGTGTTTGGAACTTGCCACCTGACTGCAAGCTATAAATAAATATATAAAAAAACTAGACTACAAACAAGTAGCTCAGAAGAATCTTAGAACTGAGGACATGTGAGTTTGTTGCATAAAGGAGAGAGACTGCAGTCAGTCAGGGCTTCAGTCAGGAACCAGTGCTTCTTGGGCAGTGATTGAGTAGGACATTCTGTGGTTGGGTATCCAAGCTGCGGTGCCAGTAAAGTTATAAATGGGTAAGGAGGTGTTGGTATCATTTTCTGTTTCCCCACAGGTGGCACCCTCCCAGTAGATATATAGAGGGTTATGTTGAAGAGCGGGAGGTGTTTGGGCAAGTAATGGAGTGAAGAGAGCAGGATTGGGACTCCGGAACTGGCCCCTATGGGACTTTGTGAGGCCTATTCTACAGATATGTAGTGTTCTCTGTATTTGGTGTTCCCTAGCTGGGGAATACCTGGAGGAGCCCTGGGGACATGAAAGAAATGGAGTTGGGGATCATGACATAGACAGCCCGAGTGCTAACAACTGCTGAATAGTTGGTGAGAAGATGTATGCACTGAAGTTGTTTACTGGGAATTTTTTTTTTGCGTCTAAACGTTTCCTATCAAGCTGCCTCTGCAAGTAAACTTTTGGAAAATTGATTGGACTTGCCTCTTCTTATTATTAGTGGCCTAACATAGAATCCTGTGCCTGGTTCTACTGATAAGGTGGCAGGGTGAAGTGTTGAGCATGGTAATGTACATATGTTAGTGAAATGTACAAGTTATATGTTCCCTCAGTGAACTGGGTATTAATGTAATATTAAAGCAATAGGCCTGTTAGTTGGACCCAAAATGTGACATTGTGCCCATGTTGGTTTGGCCCTGCCTACGGAGTCTATGAGTGGGACACACTATGGATGTGTGTGTCCAGATCTAATGGTCCTAACAGGCAGACCCCTATTTCAGTTGCACATGGAACTTGAGAGGGATGAGAAACTGTCCTCAGAGCCAGGAGACTGATTGTGATGATGTAGCTGTGGGCAGAATAGCATTAGATATAGTCTTACTGGTGATGGGCTTTGGACTACATTTTTCTTTACACTATAGCTTTTAATTAAATTACGTTACTTCTATTTTCTCGTGTCACATGGTACCATTGTAATGAAAGCAGACCATACAGCCATGATTCAACCTGATCACCATTATCATCCAAAAGCATTCAGGCAATTACAATTTTCTTTCCTTTAGCACAATCGGTAACTGTTTTACACTAAATATATTTCTGATTGCATCAAAATGTACTACTGAGGAGCCCTGACTGTGCCATTATTTCTTCTGAAAACAACAGCCGATATTGTAATGATAGTTTTTTTGTGAGACATTTTTGTCTTGCTGAGCTGAAGCAGATGGGAGATGAGAACAATAGGACCTGAAAGTGCTAATTGTCTCCATTACTACAAGCAATTAATTCCTGCTGATAGGAAGAAGTGCTATCATTCTGATAGGCTTTAATACATGTGTTCAAATGGGACTGGAATTTGATTTTGTCACTTCTCTGCATATTTAATATAAAAGATGTACAAGTTGGAAGGAAAATACATAAATTGATTTGAACTCCTTATTAGCAGAGATCAGAGGGATTACCAATCCACATGTGGCTAGCATAATGCATTACAGATGTGGTTTAATCTTATGTAGTGCACCCCCCAACCTCCTAGGGCTTGATGGTGACCCCCAGAGACAGAGAGGGCCAACATTCTGTGAGGGAAATCCCCTTAGACCACAAGCTGATACAAGGAAAAAAGATTTATTCTCGTATACGAGGAGACAGGTTACATATAGGCATAGGCCTATTAGCTACAGTGACACGTGGAATAGGTTCCTTTCACATGCGGCCAACCCAGTCTGGCCTGCCTATGATGTGTCTTATCTTATATACACTTTAGAACAGGCATGTCCAACCTGCGGCCCGGTACCGCAGGCGATGCGGCCCACTGCCCCCTGACAATTTTTTTTTTGCTGAGAATTAAGGAAGTTGAGTCGGGGGCACAGCCACAGCGGCTTCCATCTAACTGTAGGCAGAGGCTGCCTCAGAGGGGATCATCCACTAGTTGTGTTAAATCAGTGCTGGATAGGGGGCGCGGCAGCGTGGGAAGGGCGCAGCAGCGTTTTATTACTTATATACCCTAACTATAGTATATATTTTATATGCGGCCCGAGAACATTTCTCTACACTCAATGTGGCCCAGAGAAGCCAAAAGGTTGGACACCCATGGTTTAGAACATCCTGACTAAAAACCTCCCTCTTGGACAATGATTGGTAGGCCTAAAAACATGCTTTATTGTATCACTTCCTGAAGGGGGGTAAGCTTTTGTCTTACATACTTAATGCGTACAGTAACTTATTGTGTGTATATATATATATATATATATATATATATATATATATATATATATATATATATATATATATATAGCATATTGTCACTATCCATTAGGCACATGGGCCATTTCCTAGGCTACAGGATATAGGGACAGGATTAAGTGACATCATGGAGTATAGTAAGCCATTGTTTAAATTATTAGCAGGATATGGTGGAAAGTTAGAATGTGATGACTTGCAGTTCTAACAAAAAACTACTTATGTAGACATATGTATATATTCTTTTAGGCATAAATGATTATAAAACATATAAATGATTATGAAACATTCATAATTTCTTTAACACATTCCTCCTCAGGGTGCAGATTACTAGGCATGGTGGGTGGTGAACAAGTGGAAAAGATGTAAATACATATTCACCAGCACACCAAGGATCTTGCAAAAGCAGTCCAAAAACTTTATACCAGAGAAGATCCCATAAAAAAAAATGCAACGTTTCGGAGCCACGGAGGATCCCTTTGTCAGGCATGTGATACAGTGCAAATTGTGAGCAGAGAATATATAGGGACATACCACTAATCAAGAACAGTGCAGTTTAGTGACACCCCCCTCAAGTGAAAAAGATGGGGGCCAGTCACTTTTATGCTTTAACATGGAGAAGTTTATTTCTCTCAACAAGAAAAAAATGGAAGAGAGGAGTAGGGCACAGGACACCCTTAATGAAAATAGCAGATTGGCAGACTCCTTACACAAAAATGAAGTATATGCAGACAGCAGTACAGGAAAAGACCTTTTGTGCTTAGACTGAACTGGGAGGTAACTCCTCTCCCCTAGAGACTGATCTGGGAGGTAACTCCTCTCCCCTAGAGACTGATCTGGGAGGTAACTCCTCTCCCCTAGAGACTGATCTGGGAGGTAACTCCTCTCCCCTAGAGACTGATCTGGGAGGTAACTCCTCTCCCCTAGAGACTGATCTGGGAACTCCTCTCCCCTAGCCACTCTGCAACCGCTCACAGTAATACTACTGCGGCAGAGTGGTTCGTTATCGTCCAGTCACGTAGTATTAACGTGACTGGACTCCTCCCCTTCTGGGCGGCGCTTGCGCGCCGCCGGAGGCTCGCTCCCGCTGTTTTCATTCACAGCGGGAGTCGGGCCAGGGGAGGAGCAGCGGCGATCGCCGCTGCTCTTACCCGATCGTCGGGGATCGAGTCTGGAGATCCGCCCGCTGTGTGTAAACACAGCGGGCGGATCTCCATAGTGACAGGGAGTGACAGATCGGACTGTTCAGCATAGCTGAACTCCTCTCCCCTAGAGACTGATCTGGGAACTCCTCTCCCCTAGAGACTGATCTGGGAGGTAACTCCTCTCCCCTAGAGACTGATCTGGGAGACAACTCCTCTCCCCTAGAGACTGATCTGGGAGGTAACTCCTCTCCCCTAGAGAATGATCTGGGAGGTAACTCCTCTCCCATAGAGACTGATCTGGGAACTCCTCTCCCCTAGAGACTGATCTGGGAGGTAACTCCTCTCCCCTAGAGACTGATCTGGGAACTCCTCTCCCCTAGAGACTGATCTGGGAGGTAACTCCTCTCCCCTAGAGACTGATCTGGGAACTCCTCTCCCCTAGAGACTGATCTGGGAGGTAACTCCTCTCCCCTAGAGACTGATCTGGGAGACAACTCCTCTCCCCTAGAGACTGATCTGGGAGGTAACTCCTCTCCCCTAGAGACTGATCTGGGAGGTAACTCCTCTCCCCTAGAGACTGATCTGGGAGGTAACTCCTCTCCCCTAGAGACTGATCTGGGAGGTAACTCCTCTCCCCTAGAGACTGATCTGGGAGACAACTCCTCTCCCCTGGCTCCAGTCTCTTGCAGCAATCTGTACTTCTGTAGAAGCAGCTATCTCCTATATCAAAAGCAGGTAACTCAGGGAAGGTGCAGGAATTCTGTAGATGTTCCTGTCTGGGCACTTTCCCAGGCTCTCCATCCTATGGCAGAGTCACTCTTCCAAGCAGTGTATAGGCTCTCCCTTGCACATGGTTAGGCCTCAGGCTTCAGGCCTACCCAACAGCAGCAAATGCTCACACACCCACCCCAGACAGGGGTCTGGGTGGTAAGAGACAGATCATCGGACTTCCTCCAAATAAATTGTGTTTCCCAGCATCCTCCACTACCAGTGTGATTGGCTGGAAGAAACATACATATTCATAACCTAATTGACTGTAATGTATCACCCTAATGTCAAAGGTAACAGTGCCACCTACTGACAGAGAAGGGAGAACTACAGCCAAACCAGGATTAGGAGGAAAATCCAATGACCACAGAACTATAAATCAGCCAGGCTAGCTACCACCTAGCACAACTAAATTTACTAGCAACCCTGCTTATGACAAGGGTGATACACTTAGATGGGAAATGTTAGCCTAAAGATCATCAGCTGAAACATATTTAAAGGAAATGTATTTGTCTTTTCCATTATATTTTAGAAATACATGAAAAGAAAAACAGCTTTATTTAACACAGTTCTCCAGACAAAAACAATAAGATAAAAATGAATATTATAAATATATAATATCAAAATTTGATTTTGCTGCAATATTAATTTCTTACAGGTACTTATATTGTGCCATCAATTTACATATACACTATATTGTCAAAAGTATTGGGACACCTGCCTTTACATGCACATGACCTTTAATGGGATCCCAATCTAAGTCTGTAGGATTCAATATTGAGTTGTCCCACCCTTTGCAGTTATCAGAGCTTAAACTCTTCTGGGAAGGCTCTCCTCAAGGTTTAGGAGTGTGTCTATGGGAATTTTTGACCATTCTTCCAGAAGCATATTTGTGAAGTCAGGTACTGATGTTGGACGAGAAGACCTGGCTCGCAGTCTTCACTCTAATTCATCCCAAAGGTGTTCTATTGGGTTGAGGTCAGGACTCTGTACAGGCCAGTCAAGTTCCTCCACCTCTAACTCACTCATCCATGTATTTATGGACCTTGCTTTATGCACTGGTGCACAGTCATGTTGGAACAGGAAGGGGCCATCCCGAAACTGTTCCCACAAAGTTGGGAGCATGACATTTTGCAAAATGTCTTGGTATGATGACGCCTTGGGAGTTCCCTTCACTGGAACTAAGGGGCCAAGCCCAACCCCTGAAAAACAACTCTACACCAAAATCCCTGTTCCACCAAATTATTTGGACCAGTGCACAAAGCAAGGTCCATAAAGACATGGATGAGTGAGTTTGGGGTGGAGGAACTTGACTGGCCTGCACAACCTGGTAAAACACCTTTGGGATGAATTTGAGCGGAGACTTCGAGGCCTTCTTGTCCAACATCAGTGCCTGACTACACATGTGTACTTCTGGATACATGATCAAACATTTTCATAGACACATTCCTAAACCTTGTTGACAGCCTTGCCAGAAGAGATGAAGCTGTTATTGCTGCAAAGGGTGGGCCAACTCAATATTGAACCCTACAGACTAAGACTGGGATGCCATTAAAGTTCATGTTCGTTTAAAGGCAGGTGTCCCAATACTTTTGACAATATAGTGTATATATGATGCATTCACATCAGTCCCTGCCCTCAAGTAACTTACAAACTAAGGTTCCTAACTCATATTTAGACTAGGGCCAAATTTAGACAGGTGTCAATTAACCTACCAGCAGATCTTTGGAGTGTGGGAGGAAAGCCACACAGGCAGAACATGCAAACTCTGTGGTGTTCCATTGTTGAGATTCGAACCAGCGATGACCCTAGTGCTGCTAGGTGGAAGTGTTAACCACTTAGCCATGGTACATCTTAAGTCCAGAGATTTATTCTCCTCTCCTCCTTCAATCCAGAGATTTCTCCTCCATTTGTGACTGGACAGTGAACAGAGAAGCAGAACAGTAATAATGAGCTAATCCCTCTGTCACTTGTCTCTTTACTCCTATATGTCAGCTTCTTGTCAGCTCATAAACTGATTTGTTTCTTGTTCTATTTCTTCCTTTCACTCTCCAGCTCTGCTTTACAGTAACTGCAAGAGGCTGAAACCAGATCAAATTCAGGTATTTACACTGCCTGCATTTAGATAAACACATTTGCAGGATCGGTAGTACCTTTACAATTGTCTGTTAGATAACTGTTGCTTCCTTGCTGCACATCTTCCCAGCCCTGCTTGATGAACAGCACAGGATGGAAAGGGGGGGAAAGAGGATATTAATTGGTTGCTGCTTCAACCTCGACTATACCCACCCCTAGCAATAGGGTAGAGAAGTGACCTTTTTGGCTGCTACAGCAGCAGGCATTTGTAGCCCCACCCACTACCCAGAAAAGGAGTGCAAAGGAGCCCTGTGGAAAAGGGTGAGAAAATGTCCCCTTGAGCTACTGAGACTGTGAGCAGAGGGGGGAACCCATGTGTGGATGAGACTAACTACTGCCATGACTGCTGAAAGTCTGCTGTCGCCAAGTGCCACATGTTGCTACTTTGACCTGTGACTTTTGCTGATACAGAGACTGTGCTAGGAAATTCCAGAGACTGTCCTGTTGTTGTGTATGTTCCAGAAGCCCAGGAACACATGCTGCAAAAAATCCCCAAAATGTACTATATTACCAAAAGTAGCAGGACACCAGCCTTTACACACACATGAACTTTACAGGCATCCCCGTCTTAGTCTGTAGGGTTCAATATTGTGTTTGCCCACCCTTTGCAGCTATTTTTCACTCTTTTGGGAAGGACAGAAAAAAGAGTGGATTGTTTAGGGAAGGTCTCAAGGGCACCGCATCCCGGGTAAATAGAACACAGGACAAGAGAGATGCTCTCAAAAACAGCTGGGGTTTTTAAGGTGCCAATAACTATAGTCAAAACATTGATTATGATTCAAACATTTTAATGATATATTCTAAAAAACATAAATGGCCACATGTTAAAAAACAGAAGGACCAATCTATGATAGCTGTCCATCAAATAGATTTAATGCGACAAGGAGTTGCAGCGAAGCAATCCCGACATGTTTCACCATTGGTTTGGTTTCTTCAGGGGATATATTTAGCTACATCTAAATAGATAGGTCCAAAAAGAAAACACAAATTAAGTATACAAATTTGATCAATATAAACAAAATAGACAATATGAACAAAAGAAAAATATATACCGGTATATATTTTTTTAAAATAGCAATACAACAATATCAAAAATATATTCAATATTTTACAACAAGCAAACATCATTGTTCTACAATATAAGAATCATAATTTACTGTATATACTACAGTAAAACATATAATTAGAGATCATTTGGGAACATCTTACCAGGACAAAAGCATAAAGATGGAATATAGATATGAAGTCCAGCTTATATATCACAGTAAGAGCAAAAAAGAGGAGCACAGGAGTATCCCAAATTAAGGGCCCACAGATAGCGGCTGGTATAGCAGTAAACCGCAGGAGGGGTAAATGAAGCACATACGAGGACACTGGAGGTACAGTATACTAAGGAAATCAATTTAAATATATAGGCAACAATTATGTTATAGTTTTCAAGGAGGATATGAATGGAGATCTTTCATACCTGACTTTTTAATTCAAGAATCCTGCAGCATCAAACTTCCCAGCATAGTGGAAACACACTTATCTACAGTGCATTGCACTTTTCTACCTTTTGCCACATTTTAGGCTTCAAACATAAAGATATAAAACTGTAATTTTTTGTGAAGAATCAACAACAAGTGGCACACAATCATGAAGTGGAACGAAAACTGAAAAATTGGGCGTGCAAAATTATTCAGCCCCTTTACTTTCAGTGCAGCAAACTCTCTCCAGAAGTTCAGTGAGGATCTCTGAATGATCCAATGTTGACCTAAATGACTAATGATGATAAATAGATTCCACCTGTGTGTAATCAAGTGGCCGTATAAATGCACCTGCACTGTTATAGTCGAAGAGGTCCGTTTAAAGCACAGAGAGCATCATGAAGAACAAGGAACACACCAGGCAGGTCCGAGATACTGTTGTGGAGAAGTTTAAAGCCGGATTTGGATACAAAAAGATTTCCCAAGCTTTAAACATCCCAAGGAGCACTGTGCAAGCGATAATATTGAAATGGAAGGAGTATCAGACCACCGCAAATCTACGAAGACCTGGCCATCCCTCTAAACTTTCAGCTCATACAAGGAGAAGACTGATCAGAGATGCAGCCAAGAGGCCCATGATCACTCTGGATGAACTGCAGAGATCTACAGCTGAGGTGGGAGACTCTGTCCATAGGACAACAATCAATCGTATACTGCAGAAATCTGGCCTTTATGGAAGAGTGGCAAGAAGAAAGCCATTTCTTAAAGATATCCATAAAAAGTGTCGTTTAAAGTTTGCCACAAGCCACCTGGGAGACACACCAAACATGTGGAAGAAGGTGCTCTGGTCAGATGAAACCAAAATCGAACTTTTTGGCAACAATGCAAAACGTTATGTTTGGCGTAAAAGCAACACAGCTCATCGCCCTGAACACACCATCCCCACTGTCAAACATGGTGGTGGCAGCATCATGGTTTGGGCCTGCTTTTCTTCAGCAGGGACAGGGAAGATGGTAAAAATTGATGGGAAGATGGATGGAGCCAAATACAGGACCATTCTGGAAGAAAACCTGATGGAGTCTGCAAAAGACCTGAGACTGGGACAGAGATTTGTCTTCCAACAAGACAATGATCCAAAACATAAAGCAAAATCTACAATGGAATGGTTCACAAATAAACATATTCAGGAGTTAGAATGGCCAAGTCAAAGTCCAGACCTGAATCCAATCGAGAATCTGTGGAAAGAACTGAAAACTGCTGTTCCCAAAAGCTCTCCATCCAACCTCACTGAGCTCGAGCTGTTTTGCAAGGAGGAATGGGGAAAAATTTCAGTCTCTCGATGTGCAAAACTGATAGACACATACCCCAAAGCGACTTACAGCTGTAATCGAAGCAAAAGGTGGCGCTACAAAGTATTAACTTAAGGGGGCTGAATAATTTTGCACGCCCAATTTTTCAGTTTTTTATTTGTTAAAAAAGTTTGAAATATCCAATAAATTTCGTTCCACTTCATGATTGTGTCCCACTTGTTGTTGATTCTTCACAAAAAATTAAAGTTTTATATCTTTATGTTTGAACCCTGAAATGTGGCAAAAGGTCGAAAAGTTCAAGGGGGCCGAATACTTTCGCAATGCACTGTATTTTGTTTATATTGATCAAATTTGCATTTGTATACTTATTTTGTGTTTTCTTTTTGGACCTATCTATTTAGATGTAGCTAAATATATCCCCTGAAGAAACCTAACCAAAGGTGAAACATGTCGGGAATGCTACACTGCGACTCCTTATCGCATTAAATCTATTTAATGGACAGATATCATAGATTGGTCAGTCTGTTTTTTAACATGTGGTCATTTATATGTTTTTTAGAGTATATAATAAAATGTTTATATTGTAATCATTGTTTTGACTATAATTATTGACAGCTTAAAAATCCCAGCTCTCATCTGTTTTTTAGAGCATCTGTCTTGTCCTGTGTTCTTGACGGGGAAGGTTGTCCACAAGGTTTAGGTGTGTGTCTATGGGAATGTTTGACCATTCTTCCAGAAGCGCATTTGTGAGATCAGGCACTGATGTTGGACGGGATGGCCTGGCTCGCAGTCTGAGCTCTAATTCCTTCCAAAGGTGTTCTATCGGTTTGGAGCCAGGACTTTGTGCAGGCCAGTCAAGTTCCTCCACCCCAAACTCACTCATCCATGTCTTTATAAACCTTGCTTTGCGCACTGGTCCAAATCATTTGGTGGAGGGGGGATTATGGTGTGGAGTTGTTTTTCAGGGGTTGCGCTTGGTCCTCTTAAGGCAGGGGTGGGGAACCTAAGGCCCAGGGGCCGTATGCGGCCCTCAAAGTCATTTGGTCCGGCCCCCCGTGCAGCTGAGTCTCTCAGCTGATCTGTCAGAATGGAGCCGATGCTTCCTGTATAGTTCCGGCTCTGTTCTGACAGTCTGAGTGAGGCACAGCGGAGTGACATCAAATGAACTCCGCCTGTGACCAATACAGGAAACATCGCCTCTTCCTCCAGCGCGTCGCCGCTGCTAGCCAGCATTTCCCACCAGCAGCACACACAGCAGTACCAGCCAGAGCCAGCAGTACCAGCCAGAGCCAGCAGTACTCACAGCAGTACCAGCCAGAGCCAGCAGTACTCACAGCAGTACCAGCCAGAGTCAGCCAGAACCAGCAGTACTCACAGCAATACCAGCCAGAGCCAGCAGTACCAGCCAGAACAAGCAGTACTTACAGCAGTACCAGCCAGAGTCAGCAGTACCAGCCAGCAGTACCTACAGCACAGTACCAGCCTGAGCCAGCAGTACTAGCCAGTAGTACCAACCTGAGCCAGCAGTACCAGCCAGCAGTACCTATAGCACAGTACCAGCCTGTGTCAGCAGTACCCACAGCAGTACCAGCCTGAGCCAGCAGTACCCACAGCAGTACCATCCAGCAGTACCCACAGCACAGTACAAGCCAGCCGTACCAGCCTGAGCCAGCTGTACCAGCCAGCTGTACCCACCAGCAGTACCAGCCAGCTGTATCAGCCAGCTGTACCCACCAGCAGTTCTTTTCAAAACTTACCACCACAAAGAGTCGAGTGCTCTCCAGACTGACCGACGCAAACATGGAAAACCAGTTGCGAGTAGCATCATCATCAATACCAGCTACCATCACACACCTCACCAAAAAGAAGCAGTTCACATCACATTAGGGGCGAGTCAATTAAATGTTTGACCAAATATAACAGGCACATTTTAAAGTTGATTTATACGGCCCCCGAATGATTTTAAAAATACCCAAATGGCCCTTAACAGAAAAAAGGTTCCTCACCCCTGTCTTAAGGTGTCAGCATACCAAGACATTTTGGACAATTTAATGCTCCCAACTTTGTGGGAACAGTTTGGGGCTGGCCCCTTCCTGTCCAAACATTACTGCACACCAGTGCACAAAGCAAGGTCCATAAAGACATGGATGAGCGAGTTTGGAATGGAGAAACTTGACTGCGAGCCACGCCTTCTTATCCACATCAGTGCCTGACCTCACAAATGCGCTTCTGAAGAAGAGTCAAATATTCCCATAAACACACTCCTATATTTTGTGGACAGTCTTCTCAAAAGAGTTGAAGCTGTTATAGCTTCAAAGAGTGGGCCAACTCAATATTGAACCCTACGAACTAAGACTGGGATGCCATTAAAGTTCAGGTGCATGAAAGTCAGGCGTCCCAATACTTTTGGTAATATAGTGTATATTATTCTACTTCTGACATTGTGGCAATACCACATATATATATTATATTTGTTGTTTGCACCCGTAGTGGGGCTAAGAAACAATAATGCACATTTTACTGTTTTTTTTTTTTAAATCCTACTTAAAACACACTGACACCAATCAGACTGGCCCTCAAAATACATAGCTGATAGTAGGTCTAAAACAGATTACTCAATCAGATTGTATTTTTATGGTCACTTTAACATCTATAATAAAATGACGGCCAGGCAGGAGCTCGCCCGTTTTGGGTGGATGCCATATGACACAGCAGCGCATTTGTCACCGGCTGTGTCCACCGGACACAGCCGATGACTGACCACTGCACCGGCCCACTGCCAGTGTCATGTGATCGCTGTGACCAATCATAGCATATCACATGACAATTGTAAACAATGGATGGCTTCCTTTCATGCCATCCATTGTATACAATTGTGTTGCCAGCTGTGATTGGTCACAGTAAACATGTGACAGACAGGGCAATCACAGTCCATCTGTACCATGTGATTAGCTAGACCAATCAGAGCTAATTACAACAAAAGATGCTGAATGAACCACTTTCACTCACAAAAATCCTATCTATCTATCTATCTATCTATCTATCTATCTATCTATCTATCTATCTATCTATCTATCTATCTATCTATCTATCTATCTATCTATCTATCTATCTATCTATCTATCTATCTATCTATCTATCTATCTATCGTTTACATACTGTCATCAGTCAGTGTCCCTGATCACCGCCACTTATTTGATAATGTCAGTGTCCCTGATCACCGCCACACCAGTTATTTGATAATGCTGTACTGCACTGGAGACAGTATGCGAAAAAAAAAGTTACTTTTTTTTTTCATTTTTTAAATTTCTTCATTTTTCAAATAACTGTGACAAAAAAATACAACTTTAAAAAACTCGCCATGCCTCTAAATAAATACCTTGGACTGTCTACTTTTCAAAAAGGGGTCATTTGGGTGTATTTGTACTGTCCTGGCATTTTTGGGCTTGAAATGACATAGGGTGTCCATACATCAGGATTGATCATTTTTCAGATATATTGTGTACTGTATACCATAGTTTGTGGACTCTATAACTTTCCTACAGACTTAATAATATATACTGATGTGGGTTATTTTCACCAAAGAAATGTAGCAGAATACATTTTGACCTAAATTTATGAAGAAAGATGATTTATTTGCAAAATTTTAAAACAATCAAAGAAAAATGCATTTCCTGACAGACTCCATGGCAGCATACGTATCGGGTTTGGCTCCGCCTCCAAACCTACCCATAGGACCTCACTCATATAAATCTTTGTTCCTGTTCAGCACACGTGTTCTTTTTTTGTCCTCCAAAGGATTACCTGATATCCTACCTGAAGATGGATTCCGGGTGATGGATGGCTCTACCAGTCGGGTATGGAGCTCTCCAATAAGCCCCAGCTGCTGCGGGGTATGGAGTAGGGGCGAAGATGTATGCAGCCTTGGCCAAAAAGCCCAGCTGCTGCGGGTGGCCGGTACCCTAAGAATGAGATAAGTCCGGTGTGTGCATCCATCCCTGGTGATCTGCGGTCCGTGAGTACAAAGTCCTCCATGGCAGCTATTTTGTTTATATTATTGCTTGCTCGTGCCTTTATGTTTTACCTGGTTTTCTCCTGCCTTCCCTGGTGGCTAGTGGTCCAGGGCCGGTTAGCGATTCACTTCCTGACCGGCCTACGGTGCGCGCTACTGCGCATGTGCGGCGCCTCGGGAACGAGGCTTGGTTCTCGCGCATGCTGATGACGTCACCAGGCGCCATATTTAAACCCCAGAGCTGTCAGCAGTGTTGTGTTTGTTTGTACACACTGCTGATACTGGGTGTTACACATACCGAAATCGTTCGTTTTGTGGTCATTTTGCTGTGCGCTGCCGCTCTGCCTGCTAACCTTGGTTCCTGGTGAGTACTGGCCCCAGTTTGGGAGCAACCCCCCCCCCCCCCCCCCCCTCCCGCTTTGCTGGTTTTTCTGACATGCTGTCCGGCTCATTCTTGTAGGTCAGCATCAGAATGGAAGCTACTTTGCCCTCCGGTGGTCAGCCCGCCCCTAACAGGTATTTGGGGCTTCTTGGTGGGGTTGTGGGTTATAGGGGGTGGGGGTAGGAACTCAAGTGTTCCTAGCTTCCTGTCTGTTTTTTCTGTTTTTTTCTCTTGTTCACAGCCCTCCTCGTTCAGAGACTAGGCACTCTTCTCAAAGAAGTGAAAGGCGCTCGAGCTCTCGCCACCGGCACTCTACAGGAAAGTCCCGTTCGGGCTCACATCATCGAAAAGCGTCTACTTCAGCCAGCCACGCACGGAGACCTGACAAAGCAGGTTGCAGAGGCTGTGGCGCTAGTGTCCCGGAAAGGAAGCTTTTCTGTGACAGATGTTTCTCCCAGGCTGCGGGAGAAAGGGATACTTCCGATCAACGCATTGAGGCTTTGGTCAAGAGAGTGGTAAAGGACTCTTTGGCAGAGTTGGGTGTCAGTCGTTCTCAAGACACTGCAACGGCTTCCCCAAGCCCTTCCCCTGTAGCACTACAGGTACAGGAAGATTTCGAGTCGGCCCACACAAGCCATCAGTCGATGCTCTTGTCAGGTAGCGACTCTGAAGATGAGGATCCCTGCTTGGGTTTTGAATATACCTTGGTGCCTTCCCTGGTTAAAGCGGTCAGAGAGACCTTAAATTGGGAAGAGTTAGCTGTTCCCCCTCCCAAGCAGAAGAAGTACTTTAAACAGCTCAATAAGGAGCGTGTTAATTTTCCCTTCCTGGGAGAGTTGGGTGAAATCATCTTGGAGGAGTGGAGAAAGGTGGAACGAAAGAATTCCTTAGTATCCAAGATGGCTAAACTTTACCCCTTCAAAGAGGATGATGTGAAACATCTTGAGTCTCCTCCTCTAGTTGACGCAGCAGTCATGAGACTGGTCAAGCACGTGACCCTTCCCTTAGAGGATACGGTCTCATTTAAAGACCCGTTGGACCGAAGGATGGACTCTGATTTGAAAAGAATCTACTTTACAGCAGGTATGGCCTGTAAGCCAGTCCTGGCTTTAGCCGCTCTATCCAAAGCCATGGAGTCTTGGGCTGATGTGGTAGACGAATCGGTCAGATCGGTTTCGGAGGAGGTGGCCAGAAGCGCTCCAATCCAGGAGCTTAGGCTGGGCGCGTCGTTCCTTGGGGAGGCTTCCATAGACCTGATCCGTCTATTAGCAAGAGTTATGCTGTCCTCGGTCACAGCTAAGAGAGCTCTTTGGCTCCGCCCTTGGGTTGCGGATACGGCATCAAAGCAAGTTTGGTGCCGTATTCCCTTTGAGGGGTCCTCCCTTTTCGGGAATAAACTTGATGAGGCCATAACCCGGGCTACAGGCGGTAAGTCTGGGTTTCTTCCCCAGGATCGGCGCCAGTTCAACGTCAAGAAAGGACAGCCTACCAGAAAATTTGTTCCTGACCGGGCCAGGGAAGCTCGTTCTTATAGACCTGGTCGGGAGTTCAACCGGAACTGGAGATCCAGACAGTCTTCCAGGAAGACGACAAAGAATGTCTCCTCGGGGGACCGTGAGCCCACTAAGTCCTTTTGAAGGTGGGCCCGCTCAGACATGTCGAGTGGGTGCGCGTCTACGCTCCTTCCGGCATGTCTGGGCGGCTTCGATTCAGGACCCCTGGGCCGTCAGGACGGTGTCCTCAGGCCACAAGTGGGTCTTCAAGGAGAGGCCAGGCTCAAGGTTCCTGCCTACTGCCATTCCATTCCTAGAAGAAAGGCGTCAGATTTTGTTTTCTTACGTCGAAGCTCTCATTGCTCAAGGGGCTGTCATCTCCGTTCCAGAGTCCGAGTGAGGCCAAGGAATATATTCTCCGCTCTTTCTGGTCCAAAAGAAGAACGGATCATGGAGACCGGTAATAGATTTGACCTTCTTGAACAAATTCATAAAAAAAGAAAGGTTCAAAATGGAGACCCTGTTGTCCATACAGCAGTCAGTCCAGCCGGCAGATTGGATGGTGTCCATCGACTTGAAAGACGCCTACTTTCATGTCCCTGTGGACGAAGATTTTCAAAGGTTTCTCCGGTTCGAAGTGGGAGGATTACGTCTTCAGTTTATCTGTCTCCCATTCGGGCTCTCAACATCTCCACGGACCTTTTCAAAAATCTTATTGGCCGTGGTAGCCCTACTGAGATTGAAAGGTATCCGTCTTCACCACTATTTGGACGATCTCCTCCTGTTGTCCCAAGACAGAGACCAACTATTGGTTCATCTGGAGCAGGTCGTGTCCACTCTCCAGAAGTTTGGTTGGTTACTCAACAAGGAGAAGAGTCACCTGATTCCAACTCAGTCCCTGATCTACTTGGGCGCTCTGTTCAACACGGAGAAGGCGACTATCTCTCTTCCAGAGGAAAAAATAGGGACACTTCGAGACAGGATTCGCTTTGCCCTCTCATCCTCTCATCTTCAGGCACGTCAATGCCTGAAGGTGATCGGGACTATGGTCGCAGTAGTCCCCATGGTGAAGTGGGCCCTGTGGAGGATGAGACCCTTTCAGAAGGGATTCCTTCAGCAATGGGATACGTGGCATCTGGATCAACGCATCTTCTTAACCCCTTCAATGAGAGCGAGTCTCCCCTGGTGGTTATGCAGAGACCACCTGCTGAACTGCCACTCTCTGAAGCCAGCTCCGTGGGTAGTGGTTACCTCGGACGCAAGCAACATAGGCTGGGGTGCCCACTGTCTGTCGGAGGTGGCACAGGGCAGGTGGGAGTTTTCCACTCGAGGATTAGTATCCAACATACTAGAACTCCGAGCAGCATTCCAAGCTCTTCGGGCATTTTCTCACCTGACAAAAGACCAACCTGTCATGCTGCGTCTGGACAACACCTCAGCAGTGGCATACATCAGGAAACAAGGGGGAACACGCAGCTGGTCCCTATTGAGGGAAGTGGAGCCGATTATGTCCTGGGCACAGAGAAATCTCTCAAATCTTTCAGCGGTTTATGTTCCAGGAGTCCAGAATGTCAAAGCAGACTTCTTGTCCAGAGTGGATCTGGACAACAACGAGTGGTCCCTTCACAAGGAAACGTTCGACTGGATCCTAACATTGGGGCTCTCTCCAGAGGTAGACCTCTTCGCCTCCCCCTGCAATCACAAACTGCCGAGGTACTATTCAAGATTCAGAGATCCACAAGCATCAGGGATAGATGCACTCTCGGATCAGTGGAGATTCCACAGGGCATACGCCTTCCCACCAATTCCGATTGTGTTACAGTTTCTTCGGAGACTCAGGTCGGAGCCAGTGGAGGTAGTGGCGGTGATTCCCTTCTGGCCGAACAGGCCATGGTTTCCCCTTCTGACGCTACTCAGTGTCCGAGACCCAATCCCGCTACCCTTCAGACCGGATCTGTTGTCCCAGGGGTCTGTACTCCATCCGTGCCCAGACCGTCTACATCTCAGGGTCTGGATGTTGAGAGGAGGAGGTTACAGGCTTTAGGCTGTCCAGAAACGACAATCTCGACATTGCTTAGTGCTAGAAGAAGCTCAACGAACAGGGTTTATCAGAGAATCTGGGAAAAATTTTCTGCACAGCTGACTACAAGGCCTGATCCTCAATCTTCAATTAAGGTCCAGGATGTATTGAGCTTTCTCCAATCAGGACTGGACTTGCCTCTATCAGTGAGTTCGCTCAGAGTCCAGGTCTCGGCTATTTCCGCTTTTACAGGGATCTCTTGGGCCACTCATGCCCTAATTCGTCAGTTCTTCCAAGGGGCAGTGAGAATCAGACCTCAGAGAAAACCCAGGTTTCCCAAGTGGGATCTGCCACTAGTTCTGGATTTCCTGGCGGGTCAGATTCAAGACAGGTCTGATTCTTTGACCATAAGAGAGCTTACACTGATAACAGTGTTTCTGGTAGCTGTAACCTCAGCAAAAAGAGTGTCGGAAATTGGGTCCTTTGGGACACAAGAGCCTTTCTTAACATTTTTTCCTGACAGAGTGGTGCTCATTCCCATGCTGGATGCGAGACCAAAAAGGACTTCTGTCTTCCATGAAAACATAGAAACAGTGTTACCAACCTTTAGACAGGAAGAGGAAGAGTCTTTGGTTCATCCTCTGGATGTTGGAAAATGTATAAAGAAATATTTAGATGCCACTTCCTCTTTCAGAAAATCAGAACATCTTTTTGTTACCTTCTATGGAAAAAACAAAGGTTCAAGAGCCTCGACGAGATCCATTTCCTCCTGGATCATCCAGACCATCCAGTGGGCTTATAGGGCTAAGGGCTTGACCACTCCAGCAGTAGTTACAGCTCATTCGACGCGGAGCATCTCTACCTCCTGGGCAGTATTTTGATTGGTTTGCGCAAAAGTTATTGTGTTTACTAACTAAGGGAAAGATTTTTGTAATTTTTGTTATTTGTTGTTTTAACGAGCAATGGGGGCGATCAGCGATTTTTTTTTGCGGGACTGAGACATTGTGGCGGACAGATCGGACCCTTGACTGACATTTTTGACACTTTTGGGGGTACCAGTGACATTTCTACAGTAATCAGTGCTATACATATGCACTGTTACTGTAAAAATGACACTGACAGGGAAGGGGTTAACTTTATTGGGGAAGGAGGGGTTAAGTGTGTCCCTAGGGGCATGTTTCTAACTGTGCAGGGATGTGGCTTTACATGTAACAGCAGAGATCTACGGTCCTACATAGCAGGACCGTTAGATCTCTGCTGTTACATAGGGAAGAATGACAGGCAGCTTTGTTTACATCAGCCGCCTGCCTTTCTCCCTTCACAGCGGACGATCGCGAGTGACCGGCGGACATCGGGTCCGCCAGTCACACGCGCGGACTTGTTAGGGAACGAGCCGGGGCGGGAGCGCGCCTCCGGCGGCGCGCTCGCCCGCTATTGGCTCACAGGCTAGTGGCGTACCGATACGTCACTTTACCTGGCCGGGGCTGACCGCCGCAGTATATGTACTTGCGGCGGTCGGCAATCGGTTAAGTGGAAACAGGCAGTCCAGAGGATCTACCTTTCTTACAGTGTTGGGAAGCAGATCCAAATACCACAGAGGGCACATTATTAGATATCTTCTGGGACCCTCTAAGTTTTAGGATATGATGGAAAGTACAACAAAAAACTCAATCAGGTGTGTCTCTTGAACAAAACCCTGCAGCATATTTATTACATGATACTTCCATGTGCACAGGGAAATAAAAACACTCCCTGCTTAAACACTTTCTACATGCGGCCAAAGCTGTGTCCCAGTGACGTAGAAGCAAACATCTCCCCTTTGAAAACACCCTGGCTTACCAAAATTGAAGAAATCCAACAGATGGGGAACCTAACTATAGCCATGAAGGATCAAGAAGAGAAGTATTGGCAGACTTTGACTCAATAATTTTTATATAAGGACCAGACACCCTTGACTTCCAAGAGAAGGCTGAGCTATAACATACTCACAGTGTCTTATGACACTAAGACCTGATGAAGCAAAAGGGGAAATCTAACTCCCTCTATCTTACTATTACCCAACCCCTACCGCATTTTTTTTTCCTCTTCTTTTCCTCTCTCATTTTATTTCTCTATCTCTCTGGTTTGTATCTTCTACAATAAATATTAAACAAAATTGCAAGGAAAGTGGTAGTCTCAAGTTGCTTTTCAGTGGGCGAGGTTGCCTTGGAAAGCTAACGGGACTGTTATTTCTGAAATATATACTGTATGTTAAGCATTGCAAGCCCTAGCAGCTTACATGTTCCAATATAATTAGCACGTTGTGATACTTTGTATGTGATTATTTTATACTGCCTCCTTTCCTAAATAAAGAATAAATAAATATATATATTATATATATATATATATACACACACACGATATATTTATATAAATATAATATATATATAAATATAAAAACGCACAAGGGTCAACGCCCATAAAGGTGCAGGAACTTCTTTGGCGTATTTTGTCATGCGTAGGGCAGGAAATTCAAAGGAAAGTGCGCAAAAAAAGCACAAAAAGGCGCATTCACATGACATGGAGGTTATAACCCTTGTCTGGTTTTTTTTTGCACACCATTGGGAAAATTTTCCTTCAGTTCCTGTCCCATAGGCAAAACAGGATGTGAAAGGCAATCCCTCCAAGGTGAGACAATTCCTGGTTGGTCCCCATTGGAAGATTTCCCCATTGGTTTCTTTAGTTATACTCCAAGGGAAATTAACACCATCCTCTAAAGGGCCCTGCAACATATACAGGGTGTCTTAAAAGTGTGGATCCATAAGTATCAAATTATTAACAATCATCAATTCAATTGCAATAGGTAGAGCTGGTGCAGGAACTGCACGGTGATGACACAGACAAGCATGTGGAATATTAGGAGATGTTTTTTTAACAGTTGGAAATAATGATGCTTTACAGGGATGAAGCCTGATGGCACTTTCAACTGGCATAATCTACATTACTGGTCTGAAAACAACTGAAACTTGATGGCTGAAGGCCATATTCAAAACTGATCCAGCAACTGATGGTTTGAGTGAGGTTATCTGATGACAGATAAATTGTATAAAATATATATTATTTTGCAATGTAACAAGTGAAACCTAACACTGTAATATGTTCTTGTCTTTCAATTAGATAACATTCCTTTGTTGGAATGACATATAAAATGCATTCAGCAATACTGAACCCCACCACACTTTTTTGAATCAAATTTTTCTGAACCGGTATATTGGAAGGTGAGGTCTATTCAAACAGCCCCCTAAATCTCCACATCTAATATCACTTTACTTATTTCTCTGGGGTCGTCTGAGGTCAGTAGTCTATTGGAATCAACCCAGAACCATCATTGGACTAAAGGAGGAAATCATCTCTGCATGTAACAACATCAGTTCTGCTACATTAAGAAATGTTTAACGTTCTTGTATTCCGCGTATACACAAGTGTTGTGAAGTCCAAGGCCATCAATTGAAGAATTTACTGTATGAAAAACTGTAAAGTCTATGTTTGTTCAAAACAATTTATAAAAGAACAGCACATGGGACAGTACTTAACCACTTGCCGACTGCCTAACGACTATTTACGTCGGCAGTCAGCCCCTCACAGGCAAAGCGACGTAGGTCTACGTCGCTCGCCTGTGAGGCTCTGGGGAGCAAGCGCGCGCCACCGGATGAGCGCTCCCGCTCGGTCACGGACCCCCCCCGCGCGTGTGCCCGGCGGACCCGCCGGGCACTCGTGATCGTCCGTTACAGCGGGAGAAAGGCAGACGGCTAATGTAAACAAAGCCGCCTGTCAGTCTCCCCTCTGTAAGAATGGAGATCATACGGTTCTGCTATGTAGGACCGTTGATCACTGTTCTTACACATCAAGCCACATCCAATCACAGTTAGAAACATGCCCCTAGGGACACACTTAACCCCTCCCTCTCAAAAAAAAAAAGTTAACCCCTTCACTGCCAGTGTCATTTTTACAGTAACAGTGCATATTTATAGCACTGATTACTGTAGTAATGTCACTGGTAACCCCAAAAGTGTCAAAAATGTCAGTCAAGGGTCCGATCTGTCCGCCCCAATGTCGCAGTCCCGCAAAAAAAAATTGCAGATCGCCGCCATTACGCGTTGAACAAAAATGACAAAAATCTTTCCCTTTGTTAGTAAACGCAATACATTTTGCGCAAACCAATCAAAATACGCTTTTTGCGATTTTTTTTTACCAAACATATGGTAAAAAAAAAAGAATTGGCCTAAAATGTTAAAAAATTTTGATTTTTTCATTTTTTTTGGGGAATTTTATATAAAAAAATTTGAAAAATATTGTTATTTTTGCAAAATTTACGCTCTTTTTTTGTTTATAGCGCATGATCAAAAATAGCACAGGTGACCAAATACCACCAAAAGAAAGCTCTGTTTGTGGGGAAAAAAGGACGCCAAATTTGTTTAGGTACAGCGTCGCACGACCGCGCAATTGTCCGTTAAAGTCACGCAGTGCCGAATCGCAAAATAGGCCCTGGTCAGGAAGGGGGTAAAATCTTCCGGGCTTAAGTGGTTAAATCAATGCAAAGTGTCCATTATTCTACCGGCTGCGGATTTATTGAAATCCTCTGTTCTCCGAACCCCCCTCTACCCTTGCAGCTGTAATCTTCTGGATACACAGGAGTTAATTCTAACCGGGGGACCTGTCATATGTACTTGAGTGCTAACTATGCCTGATCTTTCCACCCGCCCCCTCCTCTATTCATAGAAGCTATAGCTTCCATGAATACAAGTCTATGAATGGAGGACAGGTGGGTAATTGAAAGGTCTGCCTCCTCCGTTCATGGATCGCTTTTCATTCATGGAAGCTATAGTACAGCTTCTATATATGGAAGAGGAGGCAGAAAAGGTGGGCATAGTCAGCACTCTTAAAGAGTGCATATGACAGGACCTTAGGTTTGTATTAATCCCAGCAGCACTGGAAGAGTACATCTCCCGGGGTGGGGGTTATGAGGGGACTGCTAGTACAGCTTCTATGAATATAGGAGATGGCCGAAAAGCACGGCACATCTAACACCACTTGAATTTTTCTCTGGGGTCATTTGAAGTCAGTAGTCTATTGGAATCATCCCAGAACTATTGTTGAACTAAAGGAGGAAATCATCTCTGCATGTAACATCAATTGTGCTACATTAGGAAATGTTCAACTGTATGAAAAATTTTAAAGCCTAAGTTTAGTCAAAACATTTTATTAAAAAAAAAAAAAAATCAGCACAAGAGACAATACTTACAATCAATGCACAGTGTCCCTTATGCTGGTGGCTGCAAATTTAGTTGAAGTCCTCTATCTTCCAATACTCTCTCTATCCCCAAAGCTGTAATCTTTTGGTATTGTGGGGATTAATACAAGCCTAGGGACCTAATTTATGCATAGGGCAAAGGTGCTGACTGTGCCTGCCCTTTTCACCCCCTCCTCCAATCAAGAAGCTATACTACAACGTCCATGAATACAGGGCACTCTATGAATAGAAGATGGATGGCTGAATGAAAGGTCCACCTCCTTCATTCATCAAACGCTTTTAATTCACAGGGCTATAGTACAGCTTCTAAATATGGAGGAGGGGTGGAAAAGGTGGGGAGAGTCAGCTCTTTGACGAGTGCATATGACAGGTCTCTATTACTCCCAGCAGTACCGGAAGAATATGTCTGCTGAGATAGGGGGGAACTGAAGATTTTGGCTAAATCAACATCAGCAGCACAAGAGACACTTGATTGTACTGTAAGTCCCTTGTGCCGTTTTTTTATTTTTTTATTATTCTTTTTGACTAAACGTAGGCTTTGAATATATTTATGTCTATGGATCCAAATTTTTAGGACACCCTGTACATAGTAAACCAAAAAAGCCTTAACTGGATGATAAAGGAGGGCAGAGGGATTTGACCAGAACCTGACCAGTGACCATTGGCAGCATCTTTATTTTCCTTCTCTTCAATTTTTATAGTTGTTCCATGTACTTTATTAAAATGGAGTCAGCAGTGATGTAAGGCCATATAACTTTATATCCTAAAATCTCACACTGGGGCCTACGTAACCCAGCCTGAGCCTGTCAAGTGAAGGTGTTAGCTCTGCAGAGTGAAGTGCTGTCGCTGGGATTGTAGAGCTAAATGAGGGATGTTATAACATCTAATCACCTGCAGCCTCTCCGATTGCTGGAAGCTGTCAGCGTCAGTCTACAAGCAGAGCTGTCAGGGGATCAGCCAACACATCTGTGAAATTAAAAATATAGGAGGCGGTAGTAGAAAAGAAAACTCATCATTTCAAGTACACTGACTAATAAATTCTACCTTTAGGCTTTAGGGAGATATAAAAGACACAAATTAATGTATCCCTATAATCATAAATATATCATTAATGCTGGGTTCACACTATTGACATATCAGACATCGCATGTGATGCGCACCCCATTGCTGTGCAGATCACATGCGATGTCTGTGTGATGGAAGTTTAGCTATACAGATTGTATGGCTGAATTTGCATTGCATTCAAACCAAAATTGTGCAAGACCCTTTTTTGGTCCGCACTGGAATCGGACACCTATGCGATCCGATTTCTGCACCATTTCACAGTTCGCACTGCGATCTATGAACCGATCTGGGGGTGTCATTAACTTTAGATTGACACCTGCAGCGGTTCACATAGGGCAGTATGAACAGTCTGCGATGCGTCATGCAATGTGGGAAGCCGCACAGGAATCACGCTGGTTCCCGCATTGCATACGTGGGAACCCAGCCTAAATGTTTAGGTACCTGAATTTGACCTGGTATTAACCTCTTGCAGTCCCTGTACAGCAGAGCCTGAGTTTGAGAGGAAAAAGCAGCACAAACCGCCAATCAGTTCATGTGATCACCAGGGGCGGATCCAGAGTCTAGTCTGGGGAGGGGCACTGCCAGAAAATAAGTTGTTGCTTACAGAACTGTATTGCAAAATGAACTGCCACCCTTCCATGCATCAGGACCCCCAGAGCCCTCTCTTTATTACATCAGGGTCCCCATAGAGCCCCCCCCTCACATCAGGGTCCCCACAGAGCCCCCACCCTCACATCAGGGTCCCCACAGAGCCCCCCCTCACATCAGGGTCCCCACAGAGCCCCCCCTCACATCAGGGTCCCCACAGAGCCCCCACCCTCACATCAGGGTCCCCAGAACTGCTCCTACTCACGTTTTTAGGCTGACACTCAGATTCACTGTGCTGGCCTGGAGTAGCTGGAGGGAGGAGGTGGGTGGAGCTAACACTCCACTCAGTGCGCAGCAGAAGAGGAAGAAGGCTCCGCAGTGAATGCTGGGGCCTCGCTCTCCTCCTCCTCAGATGACGTCACTGGTTGCTAGATGTCGGGCGGCAATAACAATCAGTGCACTGCAATATAGTAAGGTGCCCAGATTTTTAAAATGAAATTCAGGGAAATTTTTTTTATTGGCAAATGGTAAACTATTTTATAAATATATTTTCCTCAAATGATATATGCAGTGTACGTGGTATGTGTTTATGGAATGATTGTATGAAATAAATGTTATTTCTCACATTTCTTTATGAAATTAAAAAAAAAGATACTTCTTAGAATTTTTTGGGATAGGACTAACAAATGTTAAGAAGATAAGGTAGAGAAAAAACTTGAAGGAAAGGACAGGGTGGCAAAATTCAAAGTCAATCCGGGCAGGGGCGGCTCCAAACAATTTTTTGAGGGTGCTATGGTGGTGCTTGAGGTAAAAGTGAGGGTGCTAATGCGGTGAGTGAAGCGCACACCAGCAAAAGGGAAGAAATATTGCAGAGCTGCAAATAGTGGTGATACCCTCCTGATATATAATCATAATACAATGTACAATTGATGTGCATATTCTAAATTTTTTATGATTATATATAGGGGGGGTCACCACTATTTGCACATCGCAGCTCTGCACTATTTCTTACCTTTTGCAGAGGGTGACACCATCACTACTATGTTCTACCACACTGGTTGATTAGCATCTCCGTTATTACATGTGGGGGATTTCACCATTATTTGCACATTGAAGCTCTGCAATTTCTCAAAATATTTTTGCAGACGCGGTGACACCATCACTACTCTATTGTAATACATTGGTTGATTTGCACTAGATATTCATTTATAGGTATTACCATTGCACTTATAAGTCCATTTGTGCAATTGAATTGAAGGGCAGCGCTGCATTTTTGGCTTTTTATTGATTCGCATTAGATGAGGGAACCAGCTAACAAGATTCTTATTGCTTTAGAGATTTTTTTAGTTGCATGGTAGTTTTACTTGATTTGGTATGTCCTCTGTATACAGGCCCTGCATATTGGTGGTGTGCCCCTGTATGCTGGTGTTATGTGCAGGGCTCAGGAGGACGCTACGTGCAGGGCTCGGGAGGACGCTACGTGCAGGGCTCGGGAGGACGCTACGTGCAGGGCTCGGGAGGACGCTACGTGCAGGGCTCGGGAGGACGTGAAGTGCAGGGTGCAGGGTGCAGGGCTTGGCAGGACAATACGTACAGAGTGCAGGGCTCGGGAGTGTACTAAGTATCGAGTGCAGTGCTCAAGAGGATGCTATGTACAGGGTGCAGAGTTCAGGAGTGTGCTACATGGAGTGCACAGTTGCGAATTGGCTGATTCTCTTGAATAGACTGCATGACATGAGGAGGGAGAGATAGTACAGAGGGAAAGTTCACATTACTTTTATTGAGATTCGTGTCTTTTGCACACAGGTGGCTGAGCACATTCTGTGTAATTGCAGTTGAATTGCCTCCATCCAGGCAGCCCAGGTGCATCGTACAGCCTGGGAAACAGCGTTAGAATAACACCAGAGGACAAAACCCTTTTTTAATATCTATATATTTGTATTGTGACACCAGCGATGTTTATGTCAAAGAAAAGGGAAGCAGATGGATGGATGGATGGACAGACAGAACACACAGAGATCCAGCATTCTTTTCTCCCTGTCAGGGTCTCTGTAAGAGCCATGAGAATTGTGCTGTGTGGAAGTAATGCAGGATATATGTGCTCTGTCTGCCCCACAGAGGAGCTTTACCAAAAGCCTTGCTGGTGTCAGAATACAGCGTGGATGGTCTTATTCTCTACAGCTGCCCTTCTAATCACCACTATGCCACACTGCAGAAACCAGCATGTTCTCTCTCTCTCTCTAATGCCTCGTACACATGTACCGATTGTCGGCCGTAAATATTCGGCTGACGACCGATCGGCCGATTGTAGGCTTGTTAGTATGATGCTTCCGTCAGCCGACAGCGCACTTTCGACCAAAAAGAATCTGTCGTGCAGGCATTAAAATTTTTGTACGCCGACAACAGAACGGTCAGTCAGTACAGATTTCGGCCGACAGACAGCAGATTTGCAAGACTGGGCATGCTCAGAAAAGAAAAAAGACAAGGAAAGTTAACCATCACATGACATCACTTCTGCAGTCGGCTGTTGTTGGCCGACAAAATTCGTGTGCAGTCTTTTGCAGTTTTCAACAGACAAGACAGCCCTGGACAAAAGACGGCCGATCGTTGGGCCGACAATCGGTACGTGTGTACGAGGCATTACTCTCTCTAGCTGCTGATATGTCCCCTCCTCTGTGCATCTCAGAATTCATAGAAGGCGGGCTGGAGAAGGGGGGCGGTTCAGCATTTCATATTGGCTGAGAAGGCAGCAAAGAGGCTGTAATCAATCCGCCTTTGAAATCTGCCTGGCCCGGTCTAGCTAAAGATTATCGGCAAATGCTGTATCCCTCCACAGGAACAAAAGAGCTCCCTGGCATCAGTACCGGATTTACAGGTAGAATAAAATCTTAAAAAACACTGGCATATAGAAGAACTGGTATGTGAATTTTGGGGTTGCTGTTTTTGGGGTTGTAATTGACTCGTTGCCCCCCCCCCCCCTGGATCCGCCACTGGTGCTGACAACGGAGGAGAGGTGAGCTTATCACTGTGCTGTCCAATCACAGGCTGGGTTGGATCCAGTACATTCTGGGCTCAGAGAGAATGAGTTGAATGATATTTAACTCTGGCCAACTTGTGGCAGAAAAAGAAATGTACAGCAGGTGAGAACTTTGGATTACTGAATCACCCAAGCGCTCACTCCGATGGGAATGACAGGCGTGCCGCTCTCCTCAGGCGGGGAACTCCAAACATAGGTACATGAAAGAGAGAAGGGGGAGCAAACACCTAGTGCATTACCCTTGGACACCTTTAAAAAGTTTATTAAAATGCCAAATACATACTTGTTTCGGGAGTCACCCTCCCTTCCTCACAGCTGGTCTTTCTCTCAGCAGACCCAAATATATAATGAATTCACTTGCACAAGTTCCTCCCCCAGGGTCAATCATTACATTGTGATTTGATTCTCCATATATTCATTCATTATTATTATTTTTCAATTCTTTTTATTTCATTTTTAATTTGCATCAGACCACATGCCATACATTATAAGGCAGTAGAAATATCATTTGGAATCCATGTATGCTGCCGGTTGGCATAGATAACATTGGTCCTGCCCATTGCACACAGGGAATGGGGAGGAACTTGTGCAAGTGAATTCAGTATATATTTGGGTCTGCTGAAAGAAAGACCAGCTCTGAGGAAGGGAGTGTGACTCCCGAAACGCGTCAGCTGTCCAATTACAGGGACATGTTTCTTTCCACATGTGGTGGTCTCATTATATGCGATTTTTTCCCTTCATGTCTGTAAATATGTTTTTGGCATTTTAATAAACTTTTTAAAGGTGTCCAAGGGTAATGGCACTAGGTGTTTGCCCCTCCTTTTCTCTTTCATGAGAACTCTGGATTGAATGAAGATCACAACAAAAGCTGTTTTTGTTACATTTACATTTATTTCGTTATTTTTTTTCTAATTTGTTTGTTTTGGCCAGAGTTCCACTTTATTAAAGACATGGGACAATAAGTATGAGGTCATTTATTTTTATACATGCTGCATTATAACAAATTGGACCTCATGCAGGAAAAATTGACCGAACGACTGAATCTGTGTTGCCCATAGCAATTTGTTGAAAAAAATAACTGAAATGTAAGTCGTTGCTATTAGCAAAACAAACCGCATGAGGATTAATATTTCCAAAAATGTCACTAGTGGAACTTTCAGACGGTGGTGTGTCCCTGGTACCTTCGGGGAAAAATCAAATGTTATTAGGCTATTTTCTCTCTAGGTCAAATACTCTTTATTCATACAGGATATAATGAATCAAGAAAATACCTTATTATGGCCACTAAATGCAGTAGCTGATGGCTTATAAGGAATAGACACTTACCAGCCCGTGGAGTCCAGCATTGTCCTGCTAAGAGCCGATTCTTCACAGGGCTTTGGCTCTCCAGCACTGCCATCTTGGATGGGAACCGGCTGAGATTTCCTCAATGCATGAGGCACTGCAGCACTGTGGGACTGGTCCTACAGCCTCCTGGGACATATCCTAGGACATTGCTGGTGGGGAGCTAGCCACAATTATGTAATTCTTGTCCAGGTGAACATTAAGGAAGTGAGAGCGGGTACCTGCTACAAAAAAGTACATACTCCTTGAAACAAAAAAATGTATGGGGGGGAGGGGATCAGCGGTAATTTAATTTTTAGGTGAAGATCCGATTGAAAGAAATACAGCTTTTTTATGGTCCATTTACACTGCAGCATGTGCATCAAGTGCAGATGAACATGCGTGTATTGAAATGTGTTGGCATGCTACGTTGAGGTGCATTTAGCATGCACTTCCTGACATATGCAAAGGGTCTACAGCATGGCAGAGGAGCCAAACTTGTGTTGGTCTTCTCTGCTGTTTTTCCTGTGTATTTATGTGTGTTGCAGTAATGTGTGTTACCATGCATTGCGGCAAAAAAAAGTAGGGCTTGCGTTTTTTTTTTTGTACAGCAAACCAGCTCATATCAGCGCAATGCACAACATTACTTATTTTTTTACAGATCGGTGAAAAAAGTTGCCTGTGCATCTGGTGTGAATGAACACTTAGGCCTAGTTCACATGGGGCATACTAAAGCATATACCCATGGAGGGCTTTGATTGCCCGCATGGGGGATGCAGAGGTGTACCGTACATCCCTATGTAGGTAGTCCCATTGATGTCAATTTAGATTCAGTTGCTGCTCGGACACAGATGCTGCTGCCAATCTGACATCTGTGTGGGTGTGGTTGAATAAAGACTTTAGTCCATCCAGTTCAACCTGTACAGGTGTGTGTTTGTGTCAGTGGCGTGATCATTTCCCATAACCCTGAATGTTGTGATCTGTGAGATGCACGTCCAAGAGTCTTTTAAATGTAGCCATACTTCCCGCAGCTACCACCAATTGTGGAAGAGAGTTCCACATTCTCACCGCCCTTAAAGTGAAAAACCCCCTACGCAGTTTAAGGTTAAACCGCCTCTCCTCTAATCTTATTGTGTGGCCACGTGTCTTCTTGCACTCCTTGAGACTAAATAGTTTTTTTTACCTATGCTGTGATTGCCATTGAGGTATTTGTAAATTGCTATCATGTCCCCTCTCAGGCGTCTCCTCTCCAAGGAGAATATATTAAGCACTTGTAATCGCTCCTCATAGTTAAGGTCCTCCAATCCCCTAATTAGCTTAGTTGCCTTTCTTTGGACTCTTTCCAGTTCCAGCACATCCTTTCTGAGGATTAGCGACCAGAACTGGACAGAATAATCCAGATGTGGCCAGACCAGGGTTTTATAAAGTGGTAGGATTATAGCTCTATCTCTGGAATACATCCCCTTCCTTATGCATGCTAATATTCTGCCGGCTTTGACAGCTGCAGCTTGACATTGAATGCTATTACTTAGTCTGTCTTCCACTAGAACCACCAAATCCTTCTCCATTCTGGACTCCCCCAGAGGTTCCCCCCCTAGAGCATAATTTGCGTTTATGTTTTTTGCCCCCAAGTGTAATACCTTACACTTCTCCACATTAAATCTCATGTGCCATATTGTATTTTTTTTTTATTCATTAAAGTGTATTTTTCCCCCAAAAATCTGCATTTGCAAAACTGCTGCGCTAATACCGTCTGACATAAAAAACTGTAATGATCGTCATTTTATTCCCTAGGGCAGTGATGGCAAACCTTGGCACCCCAGATGTTTTGGAACTACATTTCCCATGATGCTCAGCTACACTGCAGAGTGCATGAGCATCATGGGAAATGTAGTTGCAAAACATCTGTGGTGCCAAGGTTCGCCATCACTGCCCTAGGGTCTCTGCTAAAAAAATAAATGTATAATGTTTGGGGGTTATAAGTAATTTCTAGCAAAAAATACTGATTTAAACTTGTAAACAAAAAGTGCCAGACAAAGACTGCTGCTGTATATTGTGACTTAGCCCTCGTTCACACTGAACGTGGCACTGAAATTGTGCGAGGTGCGAGTTCATTTGAACTCACACGATTTCAAAGCCACATTTCAGTTTGACTTCGGGGGGCAACTTCAAAGACATCTGTGTAGCTTCAAGCATAAATGTCTATTGGAGTCTGTGTCTAGGAAAAACGGTTTAACCCTAAAATACATGAGGGGTTCTTTACTGTCAGAGCAGTAAGGATGTGGAATTCTCTTCAACAAGCAGTGGTATTAGAGGGGAGCATCGATAGTTTCAAAAAACTATTAGATGGGCACCTTAAAGACCGCAACATACAGGGGTATACAATGTATGGTTGACAGCAAACACACACACACATCATAGGTTGAACTGGATGGACTGATGTCTTTTTTCATCCTCACAAACTATGTACCTATGTAAATCGTCCCGAAGTCACCAAAAGTAGTAAAGGAACTACTTTTGGAAATTGGAGCGGGGCCACAAAGTCAGCGTCGCACCGATTGGGACTCTCCCATTGCTGGCAATAGGCTGCAATTTGACTTGTCACATTTCATGTCAAATCGTGCCAATGAGAACGGTGGGGCCTTAGGGAATTTATTCTTCCAGCGTCATTTTCTTCCATCTTCAGACTCTCATATTCCTCTATCTTCATATCATCAACTTCATGACTTTTCCTGTTTGGCATTGTCTAAGATTTATCGCCTCGTGGTAAAGTTCTATAAATAATTCCTATTCTATGTGGTAGACAGTCTCTGATAGCACCAATGATGAAAAACACTCTGTGACTGGAAACAATATTGATGACTAAAGCGAACCGGTATAATTCACTACGCTGTGGTTTTCCTCCCGGCCTAAAATACAGTGTTTACATACGAGCGGCCCAGCTGTTTGATATACTGTTAATAATTCTGCGGCTTGACGGTTTTCCTGTCACTTCCACAGCTCAGTGCACATCTGACAAATAGGAGTTTAGTGAGATGTTAAAGATAAAATCATATGCATCAGGTCCCTCATGAAATTGCGGGGGGGGGGGGGGGGGGGGGATGAAAACCTGCTTTCCATGAAGGTGAACGTTTTCCAGGCCGCTTCATGCAGGGCCGTGTTTACTGGCAGAGTAAAGTTTATTAAACACTCTCAAAATTTCCGATTTGGGTAGCTGCTGGGCAAGATGAGTTTTTGTGTCGTATCTGAACAGTGAATCGTAAAATAATAGAAATCAGTATATTTAGTCCTCTTTCACTTGCAATGCAGAGGGAACGATAAAACGTTTTTTCTGCCCCCTGACCACCCATTTACAAACGGACTTAGTGGCTGCTGGGGTGAGAACACATAGCTTCCCAATTTTACCTTACCTGTCAAACTCACCCATCATTGGGGGCATTAGTGCGGTATTTCAATGCAAAGCTGGCTAAATAAACAAATTAAAAGAGCCATAAAAAGTACATACAGGTGCATATCATAAATAAGAATATCATCAAAAAGTTAATTTAATTCAGTAATTCTATTCAAAAAGTGAAACTTACAGTATCTCACAAAAGTGAGTACACCCCCTCACATTTTTGTAAATATTTTTTCTTTTCATACATCACGGGACAGGGACACAGAGCCATAAAACATAACATATGGGTTATATAGCCACCTACAGGTGAAGGACACTGGTAACCAATCAGAAAGGATGTCCCCCTATATAACCCCTCCCACACAGGAAGTACCTCCGCTTTTTCCGCCAGTTCTAAAGGTGATGGTCACTGTGGAGAGTCTCTCCACATTTCTCTTCAAAGAAGATGTGCTACATACCCCAATAAAAGATCACTGAATCTAAGGGGTTAGCTATCAGATCCATCTAAAACAGTCAATGGACTAAAATAGATAGTACTTGAACCTCAGGAAGCAGATACGAGGTTTTGGCTGTATTGCTGTCCTTTTTAGGCGCTGGACCCTGGTATCCGAAACCTTGGAATACCAAACCCCAAAGGCGCTCCGTGTAGGTCCAAGGCCATGGCCCCTCTAAAACAAGGGGATCCAGTCCTTAAAGGTCGCCAAGACAAAGTTCGCCGTGATGGGTGAAGATTGGATTTCTGTTTCAAAACAGAATCCTGCAGCAGGACTGGTGAGTCCAATTTATAATATATTTACACATATAGCAAACCTTGAAGGTAAAAATTGCTGGCATAATTGCAGATTGTAAATATTTTATGCACTGTTCACTTTAAAAAAGATAACAGAGTGCCACGTGAGTCTCTGCATGAAACTATGGATGTTAAGCCTAGGCAAAAAAACATCTGGTTAAGCATTAATTCTGTGCTTGTTTTTCTGACACACTGTTTTCAACCTGTACTGATCACCTGATAGGTATCAGCTGTGTGCATGAGACTATGGATGTTAAGCTATGCAAAATACATCTTGTTGAAAACTCTGGCTATACTTAGGGATTAAATGTGCTATTTATATCAATTGTGATTTCATGAGCTGGTGCTGTTATGGGATTAATGCAAAGTTTGTTTAAAACATTATTTTTTGCCTATTGTTATCACACTGTTTTTTTCTTGCCCTGGGCTGATCACCTGAGAGGTATCAGCTGTGACAAACAAAATTCAGCCTAAGCTGGTCTCACCCCATTTGGTTGCTGTTTTCGCCTGTTTAGGTGCTCACATGTTCGTCTCCTAACCTTGATAGTGTGTCTGTGCCGAAGGCCCATTTTGAGCACGCAAGAATCTTCGCTTTTTAAAACAGGCGTACATCGCATAGAGGGCGTGTTTGAATGCAATTGGCGTGCACGTGGACGCCACATACCACGCCACGCATGCAATATACAGCATAAATAGGCGCGATTTAGAAGAAACTGTTTCCAATGCACTAGCCTCTGTCAGAGGCTGAAGGGGACACAGAGCAGCAGCAGCTGGTTTGCGTGAGTCACTGTGGGTGACGATTTGGCATCGGAATTAGCCAGTCTGGAGGGTAGGATTGCTGGCAAGATTGCAGCATCACAAGGAGGGAGGAAACATGATAGATCCCCCTCACCTGAGCATCCCCTCTGAATCAATTCAGGATTGGGCAGAGGATTTTGAAGAAGTAGCGGATGGTGACCCTATAGAAGGTCAAGCTGAGGTTTCCACTTCTGGGGAGTCAGGATCAGAGGAGTCTCTATCAGCCTTTCAAACCCAGAGATTGTTAATTCAGGCTCTTACTGAAACTGTCCAGTTTGGATACAAATTTCCTCCCTTAGAGACAGCTGAAGTTTCTTTTTTCCTCACTAGACTCATTGCGCCCTACTCGGACGTTTCCCATACATCCGCCCTTGGAGCAGGAACGTATAAGGATTGGGATTGGGATCATCCCGATAGGATTTTTTTTCTCCTAAAGGTTTTTACTATTGTATCCTATGGAGGAAAAGTTTACTAAAAAAATTGAATATACCCACTGTGGATGCTGCCATTTCTTCGGTTAACATGAGTTCATGGGAGGAGGAGTATGCACCGAAACAGGCAAAGTCCTATTTTCCCTTCCTTCAAAAACACCAAACCTTCTTTCCCTTTATGGGTGAGGTTAGGGATGTCATAAAACAAGAATGGCAGAAATCAGAGAAAAGGTTCTTATTCAATAGATTGCACAAATTGTACCCCCTGCAGGAGGCAGATGTGGCTTCACTCAACTTCCCTCTGACTGTAGACGCAGCAGTGGTCCGCCTAGCTAAAGATTTTACCCTCCCTATGGAGGAATCAGCCTCATTTAAGGATGAGATAGATAGAAAAATAGATCTGAACCTCAGAAGGGCCTATCAGGCAGCTGGTGCAGCTTTTTGCCCAGCCATAGCCCTCACCTCAGTAGCCAGCACTCTAAAAGTCTAGACCCAGAACATCGAGACAGCTGTAAAAGAAGAGGTCCCTCAAATTTTATCTGTGAGGGAGCTATAGACACAAATTACAGTAAGTGGTCAGCCAGAGCAATGCTGCATTCGGTCACGGCTAAAAGGGCACTGTGGTTAAAACCTGCACCTTCAAAGCAAAATTGGTGCATGTTACCGTTTGATGGAAAATTCCTGTTCGGAAATAAAATGGAGACGGCCATCAAGAGTATCAGGAGGCAAGTTTGGACTGCTCCCGCAGGACAGGAGGCACAGGAGGTCAAACTTCTTTTAGAGCAAATTTCATTCTGCCGGGTCCAGGGAACCCAGGTGGTGGATGGATAGAGACACAGGCAATCTTCCTCAGGTCCCACAAGCAGAAGACCCCAAATGTTCTGCAAGAGGTCAACAAGTCCTTTTGACGGTGTACAGTCCCAGATGCTCGCAGTAGGAGCCAGGCTAGCGCATTTTGTGGATGTCTGGGCAGAAAATTGCACAGACTTATGGGTGAAAACAACAGTCACCCAAGACCATTTCTGGAGGTTTCTCAAGGCCCCTCCTCCAGATCACTTCTCCCCCACTAAAATTCCAGGAACACCCCACAAAGCAGATATACTGCTACAGTACATACAAACACTTTGAACCCAGCAGGCCATAATACCAGTTTCATCTTCAGAAAGGTACACCGGGTTTAACCCTTTATATGGTTCGCAAGAAGGACGGATGTTGGCATCAGGTTATAGACCTGAAAAGGCTAAATCGCTTTATTCTTTTGGAGAAACTCAAAATGGAGTACATTAATACAATTATCCAAACAGTCCATGCGGTTGACTGGATGCTTTAGTTAGATCTGCAGGACCCCTATCTTCACATCCGAATCTTGCCATTCTTTCAGAAATATTTGAGGTTTGCGGTAGGTCATACACATCTGCAGTTCACCAGTCTCCCCTTCGGCCTATGCACATCTCCAAGGGCATTCACAAAAGTCCTCATTGCAGTATTGGTCCCACTCAGAGTGCAGGGCCTCTGGGTCCATCACTACCTGGACGATATCCTTCTGCTGGCCAGGGACCAAAAGGGAACTGTTGGCACACAGAGAGGTTCTCATCCATACCCTACAGAGATTCCGCTAGATCATTAACTTAAAAAAGAGCCAAATTGCTTCGACACAGCAGTTAATGTACTTGGGGGCACACTTTAACACTGCCAACGCCTCAGTCTCAATTCCATCAGAGAAAGCGGTGACAGTAAGAGAGTTAAAAGTGACGTGACCTCCGCTTGCCTGTCAGCTTTCCAGTGTCTCAGCCTGCACTAAGTCTTCTTGTATTCCTTTGTTATATTGAAGAATTGTGCTAAATAATATAGGTTATGCCTGATACCTACATCCCAAGATATTTGAAAAATACATTTTTGAAGAGCGGGGACATATGCGGCGGCAGCACCAGGAGATTTACTACAGTATACTACCATCAGGATATCTTGTGCAGTCGGAAATTACTGAAGGATCTTTTCTGTCCCTCACAGTGGGAGTAGTCCCTGGGGGGATTTGATACTAATCTGATGTATTAATATGTTTATACACACTGCCAGGACCCCAATATGGGTACCAAGTGTGTAAGCTCATAATTATCAGCATTATGTGGATAACCGGTAAAACTCTTGCATGATTACATACTACACGCCTTCCACGGTCTGGTCCCCTGCTCCATTTATTATACAGGCCTTTAATGGCAATATTTTGATGATAACAGGACTCTCGCTATGTTAATCCACCCCTGAAGAAGCGTTCTAGCGAAACATGTTGGGCAAGGATGTAGGTGGTAGCCCAAGTGGTCCACCTAGCACGCTATATATATGAGAGGCTCCGCATTGTCAACTGTAGACTTTGGTAGAAGAGCTATCCAATCTTCTGTCATGTCATAAATACATTTCTTTTGTTTGCAAGCAGTACCCATCCTGTCAGCTAAGTATTTATCTCTAGTATGCTGCCATGTTGGCATCATGAAAACAGAACATTTTATCAAATACTTATTGTAATTTTCCTTTCCTGATGCCAAACCATGGCAGCATACGGGCCCACCCTGTACATTTTGGTATGTGGCTTGTTACAAAGAATGAGGGGGGGGGGGGGGAACTATTCCTTTTTATATGCTATTCACTGGCCCTGAGGGAGTGGACAAGATGTTGAGCTCTATCACTAGTATACTGCCATGGATTGGCATCAGGAAAATAAAATTATGGTAAGTATTTGATACAATTTTCCATTTTAATGTGATACTACCAAACAGCTTGGGTAAAAAATCTAACAATTAAAACCATAACAATTATAACAATTGCTCCAACTTTCAGGAAATATATCCTGAATCTAGCGGCACAAGATAGTAGCTTGTAGTATTTACAAGGCTATTTACAAGGCTGCCATCACAGCCTCTCTCTCTGAAGACTGTTGTATTCTAGTTTTTCAAAAGTGTTAAGAAAGCGTGTGTTTGTACAGCTCATGGAACAGTAAAACATTTGCATATTCGGGCCTGATTGGGGTGCAACTGCATTCTTTCAAAACCAGCCCAATTCCTGCTTATGGCATGGCTATCAGCAGTAATTTCCCTGTGAGTTCAGGGTGGTCTGCTGACATACACGGGGCTCAAAGAAAGTGAGGATACCCAGGATCATTCAACCCAAATAACGATCAGCGCTGGATTCCAGAGCAGTGAGTCTGCAGGGAAATTATTTTTATTTTGAATATTTTTTAAAAGCCCAATTAAACTATCAGTTAAAATCTGCTATACCCAGTACATTCAAAATAAAAGGTGCTCAATGTCTTACAGTTCGTTTCCTTTCAAAAGCAGCTACAAAACAACCTGTGAGGAGGGACCCTTGCTGTTTGTAGGCAAGCAGTGGTCTCTTTGCAGAGGTCACCCCCTGCTAATCAGACCAATAGCTCTGCAGACAGCTAAGCTTATGCTCCCTGCTGATTGGAGAGGTCTGACTCAGCAGAGGGTGTGTTCTACCTATGCATGGAGACCCCCGCTTGCCTATATAGAGCAAGGGTCACTCTTTGCAGCTGCTGGCAGGGACAAATTTTTCTAGGCATGGTTAACAGGCTCTGGCAACTTTAAGTCACTCTTTATATACATTTTGGTTTCATACATCTGGAATCTTTTTAATTATTTTCAGTTGACCGTTCAGTTAGGCTTCAAATAGTTTTGTGTACCCTAGAATGGTGCTAGAGTAAGTACCAGAATTTTTCTTGCTATGAGCCTCCTGTTTTCCATTTGTGTTTGTATGCATATACAGTATACACACATACTGTTGAACTACAAGTCTCACTCAGCATGCTATCAAAACATGTTTGCTGTTGTGCTTCTTAGTTGAGCATTTTTCTTACAGCTTTCAGGGATCGCTGGTTCTGCTGTAAGCAGTTTGTTTGGAAACATCCTATTTAGAATTCTATGTTGCTGCTAGTTTATATTTATGTATATGTTCTTGCTGTCAAATTGCAGGATTTAGATTCTGTTTGCTAACTAGACATATCTAAAGCAGTGGTCTCCGAACTTTCTAAAAAAAAAAAAGGATCAGATTAGTGTCCTTCAGACTTAAGGGTGGCCAGACTGTGGCCAGTGGGAGTAAGAGTTGCACCTGTGGTCAGTAGGTGGAAAAGTGCTGTATCATTGGTATTGGTGGAAAAAATAGTGCCAATTGTTAGTATCAGTGGGAGGAATGGTGCCCCACCCCTGTTGTCAATGGGATGAATAGTACCCAAATGTTGGTGTCAGTGGGAAAAATAGTGCTTCATTGTTGGTATCAGTGTGAAGAATAGTGTCCCATCATTGGTATCAGTGGAAGGAACGGTGCCCATGGTTGGTGTCAGTGGAAGGAATAGTGCCCCAATGTTGGTGTAAGTGGGAAGAATAGTGCCCGGGCATTAGTGGATTGAATAGTGCCCGTTCATTGGTATTTGTGGAAGAAATAGTGCCCGTGGTTTGTGTCAGTGGAAAGAATAATGCCCCATGGTTAGTGTCAATGGAAGGAATATTGCCTTGTTGTTAGTGTTAGTGAGAAGAATGGTGCTCCATCTTTAGTGCCAGTGGGAGAAATAGTGCCCCATCTTTAGTGTCAATGGGAGGAATAGTGCTCCATTGTTGGTGTCAGTGGGAGGAATTGTGCTTCATTAGTAGTGACAATTGGAGGAATGGTGCCCCATTGTTGTTGTCAGTGGAAGAAATAGTGCCCTATCTTTGGTTTCAGCAGGAGGAATAGTGCCCAGGCATTGGTGTCAGTGGGAGGAATAGTGCCAGCAAGAACTGGCTGAGATTCAAACCAATAATGATCAGGCTTAAGGCCCGTACACACGTACCGATCGTCGGCATACAAACGTCGGCGGACGAAAGATCTGCCGATTGTACGCGTGTTAGTATGGTGCCTCCGACAGCTGTCTGCGCACAATCCGCGGACAAAAGTCTTTCTTGCAAACATGAAAATTTTTGTCTGCGGACACCAGAACGGACGATTGTTCGCCTGTCAGTACAGAATTCGGCCGACAGACCGCAGATTTGCAAGACTGGGCATGCTCAGACAATAAAAAACACAGGGAAAGTTAACCATTACATGACATCACTTCTGCAGTCAGCTGAAGTCTGCAGACAAAATTCTTGTGCTGTCCTTGTGCTGTCTTTGCACTTTTCAACAGACACCGACATCCTGGGGAGAAAAGACGAACATTTGTATGACGACGATCTGCGTGTGTGTACGGGGCTTTAATGTACAAAGTTGATCGATCAACTTAGGTACAACCAGCCTGCCAGATTCTCTTGTAAATATTGCTAGCAGCTACTAGCAATAATGTCAGTGGGATGTGCGGTGCAGGGGTAAGACTCTGTCAGGTTTTTAGGGCTTTCTATAACCCGATTGGGGAGATTGACTTTATCTTGAACAGGCCGGAGTGGGCAGTTTAGTAAGTAATACGGCCTAATCTGCAACCCTCTAATGAGCATTTACCCCTTGCAATGGAAGCCTCCATATTTCCGATACAGGTTTCCTTTAAAGTGACACTAAACATTGGTTAAAAATGTAAATTCTATTCAAGTATGTATTCTTACATTTAAGAAGTACCTTGTATCACTCTCAATCTCCTCAAAATCTCAAAATTATTTTTTTTTTTTTCTTGCTGCTAAGACCCACGTTCCTTTTAGAGGGAGGCTACATTCATTCTTCATGGTCTCATTGTAATTAAGGAAGTAGTCACCTTTTCTTGCTCGCTCCTGAGATGGGATGTGTAATGTGTAATGTGCATAGAGCAGTGCATGTGACCACAACTACTGTACACTGCTCTCCAGGTCTATGCAAGGCCTTGGAGACCTTCTATACATCTGCAGACGCATAAAATCTTGTGGCAGGAACTACTGTGGTGCAGCACAAAAAAGGTAGGGGAACAATTGCCTATTCTTCAAATGGGGGGGGGGGGGGCAGACGAGTAAGGCCAAGCTTGTTTTTATTGGTAAACTCCCCAAGCCACCACAGCTAACAGCGCTAGTCTTCTGACTTGGGTTTGTGAGATGACATTTAATCCCACAGAATGTGCCGCCTATAGAGGCTCTTTCAAAAAAGCATAAATTACCATTTAGGCAAGAATATTTCAAAGCAGAATACATTTTTGACACTTGGTTCCTGATCCATGCAACCTCCTGATTTCCCTTTCTAATGCAGTTTTCAACTCTTTCCCCCTACAAGGCTTTCTTCAAGAGGTTTTTTTTTAATTCAAATTGATTTGAGGAATGCGGTTTCTGGATGGGTGCCTTAGCGAGCGGCGAAGGCAGCGTGAGAATGTTGTTTGTGGGGACTAATCCTGTGTCACAGCGCTCACAGATCCGCTCCGTCTTTCTTTTCTGAAAGCTTACTGATACAGAAAAATCTGAATGAATGTTTATTTGTGACTACTAGGAAAAAAAAACCAACAACTTTTCTGGAAGGGATTAGGAGAACATTTATGTGAGCCTGCAAATGTGATAACTTTCAAAGAAACCGGTGTATTCAAATGAGCCGTATGGAGATGTTTAAATCCAGACGAACCGTCTACAAAAAAGACTTAGAGGCATTTTTTAATGGAGTTTTAGTGAGAAATGTTGACTGTTGAATCTTCTCTTTTCCACTGATGAAAGCAATGTGCAAAAAAAGGTGTTACTCTTTAACAGATTCCTTCATCAACACTTAACAGCATGGATGGATCCCCCTGCTGGCCTACTGCATTCTGACAGGGACTGCTGCCATTGTTTATGTTTAGCCAGAATTTTTCCAACAGGCTCCCTACTGTCACCCACTGGGCAAAACTTAAAATTTTATGTTTTTATAAAAAATATGCCTTTACGTGTGCAAACGCTTCCATAGCAGACTACATTTTTATGTATTTACAGGTGCATCTCTAATAATTTGATTATTATCAAAAAGTTAATTTATTTCAGTATTTCAATTCAAAAAGTGAAACTCATAAATTATATAGATTCATTACACACAGAGTAATATATTTTTTAAGCATTTATTTCTTTTATTTTGATGATTATTGCAGCTAGTGAAAACCCAAAATTCAGTATTTCAGAAAATCAGAATATTTGGAAAAAGTTCAATATTGTAGACTCATGGTGTCACACTCTAATCAACTAATTAACTCAAAAGACCTGTAACGGTTTCCTAAACCTTTTAATGGTCTCTCAGTCTGATCCAGTAGGTTACACAACCATGGGGAAGACAGTCATTGACACCCTCCACAAGGAGGGTAAGTCACAAAAGGTCATTGCTAAAGAAGCTGGCTGTTTACAGAGTGCTGTATCCAAGCATATTAATGGAAAGTTGAGTGGAAGGAAAAAGTGTGGTGGAAAAAGATGCACAAGCAACAGGGATAACCGTAGCCTTGAGAGGACTGTGAAGCAAAGGCTATTCAAGAATTTGAGGGAGATTGACAAGGAGTGGATTAGGACTGGTATCAGTGCTTCAAGAGCCACCACACACAGATGTATCAAGGACATGGGCTACAACTGTTGCATTCCTTGTGTAAAGCCACTTCTGAACTAGAGACAATGTCAGAAGCGTCTTACCTAGGCTAAAGAGAAAAAGGATCGGACTGTTGCTCAGTGGTCCAAAGTCCTCTTTTTGGATCAAAGTAAATTTTGCATTTCATTTGCAAATCAGGGTCCCAGAGTCTGGAGGAAGAGTGGAGAGGCACAGAATTCAAGTTGTATGAGGTCCAGTGTGAAGTTTCCACATTCGGTGATGATTTGGGGAGCCATGTCATCTGCTGGTGTTGTTCCACTGCGTTTTATTAAGTCCAAAGTTAGTGCAGCCCTCTAGCAGGAAATTCTAGAGCAGTTAATGCTTCCCTCTGCTGACCAGCTTTATAGAGATGCTGATTTCATTTTCCAGCAGGACTTGGCACCTGCCCACACTGCCAAAAGTATCAATACCTGGTTTAATGATCATGGTATCACTGTTCTTGATTGGCAAGCAAACTCGCCAGACCTAAACCCCATATTGACAATACCCACTGGGTATTGTCAAGAGAAAGATGACGAACACCAGACCCAACAATGCAGACGAGCTGAAGGCCGCTACAAAGCAACCTGGGCTTCCTTAACACCTCAGCAGTGCCACAGGCTGAACGCCTCCATGCCACGCTGCATTGATGCAGTAATTCATGCAAAAGAAGCCCCAACCAAGTATTGAGTGCACACTATACTGTACATGGACATACTTTTCAGTATGCAAACATTTCTGTATTAAAAATATTTTTTTTTTATTGGTCTTAAATAATATTCTAATTTTCTGAGATACTCAATTTTGGGTTTTCACTAGCTGTAAGCCATAATCCTCAAAATTAAAAGAAATGCTTGAAATATATCACTCTGTGTGTAATGAATGTATATAATATATGAGTTTCACTTTTTGAAATTAATTACTGAAATAAATTAACTTTTTGATGATACTCAAATTTTTTGATAGATGGACCTGTATGTCTATGGGAACAAATATGCTACAACTGCACACAAGTGTATTTTAAACTGTACAGATGTATACCTAATATACAACTATGTGCAAGGGGTGCATTTGTAACGCTCCTGCGTTTTATGTATGATGTGGATTTACAGCTGCAGAAATATTCCACTTCAGTAGTCATGTAGAGAAACGCTGAGACACCAATCCCAACTCCCAAAGACTCATCATGTGTGGATGATCTCAATTCAGCAAGTAAATACACACACTCAATAAGAAGTTCCTGGAGTGATCTATGTATATAGTAGTATAGAGGTGATAGGCTGAAGAGACAGGTTGAGTAGAGACGATAGGTGACAGACACTTGAGAGGAATGTTCTTGAGAATGAGATAGTAACAGGTGGGATGCAGATAGGTTAGCAATTATGTATGGTAGTAGATGATAGGATAGCAGATGACATACAGGAGAGACTAACCCAGTGCAAGAGCAGATGATAGTAGGCTCAAGAGCTAGCAATCTAGATAGTGCAGATGTAGTAACAGTCCTTAGTATGCAGAGCTAGACAGTGTAAGCTTTAGTATGAAGGTTATTGAGGTTTCCCCTGTGGGGTACTTATCACTAGTAGCAATGTAGCAGAGGAGAGGTTCGACAAGAGTGGATGATCCGGTAGCGGGATACAGGGATCAGCGCAGCGTGGTTCCGACAGCGAGGTATGCTTGCAAGCATGAGAGCTTCAAGATAGGTTAGCATCAAGGCACAAAGCAGGTTGAACGAACACATGTGAGTGAGAGCTGGTGATTTAAATAGCTGTTCAGTCCGGCGCTCAGTGATGACAGCATCAGTCTTAAAGGTAAACACACCTATATGTGCTTCATCTATCTAGGTAGATGGAAAGCACCCGGAAATGATGTGATAGGAGGCACTGAGAGTGCCAGAACCTTACAGCATTCTATTCAAACTTGCGAAGGGGCCATTAGCGATTACATGTGGAAGACCCAGCCGGGATATGAGAAATCAGCCCTGGACACTGTCTGTGTTCAGAGGTGATCATTCGCAGGTAATCATTCCATGATTGATTACATGTGAGTGGCTGCGATTAGTCACGGTAGCTGTCAGTATCCAATTGCTTTCAATGAGCCTGCCGGTTGAAGCTTATTGCTGGGAACTCCTACTGGGTCTCAACTATTAGTGGCCCCATTCATGGAGCCATGAAGCCCAACTGCAAGATATAAACAAGCCCCCTCCAACCCCTTCCTCCCACCCCCCTCCAACTGTCCGCTGGTATGAAAAAAAAAAAAAAAACCTTTTCAAATGCACAGTTTACTTAAAGATGAATTAAACACTACTATTCTTTACAGCCAAATATTTACGACCATATTAGCTTTTGTTTGATCTTCAGTTGCCATGTGATAAGAATGTTATAAACTATGACACCAACCATTGGATGCACATCAATTGTGGGAGTGTAAAGATTAAACTGTAGTTGCAGACACCCCGGCCGGGGACAACAATCTACTTGTGATTGGAATGCTGCGCTCCTAACCAAGCGCAATTTGGATGGATTTGGCGAACTGCTTCCAACTCTTCCTTTGGATTACAGTTGTTATCAAGCACAGTTGCGCATGGCGGAATGTATGGCCAACACAATCTGTCAAAGCCATCCCTAAGTTTTCTACGAGTTTGGATTCCTACTCATCTTTTGTACTGTGTTGAGGCACCCTTGTGCTTCTTTCTGTTATGTAACAGGTTTTTATTGAGTATTGTCTTGAGAAGTTGCACACATCAAATGCTCCACTTGACCTTCATACTCTGGGATGCCTACCTGGGGGGACTTTCTTTGCCACGGGAGGTGGGCCAGGTTACTTGCTTCCATTGTCAGGTCATATCTTCTCATCTCAATATGAATGAGGTTCCACTGGTGTCATGGAATATTAGAGGACTTGGTAGCCCCTTAAAGAACAATGGTATCTACACTGCACCGCAAATACCACCCTGCCATTATTGGACTGCAGGAGACGCACCTTATGGGGGACTGCGGTGCGGTGCTTGCAATACTCCTGGGTGGGCTGGGCGTACCACTCTACTCACTCCTCATATTCCAGAGTTATGAGTGTTCTGGTGCATAGGTCCCTAACCTTCTGGGAAATGCAGGCCAAAGTTGATTCGGAGGGTAGATATGTATTCTTATACTGCAAATCGTTTACTGTTGTTTGTGTAATAGCGGTGGTGTATATTCCTCCTCCTTTCTCCTCCATGGTGCTAAGGGACTTAATATCCTTTCTACAAGTCAGATGTCCCACTTTTTGTGATAGATTTTAATGGTGTCCTGGACGCTGGCAGGGATAGGCATCCTCCTGCTCAAACTCTGGCTTTAGTTAGAGGCACGGCCCTCTCTCGATTTTTGGCAGAAGTGGGCTGGATGGACATATGGCGCATGAAACACCCCACCGCCGATCAATTTTCGTGTTTCTCTAAAACTTACTCCTCACTGTCGTGTATAGATCTGTGTGTGGGCACTGGTGCTGCCTTCTCGTTAGTGGATAGGGTAGAATACGCACAGAGGGGGGTATCAGATCACTCTCCACTGGTAGTTTGGATTAAGGCCAGACCCCAGGTTAACTTACAGAGGGCCCCGTGGCAGCTAAACACCTTTTTGTTGAAGCTCTTTCCTGCAGATAATGATATTCCTTCCCAAATTGCACTATTTTTTGCGGACAATAATCAGCATGAGGACATACTTACTAGATGGGATGCTTTTAAGTGCTTCTTTAGGGGTTTATTGATAGCTCATATCAAGCGTTGGGCCAGTACACCCATAGGCTGGAGGAGGAGTATATCGCCAACCCCACGGATGAGACAAGGGATGCATGGTTGTCGGCACAAGCTGTTCTGACTAGGGAACTTAACTCCAGGGCAGAAAAGAAACGGGGGAGCGGATGGGCTGTCTCCTGGCAAAAATTGTTGAGGTGCGCCCCTCGGTTCCCCCTATTGGGGCTTTGAAGCTCCCTAGTGGTTGTATCCTTAACAGGCAGGAATGCTTTATGGCTGAATTGGTTCGTTATTAAAATAATCTGTACTCCTCCCAGGTGTCCTATACACTGGAGGACCTACACCAATATTTGCAATTAATCTCCCTACCCCAGCTCACGGAGGCTCAGAGGGACCGTTTGGAGGCCCCTCCCACCGTGGAGGAGTTGCGGGAGGCAGTGGCTTTGTTTCCCAGCTCGAAGGTGCCCGGGGATGATGGGTTACCTATAGAAATTTACAATACTCTGATGTACTATTGCCCAGGTTACTGGAGGTCTTTAATGAAGCTAGAGATAAACAATCCTTGCCTAACTCTATGACTAGGGCTAGTATTGTGTTGCTTCTTAAGCCGGATAAACAGGCTGTAGAACCTAACTCTTATAGCTCTATTTCACTTCTCCAGGCAGATGTGAAAATTCTGGCAAAGGTACTGGCGAGGAGAGTAAACATGATCATTATGCATATAGTACATGAAGATCAGGCGGGATTCATGCCAAAAAAGTCTACTGCTGTTTACCTTAGGTGCTTATTTGTCACTATGTAAACTCCAGTAGATAATGAGGGAGACAGGGCGCTGCTGTCTTTAGATGCCAAGAAGACATTTTATAGTGTGCAGTGGGGTTATCTTTGGGCAGTGTTGGAGAAATTTGGGTTTGGTCCTGTATTCATATCCTGGGTACGTCTACTATATTTTCATCCACAGGCTTCTATTAGAGAAGGGGGGCAGATTTCCGACAATTTCAGGCTGGGAAGGGGAACAAGACAGGGATGCCGCCTCTCTCCGCTGCTGTTTGCTCTGGCCATTGAACCGTTGGCGGTGAGCATTAGGGCACATACCTGCATAATGGGATTCTAATATGGCCACCTGCAGCAGAAGATTCAGCTTTATGCTGATGACATGCTCCTGCTGCTGGGAGATACGGATGCCTCACTGAAAGCAGTTATGACCACCATTACTGACTTTGGATGGTTCTCGGGCCTCACAATTAATTGGTACAAATCGGCCCTTCTCCCACTGGACAGGGTGGCAAACCCCTCCCTGGGATCCCTTTGCCCGGTTCCTGTAGTGTCCACATTTAAATACCTCGGTGTAGTGATTTCCCCTAGCTCATTAGACTTTTGCCAATTGAAAATAAGCCCGCTCCTGGTGAGATTCAGGGACAAGGCTAAGATTTGGAATAAACTTTGGTTGTCAGTGGCGGGAAGAGTGAATCTGATTAAAATGATTCTGTTGCCACAGCTATTATATCTCCTCCATAATTCGCCGGCAGTGATTACGCTAAAGGTGTTCCGGGTGGTTAACACATTGTTTAGGACTCTTATGTGGCGGCGAAAGGCTGCCAGGATTAGAATGGAGCAATTCCAGGGAACTGGGTGGCCTCTCTCTCCCAAACCTGTAGATCTACTATCTAGCTTCCCAGCTGCAGCACCTAGTGGGAGGAATGTCTGGGTCACAGTGCAGCTCTGCGTTGACAGAGGGGCTGGAAGCACAACTCTTTTCCAAATACAACAAACATATCGGCTCCTTCAGAAAGTATGGGACAAGGCCAAACAGCTACAGCGGGTAACTGGCTACTCTACCTACAGCCCAATATGGAATAACCATACATATCCTGAGCTCCTTAAGCTACAACATGCCGGCAGGTGGCCCTCCTTTGGAGTGACACATCTTAGGCACATTTTTGACAACGGGGTCCTACTCTCCTTTGAGCAATTACAACACAGGTTTGCCATCCCGGCAGTGCTGTATTTTGGCCTAGGCCGACAAGGCCCAGGCCTAGGGTGGGACTTTGCGGGGGGGGGGGCACAAAAGCCACCCCCCACATGTAAAAAAAAACCGACCCATCCTCTAAATCCCGGCTCCCCCATGTCTGCCTTCCGTGGCCGCCTCCTGCACACATACAGTCCCCAGCGCGGCTTGCAGTGGCACTTGGTATCGGCATATCGGCAGTACGTGGCAGGGGCGGACTGACCATTCAGGCCAGTAGGGGGCCCCATCATGATGAGCGGCTGAGGTGCAATAGTGACAGATCCTCCTCCTCTGTTCAGTGTACATGCAGGATCTCTCCTTAACCTGCACTGATAGCTCAGGCCCGGTGAGTGGGACAATGGGACCTATCGGCTCTCCTTCTCCCTGCTGACAGCCAGAGAAAGCATACTGAGCCCTGACCATCACAGCCACCTACATCCGACCACCTGGGACATGAGCAGTTGTGGTGATAGTAGAGGAGCTCGGGGGAGAGGAAGAGGGGAGGAGTGAGCGGGCACACACATCATACATAGTGATGTTCTGCCTCCTGATGCAGGACTTACAGGTGAGGCGCTCTAACTCTGTATGACTCCTGCTACAGCAGCAACTTTTCTTTACCCCTCCAACTTTACTTCCCCTCTCTCCATGTACTGCAACTCTCCATATCTTCCTGGTAAGATGAGACAATCACACCCATCCCCCCCCCCCCTTCACCTTCTCCTGTTTGTTTGCTCTCCCCTCACATGTATCTTCACTGCTCACATTCTGCACCCTCCTGTCTAAGATCTGACCATTGCCATCACCAGCAGCTCAGTTCATTATCTGCAGTCATTTATTGTGGCTGTAGTATGAATGAAATAAGGTCCACAGCCACCTTAAGAGCTGGGTTCACACACATGCGATGTCAGACATCGCATGTGATTTGGAGCGCACTGCTCTGCAAATCACATGCGATGTCTGTGCGTTGCAAATTCAGCCATACAGATTTTATGGCTGAATTCTCTTCGCATTCGGACCAAAGTGACACAGGACCTTTTTTTGGTCCACACCAGAATCTGGTCACATGGTGGTTCAAACCTATGCTATCCGATTCATGTCTGAACTGACAGTTCGCACTGTGATATGTGAACTAATTTGGGAGTGTTGTTAACTCTGTATTGACACCCCCAGCGATTTGCATATGGCAGTGTGAACTGCCTGGAAGTCGAGTGCGATGCAGGAACTTGCAGTGGATTCGCAGGGTTCCCACATCGCATAAGTGTGAACCGGCACTTAATGACTGCAGATAATATACTGAGCTGCTGAACAGTTGGAAGATATAAAAAGTCATCTTGGATGAAAAGGGTGTCAGGCAGTCAGTGTGTGGACCCCTAGAGAGGACTGTCCAGATCTGAGACCACACTTAGGAGCTCATTCACACAGCTATATGGGGCAGTACAAGCTGGCAGTTGAGCTGAAGTTTTACCACCCCCAACCACCCCACCGGACAGCCTCTCAGTGCAGTTCAATAGCAAAAATAAAATGGTATGTTACCATTAATGGGATGCACCAAAATTACCCTGCAAGGGCCTGCAATGAACATGGCTGGGGGCCTGGGGCATTGTGGGTCTGCATTTTCACAGTAAAAACAGGCGGTGAGTAAATTACATTTTGCCCCCTCACTGCTTATCAAACACCACAATAGCCACTCATCCAAATTAGCCCTTAAAGTCCTTTTAGCTCCCCTTTCTCTCTCCGAGTTCCCCCAGAGCCCCTTAGTTTCATGCATTCCAACAGAGCCAAGTTCCCCTCCTTTATCCCACTGACATACAGTAGATGCCAAATTAGTCCTCCTCAGATTTACAAGTGACACAGTATGATGATGATCATTGAAGGACAGTGAAATGCTTCCTTAGGCCCTATCACACAAGGGGGACTCCACTTAGCTCAGTGGGGGATCTGTCCATTGATTCCCCACAGAGCAGAGCAGACAGATGACAGGTCCGTGTCCACTCAGTTTATGCAGAGTGGCCACAGATCGAGCCAACTCTGCTCTATGGGCAGTCGGACTCCGCTGTCTGTTTACACCCAACTACCCTCCAATCCACCAGAGGTGGAGTTCTAAGAGGAAAAGGTGGAGCCTAAAGAGGAAGGGTTGTGGTTTACAGATGACAGGGTGGGTCTGAAACAGGAAGGGGTGTGGCTTTGACAGGAAGGGGTGGGTCATAGTTAAATTAGGGGGTGCATGAGTTTAGTCAGGACTAGGGCAGCACAAAATCTAAATACACCACTGCATCCTGGGAACATGTTGTTTTACTATATACAACCAAAACATGCCATACTGGCCCAAGGGTCTCTGCAACACATGACAATGTCCTCCACCCCTGTATTTTCCCTTATGCAACAGTTTAGCTCCACTAAGGTATTTATATCTAGTTGTTATGCTTCTTTGTTGGGTACATACTTGGAGAAGTTTCCTAGTAAAGCCTGTAAAAATGCAGTCAAGATGTTGGAGAGATAACGGGGGAGCAGTGGGAGGAAGCTTTGGAATCTGTTTGGATATGCTCTCTTAATGTATTGCAACAGCTGTCGCAACTTTACATCTCTCTTAGGGTTCACCACACCCCATTAGGGCTTCACGCCATGGGTCTACGCTCTGATTAACTTGTGCAGTAGATGTGAGAGGGGCATGGGGGACCTGATTCACTTATATGGAGATGCCCAAACCTGCAACGGTTTTGGAAGGTAGTGACCACAATGATTAATCAGGTCTTGGGGATGATGATTCCATTGGATCCTAGACAGTGTGTGCTGGGAATACTTGACTCCACTACTGGGGATACATTTTTGAGGGAGGCAGCAGCATGGGCCCGCTTTCAGGCCCGCTTACTCATACTTAGACACTGGATTTCACAGGAACCACCTACCTATAAGATGTGGCTTGAGCAGAGGGGCAACATCCTTTGCATTGAAAAGTTTATATACCAGCATAGAGGCTCCTCCTCTAAATTCCTAAAAATATGGGGTGGTTGGTTGGATACTCCGGGACTGGCACCGACCGATATGGTACTAGAGAGGTTAATGCTTTAGGTCTTAAGTGGATGAGGGGAATGTGAAAAATATTGTTGAGTACACTGATATCCATGCATGAATATGAGTTTGTGTAATGTTGGTTGTAGGAGATTTTTTGCCTAGTTTTGTGTTCATACTTTGTGTATTACTGGTTATGTGAACAATGTATGTAAATGTGTGTGACTTCTCAATAAAAAAACCTCTTGATTAAAAAAAAAAACAACTGTAGTTGAAGAATAAACTGCCATAGTTCCATCAGCACCATGGACAGCGCATGACTTGTAACCATATAATTCAGGTATACCTTTGTACTTATTGGTAAGTTTACCTTTTTGCATATAACTGTGTGATTTTTTTATAAAGAAATCAAGGCCAACTTTAGTCAAAATGTTTTATTGTTGGTACCTTAATCAGGTTTTAATTGAAATCTATGACCTTATTTTTAGGTTTTTCAAAATAACTCAACCTCTTCAGCTCCAGAAGGTCTACCCCCTTTCATAACCAGGCCATTTTTTGCGATTCGGCACTCAGTTATTTTTAACTGACAATTACGTGGTAATACGACGCTGTACCCAAATAAAATGTATGTCCTTTTATTCCCACAAATAGAGCTGTCTTTTGGTGGCATTTGATAACCTCTGTGGTTTTTATGTTTTTGTGCTATAAAAAAAAAAAAAGCTTTTTAAAAAAAAAAAAACAATATTTTTTACTTTCTGCTATAAAACACATCCAAGGAAAAAATTAAAAAAAAAAATTATTTTCTTTATTGGTTTAGGCCAATATATATTCTGCTACATTTTTTTGGGTAAAGAAAAAATCCCAACAAGTGTATATTGATTGGTTTGTTCAAACATTATAGTGTCTACAAACCATGGGATTTTTTAATGGAATTTTAATTATTTAATTAATTTTTTACTAGTAATGGCATTGATCCACGAATTATAGTGGAACTGCGACATTGCAGTGGACAAATTAAACAATAAGTGACACTTTTTGGAGACCAGTGACACTAACACAGTGATCAGTGCTAAAAAAATATGCATTGTCACAGTACTAATGACACTGGCAGGGAAGGAGTTAACATCAGGGGTGATCAAAGGGTTAAATGTGTCCTAGGGAGTGCTTGCTAACTGTTTGGTGGAGCTTATACTGTAGGATATGATTCCTCTCCCTCTAATGTACCTCACATGTGTGGTGCGAATATGTACGTGTACATATGCATGCGCGACTTACGCATGAGTTCACTTCTGTAAGCGAGCATGGAGAGACGGGGGCACTTTTTCTCATTTATTTTACCTTTTGTTTTTTATTTTACACAGTCCCTTTTTTTTTTTTATCAATTTTATTTCTTTTACAAGGAATGTAAACATCTGTTGTAATATAAATAAGGATGACAGGTTCTCTTTTTGAAGAGATCTGGGGTCAAAAAGACCCCACATCTCTCCATAACCTATGAAGGCAAAAGATCACAAAAAATATTTTTTTTTTATCTTTTGCTTTAACTGGAAGCCTTGACTGGAAGTGGCGTCATGATGTTGCTCTGGTCCTCCAAGGCCATAGAGGCGATCAAAGCGGATCTACTCTTTGATCGCCCGTGTAACTAGCAGACAGCACCAGCAAGCGTGGGGGTGGGGGGCGTCCCTTCCCACCACTTCCGAAAGCGTTCCAGCAGCTCCTGGGCTGTTCAGGAAACACTTTCATGAGAAAGCCAGCCGCCGGCTATAACAAAACAATACCGAGGTTATGGCTGGTAGCTTCAGCCATAATCCCTGTAAACCAATTGCAAATCGCAATGTATACATAAGTAACGTGGTTGGCAAGTGGAGTTTAGTATCACTTTAAGTGGGGCCCTTTATTAGTTAACTTCAGTTAATAAAGATGCAAGTATTCGCAACGCATTAATTCCCTTTTTCAGGGTAAAATTCTTTTAAGCCTGAAAAAGGGATCTAAGGTACCCTCAAAGCATGCATCTTTAGACCCCGTTCACACTGGGGCGACCTGACTTGCCGGGGCGACCTGTGAAGTTGCGGTGCGCAGCTCGCACCGCGACCTCGGAGCGGCCGGCACGGACTTCATATCATTGAAGTCAATGCAGGTCGCTCCAGGTCGCCCCAAAGAAGCTCCGGACCCTTTTTCTAAGTCGGAGTGACTTGTGTTGCTCCTATTAGAACGGCTCCTGTGCTACTCTATGGCAGGCGACCCACGGCGACTTGTCAGGCGACCAGGTCGCCCCAGTGTGAACGGGGTCTTAATAACTGAAGTTAGCCAATAAAGGGCATCACTTAAACTCCAAACATTCAGCATTAAATGATGGGCACACGGTTCATACTCTACACACTATGTCTATATACTAACAGAGAACTTTAACAAGTTATGTAGATGGACATGGTCGCAAGGCACAGTGCCAATCAAAATGTCTATCAATTCCAGCCAAAGCCCCAGAAATAATATCACCTTTACAGTAGTCATTGAATCTTTGGCATGGTGGTATTTTGTGTTGGACAAGGATCTGTGTCATTATGAAGCCATCTGTCACGGGAAAACACATTAATGGCAAAATATATCGTTTCACTCCATAGGTTATGTGCCCATCTGGGCACTCACAACAAATAAATGTTTTTCAATGCAGCAAAATGTCAAGTCTTAACTATGGCATGCACGATAAAGACATGCAATATGGCTACTTATTATTGCTGCTCTGAAAAAAATTCTCATTAATGGTGAGGGCCATAGCAGCACGATACAATTTCTGTTAAATTATTCAGAAAACATTTAGCGTATAGTGTTGCCATATGCTGGTAATTAGTGAAGTTTTTCGTTACACATTATTATGATTGGGCAAAATACTGTATCAAATAAATAAGGCAATCTGTATGGTAACACTCTCCTGCCCTGTTATGTTCACTGCCTGGATGAGAAAATATGGTTGTCTAAATATGATTGTATGTGTTCATAATCTAGATGCTGTTTACTTGGCTTACTGCTTACTTGGCTTCCAAATGCATAGTTTGAGGAATGTATGTACATAAAACAATAAAAAGTGATCAAATAATTATTTTTTACTACGTATTTATTTGTTGAAAGAGAACCATGACCAAGTGGAATGTATGGGCCTCAGCACCCATGAAGCTGCTGGTCTCCACCCCACACATTTTATCCCATTTACCCCTAAATATAAAAAAGATATGCAATATAAGCAGATTGGCCATGTTTTGACTCCTAAACTCCTGCAGGTACAGAAAATATCTGTTAAACTTGCCAGAATCTAGTGAGATCCTAATTTCCCGCAGTAAGCTGACAACTCTCATTTTGCTTCACTGAAATCCCAAGAAGTGTTTTCAGATCTGCCTGTGTTCTGCTATGCTGGACTACAGGATGCCACCCAATGACCTTGATTCCATAACATAAGTGGGCGATGTTCTTCAGTCCAGCATTACCATTCATATTCAATATGTATGCAGCACACTCCTAGTTAGGGTATAGGATGCTAGGTAAATTTAGTTTGGCTTCTCTGTAGCCAGGGGAGCAGTTGTTGATTGGTTTAGCCTGCTTCATGCTTCACAGGCTGTTTCATCTGAGATATTGGTTTGGACAGCTCGCTGAAGAGTGCCCGATGGAAGTTGAAAGGAGGTGTCCAGCTGTTCTGTGGCATTATAAGCCTTGTTTGTCCCTCACTGAAAAGTTGGGATAGACCGATATGGTTTTTTCAGGGCTGATACTGATATTTTGGTCACAACGTATCGGTATCGGCAGATATTTTGTACATTTAAAGTTTTGAAAAATAAAGACAATTTTTGACACAAATCTGGTACTGAACATGTTAATTTTTGTTTAATGCTTAATGGCTGGCTTGCTGGCACCCTGTGGTGGGTGGCTGGTTGGCACCCTGTGGTGGGTGGCTGGCTGTCTGGCACCCTGTGGTGGGTGGCTGGCTTGCTGGCACCCTGTGGTGGATGGCTGGCTGGCACCCTGTGGTGGGTGGCTGGCTGGCTGGCTGGCACCCTGTGGTAGGTGGGTGGCTGGCACAGGGGCTGTGGGTGGCTGGCTGGTACAGGGCCTGTGGGCGGCTGGCTGGTACAGGGCCTGTGGCTGGCTGGTACAGGGCCTGTGGGTGGCTGGCTGTCTGGCACCCTGTCTGTGGGTGGCTGTCTGTCTGGCACCCTTTGGTGGGTGGGTGGCTGGCTGTCTGGCACCCTGTGGCGGGTGACTGGCTGGCTGGCACCCCGTGGTGGGTGGGTGGCTGGCTGGCACAGGGGCTGTGGGTGGTTGGCTGGTACAGGGCCTGTGAATGGCTGGCTGGTGCAGTGCCTGTGGCTGGCTGGCTGGCTCGCTGGTACATTGCCTGTGGCTGGCTGGTACAGGGCCTGTGGGTGTGGGTGGCTGGCTGGCACTGGACTGCTGTGGGTGGGTGTATGGCTGTTATACACTCCCGCGAGACTAGTTCCGACTCCAGACGCGGCTGTCCAAGGCAAGGGAGGTTGCCTAAGAAGGCAGAATGACCTCACAAAAATATCAGCAATATTGGCCATTTCCAGGGCCGATACCGATATATTGGGGAAAGTGCATATCGGCCACTGATATATCGGCCTTGCCGATAATCGGTCTATCCCTACTGAAAAGTAACTAGTGGATATCAGAAGGAGGCAGCTGGTGATCCTGTGGCATTGTGAGTACTGAGAGCCCTAGTGACTGTGTGCAGTTTCTCCTTTCTTCAGAAGGCCATTGCAATTGCTCAGTCAGTTGTGGCCTTTATGAGAACTTGACTTCAGCTACTTCTCCTGCGCTCGTGTACAGAGACTGTTTAAGAGAAGGAGAAGTGTCCTCTTCTTATTCAGTGTTCCTGAGGTATCCCAATGCTTCTCCTCACCCAATCCAAGTTTCTACAGCAATAAAAAGCATAAAAGACATCCCCTAAACTTTTTAATGAGCCAGAGAGAGACAGAGAGAGAAACGCCGTATGCCTGGATGTCTCAGCACTAACTTTCGGGAAGAAATGGTTAACTTTAACCACTCCTATGGATGTAGTGCTACCAGGGCCGATCCTGGGCGGGTGCGCGAGGTGCACAGCGCCCAGGCGCCGCGTGAGGGGGGGGGCGCACACCGCACATAACCCTGCTACATACACAATACTATACGATACTGTCCCAAAATGCAAATATGGTTTTCACTGTAACTCTTTATTTGACCTCTTCAATAGTGTAGGACTAAGTGCAGAGTAAGATAATTATACCTTGCATTTCCATAACAAATAGCCATGGTTCAGGAACACTTCTACTTATAATGTTTCAGGGCATGCTCTGATCAGGTCTGTGTAAGCACCTAGGCTGAGCAGAAATTGTCTACTGGCTGATAAGGCTTGAATGAGAAGCAATAAGCAACAAAATGTTGCAAGTGGTCCTTGGGCCATAGGTTAATCAGCAGGGGAATAAAGGCATTAGGCATTCTCAAAACCAAGTCTAATGTCATGATTTCCTGGACAAATCTGCTGTGGTTTGATTCGTGGGTACATTCGGAGAATGTGGTCAAAAATCTACAAATTGCTAATTTTAATATGAACCCTATAGAAGTCAATAGGAGGCAAATCTTGAAAGTCAATAATCTCCATTTTCAAGACTGAAAGGATACTACCACTGAGCGGGGATCGACCCTTTTAATAAGGATTAAAGTGATTGCAAAGGGAAAAATGTTATTTAAAAAAAAACAACAAACATGTCATAGTTACCTGCTCTGTGCAGTGGTTTTGCACAGAGCAGCCCTAAATCTCCTGTTCTCAGGGTCCCCCACCGATGGTTTGGGCCCCTCCCCCATGCTGAGTGCCCCCCATAGCAAGCCACTTGCTGTGGGGACACTCGTCCATGCTTGCTCCCGCGCCGGCTCTCGCCGTACATAAGACACAAAGAGCAAGCCTCAGCTCCACCCCCTGCTCTCCTGCTGCTGAATCTCAGTCAATCAGGACATGGAACATAGGGCGCTTCTGTTGGGAAAAATCAATCCTCAATGGTGATGGAGAACGGAGGGGAAAAGAGCTGAATGGGCTTCCATGATCGTGCACGGGATACCATGCTGACACAGGGGCAGCTTTTCTGAATGGGTAGAAGCGACTCCAACTGATAAAGCAAGAAAAAGGAGTAGGCGCCTCTAAGTGCAGCTATAAAAACTTTTATTTGCACACAGAGATTAAAAAACTTACAAGATGGGCGAATAATGGCATCATCACTCGGGGTCCATTCCTGACCTTGTGGCGCTATCTTCCTAGGCCACGCAGCTGCAAGGAGATGGTGGAGAGGAGGAGCCCAGCCAGGGGCATTTCCTCAGTCCGAAGCTGCGATGGAACGCATGCTCCTCCACTCCACCATCTCCTTGCTGCTGGACAGCCTAGGAAGATAGAGCCACAGGGTCAGGAATGGACACCGAGTGATGACGCCATTATTCGCCCATCTTGTACGTTTTTTAATCTCTGTGTGCAAATAAAAGTTTTACTAGCTACAATTTCCTTTAAATAACATGCTTGAGGGGTGCTTTAAACCTGCTTGTGTTGTGAAGTATAATACTTGTATGGTCCGCTAAAGCAAAAATGCCATTTACAAAGATTAAAATACCACGTGAATTGCCTCTTAATTACATTTTCCAGCTGCTTTGTTCTGTGTGTAAAAAAAGCTGTGATTACCTTCAACATCGTACTGGACCTTTATCTAGGATAAGGGTTTGGTATATATTGTAAGAAAAAAAAAAAAAGAAAGAAAATAGGGTTCCCCTACAAATCCATTTTAGACCCTTATCCTTGATGAGGGTCTAGCATGAATTTTTTGTAGGGGGAACCCCACACAAAAAAACCCCACAAAAATACAAAACAAAAAAAAAAGGCATAGGTCCCCACTAAAGCTTACACCAGACCCTTCTGGTCTGATATGCATTTCAATGTGGTACCCCATGCAAAAAAAGCAAGAAAAATGGAATAGGGTCACTGTGGAATCCATATCAGACCCCTAACTGAGCATGCAGCCTGGCTGGCCAGAAAAGGGGGGCAGCAAGCATTCCCCCCTCCCGAACAATTCCAGGCAACATGCCCTTAACATTTGGAGCCCTCCTCATTGAAGACATGTGGCCTCGTATGGTTTATGAAGGCAGGGGCACACGCTTGCTGACCAGCCACACTGCATGTTAGCATAAGGGTCTGGTATAGGTTTTGGGGTGGACCCTATACTTTTCTGCTGATCAATCACAGCCCTTGCCAACAGCAAGGCCCCACCTGTTGTGCCTGCTAACCAATCAGATACAGCAGCAAAGTTCTCCATGTATGTTAATCAGTGCACACCGGGATCTATTGCAGGGATTTGTGTTGGTGCAAACCAGGCGTAAGGTTACTAACCACTCTTACACTGTGGAGTAAGCTACCAGTCGCATATTCCTAGAGTGGAGACACCTTGGCTATATCCTACTTGGCTATATCCTACTGACGGAGTCAATGAAAAAATAACTGGATGCTGATGGTGGGAGCGTCGGCTACCCAGGAGATTGTTAGCGCTCCTTCATCTTTATAATTTGAGATCTCTCCTGTTTGGTAAGAGGCCAACTACACTTTTTTGAAGAGCACTTTTTTTTTACACTGGAGCACTTTATTGTTTTTTGAGCACTGAGAACTTTAAAGACACTTGGACATTAATTGGTTGATTATGCATTTATTGATTATTGACTTTTCCATTATATGATTATTTCATTTGCACATAAATGGATGCAGTGATATATATGAATTTATGACATTTTTATGTACCAATTTACACAATAATTTTATGCACTAGTTTGTTATTTGATTTAAAGGGATAGCACACTTTTTTTCTCACCATGTGTTGGTATTTAGGATTAAGCAGCAGTCCCAATTCATCACTATCTAGTGTAAGCTGCCTTTTGAAGTTAATTTCCTTTAAATCTTCCCAGTACTGTCCTGCCTTATTCTAACTGACGATAGTCACATCAATTTATTGTACATGTAAAAAGTTATTGTGGATGTCAGGCATTATTTCTTTAAACTACCAAATGTATTAACATATTAGAACATCATGTATGACCTTGCACAGAGGCACTGTCTTTGCCCTGAGCATTATATTATATTGCAGACATTTATGTAAGCCCTTTTATCTACAGCATTGTATGTAAAGATCTGTCAATATTATGAATGCAAAACCTCCTGCAAAAGGTTTTGCATCAGATGATAGCGAGCAATTATCATTTATTAAAGAAAGGTCATTTATTATCTACGTGCGTGTTTTCCCTCTCCTGAGTTTGCTACTTTGCCTTTGACATGCCAATTATCTTTTTCTGTTGAACCATCGAGGTTAGTGAAGTGGCTGAAATTGGAGGTCTCTCTGTCAAGGCAGATTTATCTAAAAGAACTATCAAATGAAGTTGATAATATAAGTAGAAATCATTAGAAGAATGTGTCATATTCCTATTACAGAAAGAGAAAAATGCATGCAATGTTGTAAAATTTCTTGGATCAATGCTAAAATACAGCTAAAGGCAACTCTTTTTTGTTATTGTAGATAGAGTAAGGGAGGGCTATGCGATCTGTGTCCCATTGTGCATATTTTCCTTCACTCCCTGTCCTATAGCCACAGTGGGAGCAAATCCCTATAAGGTGGTCAGCAGGGTCACCACTAGGGATGATCGAACTTTTCAAAAGTTCGGTTCGACCAGAACACCAGAACTTCCAGAAAGTTCGGCCCGGATTTCAGAACCCCATTGAAATCAATGGGACCCGAACTTCGGTAATCAAAAAACCCCATTTTGAAGCCCTAAAACCAAATAAATGCCCCTAAAAAGTGCCTAGGGTTCTGGGTCATCCCCCAGAGACTATTATTCACACAAAAAAAAGTTCTTAAAAATTGTCATTTTTGATAGAGAGACAATTATTGAAAAAATTATTGAAAAAAAAAAACGTGTTTTTTTGGGCATTTTTTGGGGTCTTTGGAGGCAGGCAAAACATCTGAACTTCTGTATAGGGGTATATATACACACACATGTATGTATATATACACATATATAGGTGTGATAGGAGCAGAGCCATATGCCTGTTAATTATTTCATTAGCGCAAGCATAGTGTTCTGCTATTTTCACACCTATATATGTGTAGGTGTATATATACATACATGTGTGTGTGTATATATACCCCTATACACAAGTTCAGATGTCATGCCTGACTCCAAACATGTCCTCAAAAAAGCCCAATAAACGCCTGCAGCAAAAAGCAGGCTGACCGGCGAGAAGCCATATCGCTGTTCTATAAGTCACCTAAGAGAAACAATCTTTTCTCTATAGCGGTCACCCTGAAATGGAATGGTTTGGTCACCCTGCCATAGCAGTCAGTGTCAGTTCACCCTACACTACACTACAGTCACCCTGGCACTTAACACTTTCCCTACAGAAACTAGATTTTTGAAGCTAACTAAAGTGGAAAATAGCACCCTAACTACACTAGATATCCCTTTCCTCACACTAATAATTGCTAAATGACACTTTTGAAGCAGAGGTAACAGAACTGCTTCCACTCTCTTCCACAGCCCTGTATTAAAATGGTAGATATGTAGAGATTTGGCGGGGCTATCTTATATACTGGGGGGCGTATTCACTAATGATTGGCCTCTGGACCCCTAGTCACTCCAATCACATTCCTAGCATTCTCCTGCCCCCTCAATTGGCTTTTACTAATGGTTCTGGTCAAATCACAGGCTTTTAAAGCCCATTTCCTGTCCCATTGCATTTTGGTCGGTTCTGGTTGCCAAATTACGAACTTTTTCAGCAAAAAGTTCGGAATTCGGCCGAATTTCGAACACCCAATGTTCGGGTCGAACCGATGGTCGACCCGAACCATTCGATCATCCCTAGTCACCACAACTAGTGTTCCCACTGGAAGAGTTCCCCTCCATTCCTGTTCTGATGACAACTTAAAATTTGGGCTTTTCTTCCACTTTCACTGAAAATGATAATGGTTAACAGGACAAATAGAGAGGGTGATCTGCCCTAATGGGGGCACAGACAGCAATAAAACCTGACAGGTGTTCTAAGCCCTTCCCACTCCTGCCAAAGCATAAAAATAATTTTTCCTTTAGTTAATTTTTTAATACACCCAAGCCAAGCCTTAAATTGACCCGAGGGAACCCACGCATTTTCGACTGATTTCACTGTGAGCTACAATGGAAAAAAACAGACACAAAAGGTGGCACTCTTCCTGATTTGTGGCTTTGCTCAAAAAAACTAATTGGTTGAGGGGGGGGGGGGGTAATGTAGCAGTCAAAGCTGCAGTCACTCTGAAGGAGGTTTCTACTGAGGGGATCAAGGCTGGTGTGCTTCTTTAACCCCCTTACTGCCTGCCAACCACAACCCTTTAACCGGGTCTTTAGGCAGGAGGATGGACTTGACAATAATTTGACCACTGTTGTTAGCTGTCCCAGTGGCCACATGATCAGGAGCCCATCCCAATGGCTTCCGATGATAACTAGAAACTGAAAGCTGTCAGTGACAGTGAGCATGCCCACAACACAGCCACCATTAAAACATATGTGTGGCGTTTGGGCATTAAGGCCCACCTTTCTTGGTGGTGCTAATATGCATTGCGTGGTTGGCATGAGGTTTATTTTTGAAATAATGAACATGTTATACTTACCTGCTCTGTGCAGTGGTGTTGCACAAAGCAACCTCAATCCTCCTATTCCTGGGTCCCCCACCAACGCTCCAGGTCTCTCCCCCCTGCCGAGTGCCTCCAGAGCAAGCAGTTTGATATGAAGGCAACCAAGCAGGCTTGCTTCTGAGCTGCTGCTCTACATGTCCAATCACACACAAAACCGTGGCTCAGCCCCATCCTCTCTCCGTCTCCTCATTGGCTCACTGTCTGTGAGTGACATCAGCAGGAGCCAATGAGGAGGGAGGGTCGAGGGTGAAGCTCTCTTGCACATTCCTGGATCACAATGGGGATTAGGTAAGTATTAGAGGGGGCTGATGCACACAGAAGGATTTTTTTTACCTTTGTGCAAAGAATGCATGAAGGTAAAAAAACCTTGAGCCTTTACAAACACTTTAGCCCTCGTTCACACTAAACACGGCTTTGAAATCATGGGACTTCATCTGAACTTGCATGACTTCAAAGCCGCATTTCAGTCGGACTTAGGCGGAGACATGAAAGACATCTGTGCGGGTTCAAGTCGCCAAAAGTAGTGCAGGAACTACTTTTAGAAATTGTTGTGGCCCTGCAAAGTCGGCGTCTCACAGATTGGGATGGTGCCATTGCTGGCAATAGGCTGCAAATTGACATGCGATTTAACCTGTCAAATCGCATGCCAAATCGTGGCGATGTGAATGGGGGCTTAAAGCCCAAATGCAGCCAAAACCTTTTTGTCTTTGATATATTGGGAAAGTGTTAAAACTTTTATCAGATCTTCATTGCTGTTTTGTAGCCAATTAGGATTCTACAACTTCCTGTGTGGTTATAGAGAGTGATAAAACACCTTTTGTTTTTAAATAAAAAACATTTTAAACTCACCTGCTGTTATTCTGCGTGCACCCCCCCCCCCCCCCCCCGCAGGCGCTCTTGGCTCCTCATCCTTAGCGAGTCCCCACCATAGGAAACAGCTTCCTATGGGGGCACTCGTGCAGGCTTGAGACTGAGCCCCACTGCCTGTGTCTATAGACACAGGCAGTGGTGTTTGGCCCCACCCACAATTATTTGTTATAGAATTTGATTGACAGCAGCCAGCAGGAGCCAATGTCTCCTGCTTCCTGCCCTATGAGCAGGAAGAGAGTGGAGAGAACTGCCACTCTCGAGCACAGAGCTGGATCGAGATTTTGCTCAGGTAAATATAAGGGGGAGGGGGGATCCTGGACACAGAAAGTTTTTTTAATTGAATGCAGAGAATGCAATAAAGTAAAAAACCCTAAGGCTTTGGAACCCCTTTAGGCTGAAATTTAAGCATGGTAATTTTACATAGTTACATTGTATGTGCCATACCTTTGAGATCCCCATGGAGGCTGGAAATCAATAGTTTCCGGGACTTAGCCAAATGGCTGCCCTGCTGCATTGGGAACACAGGAGGTCACCCGGTCATGTGAGCTGGGTCTGTCGGGTTTTCAATTTTGGTGAGTCTTTGAGCATTGTGACTGACTATGATTTTATGATGACAACATTTTTGGGGGGATTTCTATTCTTTTAATAAAGGACTTGTCAAAAGGTTTGGGTATCTCTATTTCTAGGTTATATTATTTTGTGGGAATCAGTAGGACCCTTACTCATCCACGTGGGGGCCATACCCTTATTTTCAAAAGGGGGTTCCCAGATTCCCATAAGCCCCTCCACCTGCAAAACCCCCACAGTCTCTGGGTCAGGGATGTGAGGAAGAGACCTTTGTCCTCATCAACATGGGGTCAAGGTGCCTTGCCAGGAAGAATCCTCCCTGGCAACCCCCCTTTCCTCATATTAAGGCTGTGGTGTGGATTTTTGCAGGGACCTCATCCATGTTTTTTTTTTTTTTGTGAGGATCCCCCTTAAAATCCATAACAGACTAAAAGGGTCTGGTATGCTTTTTTATGGTGAGGCAAATGCAAAGAAACAAAATGATAGTTTAAATTGCCATCTCATCCTTAAAAAAAAAAAAAAAAAATATACAAACCCATTCGCAGGTCCCTCAAATATTTTATTGGGCCTTTAGAGAAGCCTGTATACCTTTTTAAAACTAGAAGCCAGAAGGGAAATGTAATTTGCTGGCAATTTAAAACTTTTTTAAAGGATAAGTTTAACTTTTTTCTTTCTAAATTCCAGCTCCCCTATGTACCAATATACTAAAATTGTACTTATTTTTAAAGAAAAAAAAAGCTTTCTATTTATCTTACAACCCCTTACCTCAGTGTCCATCTGGCTGTATGAAAAAACTTCTCCATTACTTCCTGGATGGACCTTGGGACATGACACTGGAAGGTTACCAGCTGACCTCATTAGCACACACCCTGCATCATTTACCCATCTACTCCAGCACATACTACCACCCACCTCATCAGGTGCGCAGTTTTCCTATGCAATCAGTGAATACCTTTCTCACTAAATACACAACCATACAGTAGATTGTTAATTTGGCAGAGTGTGCAGGAGCTGAGCAATCAGATAAGAGAAGTATGTCCTGGGTTCTGTAAAGCTCCCCATATACTATACAATCTGATTGTACAATCTCCTTTAGATCTACCATCAACTATGCAGTGCTAGGGCCTGCCTGATTGGATACAGAATGATTGGATAGATGGTGTAAATGGTAAATAGTAAATCTAAAGGCGATCGTACTGAGATTGTACAGTGAGGGAAAAAGTATTTTATCCCCTGCTGATTTTGTACCTTTGCCCACTGACAAAGAAATGATCAGTCTAGAATTTGAATGGTAGGTTTATTTTACCAGAAAAAGACAGAATAACAACTAAAAAAATACAGAAAAACGCATTTCAAAAAAGTTATAAATTGATTTGCATTTTAATGAGTGAAATAAGTATTTGACCCCTTCGCAAAACATGACTTAGTACTTGGTGGAAAAATTCTTGTTGGCAATCACAGAGGTCAGATATTTCTTCTTAAGCCACTCCTTTGTTGCCTTGGTTGTATGTTTTGGGTCATTGCAATGCTGGAATACCCATCCATGACCCATTTTCAGTGCCCTGGCTGAGGGAAGCCAAAGATTTGACGGTACATGGCACCGTCTTTGATGCAGTGAAGTTGTCCTGCCCAAACACCCCCCAAAGCATAATGTCTCCACCTTCATGTTTGATGGTGGGGATGGTGTTCTTGGGGTCATAGACAGTATTCCTCCTCCTCCAAACACGGCGAGTTGAGTTAATGCCAAAGAGCTCAATTTTGGTCTCATCTGACCACAACACTTTCACCCAGTTCTCCTCTGAATCATTCAGATGTTCATTAGCAAACTTCAGATGCGCCTGTACATGTGCTTTCTTGAGCAGGGGGGACCTTGCCGGTCCCCCCTGGATTTTAGTCCTTCACAGCGTAGTGAGTTACCAATTGTTTTCTTGGTGACTATGGTCCCAGCTGCCTTGAGATCATTGACAAGATTCTCCTGTGTAGTTCTGGGCTGATTCCTTACCGTTCTCATGATAATTCAAACTCCTCGGGCTGAGATCTTGCATGGAGCCCCAGATTGAGGGAGAGCAACAGTTATTTTGTGTCTCTTCCATTTGCGAATAATCACACTAACTGTTGTCACCCTCTCCCCAAGCTGCTTGGCGATGGTGTTGTAGCCCATTCCAGCCTTGTGTAGGTCTACAATCTTGTCCCTGACATCCTTGGACAGCACTTTGGTCTCGGCCATGGTGAAGAGATTGGAATCTGATTGTTTGCTTCTGGTGACAGGTGTCTTTTATACAGGTAACAAGCTGAGGTTAGGAGCACTCCCTTTAAGAGAGTGCTCCTAATCTCAGCTCATTACCTTATAGAAGACATCTGGGAGCTAAACATCCTGCTGATTGATAGAGGATTAAATACTTATTTCAATCATTAAAATGCAAATCAATTTAAACATTTTTTAAATAGCATTTTTCTGGATATTTTTGTTATTCTGTCTCTCACTGTTAAAATAAACCTACCCTTAAAATTGTAGACTGATCATTTCTTTGTCAGCCGGCAAACGTACAAAAACCAGCAGGAGATCAAATACTTTTTTCCCTCACTGTACAATGAGATTATTTAGTGTATGGCCCCCTTTATACACCTAAAATTAACTAGTTGGGCTTTTGGTGTCATTAATTATAAACAGCACACCAAACACAGAAGCAAAACACATTTTGCCACGTGAAAAAACAAGCAACAAACGCAAGAAATTGTACAATCAGCTTTAATGCTTGAGATTGCCTATTCTTTAAAAGACTCTGAATGCAAGCACAGTATTTCCAGGTTCTGAGCTCCACCCTCTGTAGAGTTGGGAGAATAAATTTGCACAGCACAATAAAATACTCTTTCTTATAGAAAGACATTTTAAAAACTGCTTCAAATAGACCAACTAAGAACATAACAGGAAAAAAGACATCCTCTAATTTCCCACTTTCGCAAATATAATACACAGAAAAAAAAAGAAGAATATAAGAATATTTAGAGTCACATCACATAGCTAGGTAAATGCAAGTAAAAAAAAAAGTGTTGTCCTCTGTTTGATGAAGCAGCTGTTTGCCAGAAAATATCATTGTTGTTGTCATTTCTGGCCACTAGGGTTCCCCCCGGCTACTGAGCCTTCTCCACTCTGCTTGTATTACATCCTTCTGAATATGGTCAATCTGCTGCGCTGACAGATGCCTTCTAATGCCATGACACTAATTACCAGCATACAATGTCTGACTAGTAATAGGTCAAGCAAGTTGTACAGAAAGTGTCATTCATCAGATGACAGAGAGAACAGCAACGGATTTATACTCCATACTTCTGCAATCAGCGGAGCCTCCCCATCAATTTAACCCTTTGTGGTCAAGAATTCTAATTATCTGTCGAGCATATATTCAATACAATAGCCCAGATTTTCTGATTTTCCTTGAATTTGCATTAATCTTTTTTTTTTTTTTAATATATAAATATTGGATCCAGTAATCCTAAACTGATGTTTCATATCTTAGTAAATGCCCAGGAGTGAAATCATCAGTCTACGTATATATCTAGGTCTGCATTCCTTCCATGCCAATAGAAGGGGATCAACACTCTCTTTTGGATTTTTAAAAATTATTACTGGGGAATGTACCAGGAGAAGTAGAGACGTAAACTAAATGGCAAAAATAAGCAAACCTCAAAGCTACGTGTAGCACCCTCCTAGTGGGTGCTAGGAAAAGTATATGGGTGACCCTGCCTGCTTATCAGGGGGCCTTGATTGTCCAGTTAGGCTGTCATGTGTTCCCAGGTGTGCCTGTTGAGCTTGGGGAGTCTCCCCACTGTACTCAATAAAGGCTCTCATTGGGCAGTGGAGGAAATCTGAACAATAGCACACCAGGGCTTGAATCTATCCCAGAGAGGGCAGAATATGCCGCAATGCATCCTGGGAGGGGGATATACGTCTGAGGGGAGCACATGACAGGGCATCTTTGGCAGGAAGCAGAGTCCCAGGAGGGGGGTGACGGCTGTCTCTCCTCCTCCTGTCACTGTGAAAGAAGATGTCCTGGGCGGTCGGCCTACAGGACAGAAGGTTGAGATGAGCTGCAGAGAGGGATCCAGTGTGCTGAGGACCGTGCGGAGCTGTTGGGGCTGGAGTTTCCTGGAAAGCAGAGTCGTGAGTACTGTAAACTGCCCAGGGGTCTAGGATAGGGGATCACTCCAGAAGGTCAGCGGGATCCAGGAGCCAGCTAACCAGGAGGAAGCTTAAAAAAGGGGGTGCCTGAGTCTAAGCCCTGAAGAGGAGTATAAGAGTAATGAGGGTGCCGGTGCGGGCCCAGAAGTGTTAAGAGCTGTAGCAGTATTTCAGGTAGCTCCCTTAGCCAGGAGGGCTAAAGGGAGCAGTACAAAGGACTTTGTGTCACCAGGGAAGTATCAAAGTCAGTACAGAGTTAACAGGACAGCAAGTCAGCGTTAACCAGCGCCAACCGGCGTTGACCGGCATTCAGCCGGCGTCAAGTCAGCGTCAAGAGGCATTTTTCTCAGTTGTGCCATTACAGTGTATAGTCAAGCCGAGGAGTATCCCAGCATTGCAGTTTGTTGTGTATGGGGCTGTGGAGCCCATGGTGACCCATGTCGACAGCCAAAAGCTTCTAAAACGGCCACATGAACATCAGATCTGGACTACAGAGCAATGGAAGAAGGTGGCTTGGTCTGATGAATCACATTTTCTTTTACATCATGTGGATGGCCGGGTACGTGTGCGTCACTTACCTGGGGAAGAGATGGCACCAGGATGCGGTATAAGAAGGCAAGTCGGCAGAGGCAGTATGATTTTTTAGGCAATGTTCTGCTGGTAAACCTTGGGTCCTGCCATTCATGCGGATGTTACTTTAATGTCCTCAATGGGTCAGGGCTGTTTTAGCAAAAGAGGGTCATACTCAATATTAAGTGGGTGGTCATAATGTTATGGCTGATAGTTGTATATTTATATTTAATTACTATAATATATAATAAAATATATTCATGTATAATATGAATTTCAGCTATTATATTAGTTTAAAATTATAAACTGGAAAACCAATTGTAAGATAAAAATGACTGGGAACCATTATAGTTTCCCTTTTAAACACAATAAACTAACAGTTTAGAGTGGTTCTAAAGCCTGGACATTTTTTTACTTATTGCATACCCAACTTTACAGAAAATATGTCACATGACTTGTATTGCCCCCCCCCCCTCACCCCCCTTTATACTTACCTGAGTCCAGTTTTGATCCAGAGCTGTGCCCGTCTGCAGTGGCTCTATGCTTTCTCTCTGCTCATAGAGGCAGCTGCTGGAGCCAATGTCTCCTTCTGTCAATCAAATCCTGTGAGCAGAGAGTCAGGGGGTGGGGCTGAGTCACGCAAGGCATGTCAATAGACTCACACAGCCCAGCTCAGAATTGAGTCTGCATTTCTGCCACTATAGCAAGTGGCTTGCTATGGAGGCAGACACAGAAGAGGAGAAGACCAGATCGCCAACAGGGGACCCGAGAAGAAGAGTTTTGGGGACATTGCACAGAGCAGATAAGTATAACATGTTTATTAGTTTATTTAATAAAAAAAAGAAAGTTACCTTTAAATCAGCTAAATACCTTCCAGGTGAGTCAAAACAATGTCTTGTTTTTTTTAGAAAGCTTCTACAGAGTAAGTTAATCCCCTGGCTGCATTTTGTAGAGAGACTCTATATGTGAAAGCAGTGGTCTCTCTGCAAAGGTCCAACATTCCACCTTACTTAGTAAAACCTATAGCTCTGGAATCAGCAAATCTAAAGCTCCCTTCTTATTGGAGATCTCTAGGTTTAAGCAGGGCAAATGGCAGACCTCTGCAGATAGTTTTGTGCAACGGTTTTGCACAGTGCAGCCTCGATCCTGATATTCTCAGTATGCCACCATAGAAAAATCGCTTCCTGTTGTGACACCTGTGGGCTCAATCCCAAGCCATGCTACCTGTGTCTATAGACACAGACAGTGAGGCTCGCCTCCGCCCCCAGCTCTCTCCTTACAGGCTGTAATTGACAGCAGCAGGAGCCAGTGGCTCCTGCTGCTGCCTTTGAGCCACTGAGGAGAGAGAGAGAGACAGCAGTTTTGCTGCTTTTGGGCACAGAGCTGGATTGAGATCAGGCTCAGGTAAGTATTTAGGGGGTTGGAGGGGAGCAAAACATGAAAAGTTTTTTTTACCTTAAAAGAGAAGTACAGCCAAAGCTTGTTTGGCTGTACTTCTCCTATGGATCACACGAGTGCAGTTCCTTCACTGTCTTCTGACATCACAGAGCTGGGCCAGGCTCAGGAAGGATCATGACCATATAGTCCGGATCCGCCCACATGCCTGACTGGCAACTGACTCAGCCTCTCAGCAAGCCGTGGGGGGGGGGGGGGGCTGAGCAGAGAGCTGACAGTCACCAGCTCTCTGCTCAGGGAGCCCTGAGAATTGAACGATCGTTGGTTTTTGATTGCTTGATTCTCAGTGTTAGAGCCGGCGGGGGACAGATGCAGCATCTGACTGATGCTGCATCCACCTAGGTAAGTAGGATTCTGAACAAAACTTCTCTTTTAATGCAGAGGATGCATTAAGGTAAAAAGCCTATAGCTTTTACAACCACTTTAACCACTTGCCTACAGTGCACTTTCACCCCCTTCCTGCCCAGACCGATTTTCAGCTTTCAGCGCTCTCACACTTTGACTGAGAATTACTCAGTCATGCAACACTGTACCCATACAAAAATTGTGTCCTTTTTTTCACACAAATAGAGCTTTCTTTTGATGGTATTTGATCAATACTGGGTTTTTTATTTTTTGTGCTATAAATAAAAAAAGACTGAAAATATCGTGAAAAAACTCATTTTTCTTTGTTTCTGTCATAAAATTTTGCAAATTAGTCATTTTTCTTCACAAATTTTGGCCAAAATTTATACTGCTACTTATCTTTGGTAAAAAAAACCAAAATAAGTGTATATTATTTGGTCTTTGTGAAAGTTATAGAGTCCACAAGCTATGGTGCGAATCATTGAAAATTGATCACACTTGATCACACCTGATGTACTGAAGGCCTATCTCATTTCTTGAGACACTAAAAAGTCAGGAAAGTACAAATACCCCCCAAATGACCCCTTTTTGGAAAGTAGACATTCCAAGGTATTTAATAAGGGGCATGGTGAGTTTTTTGAAGTTGTAATTTTTTCCCACAATGCTTTGCAAAATGAAGATTTTTTTTTTTTTTTTACAAATTGCTGTATTAACAGGTTATTTCTCTCACACAGCACATGTATACTTGCAACTACACCCCAAAACACATTCTACTACTCCTCCTGAGTATGGCGATACCACATGTGTGAGACTTTTTCACAGCCTGGCCACATACAGAGGCCTAACATCCAAGTAGTACCGTCCGGCATTCTAGGAGCACAAATTACACATATAATTTCCTGACAACCTATCGCACTTTTGAAGGCCCTGGAGCACCAGGACAATGGAAACCCCCATAAAATGACCCCATTTTGGAAAGCAAACAGCCCAACGTATAATTTTTGAGGCATAATGAGTCTTTTGAATATGTCATTTTTTTCCACAAGTTTTTGGAAAATGTGGAAAGAAAATGAAAACACATTTTTTTTACACAAAGCTGTCCATTTATGCAATATTTCTAACACATAGCATGTACATAGCAAAAATTGCACCCCAAAATACATTCTGCTATTCCTCCTGAGTATGGCGATACCACATATGTAACACTTTTTCACAGCCTGGCCACATACATAGGCCTAACATCCAAGTAGCGCTTTACACAAAGTTGTCCATTTATCCACTTTAAGACTGGGCCTATTTTTGACACTTGGTGTTTACAAGCTAAAATCATTTTTTTGCTACAAAACTACTTGGAACCCCCAAACATTATATATTTTTTTTTAGCAGAGACCCTAGAGAATAAAATGGAGATCGTTGCAATATTTTTTATCACACCATATTTGCGCAGCAGTCTTCCAAATGCGATTTTTTTGAAAAAAATTCACTTTTTTGAACTAAAAAATAAGAAAACAGTAAATTTAGCCCAATTTTTTTCCATAATGTGAAAGATAATGTTACGCCGAGTAATTAGATACCCAACATGTCATGCTTCAAAATTGCGCATGCTCACAGAATGGCACCAAACATTGGTACTTAAAAATCCCCATAGGCAACATTTTAAAAATTTCTGCAGGTTACTAGCTTAGAGTTACAGAGGAGGTCTAGGGCTCAAATTATTGCTCTCGCGCTAACGATCGCGGCGATACCTCACATGTATGGTTTGAACACCATTTACATATGTGGGCGGGACTTGCGTATGCGTTTGCTTCTGCGCGCGAGCTAACGGGGACAGGGCGCTTTCATTTTTTTTTTTTCCTATTTATTTTATTTATTATTTTTTTTATTTTTACACAGTTTAAAAAAAAAAATTTTTGATCATTTTTATTCCTATTACAAGGAATGTAAACATCCCTTGTAATAGAAATAGGCATGACAGGTCCTCTTTATTGTGAGATCTGGGGTCAAAAAGACCTCACACCTCACAACTACACTACACGACCGCCCGCCGTTTCAAAAAATACCCGGGTTATGGGGGCTATCTGCTGCCATAACCACAGTATTTAGCTTTTAATGGCCGACTCATATAGTCGTTAGGCGGTCAGTAAGTGATTGCATGTATATGGCAAACAGGTGACGATGACTGATGGGGTGACAGGTGACAATGACTGATGGGGTGACAGGTGACGATGACTGATGGGGTGACAGGTGACGATGATTGATGAGGTGACAGGTGATGATGATTGATGAGGTGACAGGTGACGATGATTGATGAGGTGACAAGTGACGATGATTGATGGGGTGACAGATGACAATCACTGACGGGGTGACAAGTGACGATGATTGATGGGGTGACAGGTGACGATCACTGATGGGGTGACAAGTGACGATGATTGATAGGGTGACAGATGACGATGACTGATGGGGTGACAGGTGACGATGACTGATGGGGTGACAGGTGACGGTGATTGATGGGGTGACAGGTGACGGGCGATGGTCACTGATGGGTGACAGGTGACGGGCGATGGTGCACGGCGGTACTGATGGCAGTCTCTGGTGACCGGTGAACTTTAGGCTACGTTCACATGTGAGCGTAGCGATCGCGGGCAGAATCACTGCGATTCTGCCCGTGATCCAGAAATCATTGCAAATTGCGGGACGCCTGTGCGTTGCCCCTGATTTGCAATAGCACCCCAAACGCTGTGCGATGTTGCCACCATTTCCGCCTGCCGAATTGAGGTAACATCACGCAAACAACGCATGACGCCCCAAAGAAGCTCTTGTACCTTTTTTGGACGTCATGTGATGTTTGCGCGATGTTACCGCGATTCGGCAGGTGGAAATGGTGGCAACATCGCACAGCATTTGGGGTGCTATTGCAAAAAACGGGCAACGCACAGGCGTCCCGCAATTTGCAATGATTTCCGGATCGCGGGCAGAATCGCGGTGATTCTGCCCGCGATCGCTACGCTCACATGTGAACGTTATGGGTGTCAATTTCTGGGCACTGATGAGGTGACTGTTGGGTGACAGGTGACATTGGGGGGGGGGGGGGGCTGAGGACTGTGTGGGGACCTTTATTAGTGTGATTTCACTTTTACAGGTACACAGAGCAGTAACTCACTATTTCTAGCTCTTCTCCCCTCATACTGGAAACTGTATGAGGGGAGAAGAGCTAGTAACAGTGAGTTACTGCTCTTTGTTTACATTTTGTGATCGGCTGTGAATGGATTCACAGCCGATCACATAGTAAACAGTCACTTTCAGTGACTGTTTACTACCGCCGGTGACTAGCTGTGTTCCTACGGAACACAGTGCCACCGACATGACCGCGCTGCGCACTCCCGATCGCGCATGCGCGGTCATCTCTCGGGCGCCTCCATTGTGATCGGCTGTGTCATTGGAACACAGCCGATCACGTGGGAAACAGCCACGCCCATTGGCTGTTTCCCCCCTGCCGGTGACGGGGGTTGTCCCGGGGACACCCCGACACCGGCAGTGCAGGGCGGCGCGCACACGATCGCGCGCCTGCCCTGCATTCCTGGGATCACGTCATATGACGTCTTCCCAGGATAATGGTCGCACCGCTCCGCCGTCAATTGACGGCGGGTGGGCGGCAAGCGGTTAAGCTTTTGACATGTTTGTACAGAATGGTGCATATTCTGCATCTTCAAATGCCAGAAATATCTGACTTGTGCTGGTGGTGTGAAGCAGTGGCAAGTGACATTCTGCACTTATTCTGGTCATGCCTTTCCCTGCAGGTTTTCTGAGCAGAGGTGCATTGCATCTTTTTAGAAGTTCACTGATTTCCCACTGCCAACTGACCCAACATTTTTCCTGCTCCACCATAATAATATTCATAAGAGGACCTATAGCAGGTCCGTCCTCCCTCACTTGACCAATGCTGCAAGAAGCTGTATATGGATAGCCACAATCAATGAAATTAAATGCATGGAAGAGGTAATTGCTTCCAGCAGAGACACTTTTGAAAGATTCTGGCAAACCTGATTTCCCTGGACTAAGTTCTCTACAACTTCATGTAGCACTGCCCCTGCAGGAACTGCTGGATATTGTCTTTGTGGGCTCCCCTGGTCACCAACACACATTTTCTAGAACAAGTCTTTGAATCCTTTCTTGTTCCCAATGGCTCGTCACATGAATGAACAGTCTAGGGGTGTTGTTTGTTTTGTTGTTTATTGATAATTTGGGATAGGAGAAGGGGATAGTGGGATACTCCAACTGAACTATTCACAATGTTTAAGGACTTCTATCTTCAAAACTCCACTTGGAAAGATATGGAGTGGATATCACACACTGGCTAGTGTGGATCCACTCTTGTTCTCTTTGCTCTCTAACAAGATGACTTGATGGACAATAATCTATCTTCAGGATACTCTCCACCCTCTTCCCGCTGACACCTGTAGACTGACTATCCTAGGAGCAGGGGTGGCCCCCCTCAGGTCAAGCCCCTTGACACGAGTTTCTGTACTTACTGTACTGCAGAGAACAGATCTTTCAAGGTCTCCCCTCTCAGTCAGCTTCCCTGGACCTCTGGGTTCAGCTCCTCTCCGCTACTTTTCAGGCCCTCAGGATGCCCCCTGAGGCCGCATGGCACCTCTACAGAGGAGGAGGCAGCCACTCCCTCCAGACTCTGCTCCCCAACTAAAGACCTTGAGCACATGTGCTCCTGGCTTTTATACAGTATCCCAACATGCACTGAGGCAGCTTTCCCTCTGCCAATCGTCCGGACTGTATCAAAAGCCTATGCCCCCATTCGTCAGGCTTCCTCCCACTGTCCAAATTGCCTCCCTATTGGACCAGCGTGAAACATTCTCTAGACAGAATGAGTTACACTCTGAGCACAATGAGTAGAGCTCAAAGAACATGGGATCTACAGAATATAACAGAAAAGGGGAGTTGGATCAGTATTCAGCAAAGGGAAGTTTGGTGTGACCAGATAACAGGTCCTCTTTGCAATCTGGATTGTGATGTCTGCCAGCAGTGTTTATAAGCTATTTGATTCAGTAGTTTAGAGAAGTTTTGGGCATGAGCCCGCTCATCAAATCCTGGAGACAGCTGTGACACACACTGCTGATAGAAATCCCCGTACAGACTACCTGACAGGGCCTCCTCCCACCCCAAGAAAACATTAAATCCCGGCTCACCCTATAGCGATGACAGACATCGCATGTGATTCGGAGTGCACTGCTCTGAAAATCACATGCGATGTCTGTGTGATGCGAAATCAGCCATACATATTGTATGGCTGAATTTGCATCGGATTCGGAGAGAACACGCACAGGACCCTTTTTGGGTCTGCAGCAGAATCGGATGACATGGTGGTTCACACCAATGTGATCCAATTCATGTCCTAACTGTCAGTTCGCACTGCGATATGCAAACTGATCTGGGGGTGTTAACTTTGCATTGACACCCCCAGCGATTCGCATATGGCTGTGTGAACTGCCTGCGATTTGAATGCGATGCGGGAACCCGCAGTCGATTTGCAGGGTTACCATATCGCATATATGTAAACCGAGCCTAAAGCTATATTTACATAAAAATACAATAAACTCATTGCTAGCAGACACAAATACAACATAACTCACAGAATGCCTGCTAAATCTAAAAGATAAAACTGAGTTGATAAATAAATCTCTGTGTGTGAATGAGGTGTTGGGGCTCATGCACATGGGTGCTGTGGTCTGTGAATCAGTGATTCATTTTTGTGGCTTGAGCCACCTGGAGCTGTACGAACACAGCTGAGAGGTCCTAATCTGACAGGCATGGGGATGCAGGTGTAAGGCCCGAACACAGACAATGTGCATTTGGGGACCACTCACCTGCACACCTTTCCAATTAGGGCCTGCGGCTGTGTTCATACAGGCACTGCATCCCCATAGAATGACAGGTGACTCCAGTCCAAACCTCTCCACACAGCCAGAGTACCTGTGAGAATGAGCCCCTAATTATATTATTCTAACCTAAAAAACAGATCTCTCCAGCGGTGTGCTGTCACTACTAAGAGGGATTCCATCTTCATCTGGTCTTCTCTCTGGTTTCTTGGGCTCCAGTCGTTTGGCCAAACTGCGATGATGTAACACACATACGCGCGCGGGTGTCATGGTCACAGCAAAGCTCTCCTAATGGATGGTATGTCATCCATTGAGAGCGCAGTGCACATGCACTGGTGCTATCACCGGCTGCTACGTTTAGGAGATATTCACTGTACCTACATGTAAGTCCTAATATAGGCTTACCTGTAGATACAAGATAGAAAAATTGTGTCTACTACTGCCAGATCAGTTAGTAAATGGTTAAATAGAAGGAGCTGATACATGAATGCAGAGGGAACTGACAGTTAAGGGGAGAAGAAGCAAAGTTGCATAGGTCGGGAAGCAGTCTGGGGGAGAGGAGTGGGAAGCCCAGCTACATAAAGCACACTAAACTGTACTCGGGCAAGATAACTGGCAGCTGTGGAACTGGTGTGACAGTAAATTCTTCACCCCATGGGAGCGGAGCTGACCAGCTGTGACTATATCAGGGATACAGAGCAATGGGGGAGAGAGATGAAAAAAATATATAGGCTGGGACAAGGAATATAGGAAGAACTGCAGGGAGAGGAACAAAGGTACAGATATAATAAACTCAGGAGCAGAGCTAACATTAGAGCCAGGGCTGGGAGAGGGGAGGGGGGGGGCACGCAGGGAGGAAGGAACCATCAGTCTGGACTGGCACCTGTCGCGCTGTCTCCCTCTCTGTGCCAACAGTCTCAGAAGGTCTCCAACATGACCCTGAACAGCAGGTCTTTCTGGGCTGGAAAAGTGATGGCCCCAAGGATCACAGCAGCCTCTCTGGACACTGGAGTACTGGGTGCTTGAGTGTCAGTGAGTACTGAGTACCTGAGTGTCAGTAAGTACTGAGTGTCAGTGAGTACTGTGTACTGTGTGCCTGAGTATCAGTGAGTACTGAGTGCCTGAGTGTCAGTGAGTGCCTGAGTGTCAGTGAGTACTGATTACCTGAGTATCAATGAGTACTGAGTGCCTGAGTGTCAGTGAGTACTGACTGCTTGAGTGTCAGGGAGCACCCGAGTCTCAGTAAGTGCCTAAGTGTCAGTGAGTACTGAGTGTCACTGTCAGTGAGTACTGAGTGCCTGAATGTCAGAGAGAACTGAGTGCTTGAGTGTCAGTGAGTGCCTGAGTGTCAGAGAGAACTGAGTGCTTGAGTGTCAGTGAGTGCCTGAGTTCCTGAGTGTCAGTGAGAGCCTGAGTGCCTGAGTGTCAGTGAGTGTCGCGGAGTACCAGAGGGTGAGAAAGTAGAGTTAGGAAGCTAGAAAACAGCCACACAGGACAGACTTAAATTACTGAATCCCCATTAGAGTAGATAGTGGGTACGATGCCCGGCGGGTGTGGAGATGCGACTCAGTGCACATCTTGTGGCATGTATACGTTCCTTCGATCATGCGATTGAGAGCGATTACAGCTGCACAAAATGTAAGCACCTTGCTTCCCTGGAAGCTCAGGTCCTGAATCTAGGGAAGCAACTGGAAACACTGCAAAGAATCTCCATACTGAAGGAGAGCTGGGAACGTAGCCATCAGGTGCAGGCAGGGGCCTGGACAGAGGAGGGCAGAGATACAAGGGTGCAGGCATCACAGCAGAGTAGTTGGGTGACAGGAAGGGGAAAAGGGAACAAGGCAAGGAGGCTGGCCCTGGGCTGGAGCACCCCAATAAATACGCCCTGTTGCGTGATGTTGGGGAAACCAGTCAGGGACCAGCATTGCTGGAGCAGAGCAATGCCCCTAGCTGCCAGAAAAAGAACTCCTCCAGTGAGGGTGGAAGCAAGGGAAAGGAAAGACAGGTTCTGGTGGTAGGGGACTCAATTATTACAAGGACAGAGAGGGCAATCTGTCACAAAGACCGTAAGTGCCGAACTGTCTATCGGGTTCAGCACACAGATCTGGTGGACAAATTACTGGGTGGGGCTGGGGAAGACCCAGCTGTCATGGTACACATGGGTACCAATGACAAAGTCAGAGGGAGATGGAGAGTCCTAAAAAACAATTTCAGGTACTTAGGAGCTAAGTTGAGGAGTAGGACCTCCAAGGTAGTATTTTCAGAAATACTACCTGTATCTTGAGCCACGCCAGAGAGGCAGTAGGAGATTGGGGAAGTAAACAAGTGGCTGAGGAGCTGGTGTAGTAAGGAGGGTTTCGGGTTCCTGGAGAACTGGGCCGACTTCTCAGTCGGCCACCGGCACTTTAGTAGGGGCGGATTGCACCTAGATGCAACTGTACTGGGTGAGAAGATAGCCAACAAGTTAGAGGGGCTTTTAAACTAGGTGATGGGGGGGAAGGGTACAGATGTAGAATTAGCCAGCGGGGAGCAAAGTTCAGTGGGCACAAATGGGGACAATAGCGGTAGGGTGTTCAGAGTTCTTAAACCCAAGGTGGGTATGGGGAAAAATCGCAAGAGCAGTCTAAAAACAACATCAAATGAGGATATAGTATGCATCCGGTCAAAATTACGAGGTTGTATACCAATGCTAGAAGCTTGGCCAACAAGATGGGAGAGCTGGAGCTGCGGATGGATGAGGAGGACTTAGATTTCGTGGGGATTTCAAAGACTTGGTTTGACAGCTCTCATGATTGGCCAGCGACCATTCAGGGGTATTCCCTTTATCGCAGAGATAGAGAAGGTAAAAAAGGGGGAGGGGTATGTCTGTATATTAAGAACAGTGTACAGGTTAATATGAGAAATTATATTAATAATGGAGCTATGGAAGAGGTAGAATCCCTATGGGTAGAACTTCAAAGGAAACGCACTATGGGGAAAGTAATATTGGGCATATGCTATAGGCCCCCCAACCAGAGGGAGGAGGGGGAGGCAGACCTCCTTTCACAGATTGGATTAGCAGCAAGGATGGGAAATGTCATTATAATGGGGGACTTTAATTATCCAGATATAGACTGGGCAGAAGGAACCGCGCATTAATCCAAGGCTCGGCACTTCCTAAATGTTTTGCAGGACAATTTCATGGGTCAGATGGTCAATGCACCGACAAGAAACAATGCTGTACTAGACCTACTGATTACCAACAATACAGACCTGATCACGGATATAGAAATACGGGGCAACTTAGGAAACAGTGACCATAGGTCAATTAGTTTCAGTATAAATCATAGTAATAGGAAACACAAGGGTAATATAAGGACACTGAATTTCAAAAGAGCCAACTTCCCTAAACTGCGCTCTTTGCTAAACAATATCAAATGGGATAGAACCCTGGGAACAAAGAAAACGGGGGAATAAATTTAAAAGAGCAAAACTAAACTCTGGGTGGCTAAACACTAACATAAAAATGCATGTCAATACTAAAGAAAAGGCCTTCAAAAAGGCTAAGGGGTCATTGGCAACATTCAAGCATTACAAAGAGTGCAATAAGAAATGTAAAGGCGAAATCAAGGCAGCTAAAAAAGAACACGAGATGAGAGACATATAGCAGAAGAGAGTAAAAAAAAAAAAAAACCCAAGAAATTCTTTAAGTATATAAATAGTAAGAAAGCGAGGCCAGAACACATTAGCCCCATAAAAGACAACAAAGGGAATCTGGCCACAGAGGACAGAGAGAAGGCGAAAGTATTAAACAATTTCTTAACTTCAGTCTTCACAAAAGAATTGGGGGGCTACACTAACCCAGCTTGTAATGATAAATTAAATAATACCTCTCAGGAAGTACCCCCATGGTTAACAGAAGGTAGACTTAGAACTAAGTTACAGAAACTTAACATAAATAAATCACCGGGACCGGATGGCTTGCACCCAAGGGTTCCTAAAGAGCTCAGCCAAGTGATAGCCAGACCTTTATTCTTGATCTTCATGGATAGTCTACAGACGGAAATGGTGCCAGCTTATTGGAAAAAGCCAACGTGGTACCAATATTTAAAAAATGGCCGAGATATATCCCGGGTAACTATAGGCCGGTCAGCCTAACATCAGTAGTCTGCAAGATTTTGGAGGGGATGTTAAGAGACTATATACAAGACTTTAGTAATGAAAATGGTATTATTGGTAGTAAGCAGCATGGATTCATGAAAAATCGTTCTTGCCAGACCAATCTATTAACCTTCTAGGATGAAGTGAGTTGCCATCTAGATAAAGGAAGGCCTGTGGATGTGGTGGATGTGGTGTATCTGGACTTTGCAAAGGCATTTGACACAGTTCCCCACAAACGCTTACTGTACAAACTAAGGTACATAGGTATGGACCATAGGGTGAGTACCTGCATAGAGAACTGGCTCCAGGGGCGAGTCCAGAGGGTGGTAATAAATGGGTAGTACTCAGATTGGGCGGGTGTGGAAAGTAGGGTCCCCCAAGGATCTGTCCTGGGACCAGTCCTAGTTAATTTATTCATAAACGATCTAGAGGAGGGGATATCTAGCACAATCTCTGTATTTGCTGATGATACTAAACTAAGCAGGCCAATATCTTCTATGCAGGATGTAGAAACCTTACAAGCAGACTTGAACAAAATAATGGGGTGGACAACTACATGGCAGATGAGGTTTAATGTTGAAAAAATAAGGTAATGCACTTGGGCATCAGAAACACGAAAGCAAGCTACTCACTAGGGGGGGAACCTCTGGGTGAATCTAAGATGGAAAAGGACCTGGGGTTACTAGTGGACAACAGGCTTGGCAGTGGCCTGCCTACTTCTCTCTTCTCACTCTGTCTGCAGCTAGCAGGAGCAACGTGGAAAATTTAGTTTGCCTCCTGCAGCACAGAAGGTGGCGGCGCCGCCTCCGACTGAGGTGCACTCTAGGCTGGCACCTACCTTGCCTATGGGTAGCACCGGCCTTGTATGCGAGAATGCTCCTAATCTTAATGCAGACTTCTGAGAAAAACATTGAGCCAATCACGGAAGCAGCAAATTGCATTTCTGGGGTGTATTACTTACACCATCTGTGTACAGATTACCTCCAGGTAGCCATATTGCATTACATTTTACAGAAACCTACAACACTGCAGATTGAAAAGGAAAGGTCATTTTTAATAGCATTACAAAATAGCTTGTGCTGACATTTTATAGACATGTGAGGTTAATTTCATTCCAAATCAAAATTCTAACAAAATTTTACATATTGGAGAATTCAGATGTATCTGAATTACAAATGTAAGAAATTTAAACAAATCTAAAAAAACTAAATTAAATTTTGTCCGAAATAACAAACTATCCAAATTTGAAAACAAATTAGAAAACGAATTTGAAATGTAAACATATTGCTGACTATTGCTGATTTCCTCGAGACTGTGTGTATTAGAATATAGTCATCTTCCGAAAATTCGAAAAAAAAAAAAAATAGAATAAAATAGAAAAAAAAGAATAAGAAAATAATGGAATAGAATAAAATAGAAAATCACAGAATAGAACAGAGTAGAAAAGAACAGAATAAAATAGAATAGAATAGAATAGTGTAATCCAAAAATTATATTGCGCTATCTTAAAATGTGAGAATGAGCAGCTAAAACCAATCACTAGACAAAAAAGTGATGAAAAATACAAAAAAAGAAAAATGTGTAGCGCTAAAAACTGAGTAAATGTCCGACAACATAAAAAGTCCAATTGAACCTTATTGCTGGTTCAATTTGACTTTTTATGTTGTTGGACATTTACTCAGTTTTTAGCGCTACACATTTTTCTTTTCTTTTTTTAATAGAATAGAATAGAAAATAAAATAATGAAATAGCGTTTAAAGAATAGAATAGAACACAAACAAATAGAATAGAAAAGAATATAATAGAATATGATAAAAAAAAAAAGAAAAGAATTGAATAGAAAAAAATAGAATAGAATAGAAAGAATATAGCTGTCTTTCAAAAATTGAATATAATAGAATAAAATAGAAAGAATATAACTGTTTTCGAATAGAAGAGTATAAAACAGAATAGAATAGAATAAAAAATAAAGGACTAGAATAGAAAGAATAGAATAGCATATAAAAAATAGACTACATTAGAATACAATAGAAAATACAAAAATAAAATTGAATAGAAAAAAATAATAGAATAGAAAATAGGAAAAAATTGAATATAATAAAATAAAAAGAATATAGCCATCTTCCAAAATTCAAATTTCGAGTAGCATAGACTAAAATAGAAAGAATATAGTTGTTCCCCAAAATTTGAACTTCAAATAGAATAGAACTATTCTGCACAATGAATTCAAATCTATTCAACATTTTCGATTCAAATATGATTTGAATACTTCAAATCCATTAGAAAAAATTTTAATCTGGTTGCAAACAAATTAACCAAAATGAAACTAAACGAACTTTGTTAAGAATGCTACAAACCAAAATTGGCAACTTAACAAACTGATTTGAAACAAAATTACACAAGTTTTTCTGTTCTGCACATGTCTGTGATTGTATAAGCCAGAGTTTCTCAACCTTTTTTCAGTCAAGGCCCCCTTTCTAAAATGCAAAAACTATTCTAATAGTCTTACATATTGCAGCAACATCCACAAGTCCAAGTAGGACACCCAACGTAGGAGGCGATTTATCCTTCGAAAGCAAATACACTTTTGTAAACTGGTACTGACTAATATTCCAATGTTTCTGTTCTCCCTCAGTTATTCTCTATCATTCAGATAATGTGAGGGTCAGGAGAGCTGTGCAGGCGACTGACATCCTCCTTATCAACTGATTATGCCAATTTTTGTTAGGACGCCGGCAGTTAGAAGGTTGTAATTGTGCACAATGAAAACCTTTTTTTAAAGCAATTTTTAGCCATTTTGCCAAGGCACCCCTGAAAAAACCTCAAGGCACTCCAGGGTGCCTGGTCACACTGGCTGAAAAAGGCTGGTATAAGCCATATGTTTTTTATTTGCATTTTTTTTTCCCCACTTAAAGAGGTTGTAAACCGAGAAAATGTTTTTTTTTTTTTTTTTACATCCTGAAAGGGAAAGACATAATGAGCTAGTATGCATCGCATACTAGCTCATTATCAAATACTTACCTTAGAACGAGCCCTCGCCGCGCCGCTCTCTTACCTGTATGACGGGCGACATGTACAGTCGCCCGTCTTCCGGTATCGCGGCATCCGGCCATCTGATTGGCCGGAGCCGCGGTGACGTCACTCCCGCGCACGCGCGCGGGAGCCGACGGTCACGGCACAGGGCTCTGAAGGAACGGCACGATCGGCCGTTCCTTCAGAGCGCATGCGCCAGTGACGTCACTGGCTGCATCAATGTAAATATCTCCTAAACGGTGCAAGTTTAGGAGATATTTACAGTACCTATAGGTAAGCCTTAATATAGGCTTACCTATAGGTACAACTTCCCGAGGAGGGTTTACTTCCTCTTTAAGTGGAGTTGCCCTTTAAGATTAGGAACCAATCAGAAATGTTCCTAGTGATGAGATAACCATAAAGTTATGAGTTACTGAGCACATGAGCTTTACTTATAAGAAAACTTCCCATGGCTCTAGATGTCACTGTATTTCTCTCTCTGTGAGCACAGCGGGTGAGAAAAATACAAGAAAACAAAACATAAAAAACCAAAAGGAAAAAAAAATGAAAGCCAGGATATTGCAGCCATTAGATTTCTCTTGTATTTATTTTTTTCGAGGAAAGACTGCAAGCTGTGTACAGGTAACCAATTCATATTTTCAGTGCTTGTCTGTCCATTGGAAAAGCAACTATTATGTGATCCAGCAATGCATCAGACACCCTGAAAAGTTTTGTGCCCATGTGCACCCCTCCTATGGCTCGAATTTCCACCAATTCAACAGGAACCAGCTGAAATTCAAGTTGTTTATGGCCAGCGTAAGACAAGAAAACTGCAGTTATTCTATTTTATAATATTCATGCAGAGTGGCACTGCATAAAAATCATTCATTGATAAATGCATCTGAGTGTCTGTTATTATAAGTGGAGTGAAAAAGGAAATAGATTTTATATAATGCGCACAATTACATTAAAATCAAGAAATAAAAGAAATACAAATAATATTACCATGGCCCCGAATCTCTCTAAAGACTGTACAATCTCTTTTAGATCTATCAACAACAACGCAAGAATACAATTGCGCGAAAAGACGCAAATTTGCGCAAACGCATATGCGCGAAAATGCACACGACTGTGCGAATTTCAATAAGACAAATACGCCTGAAATTTAAGGCTGAAAAGGAGATGCTCAAACAGGAGTATCGTGAGTAAGAGGCCTAACATAACCCTAAGGCCTCCTCGTGCACACAAGGGAGGAAAATTAACTAAAATTAGTGCACACTAAACCTGGAGCAGCAGTGCATAGTAAACATTCAGCTTCTAACGTGAGCTTGTTCAATTAGGCTTTGACAATAAAGCCAAGTTCACATATGTATGGCTGCGGGTTCGTGCCTGGGGTCCAGTGCATGTCTGTTCACCAATTCAGGTGCGATTCAGGTCCGAGTACGCACCTGAACTGGATCCAAACACGCACAGAACCCTTCTGTAATCCGCTCCGCAGCCGCCCTGGAACTGTGAGAACCGGCTCCATTGAGAGGTCACACTCGCCTGTCATGCAAATTAGTTGCAAGGAAACCCGTGTTCAATTCGAACATACACTATATTGTCAAAAGTATTGGGACACCAATTGCACATAAACTTTAATGACAGCTTCAACTCTTCGGGGAAGACTGTCCACAAGGTTTAGGAGTGTGTCTATGGGAATGTTTCACCATTCTTGAAGAAGCGCATTTGTGTAGTCAGGCACTGATGTTGGACAAGAAGCCCAATTCCTTATGGGAAATTCTCAGTGAATTGCATGTGTATTCATGTGTATATATATATATATATATATATATATATGGGACTTCTTACCGGTAGAAAGTGTGGCATGGCACTGGAACTCAGAGTCAGTCTTTTTATGCTTTATGCCCCATACACACGTGCAGATTATCTGCAGACTTTTGTCTGCAGACTTACCTTTTCTATGTAGTGCAAGGGCCTGCCGGATTGCATACAAATTGAAAGTGTTTAGGTTTGACCTCATATTATATGGTTTTGGTAAGTCTGCAGACAAAAGTCTGCAGATAATCTGCACGTGTGTATGGGGCATTAGTCTCTACCTAGTAGTTTATATACAAGTCTCTTCTGGTCTGGGTGAAAATGCAACAGCTGTAGCTCCATGGACATGTGGCTTAGTTCTCTCTGTCTGCTTCCTGGAAACTACCCTTTTTAAAGTTATCAAAGACCTCCAATCTGGGGTTTCTGACCCAGCTAGCAGTGACAGGAAGTGATGTACATAAATGACTCTTTGCCACCTACATTTACAGACAGTACAGGGCAGCAAATCCCAACACAGGCGTGAACCATTTTTACTTATTATGTGCTGTAATGCACTGCGACACATGTTGGTTGGGGTGCTATTCAGAAACAACTGCACTGCAGTTCACCAATGCATATGATGCCCACTGCAGTGATACGCATGTTACCACATAGGTGTGAATCCAGCCATAAAGCTGACTCTGCTCCAGTGGTAATACACAAAGCTGTTTAAAGCGGTTGTAAACCCTATAAAAAAAAAATAAAAAAATAAAAACCTGCAAGACAAAGGCATAATGAGCTAGTATGCATCGCATACTAGCCCATTATGTGTAACTTACCTTAAAACGAAGCCCCGACACGGACCCCGGATATCGCTGCGGGCGCTGCCATGATCCCTCGCCGTCTCTTCCGGGTTCGGCGGCTTCGGCGCGCTGATTGGCCGGAAGAGCCGGCTCCGGCGCGATGATTGGCCGGAGCCGCGATGACGTCACTCCCGCGCATGCGCGCGGGAGTGATTTTTCCGGCAAGCTCCGGCAAACATAATTGAAGGTCCCCCCGGACCTTCAGAGCGCATGCGCCGCTCGCGCGAGCGGCTGCATGCACTGTAAATATCTCCAAAACCGTGCCGGTTTAGGAGATATTATTTGTACCTACAGGTAAGCCTTATTATAGGCTTACCTGTAGGTAAAAGTGTCAAAAAGCGGGATACTACCGCTTTAAGAGTTAGTAGTTGCTGAACCTACACACTGCAAAACTGAAAAATGTGCTCTTGTCATAAAGTTATGAAGTAGCCCAGGTTACAAAGTGGTGAATGTGACATGGATAAATCTAAATAAAGGAAATAGGATCAGATGCATGAAAGGGTCAGCTGAGCATCATAGATGCAAAGGAAAGAGACTCACTGCTCAAAGTGTTCAGAAGCTTGATGACCAACAGCGGTGCTCGCCCCGGCTCGCCTCCATGGATAATCAATAATGAAAAGAAATGGCTGCACTCCAGATGAGGTCAAAATCCAGGTTTATTAATGGACTGGAATATATACAATTGCTTTTACATCCATATATTCTTCTTGTCTTGCCCTTTGCATACCCGCTTAGACGCATATAATCGTTGGTCTTCTGATTTTATATATCCTTCTTGTCCTGCTCCTTGTTTGCATACACGCTTAGACACATATAATCGGTGGTTCCTCCGATGTTACATATTCCCGGCCACCCCGTTTCTTTATATCTTTGTTTTTATGGGGGAATGGTTGGTCTTATATGTACATATATTGCGGAGGGTCCAATATGTTATAATACATCCATGTAATTATATATATGTGTTTACTCATTTTTATGTATATACATGTTTTTATATATGCACCTGTTTTTCTTTAAAGATTTCATATATTTTCATGCCCATACACTTTGTGACTATATGTTATGACTTGTGTATTAATAGATACATATTTTTTATATATTCTGATCTTCACATTGTTTACCACTGAAATCAAGATGTTTTAATGGGTACACATGTATCACCTGCAACTTAGGATAATGGGTCACCTCTTTACTTGTACCACCTGTTATCAATTGTTAATTGAATACCTGTGTGTGTATATATTGAGATGTTATACCAGTCTTTCCTTGTAATGATTAAGCACACATATTAGTGTGTGAAACGCGTCTACCTTGCCACCTTTTGCCACACTGGGATGTCCAGTAATAAACCTGGATTTTGACCTCATCTGGAGTGCAGCCATTTCTTTTCATTATTGAGCATCATAGATAACAAAGAAAGTTACGCTTTAACTGTACTTCTAAAGCTGAATTCCAGGAATGGCAGCTTTTACATGGTTATCTTTCTCCAGCTTTGACCAATATAAGTATGAGTGTGCCATACTGGATCCCCATGGAAGCTTGAAAGCACTGCAGTAGACACCGCTAGACAGTAATCTCAGCTAGTTTCCTGATCCTGTGCCGAGTGGCTGCACTTCTACTTACTGAACACGGGGGGTCACACGCTTCAGAGAACTTTGTGCATTTTCTCAATGAATGCAAAGTGTTCTCGGATTGGACAAAGTGGAGATCATGATACTTTCACTTCTCCTCTTCACCAATCATAGAACACTTTAAGAGAATGCAAAGTGTTTCATGAATGGGGCCTATGCCGAGCGAGCGATGCCCTATGTTCACAATGCAGCATGGGACTCAGAAGCTAGTGGGGATCACTGTAGTAGGGGTGCCTATTACAGTGATTTCCAGCTTCAACAGGGATCCCACAGGTATGGCACATACAGAAAATACTTATATATCGGTCCAAGCTGGACCAGTGTAACTGTAAAAATTACCATACCTGGAATTCATCTTTAAACAAATTAGATTTTTAATACATCCTGTGGCATCAAGTACCGTTGCACATAATACCTATTATATCTGAATTGTATTCCTCTGCCCTTTCAGAGCAGTCATCCAAGACTACACTCATAAACATGACTTATGCTGGCCAGTGGCGTAGCGTGGGTTGTCAGCGCCCGGGGCAAGGCAAGTAATTTGCGCCCCCTAACCTGCGGACTTTTAGCACTCCCTGAGTCTCTTCCTACAATTGTACTGACCAGCCCGATTCCTATACTGACCTACCTGTCCACTACGCTAACCTACCTGATTCCTATACTGACCTACCTGTCCACTACGCTAACCTACCTGATTCCTATACTGGCCACTACACTGACCTCTATACTGACCTACCTGTCCACGACACTGACCCTTACACTGACCTACCTGATTCCTACCTGACCACTACACTACACTATCCACTACACTACACTACACTGTCCACTACACTACACTGACCACTACACTACACTACACTACACTGCCCACTACTCTACACTGCCCACTGCACTACACTGCCCACTGCACTACCCACTACACTACACTGCCCACTACACTACAATACACTGCCCACTATACTACACTGTCCACTACACTGCCCACTACACTACAATACACTGCCCACTACACTGCCCACTGCACTACCCACTACACTACACTACAATACACTGCCCACTACACTACACTGCCCACTACACTACAATACACTGCCCACTATACTACGCTGTCCACTACACTACACTGCCCACTACACTACACTACACTACACTGCCCACTACACTACACTGCCCACTATACTACACTGCCCACTGCACTGCCCACTACACTACGATCCACTGCCCACTACACTACACTACGATACACTGCCCACTACACTACACTGTCCACTACACTGCCCTGCCCACTACACTGCACTACACTGCCCACTACACTACACTGCCCACTATACTACACTGCCCACTGCACTGCCCACTACACTACACTACGATCCACTGCCCACTACACTACACTACGATACACTGCCCACTACACTACACTGTCCACTACACTGCCCTGCCCACTACACTGCACTGCCCACTACACTGCCCACTACACTACACTACACTACACTGTCCACTACACTGCCCACTACACGACACTACCCACTGCACTACCCACTACACTACACTACGATACACTGCCCACTACACTACACTGTCCACTACACTGCCCGGCCCACTACACTACACTTCCCACTACACTACATCATTGCCCACTGCACTACTTTATACATAGTGAGGGCTCTCCACTCCAGTCCAGGCTGCTCCCCTCCCCCCTTACTCTTCCCTCGATGCCTGCTAGTCTGCAGTCAGTGTTCTCCAGTCCAGGCTGCTCCCCACCTCACCTCTCACAACGGCTGGCTGAGTGTCACGACAACAGGGAAAGATAGATAGATGAATGATTACTGACTCTGTGACAGTGCCAGGCTGCTGATTCACTCGCTGAGCTGACTGAACTCTTCTGAACATGCGGTCGATTGTGAGGAGTGGCGGCACAGGCGGGGCTTGGCTTCCAACATTTCCACATGCGCTGCAGCGCCACTCCACCCTACGCCAATGGACAGGTGAGGCACAGTCCAGCTCTGCCCCCCCACCATTTTCATCCATAGGGCGCCCGCTGGACATCTCCCAGCATAAACATGGTGGCAACCGCAGACAGTGTGTGATACTTTGTCAGACAGAGTGACACTGCGGGAATGCGCCCCCCCCCCCCCCCAGATATTGCGCCCGGTGCGGCCGGCCCCCCCTGCACCCCCCACGCTACGCCACTGATGCTGGCCATAGAGGGTTTGAATCTCGATTTGAACTGTGTGTGGGCAGGCTGAATGTATCCCATCAATGCTGCATATCAGTGCTACCTATTAGTAGCACATATCAGTGCCCATCAGTGCTGCATATCGGTGTCGCCTATCAGTGCTGCATATTAGTGCCTCATCATCAGTACCACCCCATCAGTGCCACCCCATCAGTGCCTCTTCATCAGTACCTGTCAGTGTGGCCTCATCAGTGCTCACCAGTGCAGGAAAAAACGTATTTATTTACAAAATTGTATAACAAACAGAAAAAACTTTTTTTTTTCAAACTTTTCGGTCTTTTTTTATTTGTTTAGCAAAAAAGAAAAACCCTTGCGGTGATCAAATCCCACCAAAAGAAAGCTCTATTTTTGGGAAAAAAAATGACATAAATTTGGTTTAGGTACAGTGTTGCATGACCGCACAATTGTCATTCAAAATGCAACAGCTCTAAAAGCTGAAAATTGGCCTGGGCAGGAAGGGGGTGAAAGTGTCCTGTATTGAAGTGGTTAATAAACACACACTTACCTGTCCCATGATCCAGCAATGCCTAGCCGGGCCTGAGTGGAAGTGGGACTGTCAAATCTAGGTACCCGCTCCCCCCCCCCCCTCCAAAAAAAAAAAAAAATGACACGCCAATTGTGGCATGTCAGGAGTATTTAAAGCAGAAGTTCCACTTTTAATGCCAGGAGCCATAACTGTGTTTTATATGGTGCACTGCACTGATGTAGTGCCTGAGGAAAAGTAGAAGGGAACCCCTGCCCCCCCCCCCCATGTGATTCCATACAGCTAATTCTAAAAACAGAATGCATATCTAGAATGATCGTTGATGGCTCCCCTTAGCCCATAGGCTAATTGTAAACAAAGCAGTGTGAAGTGCAGCTCTTAAGGCCAGTTTGGTATGTACACCTGCATTCCGTGTGATTTCCGCTCCGTGTTCAAAGCGCCCTGCAGTTGCGGGTGTCAATATTAGGGTAATGACACCTCAAACGCAAGTTGCAAACGCAGTGCGTTTGCCTGCACCAGATCACATAGCATAGAAGTATCACGCAATCCGGTTGCGGAGAGTTTCTAAAACTAGTGGATGCACTGTTTTTGGTGCAGTGCGATTTCAGCCCATTCAAAATGAACGGGCTGAAATCACACAGCACAGAACTGCATGTGAATCACACAGCATTCCTGTGCGATTTCCTGTGTGAACTGGCCCTTAAAATACAGGGAAGTGCAATGTTGCTTGGTTTCCCTGGATATATTGAAAGTGTTAATGTATTTTAAAAGCGTAGGCATCCTTTAAATATATAAAAGCGATTTTAGCGTGTTGCCTTGGAGGCAGAAAGGTGCTTCAGTAGCTTTTGCTGAGTTGCTGTTTCTGTGAATATGTATACAGTGTACATAGGTTATGTAACCATGGATACTGATTCCTTATGGGAAATTCTCAGTGAATTGCTTTCTTGTGTATTAATTTATATACAGTATCTCACAAAAGTAAGTACACCCCTCACATTTTTGTAAATATTTTATTATATCTTTTCATGTGACAACACTGAAGAAATTACACTTTGCTACAATGTAAAGTAGAGTGTTTACTGCTTGTATAACAGTGTAAATTTGCTGTCCCCTCAAAATAACTCCACACACAGCGAGTAATGTCTAAACTGCTGGCAACAAAAGTGAGTACACTCCTAAGTGAAAATGTCCAAGTTGGGCCCAATTAGCCATTTTCCCTCCCCAATGTCATGTGACTCAAAATTGTTGCAAGGTCTCAGGTGTAAATGGGGAGCAAGTGTGTTAAATTTGGTGTTATCGCTCTCACTCTCTCATACTGGTCACTGGAAGTTCTACATGGCCCTTCATGGCAAAGAACTCTCTGAGGATCTGAAAAAAATAATTTTTGCTCTACATAAAGATGGCCTAGGCTATAAGAAGATTGCTAAGACCCTGAAACTGAGCTGCAGCACAATGGCAATGACCATACAGTGGTTTAACAGGACAGATTCCACTCAGAATAGGCCTCACCATGGTCTACCAAAGAAGTTGAGGGCACATGCTAAGCGTCATATCCAGAGGTTGTCTTTGGGAAGAGTGCTGCCAGCATTGCTGCAGTGGTTGACGTCAGCCTGTCAGTGCTCAGACCATACGCCGCATGAAATTGGTCTGCATGGCTGTCGTCCCAGAAGGAAGCCTCTTCTAAAGATGATGCAAATGAAAGCCCACAAATGGTTTGATGAAGTCAAGCAGACTAAGGACATGGATTACTGGAACCATGTCCTGTGGTCTGATGAGACCAAGATAAACTTATTTTGTTCAGATGGTGTCAAGCGTGTGTGGCGGCAACCAGGTGAGGAGTACAAAGACAAGTGTGTCTTGCCTACAGTTGAAGAATAGTGGTGGTAGTGTCATGGTCTGGGGCTGCATGAGTGCTGCCAACACTGGGAAACTACAGTTCATTGAGGGAACCATGAATGCCAACACGTACTGTGACATACTGAAGCAGATCATGATCCCCTCCCTTCATAGACTGGGCTGCAGGGCAGTATTCCAACATGATAACGACCCCAAACTCACCTCCAAGATGACCACTGCCTTGCTAAAGAAGCTGAGGGTAAAGGTGATGGACTGGCCAAGCATGTCTCCAGACCTAAACCCTATTGAGGATCTGTGGGGCATCCTCAAATGGAAAGTGGGGGAGCACAAGGTCTCTAACATCCACCAGCTCCGTGATGTCATCATGGAGGAGTGGAAGAGGACTCCAGTGGCAATCTGTGTAGCTCTGGTGAACTCCATGCCCAAGAGGGTTAAGGCAGTGCTGGAAAATAATGGTGGCCACACAAAATATTAACACTTTGGGCCCAATTTGGACATTTTCACTTAGGGGTTTTTGCCAGCGGTTTAGACATTAATGGCTGTGTATTGAGTTATATTGAGGGGACAGCAAATTTACACTGTTATACAAGCTGTACACTCACTACTTTACATTGTAGCAAAGTGTCATTTCTTCAGTGTTGTCACATGAAAAGATATAATAAAATATTTACAAAAATGTGAGGGGTGTACTCACTTTTGTGAGATACTGTATATGTTGCGGTTTGCAAGTGGATTAGCAGGACTACTCTGGTATCGTTTTTTGTAGCTGGCTTTCTCATGAAACCCTTCTGAGCAGCTAATGAGCTGCTGGAACAGTTTCCGAGGGGACTCTCCTCCCGCTGCTTGCCGGTGTTTCTCAGGCTTACCGCTTCCACCGCTTCGCCCAAGAAATTATCCAATGGTGTGGCCAGCTGCTATGTATCAAAGAGTAGACACTTTGATCGACTCTATGACCTTAGAGGACCAGAGCGATGTCATGATGTCATTTCCAGTCCAGGCTGGAATAAACAATTTTTTTGATCTTTTGCTTTGAAAGGTAAAGGAGAGATTTGGGTTTTCTTTTTTTTTTTTACCACAGATCTCTCCATAATTAGGACCTGTCATCCTTATTCATATTACAAGGGATGTTTACATTCCTTGTAATAGTAATAAAAGTGATAAAAAAAAAAAAAATTAAAGGGACAGTGTAAAAAAAAAAAAAAAATAAGAAAGAAAAAAAAGTAAAGCGCCCCCATCCCTCCGTACTCGCGCACAGAAGCGAACACATGCGTAAGTATGCACGCATATGTAAATGATATTCAAACCACACATGTGAGGTATTCCAGCGAAGGTTAGAGCATTAATTCTAGTGCTAGACCTCCTCTGTAACTCTAAACAGGTAAACTGTAAAGGCGTTTAAAGCGTCACCTTTGGAGATTTTTACGTTCCGTAGTTTGTCGACATTCCACGAGCATGCGCAATTTTAAAGCATGACATGTTAGGTATCTAGTTACTCAGCATTACATCCTCTTTCACATTATACAAAAAATTCAGAGTAAATATTATTATTTTTTTTTTTTGTTTATTCATTAATGTGTATTTGATTTAAAAAAAATTGTATTTGCAAAACCTCTGCGCAAATACAGTGTGACATAAAAAATTGCAACGATCACCATTTTATTCCCTAGGGTCTCTGCTAAAAAAAATGTATGCTATTTGGGGGTTATAAGTATTTTCTAGCAAAAAGATTTTAACTTGTAAACAAAAAGTGCCAGAAAAAGCCTGGTCAGCAAGTGGTTATGAAATGTTTCTTTGTGCAGAGAGACACCGTGAGCTTGCAGTTTGATTCATGTAGAGGTCAAACAAGCTGTGCTTTATTTATACTATAAATGTGATAAAATGTTTTTTAAAGTAGAACGAAGCCTGATTATGTGAGAAAAATGTAGTACTCACCCCCAAAAGGACCCACCGAGTAGTCCCAAGGTTATTTTCCCAAACTAGTGCAGCAGTAGCCAGGCACACATCAACAGTCACCCTTCTGGCTCAATGATCAGTAACAGTCACCCTTCTGGCTCAATGATCAGTCTAGGGATGTCTTTTTTATAATAAATGCTGAAAAACATGGATGGGGATCAAGGGAGCCGCAGGATAGTCCAATAACACAATGTAGTAACACAAGGACACTCTTCTTTCTAAAGCTTCTTAGTATGATCCCTCCAGCAGCCACTAAGGGATTGAGCAAAATGGAGACTCCAAAGGGAATATCCCAAATTTAGGCAAACTCTGGCACTGATGCACAAGGGATAATAGCAGCACACAGGATCCTACACACAATGTCTCAGGATACTTGGATGCCTCTTTCCAATATCAGCCAGACATTTCTCCAGTGAATCCTCCAGACCAGATCCCCAGTGAAATCCCTTAAACAGTTTCAGCAGATTAGCCCCCCCAGCTTTTAGCACAGCTAGGATTTCGATGAGCCCTTCAGGAAAAACTTCTTCTCCAGGACAAGAACCCTGCGGCTTCAGAATATTTATGCACTTTCCAACCACCTACTGGGCACCTTGCCCCAGGGATTGGCTGAGACCACATAAATATTCAGGTTGCAAATCTGACTCTCCCAGCCCACTACATTCCAGAATGCTCCAGAGGACAGGGGGACGTCGTCAAACCAGCAACCAGTGAAACCCAGAACCGCCCAAAGTAATCACACTGATTACAGAGGAGACAAAAAGAACTAAATTTACCTAATTGGTGAAAGGAAAACTTGGTGTTATAACGCCTGATGCCTTAACTGGCTCTAGGTAAGGTGTGTGTTATGGAAATAAATCTGTAAGCATCATTAGGGACAGGGACCAATGTGAACCATTGTAATCTGCAAAGTGCTACATAATAGAATGGCACTATATAAATGTAGAAACCAAAAATCTAAATCTTAAAATATAAATAATGATAACCCCCCATTACCCCATATAGTATTCATATAATCAATCTGTTAAATGGTCAGTCCAAACAAAACTGATATCTCATGCTGGCACATGGTGCAGAGCTAAATTACCTAAACATTCTCTTTTGGGCAGCCCTATTGGGGAGATCTCTGCATTTCACATAAGCGAGACTTTGCACTTGCTGTGGCCATCGTGAAGGGTAGGGATGAGCTCAGGCGTGTTTGGATTCAGGTCAAAACTCACCTGTCACTGTCCTTGGCCAAACATATACCCTGCCCCAGCTATACAAGGGACCTGTATACTTGTGGCTGCAGGGTGGGGAATGCCTTGGATACTTATGATTGGACAAGTACAGTGAAAGCTTCTTGTGGGATTGTTTATTTGGGTTCGGACTGGGATCCAAACACGCCTGAGCTCATCCCTAGAGATGGGTCCTGCTCTCCTTTTGAATAATGCAATAATGGTAGCTGGAACGTAGAATAGCAGTTGGGAATACCCAGAATCTCTGGTGGACAGGAGACAAGTTAGAAATTATGGCAGGGAGCTCTTGCTTTTGGGGTGTCAAAAACATATAAATGAACAGACTGAGGTGGGGTGAGTATGTGATACACGATAGCTTATAAATCATGGAATAACATAGTTCCAAACATCCAATGCCTAATAATGAGCCAAATGTACTTGGGTTAGGAACAGAGTGGCTTCTCTGAATGTTAAAAGGTGTCAAATCTGAAATCCACTGACGCCACTGGGAGCCAAATCATAGAAATCAGTAATGGCCATTTTCCAAGGTAATAGGCAAAGGATTGTAAGCAAATAGCACGAGGTGCAGGGGATAGAGGGGGGGGGGGGGGGGGGTGTCTGGTATGGAACCCCTCCTTATGTTGAGAACATGTAGCCTGCTTTGGTTCAAGAGGAGGCTGCATGCCCAGATAAGGGTCAGGTATGGATTATTGGGGAACCTTGCTTTTTTCCCTTGTTTTTGCATGGGGTTCCCTCTTAAATAATTACCAGACCCAAAAGGACAGGTAAAGAATTTGGGGGGACCCCATGCCATTCTTTTGCACAATCCATGTGAATGTTTTGTTACATTCACCTGTCAGTCGGGAATCCTTATCTGGCAGCTGAATAGAAAGAAATGAATAATAATGTTGTGAGGTACAAAAATGACACCCAGATCGTTCTCCGGACATGCAGAAAGAAGGAGAGCAGCGAGCGCCCCCTCCACTCTCTCTGTATCACACCAGACCGCATGTCTTTCAACATTCGGGGGGACCTTGCAAGGGCATTGGGGGGGGGGGGGGGGAGGCGGAACAGCTTCTCAGCTCATACATGGCAGCTTGTCCGAATGTCAAGGGCCCGCCATCTGGTGCCTCAAGAAGGATGTGGTGGTTATTATGGGGGGGGGGGGAGTTATAGTATAATCTGTACGCCCCGATTATAATGAAGTGATCCCCAGATATTAATTCCATTCCATGGAAGTGAGTACAGGGGTATATTAATATATCTTACCCATTCCTACAAAGATTTCAATGCAAATAAACAATACAAACTTTGAAAAAGTTAGCTTTGAAAATGTGGGGGTTACTGGGAGGGGGGGGGGACTTATGTCAGAATCTGGAAGCGCCCTTTATAATAAGGGGGGGCCCCAGGTATTTGCCCCCTCCCATTGGAATGCATACAGGGATACATTAGTATCTCTTACCCATTCCTAAAAAGAGTTAATTGTAAATAAACACACAAATGTATACCCTGAAAAGGTCCTTTAATTATAATACAATAAAAATACAGTAATATAAAGTAAAATGTTAGTAACGTCCCCTGATGGAAAATCACATCATCAAACAATGATAAAATCGTCAAGAGATTAAATAAATCCATTGTCAATCACGGCGTCCAACTATGTAAATCTTCATCAATTACAATGATCTGACCCCCACCAATGGGGTTGATTTACTAAAGGCAAAAATACTGCGCACTCTGCCAGTGCAGTTGTTCCAGAGCTTAGTAAATGAACAGAAGCTCTGATGACTTCCATCATCCAATCACATGCAAGCAAAAAATGTGTTTTTTTTTTTGTTTGTTTTTTTCCGTTGCATGTGATTGGGTATTTCTTGCAAAGTGAAGCTTTACTCCATTTACTTAAAGTGATTGTAAAACCCTTACATATACATAGCTTCCAACTGCCCCTGATTTCTAGGGACTGTCCCTGATTTGGAACAATGTCCCTCTGTCCCTCTTTCCTCCTCATTTGTCCCTCATTTTGATCTGATCTATACAGTTGTATATAAAATGTACTTTTTATCTTTCAAAAAGTGTTTTCTAGTGCTAAACCTTTCATCTGATTTCTAAACTGCTGCATTTGTAAATTTCAATATAGAATAGAATAGAAGTAGAAAAAAAGCATTTTTGGCTTTAACTAATCTTTTTTTTTTAAATAATTCTTCTTTAAGGGGGCGTGGCAGTGGGCATGTCCTATGCCTGCATACTTTTGCTAATAGGTGTCCCTCATTCCCATCTCAAAAAGTTGGGATGTATGTGTATACCCAGTGAGGTGACTGGCCTCAGGTAAAACACACAACAAACAAATCTTCCTATATAAGTTGTACTTGACTATCTGCAGCCTTTCGTTTTCACTGCTGAATTTTAAAGCTTGTCTGAGATTTCAGAAAAAAAAGGGGGCAGAAAGCTGAAGTTACACTCTCAGTGAGCAGAGGTTTGATAGCTGATTGGAGGGAAGGGACACACCCCCTTCACATAGCACACAGGAACAGAGCTGAGAATGTCAATCAGCTGGAGATCGCTCCCCTGTCACCATTTTTCTCTTGGGGGGAGATTTACTAAAACTGGAGATTGCAATATCTGGTACATAGAAACCAATCAGCTTCCCCCTTCTATTGTCAAAGCTTAATTAAACAAACTAAAGTTAGAAGCCGATTGGCTACCATGCACAGCTGCACCAGATTCTGAGTGCTCCAGTCTTAGTAAATCTCCCCCCCCCCCCCCTTTGGTGTCAGGAAAACTTGTCAGAAGTGATTGTAAGCTCTAATGAGCAGGGCCCTCTGATTCCTCCTGTATTGAATTGTATTATAACTGTATTGTCTTCCCTCACATTGTAAAGCGCTGCGCAAACTGTTGGCGCTATATAAAACCTGTATAATAATAATAATAATGGTGATAACAGAGGAAGGAAGCAGCAGATAGAAAGTACACTTAGTACACACTATAGAGAGATATGCTTTGTTCATATTTCATGTCTGAGGTTTACAACCACTTTAACTCTGGAGAAACTGCACTTGCAGAATGCACAGTCTATTTGCCTTTGGTAAATCAACCCCAATGTGTATCGGCTGCACTCCTGTTACTAAATGACGCAGTGTTTTCACTACCACAGTGCCGGGGATCTGTCATTTAGTATATGGGAGTGCAGTGTGTGCACATCTGGGGGAGTTAGGTCATTGTGATTGATGAGGATTTAAACTGCTGGATGTCACTGACCAAATATACTATTGAAAGTGTTTCATTATAAATCTCTTTGATAAGTGAAAAAAAAATACCCTTTGATCCTGCCAGAAATTTGGTGTGCTTGTAACTTCCTACGCACTGAAATTTCAAGCAGTATTATCATGCTGGGCTATTTTCTGCCTTTAGGCGATCCCTGAAAACGCATCTTTTCAGGGAAGCCTATCACGCCTCCAAAAAAAAACTGAACTCACCCCCCACAGATATAACCTGTACCACTTGCCCCACCCGATTAGATTGTAAGCTCTTTTGAGCAGGGCCCTCCTTAAGCAGTATTTATTTATTATTTCAGGTACTTATATAGCGCTGTCAATTTACATCTACATTGTACATTCACATCAGTCCCTGCCCTCAAGGAGCTTACAATCTAAGGTCCCTAACTCACATACATACACAGTAGGGCCGATTTTATACAGGGTCCAAGTAACCTACCAGCATGTCTTTGGAGTGTGGAAGGAAACCGGAGTACCCAGAGGAAACCCACGCAGGCACAGGGAGAACATGCAAACTCCAGGCAGGTAGTGTCATGGTTGGGATTTGAACCAGCGACCCTCTTGTTGCTAGGTGAAAGTGCTAACCACTACCCCACTGTGTCACCCAAGCAGTAGTAAACTTAAGCAAAGTACTTGTAAAACCCTTACACAAAACCCTTTAATATCATTCCACTATGTAAATAAACCCCCTTGGTTCCTTCTTACTGTTTTGCTGCTTATTTTGCTGTTCATGTCTCCTTTCTGAAGCCGGCGCCATTGCTACTGTTCTCTTCTGCATCTTCTGCGAAGCTTCTGTCCTTTCTTGCGGTAGGTGCTGGAATCTCACGCATTGAGCATTTCAGGAAGCTGTGCAGGAGGCTGTACTTTCCCGTGATTGCAATGCCACCGAGAGTGAATGACTGAGGCACGGCATTGGCTGGAACAGACTGACGGCACACAGAACATGCCGTAAATAGCCGCAGATATGCGCATACGCCAATGATGTCATAAAACCGATCCTGCCTTGATTGCCACCGAACAGCAAAGGAATGAAAAAATGTAAGAATAGCACAATATACACTGAGTATTAAGGATTTTAATGCAGCAAAGTTCTGATGCTGAGTTTACTACCACATTAACCCTCTTGTATTTTATTGTATTGTAGCTGCACTGTCTGCCTTTAGATTGTAAATCAGTGCGCAAACTGTTGGCACTATATAAGAACTTGCTTATATATGCATAAAGCCGGTATACGGCGACAAAGCGGCTCTCCTGCGCTGGATCACGTACCTACTATGTGATCCAGCACCCCTGGGTATGGGGTGCGCGTTCGCTCCTGGCGCACCACTTGTGCTGTGATTAGTCAAAGCACAAGCCAATAAGCAGGTGCCGGCCAATGGATGACCACTGGCACCCACTGATCGGCGAGGAGAAAGACAGAACAGAGCTCTGTCTATGTAAACAAGGTAGAGCTCTGTCCTTTCAGCAGGGCAGTGTTCCATTTTTGTTTCCCTGCTAAGCAGGGGATAAAATCCAGCACACCCATTAATAAAAGCACCTTACATAGTAAACACAATAACAATGGTTTTAACCCTTTGATCACTCTAGATCAGGGGTGTCAAACCCAATTTCATCGAGGGCCGCACCAGCATTATGGTTGCCCTCAAAGGGCCGGCTGTAGCTGTAAGACTAGATGTCCAGAGCACCCCACTTCCCCTACATCAGATGTAAAAAGCCCCTCACTATCAGAAGTGAAAAGTCCCCCACCTTCCCTTACATCACAGTGCACCCTCTTTACCTTGTGCTTCTTCCTGGAAGAAGCTGGGGAAAAAAATGCAGGGTGTGGAGGAGGACCAGGGGAGGGGCTGGAGTTTGCTGAGACCAGGGGAGGCAGAGATGAGGTGGTGCTGCAGCTAAACAGAGAGTTACAGAATCTGTATGAGGAGTTCTGTCCTCCTCTCTGCTGCCGACTGCTGAGATAAGGTAGGGACAGAGATGAGGGGGTAGCTGCACGAGAGGTGCGAGGGCCACATGAAATGGCCTGGAGGGCCACATTCGGCCCGCGGGCCTTGTGTTTGACACCCGTGCTCTAGATGTTTAACCCCCTTACCAGCCACAAAGTGTCAGTGTCAGTTAGTGTCGGGTTGTCCGCCGCAATATTGCAGTCCTGCTATAAGTCACTGGTTGGCTCCATTACTAGAATAAAAAAAATACAAATTTCAGTATATATACCATAGTTTGTTGATACTATAACTTTTGCGAAAACCAAACAATATATGCTTATTGGGATTTTTTTTTTTTTACCAAAAATGTGTAGCAGAATACATATCGGCCTATGGCCCCTTTCAGACGGGCTTTCCGATTAGGTCCGCCTGTCAGTTTTTCAGGCGGACCTGATTGGATGCTCCATGCAGCCCTATGGAGCAGCAGATGTCAGCGGTGACATCTCCGCTGACACCCGCCGTGGCACTATCCGATCCGATCCTGTCTGTGAAATCCAGACAGATGGAAACCCTATTTTCCAGCCGTCTAGACGATCGGATCGGATAAGGTAAAAACGAACAAGCAGTCCGTTTTCATCTGATCTCCCATAAAGGAAAGTGGGGATCTGACACGCCTGTCTGTGCAAAGTAAGCGGAGACGGACCTGTCATCTGCCTGCTCAGCAGGGATCGGCGGATCGATCCCCACTGAGCAAAACTATGTCTGCTGGGCGGAAAGCACATGTGAAAGGACCCTAAATTTTTGAAGAAATTAGATTTTTACATTTTTTTTATTGGATATGTTTTATAGCAGAAAGTAAAAATATTTTTTTATTTTCAAAATTTTCATTTTTTTTTTGTTTATAGCACAAAAAATAAAAAAACCTAGAGGTGATAAAATACCACCGAAAGAAAGCTGTATTTGTTGGATAAAAATGACATAAATTTCGTTTGAGTACAGAATTGCATGTTCGCGCAATTGTCAGTTAAAATAATGCAAAAAAATGACTTGGTCATGAAGGGAGGTAAACCTTCCGGAGGTCAAGGGGATAAACCCCGAATACTACTTATAATATTAATAATTTTGCTGTTGTGGACTACAAACCACCTCCCCCCAAAAGCTGTATAGGAGAGGGGGAGGTGGCATGTAGTCCTAACATAGTTCCTGTGTTGTCACTCTAAAAAAGAGTGTTACTATTATTATTATTATTATTATTATTATTATACAGGATTTCTATAGCGCCAACAGTTTGCGCAGCACTTTACAATGTGAGGGCAGACATTACAGTTACAATACAATTCAATACAGGAGAAATCAGAGGGCTCTGCTCATTAGAGCTTACAATCTAAAAGGATCACTAGGTAACTATAAAGAAAAGAAAAAGCCGGAAAATAAAAACAACTTCAAGCTCCATATCCGAGGACCGATTGGTTGCAATCTATTACGTTTTTGTTCTTGGGTTTGGATACGCTTTAACCTCTTGCCGACCGCCCCACGCAGATTTACTGCGGCAGGGCGGCTTGGTTGGGCATAATCACTATTATGTACACGCAGTCTTGGCGTGATTAGACACAGCAGGAGCCAGACCGCAGGAAGAGCGGGCACGATCGCCGCCGGCCTCCGCGATCTTCACAGAAACTGACAGAAGAGCTGCCTGCTTTGTTTACATGAGTCTTCTGTCACACAGGCACAGAGAGATCATGTGAAACCCTGATCTCCCTGTGCCTGTCACAGAGCCCCCCCACAGTCAGTAAGCACAAATAGGCATACATTTAACCCTTTGATCAACACCAATATTAACCCCTTCCCTGCCAGCGTCATTTATACAGTAACAGTGCATATTATTTAGCACTGATTACTGTAGTAATATCACTGGTTCCCAAAAAGTGTCCAAAATGTCAGTTAGGGGTCTGATCTGTCCGCCGCAATGTTGCAGTCCCGCTAAAAATCGCAGATCGCCGCCATTACGTGTAAAAAAAAACAAATATAAACAATAAAAATGACATAAATCTTTCCTGTAGTTAGTAGACGAGATAACTTTTGCGCAAACCAATTAAAATACGCTTATTGCGATTTTATTTTATACCAAAAATATGTAGCAAAAAACAAATTGGCCTAAAATATTAAAAAAAATAGATTTTTACATTTTTTTGAGAATGTTATATAGCAGAAAGTTTTTTCGATTTGTCGCTCTTTTTTTGTTTATTGCGCAAAAAATAAAAACCGCACAGGTAATCAAATACCACCAAAAGAAAGTTCTATTTGTGGGAAATAACCCAGTGGGGTCCGCACCAATGTTGCAGTCCTGCTAAAAATCGCTGATCGCCGCCATTACTAATAAAAACAAAAAAATAAATAAAAAGTCCAAAAATCTATCCAGTAGTTTGTAAACGCTATAACTTTTGCGCAAACCAATTAAAATAAGCTTTTTGGGATTTTTTTTTTTTTTACCAAAAATATCTAGCAGAATACAAATTGGCCTAAACTGATAAAAAATTTGGATTTTTTATTTTTTTTTATTGGAAATGTTTTATAGCAGAAATATTGTGTTTTTTTTTTTTTTTCAAAATTGTCGCTTTTTTTTGTTTATAGCGCAAAATCTAAAAACCGCTGAGGTGATCAAATACCACCAAAAGAAAGCTCTATTTGTGGGGGGGGGGGGGGGGGAAGGACATCAATTGTATTTGGGTACGGTGTCACACGACCACGCAATTGTTAGTTAAATTACAGCAGCGCCGAATCGCAAAAAAAAAAAAAAAAAATGGTATGATCATTAAGGGGGTAAAAGCTTCCGGAGCTGAAGTGGTTAAGCTTCATGCCAGAATTTCTCAGACAAAGGGCTTCTTCCAAGTCCCACTAAAGTGTGTCATGCTGGTGACAGGAGCGAGCACGTGATGATGTGAGCAGTGGAGAAATGCAGCAGTATCAGCCTCAGCCTTGGGAAGGAAGGAGAGAGAAAGACAGACTGAGACAGAAGTGCATCTGCTTTGAAATCACAGAGGGAAAGAGAGGCAGCAGCCACACGCACACACCATCCAGCCCAGCCGCCTGCGGTTCCTGTGTGCAGAAACAATAGGAAAGCACGGGGGGTGTTAAGAGGCAGATCCAAGCAAGAACTGTCACAGCACGGGGCTGCTTTATAAATGCGGAGCTGGACATTGGCTTAGTAGCTCAGCATGCCCACCGCCGCTTGTTGCCTGACATAGCACAAGCTTTCGCCTCCAGCTCATGGTGTTTGACCAAGCTTCAGCATGTCCAGGAGGAAGATCTCGTCCGAATCGTTCAGCTCGCTGGGATCTGACTATCTTGAGACCAGCCCGGAGGAAGAGCCAGAATGCCCCTTGGCTCGGATGTGCTGGAATGGGAGCAAAAGCCCCACGGGGTCGCAGGAGAAGCAGCCAGCCCTGGTGCTCGGCCCCAGGAGGACGACCAGGAGGAGAAGGGTGAACCTGGACTCCCTGGGGGAGAGCATAAGGAAGCTTACTTCTCCCACGGTAAATAAAAGCGACCTGCATGCCACTTCTACTCTGGGCAGGGTGGGAAGAAGGGTAAGGGGGGATCTGGGCAGGAGGCAGGGTGTTCATTGGCACCTGGTACCCACAGCTAAAGTCAAACTGATGGAGATTCCTTTGCAAGGAGCGAGGACGAAGGATGGCTGGTCCTCCAATGAATAGCATTTGCAGTAGATGAGTGACACTTGGCTGGCCTGTCATTAGACATATGCTGATCATTAGTGCCACAGCCTCCGGGGGCATGTGCCAGTTTGAGGGTATGGGCAGCAGATAGTAGCAATAAGTGTATGTGCTCTATATCTGTTTGCGTTATGTAATTGGCTATACACGCACAGATCTACTATAGATACACATGCAGTAGACCGATACAAATATATATATGTAATCCCATTATTCCTTATATCAAGTGTACAGGAGTACGGCTACACACATAGAATTATGCTGGCAGCAGAGGAACCATCATTGCCATAGTAACGCTCGCCTGTATATAGGACCCAGGGAGTAAGTGTAAGATTGTAAGAAATTGGTTGCAACATTTTTTAGCTATTTTTCTTCAACGGCAATCGGTGTCTTATTAATACTATTGATTTATATAGCATTATCGCCATGCTCCGTGAGGATGAGCGTGCATGCATACATATCCACACAAGCACTGGAAATACAGATGCTACTTAACTAGCCTTACTTTGTGTTACATAATTCCCACTGTTATGACATTTCAGTACATAGCAATTGTGCACATCATCAAACTGGGTAATGCAATGCAATTCTATTAAGCTGTCTCCGGATGACAGTGGGTGCCGATCTGGTATTACGGGAGCAGTGGCTCATAGTTGTATCCAGGCAGCCTATAGAAGACGGAGAAAATAGACAAATTGTGGGTGTGTGGGTGGCAATCAAAAGGTTGGCAGAATACGTAAAGAGCGGGGACGACACTGACAGACCCCCTTTTGTCTTCCCAGAGCGAGGAGATGATGAGAGATAAAGGGGTGGATAATGAAGGAAGAGATCCTGGTTCATTATAGACTAGCAGTAGTTTGAAAGCTGTAGCGTATATTTAATGCCGCAAACTCAACTCCTCATGCCAATTAAATCACAGCTAATGGCACAGTGACCTAGAAAGCAAAGATGGAAATCGCTTAGTACCAAAAGTGACATCCCAACATAGTAAATAGTGACACCAAGGAGCTATTTTAAACAAATATCTGGCATAATGTACCCATTTCTATGAAGTATAAGGATATTACGATTTACCTTGGCGTTCAATATATAGGCTGTGTGTATAGAGGGTAATGAACTCTGCGGGGAGTTCAAAGTATTTAAAGCTGGCCGTACACTGCTTGAATATTACTTAATTCCTGCTGGCTCGGCTGAAACTCGAGCAATGTATGACCCTGTCAGCACCTCACTGTCTAACAAATATCATATGTTCGATTGACTTTTGTGGAATGAGACTGTTGGAAATTTTTCAGCTGAATGGTGGCTGCATCCAACAGAACGCAGCCGCTGTTCAGGTATCCTGACAGACATAACCAGCGGTGGCCAGAATAACTCAACAGGGGAATTCATCCATTTGTGCTGGTTAGAAATCTATATGTGTATGACCAGCTTTAGTCATATATTGCAGGGTACACATCATTTCTCATAATACACCAACACTCATACTTACCGAGATTGACTGAATATGACAGAGAGCAACAAAAAGTTCTTATAGCTATAATATAAGCCAAGACTCATGTGAATATGTGGGTTAGGACAAGCCAGTAGGTAGGGCTAAAACAAATAAGTGGGGTTATGACAAGTCAATAAGTGGGGCTAGGACAAGTCAATAAGTGGGGTTAGGACAGGCCAGTAAGTGGGGTTAGGACAAGGCAGTAAGTGGGGTTAGGACAAGTCAATAAGTGGGGTTAGGACAGTCCAGTAAGTGGGGTTAGGACAAGGCAGTAAGTGGGGTTAGGAAAGTCAGTAAGTGGGGCTAGGACAAGTCAGTAAGTGGGGCTAGGACAAAATAGTAGGTGGAATTAGGACAAGGTAGTAAGTGGGCTTAGACCAAGCCAGTGGGGCCTGAACAAGCCAGTATGTGGGGTTAGGACAAGCCACTGAGGTTAGGACAAGTCAGTAAGTGAAGTTTATCAAGCCAGTGGGGTTAGGACAAGCCAGTGGGGTCTAGACAAGTCAGTAAGTGGGGTTAGGACAAGTCAGTAAGCGGGTTAGACCAAACCAGTGGAGTCTGAACAAGTCAATAAGTGGGGCTAGGATAACCCAGTGGGGTCTGAACAAGTCAGTAAGTGGGGTCAGATCAAGCCAGTGGGGTCTGGAAAAGTCAGGACAAGCCAGTGGGGTCTGGACAAGTCAGTAAGTGGGGTAAGATCAAGCCAGCGAGGTCTGGACAAGTCAGTGTGTGGGGTTAGGGCAAGCCAGTGGGTTCTGGACAAGTCAGTAAGTGGGGTTAGGACAAGCCAATGGGGTTAGGACAAGTCAGTAAGTGGGGTTAGGGCAAGCCAATGGGGTTTGGACAAGTCAGTAAGTGGGGTTAGGACTTTGGACAAGTCAGTAAGTGGGGTTAGGACAAGCCAGTGAGGTTAGGACAAGTCAGTAAGTGGGGCTAGGACAAGCCAGTGAGGTTAGTACAAGTCAGTTAGTGGGGTTAGGACAAGTCAGTGGGGTCTGGAAAAGTCAGGACAAGCCAGTGGGGTCTGGACAAGTCAGTAAGTGGGGTAAGATCAAGCCAGCGAGGTCTGGACAAGTCAGTGTGTGGTGTTAGGGCAAGCCAGTGGGTTCTGGACAAGTCAGTAAGTGGGGTTAGGACAAGCCAGTGAGGTTAAGACAAGTCAGTAAGTGGGGTTAGGACAAGCCAGTGAGGTTAAGACAAGTCAGTAAGTGGGGTTAGACCAAGCCAGTGGGGACTGAACAAGCCAGTAAGTGGGGTTAGGACAAGCCAGTGAGGTTAGGACAAGTCAGTAAGTGGGGTTAGGGCAAGCCAATGGGGTCTGGACAAGTCAGTAAGTGGGGTTAGGACTTAGGACAAGCCAGTGGGGTCTGGACAAGTCAGTAAGTGGGGTTAGGACAAGCCAGTGAGGTTAGGACAAGTCAGTAAGTGGGGCTAGGACAAGCCAGTGAGGCTAGTACAAGTCAGTAAGTGGGGTTAGGACAAGTCAGTAAGTGGGGTTAGGACAAAACATTAAGTGGGATTAGGGCAAGGTAGTAAGTGGGGCTAGACCAAGCCAGTGGGGCTGAACAAGCCAGTAAGCGGGGTTAGGACAAGCCAGTGAGGTTAGGACAAGTCAGTAAGTGAGGTTAGATCAAGCCAGTGGGGTCTGGACAAGTCAGTAAGTGAGGTTAGGACAAGCCAGTGGGGACTAGACAAGTCAGTAAGTGGGGTCTGGACAAATCAGTAAGTGGGGTTAGACCAAACCAGTGGAGTCTGGACAAGTCAGTAAGTGGGGTTAGGACAAGCCAGTGGGATCTGGACAAGTCAGTAAGTGGGGTCAGATCAAGTCAGCAGGGTCTGGACAAGTCAGGGCAAGCCAGTGGGGTCTGGACAAGTCAGCAAGTGGGGTTAGGGCAAGCCAGTGGGGTCTGGACAAGTCAGTAAGTGGGTTCAGATCAAGCCAGCAGGGTCTGGACAAGTCAGGACAAGACAGTGGGGTCTGGACAAGTCAGCAAGTGGGGTTAGGGCAAGCCAGTGGGGTCTGGACAAGCCAGTAAGTGGGGTTAGGACAAGCCAGTGAGGTTAAAGGCAAGTCAGTAAGTGGGGTTAGACCAAACCAGTGGGGTCTGGACAAGTCAGTAAGTGAGGTTAGGACAAGCCAGTGGGGACTAGACAAGTCAGTAAGTGGGGTCTGGACAAGTCAGTAAGTGGGGTTAGGACAAGCCAGTGGGATCTGGACAAGTCACTAAATGGGGTCAGATCAAGCCAGTGGGGTCTGGACAAGTCAGGACAAGCCAGTGGGGTCTGGATAAGTCAGTAAGTGGGGTTAGGACAAGCCAGTGAGGTTAAGACAAGTCAGTAAGTGGGGTTAGACCAAACCAGTGGGGTCTGGACAAGTCAGTAAGCGGGGTTAGGGCAAGCCAGTGGGGTTAAGAAAAGTCAGTAAGTGGGGTTAGGGCAAGCCAGTGAGGTTAAGACACGTCAGTAAGTAGGGTTAGGACAAGCTAGTGAGGTTAAGACAAGTCAGTAAGTGGGGTTAGACCAAACCAGTGGGGTCTAGACAAGTTAGTAAGTGGGGTTAGGACAAGTAAGTAAGTGGGGCTTGGAGAAATCAGTAAGTGGAGTTAGGAGCAGGTTGGGAAGGGTTTTTTATAAAACAATTGGGTGCACTAAGAATGATAAAGTGTCTATGGTTTACCCTTCTGGCACAGTTTAGACTTTGTGTAAGCAGTACAATCTGATGTCAGAACCAGCTATGTATACAGGAATCATGAGCAGAATATGCCATAAGCTCTTAACAAGGGGATTCATGATTAGAAATGAGCAAAAATTTGTTCAATTTTAATTTCCCAAAATGTTATTGAAAATCATACATTTTAGCAAAATTCGCAATTTTGGTGGAATGCTTCGGAGTGAATAGGAATAGGTAAAATAAAGCAACGCCCCCCCCCATCTGTTTTGCACCCGCACTGCAAATATTTAAACTATGACACATAGGATAATCGCTTGCCTCATACTTAGGGTAGTTCTAAAGCTAAAACCTTTTTTTAACCTAAAGTGCTTGTTAAGCCAAGATGTTATCTTTACACCATCCCCTCTGTTAGATTACAACCTGTATCCTAGTTCCTGTGCTTTATTAAAAGAAAAAGCAGATTTTTACCTGTTTTCACAGTGCCTATCGGCGCTCACGTGACTCCCGGCTCTCTTCTCTCCCCGTCTGATATCTCCAGCGAGAGGGGCTGAGAACTTCCTCTGACGTCAGACAGACAGGGAGAAAAGGAGGAGAGAGCCGGGAGTCACGTGAGCGCCGATAGGCGCTGTGAAATCAGGTAGTAGTCCTTTTTTCTTATAAAGCACAGGCACTAGGATACAGATTGTAATCTAATAGAGGGGATGGTGTAAAGATCACATAGTTTTGTAGCAGCTGGGGGGGAGGGGGACTAGAGTGGCGCTAGTGAGCTGAAAGGCAGGGAGGGGAGGGGGGGAGGAGGACAGAGGAGAGCTGCAGATAGCTGCAAATGACGGAGACACGTACACTGACCACAGTGTTAGGGCTCAGCAGCCATGATACACCGTGGTCAGTTTACAGAGGGGAGTGTAGAAACTGGCAGGGTCAGCCACGTTTTTTAGGTGTTACAGGGGCTAAATTACACAGCACAAGAACTGTACTGTATAACATGCTTTAAGGGAACTGGATCTGCTTTTTTATTTATTTTTTAATTTACAGTAACAAACGCTTTATTGCATTCGCTGCATTAACGTAAAAAATAAATAAATAAATGTTGCTACTTACTGTGCAATACCCACAACACTTACCTGAGTGTTGTATCGATGTAGTGCTGTGCCCTTGTGCGGTTCTTCTTCCCAGCCTTTCTCTTCTCACAGGAGGATTGAGCAACAGCGGGAGCCATTGGCTCCTGCTGCTGTCAATCAAGTCCTGTGAGCAGAGTGGGGGTGGGGCCAAGCCGCGCTGTGAGTGTTTATGGACACACACAACCTGGCTTGGGGCAAGCTTGCTATAGGGGCAGACACAGAAGAGGAGGAGCCAAGATCGCCAGCGGGGGACTCCAGAAGAGGCGGTTCAGGGCCGTTCTGTACAATACTATTGCACAGAGCGAGTATAACATGTCTATTATTTTAATTTAAAAAATGCCTTTAAGAAACCCTTTAAAGGTTTGTTCACACTAAATGCTTTCATGTGTGTTTTTTAAATGCATCCCAAAAGTACGCACAGTAAAAATCTATGTTTTCCAATAAACCTAGTTCACACCACTGCCTTAAAAAAAGCACAGTGGCGTGCATTGGCACTGGAACACATATAAACGCATCTTTAAAGTGGTAGTAAACGGCACCTTTTTAATATTATTAAAATACTATAAAAATATTATATTTTTAATAGATTGTATTGCAGTGTGAATATCTCCTAAACAGTGCAAGTTTAGGAGATATTCACTCTACCTACAGGTAACCCTTATTATAGGCATACCTGCAGGTACAAGTCACAAAGAAGACTTTACTTCCACTTTAAGTACAAAGAAAAAAAAAAAAAGCACATTGGATAGCATTACAAATAAATAAATAAATACAATCACATTTTAAATGCATGTAAATGCACACGTGGAAACGCATATTGGGTGCAGGGATTGTGGTGTGGTCTAGCCCTTAGACTCGGTTCACACTGATGCTGTGCAGGACGATACATGTAATTCACACAGAAATCGCAGCACATTCCTGTGCGAATTAGATGCAGTGTTTCTGGTGTGCGATTTAAGCCATGGATTTGTATGGCTCAAGTCGCACCACATTCGCACTAAACACATGCAGGACCCTTTTTTTTTCTCCACACCAGAATTGGATCGCATGGGTGTTCAATGCACTTTACAACCCGATTTTGGGGTGTCATTAACGTAGCATACACTCCGCAATGGGTTTGCATGAACGGGTTGCGATTTTGGTGCAGTGGTGAATCCGCAGTGAATTTGCATTGCATCTAGTGAAAACCGAAGCTGAAACTATCGCCACATACTAGCACTGCACCACCATTTTCAAATTAGTGGGTGATTTTTTCTTCGCAGGGAGCGATCATGGATAGCTGGTGGCAATTGGAGCCGCCAGACCTTTGCATCAGAGTCCACGCTGCCGAGTGGGGGCGGGGGCGCTCCGCCTGGCGGCACGCACTTGCCCCCTAGCTGCAGGCGCGTGACCGACGTATACCTACATCCCTACATCGGTTAGCGCAGGAGGCCCAGCCTGCCGCAGTAAAACTGAAACTGAAATGAAAAATAGGTTCCATATTAATAATTATGCTGCCAAAATTAGTGAGTGCTGTAAATTGCCTCCAGCATTGCTCCAGTTTCTTCCTGCTGGAGGCTGCCATTTTTTGAAGCTCAAAGCCCCTGAGCAGCACTAAATCATAAAATGGAAGTAAACCCATTGATTTAACAGTTTAAAAAAACAGTTACATTCCTGGAATGCTGAGATTGCTGTCACGTTTACTTGTTTCCTCAACCAAACTGTCAAACCATCAAATGGCTGCAATCATAGCTGATCACATGTACAGCACCATGGCAGTTGCAGATCAAACAGAAGCAGCTTCATTAGCTATAAAGGATAAGAGGGTTTAATTCTGATTTAAGACTGTCAGCAGATCGGCCTCTACAAAATGCCTAAAAATGGAGAGCAACTGAGCATATATGTATATTTTGCATATCTATACCTGCAAAAGGGGACAGCTTGAAGTGATCTAGCATTCATTTGCTGACTAAAGTTCCACTTTAGTATTACTTTAACCACTTGCCGACCAGCTGCCGCAGTTATACCTGCAGCAGGTTCCTGCAAATCGCCGTACCTGTACGGTGATCCACAGGAGCGCCTACTCGCCAGCGGGGAAGCCCATCCACGGGGCCAGCGGTCGCAATTTCTGCCAGGCACCCGCGATCGCTCCCCGTGAAGTGAGAATGGCGGTCTGCTGTTGTAAACGCAGCAGACCGTTGTTCTCTCAGGAATCAATGCAGAGCTCATGTATTCCTCCTATTTAGGAACACAGGTCTCTGTATTGTTTTCACAAGCCCCCCCCCCCCCCCCCCACAGTTATAAAACAGCCCCTAGGCTCACAGTTATTCCTTTGATTGCCCCCTAGGTTAACCCCTTCCCTGCCAATGTCATTATTACTGTAACAGTGCATATTTTTAGCACTGATTTAGTAATGTCCCTGGTCTCCCCAAAAATGTCAGTTAGGGGTCCGATCTGTTTGTCCCAATGTCGCAGTCCGGCTAAAAATCGCGAATCGCCACCATTACTAGTAAAAAAATAAAAATGACATAAATATTTCCCCTAGTTTGTGGATGCGAGAACTTTTGCGCAAACCAATCAAAATACGGCTATTGGGATTTTGTTTTACCAAAAATATGAAGCAGAATACAAATTGGCCTACGTGTCGGTTCACACTGTTCCGACTTGTCAGGCGACCAAGTAGCGGACCGTGCTGTGCAATTGGAACCATTCTAATAGGAGTGACTCAAGTTGCTCCGACTTAGAAAAAGGTTCCTGCACCTTTTTTTTGTAAAGTCGGAGCGACTTGCATTGACTTCCATTATGTGAAGTCGTTGCAAGCCGCGCCGAAGTCGCGGTGCACGGGCGACTGCATAAGTCGCCCGAAGTCGTGTCGCTCTAGTGTGAACCGACACTAAATCTTATTTATTTATTTTTTTGGGAATGTTATATAGCAGAAAGTGAAAAATATTGTTTTTTTTTTTCAGAATTGTCGCTCTTTGTTTCTTCATAGCGCAAAAAAAAAAAATAAACAATTGCACAGGTAATAAAATACCACCAAAAGAAAGCTCTATTTGTGGGGGAAAAAGGACATCACTTTTATTTGGGTACAGTATTGCATGTCAGCAAATTGTCAGTTAAAGTAAAGCAGTGCCGAATCACAAAAAAAAAAAAACGGCCGGGTCAAGAAGGGGGGAAAATCTTCCAGGGCTGAAGTGGTAAAAAAAGTTAAACTACGAAATGGTTTCTATCAGAATCAGAATATTCTATATGGATTCAGTGGCAGGACACGAGACAAAGAGTAATAATTGACAATTACGTTGGCCAGGTACAGGGCATTTTCCAGCAGGCTTTGAATTTCACTGTAAAATTGAAAGTTTTCTCCTTAGCAGAATTTTGCCAATAGTGAATCAGGTAATTGTACGCTGAAATTGGATTTCCTCCGAAATGACTACACTCATCTCTAGTGAATAGTTGCTATGTGTCCTGACACAATGTGCCAGATTAGAGAAATGAAGATATCCAGTCCGTCATTGTGTTTCACATTTCATTTTTAAAAATGACTCTGGCATCTGACCTGTAACAAGCAACTGACCTTATCAGCATACTTCTCGGGCAGTGACTTAAAAATCAAAGCCAGTGGATCAGCCCAACAGCCAGAAAATTAGCATTTTCAGAGAGAGGTTAATAATATCATCCACCATACTTCTTTTTTGACACCCTCTCAGATTGCTGTCATTCTGATTTTCCCACTCTGCCCACAAACATCATTACACTCTATTACCTGCCTCCTCTATGTCATCACTCTTCTGCTGTCTTCTCTCATTAGTCCTTCTCCTACCAAACACCAGCGAGCCCGGCGCTGCTTCTTCCTTTCTTTGTATTTGAAGTGATGATTCACGCCGCAGTTATTTCACATTGCAGAAACAGCTTAATTACATAAAATGTATGTTGGAATATAACTGAGAGTTAGTATGTCTTAGGGCTCATTCATACGTGTAGCAGCCCTTGCTGCCCCTCTGAAAACCAAGTCGCAGTGGATCGCTCTTCAGAGACCTTTGACAGGCAGTGAAAAGGTGATATATCAGCTCCACACTGCCTGTTTTAATCCTGAAAATGCGAACCCACAGCACTGCAACTACCTGTGTTCTGGCGTGAGCCCATTCACCTTGATGGATCGCGTTTTGCATCAGTATCACCCGCCAAATGCGACGTGCCATTTCATTTTTGCCATGAAGAAAATAACCTTGGGCCTCAGTGGCTGCATGCCCTAGTTTAAACCGTATGCTTGTACCATCCATCCAGCCACTCATGTGAAGGAGTCCTTAAAGCGAGAGTAAACTCTCTTTAAAAAAAAAAAAAAAATATGGTCCCCCTGCAGGGTTATAATGTGCTAGCATGTATCACATGCTAGCACATTATGACAGACTTACCTTAAAACAAAGCTGTCACCACTGTCGGTGCTTCCATCTTCACCTGGTCTTCCTTCTGGGTTCACATCGTCACCTGGTCTTCCTTCTGGGTTCACATCGTCACCTGGTCTTCCTTCTGGGTTCACATCGTCACCTGGTCTTCCTTCTGAGTTCACATGTTCACCTGGTCTTCCTTCTGGGTTCACATTGTCACCTGGTCTTCCTTCTGGGTTCACATCTTCACCTGGTTTTCCTTCTGGGTTCACATCCTCACCTGGTCTTCCTTCTGGGTTCACATTGTCACCTGGTCTTCCTTCTGGGTTCACATCTTCACCTGGTCTTCTTTCTGGGTTCACATGTTCACCTGGTCATCTTTCTGGGTTCACACTGTCACCTGGTCTTCCTTCTGAGTTCACATCTTCACCTGGTCTTCCTTCAGGGTTCACATTGTCACCTGGTCTTCCTTCTGGGTTCACACTGTCACCTGGTCTTCCTTCTGGGTTCACATCCTCACCTGGTCTTCCTTCTGGGTTCACACTGTCACCTGGTCTTCCTTCTGGGTTCACATCTTCACCTGGTCTTCTTTCTGGGTTCACATCTTCACCTGGTCTTCTTTCTGGGTTCACATCTTCACATGGTCTTCCTTCTGGGTTCACATCTTCACCTGGTCTTCCTTCTGGGTTCACACTGTCACCTGGTCTTCCTTCTGGGTTCACATCTTCACCTGGTCTTCCTTCTGGGTTCACACTGTCACCTGGTCTTCCTTCTGGGTTCACATCTTCACCTGGTCTTCTTTCTGGGTTCACATCTTCACCTGGTCTTCCTTCTGGGTTCACATCTTCACCTGGTCTTCCTTCTGGGTTCACATCTTCACCTGGTCTTCTTTCTGGGTTCACATCGTCACCTGGTCTTCTTTCTGGGTTCACATCTTCACCTGGTCTTCCTTCTGGGTTTACATCTTCAACTGATCTTCCTTCTGGGTTCACATCTTCACCTGGTCTTCCTTCTGGGTTCACGTCTTCACCCGGTCTTCCTTCTGGGTTCACAGCCTCACCTGGTCTTCCTTCTGGGTTCACACTGTCACCTGGTCTTCCTTCTGGGTTCACATCTTCACCTGGTCTTCTTTCTGGGTTCACATCTTCACCTGGTCTTCCTTCTGGGTTCACACTGTCACCTGGTCTTCCTTCTGGGTTCACATCTTCACCTGGTCTTCTTTCTGGGTTCACATCTTCACCTGGTCTTCCTTCTGGGTTCACATCTTCACCTGGTCTTCCTTCTGGGTTCACACTGTCACCTGGTCTTCCTTATGGGTTCACATCTTCACCTGGTCTTCCTTCTGAGTTTACATCTTCAACTGATCTTCCTTCTGGGTTCACACTTTCACCTGGTCTTCCTTCTGGGTTCACATCTTCACCTGGTCTCCCTTCTGGGTTCACATCATCACCCGGTCTTCCTTCTGGGTTCACACTGTCACCTGGTCTTCCTTCTGGGTTCACATCATCACCTGGTCTTCCTTCTGGGTTCACATCGTCACCTGGTCTTCCTTCTGGGTTCACATAGTCACCTGGTCTTCTTTCTGGGTTCACATCTTCACCTGGTCTTCCTTCTGGGTTCACATCTTCACCTGGTCTTCTTTCTGGGTTCACATCTTCACATGGTCTTCCTTCTGGGTTCACATCTTCACCTGGTCTTCCTTTTGGGTTCACACTGTCACCTGGTCTTCCTTCTGGGTTCACATCTTCACCTGGTCTTCCTTCTGGGTTCACATCCTCACCTGGACTTCCTTCTGGGTTCACACTGTCACCTGGTCTTCCTTCTGGGTTCACATCTTCACCTGGTCTTCTTTCTGGGTTCACATCTTCACCTTGTCTTCCTTCTGGGTTCACATCTTCACCTGGTCTTCCTTCTGGGTTCACATCTTCACCTGGTTTTCTTTCTGGGTTCACATCGTCACCTGGTCTTCTTTCTGGGTTCACATCTTCACCTGGTCTTCCTTCTGGGTTTACATCTTCAACTGGTCTTCCTTCTGGGTTCACATCTTCACCTGGTCTTCCTTCTGGGTTCACATCTTCACCCGGTCTTCCTTCTGGGTTCACAGCCTCACCTGGTCTTCCTTCTGGGTTCACACTGTCACCTGGTCTTCCTTCTGGGTTCACATCTTCACCTGGTCTTCCTTCTGGGTTCACATCTTCACCTGGTCTTCCTTCTGGGTTCACATCTTCACCCGGTCTTCCTTCTGGGTTCACAGCCTCACCTGGTCTTCCTTCTGGGTTCACACTGTCACCTGGTCTTCCTTCTGGGTTCACATCTTCACCTGGTCTTCCTTCTGGGTTCACATCTTCACCTGGTCTTCCTTCTGGGTTCACACTGTCACCTGGTCTTCCTTCTTGGTTCACATCTTCACCTGGTCTTCTTTCTGGGTTCACATCTTCACCTGGTCTTCCTTCTGGGTTCACATCTTCACCTGGTCTTCCTTCTGGGTTCACACTGTCACCTGGTCTTCCTTCTGGGTTCACATCTTCACCTGGTCTTCCTTCTGGGTTTACCTCTTCAACTGATCTTCCTTCTGGGTTCACACTTTCACCTGGTCTTCCTTCTGGGTTCACATCTTCACCTGGTCTCCCTTCTGGGTTCACATCATCACCCGGTCTTCCTTCTGGGTTCACACTGTCACCTGGTCTTCCTTCTGGGTTCACATCATCACCTGGTCTTCCTTCTGGATTCACATCGTCACATGGTCTTCCTTCTGGGTTCACATAGTCACCTGGTCTTCCTTCTGGGTTCACACTGTCACCTGGTCTTCCTTCTGGGTTCACATCGTCACCTGGTCTTCCTTCTGTGTTCCCACCATCACCTGGTTTTCCTTCTAGGTTCCCATCGTCACCTGGTCTTCCTTCTGGGTTCACATCTTCACCTGGTCTTCCTTCTGGGTTCACACTGTCACCTGGTCTTCCTTCTGGGTTCACATTGTCACCTGGTCTTCCTTCTGGGTTCACATTATCACCTGGTCTTCTTTCTGGGTTCACATCTTCACCTGGTCTTCCTTCTGGGTTCACATTGTCACCTGGTCTTCCTTCTGGGTTCACATCTTCACCTGGTCTTCTTTCTGGGTTCACATGTTCACCTGGTCTTCTTTCTGGGTTCACACTGTCACCTGGTCTTCCTTCTGAGTTCACATCTTCACCTGGTCTTCCTTCTGGGTTCACATTGTCATCTGGTCTTCTTTCTGGGTTCACACTGTCACCTGGTCTTCCTTCTGGGTTGCATGCATAGTAGGTTTTGAAGCCGCACACAGGTAGATGAAATAAAAGGTGTCTTTATTCTTCAAAAATCATCAAGGACAAACAGACAGTGCGGGAACAGATGAGTCCAAGGTACCTTGGACTCATCTGTTCCCGCACTGTCTGTTTGTCCTTGATGATTTTTGAAGAATAAAGACACCTTTTATTTCATCTACCTGTGTGCGGCTTCAAAACCTACTATGCATGCTTCCGGATGGCGGATCTAGCCAGCACCAGGTTGGGCTTGCACCTGAGCGGCTTCCCCTCCCCCCTTTCTTCTACACTTCCTTCTGGGTTCACATCCTCACCTGGTCTTCCTTCTGGGTTCACACTGTCACCTGGTCTTCCTTCTGGGTTCACATCTTCACCTGGTCTTCTTTCTGGGTTCACATCTTCACATGGTCTTCCTTCTGGGTTCACATCTTCACCTGGTCTTCCTTCTGGGTTCACACTGTCACCTGGTCTTCCTTCTGGGTTCACATCTTCACATGGTCTTCCTTCTGGGTTCACATCCTCACCTGGTCTTCCTTCTGGGTTCACACTGTCACCTGGTCTTTCTTCTGGGTTCACATCTTCACCTGGTCTTCTTTCTGGGTTCACATCTTCACCTGGTCTTCTTTCTGGGTTCACATCTTCACCTGGTCTTCCTTCTGGGTTCACATCTTCACCTAGTCTTCCTTCTGGGTTCACATCTTCACCTGGTCTTCTTTCTGGTTCACATCGTCACCTGGTCTTCTTTCTGGGTTCACATCTTCACCTGGTCTTCCTTCTGGGTTTACATCTTCAACCGATCTTCCTTCTGGGTTCACATCTTCACCTGGTCTTCCTTCTGGGTTCACATCTTCACCCGGTCTTCCTTCTGGGTTCACAGCCTCACCTGGTCTTCCTTCTGGGTTCACACTGTCACCTGGTCTTCCTTCTGGGTTCACATCTTCACCTGGTCTTCCTTCTGGGTTCACATCCTCACCTGGACTTCCTTCTGGGTTCACACTGTCACCTGGTCTTCCTTCTGGGTTCACATCTTCACCTGGTCTTCTTTCTGGGTTCACATCTTCACCTTGTCTTCCTTCTGGGTTCACATCTTCACCTGGTCTTCCTTCTGGGTTCACATCTTCACCTGGTTTTCTTTCTGGGTTCACATCGTCACCTGGTCTTCTTTCTGGGTTCACATCTTCACCTGGTCTTCCTTCTGGGTTTACATCTTCAACTGATCTTCCTTCTGGGTTCACATCTTCACCTGGTCTTCCTTCTGGGTTCACATCTTCACCCGGTCTTCCTTCTGGGTTCACAGCCTCACCTGGTCTTCCTTCTGGGTTCACACTGTCACCTGGTCTTCCTTCTGGGTTCACATCTTCACCTGGTCTTCTTTCTGGGTTCACATCTTCACCTTGTCTTCCTTCTGGGTTCACATCTTCACCTGGTCTTCCTTCTGGGTTCACATCTTCACCTGGTTTTCTTTCTGGGTTCACATCGTCACCTGGTCTTCTTTCTGGGTTCACATCTTCACCTGGTCTTCCTTCTGGGTTTACATCTTCAACTGGTCTTCCTTCTGGGTTCACATCTTCACCTGGTCTTCCTTCTGGGTTCACATCTTCACCCGGTCTTCCTTCTGGGTTCACAGCCTCACCTGGTCTTCCTTCTGGGTTCACACTGTCACCTGGTCTTCCTTCTGGGTTCACATCTTCACCTGGTCTTCCTTCTGGGTTCACATCTTCACCTGGTCTTCCTTCTGGGTTCACATCTTCACCCGGTCTTCCTTCTGGGTTCACAGCCTCACCTGGTCTTCCTTCTGGGTTCACACTGTCACCTGGTCTTCCTTCTGGGTTCACATCTTCACCTGGTCTTCCTTCTGGGTTCACATCTTCACCTGGTCTTCCTTCTGGGTTCACACTGTCACCTGGTCTTCCTTCTTGGTTCACATCTTCACCTGGTCTTCTTTCTGGGTTCACATCTTCACCTGGTCTTCCTTCTGGGTTCACATCTTCACCTGGTCTTCCTTCTGGGTTCACACTGTCACCTGGTCTTCCTTCTGGGTTCACATCTTCACCTGGTCTTCCTTCTGGGTTTACCTCTTCAACTGATCTTCCTTCTGGGTTCACACTTTCACCTGGTCTTCCTTCTGGGTTCACATCTTCACCTGGTCTCCCTTCTGGGTTCACATCATCACCCGGTCTTCCTTCTGGGTTCACACTGTCACCTGGTCTTCCTTCTGGGTTCACATCATCACCTGGTCTTCCTTCTGGATTCACATCGTCACATGGTCTTCCTTCTGGGTTCACATAGTCACCTGGTCTTCCTTCTGGGTTCACACTGTCACCTGGTCTTCCTTCTGGGTTCACATCGTCACCTGGTCTTCCTTCTGTGTTCCCACCATCACCTGGTTTTCCTTCTAGGTTCCCATCGTCACCTGGTCTTCCTTCTGGGTTCACATCTTCACCTGGTCTTCCTTCTGGGTTCACACTGTCACCTGGTCTTCCTTCTGGGTTCACATTGTCACCTGGTCTTCCTTCTGGGTTCACATTATCACCTGGTCTTCTTTCTGGGTTCACATCTTCACCTGGTCTTCCTTCTGGGTTCACATTGTCACCTGGTCTTCCTTCTGGGTTCACATCTTCACCTGGTCTTCTTTCTGGGTTCACATGTTCACCTGGTCTTCTTTCTGGGTTCACACTGTCACCTGGTCTTCCTTCTGAGTTCACATCTTCACCTGGTCTTCCTTCTGGGTTCACATTGTCATCTGGTCTTCTTTCTGGGTTCACACTGTCACCTGGTCTTCCTTCTGGGTTGCATGCATAGTAGGTTTTGAAGCCGCACACAGGTAGATGAAATAAAAGGTGTCTTTATTCTTCAAAAATCATCAAGGACAAACAGACAGTGCGGGAACAGATGAGTCCAAGGTACCTTGGACTCATCTGTTCCCGCACTGTCTGTTTGTCCTTGATGATTTTTGAAGAATAAAGACACCTTTTATTTCATCTACCTGTGTGCGGCTTCAAAACCTACTATGCATGCTTCCGGATGGCGGATCTAGCCAGCACCAGGTTGGGCTTGCACCTGAGCGGCTTCCCCTCCCCCCTTTCTTCTACACTTCCTTCTGGGTTCACATCCTCACCTGGTCTTCCTTCTGGGTTCACCCTGTCACCTGTTTTCCTTCTGGGTTCACATCTTCACCTGGTCTTCTTTCTGGGTTCACATCTTCACATGGTCTTCCTTCTGGGTTCACATCTTCACCTGGTCTTCCTTCTGGGTTCACACTGTCACCTGGTCTTCCTTCTGGGTTCACATCTTCACCTGGTCTTCCTTCTGGGTTCACATCCTCACCTGGTCTTCCTTCTGGGTTCACACTGTCACCTGGTCTTTCTTCTGGGTTCACATCTTCACCTGGTCTTCTTTCTGGGTTCACATCTTCACCTGGTCTTCTTTCTGGGTTCACATCTTCACCTGGTCTTCCTTCTGGGTTCACATCTTCACCTAGTCTTCCTTCTGGGTTCACATCTTCACCTGGTCTTCTTTCTGGTTCACATCGTCACCTGGTCTTCTTTCTGAGTTCACATCTTCACCTGGTCTTCCTTCTGGGTTTACATCTTCAACCGATCTTCCTTCTGGGTTCACATCTTCACCTGGTCTTCCTTCTGGGTTCACATCTTCACCCGGTCTTCCTTCTGGGTTCACAGCCTCACCTGGTCTTCCTTCTGGGTTCACACTGTCACCTGGTCTTCCTTCTGGGTTCACATCTTCACCTGGTCTCCCTTCTGGGTTCACATCATCACCCGGTCTTCCTTCTGGGTTCACACTGTCACCTGGTCTTCCTTCTGGGTTCACATCATCACCCGGTCTTCCTTCTGGGTTCACACTGTCACCTGGTCTTCCTTCTGGGTTCACATCATCACCCGGTCTTCCTTCTGGGTTCACACTGTCACCTGGTCTTCCTTCTGGGTTCACATCATCACCTGGTCTTCCTTCTGGGTTCACATCGTCACCTGGTCTTCCTTCTGGGTTCACATAGTCACCTGGTCTTCCTTCTGGGTTCACACTGTCACCTGGTCTTCCTTCTGGGTTCACATCGTCACCTGGTCTTCCTTCTGTGTTCCCACCATCACCTGGTCTTCCTTCTAGGTTCCCATTGTCACCTGGTCTTCCTTCTGGGTTCACATTGTCACCTGGTCTTTCTTCTGGGTTCACATTGTCACCTGGTCTTCCTTCTGGGTTCACATTGTCACCTGGTCTTCTTTCTGGGTCCACATCCTCACCTGGTCTTCCTTCTGGGTTCACATCTTCACCTGGTCTTCCTTCTGGGTTCACATCTTCACCTGGTCTTCCTTCTGGGTTCATAGGCCCCGGCTATTTGCGATGCATACTAGTTCATTATGAAATACTTACCTTAGAACGAAGCCCCGACATGGTCGTCTGGACAACGCTGACATGTTCCCTCAGCATCTCTTCCTGGTTCAGCAGCTCCGGCGCTGTGAGTGGCCGAAGCCGCGATGACGTCACTCCCATGCATGCGCGTGGGAGTTTCACTTTCCGGCAAGGAGCCAGCAAGGAGCTTTGAAGGTCCGCCGGACCTTCAGAGCACATGAGCCGCTGACGTCAGCGGCTGCATGCAGGTTAAATATCCCCTATCTGTACAATCTGTATGGCTGAATTCTCATCGCACAGACATGGCATGTGATTTGCAGAGCAGTGCGCTCCGAATCACATACAATGCCTGACATCGCTTATAGTGTTAACCGGGACTTAGATTTGTTTTACCCTTATACGTGAAGGGTTTAACATGGTTGTAAACCCTTAAGCTGGATACACACTATACAACTTTTATTGTTTAATTTCCTTTAGATTTACCTTCAATGATGTAGTGCAAGGGCCGGCCTGATGGCATACAAGATTGAAAGTGTTTAGGTTTGACCTCATATTATATGGTTTTGGTTAATATAAAGGAAAAAAAAATCTAAAGAAAATTGTATAGTGTGTATCCAGCTTTACATATACCCAGAGAATGAATTGGCCTCAGGTGATACACAGGGATGAAACAAATCCTCCTATATAAGTTGTAACCTGTTTATCTGCAGTCTTCTCTTCTCTACATTCATTCAAAGTCCAGAATTTGTAAAGCTTGTCTGAGCTGTCAGGAGACACAGGGAGAAGAGCTGAAGTTACACTGTGCAGAGCTCAGTGCGGAAAGCTCTGACAGCTGATTGGATGGGAGGGAAGTGACACCCCCCGCCTCCCCTTCACACAGGAACAGAGCTGAGGCTGTCAATCACAAGCTGTGTGCTGGAGCTCCCTCCCCTGTCACCTTTTTTACTCTTGGTTTCAGGAAAACTTGTCAGAAGAAATTCATTCTGATAGCAGAGAAACAAAGCAAACAGAAATGTCACGTAGTGCTCATTATTGAGACATATACACACTATAGAGGGATATGCTTTGTTCATATTTCATGTCTGGGGTTTACAATCACTTTAATACATTGGACGGTGTATTGGTCTCATATTACAGGGCATGCCATTCCCTTATATCTTTTATGTGGCTCTCAGCTAGAACTATGATGACATGTAAACATTGAATATGTCATCTGTTCCAGATCAGCATGTATAGTGCATAACCATAGCTCAGCTCTTATGATTCATCATGGAACCTTCTGCTGATATTTCTGGGGTGTCTCCCCCCTGACACCTCCTTGATCTTGGAATAAATCTGCTGCATTTGTACTGAAATTCTGCCCAGTTCCTTGTAAATTCTCTGTGACAGATTCCATTTCTTAGGATATCAGCAGGAAAAGCGATGTGCTGTGTTTGCAGCTTTTCCGACACAAAGCTGTGCAGATGTTGTAAATAGTATTGTGCTTAGCAGATTTCTTTTTAAATAAAATATGAGTAATGTGCAAACAGAATGTGAAATATCACAGCCTAAAAAAAAGCAACTCAAGGCAAACAGGTAAATAGAGAACTAAAACACGCATACGGGAATTACTGACCTGCTAAACCATTTTCATCCTGATCTACCTATCCCTGCTCTGTTACTGCATGAGGAGGGTGACACCATTTTTAGAGCTTGCAATTCCACAGGCTCATTAACAGGGCTGCTGTTAGAAATCATGGGGCCCCGTACAGCCTACCTGGCAGGGACCCCCCAAATATGTCAAGACAATATTTTCACTAAAAATACACTAAAATCATTATTGGCGGGCACACACATAACAGAGAACCTGTGTGAATTAGCCCTATTTAATTGTTTACATTTTTTAAAAGTTTAAAATGATTACAATTATTTTATTTTACAGATTTTTTATTACAATTTTTAGTTGTTCTTTTTTTTTTTTTACAATTTTTTTTTTTTTTTTTACAAGACAGGGAAGCCTGCAGCGCTGCGGGATGGAGGAGGGGGGGGGGGGGGACGGAACAGTGAAAGGGGGGCACATGGGGGGTAATCAGGAACAGGCAGAACTGGGAGGGGGATCGGCCTCAGAGAAGCAATTACAGGAATGTTGCCCTGTGTCCGTGTCTTTCCCGGTAGCAGCTGAAAGCTGGCAGGAGGGGGAGAAACTGGCTTTCAGCTGCTGCAGAGAGCCGCACAGGGCTTCCTTCTGTAATTGCCCCTCTGCCCAACCGCACCGATTCCCCATGCTGTTGGGGCCCTCCTGTGTGCCCGGGCCCAATACAGGAGGGCTGGTGCCCCCCCCCCCCCTATCAGCGGCCCTGCTCATTGACTCTCCCTATCTTCCTAAGGTTAGGTTCTTACTAGGCCAGCCTTTCTCAACCTTTCCAACACAGAGGAACCCTTGAAATAACTTTCCAGTCTCAGGGACCCCTGATAAAAATTACTTTATGACTCATGATACATTGATGTGATGGTCAGTGGGAAGAATGTTCCTTACACTTGAGGACATTGGGAAGAATTACCCCCTTACACATAGCTAAAGAGATCAATGATGTCAGTGGGAACTTCTCCAAGAAGCAGGATTGACTCATTGTTCAAGGAACCCCTAGCAACCTCTGGAGGAACCCTGGTTGAGAAACCCTGCACCTGTCCATTGTCTGTGTAGCACTGCCCCCTTGAGGACTGCTGGGTATTACACTTTCAGGTCCCCCTGGGTTACTGATAGCAGCTGCAGCATGCACAATTTAACTCTTTACTCTCTGGCTCAGTCAATGAACAGTCTAGGGCATGTAGTTGTTTTTGTGGTTTTATTTAAATTAGGGATGGGAGAAGGGAATAGTGGGATACTCCAACCTGAACTATTCACAATAGGTGAGGACTCCTGTCTGAAGATGCAGCCAGGCTGCTGATTCACCTTGCCACTTAGATGAATTTAGGATTACTTGTTAGGATGAATTATCTTCGGGATACACTCCTAGTACCCCCTTTCACTCCAACTGCTGACACCCTTCCTCTCACTATCCTACACTGGGGTGGCCCCCCTCAGGTCAGGCCCCCAGACACGATTCCCTGTACTCACAATACTGTTTTTTGAGGGTCTCCAGTGCCTCAACCCCTCCAGTCAGCTCTCATGAACCTCTGGGTTCAGCTCCTTCCTTCCTGGTCCCCAGGCTGACTGCCTGTGACCGCGTGCCACTGGTACAGAAGAGGAGGCAGCCCCACCCTCCCTCCAGGACTCTGCTTACCAGCCAAAGACCCCGAGCACATGTGCTTCTGGCTTTTATACCACACCCCACAATGCACCGAGACAATCATTGTGTGCCAATCACTGGGGCTGTATCAAAGCCTGTGTACCCATTGGTCAGATTTTCTCCACTGTCCAATATGCCTCCCTATTGGACCAGTGTGAAACACTCCCCTAGACCAGATGAATCACACACTGAGCACCATGAACAGACCTAACTCACAGATCCTGCTCTCTGGTAGGCATTGATTTCAATTTGCAGCAGCATTTGAACAGCCCCCTCCAGCTGTATTGTGGACTTTAGGTGGGTGGTCAGGGGGGGGGGGGGGGCAGTAAGACCGCAGATCAACCATCTGTTTTTATCACCCCCCCCCCATAAATCTCATCTGAGAGGCCGCTGGAGAAGCTGATGATTTTTTTATATAAAGGAGCCATTGGCAGCCGAATAAACCGGAAGTGATGTTGTGACTTCGCTTCAGGGTTACCCAATTCGGCGACCCAATTGAAGCCGAATCCAGCTTCGTTCGGAACTCTGACCAGCTGGCAGATTTGCCGGCTGGTCACTCAGGTCTTCCAGTGGGGAAGATGGAGATCCTATGTTTCTGCTAAGCAGGAACACGGATCTCCGTCTTCTCCCAGTCAAAGCATCCCCCACACAGTTAGCAAGCACTCCCAGGGAACACATTTAACCCTTTGATCGCCCCAATGTTAACCCCTTCCCTGCCAGTGTCATTAGAACAGCGACAGTGCATTTTTTTTTAGCACTGATCAGTGTATTGGTGTCACTGGTCCTCAAAAAGTATCACTTGGTTACATAGTCAGTCAGGTTGAAAAAAGACACAAGTCCATCTGGTTCAACCAAAAAAAAAAAAAAAAAATAGTAATGAAAACCCAACCATACAATCCCATATACACAATCCTATACCTGCTGTTGATCCAGAGGAAGGCGAAAATAAACCCCAGCAAAGCATGATCCAATTTGCTACAGCAGGGGAAAAAAAATTCCTTCCTGATTACCCGAGAGGCAATCGGATATTCCCTGGATCAACTTTACCTATAAATATTAGTACCCATTTATATTAGGTACACCTAGGATATAATTCAGGCCTTTTTTAAAGCAATCTAGTGAGCTATCCATAACCACCTCTGGAGGGAGTCTATTCCACATTTTCACAGCTCTTACAGTGAAGAAACCTTTCCGTATTTGGAGACAAAATCTATTTTCCTCTAGACGTAAAGAGTGCCCCCTTGTCCTCTGCGTTGACCTTAAAGTGAACAACTCAACACCAAGTTCACTATATGGACCCCCTATGTATTTATACATGTTGATCATATCCCCCTTAATCTCCTCTTCTCAAGAGAGAATAAATTCAGTTCCTCTAATCTTTTCTCATAGCTGAGCTCCTCCATGCCTCTTATCAGTTTGGTTGCCCTTCTCTGCACTTTCTCCAGTTCCCTGATATCCTTTTTAAGAACTGGTGCCCAAAACTGAACTGCATATTCCAGATGAGGTCTTACTAATGATTTGTACATGGGCAACATGATATCTCTCTCTCTGGAGTCCATGCCTCTGTTAATAAAAGAAAGGACTTTGCTTGCGTTGAAAACAGCAGCTTGGCATTGCATGCTATTATTAAGCTTATGATCTACCAGAACAACCAGATCCTTCTCCGCTATGGATTTCCCCAGTTCTACTCCACATAGTATGTATGATGCATGCATATTCTTAGTCCCCAACAGGAATATTATTAATATTTATTATACATGATTTATTTAGCACCAACAGTTTGTGTCGCACTCTACAATCTAAAAGGAGACAGTACAGTTACAATACAGTTCAATACAGAAGGATTAGGTGGACCCTGACATGGAGCTTACAATCTAAGAAGGAGGGGAAGGTGATACAAAAGGTAATAGCTGTGGGGGGTGAGCTGATGGAGGTTTTTAGGTGGAAGCAGTGTAGGCTTCTCTGAATAAACCCCCGTTCACACCAATACAATTTGTCATGTGATCTGACAGTTCCAAGTCGCATGACAAGTCGCACCCCATTGCTGGCAATGGAACCCTTCAAATTGCTGAAACTCATGTAGCAGCGACTCTGAAAAAGGTTCCTGCATTACTTTTTTCCAATTTCATTGCGATTTGCATAGACTTCTGTTAAACCAAGTCATAAGCCGCACTGAATTCAGAGGTGCAAATCGCACTGATGCGTGGCTTTGAAATCGCGCTGAAATAATGCAATTTTAAAACCGCACTGGTGTAAACCAGGGCTAAATGAGATTTCAGAAGCACCTAAAGACTGACAGATTGTGGAAGTTTCAGAGCATGGGGCTGGTTCAGGAGAAGTCCTGGGGGCAAGGAAGGAAGGAGGGGAGGAGAGAGCTAGAGAGAAGGAGATCTTGGGAAGAGCAGAGTGGATGACTTGGGTGATATCTGCAGATGAAGCTGTAAGGTGGATGAGTCTAGCAGCAGCATTCATAATAGACTGGTGGGGAGATAGTTTGTGTAGATGTAGGCCATCAAGGAGAGGGCTGTAGTAGTCCAGGTGGGAGATAACCAGAGAATTAATATCTTATCTTGTGGTGTCATTAGTTAGGAAGGGGCTAATTTCGGAAATGCTATAGAGGGTAAGATAAAGCAGATTGACCAGGATTCATAGAATGTTTCCCCGATGCTCGGACCTTTGTTGGAGATGTGGAGAGGAACCGGGCTCTCTTCATCACATTTTCTGGTCTTGCCGTCTTCTGGACTGCGGTCTTGGGAGTGTCCCAGAGCTTCTCTGTCCATAGACTCCGACTGGACACTGCACTTTTCCTTCTGCACCATCACGGGTTACGGAGCCAATCTTACAGGCACTCTATCCTACCTCTGCTGCTACCCTGTGACCGTTTGGCTAAAAAAGGTAGCCGAAATAAACGAGATGGAAGACCTCATGGCCAGGGAGAAGGGCCTACAGGACAACTTCCTAAAAAAATGGCATTGTTGGCACGAGTTTGTCTATTCGGAGGCTTACCAAAAGTTACTGATTTAAGATCTAATGATTGAAATTCTGGAAGGAAATATTTGAGCCCAGCGGAGGTGGTGGAGTGACGAGTTTCTCCTCTTCCCCTCTCTTCCCCCCCCTTTTTTTTCCTTTCCCAATTTCTGATTTTCATTTTCCTTCTTTCTCTGCTTTCCTGTGACACTGACAGTGTCCTCACATCTGTCTGTAAACAATAGAAAGTGCCTACTGGTACACACATATCAGCTGGCTGGGTGCCACATATGTAGCCGTAATTACGCAGGTGGAGAATCATTACCACACAACTGATTTCTGATTCCTTGCTATGGGTTGCAGCAAACAAGTTCTGTTCCTGCTTGTTGGGCTCTATTAAAATGAATGTAAAGGTTAAAAAACAAAAACAAATGGTTAATAAACATGTTATACTTGCCCCAATTCTCCTCTTCTTAAGTCACCCACTGGCGTTTCTGACTCCTCCTCTTCTCAGTATGCCACCATAGGAAAGCGCTTCCTATGGTGGCACAGGTGCAGGCTTGATCCTGAGCAATGCTGCCTGTGGCCATAGACAAAGACAGCTTGGACTGGGCTCTGCCCCCTGCTCACAAGATTTGACTGACAGCAGCAGGAGCCAATGGCCCCCACTGCTATCAATCTCTCCTGTGAGAAGGGAGAGAGCCTCTGCTCTAGGGTAAAGTGCTGCATGGAGATCAGGCTCAGGTAAGTATAAGGGGGATCCTGTAGCACAGAAGTGTTTTTAATTTATTGCAGATAATGCATTAAGGTAAAAACCTTCTGCCTTTAGAACCACTTTAAGAACGTGGTGTGGGGTGAATTTATAAAACAATTGCTTAGCTGTTCATCCACCGAAATTGAAAGTAAATTTATTTTGTGTAAATGTGGCAAAATTGAATGTTCCCAGGCTATATTCTCTGAATTTTGAATGTGTGAGTGCAGGAAATACAGAATTGAGGCCAGCAGGTAGCACTAAAGAGCATACTTATTTTGTCAGAAACTCAGCCCTGTCTAGTGACCATGCTACATTAAGGCACTAGATGGCGCTACAAACATAGAAAATAAGTATGCTCCACAGTGCAATATAGGGGCCAAAATTAGGTATTTTCCACATTCACACATTCAAATTGGAGAGATTATAACAGGAGAATATTCGATTTTGTCTCATTCGCACCTACGTGCAGTTTTAATAGAGCAACAGCTATATAATTTTTTTTTTTTTATATGTGCATCCCAAAGTTTTTACTGGTCTGGTGAGTGTATCACTAAAAGCTGACTAGTGAAAAAATGCTGTTGAACATGCTACAGTATGACTGCTTGCTGTATGTTATCAAAGGAGAATATTATTTTTGAGGACAGTAAGAACCCCAGGGAATGTTAGCTTTGCTTCATCGTCTGCATTGTGTGCGATGGATTGTTTGTTGCTTGGAACCCACAGAAAAAGGTTATTTGTCTGAGAAAGTTTTTTTTTTGCTATTATAGCTGTTACCCCTACAGGAGCTCCTGGTGGTGATGGGTTCTCTGTTCTGCCACAACTCTTAAAGCTGTTCAGTCCCCTCTGGCACACCCGGTTATGGGGATAAGGTCGTTCACACCTGTGTAACTTAAAGTGGAGCTCCACCGATAAGAAGAAGCTCCTCTTGTTTGCACCCTCCCCCCCCTCCACTGCCACATTTGCCACTTTGTGGGGGGGAGGGGGTGGGGAGCAGGTACCTGGTTTTGACAGGTACCCACTCCCACTTCCGGCTCAGATGTCTGTGGCAATCCCCTGAAATCTTCTGGGACACATCACAGGTCCCAGAAGACTACGGTACCATTCACAAAGGTGCATCGCGGCTTGCTCATGCGCAGTAAACAGACTGTGAAGCTGCAAGACTTCACTTCCTGTTTCCCTAACTAGAGATGCCGGCGCCTGCACCCGAAGCTGATTGACGTGAGGGTGAGGACATCTCTGGACAGCTAAGTGTCCTTATATTAAAAGTCAGCAGCCACAGTTTTTGTAGCTGCTGACTTTAATTTTTTTCTGAAGGAGCCTGGAGCTGCTTTCTAAAGTGATTGTAAAGTCTCGTTTTTTTTTTTTTCAAGAAAAATAACAAACATGTTATACTTACCTGCTCTGTGCAGGGGATTTGCACAGAGCAGCCCGGATCCTTCACTTCTCGGGTCCCTCTTCGGTTCTCCTGGCCCCTTCCTCCTGCTAACTCCCCCACAGCAAGTAGCTTGCTATGGGGGCAATCGAGCCGAGTAACAGCCCCGTGTATCCATTCAGACATGGAGCTGTGGCCTGACCCTGCCCCCTCTCTCTCCTTATTGGCTGACTGACTTTAAATGACAGCAGAGAGAGCCAATGGCGCCACTGCTGTGTCTCAGCCAATCAAGAGCGAGAGTCTGGGACAGCCGAGACATTCGTGGACATCTCTGGACAGAAAGGGGGCTCAGGTAAGTATGAGGGGTGCTGGGAAGGCTGCTGCACACAGGGTTTTTTATTTAAATGCATAGAATGCATTAAGATAAAAAACCCTTCTGCCTTTACAACTCCTTTAGGCGTTAGTAAGCTATACTCAATAACACTACACTGGAAATGGCCCAAGTGACTGGTGGTCAATGAAATGAATGTATTGAAGAAATGCAGTCAAACAATGGAGAAATCATTCAACAAGCAAATAAACAGTTTTAAGGATATCATACTAAGTAAATGAGCCCGGACCTATAAGCTGGCAGTAACTTAGCTATAGCAATGTCAAATCAAACTATAGCTAGACTAGACTAAACTAGAGTAACAGCATCAAATAATTCGGAAAATAAGGTCCTTGTTTGCACAGTATGCGCACAGCCCTAATAATGGGTGAGTATATGCTTTCCTGACCAAAGTATACCCCAGAAGTAACGGCAAAGTACCAAGCACCTAATTTTCATTGTTGGCTGGCTTTTGGTGGGGCCCTTCTGTAGCTAGTACACATGTAGCTGTCACTTTATGCATGAACTGTGTCAGTGCTAAGATAAACACGGATGTTTAGCTCACCCCTCTGGTACCTAGGCACCTGATCAAGATTACTTGGAAGTCTGCAGTTATCTGAAGTCAGGTCCCACATGGCTCAATCTCTGCAGGTCCGGTCCTCCACTCAGTCTATCAGCTCTAGTATAGGCAGTCACAGCAGCGGGTCTCTCAGCTCTGGGTTAGGCACAGCAAGCACTCTCCCTCTGAAGCTCAATCCTCAGGCTCTTTTGGGCACAGGAAGTCACTGTGTAGGTGCAGCAAAGGCAACACATCTGAGCAGCCCAGCTTATCCTCAGCAATGACTTCTTAGTCTCTAGATTTGCCTGGGAAAACAGCCCCGTGTCTCTCCTCCTCTGTAGGCAGGGATTTTGGCTCCTTTAGTTCTGGCAGCTATTCACTTCTATTATACAGTGCCACTTTAGGGCCTACATTTCCCCCGATGCTCTGCTTCACAGCAAGTGTACCTCTCCGGTGTTCCTATTGGCTCTGACTCTCCTGTCCTCTGATTGGCCCTTCACTGCTGCCCTGCTGATTCTGCTCCTGTCAGCTCTTCTCTCTTTGTATGCTGATCAGCATGGGTGGAGGAATCATCACAGCCAGCTGCACCCAGCTTCATTATAAAACGTAATGAAATGTTATTCAATTAATGTTAAAGCGTAACTCCACTTTTGTTGAAAAAAACATTCCCCTCTGGGTGATCTCTGTACATTGGATTTTAACAATCTTTGTTGCAGATTCCTACCTTTTTGTTATTCTGAAGAAATCCCTGTTTGTTCCTCTGTGCTAAGTGGGTCTAATGGGAGTGGTTTCATAATTATCAACCAGCTGCTGCAGCTGCAGGGCTCTAATGAGGAAAATTACAGGGTCTGCATCCCTTTAGATGTGATTTCCTATTGGGAGTATCTTACAAAAAAATGTTGCTGCATGGGATGCCTGAAATCTATCCTTTGTATCTTAGGCAGATTTATGGGAAAATCAGTGAGCCAATCACATAAGCAGGAAATGATGATGCTAGGGGGCATTCTGTATACATTCTGTGTACAGAACACCTCCAGGTTGCAATAGTGCATTAACACTTTACAGAAAATTACAGAGCTGCAGATTGAAAAAGAAAGGTCATTTTTAATAACATTTAAATACAATATGACTTGTGTCGCTAATTTATATGCTATTGTATTTAATTATTTTTTTATTTGCTGTTTTTTTCCATGAAAGTGGAGTTATACTTTAAAAAAGAAACCACAGATACAGGTAAATGGATTTCCACTTTGTGTAGTTATTACTGAACTTTGTGCTGTCATCGGGGCTCTCCCTTAAAGAAGTCTTTTCATTTAAAATCTGACATGGTCTATAAATAAATCACATTCTCCTGTTGGGTTTTAAGTTAATGCCATTTTATATATTCAAGCATCACACTTACCTTGTAATTACTTCTTTGCTATAATGAATGGAGGATCAATCCACCCACCAGCAGAGCCAAGTCAGCATTAAGGCTTATGTTACTCCATCACTATAAAGGGCACAATGAATGACTAATAGAGAACAGTAGAGTATGCTGAAATCATGACGTCTGCTGCCTTAAAGCTGAACTCCACAAAAGCTTTCATTTGCTACTAATGATATCAATTAATTTTGCATGCGCCAAATGCCTTTGCATGCCTTACTTGCATTACTTTTTAAAAGTAGCTGTAATATCATTGCTGTTCTGCACATAATCTGCACATAGCAGAGCTTTGGGAGGGGCCCAGAAGGCCCCACCCATTACAGGATGCCTGCACAAAACAACAGGAGGGGGCGGAGACAAGACCCTTCACCCTGCACAAGGAGTGAGAGCAGCAGTGACTGGTCTATATTATAGAAAGCTCCTGTACAAAGGCAAAGGTTTGTGCTGGATTACTGCACAGATCTGGAGGAAATACATAAAGCAAACCAAGATTCAAGGAAGTATACACGTCTTTGGTATTTAGACAATATTTGCTTACGCCGGAGTTCAGCTTTACCAACTTTAGGAGTGAGAGGTTTTCACATTTGGGCATACAGGCAATTTTTTTACTGATGTAAATGCACACCATTGTTTGTAATGTGCCTCACACACAGGCACGTAAACTAGAGCTGCCTTTAGTAAAAAAAAAATAAATAAATACAGAAATCTGCATTGCAGTCAGTGTTTTATATGTATATATGCATATGTGCACAGATACGCACTTACCCGCCTACATTGTTAATTAAAAGAAATTAGAATTGCATTCTGGGGGGGGGGGGGGGGGCTACAATTTTTTGCCATTTTTAACTTTTAAAAGAACATAAAAATACAAGAAAGTAGCGCTAAATAAATAAATAATAAAAAAAAAAAAACAAGTGATGCAGCGATACACCAATACAATAAATTAAATAAAAAACAAAGTGATAAATATATAAAGCGACAAAAAAGGTTATAAAGCGAACAAAAGTTATGTGTGACAAAATAAAGTTAGTCCATAAGAGCCAATCCCCAAAGGCACTAAAAATGTGTTTAAAATATTAAAGTTCAAACATTGAATCCACAATCCGTTTATCATATGAGTGTCCCCACACTCCCATTTTCTGTGCATCCACCAACAAGTGACACCATATAAATGAGCCTCTGACACAGGGCGGCGCTACCTTTAAGGCAACCTAGGCAGCCGCCTAGGGCGCAACTTATCAGGGGGCGCCTGAATCAGTAATGCACTGGCCGCCGGCCAGTGCGGCACTCCTCATGCTGTGCCGCCTGAGCGCTACAGCAAGCCACGCTATGTGAGGACCTCCAGCATTGCCAAAATCCCCATAGGAAAGCATTGAATAATGCTTTCCTATGGGGAGGTCTAATGCACATTAGGTCTCCCCCACCGGCTAACGTCGGTGGGGGAGGAGAGTAGGCGGAGCCTGACCCAGCGCTGAGGTAAGTTTTAACCCCTTCAGCAACTTGGGATGGGGGTGGGAGAGCATATGGGGGGCGGGGCAATTTTATTTTGCCTGGGGTGGCAAAAATCCCTGCACTGGCCCTGCTCTGACCAGATCCAGTGACCATCACATAAATAGTCAAAAGTGCTTGGTAAATCCCTTTGATCAAGATGATTCCTGGTACCAGGCACGTATCCAATCAGGATTGCTCCATCGGCATGAAGGATATGGTGGAAGATTAAAAATATATGTGCCCATAGTGTCATCCCAAAAAATATTTATTTGAGATACACTATAACAAGCGACATAACACTTGCAAAAAGACCCACACTAAAGTAATGGGCAAAGAATCTAAAATCATAAAGCAGTAAAAAAAAAAAAGATAACAACGAGCATGGCTACGACTCTACGTCATCACGCATTTTGTTGTTTTTTAATCCCCTAGCTGCGAACTGGACCTTTGGATTAAATGTTCTTAGGCTATTTTCTTATAGGATTGAATGCTCTTAGGGTATTCATTCTTGGGATTAAAGATTTTTAGGATATGTTGCATCCAATGCTACCTAAATTTTACAGAGAAAACCATAATATACTGTATTTTATAATATAATATAATATAATACAATTTTATACATACATAATAAGTATAGAATTGTATTATATACATACATATACACATATATGCTCCAAGCTCCAATGTATAGAAAAACATTGCAGCACCTTGTAGATTTATTAAGAAAGTGACAAATTCATCAGATTACAACAGTTTCAGATCTGTCAGGATCCTTCATCAGGTATAACAAGCATGAAAGTCAAACTTACATACCGTATATTCTTTATATAACACATTTCTTTTGGACTGTAAATTAGCAACCCCTCAATCACTTCAATTAGGATACAATGGAATCAAACACAGCAGCTTATATTCAGAGGACAGATAATATAATAGTGTCTCTGGTTCCTTAATATAGATACCTGTAAAAAAATAACAACTTATAACAATAATTACAAAAACAGAATGAGAAAGTGATGGGAGTACCCACATTTCTAGGTCCTAAGAGGAATGGTTCCTTCCCCTGTTTGTCTTGTGCACAATGTTCTAGTATAGTTTAGGGTACCTATTGGCACTTTTCCACTGCAAGTACCGGCTCGTACCGGCTCGGCTCTACTCGGCCCTGTTTGGCCCGGTTTGCTTTTCCACTGCTGGTACCGCATGGTATAGTGTGGGAACGGTTCGGTATGGTACGGTATAGGTTTGCTTTTCCACTAAAGTAGTACTAAAGTTAAGTGGGTGGGATAACAACGGGGTGGGTGGGATTCTCTGATTAATCAGTGGCTAGTAGTGACTGCATGCAAAGGATTGTGGGATATGGTACCAGTTTGGTACCTGTTGGAACCACAATCGAGTAGGTACTGTTTTTTCAGAGCCGTACCGTACCGTACCGTTCAGTTCCATGCAGTGGAAAAGCAAACCTATACCGTATCGTACCGAACCGTTCCGACCCTATACCATGCGGTACCAGCAGTGGAAGAGCACAAAAGCGTGCCGAACCGGTACGGTTCCATGCAGTGGAAAAGCGCCATTATTTACCCATCCCCAGTCAGGTAAATCTATTGACATTAAAGGATTTTTTACATGTCACAGTACATATGTAATCTATATTTTGAAATGTCCATGTGGATTATATTATGTGGGGGAGACCACTCAGAAAATTAAAGATAGGAAATCCCAGCACAAATCCTCTATTAGCTTTCCATAGTCTGAATTACCAGTTGCTAAACATTTTATACACTATGAGTATACTATAGCCCAGCTTAGATTCATGGCAATTGATCACATTCCATGGTAGAGGAGAGGTGGAAATAGAGAATCGAAACTGAGATAGAGGGAAGTGGAATGGATTTCACAATTAGATACTATTTATCCTAAGGGGTTGAATAAAGATTAGGATTTACATTTGTTTTTGTAAATATTGTTATAGTTGTTGTTTTTATTTTTTACAGGTATCTATATGAAGTAACCAGAGACACTGTTATATTATTTGTCCCCTGAATATTAGCTGCTGTGTTCGATTGCATTATATCCTAAGGATCCTTTCACACGAGCGGTGCGCTCGGCGGACTCCGTTTTGCTCAGCGGGGATTGATCCGTTGATCCCCGCTGAGCAGGTGGATGACATCCCCGTCTCCACTTACTTTGCAGAGACGGACCTGTTAGATCCCCGCTCTCCTCTATAGAAGATTGGATGAAAACGGACCGCCTGTCTGTTTTCATCCGATCTTATCTAATCCGATCCTCCAGACGGAAAATAGGGTTTCCATCCATCCAGATTTCACGGACAGGATTATATTGGATAGCAGCGGGTGTCAACTGACATGTCACCGCTGACATCCGCTGCTCCATAGAGGTGCATGGAGCATCCGATCAGGTCCGCCTGAAAAACTGACAGGCAGACCCGATGGGAAAGCCCATGTGATAGGGGCTTTATTGTATCCTAATTGTATCCTAATTGTATCCTAATTGAAGTGATTCAGGTGTTGCTAATTTCCATTGAAATGTGTTATATAAAGAGTATATTTCATGCTTGTTATACCTGATGAACGATCCTGACAGATCCAAAACTGTTGTAATCTGATGAGTTTTTAACTCTCTTAAAAAAACAAACAAGCATGTTATACTTACCTCCTCTGTGCTGTTTGTTTTCCACAGAGCAGCCCAGATCCTCCTCTTCTCGGGTCCCTCTTCGACTCTCCTGCCCCTCCCACCTGTTGAGTGCCCCTAGAGCAAGCAGCTTGCACTCAAACACAGAGCTGCAAATCAGCCCCCGCCCCGTCCCCTCTCTCACCTGATTGGCTAAATGGTTTTGATTGATTGTCTCAGCCAATCAGAAGGGGAGTCCCAGGCAGCTTAGACACTCCTGCAACATCGCTGGATTAAGACGGGTCCATGTAAGGGTTAGAGGGAGATCTCAGATCTCAGTCGAAGCCCTATTGGAGGAAACGCGTCAGAAGGGAGGCGTGCCGTCATTGCGTCACTCGGAGTCC